>NC_045559.1:129088887-130357387 GCF_009819795.1 Aythya fuligula
TTCAAAAAGTACCTGGTTTTGCTTAGAATGGCCTTGTTGTCATCATGCGATTGAAAAATGATCTGAAACTTTTTATCAAAGATCAAACAAACCCAAACTGTACTTACCATTAGCTAAGTATTTGGCCTGGGCTGAGTCATTCCACCACATACGGGGCTGGTGAGCTCAGTATCATCCCTGATCAGCACTGGAGTGTGGCACCCACAGGTTGAATTAGACTGCAACATGTCTCTGTAAGTGTAAGCTTGGCAATAGGCATGTATAACAATGAACTTTTTGTTTTGTTGCTGTGGGTTGCTGTGGTAAAGATGGGTCTTCTACAAAGCACAAAATCAATTTCATATGATGAGTAACTATGACAGTCTAGAGGAGAGGGTTGATGCAGAGCTTATAAACTGTATTTAAATTAGGAGCCTTATGTTAGATTTCAAACTCCAGTTTGAAACCAGTCCAGTGGGTACCCTCACTACTGTCTTTCTACTGCCTTATTTGGCTGAAATTCAATGGGCTGATGACAGCATTAATGATGGAAAGTCATTAACCTGAGGAAATTTCATTCAAATGTAAGTAAATGGGAGCAATGCAATAACCAAAATCTGCCACATTAAGTTTTCTCTGACTTCTTTTTAGGAAGCTCGAGATTAGAGCAGTTGAGTTTTTCCCTGAGGCAGAGCAAAGGATTTAGATATAATTTTGCAGCCCTTGAACTGAACATGATTTCAAACCTGAGGAGTTTGTGCAGGAGAGAAAGTAACGCTCCTCTCAAGGTAGGATTAGCCAAGGAAGAAGAAGAATAGCTGCATAAGGGAGGGGTGAGGGGCAGACAGAGAGGATCCAAAGAACAACTACCACCCCAAATCATACATAGTTGAGATAGAGAAGACAAAAAGATTCTGACATATCCGGAAAAAAACTGGGAGAAGGAAACAGAAGCATGTGTGTTTATTATTTTGTCTAGCACTGTATCCTTCCTGTGCTAACTGAAGTAGAGGATAATTGTATTTAGAAACCCATAGACATCTTGGGCATCTGTTAACTTTCATCTGTCCCATGTCACTAAATAGTAACATGTAAATCCAACATGCTGCAGGCTAGATTTAAGGAATTCAGTGTTTAAATCATTGTGGTGTCTGGAAGCTTAGGACAGCCTAGAGGCCATTTAGCTCCATTTCTGAGAGGAGATAACAGACATCCATATTTCATATTAGAAAGGTGTCAGACATGCCAAGAATGGGACAAAGACCAGTGAACCAAGAGAAGATGAAACCTGTGTCCATCCTTGGGGTCCCAATACAGCAAGTTGGCTAGTATTCAGCTAGGGTTGGCCTTATTGGAGCTGAAACAATAAGCAAGAATAAAGGGAGAAATATATATTCATAGTAGTAAGTGAGATTGCACATTCCATTCTTCTTGAACTCTTGGACTTGGACCAGAACTTCTTCATTTATATGATATATTGAAATACCACATTTTTTTTCCCCTCTGGTTAATTAATAAAAGCCTCTCACTGGAGTGCAAAGAGTGAACAGTTGAAAAAACAGACACATTCTGAGTTTTTTCAAAGCTACTTTCCTCAGCAGTAAGTTCCACTTAGGCAAAATTAGCTCTGAGTTTGGAAAATTTTATGCAAAAGCCTTATTGTGTTTGCTTCTTTCCATCTCCTACAAAGACCTTTCCTCTTGTCGGTGACCCCACTTCCATGTTGGTGTCTCCTTCACATTGACCTGAGCTGTTTTAAAATTGGGCAATATACATCATGAACCAAAGAGGGTTCATATACAGAAGAAGGGAATGCAGGATAACTTTTATTATTTTTTTTTTCTGAACTAGAAATTTCTAATATTCATCTTAATCTCTGAGCAGATTTAAAGGAACAATACATATCCAAGCTGCTCATGTGTTGATAGAAGAGTTGGTTGCTTCTGTAGCTAGAGCTAGCTTGCACACCTCTTCATTGCATTGCACTGCCAGACAGACAGGTTTCTGGGCAGTGCTCAAACACTTATTTCATCCGCAAGTGTAACACTGTGTGTAGAATGTAATGTGAAGGGCTCAGGCTAGCCCTCCTGGGACATAAACATCCCCACCCATCACTGTCCTCACCATACACACAAGTAGCAGTTTTCTTCATGTTTTCAATGCTTGTGTAAAGGTACCTGCTACAACATGGCCCTGGAAATCTTTCAATACCTTTATGAATACTGCTATACTTTGTGTTATTCTAAAGCAGATCTCTGCCTTATTGACCTAGATATCTGTTAGTTGTTTTTTGTTGTTGTTGTTTTTGTTTTTGTTTTCTGTTTTCTGTTTTTTTTTTTTTTTTTTTTTTTTTTTCTTCTTTTCCTCCATATCTTTCTATAATGGCTATAATTACCACTATAACTGGTAATTCACTTATACATAATTTCTCAGAGTACCTGTCATTTGGCCTATCTTTGATTTCTATTTCAAATTACATGTTCTGCTTTGTAGTGGGTTTTGATTTATTTATGACATTTATTCTGTGATCTTCTCTTCTTTCTAAACATTTAAGGTTAGGTTAAAATTTTCCATGGTATTGGCAACCTGTGTCCCCAGTCCATACGTGAATTGAAAATAGAAGATTGTGTAGTGGGGCTGGAGGAAAGCAACCTTCCCGTGCTTTCCTAGTTGTGAGGATGTAGACCTGCAAATGGCAGAAGTCCCCATTAGGCCACAACTCTTGTGTTGCTGCTGCAATGTTAGCATCATTGCCTTCCTATTGCAGTGTCACCTTCTTTTCAGCTCCCAAAATTTGCTGTACCAGGCCAGAGAATAAAAGAGGAGCTTAGAGCTGAAAAGGGGAAAAGCTCACGAATGCAAGAAACAAAATAGAACAAGTGCAGGAGAAGTTCCCAGGGTGGTGAGGCTGGAGCACGTGCCCCATTAAGAAAGGCTGAGGAGCTGGGCTGGGTCAGCCCAGAGGAGGGAAGGCTGTGGTGACACTAAGTAGCACCTAGAACCTTTTGAGGGGTCATCAAGGAGCTGGAGTCAGGCTCTTCACGGCATGCAGAAAGACAATGGGCCAAGTTGCAATAAGAGAGATTCAGTTTGGGTATGAGGAAAGACTTCCCTGTTTCCCTGTGATGACTTAGGCAATGGAGCATGTCACTCCAAGAGGCTGAGATGTCTCTGTCCTTGGAAGATTTCAAGCCCTGACTGGACCAAGCCATAAGCAGTCTGGTCTGACCCCAGGCCTGGCCCTGCTTTGGGCAGGTGGTTGGACTGGAGACCTCCTGAGGCCATTGCTGGTCTAAATAGTCACTGAGGCATTATGATAGGCAGAGCACTTGCTTAGCCTATGAGAAGCATTAGGAATAATTCCTCCACTACAGAAAGCCAGCATTGCAGCAGAGGAGGAAGGGACAAGGGCTGTGCACGAAGCCTCAGGGATCCTTGTTCACTCTTCCCAGGAGTGTGGAGTATAAGGCTTGACTGACTTTACCATTTATTTGACAGTCTGACTTTGCTCCCATGGCTCCTGATAGGACTGAAGCTGTGACTGCTTCTTTCTGGAGTGGGAATGACCTGGGAATTGCTTACCCGCCTCTTTTGGGAGAGCTGGTGACTCACAGGTAAGAATATCCTGCCCTGCAGGTATTGGAGGGGCTCTGGACACCACTGTCTGTGGAGACACCAGCTGCTGCCTCCATGTCCTTGAGGGTCTCTGTTCTCGTTGCAGAGACAGCTGCCTGCAAGTGTTTTCTGTCCTCCTCTTCCCTGGCTTTCTCATCAGAGGCTCCCTGTGACTGCCAGGGAGAGCCTAGGGCTGTGGGATTCTTGCAGGAGGGGATGTCTTTTGTCCCCTCCATGTGTTCAGGCCCTGGAGGTCTCCTGCTTTTGGACCTAGCTGGGTGCTGGAGACTTGTATCTGGATGGGGAGGTGTTCAGTCTGGAAGAGGCCAAGGAGCATCCTTGCATCACAGTGGGAGGTTCCTGAGGCCTCTTTGAGTAAAGGCCTCCATGTTGCTGGCACATGTGATAAACTACTGGAGAAACTGACTCGGCAGGAACAGTCTCATGTCATGAGCAAAGGTGATCCCAAGTCAGATGGGATGCCAGCACCTGACCTCCCATGTTGGGATTGAATTAGTCCCTGTGTCATGTCTCCAGTTCAGTGCTTGAAGGGTGAAACTCAGATAGAAGTCAAGTTCATTTTTCCCACAGTCCCATTCATGTTTTAGACACAAATTCCTGCATCCTTCAGGGTTGTTGGCTCCTTTGTGTCCATGCCCCAGCTGCTGATGACATGCTTTACCAAAGAAATGGAGGCTGAGACCAGTCCCTCTTGCAGGGAGCTCTCATGAAGCAAGAGGTAGAGGTGGTCTCTCCTGCTTTCTTTGTGTAGAGAAAGGCACTGCATTAGGCCACTTTGGAGTCAGGCCACTTTTGTTTTGGGTTGCTGAAGGAAGTTGTGTTTGTCTAACCCATTTGTTTATGTCCCGTGCGCTGGTCCTTTTTTCAGAATAAGTTTGATTCTGGGTGCATGAAGACCCATTGGGCCCAAGAGAAGTCAATCTTTTAATAAAACCAGAGCTGGATTTCCCCAAACTGAGGAGATGTTGACCTTTATCAACTCCCTAGCTCAATAATCAAGGCATTAACTTTAGACAGTGAACAGAGGAAGCAAACCGACAAGCCAGCTGGGCAATGATCTTGGCTTCAATAAGTAGAGTGCTAGCAAAGCCCACAGGAAAGTCTCAGCACCCTACCAGGAGCAAGCAGCTGGTGGGCACCAGCACAGCCCCAGCCCTGGGTACCTCCCTGGGTACAGGGACAGGCTGAGAGCAGTCTGGGATGTGGGCCTGTGGGTGAAGATCAGGCCCCGGCCCAATGAGGTGTATTAGGGTGAGAACTGGCCCTGGGGTGGCCACCTGGACTTCAGGACCCTGGCAGGTAATGTGGCCAGCATGTGCTGGGCTGTCAGTAAGTGACAGGTAACAAATTCTAGATGCAGAAGTAGCTGGATTTCCCCCACAGCAGGTTAAAACCAGATACGGATCCGAGCCTTGCATGCCCTGTATTGCTTTATGTCCTGAGCAAACTTAGTGCTGGCTTCAAGCCAGGAAGTAATTTTCCAGTCATTTTTCCAGCTGCAGACTGGAGTGCATTGAATGTAGCCTTTATACTCCTCGAACATCAGGCCCAGAAACAAAGAATATGTGTGCTCTACAAAGACGTTTTGTTATAACTAGGTGGATTGTATTTGCAGTTGGGATTACAGTACATGGGAATCAAGATACAAAAATACAAATGAGAAAATCTCTTTCTGATTTTACTGAACAAAATAACCCCCATAGGAATTGTTGTATACTTACATAGTCATCATGTGGCTTATTGGGAACGCTGAGCATTTTGGTCTTGTAAGGGTCCCAACACATCTGCTGCTGCACCCATGAGTCTGTTTCAATACAGTACAAAAAGTGCTATGCATATTTAGACCCATATTAATTTTAGAATTGCCATAGAAATTGCTGGTGTCTTAGGAGTTAGTTTCTTTGCACAACAGGACAGAATTGAAAAATTTCAAAATCTTCTTTAGAATAGAAATTCTGAAATTCTTAGGAAAAATATTACTTTAGTACAAAAATCTGGAGTTCATTGAAATGTTTTATTTTTACTTATTCAAAGCATCACAATGGATTGTGTTGATTCATTTCAACACTGAACTGCAGATCACGATGGTGCATTGTCTTGAGGGAGCTGTAGTACCAAATCTCATTCATTCCCACACTGTGAGCAGGGTCCCTGGCCTGACTGCGTCTTCTGTAATGCACTCAGAATCACAGGGCTTCCAAGATAAATCCTACAGTTCTGTAAGAAAGGAGTTTTATGCATTAGAGGAAACAGAAAATTTCAGCGAAAGCACAAGAGAAATGAAGTGCAGAACTATAGTACACACAAAGGAGAAAATATTAGGCAATGGTCACTATATGTTTGCTTATTCATGTCAACTCAACATCCCCCTCCACCCCTTCACCCACCCTCCCCCAAAAAATCCTTTTGAATCATCAAATCACTAACACTTTTTAATTTTTATCCAACCACCCATAAATGAAGTATTTCACTTGATTATTATGAACATTTTTAGCATAATAAAAACTTTGCAAACATGGGGCTCTTTAAAATACAAAATACAAATCCAATACAAAAGGTGTGGTGACAGAGCAGTTACAGACATTTCTTCTCCCCAGGAGTTCTGACAAGAGAATGAATGAAATACTTTTAAACCCATGAAAGGGAAATTTAGCTTTGGGTAGTCATCCTTCTCTGCTCCTGTCTGTCCCTATACTACCTTTGGCACTACTTTGTTGTTGCTCCTCAGCTGAAGGCTGCCATGCCATGGCAGCCTTCTACCATGGTGCTTCTACCTGCCATGTAGAGCACCTTCTGGTGGAGGGGTGTCAGTCTGAATGACTCAGATACGTCCTATTATTTCAGCAATTTCATAGAATCATAGAATGGCTGGGGTTGAAAGTGACCTAAAAGATCACCTAGCTCCACCCCCCCTGCCATGGGCCATCCACTAGATCGGGCCATCCACTAGACCATGCCATCCACTGGATCAGGTTGCTCAGGGCCTCATCTAACCTGGTCTTGAACACCCTCAGGGATGGGGCATTCACAGATTTTCTGGGCAACCTATGCCAGTGCCTCACCACCCTCTGAGTGAAGAATTTCCTTCTAACCTCTAATCTAAATCTACCCTCTTTTAGTTTAAAACCATTCCCCCTTGTCCTGTCATAATCTGAATGAGTAAAGAGCCATTCTCCATCTTTTTTATAAGCAGAGCAGAGAAGAGGGGGACAATCCCCTCCCTGGCCCTGCTGGCCATCCCTCTTTTGATGCAGCCCAGGATGCAGTTGGCCTTCTGAGCTTCAAGCCTGCATTGCTGGCTCATGTCGAGCTTTTCATCCACCAGAACTTCTAAGTCCTTCTCTGAAGGGCTGCTCTCAATTTCTTCTCCCAGTTTGTCTGGAATTGTTCTAACCCAGGTGCAATACATTGCACTTGGCCTTATTGAACCTCATTAGGTTCATGTGGGCCCATTGCTCAAGCTTGTGTAGGTTCCGTGAGATGGCATCACTTCCTTCTGTTGTATTGACTGCAAACTTGCTGAGGGTGCACTCGATCCCACTGTGTCATTGATAAAGATATTCAAGAGCTCTGGTCCCAGGACAGACCCCTGAGGGACAGCACTTGTTACTGGCCTCCACCTGGATGTAGAGCCATTGACCACCACTCTCTGGGTGAGGCCTTCAAGCCAACTCCTTATCCACTGAATGGTTCACCCATCAAATCCATGTCTCTCTAATTTGGAGATCAAGATCATTTTGGATCATGTTAAAGGCCTTGCAGAAGTCCAGGTAGGTGACATCATACCTGGTAGGTTGACAAGGTCTTTCCTTGTCAACTGATTCAGTCACTCCGTCACAGAATGCCACCAGTTTGTCCAGGCACAATTTGCCCTTGGTGAATCCCTGCTGCTGTCTCAGGTCAGCTCTTTGTCTTGTATGTGCCTTGAGATTGTTTCCAGGAAGATCTTTTCCTTGATCTTGCCAGGCACAGGTGTGAGACTCACTGGTCTGTAGTTCCCTGAGTTGCCTGGGTCCTCCTTCCTAAGTTTTTTAGAGCTGGCAGACAGGATGACTGTTGAGTTGCATGCAGAGGCAATTATAAACAGCTGGGAACAGGGTTTGAAACTTCTTCCACCATTGTAGCACCAACTTCTTGCACCATTTTTAGCCATATTGCACTCAAGTGCAAGACATGTTTCTGCTCATTTAGACACAGTTTTACAAGTTGTGCTTTTCTAGCTTACCTTCTTCAGAAGGCACTCCAGAAAAAAATAAAATAAAATAAAATAAAAGGTTGTTTTGAACAAAACATGTATTTTCACTGAAAAAAGACCCCTTGAATCAACATTAACACATGATGTCCTTCAGTGGGTATGTTGTAGATCTTTTTGAATGTAAATAAATCCACTGTGAATGCCAATGTGATCGTCTCACTAGAGACACAGAATAAATTAATCTTTATTAATCCTTAGTACAGTGGGCTTTGGTGGATATGAAGAGTCCCTTTAAATTGGGCTATTTCTTCTAGTGGACAGATACAGAGTTAGGAGGGCAGCTTAAGGAATCTTAGGCTACATCAGCTGACTGGGGAACTCACACACCCAGGTGAAAAACTCAGACCAGAAGAGATTTTCCATTTTGAACCCAAAGTCTCAAGAAACTGTATATTCAGCCTCGGGGAGTTTTAGAAAGCATAAATGTCAGGTTCGTGTATAACGAAGAAGCTTGCCATTATATCAATAAATGCGGTTGCTATTTTCTTTCAAAGTGTAAGGTTCTGGTAAGCATAGCTATTCAGGTGATCTTCTCTTGCAATTTGGAAGACTACATAATCCTCATATTTATTAGTATGCCACTGTCAGATAGAAATATTCCTTATATGGGTAAGGAATGTATACTTTTAATAACTACAGTACTCACTTTGACAAATACCAGTTGCATGTAAGTATGATTTTGCAGACCCACCAGGCTGTCCAAAGCCTTACAAGGTATTCACCGTAATTGGTAGTTGGTGGGGGAGAAGCAGGAGAAATCCTTCATGTCTCAGTCTGAGACAAACCTGAACATCAAAATGAATTAGGCCAGTTTTTGTGTTTTATCAGCTGATGATAAGGTATACCATACAATCTAATTCTGAAGGGAATTTTAGTACCCTCTATGAGGCAGAAACATGATACCTATTGAGTATACCTAATATATTTATCAGAGCTCTGGAGGTGATAGAAATGAAGAAGAGGGTAAGTACGTGAAAGAGTGCTTCTTGTTTCAGAAGTGTGTGTGCTTCCATACAGTTTTGTTTTGTCACCTGATTTCTTCGATGTAGCCTACCATGTTAGAAACACGAAGATATTTCCTCTGCTTCCCCATATGACAATATAAATATGCTGCATCTGGTGGAATATTTTGTTTCATTCTGATGTCTTGTTATACCTGTGACAGAAAACTACCAGTGAAATTGGGATGACTCCCTGGCACAGGGACCATTGATTCCAGAAATCCATCAATTTCTGTTTTTGCATAGGTGTGTTTTCCTTTGCCTGCAATGATTTGAGTTGCCATTTCCACCCAGTCTTATGATAGACAACGGATTTTTCTGTGTGTGTGTGTCACGTAGCAATTGATCACATTTTTTGTCTGTGGTATTTCCTTTTTTTTTTTTTCTTTTCCTAGAAAACTCTATTGTTGGAAACATTGTTAGCACTGTTGGTAGCTCCATTTTTCTGTCATTAGAGCAATGACTTGGAATTCAGGCAGTGCCACGGACTTTCTGGTTACTGGGGGAAATCTGTTTCATAGCCTTTCCCTGCCTGCCATCCTGTAGCCTCTTCTGCTTCTTCTCTTGTCCATGTTGGGTATAAGCTCTTTGTGTTATAGGGCTACCTTTGAGTAAATATTTGGACAAGGTATAGCATGATGAGATGTAGATTTTTATTTTTTTTGGGGGGAGTGGGGGAAGGATGGGGGAACTTGTAGGCAAGTAATCATGTAAACAAGAATTATATGAATCAGGATTTTACCATTTAACAATTTACTGGCAAGGCCCAGAGTGGGGATGAAATGCAGTTTTCCTTATGCCATATGCATGTTGCAGAGTCACTGTGACAATTTGTTCAGGAGCTGGAGCTTTTCATTTCCAGAAAAGAAATATTGAGCTAAAATGGAGGCCAGTAAATGCTTAATTACTGATACTAAACCATCTTTCATATATATACTGTGAACGTGAAACATATTGGACAGAGCTGCTGTCTGGCACGTTTTCATAATATGTGAAACTGGTAAATCAGAAACAGATGGAAGTACTGAAGTGGGAGAAATGCCCTGTTCTCTAATTAACTTGATAACAATGCAGAAGAATAACAATATTTGGGTTTTGTGCAAGACCATTGGGTCAACATTCTTTCAGATAGAAGATGGACAGCTAGGACATGAAAATTATTATTCAGGATATATATTTATATAAATTATAACATTATCTGTTTGCATTTATCAAGGAGAAGCTTATAAAACAGTTGTCCTTATGGTACCCTTCTCCATAATTAATTCTTGAACCATCAGACATTCTGCTCTAATGCATTGTACATATAATGTGCTTTTGCATATCAGCACAATGCCAGGCATAGAGATGGAGGAAATTAGTCTTGAAAAATGCTGATTTATTGAAAAAGAGTTCTTGAAAATATTATGAATTGAAGGTAAATGGGATTTGTACTTTCAGCTATTAAAAATATGTCTGGAATGACAAAATGGTTAAAAGTCTCTTTGGACCAACTCATTCTTGATTTGGGAGAGCTGGATTCAAACGCTTGTGTATGTGACAGGCCCACACCTCTGGACTATTCAGCTGTGTAAATATGTGTATACAAACTTCTGCTCTCCTATGTCTATGTTTCTGCTTTATGTACGTGGTTAGATGTGTAGCTGACCAGAAGCTGAAAGTCTGGTGGCTGATGCTTTGCAGGAGTGTCATAGTCCTTCAACTGGAGCTGAACTGGGGACACATGCAACCTTGGGGCTAGATAGTGTTTACTCTTGATTTCTGTGGCCACATCATCTTAAGATTCCTACCAGTAGACTAAGGTGTTATTTTCACCCTCTTTTGTCTGAAAAGTATAGGTATGACCAACCCTAAAAAAAAATGCAAATTAAGGAAGTGAAAATTCAGCATATGTCATATGGGCTGGTAGCTGAAATCCTTTTCTGGGATGTGAATTCAGGCTGCCACAGGCAGGAGAGAACATGGACCTAGATCTCTTAAGCCCTGGGCAGAGTCTAAAACTGAATGAGTTACTGTCTAACAGCTTTTTAAACTTACACATTCTGGTCTTTTGACTTTCTTAGGAATGCCTCAAATACCATAATTTTGTTTTTTGTTTGTTTGTTTGTTTTTGGTGTTTATTTGGCAAGATACAGGAATTTTTTAATTCATTTTGATCCAAACCAAAATGCTTTATTTGTGTGTTTTCTTCTGGTTGTTGATCTAAAAATCCAAATATTCTAACAGTCCCAACTGTAGCAAATATGAGAGCATGGATTTAGTACCATTCCTCTTTCTAAGGGTTTTCCTCTGGACGAGCTGCTGTTTAAGCACACACCAAAGATTTTGCTCATAGTGCATGTCTGAAGAGATTCTGTGATGCATAAATCAAACTTTCTGAAAACTGGGAGAGCAGAGCAGTGAGCCTAGGCACTCTGTTTCAGACCTCTGAAGCCAAATGCAGCAGGCATTGCTCAGCCACGGCTAGAAACCTGATATTCCCTACTAGCTACAGGAAGTGGGGCATATTGCACTTACAGAGGCCAAGCATATTTTGTCTGAGTCACGATCATGTTAAATGCATTTACTAAGTAAAAATGGAAAAAAAAAAAAAAAAAGAAAAAGAGGGAAGGAAAATGAAAAAAAAAAAAAAAAGAGAGATTCCATGTAATTACATGTTCAATTAATTTTAGAAGAGAGAGAAAAACAAACAAACAAACAAACAAACAAACAAACAAAAAAAACAAAAAAAAAAACTTCCAAAGCTCTGGGCAGAAGAGGAGGATGTTTGCTTTCTATGCTTTTTCTTCTTTCTCTCTGTTTCCCATCCCCCCAGAATAACTTACAAAACATCTTTCAAGTGAAGTCTGACCCTCCTGTTTGGAACTGGTTTCATGACACGAGAGCAATTATGGTATTTCAAGCATTTGCTAGCTGTAGTCTATGGAGCAATCACTGATAATCTCCAAGTAACTCTTTGGCATCATATGCTTGTGGCTGATGGACAAACCCCTACAACGGAAGACTCAGGGGAGATAGGCACAAGCACTGTGCTCATGAAGCTCAGTGAAGAATGTAGGGAGTGACCACAACTATTGCACATACAGCTGAATTTATATCAACACAAAGGGAACAGGAGGGTGGCCTTTTTGTTTCAGAGCAATGACTGTATCAGTGCAGTGGATCAACTGATCCACTGAATTTTCCCTGAGTTAATCAAAAGAGTGTGAATGTCTTTCAGAGTTAGCCAGACCAGTTACAAGGAAAGTGTGTGCATGGCTCAGACCAGCATGGAGTATAAAAACTGAACAATCAACAAAATGAACTTCAAAAAGGGCAACATGTTTGAACTGGCTTCATGCCATGCATTCCTTTCCTTGGGGATACTCACTGTCATTATGGTGAACATATAGAGACTGGAAATGGGAATCACATTTGTACATGTTGTACATTGCAAATGATATATTGTGCTCACACTGATTTCATCACATTGCTGTATCCCTCTCCTGAATTGAAATCCTGTGTAAAATCAAATATAATGAAATGTGTAAATGTGGTATTAAACATAAAACCCTCTGTGTGTGGAATAAATAAAGTAACCTGGTCAAAGGTCACTGGACACTGGAACTGCTTCTGACAAGCTTATAAAAACTGAAAAGCCCATTCTCAAGGAAGCTACTGAGGTAGTCAGAAAAAAATGTTTGCAATGAGAAGTGTGCATCAGACCAACTCTGTATGAACGTGCAATCCACTCTAGGAAAAGGTCTAAAATGATGATTGTTCCAACTCCTGCATCACCCTTTCTGAGAATGCACTGCTATTGCATCTTTGAGAGGAAACAAAATCTTCCTCAATGTTCAACCAGCTTCCTCCTTGAACTACAGCTGGAGGAAGGATGGGCTGGAGGACCGCAGGGGGATGAGAAGTCTTCTTCACCTAGTTGCTGTTGAGATGTCCATCCATGTGAGCACTGATAAATTTTGTTTGTGAAATTTTCATGGCTAGCCTAATGAATGCAAATGGCTACATATTTTTTAAATCTTGACAGTGTCTTTGCATCAGTAACTTTCTGAATCAATGACTTCTTCTTTACTCATGTCATACGATAGAATTTTGGAATTAGAAAAAGCTAAACAGTCAACTATTCAAAAGTTAGGAAAAGTCATATTTAAGACTCTTTGCATCATTAAATACATGGAGATGTATTAATTCTTGTGTTTTCCTATGATACAGTGTTATTCTTAACACTGCAAATGATATGCCACAATTTAATCATTAATTATTAACTATTAACCATTTACATGTTTTAGTTGTAATTGCTTTCTTAGTCACTATGTATCTCTTGTTAAATGTATTTGAAACCTATTTTCAGATATGTTATTGAGATTTCTTTTTGTTGTGTCCTTTTGGGCAGAAGACATCTGCCAAGCTCTGAGGTAAGAATTTTTGAGTTCTTGTCATAGCTTTTTTGTTTATTTTCTGGGAGATACTCCTGTTTCCCACTCAGTCTTTAGAAGAGGACAACAGTTTTTCCAAATTCTCCTTCACACTTGAAAAAAATCAATTAACTTTTGAAATTATAAACTGTGTAGGAGAGAAAAGTATTATTTAAAAGTCTTTTAAATATTATTGCTCACCAGAGGTAATTAGCAAATGATGCATCCAGACTTGTACTAAACTGTTTTCTTCCAACATTTTATTGCTTATGGAGAGATTTGTATAGTACAAGAATATACTCTTAAAGTTAGAACAGCCTAACCTCCTTATAAACACTTCTCCATTTGACATATTCTAGCCAGTTTCAAATAGTCTATGACTTTTTTTTTTTATTATTATTTAAAGAATTAAGTAAAATATCCTAGGCTGAATGTAGGAATGATCCCTACTGGTAAACAGTGATTTATAATTGCCTTTCAATTACCATTTCCTGCAAAGCCATGCTTTAAATCACTGATAATATTACTTCTATTACTTTGGAATAATTGGAAGTGAAATTCTTATGTGCAGAAAGTGATGATAAGACCCTACCTTCTGATTTCTCAAACATTTCTTCTTTCTGACAACTCCTGACCATTTTTAGTGTATTACAGGCTTAGTAATACATTATTCTTTGCAGATTTATATTTATCTAAGGGTCTTCCAAGGGGCATCATTTGGCAATATTTACTTTATTTAGTGGTCACATCTGTTCAAGGAGGCATTTCAGCTACCACACTTACTTTGTGGCAAGAGTAAGCATGACATTCAAACCATCAGATTAGCATAACAGAAACACATTTAATAAGTAAATAAAGTGCACAGAGTTATATATGCAGAGAGTTGACATGTTTTGTTGTTTTTTTTTTTTTTTTTTTTTTTTTTTTTTCTGCCTTCAGTTTTTGAAAATGTTCAATCAGAGAAAGTTTAAAATAAGTCTTTAAGACTTTAAAGGTTTGGCAATGTTAAATCCTGAAAATTTAGTCTAATGAGAAGCCAGCTGTGGTCAGCCCTCACCAAAATTGCTTTTCCCTGAACTACTCATTTAAAATGCCAGCTGGCCAGCAACCAGCATATACGTAATGCATTGTGTATTGACATTGTGTAGCTGATACGGAGCTCAACATGATTTTCAAGGCAAAGCTGGGAAACTTCCAAAATTAAATCCTAACACTGCTGAAAAGATCAGACCACAGAAATGGAAATAGCTCCACAGCATAATATAACTTTTGCTTGGTTGTGTAAATATAAAAGATGTTTAAAATTATTCCCAGAGACAAGTTTTTCATTTAAGCCCTACATTAGGTCTCTGAGCTAAAAAATCTCACTGCTTTATTCTCTTTACACCTGGCCTGAGAGAGAAATACTTGTACAGAAATATGTTTCAGTGTCTGCAAAGGAAGTCTACCACTTTTGTGAAAAAGGATGCTGGGGGATCTGAGGCAGAAGTATGGTAATCCTCAATCCTAATTCCACAGCTAGTATCTCCTCAGAAACATCACATGATGTATGCTGGTAGATGCACCCACTACACCATCCTTCAGGGCCATTGAGAAGTAACTGAAATGAAGACCTGAGGAACACCCACAACTGAATTTCTAGGTCTATGTGTGTGCAGGACTATGCTCATTTCCTTGCTAAGCCCCACAGGTTGGATGAGAGCTTCCATGCCTTTTGACTGGGCTGAGTCAAGAGAAGAGATTGTACCACAGTACACAGCTACCACAAAGGATAGGTACCACTCAGCTTTGCCTCCAGGGGCTACAATGCAAGATAAACACGGCCACTGTGGTTCAGTATCCTGTTCTGTTCTCTCACCTGTGTGACATACTTCTGAGTGAATAGTCTGTCATCTCCAGTGAATATAGTCTATATTGAGAATACCTGGTTTGAAGAAGAAATAGTTCCAACATGAAGTACTAGACATACATGTTTATAAGTGTAATTTTTATTGGAAGTGTTTACAAAGGGCACTCTTTCACACCAAAACTATCTTCATGTTATGGAGCACAAAAGACTTTCTCCAGGCTCTGTTATTTGTTTTCCCTAAAGGTTTAACAAGTTTACATGAATCTCTCTTTGCCTGGAATGGTAGTTGTTTTTTTTCCCAGAATAATGAAGCTGTTTCACAATCACTGGCAGACACAAGGCCAATAAGATAACATTTCCTGCATACTTTACATTCCAGCCTCTTGGATAGGAGCTTTTAGATATGGTTTCTTAAATGCAGTTGGAGGTTTGAATTAAAATGCCTCTTGAATGTGGCTCCAAGTCGCAGTCAGTCCATTTCTTGAAACAATAAGTTATACTGATGTGTTGACAATCCATTAACAAAAGTCAACACCTGTTCAATAGAAAGCAAGAAACTTGTACACAGCTGCAGCAGTGAAAAATAAATAAATAAATAAGAGCCCCAAACTTAAAAGGTAAGGCTCTTTATATTCCAATAACAAATAAGAATAACAAATGGGCATTTCTTTTTCACTTGTTCTTGTCCAGTCTAGCACAAGCCTTCTTCTTATGTTGTCTTTCAGACATAAATCTGGTGATCTATTTTTTCAAATAAAAAATGC
Source organism: Aythya fuligula (assembly GCF_009819795.1). Classification (NCBI taxonomy): domain Eukaryota; kingdom Metazoa; phylum Chordata; class Aves; order Anseriformes; family Anatidae; genus Aythya; species Aythya fuligula. Next base: position 129,104,787 of record NC_045559.1, read on the forward strand.
TTTTCTATATTTAGAGGAAATATTGCCTTGTCATCCACTGAACAAACAAAGCGTACTGGTGGTTTTGGTTTTTGGTTTTAATGCAGCTGAGTAGCACTTGGTGAAGTATAATATATTTCCCTTTAGGCATAAGGTTCTACATCTCAAAGAGCTTGTATGCTGGTAATAGGACCAGAGAAATATATATTTTTTTCCTCCAGAGTACACTAGAGCAAAATACTGGTCATTCCACTTGTACACTGATAGTGACCATATCAAAGTACCCCCTTTCAAGACAAAGCATTATTAACATGACTTGTGGTCTTAGTGTGTAGGTTGTGCCTTTATTTCATTAAAACTTCTGTATTCATACAATGTGTGAGAATTTCATATGAATGCAAATCTGTATCCCTTTGGATCTGATATTACTTTTTTTTTTTTTTTTTTTTTTTTTTTTTTTCTCTCAATGCTGGAATTGTGTGAGGCTTTATCTTGTTACCCCTTCATCACTGTTATGTCAAAGTACTTACCTTGTGCCTTTGATGGGGCTAAAATCTGTCATGTGGGACCCATTTCTTCTTCAGGGGAGATGTTATGTTTTAGTATGGTGATTTGGCTTAGTTTAGATAGTTAGCCTGTTGCTATGGTTTTTCTGCTCCTACTTTTTAGTAATGATATGTGTTTATCTTAGAGAGACCAAAGTCAAAAAGAGCATGCTTTGCTGTGGTCAGTTGCAAGTTCCCAAGGAAGTTCATTCCATCATCTGTGCACCACCCCAAGAGAGCTGTCCCTACATAAGAAGAGGTGTAACCCTCTAGTACAAAATTCCTTTCTGCTTAAGCAGTGATGTTAGCTGCAGTTCTCAACCCAGAGTTTTAGCTGAGCTTTTGCATTTGCTGAACTTGACCCAGTAAGTGCCTTGAAGGTTTCGCCATTTCATAGATAGTCTGTGGGAAGTCAATGGCAAGAGCTGATGCAAGCCTGGTGCAATCCATCTACCCTGTGTTGCTCTCCACTAAGAGCAGCCCTCTGCAATTTATCATTAGTGGATGTCATTTCAACAAGTAGGGGAATTCCAGCAAAACACAATGAAGGAGTTTTACAAAACTGCTAAAAAGCAGGTTCATTCATGTTTTTCTTAAGGCTCGAAATTGCATGAATTGTGTAATGATCTGATTAATGAACCAGGACAGGGATCTTACATGGCACTTCTGTGCAGAAACATTAAGACTAGAAGCTGATGGAATGGAAGCTGAGTCAATGCAGTGCCATGTTGGGCTAAATATGACCACAGGAAGTACTGAGTGCCTTGGATGTCTGACTGCCTCCAAGCTGCAGACCAGTATGGTGGAGAAGAGAAAGACTGAAACAATGACAAGTCCATGAGAATTAAGAGGTCTTACTTTAAAGGTCATTGTCTTCCACTAGAAGGCAGTTGACTCCAAGGTTTTGAGATGAGTCATAGACATCTGGGCAAAGGGAAGACTATTTGCCACTACGTGACCAAGAATAAAAGAGTAAAGGAGTCAGAGTGCACAAGAAAATATGACTTTGCTTCTGAAACCTGATCAGAAGGCCACTTTCCACTGAAAGCCAAAGACTTGAAGTTTGGTTACTCCCTGCTTAGCTTCAGAGTTGGATGCTTCTGAGCATGCGTAGGAGCCCAAGCTAAGGAAGATCCTTGGCTAGAAATGGAGGCAGTGGCTGAATTAGATGCTTCCAGGAGTTGTTATTTTACATATGTTATCTAAGTCTTTCAGGAGAGGCAGTGAAGTGAACTGAGTGCCTACTGTGAAAAATTGAAAGTCCTGCTCTCATCTTAATGATCCTGCCACTTCCCTTGCCTTGACCCTAGCCAGACCAACTGTGAGTGGAGAGGAAGCTCACTAGCTCTCTTTTTGCATCCAGGGTAATCCACATAGTCAAGTTTATGCTGGCATAATGAACTAGCTTGGTTTACAGAAGCCAACAAGTCCCAAAGCTGGTATGAAGAGTAACCATGTAAGGTCCATGTAGCTGAGAGTGTGGGACAAGAACTGAGAGAGGATCTGGAGGGTGGGTACATTTACCTGCTTCAGAGCCATTAGATACACTGCACAGCTAAGGAAACCAAAACCCAATACACAGACTGTTACCTGAATGTTTAAGTGAGCACAAAGCAGTACTGCAGTTGAAGTAGCTATGTGTTTTCCCTTGCCTTCTATTCTGGCCTCTCCAATGCCACTCCCTTCCACATTGATATGCTGGTAGTGTTCATGTACCTCAGCTGAAAACTGACTGGACAGCAAAAGGTTATTTTTTTAGTGGGTTATCACAGATAGATAGTAACTAAGGAACAGTAATCACATACACAAAAGATGTACTCCCACTAGGGAAAGAGTCAGCCACATAAGCAGAGCCCCAGCACAGTGCTTCAGAAGTGAATGGCGAACACCATATATTCAGAGGCAAACAAGCTCTCACCAGTATGAAGCCAATTCATCCTGATGCAGCTTTGTCTGTCCACTGAATACCAGACCAGAGAAGGATTAAAGATGCTCTGTGCGTACCAAGACACTGTAGTTTTCCCTCCAAATAGAAAGCAAGGAGGGGAGAACTGTTGCTTGCTTTAATATACTTGCTGCATTTATTTCCTTTGGGCTGCTTCCAAATGGGGAGTAATATGGCTACTGTACTTTGACTTTTCCCATATCTTCTTTTCACGAGTTTGTGCACAATGTTTTCTCTCAGACTCCAAGAGTACTTATGTCTCTTATAAGGTCTCTGTCCTCCATTCTTTAATGTCTATAAGGGCACATAAAACACATTTCAGCTCTTTCCTTTATTTATTTATCTTGTGGTGGCACCTTTGTTTTGGTTTTCTTTTTTTTTTTTTCTTTTTTTTTTTTTTTGTATATAATTTGCTTTGCCTTCTTCCATTCAATCTGCATAAATGGGTGGGCTCTGGTGCTTCTGGGAACAGAGACTTGCTATACTGGTACAACAGGTGTAGCACAGCAGGCTCCCTCTGGCACAGGCACATTTTCTGTAAGGTTGCTGGCACCACTGGTGACTCTGGCAAGCACTCCTATTACACATTCCAGGTCTTGCTGCCAATTTACGGCTGTTCTGTGTGCAGCATCGCTGTTGCCCCTAGTTGCTGAGCACAAGAGTGGATACAATATAGCCTGGGGCATGTTCTGGAGTTGGGAATTCCTTGGCTACTGTGGTCTTAGCTATTTACTGTCTGCTACACACTCCAAGACAGCAACTGGTATTTAAAACATAGAAAACCTCCCAGAATTCTGAATCTAAACCCCTAGAAGTCTCAACAAAGGTGAATGGGTTAAGATTATTATTTATTTATTTATTTATTTTATCCTTCAGGGCCTTTGAAAGGGTCTTTAAAACAGAGGGTTTCCATTTCAGTTCTTACATGAATGTTAATGAAGTTTCATAAAAATACTCCTGAGACACAACTGCTGATCTTTGTAGACTCTGAGTGTCAGGGCACAGAATCACACTGGAAAAGCTTGGAAATTTTCAACACTTCCAAATCTGAGCTGAGCTTCTTGCTCTGGACTAACAACCCAAACACTGAGCCTTTACCAAAAGATATACTTACTATTTTAGTCTATATCTAAGCACATCCTAGATTACCTCCCTGTAAGTTATATTAAATCTTTCATTTCTGGTTAGTACTATAACTTAACTACAATACAAAGAATAGCATATAGAATTGTCTATTGTCCTTTACTCAGCTGCTCTTAAAATTTCACATTATCAAATGAATCTTTGTGTACATTATATCTCTTTGTTTCTGTTTGCAAATAGTCTTCAAAGAGCCTGCAATTTGTCTACCTGTTTGAAAATTATATTCCAATTCTACCTAAGAGAATCCATGTTTGCACTCAGTTGCAACCATTCGTCCCAATTTGGAGTTGATTTGTCTAGGCATGGAGATCACATTACACTTTTCTTCTCCCCATTGCATAAGCATAACATCTGGAATCAGGTTTCTCATGTGCATATTATCAGTTCCAAACATAAAATCTGCCTTCTGTGAGTATTAAGCAGCATTTGCTTGCAGCTTGGTCCTTTGACAAGCATTCCTGCCAGTGACCTCATTTGCTAGAATTCTGGGGAAAGGTAATACATATGGGATGATGAACATACAGCTGCAGAACAAGCCACCAACACTTGTGGGAGCTTTTATTTTGAGTTATTTATCTAAATACAATTCTCAGGGATCAGAAAATCGCTGTCTGGAAAGTTGTACTATTACCTCATTTAGAAGTGCTGAGAATTCATGGAAGCTTAACTTCTGTATAATTGAAATTATCTTGTCACGAAGGAGCCTTTACAGTTCATTAAAAGTAATCTAACACAGGTTTCTTTCGAATATTTTAGCCTTTTTGTCTTCAGGTGGTCTTTAATGAAAGAAGTAGAGAAATGGGAAAGAAGGAAATCTTTTCCTCAAGGGTGCACGCTGTAAATAAGAACTTACGTTGCTTGCACAGGGAAGGGAACTTTATGTGTAGTTAGTGTCACAAAACTGGAGATTCTGGAACACTCAATGTTGCCTTTTTCATTAATTATATTTAACTCATCCAGTGTAGCTTTTGGTTTTGCTATATTGTTTTTTTTATGATGTCATGTAGTGATAACCAGTTGAGTAAAATGTGACCAGCAAGGGAGCAAAGCCTCATTTATTTATTTGCAATGCAGCATAGAACAGTAATTAGAAGAGAGGCAAAAAGTAATCCAGTATATTCAGCCTAGTGGTGTGAGCAGCATATTGAGAAGGCCAGCATGCCAGAGTTCCTCTACCTTTTGATCTTCCAATTATTGCAATGTGGTCTTGCACCTTGCAGCTTGCTATCAGGATAAACGCAATTTGCAGTTCAGCTAGAGGGGTAGGAAAACGGTCCAGCCTGTGGATCCATTTGCTTTTATAGGGATGCCAAAGTGCATGAAATTGGTGTTTTCAAGATTCTGGCTGCTGTTTTGCACTAAATCACAAAGAAAATTGCAAGTGGAAAGGTACAGCTCTCATCCTCCTTACCTCGTGGAGCTCCTTTCAGCACCAGCTTCCCCAGCCCAACGCCCTGCGTATTTCGTGCCTCTTCCTGGGCAATAGCTATGGGACCAACCGTAGGAGCTCTGCTCTGTGTATGTTTGCTCAGCTGGCTTCTCCCTCAGAGAGGTAGAGAGGAGGAGAGGTGCCTTCATGTGCCCAACCTCTCCGCACCTCTGATCGTGCCTCTGCACATTGACATTTCCTTCTCCTGGGGCTTGCTTATATTTATCACAGCTTATGCTGTGATGTTTTAAAAAGCTAGACCTTTAATGCTGCATGAATTCAATACAGATACTTGGGAGACTGAAATTATGCTGGGACAATATTGCAGGGCCTTTAGAAACTGCAGTGTCTCACCTGCAGCTGTGACACCATGCTCAGTCCTGGGGCAGAAAGGACTGTGCAGAAGAAGAAGAGGAGGACAGGTTTAGAGGTAGAACACAGGAACATTTGCAGTATGGAAGAAACTCCTCTGAAGAGACACTAGAAAGGCTGAGGTTGCTTTATCACAGAGAAAAAGTCAGAATTAGTACCATGATGAAAGCACAGAAAGCAGTGAAAGGGTTAGGTACGTTACTCTTGTTTTCATGGATGAGATGGTAAGATCTGAATGATTAATAAAGAATGTGTATTTACTTCTGATTAATAAACACTAAATATATGTTAGGCATATTATGAACCATATAGTACAAGTAAGTGCCTCCAAAATGCCTGGAGAAAGTAGTAATTTTGTGCTTCTGCTATAAACAGTGCCATTACAGAAGGAAGAAGCAATTTTTGTAGAGCACTTAATAATAGTCAGACTCCCAGCCTGAGACACAATCAGTTGCTGAAGTGTTAGGAAGTGCTAAGCCCTTACTTTCTGAAAATAACGCATCTCCAATTTAACATGTGAAAACAGTGGTCACATTACTAAAATTTAGATCAGAAGATTTTATTGAAGGGAAATTTATATAGCTTATGGAAAGCCTCTGTTGTTAAGAGTGGGCAAACATATGGATAACATAAGGACCAGTCTGAACTTGAAACCTGAAACCAAACTTCTAACTGGTTGAAAATGTTTATTTAACTCAGAAAAAAATCTCTGCCTGCATCTGTGATTCCTAGTCCCTCTAGGCAAAAAAAAAATATATATTCAAAATAACACAGGGAAGAAATGATATCATAGATACTCTGATACAAACAGAATCGTGAACTTATCTCAAGAAAATATGTGCTTTTCTTAAATATAATGTGATTCATCCCTTGATGCATGTTAATCTAAACAGTACCTCTGCACACTACAGAAACAATCCTCAGTCAAAGTAAAGGAAGCTGTCCAGTGGCCAGTAGAGTTTGCAACGAAGTTCACTGACAGATTTATTTCATGGTTTTCTGTCAGATATATGAGCTTTAACTTTTAAGGTCTTGCTATTGGACCCATTTTTTAAAGCACATTTTTTGTTTTGCTTGTAACATTTTACATGCGACAGGAAAATAATCAAAGGAAAGGTTAAAGTCTTCATTCTAGAAGGGATTGAAATGCTGAACTATTTTATTACTTCTTACAATCAGAATTTTACATTTTTCTCACTCCTTGCTCACTGAAGCTCCTTGCCTTTGCATCAGAAAGGTCTGGCAAGCACCCAGCTTGCTAGGAGGGATTGCCAGCATAGCCTCAGATGTTTTACAGGAGCACATGTGTAGTAGGAAGTGGGCCACTTGGACACAAGAATAGTAGTGAGAGCTCTAACAGCAATGTCGGCGCACAGCACTGCTTTGTATGGCAGTGTACCTGGCACTGAAATTGGCTAATGAGTGCCCGTGTGCTCTGGTACCACACCTCCAAGTGAACTTCAGTTGTGGCTGTGGCCATCAGGGACCTGCCCTCAAACAAAACAGCATCGTAGCTGCTGGGCTTATATTAATCTGTTTATCGACTTTCAGGTGTGTGTTGATGCTAATCCATTTTGCCTGTTTGGTGGACGGTATTTACCTAAGCCAACATTTTTGACTACTTAGAACAAAAAGATTTCTAGTTCTGTTATTGAATGTAAGATTTTAGCTGACTATCATGTTCATTGTTTCTCTTTTGTATGTCTTCTCATAGAACAACATGGGCTATGGTCTGATTTGATCTTATTTACAGTGGCCACAATTTACATAATCAGGGATGTGTCTATTGAAGCCAAGGGCATTATAAGAGGATTAGGCTGGGGAAGGTGAGATAAGAAGCAGGCTATGGCAGCCCTATGTTATTCAGAGCTGTTTTTCTGCCATGAATGAGTATTTAAAGAGCTACAGGAGCAGGAGTGGTCCCAAGCTTTTAGAAATACCCGTGAATGGAGTGCAATAAATACACAGAAAATGTGTCTGTAGAAGTAAAGAGACAAAGGGTTTATATTCCCTTTTTGTGGCCATTACTAGGATACCAAGTGGTATAAAAATGACTGTCTTGGGCCTGATTCTGATCTCCCTGGTTATCAATTGAGAGAGCTGTCTGCTGTGAACCTGCTGAGAGATTAGCATGAAGCTGTTTGTGCACTGATTTCCTAAAATATGTCATTAGTCATAATCATGCTTCAAAACACTGGAGCCATTCTTCTGAGCATTTTTTTAATAACAGGTTATCTGCCCACCTGAAATTTAGGGAGTTTTCAGTATTTCCATTTGGTAGATAACAGTTTATGGGTCAACAATATCTTACTGCAATTCATGACCACTACAGAATGAAGGAATCAAAGGAGGTGACTCCCACATCTTTATACTGATCCTGTGAGAGCTTTCTCTTAACAAAGGCTATTGAAGTGTTTTTCTCTGCATTAATATATTGTAAGCATGTTATAACCTGTAATATTCACTTTTATAACCTTTTTGGCATATTCTTACATTTCACAACATGGTTTCGCAGTCATCAGGGAACCCTGAACAGGAGGATGGAGAGCCCAGTTCTGCCAAAGTGCTGGAGACCCTCTGTGCCACGTCCTAGAAAGAGTGGAGGGAAGGTAATGTCACTCCATGTGCAGAAGCAGATGAACCAGAGCAGCTTTTGACAAAGTTTCAGTTCCACAACACAGGGTTTAACCCAAGACCCCAAATTTTTTATATGCTGAGTTAAGTGATGTTAAGCAGCTTCATGTTGATGTTAGAAGGGAAGTCCTCATGTAGGCAAGGCCACAAGTGGTGCCCAGTTAAGTATAGTAACTCTTAGCTATGTATGGGCAGAAATACCATTATGTCAGCAGTTATGCTGAGGACTGCACAGGAAAAAGTTTTTCCTATAAAATCATCTGATCATCTTCTTAGGCCCTGCCCTGAAAGGACAGCAATTCCTCATGCTGCTCTGGGATGTTCCGTCCCTGCACGTATGCAGGCTGAGCCTCTCCCATGTCAGCACCCTCTTGCTCCAGCCTGTGTGTCTGGGCTGCCATCCATCCATCTCGTGTGAATATCTGCCACTGGGAAAAAAAAGTCAGGCCACCGGGGAGGCAGCACAGAAGGCAAAGAGGTGCGTGAGGGATGGTTAGAGGTTCATGCTTTATGACTGGTCAGCCGAATGCATCAGTGTGCCCCAAACCTTTAAGGAGTGAAAGGGATGCTTCAGCAGTTTCCACTACTGGAAACGTGGATGTCATTTTCTCCGTACCATAAAATATTCTCCTTTCCCACAGGCAGTAGGGGGGAAACTAGATCGCCTCTGGGCTCAATTGAAACACTTTGTATTTGCTGTTCATTATTTTTTCTGCTAATATTCTTTAGCTTTCATCAATTTCTAATTGATTTCTGGTATGGAAAGCCATGCATGTGCAGCTGTGAATTTAAGGGAGTTGAAATCCAAATGAAATCCAATTTGATGGGCACAATCACAGAAAAATAATATATGCAGAGTTAGTATGTTTTTTTTCCAAATGACTTCCTTCTTCATTAGTGCTCCTGGGAAGGAGAAGTGGAATACAGTTTTAAAGCATGAGGAAATGCCAGGCAGTCAGAGGGAATGCATGTTGATCAGGCTGCAGTTCTGTGACATGGTTCCTAATGAGCAGAAATCAACATCCATTACTTCAGCTTGCCAGATCAATCCCCACTCTTCTGCTTGGTCTCTAACCACTCCTTCAAAAGCATTTATAAACTCCAGGCTGCTGGAGACTCACAGGCTTCACACAACCACAAAAGCATATACGCAAGCACATATGCATAAAGAGACACAAAATGATAACTGTTCCCCTCTGTCATTTAATGCTTGTAATTTAGAAGAGATTATTCATGTTGGTTTTGCTTTGACAGAAGAGCAGTGGATTTTTCTGAAATGTATTTTCCCAGTTCAGAAGGTTAAGAACAATTCTGTGCCTGTAGGGCTAAAAAAAAAAACACACAACATAGAGAACAAGAAAAAGAGGGGGGGGGGGTGGGGGGGGGGGAAGAAAAAAGAAAATCTCCATCCATGGCTGGATTTCACAGGGACGGTTCCAGCAGCCTCATTCCTCCCTCCTTCCCTTCCTCCCTTCTTGCTTCCCCCACCCCTTTGTGTGCTAGAGTTACAATCCAAGGGCTTGGAGACATTTCAAAGGAGCGTCACTAATGAAGACCACATGTGCGCTGCTCCTCTTGAGCTCAGAACAAAGCTGAACTGTAAGAGCCTTCTCTCTGCTGGGGGAAAAGCAGGTCTGCCCCCCTCCCCAATTACCCACCCACAGGTTATGAATGAGGCTCACTCAGGTAACTGCCAGTTGGTATCAGAGCAGTTTGAGGAGGAAATAAATCATTTTTCCAACAGAAAGCTGTAAGGCAGTGAATGTGTGCTTCCTTCGCCAAAACATCAGTGGCAGCACCAAAACACCCCCACATTCAACAGCACTGCAGCTCTTGGTCCTCGTTCATGCACAGCAGCAGCACATTCACTGTAGGATTTCTTTGTTTGCTTTTGGGACACTTCCTCTGCATTGTCTCTGGAGCTGCATTAGGGCAGGTTTGTACAAGGAGGTAGGACATGACAGAGCCTGGTTTCTGAGCTACGTCAGCTGAGAAGGATGCTGGAGCACGTCATTTCCCATCTGTGTTCACAACTAATCATGCTTCAGGAAGGACTCTCACCAAATAATGGATAGTGGATCCAGTGGTGATTTTATCAGGAAAAAATTAAAAAAAAAAAAAAAAATTTGCTGCTCTTTCCAACAGTGTTTGCAACTCAATGTCAGTGGCTGTAGAGCCCAGGCAGGGGGCCATGTAGGGGTGAGGCAAGCAGTTGAGGGCTCACTCTATGAGAACTTTAGCAAGGAGCAAAACAAATGCAATTTGCAATTTGCAAGCTCCTCCTGCAAGGAGCTCCCAGTGCCCTTGTTCTCTGGGTGTGGTTAACATCAGTACTGCAGGGTACTGGAAGATGGAAAAGGTGGTTCAGCCCTATCTCTTCTCAGCTCCTTCTTCTGGAAGAAGGTGGGACATTGGTGGGAAATGTGACAGATTTTGGTGACTGCCATGACATCAGAGAATGGGATGTGTTACTGGGCTACTGGAGTGTCTTCCTTCTCATGAGACCTTCCTGCAGATGGGAGAGGGTTAATCATCAGGCCCCAAAAAGGGCTGAATAGTCTGCTGAGGGGAAGGGAAAGGTCAATTGTGTGATGGGACCAGACAACTGAGGGGGGCTTAGAAACATGGCATATATATTTTAGGTTGGTTTCCTAGCAAGAATTAGTCTGATGCAGTCTTGCTTTCTATGTGCAGGTGTGCTTCATGCTCAAATCCATTGGCCAAGTTCAGCTAGCAGAAATAACCCACAGCTACTGATTTTCTACAATTTTCATTAAAATATGCAATGGAAAACCATTTCTCAACTCTGTCAATCACAAAACTTTCTGGCATAAAGAGAAGGCAGCAGTAGTAGATAAGGATATGTTAGGACACAAAGAAGATGCCCAGAAGATACCTACCTACCTACACCCTTACACACTTATGGTGAGGCTCTAGGTGATTGATCATAGAGCAAGACGAAGACACCCATGGGTCCAGCCACAGTGGCAGCCCTCATGGACACAGCCCTGCTGCTCTCCTAGACAGCTGAGCACTGTGATGAAATAAACAACTATGAAGAACAAATAAAACAAGAAATAAGTATGAACAACATGAAAGGCGATGTACAGTTGTGGTTGCTGCTAAACCCGTACCTATTTTCTGACAGGAAGCTCTTCCGGCAGAACTGCCTCTCAGAGCCATTTCTGGTTTCCAACAGTATAGGCATTTGTTTCTATAACAAATGTATTTATGTGGATGAAGCTTAGTATTAAAAATAAATGGGAAGCGGGAAGTAGGTTCTATGGAAGGGTAACTGCAGAGGAAGAGAAGTGACCTCTGTGTGTTGGTGATTGAGACAAAAAATAGTGGAAGCATTTGAAAGATCATAGGACTTTTTATATAATCACTTCTAAGTAGGGGATTAAACCATGGTATATATATAGAAGAAGACATAGTCTGAGGATGGTTGTTTGTTCGTAAGTGATCTAGGGTTAACAAAGCATTCCAGGGTTTTATGAAAGCAGTTTTAAACAAATAAACATTATCCTGCAGTATTTACAAGCTAAGCACTTCAACATTATCTCCATGCATGAGAACCTGAGAGGAAAATTGATTGAAACCCCATGATAAACTGCTTTGTTTAATTGCCTAACCTCATGGCAGCAGAGAAATGCAGATACAACAAATACTGAAAAAAAAAAAAAAGTCAAATCTGAAAGTGCTAATGCATTTCATCACCCAAAGTGCAGTTTGTTAATCAATGTGGAGCACCTAAAATATTTATGCCTCAGGAGTTTGCCTTTAAAGTGATATCTGGAGGTTTTTTTCTTGAATAATATCAAAATGAGTGAGGCTTCTTTTTCCAACATGAGGTGACATTATCAGTGCAGAAGTAGGATTTCTGTAGCCCTCAGGCGGTTCTTTGAAGCCTCCCCGAGCTGTGGTCTGTTCACCAAATAAGCATCCCAAACACTGCTGCTGCTTCTGGATTCCTCTTCTCCCCACCATTTTTTTTTTTCCCTGAGTATTTTGTCTGCCTTCCAAACACATCGTGAGGTCCACAGATCTAAACCAGCTGTGGTTTCATTCAGTGCTGATAAAATTAGACTGAGCAAAGCAGGGCCGTGTTTCTGGGGAAAGGAGAAGACAGTTCTGGGCTCTTTTCATGAACAGGAGAGCAATGGGGAACTCCCCTGGAGTCCTTCTTACCTGACCAAAAAGGATGGTACAGCCTCCATGACCACTTCACTCTGGGTGCAGGAGTGCTGCCACATGGCCCAGCCCACCAGAGGCAGGCCTTTTTCCTGGTTTTCCTCACTCTGAATTCATTACCACCATCTCCATGAAGAAATTCTTCCTAATGTCCAATCTAACATCCTTCTCCCCTCCTCCTCCCCCACCCCTCCCATGACTTGAGACTGTTTCCTCGCATCCTCTCACTTGTCTTCAAAGAGACTGACACCCTTCCTGCTGCAATCTCCTTCCAGTAAAAGGAGTTTTACACCAAATTCCAAATGGCTTCTTTGAATATTTTCATTTCATAACAAATGTTGCCCTCACCGCTAAACTCCCCCCTAACCTCTAATTCTCACCTTATCGGCCTGGTTTCCACAGCCAGCTGAGGCTGGGGCAATGTCACCTCTGTGAGGCCAACCCCAGCCACAGCTGTGTTGACTGCTAAATAATCTGGGCACCAAGCCCCAGAAGCATAACCCCAGCATGGATTACCAACTGTGCCCACCTCCTCTGGGTCATTTTATAAAGAGGAATGGACAAGACACTGACTGACTTCACATTTAGTTGGGCTGGTGTCAAAACTAACCTTCTTTCCAAAGAATGTTGTAGACAAATTAGCAGTGATGCTGTGGGTGTTGGCAACCTCTCTCCCTTTGCCTACATCATGAGCATTGCTCTGCACAGATGTAGATGTCAGTGTAATGCACATATGTAAATGAATTTCCCATACCCACAGTAGATACAAGCATACATGTAGATACATGTGTAGCAGTAGGCAGGCTTGTTTGAAAGTATCTGTTTGCAAAGAGGGAGAGCTAATTGCATAAAATACCCAAGAAGAACAGTACCCTTCCATTTTGCTCCTGCAAGAGCATTGTGCAGGATCTGTGAAGTGAGAAAGCATTTCACATCTTTAAAGGCAAATATTCTCACAGCAGTATCAGCTGTGGAAGCAGCCTAGCTGATTTGTACAGCAGTAAGGTTTTCTTTAACTGAAGATTAGCGCTGAAGCTGCAGTATTTGTTTTATAGCATCATAACCCATTTTTCAGGAAATTCTCCCCATCTCTTGCCTCATAAACTGTCAATAGCATTGCCCTGTCTCCTTAAAACATGGTACTGACTCAGTATGTTTGGAGACAGAAAGCTATTTTGACTTACAGGTTCAATTCCTGTTGACTGAAAAGGGAAGAAGAAAATGCAGAGCCTGAGAATGAAAACATGTCTTATTCCAGAAGCAAATGGCATTAAGGAACGGATGGCATTTGTTCACAAACTTTTAAAAATATTTTTCCCAGCTAAGGTTTAGCTCTGCATGTATTTTCTAGCACATGCTTCCATAAAGAGAAATTAATCTGGATGCACTCTTTGTTTCAGCAGCTCTGTGAAGCAGCTTTCTTCTTGGCTGGGATCTCAGAAGGGGGCCTGAGCAAGGCTTGTATGTCCTACTATCCTCAACGAGACACTTACAGGATCTCTGTCATCAAAGCAAGTGTAGCTATCACTTCATCACCCATTTAGCCAAAAGGGGAATACAGTTGTGCTTTCAGGGATGCTAATTTATTTATTTATGTATTTATTTAATTATTTATTTTCCCAGCAAGCTACGGTTTTCACAGTTCAGATCAGCAGACTTCAAAATCTTCCACGTCACAGATCTGTGTAAGTATCATGGAAAATGTGAAGGGGAAAGTGCTGCTCAGATACAACAGGGAAACCGTTAGTGGTCATCACTGTGGGGCAGACCAAGGTAATGCTAATTAAACAGGAAACTCTGAGAAAGGCTGACAAATGGGTTGGATACATCAAGATATCTTTCCTCCCATCATCACACTGTTTCAGCATTTCAGTTCTGGAGATATTTCTGCTGAAGGTCATAGGAGCACAGCACTGGGAAAAGTTATCTGGTTCTCTTCTCTCAATCTATTATGTCTTTCCTGTGTCTGGGTCTCTCATGGATGACAGCATGTAACAGAAAATAGAAAGTCCCACATTTTCCCATCCAAGAGGAGGCTTTCTTAGTGAGGGCCTGGCCACCCAAGCCTGTCTGTTCCCAATGCCCTGCAGTGGCAGTCACTTGTCACTCTTCTGCAGGGGCCCTCCCCGTGCAGATTTCCATCTCATGCCTGAACGTGCCAGAAATGCTTCACAGTGTGACTGCTCCTTCCTACCTCCTCAGCAGCAAAACTCATCTCCAGGGAGACGGGAGTTTCATTCGTGACACTTTATCTGTCTTCCAGCAGCCTTTGGGCAGTGATTACCAAGGATATCAAATGCCCTCTCTGATGCAAGTACGTTCATTGCTTTTCCACCCTCTAACACTGAGTTTGTGAAGGAATTAGCTCTTCATGCTGCATCTCCACGAACATGGAAAATGAAGAGTTTTGATCAAACAAGGGATTTCAAGCCACAGGCCACACCCCGTGCTGTGAATGGTCTTTTAAGCCTGAAAAAAATGCATATTGAGGTGGTCGTCTTGAACATAAACCACACCATACATTTTCCATCTTGGTTGGTGATGATCGTACTTGAGATATTAAATTGCACATGGGGGGGTGGGGAGGTTGGGGGAGTGGGGGAGCTGTCAGGCCAGCTCCCTGACAGAAGTAAGGAGATGCCAGAGGGGTTGCCAGGTGAAGACCAAACCTACCAAAAATGCCAGAGAGGGACCCTCCCCAGGCCTTTCCCCATAGGCAGGGGCTGCATAAGGTGGGATAGGCATGTAGACACAAAAGGAGGGCAGGTCTGGCTGTGCTCACAGCAGCATTGGAGCAGCCTGGTGTAGTTGAGGTGAGCCCTGGAAAAGCATCCATGTTTTAAATGATCTGAGGCTCACTCCTACCAAGTATTAAGAGATTTCCTACAAGCACTGGAGCTGATCTGGGGGTTTCTTTAGCAGCTGCTTATTTAAGAATCAGCCATTGTCCTTCCTTAATCTGAATTCAGATCAAGCCAGCCAGTAATGTTTCTGCTACCATCATTAAATGTCTTATTTTTAATTCATTTGCAGCAAGGTGACATATGGGGTCATAGCACAACTTTGACACTGAATTGTGAAAAACACAGGATTTCTTTATTGAGCATATCAAGCAAGTGCATTGTTACAGGTATAAAGGGAAGGTGCATTAATTTCAGCAGTTGGGAGATCTTTTTAAAAGTTCGTTTTCTTGCCCATCTTTTCATCCAGATTCTCATACCTCTTTACAACTATTTTCAAAAAGAAAAAAAAAAAAAAGGTAGATGTTGCAGAGTCTGAGTCTGTATATGGTCAGCTGTGCTTGCTAGAGTGTAATTTTCACTTATTAATGTGAATAGAAGACAGCTGTAAGTCTGCAGCTAAATTTAAATTCAGGTGTCAGAGCAATATAATTGCTACTTTGAATTGTATGATATTGCTTTAAAATTAATGATTATTGAAGGTTACTTGTTCTGTGGTTTTGTTTGTTTGTTTGTTTTACTTTGTTTAGGTTTCTTTTAAAGAGCAGGTTCCATTACATTTCTAAGTACAATAACCTAAGAGCATGTCAACAAACTGTGTAACTACAGACATTTCTATCCTAGCACAGAACATAACTTAGCGTGAACTCTAAGATTACGAATTTTAAGGGAAAATAAGTGTTCTCTTCAAATACCCCTAGGAGGATGGCAACAGGGGGAGAAGATTATGTTTATTGTTTGTAATCAACTACATCACAGTTGAAAGTTAGTTTTGATTTAGATATACTGCCCACTGAATATCAAGTTACTTCTTAAGATTCTCACCCCTTTCAGAGCCTGTCTGTCTCTGTGGGTCTTGAGACTAACTGCTGTTAAGCCTCTCTACTTGTAACAGGTGGTTCTGGCTAAAAGTCTAATAACCCTGGTGCTACAGGGCAGGGCAAGATATATTTTTGCTATTTATATGAGATAAGAAGTTTTAAGTCTGATCCAGGCCCATGTTTGGATTGCCTAAGAAAGGGTCCTTTTGAGTGTAGGGCATGTATTTTGGTGTAGAAAGAATTGAAAAAGTGAAACATTACCACACACCTGTCTTCATGAAGAAATGTTTGCATTGCAGATCCCTAGTAAGAAGTGATAAATTCTTCAGCATGCAAAGACTAAGCATATAGCAGAACAAACTTGTCTGAGGACCCTGTGCATTTGAAGTGATAAAAGCTGTGATTCCAATGCTGTGATTGTAGATGTGTGTGTAAAGAAATACTGAACATGGAAGATCTATGCTCCATGACAAATGGTAGCTGTGGTTGTGTCTTTCCTTTGGGACAAGGCAGAAGAATGATGACTCCTCATATTCACTGTACTTTGCTTAGGCTAATTACTAGGAACTACATGAATTTGCAATGAATTTGCAATAAATAATTTATCCAACATACCGAAGTCTCATTTTATATTCACTTAGAGCATTATATCTGCAAACAAATGAAGGACTTAACAACCATGCACAAACCTTTGAAACTAGTTGTGGTTTGGGACCCTGACTCTGAATCTCAAGACCCTCCCAAAACTCCAGTGGCTGCTGAGCTAGGATCAGAAGTGTGTGCTGACAGGCCTGACTCCCCCTACCCTGGGATGTATGGGGTCACCTAAACCTTCTGGCCTCTCAAATAGCTCAGCTTAGCCTGAGACATGAGTTTGCAGAGTTTAGCATTAGCTCTCTGTGGACACTTTGTCCAGGGTGGGTGAGTCAGCTGACTTAATAAAAAAAAAAGGTGCAAAAAGCATTTTCTTCAAACTGAGGATTTCTCCACTCCTAAGGAAACACAGTCAGCAGGAGTGAGATTGTGTCCCCTCTGCATCAGTCAGGCTGAGGACAGGGCCCTTGATCTCATAAAAAGGCAGTTAATGTTATCCATTAAACTCTAAAAACAAGCTCAGCTGGGGACTTCAGATGGTGACTTAACTTCCTCTTCTCCATTCTGCATCTAGACAGCATTAAATAGACTCATTGTACCCATAAGCATTTTCTAAACAGATGCATTAGGTACTATCTTCATGATGACCTTTTAAAGCAGAACAAAAACCTTATGAAATCATAATTTATCACTTGCAATAACCAAAAGCTGGGTGAAAGCCCAGCTTGTGGGAGGTTAATTTGATGAATGAGAGCAGAACAGTGATGATGGCACAGGAAATGGCTCCATTTCAGTGGTACAAACTGCTTGGTCGCCCTTTGCCATTGATGTTGCATCTGCACTGTGCTCTCCCTTGGTGGGTACCATTTGAACGCCATATGTGATTTGGAGCCCGTCAAGGCTTGGTCTTACCTCCAACCAGTCAGGCTGGACTCTGCAAACACTACAAGGATGTCACAGAAGTTTTTTAGGCAGTGCTCATGAGTGAGCACACTGTCCTTATGCTTTATCCCAGCACTGTTGCAGAAGTGAGGGCTATCACTTAGAGAAAGGTCTGTAGAATAACAACCCTGGAGAAAGTGCTAAATAAGATAGTCAGTGCAAATAAATGATGCCAGAAGAAATAACATTGCTTGGATTTAGGGCAAGTCCAACATGCAATGAACTGGCAGTTGCTCCATCCATATGGATTGATCTGTGCTTTGGGTGGCAAGTGGAAATGGTGCGGTGTTGTCCTTTGAGTGTGCTGGCTGACTTCAATGCTATGCCAAGAAATATTATGTCTCTTCAGATGACACAGTTACAGAGCCTAGCCTGACAGAGCTCAGAGGAGTCTTCCTCAGGGATTTCCATGGTGTGTGGGAGCAGGGAGTCTCTGTGCAGTCTATGGAGTCCCCAAGCCCCCACTTTCTATAAAGAAAATATTGGAGGCTGTGTTGGGCAGGTTGGCCTCTTCCCATGCATTTTCCATGGGGCAAAGGTGATGTAGGGTGCAGCATGTAGCTGACGTGCATGTCCTACCCTCTTGAATCAGAATTAACTTCTTATTCAAGGTCTGATTTAAAGTGTGACGAAAAGAAAAAAAAAAAAAAAAAAAAGTCAGAAGCAATCTCTTCCTCCCTCCCCGTTTTCTCCATGCAGGCGATACCTGTTTACATGCAAATGCGAGTGCTGCAGCAGCTCAGGAGAGCGGGCGAAAGCTGCCTGCCCCAGTGGCCCAGACAGCAACATTCCTCCGGACCCAGGGACGAGGGTGGGGCTGAAGCAGCCGAGGGAAGAAAATGTCAACATCTGTCCGTCACTGCACGGCAAATGGCCAATTATCATTTTTTTTCTGCCTTTCTAAGCTCCAGGCAGACAAAGCCGCCGAGCTGGAGGCTTTGTTGCCTGCACCATTTCCCACCACCGCTCCACCTCTGATATGCTAATAGCAAAACTGAACGGTTTTGTGCAGCTCAAAAGGATCTTTGGGCACATTCACTGGGTCAACAATCCCAACTGCTGTGCAGGGGCTCAGCCTGCTGCGCGAGTAGCCCGGTGCCAAGGGATGTCCTATGTCCCTCCTCCACGCTCCTCCTTTTTTTTTTATTATTAAAAAAAAAAAAAAAAAAAAGTGGAATTAACCATCTGTCTGTCTTGGTGCCCAGAAGCCTAGCTGAACAAATTGTGACATGATATACTCCTATTGGATACTTTCTGGGCTGGCATGTGATAAACTGGGTTGGGCTTTCCAGTGCAAATCCCTGCCCCACTTAAACGCAGCTCGATGCCCCCTCTCCGCTTCGGGGCACCGGCCACCTCTCAGCAGCTGAGCAGCTAGGTGGTGCAGAAATACTTCTGCGTTTGTACAGATGTGCTGCATGCATGAGAGCAAAAGTAACACTGACAAACAGTCTTTTGTTTAGGAAATAAACCCTGTCATACATGCAACGTTCGGCGCAGAAAGCCAACTTGATGACCTAATCCTGTTTATTGTGTAGGGGTAGTAAGGCACTTAGGTAGTAATTCTAGATCTGGTTGAAGAATAATTGCAGAGGGCTTGTTGGGTGGCTAGATTCTCATTCACTGATGCTGTAGAAGTGCCAGGGGAATTGAGCTGTAGGGCAATGGAAGACAAGGTGCTTGTAGATCTGTGACAGATAGATTTTGGAGTATTTTTTTTCTATAGTTAGTCACCTGAACTAAGTGTGAACTTTATGAATGGCATGCCACTCCTTTTGCTGATGCTCTACTAATACCATGATCACTTTATTAAAGAAAAAGCAAGTTGGCAAGTACTGCGACTGTAAAATCCGAAGCAGTTTTGTGAGCAAGCAAATGTATATAAGTTTGGTAATATACCGTCATTACTCAAAACAACTATGACACATACAAGCACATCTACTGCAAGCACCCTATAAAAGCTGCTGGACTTAAGGCCCAATGACATGAAATAAAAGCTGAATAAACAAAGCAGTTAAATAGTTCAATGGCTTCCAGTTGACCCTGAGCAGAGATCTGTGTAAAGCTGGATGAATACTGCAGCCAAGAGAAAGGAGACAGTTGTGTGCGTTGTTTATGAGCCGCAGTTCTAATATAGCCTGCATGATAAACAGTGCTGTAATAACAGCTGACCTCTGCCATAACTTGCTTTCTTCTCCTCTTAGATCTTGCTCGTGGGCAGTGAGAGAAAGGTGGGTCGATCATCTGGATCCAGAACCAACCACCATGAAGGCTCATAAGTATTTATTCCTCCACAATAGAATTAGCAAGGTGATCATTTTCTTTCTCCTTGCTTCTGAAGATGTTCGGCTTTGTTAACTTTTGCAGCTGCTTGAGGAGGCACTTACACCTCCTGTAAGCCATGGTCTTGCAGCTCTTTGCCAAGCGTTTGCACTGACCATCACCATGGTGTATCCTCTGCAGCAGCAGTCACACAGACCCTGGGAGGTGCTATGGGCCAGGCATTCTGCTGCTTTACGGAGCAGGACTTTTATAAAAAGCACGCACAGCATGAAGGAGGAAGCAGATGCAGACTCTCTGTGCACAATCCTCTCCAGTTCCTGGCATATGGTGGATGATTAAAAAAAATGGATCTGAATAGTGTGAAAATCTATTCATCCTGTATCATAGAGAATGAATTATTTCCTTTTGGTCATATGTTGTGTGTTGTCCTGGCCGCACCCACCTATGCTGGTATGGAGGAATGCTTTAGACTTGCAGGCTGATGAGAACAGCCCTCTCTGTTGGCTTTCTGCATGACACAAACTATAGATTTTAATTCAATCTCTTTTTTTTTTTTTTTTTCCAAACATAATTTCTGATTGTGCTTGTACCTTTGATGAAAGGAATCCAAACTGGATTTATGGAAACAAAAGGGCAGAAAATCCAACACAACTGTAAGTAAATATGCTGTCCCAGTGGCTTATTGCTGCATGTGTCGGAAAACTGTCTTTATCCACGGTCTGGTATTTTCTATCTTCGGCCTCCAGCTGCTGTCTTTTGCTATATTAATGGCTGCTGAGGTCAGAAATCTTCCCTGCATATAAGTGCCTGTCCTTGCCCTGAGACGGATGCGGGGGCCATGGAGCTTGCTATGAGTGTTGTCCCAGGGGATGTGCCCCCACCTCATATCAGAGGGCAATGCAACCCTGCATGAGCAGGCAGGAAATTTGTGGCCATGTTCCCCTCTGCTCCCCTGCCCCACAGCTTCTCTCCTGGTCCCCAGGCCATGAGGAAGCCACCCACAGCTGGGGGAGCACAGGATAGTCCAGCACCCTTCTAGGCATGTTTCAGCTCTCGTGGGGCAAGCAGGGCTCAGCCGAGTGGGCTCCATCCTCCTCAGTCCTCTCCCATTCCCTGTAAGTTGGCACCAGCTCAAGTCATCTGCAAAGCGTTTCTTTGATAAACTAAATAGTTTGACTTCCATTTAATCTCTCAGGCTTCTGGGAATCACTTTTGTAGCTCTTCCCTGAAACTACTTGAATTTGCTAACAGAGCTTTTAAAGCCCAGGCACCAGACCAGAACAGACACTGTACATTTGTGGGAGGGAGAGGTGGAAAACCATGTTCAAATCAAGTTCAAATGTTTTATCCTAAATATTTAATTTTCATAAGTTTCATTGGCTTGTGCAAGAGCTCTTGCTACCTAAGACTGAGCAGTTTTTTTAGAGTGTTGCCAAGTCTTCAGTCTTTGCTAATCTCCCAAGGATTCAGGCATATTGCCTACACACGATATACCGCCTCAAAACACATCAGCAAGGGAAGCAGTTGATGACATCTAATGAACTTTCCCTCCACTACAATAAAATAACAGCTGCCCCTTTTAAATATTATAAGCGCTTCTCTTTGCTGAATGATAGCAGATTTGGTGGAAACCAACAATCAAATGGCTTATCTCTCTTCATAGATTATTACTGCAATGCTTTCAAAGCTATAAGCTTTCTTAGGCTTTGCTTCTCTAAAACAAGTTGAAGCCAGGGAGTGTGTGTTTGTCCCTGCGCAGAATCCAGCACCTTCACAATGCTGTGGTGGCTGTGGGTTTGGTTTCCCCAGCCTGCAGGACCCCTCAGTTTTGCTGGACCTCATACTTCTCTGGAGAGTCACCCCAGGCTGGCACTTGCAGGCAGGGTGACCCCATCTGCCCCAGCAGAACCGCTTGATGGGAAGCATCTACTTGGCTGCATCCCTGTGCTAGCATCACCTGGCTGTCCTCCTTCCCCTCCCCATCACTCACGCTGCAGCTAGAGTCACTTTCAAACCAAAAGAGGTTTGAGCTTTAGAAGAAGAGAGAAAGACTTCATTTACGGCCATACACTAGCAGAGCTGGGCTTTCAGAAAAGAAAAAAAAAAATCACAAAATGTAGATCAGCGGCGGGGAGTTATGTCTGAAGTTATGTCTGAAGACACCAAGCAGGGCACTAAATAAAGTCTAAACCTGTGGGAAGAAGCATCTGCTTGTTGCCTGTTGTGCAGACAGCACTGAACACTGGCCAAACAGAGAATAGCCTTGTGCATAGCTGAGAAGCCTATTGTTTCCCAAAGGCTGCTGCTTCTGTGCTCATACAACAGCCACAGAGATGTCTGACCTGTGAAAGGCCTGCTTCCTCCGTTCCATCTGCAATTGCAATAGCTCTGGTTACTGTAGCCTCACAAAAATAAATAAATAATAAAAAACATACATATATATCCCACAATCACAATTTTTCTTCATCTCCATAGATTTAGAAGACTATTTGTGGGGAAAAGGGTGCATACAAACAGATATGTGTGTATAAATGTATGTATCTGCAACATTTGTATGTATGCATACACACAAATATCTTTTTTTCCATCAAATACACCCCTTATACAGCCTAATTATGGAGAAGACTTATTAGCACAGAGTCACATGTTCATTGCTGAAGTCAGTCACAAGGCACCAGCGAAGAGTAGAAAGTAAAAGAAACAAATAAATATACACTCTTTTTCTTTCCTACTTAATAGAGATTGCAAGTGTATTTAAACTGTTCAAACTACTCCCACAAATTCAAAACAGCAGCGTAGATATGATTGTGCTGTGAAGTAAGGCATAAAACTTCAAAATAAGTATGTATAATAATTTCAGAAACCCGCTTTTCCTTTTGTAGACTATACATAATAACAGGCTTCTGTCCAATTTCCATTTTAGTGGATACTGGGGAGGTAAGGGGAAATGTTTATTTTAGCTACTGGGCAAATCAACACCATTTTAACTCAAAACACAGAGACTCTGAGTTATCAATTCAGCAGTGGCCCAGCACCTGCCAGAGCTGGGATCTGCACAGAATGCCTGGAGCCCCTGCAAGTTTTGGCTGTGACCATGGGAGAACCAGCACTGCGTGGATAAAGCCTTTTGACTCACACCTTTTGAAGGTTTTTTTAATCTAAACTGCTTGAAAAGGTTCTGAAAATCAGGTGACCAGGGTGAAACTGTTCTCGGAGGGCAGTTGTCCTTCCTTTTTCAATAGGTTGATCACAAATGTAACAGCATGTAATTCATTTTAGACCCCATGAAAGCCTATACAGCTCTCTTCACTATTGCTCTTACCATTATTTTCACAGGCTATGGACTGGACCTGAAGTTTCTGAGACCTCGGTGTAACATGACAGAATTACAGTACAGCTTTTCAGGCTACATTTATACTAGAAGAAATATTCCATGTTTATTCGGGAGTGGCCCACAATGGGTTTGAACTCCTACTCAAACGTTGAGCAGGAGCATGGGCCGAGGCCATGGGCCAAGCACACAGTCCCACAGAGGAACAGCACCTGGTGCAGTCTTGCCTCCTGCTCCAGGCTGGGCTTGTAAATCCTTTCCTTCAAACAAGGTGAGGTAGAGAGGGGCCTGAGTTGTGCAGAATGGTTTTGGGTGTTGTCCCATAATATATGGATAATCTTGCATGACTGTTTGGTAAAAAGTCATTGCCAGTTGCCTGCTTTGCCCCTCTGCCAGAGGTCACTACTGTCCCAGAGTCAACAAGACGGCATCTCTTTCCATGGCATCCTATACCTGAGCACAAATCACTGAAGGAGCTGCTTCAAAGACACTGGATGGTGCCCACAGACCATGTTGACCTCTGCCAGCCCTGCCATGGGAGAAGCAGACGCATAGGAGATCTGGAGTTAGCTCTGAGGACCACGGGCATCTTCAGCCATCGCATCAAGGTTCACTTCTGAGAAGTGGGACTATCCATCCCAGGTACAGTGCAGATGAGTACTCTACCTTGTAGCTCCAGTTTCGCATGATATCTGCTTTGATTTGTTATTGTCAGTGCAAAGTAACAAGGAAGCTACCTACATTGGCTCTGCCCTCTCTCTTCCTTTTATGCTCGTGGCTTTTCTAGCAGTAGCTGCCTGTTTGTGGTTTCCAGCATTCAAAGAAGAAATTGCACACCTGGGCACGATGTGAAATCTCTCTCACCACCATCTTTTTCGCTGCATTTATCCCTACGAATATAAATTGCTAAAAGAGCAGATGGCCTGGATATATAAACTTTATTATGGGTAACAGAAGAGGGGCTGTAGCAGATGAGAACATGCAGTGCTCATGTTTTCCTAAACAGCCCAGTGGTATCTTTAAAGCAGAAGAGGGAGGTCTGGTTTGCAGTGGGATCACCAAGACAGCCCGGAGTTTCAGATGTAATTCACACCATCAGGCACAGCATATAGTAATCCTCCTTGATGATGTTTTATGCCTTGGAATCAGTTCTGCCTGTTCTGATTCAGGTCTGTGAATAATGGGAGGCAGCACTGCCAGAGGAGAAAGGATAACCTGTGCTGTTAGCTCTGCTGTTTTGGTAATTCCTTCCTATCTTATTCTGTTTTATTTTCTCTTGTCAAGCCCATTTCTTTTTTCTTTTGTCAGAGCAGTTTGTGAAATATAAAGAAAAAACACTGTCATGTTCCCCTTTCCAGTTGTCTCCTCTGTGTGTGCATGCACCAAGAGCGCGTGTGTTGTGTTCAAGGACTGCTAAATGTCACACAGCTGAACCAGAGCACTTCGGCCACGTGATGCTGACAAGCTGCATTCATGCATAGCACATGCCTTTCCTTAGTTCAAAACAGATGTCATTTCCCTTGAAAGATCCTTTTCTGGACCCCCTGAAAAAAGAGTTTGGTAATTTTATTTTATTTTTTATAGCTTCAGGTTAATAAGTATGTTCCCAAGCTGAATGGAAGACATGAAAGACAGCAACTAGATGCTTCTAAGTTATTGATCTCCTTTATCTCCAAAATAAAGTATGTTAAGTAGATGCTCTTAGTGCTGGCTTTTATGAGAAACACTGCAGTGGCTACTTTTCCCTTTTCTATCATGCAGAGGCCCTGCAGCTGAATCCTACTTAGGACTGTGGATGTCATTTTTTCTCATGACTATGCAATGTTCCCGATGCCCAGCATACTTCTTACAATGTTATTCAGCAGAACATGGTAATTAAAAAAAAATCATATGTGTCATGGCTTGCCTGGCTGCATGCCAGAGTTGGTTTGAGCACCCCCTTATAGACAAAAATGACCCTCAGAAAATGATTACCCATCACAGTTGTGGTGAACCACACTGCTGGGTGACTGAGAGGACATTAAAGGAAAAATGTACTTTTAAATGCATGACAGGAAAACTGGTAGAGAGACGGAATTGTCATCTGTTTGCTTTGTGTGCAATGCTTTTTACGCTGAGAAGGAAGGCTAGACTTGAGCAAGCATGAAGCAGAAAAAAAGAAATTTATCAACCAAAATGCTTGCGTGACTATTAGTATGCCTGGGGAAAAAAGCCATTTTCCAACAGATGAAATTAGTACTGCATCTTTAGTACATATTTCACTTTGCCTTAAAAGGAAACAGGTACTGTTTTGAATTAAATGCGATGTTTGCAGAATTATATGCATGTGTTTCGTTTGTATGGGTTTAACAACAGAAAGAATTGGGGGAGAGAATGGGGAGGTAAATATATTTCTGGCTGCCAATACTTATGCTTCTAGGTAATTTTAAGAAACGGGCTTTATAGTTGTTCTGTGTGCTATAAAGTTCCTTCTTCTCCCATTTAGAAATTCCCTTTGTAACACATGACCATGAAAGGCTCTTCTACGTCTCTCCTCTAGCTCAGTAAAATTGCAGTCTGTAATAAAGCTCAGTCCCTTTTTGTTTCAAATCATTGCTGTGATCAGTCACGCGGATTTGTTTGCTGGACTGACCAGATGTGGACATCACACTGCAGGAAATCCAGAAACCTGCAGTGTGGTGAGCATGGCTGCATGTCCCTGCCCGGCGTGCAGCTGCAAGGGGATAAGGTAAACATGAAGGTTGTGCTCTGGCCTCACCTTTGTTCTGGTCCTGCCAAATAACCTTGGTTATGTCCATCCTCTTTCTCTCCTCACGCCTGTCTCACCAGTTTAGCACGCAAGCTCTGCGGAGAGCTGTGCTACATCCTGTGTCACTGCTGTTGTGCAAAGCATGAAGACTTGTAGAAGCAAGCAATCTCTAAGGGTTTAAGTGTCTCTGATAAAGACCCAGTTTGCATCTGATGACCACTGTCCCTCTGCTCTGCTTCTGTCCTCATCTCTGCCCGTTCACCACCACCTTCTCCAGGCATGCAGGCAGCAGCTGAATGGCCATGGCTGAAGGTGTTAATTTTAATGACAGAGAACTGCACCTAAAACAGGAGAGAGTGAACAGAGGGATTATTTTCCCCTGTTACTGATCCTAAAATATTTAGGATCATAAATACAATAAATATTTTAGGATCAGTTCAACAGCAGTCTGGTTCATCAGCTGTGCCCAAGTTTGAGAGCAACGGAGCTATCCTATGCTGCACCCACAGACCATCTTTGTGGGTCAGCTGATTTGCCCTCTTCACAAGAAACCCAGAGACCTGCTGTAACGCTTTTAATTAACTTTCTGTGCTCAGAAAGCCTCAGTTGGCTTTGAAGGAAATAGGTCAGTTTACACAAGTAATGAATTTGGCCCTAAGAACATAAACAGTTATCTCTAAAATGTCGGTCTTCAGTCATTTCTTTGGACATGTCTTCACGGTGAACCAGACAACACTAGAAAAGATCTCAGCCTTTTGAATGTCAGTGTGGGTGATGAATTAATTATCAGGAATTGTACAAGCTTTTGTTAAGCATAAAAGATTATTTACAGCAAGCTATTTTAGGTTTGAGCCGCAATGGGAACAGTCTGACTCACCTACACTGCCTCCTATTAAATCAATCCAAGTAACTAACATGGTCATCACCTTTGTAGATGTTTTATGTGGAGGAGGAATACTTTTTAAAACTTGGCAACAGCAGTTATTAGCTGAGAATATGATCCTTCCAGCAGTGTTTGTGTACTGAATTTATTAAGGTTATTTTAAACTTGGATGACATCTTCGGCATCCTCCACTGTATATTATGGCTGCCCCTATCAAGGAATGCAGCTGGATTTCTCATCCTGGTCTTCAAGTCATGGTGACTCTGTACAACAAAATCAATAAACCGAAATGGACTTACGATAAAGCTGTATTCACATGGTATACACAATTTAAAGTATCATCTCCCTTTTTTTTTGGTGCCATTTTCAAAAGCCTTAGCGAAATGAAAGTCATTACTTCAGAAGAGTAAGAGAGATGATTTTGCAGCATTGCTTGAAGCTTTTGAGTTTCCCATGCCAGGAAAAATGATAGGGGACATTTAGTCTAGCTGTAACTTTGACTGGTCCCTGCCTCCTATAGATACTGAGTAAGGGGGCCTTAAGAACAACCTGCCCTGTTGTTTGCCTGCACTTCCACTTGCAAGGGAAGGTACCCAGGGGGAGAAGGCTGCTGCAGCTCCTGCAGCCTCCACCCTGCTCAGCCACCACTTGTGCTGATGTGCTGCCCTCTCCATCACTGTGACTGGGCTCTGCTCCAACCTGTCACCAAAACCAGTTAAACAGGCACAAATAAAGAGATTAAAAACAAACAAACAAACAAACAAAAACAAAAACAAACAAACAAAAAAACCACTCTCAAACCATGAACACTTCCTCTCCTTTCTGCCTTTTTTTTTAAATAATTATTTATTTATTTATTTATTTTTGTAAGCTCAGGTTGAAGAATCTGTCCAATTGCAAAGTTAGATGCAGGTAAACAACAAGCTGCAGTCAGCTAGTAAGGCAGCTTTAGCTGCTGTGTTGTTGTTTTCTCACTGAGGGAAAAACATGCAAGCACTTACAGTAGCTGACTACCAAATCCAAGGAGAAAGAAGGAGCTTCTTCACAGCTTTTGTGCCCTTCTGGGGGAGTGCAAAGAGTATTTGCTTTGTGGGGAGGGTAGAAGCTGGGGAGGTGACAGACACGAGAAAGTTATCTTCCTGAATGTGTCAGGAGTGCTTTCTTTGTAGAAAAGAGTAAAACATGCTATAGGGGCAGGAGCACATACCAGAACTCTGTCAGAAGAGGATCAGTCATGCAGATGGGCCGTAACTGGGAAGTGTGGGCACAGAAGAATGAAAAGGAAGCTTGCCCCTGCAAAGGGTGTGAACTAGTGGGTTCAGTAAATTTATGTCTGGCACTCACCTTTGGGGGAGGAAATGAATTACCAACAACAGCAACAACAGCAAAATGTCATAACAACTCCATTCGCAGGACCACAGAAGTGACAGCCATGTCTAAGATGTAGCTGTGGCTGTGTTTGTAACTGGGGGGCAGTGCTGGTTGAGAGACAGCTGTGCTGCCACGGGAGCTGCACACAGCAGGTACTTTCGAGGATTTGAGATGAGGTTAATATGCATATTGATGCTGTTCAGAGAGATACCATCCCTTGGCTGCTGACGGAGATCCAGGGAATGCCCTTGCGAGGGCTCAGAGCCAGAAAACTTGGCCAGGAGCCTGATTGTGGCAAAAACTCCTTGAGCTTCAGAAAATAGCTGGAAAGGCTTTTTCCTAGAGCCTCAACCAGTTGTGGTGATGGTCATCTGAAACTGCTGTGAAGAGCACGCCCTCAGACAGCTCTTGCTGTATCTCAGTGCAGCATGACTCTGGGCCTGCTGCAGCCCACAGAGAGGTTCTGCAACTGCAGGTGGAGAGGGAGCAGGACCCTGTGGTCTCCTGCTTTTCTTGGTCAAGCAAGGTCCCCATGAAAATGCCAGCAGCACTCCTGTGTGCCTTCCCAAACCCACAGCTCACAGGACAGGTGACAATTTCCTCTGGAAATTGCAACAATTGGGAGTATGAAGGGGAAAGCACATTTTGGGACAGAGCTTAATGAGTTCAATTGAGTCAGAAAGTGCAGAGAAACAAGTAAAACATTATGGACCTGACACATGTTGTGACAGTCAGGATAGACAATAGGAGAAATCTATTAATTTCTTGATTCACATGGAGGAACTTCATTAATTACACTTACTATCACGGGCCAAAGCTAAACCTGTTTTTTGAGATCTCCAGGCTGACTCCTGGTACTTGACTCCTGGATATGATTCCTGTTGCAGAAACAGCTGACCTTGCAAAGCAGCTGGCACAACCAGGTGCACAAGAAGTGATGCTGAGACCCCGGTTTGAGGAAAGCCCTTCTGCTGAATTTATGAGGGACTTTTAGCGACTGTCCCCTTGATGTGAAGCTGTGCTCCAGCTCACTGCCTGCAGACTACATGGGAATCAAGCAAAACAAATATAGCAATGTCCTACCGAATCTGCAGGAGGCATGAAGCCACAGCTCTGGGAAGTAAACAATCTCACGCATCGCAGTGGGATTATTACCTCCTCAGTATAGAGCTAACAACTCAAGTAGGACCGTGATGAAGTATTTTGCTTTTGATCACTTAAAAGATGAATCCATTTTATCCCATGGTATCGAACCACCTCTCGTGTCTGCAGGTGCTTGCAAGCCCAGCTGCACAAACTTGCATCTTCACACCAAGCAATTTCGATGTAATTGTATCTCATCAAGGAGAAAATCAGTAGCACTCTGCAAACTGAGAATGTGGGCAGTATTAAATATGTCGCAGTTAATATCAGGATAAACAATGTGCAGGCTATGGAGAGAGATTTTCCACAGGGGTTTCTTTCTCACTCCTCTATTTTTTTGTCTCTTTAATCAGCATTTTCATTGAATACAGCACAGAAATCCTGTGGCATATTTGCTAAATTTAGGCTTTTGCAGCAAGACGTGCATGGTCTTGATTAGGAAGAGTCAGGAGGTGGTTAGGTGGCACATGCAATAGTCACAGGTGGCTACTAATACCTGGAACCCAGGTCTTTCCTCATTTGAACAACAGCAATACTAGGAGCTGGTGCTAAGCCTTGCTGCTGAAGTCATCTAACAGGAAAACAGTATTGGAGAAACAGGGATTTATTTTTTTGTTTGGTTTTGCATCTTTTTATGAGAGGGCAGAACAGGTGGCTACAGGACTGGATGCATGGTAGAGTGGGCAAGGGTGTGGGGGAGCATGGGGCAGGGGGTAGGTATCAGCAGCCTTCAGGGCATATGCAGCTTCAGGGCTGGGTCCTGAGTGTAGGTTTGTGAGGTGAAAACCTCTGGACAATAAAATTAAGAGAGTCATTTAAAAAGTGAATGTACAGGTAAACAAACCTAGATGTGGTTGCAGATTTGATGAGTACTTGATGTGACATTTTGTTTGAAGAATATGGAAAATATTAAATATAAAAGTGTCAACTGACTTCAGGAGCTTGAGTTTCATTTGAGTTCACATCCTTCTTTTCTTTTGCTTGTTACTGTTTTCTTCAGCTGTCGTTAAGGCACCTCTGTGGTCATCCTTTGATTTTTTTTGTCTGCATTTCACAATAGCAGCTCTTCCCTTTCCTCTGGACTGGCCTTTCTGCCCTGCTCTGTAGCGGTTCTTCATTAAATGGGGGATCACACACACAATTCCTGGATGTAGTTGCATGTGCTTACCGCTGCAATCCACTTGCCTGGCCCTGTTCTTTGTCATACTATGAGGCTCCTAAAATGATTTCTGAACATTCCCCACTTGGTTGTGTGTGAATCAGACCTCGGTGGTTTTCTGAATATGTTTTTCAGCAGCTGAGCCAGAATGTAAATAGAGAATTTTCTCCCTTAATGTGCCCTATTAGAGCACCACTTCTCACAAGTGAAGTTCATAAAGTCCTGGTGCACGCACAGCAAGCACATGGAGGTGAGTGCCCCACGCTAACAGACAGTGCTCCTGGGATCATGTCTCAGCCAGCCTACGGATGGAGACGCACTAGGAACTCCAGACAAGATGGTTTTCCAAGCCTGTAGGTCAGGATGCTGTAATATGAAAAAGAAGATTGAAGTGCTATTTAATTATATGCTTTAAATGGGGACAAAGGGAAGGAAATTATTTGAATAGGCCTGTTATTTTGCCATAGTTAATTACTGGTTGCAGATAGGCTAATCAGGCTAGCTAACAGCTCTGCAGGGTGTGATGCTACACTTTTCTTCCACAGCCTAGACCAGCTCTCAGCTCCATTCAGTTAATGGCAATGGAAAGGCTGATTCAGAGAGGATATTCTATGTGTTGGCTTCACAA
The DNA here is from genome assembly GCF_009819795.1 of Aythya fuligula. NCBI lineage: Eukaryota > Metazoa > Chordata > Aves > Anseriformes > Anatidae > Aythya > Aythya fuligula. Next base: position 129,135,892 of record NC_045559.1, read on the forward strand.
ACGCCTGGTTGTAATGTGGCTGAGATCACTCTGCTGGGGGGTGGGGGGGTGGGGGGCGGGGAGAGAGGAATCGGCAGCTCTCATCCTTCACACTGTTTCAGGCAAAAGGGAAATCTTCCCTTAAATCTTCTTTCTTTAGCTTACCCGGTACATCAGCTATTATGCATCTCCACAGAGTTCTTTGTAAATCCTGATTCAGCAATTTATTTTTGTGTGTGCTTAAAATTAAGGTTATTTTCATGGGGTATTTGAATTAGAATTTAAGAACTCATCCTCTCTTACGTTCCTCATTAGAGATACTGTGATTTTACCTCCAGTTGCAGACATATTGATTTACACTTGGAAGAGAAAGGGAAAATCAATGACTGCTGGGCAAGCTGCGTGCAGACAAAGTCTGCGAGAGGGAGACTGAAGCAAAGCTGCAGCCATTTTGAGACTCTCAGATCTTCCCCTACACTCAGTCTTGAAAAAAAAAAATAAACATACTCATTTAAATCAAGAGGTTTAGTGTTCTCCGGTTGTAAGCCGCACAGCCTACATCACATCTCTGAGAGCCGGATGGCAGTGATCGATGACTAGCCACTTCTGCAAAAGCAGCCTCTGCTGGGATTCACCATGTTTTCATATTCCACTGGTGAGACACCTGCTATGCTATATATTGATTTCTCTTTTGTTTGTCAAAGGCATAGTTTGTGTATGAGAACTAATCCTCTGATCCCTACAGGAAAAAGAACAAAGATCGTTTGTTTCCAATGAGCGTTAAATGAAAACCCAGTATGCCTAATTAGGCGACTTCTTAGCTCCTTAACCATGCAGCCTTTGCAGCAGCAGTGTGTGTCGGAGCAGGATGATGGCCATGGAGCTGGTTGGACCCTGGCAGGTTCCCATGCTGGGACGATGCACAGCCAGTCTGTTAGCATCCCCATGGGCTGCGGTGCTGCTTCGTGCCTTGCCCGACTGCTGGCCACTGTCTGTCTGCCTACCTCTGAGTTCTTCACAGAAATAGGATGTGAGCAGCCCATGGGACTCTCTTATCTCCCAGGTACATCATGATCTCTCTTCCAAAAGCTCACGGTTTTTTGTGTTGGCACACAAGTCATCCTTCTCATCAATGTGCTAACCAAAGGAATAGATGCACCAAGTCTGAGAAATCTCCAAGGCCCCGAACACTCTTTATATAGTTAACACAAAAAATGTGGATATCTTGACAAAACCTGCACAGATTTCCTTGTTTCACTTTTGTCAGGTCTCCAGAGCTTTTCTCACATTGAGAGCAAAGTCTTATGCAGTGCCTTGTTCCTTGTTTCTCTCTCCTTTTATCTTGGACTTCTCCTTTGTGTTCTGCTGACTCCTGCAAGAGATCTCTGCTGCTGCTGGGGGTGCTTATTTTTTTCTTTCTTTCTTTCTTTCTTTCTTTCTTTCTTTCTTTCTTTCTTTCTTTCTTTCTTTCTTTCTTTCTTTCTTTCTTTCTTTCTTTCTTTCTTTCTTTCTTTCTTTCTTTTTCTTCCTTCCTTCTTTCCTTCTTTCCTTCTTTCCTCCATTTCCTTTTTTTTTTTTTTTTTTTTTTTTTCCTCCTTTCTGGCTGTTCTCATTCCAAAATACTTAATTTGTAATTTCTCATCAGGTGAATTCCTAATCAACCACATAAAGTGAGCCTTCTGCCCACCGAGGCGTTGCCTAGCTACAATCTGCCTGGAGTTCAGGACTGAAAAGCTGCCTTCCCTCAGGACTGAAACCATAGCTTTGTCCAAAGGTGTGCCGCATAAATGGACAGTCATCAAAGTTTAATGACCTCTTTAGTACTCGTTTGTGGAGTGCAAAAGTGAGCACTTTCACATTTTGTGAGGTTTAGATCAAAACAAAAGAAACAGGGAAATGAAAATGCAAGGGAGACTCATTTTCAAGACAACTTTCAACCCAGGCTGGACAGAGATGAACAGCTCTGAGCAGACAGCAGCAGGCACTGCTAATCATAGACAATTTTCAGCATTTCTGTGAAATTAGCCCCCTGAATGTATATAGCCATCCCCATATATATGGGAGGTCAGTGGGAACAGCCCAGTTAAGAATCTGTATTTCTCCAGTTTCAGATAATGACAGCAAAATGACCTCAGGTCTTCTGAAAACTAATGGATGTTTGACCTTTGTATTGGACTCATGGAGGAAGAGTTTATCTAAGAATGACCATCTTCCAAAGTGAAAAATCTGTCCTTTAGATGGACCGTGAAAAATAAACATCAAACCTGTCGCTACTATTATTGTATTGATACTAATAGTACATTCTTATATATTAGAATCAAGTGAACTAAATCTTTGAAGGACAGGTATGGGATAATTCAAAGTCAAGTCCATTACCTGAAATATCCAAGTACATTTTGCAGTCTCGTGTAAAGTCTCTACAGGCCCTAGGGTTCACTGGTGAGGTTCTTCTTGCCCAGTTTGAGTGACCTAAAATGCAAGTGCCATGAAAGCCTAAGTCAAAGGCTTCCTTCTCTAGTCAGAGAAGAAAAACAGGCACTGACAAAGGGTGGTGGAGTGCATCATCCCTGTTCATCTGGGCCTCCATGTGAGGGAGCCAGGGTGACTGAGACTAGCTGCCTAACTTATAAGAAGATAGAGTTGAATGGGGTGAATCCTATTCTGAGGGATTAGTAAATTACTTATAAAGTGAACGCTTATCAAAATGTTTATAGAGAGCTGTAGCCATGCTGCAAATGTCATAATCAGCAGGGAGACTAGTTAGAGTAGAAAAAATATGCTAGTTCAGGCACAGCATACCAATGTAAATGCAGAGAAAGTCCTATGGGAGAGAAAAATATCAAATTTTGCTTTCACTGCTAGTATTTCAGAAATAAATCTCTGAGAAAATGGGAGGAGAAAACTGAGAGTCACCACAGCTGTATTTAGCATAAGGAGTTGTATCTTTGTTACAGGAAAGCTGTGAGACAGTTTTCAGAGGGGGCTGTGGGGAGCTCAAAATGCTGCACAGACAGGGGGAGAGAGGAAAGCTGGCCCACCCAACAGGTCAGCCGAGACCCTGAGCACTTAGGAAAAATCTACTATAAAACTGAATTTATAACTCAGTTTTACTGGTATATATTTTTCCTTCTTTGTAGCTTTTCCATAATATTTTTTGATATCCCTTGTTTTGTTAAAAGTATACTTGTTTTCTTAAGTTTCATTGATGTTAGAGACAATCTCTAATAGGTGTGAAGTGCTTTACTACTCCAGAATTGACTAATCCAAAAATAAAGTGGTACTTAACAACGAAGCAGATACAAATCTTCAAGCCTTAAAGAGCAGAAAGCGTAGGTCAGTGTGGAGACTGGTAGCATTGAGGTTCAGCACACAAAACAAGCAAACTAATGTTAATCAGTACCCTTCTGGCACAGCAAAGGTCACAGAAAGATACATCTGACAGCTGCTGCTATCTCTTCCTCTGAACATATTTGAGACTTCAGACATTTTCCCTTCCTGTACAAAGATACCAGTAGGCTTTCAAAGGCTGTCAGGACACATGGGAGAGACCTTGTAGCTGGTACCACTATTTAGAGCACTGAGGGAGGATATTGAGAGGTGAAGCTTGAGGCACTAAGCTTGCTTGGGATGAGCAAAGGCTTGACTCACCATCATCCTTTTCCCTGGTCAGTGCCCTCTGCAGACTGGCTCCCCTCCGGTGGGGTCTCAGTCACCCTGCAGAGTCTGGATAGCCTTGCTATGGAAAAATGATGCAAGATGCAAGCTCCTATGAAGATTCTGGGGGCAGGGGTGGGGATGTTGCAGCACTGTACTGAAAAGTTAGTGACTTGGCCTAGTCATACCCTACGGGACCAGGCTGGGATTTTTATCTTTGTTGTGACTGTTGTGGACTGCTCCTAAGTGGGACCTTGGCAGGTAACTCAGGAAAGTGACTTGGTCTATAGTCACTCTGCACAGAACCTCAGATTCAAAATCCTTAGGGATCCACACCATGAAACACGGTTGACATTATTGTGTTAGCCGATGTCCTCAAAGGAAGGAGGACAGTCCATTTTCCATACAGTTTTCCCTAATTGTCTCTGAATTAAGTGTTTAGAGGATAGAGTCAAGGCATATGTCTTTCTGTAGGGCAGACCTTGTGGTCTCTACAGTCTGGTAGTCTCAGTTATGTTTTTTAGTTTACAAACTAATACAGAAAAAAGAAACAGTGATTTTCTGTAGGGTGTATTGTATGGGAACTCAGACTAAAGATCACAGTGGTTTCTTGCAGTCTGGCTAGGTTATGAACTGGTGAACATGGCAGTGATTTCTGAATATGGCGCTGGAGGAAGAAACCAGGATGGTCTGTTGAAAGTGTATTGAGATGTTTGAAGAAATCCAGCCTGATAGCTGCATCACAGAGCCCTTTGAGGTATCAGTTGCTAAGCATGTATACATGCTCCACATAAATGGCTTGACAAGGTACACACGGACACTTACCCTCCTTCCCCCACAAAATAGACAAATGAGGTTCCCTAAATGAGCCTGCATGCCATTTCTTTTCTAAATACAGATTTTTTTTGCCAGCAATGACAAAGAAGCTGGAGAACAGCTTCCCCTGTAAGAAACCTTAACCAGCTAAGCAGCTTGATTAATTACTTAGGGATTTCCCTTGGGCTGTTACTAAGGTAACAGGAGTAGAAGTGTTTAAAGATGGCTGAGTGTGCTGTGTGCACTGGAGGATACGCAGTGGATTTTCAGCAGCAGCCTGCATTGTGAATTTTATGCAGTGTTAAGGTAGAAACTGAAAGGTGCATGTGTATGTGCATCTACCCATGAAACTGAGGAGCCCACACAGCCCTGTGAATCCCCGGATGTGTGTGCTGGACTCAGAGGAAAAAAAGAAAAAATTACTTCAGCTTTCAAGAGGATGTAACAGGACTGAAACAATGATACCCATTTAAAGTGTGCAGGGCACACATCTATCCCCAGATCCACAATTTTGCTGGCTGATTTAGAAGTTTCTCACTCACTTGCCATGTTTGGAGAGGGATCGTTAACCCATCTTGCTCTGAGGGTGGAGGGTGGAGCTGCCCCCGCACGCAGCTGCCTGCCCCACTGTGGTACCCGCCGTGGCTTGCTTCGACCTGCGGCACGGCACGGTGCAATGGCAGGGTGCTGAGCAATGGTGATGCATGAGTTCCTGTGGTTTTGTGCTCCGTAGCAGTAATGCGTTTTCTAGTCAAAGCCGGTGAGAGACAAAGAAAGAGGTGATTATGATAAAGAATATGCTCCTTATTAAGACGCTGTTGCTCTCTGTATGATTTGGAAGCTTTTGATTGCATGGGAGAATAATCATCTTCAGTGACATTCATGTCAAAATTTTATCAGTGTTGATGTCCAAATTAGTTAATGCAGAATTAATTAGAATTTTTGGCCTCTTATTCAGCCAGAGAAAACTCCTCTTCATTATGTGGTTGGCTTGCATCCTTAGAAGAGGAAAAGGAGAGTGCAAGACAAAACTAAGCAATCCCATAGCTCACAAGACTGATTTACAATAGAAGATTTTTCTGAATTTAGTGGCTGACATGCAGTGTTCTGAGCTCCTCTGCCACCCAGAGAGGTCATGTTTTCTCCCTCCCTGGCATCCTTCTTCTCTCCAGAGCTTCTGCACATATCTCACAGCCTCCTCCCTGGCTCTCACTTCTGACAAATGGCTCTGCCTGGCCCCTCCAACTCTACCCAACTCTAGCGCTGAGGCCAACCCAAAGCCTTGAAAGGACCCATGCTGACTTGGTAATTTTTTATTTGTAGACATTCATTTGCCTTTTATCATGTTCCCAGCAGTGACCACAAGGAGAAACTATCAAGTTTCCAAAAGGAACCACTCAAAATGCGACACTTGCAGAGCTCTGTGCTATGAGACGCTGAATACCCATGGCTCTCACTTGGCACCTCACAGGATGTTTATGGTTCAAACTGTGCAAGAAATGAATTCTTCTGGTTTACTGACAGTGTGTAAAAAATAAATAAAAAGCATTCTGGAGAAACTGAAATAACTTATGTGGACATTTTTTGGGCAAGTTGAGAAAACATCAGGCTGGGCAAAACAATGTCTAAAACAAAAGACTCCAGTCTGGAGAGAGTTTGATATTTTTCAGTACTCTGAAAGTGTAGTCACAGCATTGTTTAGTATTACTGCATCTGTAGCAGTAATCTCTGCTCAGATTTCTGTGTGTTATCTAGCAACCCACTGCTACTCTTGCCCTTCTAAGACATTGGACATCTTAAAACTACATTTTGGATTTTGCTATTATATAGCCAAACACATAGCCCAGACAGGTCATTAAAGTACAGCAAATACCATGTTCTTCAGCTCCCTGTCTTTATACCTTCAGAAATTGGCCTCTTCAGGAGTATTTAGGAGATATGGACCATATTAATGAGATGTTATCACTATTATTTTGAAGCATCTGTCCTCCCAAATGTGGTAGGCAAGTGAGATGGAGAAGTGTAACTGACTTACATCCATTTTCTCACAGCAGGCATTTCTCTTTTATACTCTTTAAAATGTGACAGGACAAAGCTCTGCAGGAAGGATAGAGCAGTGACAGGGTTTCATCTTCTCTTCCATCTCTACTTCCCCTGGGTGCAATTTTTTTCCCCATTGAACAATCCTTGCTCTAGTGATCTTGTTTCCCTCTCCTGAGAATCAACAAAGGCATTTCAACAAGTGAATCATGAGGAACAGGCATCAGATGATTTTGAATCTCTCAGGAAAAGGAGGAAAGCAGGGTGTTGTGTGAGGCAGTCTCCTGTACTGTAGCAGCATATTTCAGCCTCAGGCACTGGTGTCAGTCCTGCCTCCCACTGCATCTCCACTGGGATGTGTGACTCCTGCCAGGGCCAGCAGCATCCAGGAGGGTGAACTGGCCCCCCATGCCACAGCCCCCAACTCTGCTGAAGCTCCATGCAAACAGAGGCAAGACAGCCTCCAATTCATAGCCTCCAGTTTAGCAAGAGGATGTATGGATGTCTCTGGCCAGCTCAGTTCCTGCGTGGGGAGAACCAGGAGAACGTGTTAAAAAACAGCCCATAGTTTCTAGGACTTTCCTGCATTTTATTTCTTGGAAGGCAACGTCACTGGGCTTTTGTCCCAATTTAACTAAATCCATAAAGAAAGGAGGCTGTAAAGTACATGCCATGTCAGGCAGGGAGACAGTTATGTCAGAGTAAAACCAAGACACATTGACATTAGGATGGTTGAGAGATGCTGTGGAACAAGGTGAAACAGTGCCAGCCCTCTGCATTGCATCTTGCAGCTGTACCGCTGTAGTGGGTTTACGTGACAAGGTTTTGGTAGCAGGGAGCCATAGGGGTGGTTTCTGTGAGAAAGATCTAGAAGCTGCCCCATGTTTGGGAAGGGCCCCATTGTTTTCCAGATCTGAGCCAATAAGCGATGTTGTTTTGCGCCTCTGTGAGAGCATATTTAAGACAGGGAAAAAAACGCTGCGCCAGACAGCAGCCGGGAGTGAGAGAACAGCCTTGCATGTGCCAAGGTCAGTGTAGAGGGAGGGGGAGAGGTGCTCCAGGCGCCGGAGCAGAAGTCCCCTGCGGCCTGTGGTGAGGACCATGGTGAAGCAGGATGTCCCCCTGCAGCCCATGGAGTACCACGGTGGAGCGGGGTTCCACGCTGCAGCCCGTGGAGGAGACCACGGTGGAGCAGGTGGCCCTGCACCGACGGAGGCTGCCGCCTGTGGAAGACCCCTGCCGGAGCAGATTCCGGGCCGGACCTGTAGCCCGTGGAGAGGAGCCCACGCAGGAGCAGATGACCTGGCAGGAGCTGCTGCCCGTAGGGGAGCCAGGTTGGAGCAGTTTTCTCCTGAGGGATGGACCCCGTGGTACGGACCCGTATCTGGAGCAGCTCTGGAAGAGCTGCTGCCTGTGGGAAGCCCACGCCGGATCAGTTCATCAGGGACTGCATTCCGTGGGTGGGACCCCACAGCACAGGGGACGAGAGTGACCGAGAAGGAGCGGCAGAGAAGAAGTGCTGTAGACTGACCATAACCCCCATTCCCCTGTTCCCCTGCGCCGCTTGGGGGGAGGAGGTGGAAGAGGGTGGATGGGGGGAAGGTGCTTTTGTTTTTTTTTTCCTTTGTTTTCTCACTTCTCTCGCTTGTTAGTTGTAGGCAATAAATCTTACTATCTCCTTATGCCGAGTCTGTTTTGCCCGTTACAATAATTATTGCGTGATTTTCTCGTCCTTATCTCAATCCCTGAGCCCTTTTCACATATTTTCTCCCCATTCCTCTTTGAGGAGGGGGAGTGAGAGAGCGGCTGTGGTGGAGCTCGGCTGCCCACTCGAGCGGAACCACGACAACCACCATCATGAAGGATGTGTCCTAACAAATGTTTCAGGGGTGTTTTCCTGCATCATAGTTCCCAGCTGCCCACCACACACCTGCAGAGCCAGCAGAAGCCATTCTGCAGGTTCAGCAATTTGTATTCAGGTGGATTAGTTTAATCTGGTGATGAAAGCAGACCAGACCACAAAATGGAGCATGTGAGCTGCACTTGCAACAGGGTTCTGTACCCAGTACTGTTGACTCTTCTGTGAAGATGTTGCTTTGACTCAATAATAGGCAGTAACAAGAAGTGTGAAGTATTGGTCTTTTTAAGTGCCTCAACTGTTTGCACCACGAGTATGAGTCAGAACCTTAAGATAAAACAAGAAACACCCCCTTTGTGAGACCAAAATAGTCCTCAATAGAGCTTTGAGTAAAACACCAAAAGAAACTCCCTGTTTTGGTTTAAGAGCGAAACTGTGAGTGCAATTTTCAGTGACAGAAACTGAGGGAACACCAAGTTCACGTAGAACTTCAGTAACTCTAGGATGAAAAGCAGTGATGACTTCAAACTGTTTAAGATACAGATGTGGGAGCTATTACGTTCCTGATTTACAGCTCAGAAATGAGGTTTGCAGAACAACCTGAGCAGTTCTGGGTTCATTTGGGACAGAGGAGGATGATGATGCTTTTTGTGTTGGTGTAACAGAAATAGAAAATGAAAGCAAAATGGCATGCCCCTTGGCATTTATTACTTTGTTTGCTTTCATTTGCTGAAAACTTATTTTTGTATTCTGTGAGCTAATTTCCTTGGGAATTGATAAATAACAACTTCCTGGAATATTTTCACCCCTGTAAAATCTTGGCACGCTGTAATGATTTCTCAGTGAACATAAAGTATTCAGACAGACTTTCCCACCCTCCCCACCCCCACAGAAAACTGTTTGGAGGGGAATCATGATAAAAGAAAATCTAAGATGTTCTGTGAAGCAAGAAGAAGGGGTACAGCTTTTCCTTGGACAGATATCTCTCATGATTCATGAGCGCAGAGCTGCCAAACATCATAGGTCACCAAGAAACATGTAGAAAAGGAACATGTTATTAACTGTTTTACTGCTACTAAACTGCTGGGGTAGATCTAGGCACATGCAGCTCCCTGGATACATTCTGATAGCTCATGGATGGAAAATAAATTAACAGTGGCAAGGAGCAGTGGAAAACTACTAGCAAGTTAAGCAAGAATCCATTTGTGATGCTGCTTCTTAGGGCTCCTGTGATATAAATTCTTATTTCTTTCTTCCCTCCCTTTCTTCTTTTTTTAAAAAAAAAAAAAAAAATCTTTTTTTTTTGGGGGGGGGAGGGTGTAGTGGGGGTAGTCACTAGGATGACGAACACGGATGAACTACCCTGATGGAAAACCACAGTGAAGACATTTATCACTCCAAGATCAGCTGTATACTCCTGCCTGAGGCCTACTTTGGCAAGCGTACCTCATACTAAAACTAAAATTACTTTGACTTCATTTTATTTCTGTCTCAGGATAGTCACGTTAGCTACTTTTTAAATGGTGAAGATAAATTTTTACATTGTGGTTTTCAGCAATTTTTAAAGTGAATGAGTTTATACTTTTGAAACTGTGTCTGGAAGCTCAGTTTTGCAAAATAAGTAATAAATACTGATCAGTTATGATTGGTCATTGCAGAATTGATCCATTACCAGTCACTTCTGTCTTGAGCCATCTCATCCCCCTCTCCATGCCCACCTTTTATATCTTTACTTTGGCTATACTCTGCTGAATCAAACTGGAAGGTAATGAAAATTAATTTTGTAGAAAGCAGTTTCTATGTTCTTTCATCTTTGGAAATGCTTTTAGTTACTAGAATAGTTTACTGCTAATGTAGTGGATTTATTGAATTCTAGATGATCTTTCAACATTTCATCTGTGACAGCACACTCACTTTAAAGTGCTGGTGATAGAAGTTTGTTGCTGCTGCTGTAAGCAGCCTAGACCCAGATATAAAAACTACTTTACAAAAAATATTTTCCTAACAACAGAATGGATGCAGGTGCAGATCCCAGCCAGGATGATCAACATGCCAAAGCAGCATCACTGGGACACAACAAAGACAGAAGAGAGATGGATTATGACAACAGATACAACATCATAACACAGGCGAAGGGGAGATGAGAGCGTCCATCTCCAACAGGAAACAAGGATACCTCCTTCAGCAAGGCGTGGTCATGATGATAGGTTTTATTTTGGTTGAACATAACTGGCATTCTTTTGATAACTTTTGGAATAATTTTATCTGTGGGAGGAGAGGAGAGGAGAGGAGAGGAGAGGAGAGGAGAGGAGAGGAGAGGAGAGGAGAGGAGAGGAGAGGAGAGGAGAGGAGAGGAGAGGAGAGGAGAGGAGAGGAGAGGAGAGGAGAGGAGAGGAGAGGAGAGGAGAGGAGAGGAGAGGAGAGGAGAGGAGAGGAGAGGAGAGGAGAGGAGAGGAACTTGAGACATAGACTTGAGAAAGACAATTCATTGGGGCTAGTGTATGTTAGATAACAAAAGTAATAACAATGGTGGTCATGAAGGCTAACATGAATCTTTGAAGTTTCTTTGAGTGAACCATTAAGATTCTGCTTTGTATCCAATGGGCAGTTACCACATAACTCAACCCAGTCATGACTACTCATAATTTCTGTGCTGTGTTATCCTGTTAAAGAAACTGGAAAAGTTGGGTGCTATTGCAGGTGTACTTGGGCATCTAGGGCTTCTTGAGGAAGACCTGCTGGGAGTCTCCCCAGTCCATGTGAGGGAAGACAGGGTGAGGATTTACAGACATATATACATGCATGCATCACCTAATATGGGAGCATGGCACGTTCTATCAGGTGTTAGTGGCCTCCTATCCTCAGTGGGATGGGCCCTGACACCTTAGATTTCTAATTTGTTCCCATTTATCTCATTCAGTTAATAAACACTATTTACGCCTTACAAGCCTGACAATTAAATGTCGGGGGTATGTTTGGGCTGCAGAGGGATACAGCAGCTGGCAGTAAGCAAAATATAGCTGCTGTACCAGAAAAGCTAACTAATGAACCTCTGCATTAATAAGATATTCTTTTAGATTATTCACCTCCTCCAGCACATCCTGTTTGTGTTTTAATCACTTTCTCTAGGCACATACTGACACTCCCTCTTGCTGGCTTACCACCAGATGGACTTTAATAAACTATTGTTGTATCTGGAAGCACTTGCCTAGCTTTTCATAATTGCTTCTTGTAATATGTGCATGTGTGATGCAGAAATGTCAGCCTTCACAGCCTTACCGCTATAATTGAGATGTATATTGCTGCTTTTATATATATATATACATATATATGTATATACATATATATGTGTGTATATATATATACACACACATATATATATATCCCTAAGGAAGCTGAACTCTCCTCTCCTCTCCTCTCCTCTCCTCTCCTCTCCTCTCCTCTCCTCTCCTCTCCTCTCCTCTCCTCTCCTCTCCTCTCCTCTCCTCTCCTCTCCTCTCCTCTCCTCTCCTCTCCTCTCCTCTCCTCTCCTCTCCTCTCCTCTCCTCTCCTCTCCTCTCCTCTCCTCTCCTCTCCTCTCCAAGGAGAGGAACTGTAAGCACACAATGGAACTCCAGGATTTGCAGCAGCATTTCTCCTCATCCGAGTCTCTAGCTGGACATTTAATACAAGAACATGATCCAATCAGTTTTCTGATAGTTACAAAACAGATTTACCTGCCCAAAATTCAGTGTAGTGATTTCATGAGCTGAAGTGTCCAATAGATGATAGATGGAATCATGGATTTAAGTGTTAAGAAAGTTAATGGCTCATCTACAGTAGTGGAGCTTGACTCTTTTGTCAAGCAAAGGCACAGGCAGAACACATGTAAACCACTGGTTATGACAGAGTAACTTTCCCTTTGCTCACATTTTCAATATACTATTTCTGTTTGCATCTATGGCATTTGGATTAGTACACAAAAGGCAGTCAGCAGCTCTTTGGATATCCAAAACTGCATTTTCATTGTATGCATAAAGCAGTACATTGCTACATCACTAGAAAATATTTTAATTTTCTCTTGATGTACTATGAATTATTGTAAAGAAAATGATTCAGTTTTTATATGGAATGAAAGTCTATCCACATCCAGCTTAATCTTAATTATTTTTAGTGGTCTCTGGTTCTGACCATTCCACTACTTGTTAGTCCTTTCACTGCCATGTTTTAATATTGCAACCAGTCTCTCTTACAACAAACCTTAGATTCAGCCAGTGACAGACCCTTTGGCCACAAATACATGTGCTTGCAACAGAGGACCAAGTGTTGAGGGCTCCTAATTTATCAAATGAACAACGACTCCTCTAACACTCTTTATCATTAAGAAAGGTCACCATTATCTCTGTAACGCACACTAGTGAAAGTTATATTTTAATGAAAAATGTGTATGTAATTAAAAGAAAACAATGGTGTTGAGAGTGTCCTGAGCCATCTTAAAAGAGTTGTTTAGGTAGATATCTCTTGCTTCCTACCCATTCAACCCCAAGAGGCCTTCAGCTGAAAATATTGTAAGGAGAGACCTTCTAATTTTTAAAGGGGGCCTATAGGAATAATGGGGAAAGACACTTTATCAGGGGCAAGGACAGGACAGGACAAGGGTTAATGGCTTTAAATTAAAAGGGACTAGATTTGGATTAGATACAAAGAAATCTTCACCATGATGATGGTGAGGGACTCAAACAGGCCACCCAGAGAAGCTGTGGATGCCCCATCCCATTCCAAGGTCAGGCTGGATGGGGTTTTGAGCAACCTGGTCTGGTGGAAGGTTCCCTGATAGGTTCCATGGCAGGGGGGCTAGAACTAGGTGATCCCTAAGGTCCCTTCCAACCCAAACCATTCTGTGATTCTATCCAGGGGAACAGATTGCTTGAGAAAAGAGGGTAATATTACCTCTCTGATTTTGTCTTCTCTTCAGAAGGCATAGCTGGAGTATGTGATTACTCCTCTTGGGTCTACTACTTTGGTCTGACGGGATGGAGAGTGATTTGTGTCTTAGAGCCTTAGAATAACTTTCTGAGCTATAGGTATAAATCATTACTGACATAGATGATTTAGCTGTTTCAAGAAATGGTAAGAGACATTTCAGGGAAAGGAAATACTTCAATATTCCTTGAACACCAGTGACAATCTCTAAAAACAGCCTGGGCTCCCTTGGCACAAAACTGCCATCAGGAACTGAAAAGGGATTCTAAAATGAATCTCCATTGCTCATTGCTGAGAAAACAGATTCTATCCCTCTTGAGAGCCATGGAACACTATTGAGGAAACACAAATGTTCCCTCCAAGAAAGTTGAACAAATACAAGTGTTGGGATGATGTCATTTTTTGTGTGTGTGTGTGTGTGTGTTCACCAATAGCTTTACTATTCAATGTCTTGTTTAGGAGCTTGAATAACATTTGTTTGGGGAAGTTTTCTGTGAAACAGCTCCAACTTGGAGCTTATATTTCACTCCGAGCAGGGTTCTACTGGAGGGATACTACAGATCAACAAGGAATAGAAGAATTCAAAATGGAGTTTCTTATTTATTGTTATGGTTTCCAGGCCAGATTTGTAAAATAATCCTGGGAGCTGAAAATCATCTTACAGACATTCTGATTGTTTGTCTTTTTTTTTTTTTTTTTTTTTCTCTCAGATAAGCCAGCAGTAAGGCTAGTAAGCAGTATTCAGTGGTATGGTTTCTCTTGTGTGATGTCGTTTTAAGACATCTCTACCTTTCTATCTCACGTTTAATGTAGTTCCCATCTCCATACTACCATGACTGTAACCTCAGCCAGTCCCACCAATAGCAGTACCAACACAGCTTGTGGGGACAGTAAGCCGTCACACTGAATTTAAGATGTACTGGCAAAAAAAGGCAAGAATGACTTAAATTGTCCTCACTTCTGGCAAGAACGTATCAGCAAGCTAGCATTCAGCAAAGAAAGCTTTGTGAATGGGTCTAATGCAAAGGGGAGGATAAATTGCAGTTCAGTCTCTGACAGTACAGCTGTGGTTCTCGTGTGGTATCACTAGTAGTAAAATATAGTGGCAAACCATAATTTTTGTCATTAAAATCTGCACTGGTGGTCCTGAATTCACAGAAGGAGGTGGCGTTAAAGATAATAGTAATTACAACAACAGTAATTGCACAGATTAGCAGATGTTTGAAAAACCATTTGCATGGCTGGGCACAGATAGTGGTGGTTATTGGTTTACACTCCTCTTGGAGACTGGTTACAATTGGAGTCCCTCAGGAGTCTGTCCTGGCACCTGCTCATGATGTTTAATACATTTACTGATAACCTAGAGGATGTGAGATTGTGCACCCTCAAAAAGTCCAGTGATAAAGCCAGGCTGAGAGGACCAGTCAATATACTCAAGGGGAGAGCTGCCATCCAGAGGGACCCAGACTGGCCGACAGGAGTCTTATGATGTTTAGCCAGGACAAATGGAGAGCCCTGCACTTGGCATGGACTATTCCCCTGCACTGACTAGGTACTGGCAGGCCAGGGAACTGCTCTGCTGGGAAGGTCCCAGGTGTCTTGGTGGCCCATTGGCCAAACATGAGCCAACAGTCAGGCCTGGCAGTGATGAAGGCTAACAGTATTCTCAGCTGTATCAACAGAAGTGGAGCCAGTAGATCAAGGAAGTGATTTGTTTCCTCTGCACAGCACTTGTCAGACCATCTCTACATTACTGCATCCAGTTTTGATCCTATAGTGCAGGAAAGACATAGACCAACTGGAGGGACCTCAGTGAAGGGTCCCCAGGGTGGTGAAGTCTGGAAAACTTGCCCCAACAGTAGAGGCTGGGGAGGCTGAGTTAGATCAGCCTGGAGAGGGGGCTGTTTTGAGGGCACCTGGTGGCCACTTTACTCGCAGTCACGTTATTAGTCACATTAAGAAGCACAGTGACAATTTTACTTTTATTTTCTTCATGGCTTTTAATTATCTCTAGTCTAATTTGGCCTTACAACTCAGTAGCTATGCCATTCTGACAGAACAATTTGATTTGCTTTGTAGTTCCATTATCTATATTATTTTGCAGGAACAATGTTAATTACAGACATTGTTCTCTGATGTGTCTGAGGTACTTACTTATCATAGAATGTATTACCCTGCCTCTAAAACATAGTTTTATAGTGGTAACATAGAATAATTTTTGATAATGATTACTTATCACACATCTATAATGAGAATATATGTAATGGCCTGCTTCAAAAGCATAAAACAACCACACAAAACAAAAACAAACAAACAAACAAACAAACAAACAAACAAACAAAAACACACAAAAAAACAACTTTGGAACTGTATATGCTGAAAGTCTATCTAAAAACAGCCCAAACTGGATATCTGAACATATTACTTTGCATAATAATTCTTGCTTTTTCCTTTTGCGTGCAAATTTAAAGAATGTCTACAATGCAATGGCTGAGTGCCCAAACTTTTTTTTTTTTTTTTTTTTTTTTTTTTTTTTTTTTTCCCTTATGCTTTTTTCAGATGTTTCCAGGTTGCTATCTACATGTGATTTCTTGCATTCATTTATGCTTATTCCAGTCATGTTTCTTATAAATATATAAATGGCCATATATGGAAATCTATACGCAGTTTCCTCATTTTCAGTGTCCACTGTACCATGTTAGATTCCTACTCTGAATTCCTGCAAAGGGATTATGGGAGTCATCTAGAATCATGCAGTGTTATTTGTTTTCAGAGCAGCATATTTTATCACATTTAGTGAATTCACAACACATCAGTGATATTAAAGAGTATTTACTATGAACAAGAGTCAAAGATATTTCTGATAGGTAGTTCACACTCGCAATACTATGCCTGACTGTATATCCTCCTTGGCTTTCCAGAGGTTAAAGGAACGTGCTTATCTCTAACCACACATTCCCTTTCTCTATTTAACAGTCATTTTTTGCACAAGAAATTCTGCACATAGGTGAAGCTATTAAGGACTAGTGGCCCATAAAAACATGAAGGTTTGGTTCTCTTTAGTCTGTTCAATCAGGAAGACTTTGCTAATTCACACCAGCTGAGAAATTGGACTTTACAGGGAAATTACTTTCTTTTGAATCACCAGCAAAGTGATTCCTCTATGAGGTTGAGAAAGAACTGAAGTCTCAAAACTCTTAATGGAAGAGTGTAACACCTTGGCTCAGGATCATCTGGCATAATAACATACACCCATTCTCCTATGAAGATAGGCTCAGGGAATTGGGGTTGTTCAGCCTGGAGAAGAGAAGGCTCCAGTGAGACCTTATAGCAGCCTTCCAGTACGTAAAGGGGGCCTGCAGGAAAGCTGGGGAGGGACTCTTTGTCAGGGAGTGTAGGGATAGGACAAGGGTTAATGGCTTTAAACTAAAAAGAGATTTAGGTTAGGTATTTGGAATAAATTTTTACTCCGAGGGTGGTGACACCCTGGCACAGGTTGCTCAAAGAAGCTGTGGATGCCCCATCCCTGGAGATACTCCAGGCCAGGCTGGATGGGGCTTTGGGCAACCTGGTGTGGTGGGAGGTGTCCTTGCCCATGGAAGGGGGGCTGGAACTGGGTGATCCTTAAGGTCACTTCCAACCAAAACCATTCTCTGATTCTGTATTCCTCTAATGTAGGTGTCTACGGAAGAGTCAGGTGCCTCTGCTCTCTTTGCAGATCAATGGAAAAAGGAAGACGCTTCTATAGAGATATTTGAAGTATCCTATAGTAGATTTAGTTCAGGTTAGTGGATGAGCTAATTTTTTGCCTATGACTACAGACAAGGTCTAAGGTGACTAATTCAGATATCTACATGGCAGATGTCTAATGCAAAATAGGAAGATTCCCTCCCCAGACATCCCTAAACTTCCTATTAGTTTCAAATTGAAAGAAACAAGATTTTGGAACATTTTATTTTATCTGCTTTTGCAGTGGCTTAAGGAAGGAAATGCACGAATAGATTAGTTGTTCTTAAAAGATTTGTGTATTCTAGAAACCTACCACTGAAGCTGTGTTGAGCCCCTTCTTTGTAATGGAATGTAGTAAGGTGCAACTTCCACAAAATCTGAAGATTTTAATACTAACATATCACTTCCTTTTAGATTTAAATTCCTTTATTATTGGATGGAGATTTCTGCTTCATTCCAGGACTGGTTATGACATGCAACTCTTCAACACCCTTCAGAGCTGTTTATTTGTAATACCTTCTGTCCTGGAGCTCTAACATAGTATGTGAAGAAAAAAAATAAAAATAAAATAATAATAATAATAAAAAAATCTTTCTGACAGTATTCTGTCCCTGTTGCTATTTTCAACTAAAATCTGTAAATGGATAGTCCTCATGGCAGTATGAATAGGCAATACAACATTTAAGATAATTTAACCTTTGCAAAGGGCAAATGTTAATGCTGTTTTGTAATCTGTTCCTTGCCTAATCCAGGATCCATGTCCTTTTATCTGATTCTACTGACATTCTAAACTCTTCAAAGCCTTAAGAACATGCCCAATAGAAAAACTTCCATTGGCTTCTGTAGACTTCATTAAAACTTAAATCTGCATATTTAGCTGCAAAAAAGTGAGTATAAAAATATATATAACATTTGTAGTGCCCCAAATTCAAATCCTGGACTTCTAATTCTAATTTATCTGTAGAGTCCAATCCATTTTCATATGCCTGTCTCCAACTAGCTCAAACTACCTTTTGAGTTATTCAGGGCTGACAAATATTTCTCTGATTTGGAAAAGCGTATGACATTTATAAAGGAACTAAAATGGAAATAAAAGGAACTAGTCTGCTGCTAGGCTGTACTGTGTTATTTTTAGTATACTACTTTTAAGAATAACATTTACAAAAATGATCACGCTGTCTTGCAGAGGAAGCATTGTTTTCATAGGACTGAAACACTAAGAAGTCTTTGGGTGAGCTGTAATTTTTCCCTGCTCCTGACTGCATGTACTTGGAGAGCCCTGAAAAACATTGGGTGCAAGCCAATGAGTTCATAAGTGTCCTTAATCCAATTCCTTGGCACAAGTGATTGATACTGTGCTTGCTGTAAGAGGCTAATGAGTCTTTGCTTAATAATGAAAACTATCTAGATGAGATGAAAGACTAAGGCAATTCATTCTGCTAACTGTCCTTATTTGCAATAGTACTTCACTTTTTTGTAAAGTGCCTGAGTGGAAGAGCAGATGCTTCTCTTTGATTCTGAATAATGCTTTTAAACTGGTGTGGTCCTTCAACCTTCACAAAAGTTTTCTTACCTTACCTGAAAGGAACAATTTCTGTGAGCTATGAATTGAGTTGTTTGTAAGAAGCTTGAAGGTGGTTTCATGAGTGAGGTCACATGGTGGAAATGACAGGTGATTTTGCATGTGTCCCTGTGATCAGAAAATTCATGTCTGTAGAGGCCATCTTCTTTTGGTCCTCCGAAAGAGAAATTGTTTTCATGAAGTTGTCTAGCTCAACCAATTTATTGTTCAGAATTCCTTTTAATCCTCTCTCCCTACCCCTACATCCTTGTACAAGGACACAGAGGGCTAGCATATCACCACCTCCCCAAATCAGTGCTGTCACCCCTGTTTGATGGAAACTATCTCATTCTAATTTCCTATTTTGACTCACTGAGTAATTTTAGTTCATTTTCTCAGGGAAAGATAGTGTTTCCTGATACTGGCATTTCTAACTTTTTGACTAAAACTACAAGGCAGATTCAGAGACCCAGTTAACTGGCATGTACTTTTCTTAGCTGAGTTTGAATCCGAAAAATCTTGCTTTGAGATTCATGGTGAGATTAAAATGTGGGGCATCTTCAGTCATGAATCTGTTCAAAACAGACCAACTAATGTCACCTACTTGGACTTCTGCAAGGCCTTTGACATGATCCCACAGGGCATCCTCATCTCCAAATTGGAGAGAGATGTATTTGATGGGTGGAGCATTCGGTGGATAAGGAATTGGCTTGAAGGCCACATCCACAGAGTAGTGGTCAATGGTTCTATGTCCAGGTGGAGGCCAATGATGACTGGTGTCCCTCAGGGGTCTGTCCTGATACTGGTACTGTTTAATATCTTTATCAGTGACATAGACAGTGGGATTGAGTACACCCTCAGCAATTTTACAGATGACCCCAAGCTGTGTGGTGCAGTTGATACAACAGAAAGAGGGGATGTCATCCAAAGGGCTCTAGACAAGCTTGAGAAATGGGCCCATGTGAACCTAATGAGGTTCAACAAGGCCAAGTGCAAGGAGCTGCACCTAGGTCAGGGCAATCCCAGACATGAGCACAAACTGGAAGAACTCCTTCAGAGCAGCCCTGCAAAGAAGGACTTTGGGATTCTGGCAGACAAAAAACTTGACATGAGCTGGCGATGTGTGCTTGCAGCCCAGAAGGCTGTGTCCTGGACTGCATCACCAGAGGAGTGGCCAGCAGGTTTTTTTCTTTCCCTCTATATGTGTTCCTTAGATAATAAAATAAGAAATACTTTAAAGTGCAATCAACCAAACTCTTGACACAGCATATTCTTGAAAATTCTAGATATTTTTCTATAAACTAACTGAGGTTAAGAGATATTAATATGTCTATTTAAACCACAGTCTCTAGTGGTCTGACCAAATGTAAATCTGCATGGGCACATATGTAGTTGTTAAATGAAAAAGTAATTTCAAGGAAAATAATTGTCAGCAATGTCTAATATGATTCAGTTTTGTTCAAAATACATGTGTAGATAGATTATATATCTGAAAAACTTTGTTAACAGATGCACCAAGTGAAAAAGCCATCCAGTCTGAATTGTTAACAGATTAATTCTAGACATCATGTGAAATATGACTAAAAGTCACTGTTTCCCCAGCAACACTCTCACAAAGGACAGCGTTAAATCATCTTGGGGAGAAATAGACATTATTCGTATAGAAATTTCTGTACACGCAAACAGTTTTGCCAAAGGCCAAGGGTGTGTTGTGGCAAGCCCAAGGTCATTATAAACAACAAAAAGTAAGAGGAAAATTGTGTGCTAAAAATAGTGTCTGTCACTAGGAGCATCTTTTAAAATCATTGGCATGTTTTATTGCAACATGATATCTATGCTCTCAAAATATTTAAAAACAAGAATGGGCTGATCAGAGCAGACACTTTAAATATCCCTTCCAGGGAATAGCATTCCCTGAGATGCATTGTAAAGGCTCCTAATTTTCGGGCTTCTCTTTTTTTTTTTTTTTTTTTTTATTTTTTTTTATTTTATTTTATTTTTTTTTTTTTATACAGTGATTTTTGGATGTATGCCTGAAATGTACTGGGTCCAGACACCTCAGTCCTTCCTTGCCTCCCAGGAAGATTGCCTGGCCTAACTCCCTATCCACATAGCCAGACCTCCTTTCACAGAGGTGCCTGAAGCCACTTTGAATATTATTTAGTTGCAAGTCCTTGATCTTTTTTCAGCTGAATAAAAACATTATCACAGGGATATCCTTCCCTTCCATGCAGAAACAGCTTCTTTTCCAGTTGGCAATTGCATATTCTGTCTTCTCACCCATTCAGACACCCACAGAATGTCACCACATCCTGGGATAATGGTAGCAAGCCCATTTACATGGGAAAGCTATACCAGGAAAGCAAGATGTGTATTTTTAACTATTACAATTGAGACTTAGCAGTAGGAGACAGAGGGAAGCGTTAAAACTATGTGACCTGTCAAGTCTCTGTGGACCAACTGTTTGGGAACCTTTGAGATGGCAAGATACACCATACTGTGAGCACACACAACCCTATTTTTATTTCCTTTTAAATCCCTAGAGTATTAATTCCATTTAAAAATGAATAAAAAAGGAAAACAAAACAACCCTTTCTAGCGATAGTAACAAATTTGTTTGGCAGAGGAGTATTTTTACCACCAATATCTAAACATTTTTGTTGCTTTTTCAAAGTGCCCTTGAGACTACACTGTGGTTGGCAGGAATACTTAAATGTGCTAGCATCAGAAAGAAGGAAGCACTCTAGCAGCTGTTTCATGCCAGCACATATCAAACAAGTGTTCTCCCCATTTGCAATTTTGGTGAAATTTTTGCAGGTGGAGTATTTCAGTGTACTTCTTTAGTTTGTTCATAGCTTTAACATGGGTCATGTTGGCTGAATTTTGGAAACAATGAATATTTTGGGAACCTTAGCTGAAATGAAAGGGTCTTCTTTTTCTCCACTGAGCTGAAAATATGAACTTGGCAGGGAGTAAACCGTCATACTTGGACACATCATTCACTCTCTATTGAAACCGAAATGCCCTTTTGCAAGGAGTTCATCCAACAGTGTCAGTGAGAAGGGGTATCATCCTAGCACAGTCAGCAACACAGAATAGACAGGATGAAAATATTTCCAAGCCCTTTTAACATTTTGCTCATGTCTCTATTGTACATTCCTAAAATTAATGTCAATAACTTGTTTTCTTCAAATATTCAGATGAAATGTTGGGAGTAAGATGCCATATTTGGTAAGAATAACACTGATTCAAAACCAAAGTAACACTAGTAAAAGTAGCAGACTATCTAGTTTCCATTATCATTATCTTAATCACCCATGAGTAATGTCTTCTGTGGACACTTTATGAATTGTATTAAATTTTAAAGTTTAGATATTTTATGAGTATCTATTTAATTCATCAGGCATCTTAAAATATGAAAGATTCCATATACTATCTGAATCTCAGGCTAAATAAGTCTGATGATATCCAAGATCCAAAGCTGATTTCTGGTCCTGCAGTCAGTTCCTCTTAATGCAAAACAGACAATTTTTTTGTAGACTCACTGAAAGTGTGCTCCTCCCAAATACAAAGAACCACTTATGTAAATGTGACCTCAAGATCAGGACCATGAGGAAAGTTTGTTAGCTTATTTACATTATTAATAAAGGCAACAGCAATCAAATTTACGGGATTGTAACTGTGGGGAGATAAATTCATAGCATTGGCACCAGATTCAGCTTGGCTTGCAAGTAATTAACAAGTCTCCTCCCTGTTCTTACCAGTCCCTGTCCAGTCTAGATGACACAAAAGGCATATTGTTGTGATCGCCTCCCTTATCCAGTACGGTAGCAAATGATATGCAGCACAGTTCACAAGAAACTTGTGTCACTTTTTTTTTGCCTATTGCAGCAAAACAAGACAAAGCCACAGTTTCTCCCCTCATTTTCAATTTCTGCTTATTTTTCCCTAGCCCTCTACTTCTTGTTCTCTTTTTTAAAGAAATGTGTTCAAAATAATAGTATGCACTTAATCAGGACATAAACTACAACTCAGAGTCACAGAAACCTCTTTTGTTGACTGAGCAGAAAATGAAAACTATAGTTCTTTTGATTTAAATTTTTCAATATTTCAAGTTTAATTGCTAAGAAAGTTATTTCTAGCAAGTACCACCATTGGAACCAACCTTACTTGATGCACTTTGCTACCTTTGACTTCTGAAGGAACTCTGCATATTTTTTCAGGACTGATTGTTTTACTTGTAGATGTAGGTGGAGTGACCCTGCAGCTGTTGGATTTGATTTAATTTTCAGGGTCTGCCTGCATGATTTCTTTTAGTAGTGCTGACCAAGTCACCTATTTTAGCAGTAATCCCTGGACGTGGACAAGCTAGGGTGGTGTAAAATATCAGATTAGACAGAGTATACAAACTCAGATAATTGTACTACATACCTACACCTATATTCAAGCACATACATAATATTGGATATTTCAAATGACCTGAGGGTCTACATGAATTTTGCACAAAACTCCCTGTTTTGCTGGGCCTTCCAAACCAACCAGTGCTTCCCACAGAGCAAGGATGGACCCAAATGCTGGTGTGTTTGGACAAGCTTGTTCCTCTAGCTGGGTCATTGGTCCAGACTGCAGCCTGCTCCCAAGCTGCCCTGATGAATGGGCTCTGGGAAACATGAGCAAGAGGGACAATGGAGCCCTGGACTGCTTCATTTTCTCCCCTTTGGGAAAATACTGACCTATGTCCTTAGAACCTGTCAGGATAATTTTAATATCGTATTTGAACCTTTCCTGTAGAGGAACTGATAGCATGCTTCATATGACAAGCATCGTGTTTTCATCTATTTTGAAGACACTTGTCCTTGATGATGTTATTAATATGCCACCTTATTACCAACCCCAGAATATTCATATGTGTAGTCAAAAGTAAGCTTTGTACCCTATCTCTTACTGTTTAGATTTTACTTTCAACCATGTGGTAGTTCTACTATGTTTCTCAATCTAGTCTTTGTCCTTCATGGTTTTCTACATATGGATTATTTTTTCTTTGTGGTGCTTTGCTTCCATAAAGGCTGTGCAGTTTATCCTGATGAAGCAAAGTGGAAGCCATCTTTTCTTCAGAGATTGTGCCTTACATCACATGTGATTGTTTTGTCTGTGAAAAGTACCTACTACCCAAAACCTTATATTTTGCAGGTGTGTTACTGCTCTATGCCTTTCATGGCTGTGATTCAGCACATGGCACCAGTGAAAATAGGGGAAAGGACTCTAGCCTAGTAATACCTGGAGTGTTGTTGAGAAGGTTGAGGGGATGCTGGCCACAGTGAGCAATGGCATAATAAATGCTCCTCTGAGAATCACAGACGTTGTGCTGATCCAGGGGCCCAGATTGGTTATGCCTCTCCTACAAATGGAAGTTATGTCTGCTGTATGGGGAGACATACCCAGAAATACAGTGTGGAACTTACAGGCTTGGCTGTGCATGGTGACGTCTGAGAATGCACAGGTTTCACTGAGGACAATCTGCAAAGGTAACCATGCCCTAGTGTAGTCTGTGCTCATACTGCTGCCACAGCACTACATTTAGACCCTATCTACTCAAACTCAGGGCATGTCTGAGATGACTGGTCTTCCCAGCTGCTCCCTTGAATCCTAGGACTCACTAAAAAAAGATTATTATTCCTGGTTGATTCCAGCAGAACTTAACACATCTTTTCAAATATGCATGGGACAGCAGCAGTTTTAGGTTCAGATTCCCTGTCATGTAAATTATTAGTTGGTAGGTTTTGTGTGTGTGTGTGTTGTTTTTTGTTTTGTTTTCTTTGTTTTGTTTTGTTTTGTTTTGTTTTCTTGCACAAATAATTGCTAGTTATGATCTTTGCCTGGTATAAATTACTCAGTTTCCTTGTGGTTGTGTCAGTTTACACAAGTGCAAACCCAGTCTCGTGACATAATTGGAAAACTGGGGTAAAATGCTAATCTCCACAAGCATCATAGTCTCTTCACACAGATGTTTCCATAGCAACATAACCATCGTGCTGCTACCAAAGTGGATGAGGTTTTTATGTGATTTATTTCCTCTTATGTGATTTTTTAAAATTAAAGGATTGGGATGGGGATGATATAGAAATTATATTAACTGATCCACAAATACAGGAATGGATTTGGGAGGGAAAACATGGTTTCATGTCTAAGGGAGATATATGGGCATGCTATTATGAATGAAAAGTGGGATTATGCCTTCCTCTAGTATATATGCATTTTAGACTAGAAAATCTTGGCAGTGTTTATGTAGATGTATAAAAGTCTCCATACAAAAACCATGTTTGTTCTCTGCAAGTAATAATTTTCTCATTAGACAGAATAGTATATTAAAGTGCTAAATCAACTGTCTCTGCCTCAGCTGTCACAAGCAGAGCCAATCCCCTGACATAATCAACCCAAGTCAGTGAACATCCTTGTCTAAGCCTGTTCCCCAGTGTCCCTTTCCCAAATGCTCAAGACCTTGAGCAGCAGGACTAATGATGCCTGGTTTCTTAAGGCTTTATGTTTCAGTTATTTAATCCAGGGCAATTTATAACTGAAACATTTTTGACATTTATGGCAGCCATGATATCTCTTCTGTATGAATTCTCTGTCATTTAATAGGAGTTGGGCTCTCAATATAGGAACAGACAGGGTCTCTCTTCCATTCTTTTTGTTGTTGAAACTTTTAGAAAATTAACAATTAACTTCATTATCCTATTGATCTCCATCCCATCAAATATGGATGAAACTGACAGGCTCAAAAGTTATGATGTGCAACAGACTGGCACACTTATATGCCATGAAGACATATTCTCTTTCCTTAAAAGAAAAGATGAATGAATATATCTGAAAAGTAACAATCTGAAACTTCTGCAGATTAATTGTCCCATCTGGAAGATCCTTCACAAGACCTGTGCTGCCCAATTCACGGGCAGTTCATATCTTCACATTAGAGGAGATTTATCTTCACCTTGGTTATGTATGGTAGCATGGCACAGAAATTAAATTTCTTGAGGTATGTGCAGTGCTGCTATAGGTCCAGAGAACAGACTCAGACACTGAGTTCTGATAACCCACACCAGTTTTCTCACTCTTTGCCTCTTTTGGACTGTTCTAACTATCCAGAACAAACATGTAACTCCCCATGGAGTTACCCATCAGGATACCCATCAGGGGCTCGATTCAGACGGTCTTTATTTGATGTATGTGCCAATGAAGCTTCAAGTACATAATACCTAAATCAGGGAAATTATTAATTTTGAATTCCACCCAAAGCTTGAAGCCCACATGATGGACAATAATTTTCAAGGCACAACAGTGCTAAGGGCTGTAGCATGGAGCTCAAGGTACATTGGGGGTTGCAGAGCTGCTGGTCAGGAGCAGACTCCATTGCTTCTCTCATTTCTGTTTTGGTCTTTGTGGACCAGCAGCAAGATGCTGCTTCTCTTCCCCTCATAACCCCAAGGTTTTGGTCCTGCAAGATGGTGTATCTGGAGTTTAGCCTGGTGGCTGCTACCAAACACCATAACCACACAGTGCAAAGTGCTAACCCTAGACAAGTTTGCTCTGCTGGCTCAGACTTGTACTGAAGGGGTTGTGTTGTCCTTGTAGGTTCTCTGCTGTCAAATCAGGTCTCATCCTTCCTGCTGTTGGTGCAAAGCCTCCATGAAGCCACTGTAAACACAGTACCATGGGATCTAGTTTATCTGGCAACTGTTTTTGTGTGCTAGATCTGGATCAGACGTGCACTGCTGGGAGATGCAGGAGCACACAGCATATGGAGTAATGGCCATGGGTTTGGAAAGTGCTGAGTGGTAAAGTGGAGGTGCTGAGCAGGTGAGGAGAAAATTCCCCTGAAGAGGGGAATAGATGGCCAGAAGCAGGACCCACCTACCCAGTTATTTGTATTTCTGTGCCTGCGGGAAAAAATGGGTACCTTATTTGGATCTTCTCCAGGGCAGAAGTGGTTTCAGGGACTTTTCCTAGCTGCAAATGATTTATGAGGCACTTACTAGTAACGGCTATGTCAATAAAAAATAATATCAGTAAATCAGGCATTATCACCAGCCACATGTTGCTACAGATAAGACTGGAATATGTACATTTTATAAACTTAGATGTATTTTATCCACTTGTGTAGACTCTGGTTTTGCCTACTGCTGGAATTTTAGCTGAGTGTTTAGTAAAGCCTTGACCGAGCCTTTAAAATTAGATATCCTAGCTGCCTGTGCTTCCCCAGGAGATGAGAAAACCCTCATCTGCTCCTCCTTTGGTGAGTGGAGGAGCTGTGCCCCGTTGGCTGCTCCCAGCCTGGTCCTCAGGCTTGGGCAGGGAAGAGCCACCATGAGGCCTACTCCTCCCTTGTGTCCCCCAAGCCATCCCTTGCAGCAGGGCACATGAATGCTGCTCAGTTTTATGGTGACTTCACATTTAGCTCTCATTTGCAACAAATCCAGATTAGTGCCCAAACTGAAAATTTGGTGTTCAGGCTCAACCACCACATCAATCTGCAGTGGCCACAGTTTTGAAGAGACTGAAGCCTAATTTCCTGTGGATGACCCTGCAGGGACAGCAGCCCTTCTGACAGGCAGTATCTTCCAACATTGGCAAAATCTTCCAACACAGGCAGAAGATGGGTGTCTTCCAGGTCTGTTCTGGAATAATCTGAAATTGGACAGGCAGTGGCATATCAAACTAGCCCCAAAATCAGGGCATTCTGTAACACCAGGCTTGTCACTCTGACCATGGCAGAGATAAGAGCCAGGTGAAGGATCTGAATTCCTACTAAAACTTTCCTTTTTAGTCTAATTGTTCCATATTAGAGTTTGGCTGATCCCTTAAAATTAACCTTGAACAAAGAAGCTTTTTCCTCAAAAGTATAAATATATATATATATTATTTTGAAATCATATTGCAAGTAGAAAATAAAAACAAGCTTAATATTTAAGGGCACCCATGTGATAAAAAAATGGTTTTGATTTTAAAACTGAAACTTGAGAAACCATAAATCCAATAATATAGATTACTCTCTTTAAGATTTTTTTTTAAAGAGAAATTGCAATATTTTATTTAGAAATGCCATTCATTGACCATGTCAATTGTATTTTTTCTGAATATAACTGCACAACAAATTTTAGCATGCATATTTTCAGCGTTTATGACTGGCAGCTGGACACCAGAATAGAAAATATTATTATGGATTACAGGATCGATAATCCACATGCTAAAGAGGATTTATGTAAGAGACCATAACAGCTTAAGCTTCAATAAATAACATGTAGCAGAGGACAGAAATAACATTCTTTAAATAAAAACAACAGCATTTTTCTATACCAGAAAATAATATATGTAATATTAAAATCAAAATACACTTTTTAAAAAAGGTAAATGTATACAGTTGCTTTGTAGGAGGTTTTAAGTGCATATCTGCATGAATTGAAATATGTTCTGAGGCCTGGAAGATCAGAACAAAAGGAGCCTTTCTTGTCTTTGCCCATTTTATCAGTTTCCATGATAAAAAAGAATTTTTTCTTTTTCCCTGTTTGAAGCTCAAATCACAATGCCTGAGGGAATTCATGAGACAGCGGAGGAGGTGAAAATAACCTCTATATTTGAATACTACGAAAGCCAAGACATCACAATGGTATATTAGAGCTGATATTTCATTCATTCATTCATTTTTATTTTATTTTATTTTATTTTTTTTTCACACCCTGTATTCCTTTTTATGTGCAGCAATACAGTAATGTATTTCCTCTTTTGCAAAGGGAACGTCAGTCTAAACATTGTACATCCTGGCTTTTATGGTTTATAAAAAGAAATAGATGTGATCAACATTTTATTTATTTATTTATTTACATACTCATTTATTTATTTTACCTTGGAGATATAACAGTAGCTTTGATTTACGTAATTACACCCATCATTCTAGAAAGGTCATAGCCTAATTTTGGTTACTATTTTGGGAGCAGAGAGAAGAATTCTGATTTTTTTCCAACTGCTTTCACAATCCAGCAAGGCTTCCTTCTTTCTTTTACAGGAACAGCTACATCCTTCAGAGGTTTGACCAGCATGTAACTAGTCAGTCAACAGGAAATTATTTACAGTTTAATTTTTAATCACTTGTGATTAAAAAAATGCCTGAAAATTTGTAATCCAAAGGCAGACCTCCCCCTCAGAGAGAAAAATCGTACCATTTAGCAATGTTTCTGCATGTTTTTATTTACAAATAAATAAAACCAGGTTAAACTTCTCTGATTTTCTTTTGTTTGCTTTCCAATTTTGTATGTATAGCAAATCTTGAGCACTGCTTAAAACCAAAATCACAGCAGACATTTTGGAAATGACCTCCACATTTTGCAAATGAGCTCCGCATATCTTATGGACCACCAGTGATCCACAGACTCAGAAACTGCTGATCCCACAGTACGTTGCAATACTGTCCTTGGGATCCAATGAGCTACAGGCTGTAAGGTGCTAACCCTTTTGGCCTTGATCCAGCAACTCATTTAAGCATGTGCTTACCATTAAACACCTGAGTTGCCCTGTGGGCTTTAGTTGGATTATCTGTGTAAGAGTGCTGTGCTGCATGGCAGCCAGAGCTCTCAGCTCCAAGCTCTGGCTTCAAGGGTGAAGAGTACAGAGAAAGTTCATCTTCTCAGTGGTGATGAACAAGTGCCCAAGATGCTGTGGTGTCTTTTCCTAACTGTTGGCCTGATTTATTGCCTCCTGCAGCCAAGAGAAGGATCCTTTTTTGCCTTAATGTGATTAAATAAAGCTCCACATGATTATCTAGCTAAATCTGTGACTTTTCCATATTTTCCAGTGAAATAACATTGTTAGCTGATGTAGATGTGGATCACTCCACTGTTTCACCAATTTCTGCCATCCCCAACTTACCAATGGGTAATGGATGGTACCAATGGACACTCTCTCTATAGGCTTAACAACAGCATTGTTATAGTAAAGCCCACTTGTCAGCATAATTTATTTTCTTGTTTTGGTTTCCTCAGTTCCTCTGAAACAATACGTCCAGCTTTGAATAGCAATGTGTTTGTAAACACTCTTTCAGAGTGCTGTTTTGAGTAGTTTATAGTTCAGTAGAATACTTCTTGCAGCTGGTTCTTCTTGTCAGGATATGACCACTAATGGGATTCACCCCCCGCTGATTATGTCATTGTTTCAGCCAGCTGGTAATTAGGGTTGGAAACCCTGGTGACTCTTCCTGGTCTGACAGCTCTGCATTGTCTGATGATTTTGGTGACAGGAGTATCTTCAGGAATTCTTCTATTGTGGATGCACATTGCCTTCCACCTATCTTTCCCTTGAAGGACTGCATTATCACCTTTCTTCTTGCACACCAAAGGATCAGTCTGTTGCCTCTCCAGTTTCAAAGCACATGCAGGGATTTCTTCCCAGATGCTTATTTCTGCAACATTCACCTGCAGGCCCCCAGAAGACATTTGATGTTTCCCAGCTGCTGCATGGCTCCCATGTGGGCTCACAGCCCATCTGGCAGCCTTTGTCACTCTCTAAAAGCAAGTTATGCTCCCACTTCCCCTACAACATGAGTACACCAGGTATTTGCTTTGGGAAGCAATGCAGGTGTTATGAGGAGTAAAATCCTGTCAAAGGACTCGCTGGCAGCTGAGCTGAGGGAGCCCCTCTGCTTGTTGCTCCCTGCGCTGTGGGACAAAGCTTTACAGCCCCATGAAACCTCTTCTGGAGGGGTTTTCAACCTGAAAGTAGGACTGGCAAGGAGGATTTGCCTCACCTCATTGAGGAAATCCCTGAAATCCCCTACTTCAGGGAGTGAAGCTGGCACTGCTTCAGTGCACACCAGGCTGACAAGTTCCTCATTCCCTAGCCAGCCTACATCCCACGTGTCAGTGCCTGGAGATGTTCAGTCAAACCAGCCCAACCCTGCACTGTGCCCATGCCTGGGGGAGGCTCCACAGGTGGACCCCCATGACAACTCCTCCAGGTTGCACTGGGATGGCCTCTCAGCCACTGCACTTCTGATATCAGGCATTGTTCCTACAAAAGACACATGAAGAGTGTGGCAACGTTAGACATTTAAGCACATGACTAATTTCCAGCACAGGGAAAAAACAAAACAAAACAAAACAGCTCACAATAGAGCTGTGCAAATGCTCTTTTTCCCCAGGTTAGTCACTGGGCTTCACACTGATTTGCGCTCTTATGGTTTCTCTTTCTTTTTAGCAACCTGGAAAAGAAAGGTCTTAAGCCCATTCCCCAAACTGTTCTTGTTTTGTTACAATTTTTAAGAAGGTCAGAATTTTACCTTATGGTTATGTTCCTGGGGAAAAAAAAAAATAAATATATATATATATATATATATATAAAATCATTCAAGAAAGTCAAAACAAATGGTTCTAGTACTTCACTGTTCTTCTCACCATGTATTGTCTTTGGTCACAACACTGTTTTCTGAATTCAGAATAATTCACTAGCTAGTCCCCTGAAAGGCATTCTTGGCAAGTAGAATATTTTCTCAAATGTCTTTACCTGCCTCTGTTAACTTCAGAAGACAATGCTCCTAATTTCTTATACAAATGTAAGAAAATGGCCAGACAGGGTCAGAACAATAGTGGAGGTTACCCTGTGCTCCCTCTCCAGCACAGTGAGACCTGTACATTTGCCCAGTACGAGGAGTTCCCTAACATTCCCAGAAATGCTTAAGGAAGAGAGTAGGAAATTCAGGTCACTCTTGGGTGATCCTTTCCCTCTCCACGCCTGGCTGCCAGTGCCGTGGGGACTTGCTGAGCCAGGGCAGGCTGTGAGGTCAAGCTGCCATCCCTGGCATTGCTCCCAGGTAACCCTTCCTGGATGCAGATGGGCTCTGGCCTCCACAGCATCCTGTAGCAAGTTCCACAGTTTAATTTCCACGGTGTGAAAGAGGACTTCCCTTATTTGTTTTAAGCTTGCAGCCTGCTAATTTCAAAGGGTACCCTTAGCTCTGCTGAGGCAGGAGGGAATGTTTATTCCATACCCACCTTCTCCAGAGCATTTAGGATTTACATGCCTCAGTCATCTATCTCCCCTTAGCTCTTTTACGGTGTCGGCAGTTCCAGCTGATTTAGTCTTTTCTAGCGCCTTCAGTACCTTCCCATACACCTAATTGCACATCTTGTTCTCCACACCTTCTCTAGTTCTCCTGTGCTCAGCCACATCCTGCTGTGAGGGAAGGGAAAACCAGTCTTCCTTTTTGCAATACCTTTCCACCCTCCCTCCATCCAGGAAGCAATAATCCGCGGACATGGGCCTGGGAGGTTTTTCAGGGACAGTGCAAGGCTGACAGACAGACTGACAAGTGTCCCAGTGACCAGGGGAAGGAACCTCCTGTATATTTGGCAGAAGGACCAAGCCCTGCTCTTTAAGTAATGCAGTTTGCAAGGGCCTCTCCAAGAAAAACTCTTGGGAGAATTTATCCTTTCTAATCCCAGTGGCTTCTCAGCAGGTGACTCCCAGTCCCCAAAGCTTCCTCAGACCTGAAAAAGCATCTGAGCCAAGGATTACATGTGAGGAGCTCCAGGAGCTGCTCACTGTTGATGGCAGACCCCTGGTGCCCTGGCTACAGCCAAGCACCTGGCCTGGGAACTACTTTTATTAAAGAAACTGTGTGTTATCTCAAACAATTTCCCTTGTGAGTTGAGTCTATCTGGGCAGACTGTTGCTCACAAAAATCCCATCTGTTTCACAGCTCCCTCAGATAGGCCCTGTCGGTGTCAGGGTTGGAAACCAAGGTCCCCAGTACCAGGCTTAGAGCAGTTTTAAGCCATTTGGAAGTATCCAGCCTCCTTCCCCACTCTCTCGCACTGTTGGCAGCAGAGCCAAATCATCTCTGGGTTGGAGAGGCAGAAAGGGAAGAGCCAGGCCCTCTGCGTGCAGCGGGCCGGCAGCCAGCTATTGGGGGGAGCTGTGGATCTGGTCAAAGGACGGCAGTGACATTTACTACGGTGGAAAAACTGGCTGCTGGCAGTCCCGCTTCCTTCGCGGAAGGGACAAAATGACTGGGCAGGCAGCTTTTGCGGGGGAGATGTGGCAGCAGGAGAACAAACCACTTTTTTTTTTTTTTTTTTTTTTTTTTTTTATCCTCCACTTTCCATTTTCCTCATTTGAATAATGAACTTCCACATTTTCCCTGAAGGGGTACCGCTTTCTTCAAGATGTTATTGCCAAATATCTATCTTAAATGTCAGACATACACAGAGAATAGCACACATACAAACAGAGCAGTAGACATGAAGGGGTGCCATGAACCCGAAGCTGACAGTGAACAGGCCCTTGCAGGTTGCTACACAAGCTCCTGTGTTGAGGGAAGCCATTTTCTTCTGCTGAGATATCTGAATGAGCATCTGTTGTTGAGGGACTGAACAACGGTGTAGATTGAATTAATTCTTGTGACAGGCAAGCATTCTGTCAGAAACAATAGCATCAGCTGGGAGAGTTAATTCCTAGGTTTGTGTTATTAGTCACCCCAACCAACGCACATTCAAGCCAAATTGTGAGACAGGATGCCATACAGTATCTAATTCCTCCACTGCTCCATTCTTCTTGCTGTCCTCTGCTTTAATTAAGTGCCATTAATCAATCACTGGTTAATGAGGAACCCATATCACAATGTTTGGCAGTATAATACAGCCGGAGCGAGATTCATTCTTAGCACTTGAGCCTTGCATGCCAGGCCATATGGAACTGCATTGCAATTGCAGCTGTTGGTGAGGCAGCTGTAAGTGCGTTCAAGCCCCACTCTCCTAAATAAGAAGCATTTCTTTTGCTCCCTCTTCTGCCTCCATCACAATAATGAATGACTGTGAGCAGAGGACTGATGTCTCATTCTGCTGTTTGCTGTACGGACAGTAATAAGCACGGCTGAAACATCCAGAGATATTTTAAAGCCTAAAGTCAAGATAGAAGGCAGATGGTATTTTCTAAGGCTTTTGGATACCAAATTATCTGGAATTTAGAGATCAAGAAAGACGAAAGGAAATGAGTCCCTATGATATTTCAGCAGGTTAGTTCATGGAAGTTAGGCACCTAAACTTCTTTACAGACTGGATTCAGGCTTTATTTCAAATATCAGGGAGTATCTATTATCTTTTAAAACTTTCTCTGTGTTTCTTACCCCAAGCTAAGGTTAATCATCTAATTTTGCAATTAACTGGCACTTGGGCATATCATTGAGTGCAGTTGGTTTTGCAAGTGCAATAGTCAAAAATATTTTGTTCAAAATATGTTTATCACTGGATGCTCAGGAAAGCACAAAGATCTTCACACATAAAGCTTAGCAAAGAGATTATGCAGGGAAGAAGAGACCAGGAGAGAGAAAAAAATACTGAAATAATGATAAATAATCCACTTCATTCAACTACAGTTGACTTTTCCAAGTGCATGTTTCTTATCCACAAAATATTCACCATCTCAGAAAGCACAGTATGAATGGAGGGTCATTAAAGAATGTGAGATGCTCTGTCATGTGATCAGGCTATGCCTGGCTAATGTTTACTCAATGTTTGTAGCAATCACTATGGTGCAAGGTCATCAGAGACAGAGAGAGAATCTTTTGTATTCCAGTTATCTATTTTCTGTTGTAGAGGTTTGCTGCACAATATCAATCCTAACTCAGTACACAGCCTTTTGTCACGTTAAATGATTCCACAACCTTTTACAAAATGAACTGAAAAACTGATGGAAATTCTCAAAAGATCATAAGATTTTTTGCACTTGATTGCCTCACTTTTGGTTTCCTCCATTTCCTCATCCATTTGCAATGGATGGAACAAGATATGAGTGTCTGCTTTGAAAATAAAACACATTTTTCTACTGCAATGACTTATATTTATTGTTTTTTGTTGTTTTTGTTTGTTTGTTTTTTGTAAATTGTCTGTGTGAAAATGGTCTGACTTGCAATATTTTTTCCAGACTTTCTAGCTACAGTGCACATCCTCCAAGAGATAAAGTGGCAATCATAGAATCATTATGGTTGGAAGAGACCTCCAAGATCATCTGGTCCAACCATCCCCCTACTGCCAATATCACTCACTAAACCATCTCCCTGTGCACCAGGCCCAAACTTTCCTTGAACACCCCCATGGATGGTGATTCCAACACCTCCCTGGGCAACCCATTCCAATGCCTTACTGCTCTTTCTGAGAAGAAATGTCTCCTAATTTCCAACCTGAACCTCCTCTGGCATAATTTGAGGTCGTTCCCTCTAGTCTGTGAGAAGAGGCCAACCCCCACCTTCCTTTCCCAACACCTTCCTTTCAGATAGTTGTAGAGATCAATAAGGTCTCTCCTGAGCCTCCTCTTTTGCAGCAACCCCAGTTCCCTCAGCCCCTCCTCATAGGACTTGTGTTCCAGGCCCTTCACCAGCTTTGAAGCACTGCTCTGGGTATGCTCCAGGGCCTCGATGTCCTTCTTGTACTGAGAGGCCCAAAACTGAAGGCAGTACTCGAGGTGCAGCCTCACCAGAGCCGAGTACAGGGGGACAAAATCTCCCTGGTCTTGCTGACTACACTATTCCTAATACAAGCCAGGATGCCATTGGCCTTCTTTGGCCACCTGCGCACACTGCTGGCTCATGTTCAGATGAGCATCAATCAGCACCCCCAGATCCTTTTCCTCTGCACAGCTTTCCAACCACTCTGCCCCAAGCCTGTAGTGCTGCATAGGGTTGTTGTGACCAAAGTGCAGGACCCAGCACTTAGCTATGTTGAACCTCATCCCATTGGCCTCTGCCCATCAATCCATCCTGTCCAGGCCCCTCTGTAGGGCCTTCCTACCCTCCAGCAATGGTACTAAAGAGGGGAAAATGAAAATTTCATTGAGTAGCTGTGGAATCTTAGATAATATTTCTCATTTTTGAACTCTCTTTATGTAGTGTTTTTGCAACATTTTCCTGCTAGCCAACTCTGACACTATGGTTAGAAAATTATTGCTTTGAATAGTAATCCACGATATTTTTGGATGCTTAGCATCCCTGGCATCCCACATCACATTCACAATGAGGCCAATTTATCCCAGACATATGGGACTCACTGCGTAAAATATATTGAGCCTGTCTGCATTCACCATGTCTGGTGCATCTGGAACATGTTGCGACTGTTACACACACCCAAACAGGCACATTGAGCCTGTCACATCTGGGTGGCACAAGAGTGACAGATGTGATGCAGAAATCATCTGCACATGAGCAGAAAACCTGGAATAGCTGGATGCAATATACCTGGGATTACAGGGAAAGAAGGACTATCAGATATGGTGGCTTTCTCTTACTATCTAAAACACTTTGACAAATATTATTTTCATCTCCTTTACCCCTTGTTGCATATATTCCATTTCCTGAGACAATTATCTGAAGCTAGCAGTCCTACCCTTCCAGACTTCTCCAGTAGACACTTAGGATACCATAGACCATGAACTCTGTTCACCAGTAAGTGTAACATTTTGGAATTTCCTGATTTCAGATCAGGTTTCAAAGAAGAAAAGGAGGTTTTTCACTAGTGAAGATCACTGTTCAGTAGAACATGTCTCTGATTATCTTTTGGGTAAAAACACTGTTCTCTTTTAAGCAGAATAATAGCTTTACTAGTTTGACATTGAAATGTTCTTTAAACCAGCTTTGATAGCAGCATGAGTAATAAGTAGGGGTTTTTTGTTTGTTTGTTTGTTTGTTTTTTACAGTAACAGATCACTTAGACTAGAGCCCAATTACAAATAGTCCAGTCAGGGGCCCAAAAGCACAGAGACTGGCCTTGGTCCAGAGAAGACCTCAGAGCTGGAGTATTTAATGGCATCTACCTTACAACACAGTTTTGCCCCAACTGCAGCCAAAGGAAAAAAAAAAAAAAAAGAAAAAAAAAAAACTGCAAATATTTGTTTGGATTTGTAAAGAAATTCTCTACAGCTAGGCTTGCATATTTCATAGATAGAGTAAACATGATAACATTCAATTTTTCCTGCATAAATATTCACAGATGCTGGATTCTAAGTTTACCCATGTGGATATTTGCTCTGTAAGAGCTAGTACTTTCATCCAGTCAGGGCGGGGAAATTGTATTGCTAGACTTATGTGACCAATTACAAGGTTATACAGACATCAGCCCAGCACATCTGAAAAGAACAAAATTTTTGAGAATGCAAGTTTTCTGTAAACATGGTGTTGAAAACTAACAAGTTAAATGTGTTTTAAAGTTTTCTTTTTGTTCTTAATTATTCCCAAAACACTAATCACAGCAATATTTCAAATGTCCTTAAGAATGGCTGTTTGACATGGCTGCTTGTTTTATGTTGACTTTCTGAATCTTAAAGGCCAAATTAGATATGGTACTGGAGATGAAGGGTAACCCCATTAATTGATTACATTTATCACTTTTACATATTTGTAAAACTGCTTAATAAGCATATCCTTACCAGTTTCTAGGTGTTTTCACTATATATATATTAGCTTGACTTCAGTGTGAAACAATAATAAGCACTGCATTAAACATGCATTTCCTTATATGAATAATGTGGTCTCTGAATACTCTTGAGCAAAGACTCCTGAAATGTATCTGAATGCCTTGACAGTCAGCGCTTATCTGATGCTCAAAAACTATTTATGACATTCATTTCTGTAAGTAGCAAAGAGCTTCTAAGATGCCAGTGAAATGCATTTTTGTGTGACATGGGTAATCTTTCATCTTTTTGTGGACTATAGAATTCCCACATAATGCCATAGTAAAAACATCTGCATTTCAGTGCAAAGCAAATGATCACAGTTTTTACAGCCTGTGCATTTAGAGCCACTACCTCTTTCTTGTTAAGATTAAATTCCTTCATATGCCCACAAATAAAAAGTAATGCATATTTGGTTTGAAGTTATCTTTTCCTGAATTCAGGTTGCTGTTCCTCTTTCTCTTGCTTTTTCTTTCTGAAAAGAGAAAACAAGAATTTGAAAATACACCAAGGTTTCAGGCTGCTGTGATTCTGGTGGTTTAGATCTGTCTTCACTAATGAAAAAAAAAAATAATCCTCTTCCACATGTCCCACTTTCAAAACCATCGTTTATTTTAAGCTTTTCAAGATGCTCTTGGCTCTGTCAGTATCAGATACAATTCCTACACCCATAAGTAAAATTTTGTGGAATGAATTAAAAGCTGAACAACGCAAAAGAAGAAGAGATTTATGATTGAGAAAGAACTGCTTTCTGAAGAATGTTATTTTCATTTCCCGCAGAAAAGACAATGTTCAATACTTCCATTACAATAACTCTAGTGAACATGCTTTATTATTTATTATAAAACTCAAAACTGAGTTATCACTGGTTCTTGTATTTTAGAGACATCCAGACAGCTTCTGAATACTGCAAACACACTTGTGCTAAGTTACGTCTACAGTGTCCCTTAATGATGCTTATAGGCATTGTTGACATGAACTGCATTTTGAGCTACTTCAGGGCACTCACAGAATCACACAATACTTCTTTGAGTCTGCATATCCACTCTGTCCAGTCATTGTAACATCTGACATCCCTGTTAGACTTTTTTTTTTTTTTCATCCAAGGATATTTAACTATATGTCCTTTCTGAAAAATCCAACCTAGCACCTCAACTTTTTATCTATCTGCATGCATTTTAGATCTGTCTCATGGACTTGTGCAGTGGTTATAGTAAATTTAATACTCACAGTTTTTCCAGTGTGAATGGATTCTTTTACTCTGCTGTTCACATCCCTGGCTGCCATCATTATAAAATCATATCCAGGCAGGTTAGCCCTGGAAGATAAATCACATCAGTGCAAAGCTGGTTTGTGAGCTCTGATTTATTGGCTTTGTTAGGCCTGCAGGGCTTGTGAATCTCCACACATTGTAGTTTGCACTTTGAGACCAGCCTGCTCTGAAGTCTTGGATTCTTTTCTCCAATTAGAGCACAAGTAAGCTGTTACCAAAACATTTGTGACAACATGAGGTGAGTAATAAAAGACGAGAGGTCTGTCTCCCAGGAACAATGCTACAATGAAGTTGCAATGGCATTATATGAGATGATTTGAACTCAGGTAGCAGAAGTTTATACTTGGGGTCAGAGGAGATACACCTCTCAGGTTGCTGGGGTGTCTTTGCTCCTGGTGTTTTGTAAATTTATTGCACTTCTGGTTTCAAAGCCATGGAAAACCATTTTTGTTCACACAGTGTTCTTTCCTGTCACAGTGATTTTGCTAGTTTTTCCAGGTGCCAATATTTTATTGATGAAATAATGACAGTATAAAAAGCATTATATTTTGCATGCACTAGAATATTTGCATTAGGAATGAGGGTTTATTGCATTCCATATAACATGAGAAAAGTGTAATCCAAAAGCTGAAAATTATTTATCCATTTTTATGGATAAGAAACCTACTCCTTGAATTCTGCTGGAAGTCCCCCATGGCTGTGCGAGTGGTGGCCAGCTTGTCAGATCCCAATAAACCCTCTCCAAAGCTTGAACATAACTGAAAGTTATCCTTCCTTTCAAAACCAAGTATCTTCTCAAACTTTGACCTTGCCTGCTACACCATTCTCTCACCCCACAGCACCATGAAACCAGTTCTGTCCCACCTGCCAAACCAGCCACACAGTCTGCCTCCCAAGCTTGCTGTGCTCCTGCCTCCCTGCAAGTACATTGCATGCACTTCATGTAATCTCACTTCAGAAGTACCTCCAACGTACATCTGCCAGGCTTCCAGTGCCGTCATTCCTTGTCCTGTGCACCCACATTGGCTCAGCATGCAAAAATTCATGGTCAGGCCTTGCACAGCTCAAGGTTTAATATATCAGATATTTATTTCCTGGTTTATAGTGCCATGCAAGTGATGCAGCAGACTGAAATGACCTTGCTCCCCAGCAGTGCCAGTTCAGTGAGGCCCTGAGGTGCAAGAGGAGGAAAGTGGTACAACAAGGAGCAAGCAACAGCTCAGATACCTGCAGGTGCCAGCACACCAAAATCCCTATTAGAAGATGCAGTCCTGGGTGTTGAAGTCCTTCACCCTGCACATAGAATCCTTCCCTGCCATGTGGCCTGATTTAACCTCTCTTCCAGAGATCTGTAAGATAAAGTTGGGAGAGGGCTAGACATGTGCTTTCCATGACTGGGAGCAGCAGTTTGGAGACCCTGCTGCAGAGAAAAAATCACTCTGATCAGGTGAAGGTCCACCAGAATAGCCAAGGCTATTTCATGACTGCATTTATTTGAGGCCAAGAACCAGCAGGTTATTCTCCCAACCTAGCTCTGGATGCAAGTGTGCATCCCTGAAGTCAAAAGGAGGTATGCCACTGAATATAGTGACTGCAGGAGTCTCCCTTTGGCTTTCTGCTCACATACACCATTTGCCAGGTATTCTTCTCTGTATGACTGAGTCCAAATCTTATTGCAGTTGGTTGAACTCTCTCCATTGCCTCGAGGGATGATTGAATGCAGGCCATAGCGAACACTGAATGTGTTTTGAGAGAAGGAGAAATAAAAGGTTACACAGGAAAGGAAAAAATTAGTTCACTGAGATTCCAATAAATACAACAAAAATCAATATGAATAGAAAAATGCACTGGATTTAATAGTGCAGCACAATGACTTGCAAAGTGGGGTGATATTTCTCACTGTGTTTATTCCTTTGAATT
The DNA here is from genome assembly GCF_009819795.1 of Aythya fuligula. Classification (NCBI taxonomy): domain Eukaryota; kingdom Metazoa; phylum Chordata; class Aves; order Anseriformes; family Anatidae; genus Aythya; species Aythya fuligula. The sequence continues at coordinate 129,176,167 of NC_045559.1, forward strand.
CAAGCAGGAAGGAAAGGATTTTTACAGCTCTGGAGCTGCGCCAGTCAGTTTGCCTTTCCTTAGCGCCCAGCTTTTGGGAATGGGAGCTGACTCCCAGCTCTCTGCCTCTTCCCCTGCCTGCACACATGCAATCACAAGCTCCACTCTTCTGAAATGCTGCTGCCCCATTCCCTCCCCCAGACACAAACCCGGTGTTTTCTTCACCCATCGTTCATTGTCATGCAGAGCAATTTTCAGATACACATCTCTGCTGCTGCTTTCACTGTACTGCACACCCTCACAAAGAGCAAGCATTTTAAATAGCACGTGGAGTACAGCAAAAGCAGGCTATTCAGGGCTGTCTGAGAAAACAGAGCATACGTTTTTCCAAAGAAATGCTTAAAAAACTTTGGACCCTGGATAGACCATCATCCAAGATAATTTACTGGACTGCAAAATCTCTTGTATTTTTAACTCCTCATTGGTAACTGAGATTTGATTTTTGTATTTGTAGTCCCTAAAAATGTCTATGCCTTGAGGTAGCCCTCTGAAGAAGTATACGTTTTGATTTCTGATAATTGCTAGAAAGTGACATTCCTGTTAATCCTCACTAGTACTATTTGAGGATTCAGGAACTGTTTTTAGATACAAATACAGCTCTGCAAATCCCCTAAGGAGGAGCCATGGGTAATGGGAACACAGAGGTCACTTGAGCCATGAATTGTGAACTCTGCATCCTGTCAGATGGTATTATGAAGGGGGGAGAAGGGGAAAAGATGGTTTTTCATTCTCTTGAAAAAACAGTGGGAGACTGGGAGACTGTACTGTTCCCTGCCTGAAAAGAAATAAAGGTTTTCCCAGTTTGGATGAATGACCTTTTTAAATTGGCAACTGTGTTGTGACAGGATGTGTTAAGAAATCCAAGCTAGGATCACTTGGGATTAAACTGTGTTAATTCCTGAATGTAAAATAAAAATGAAAATAAAAATATTCTGTCATTTAACAAGAAAAAAACAGTGTTGTGAGAGCAGTCAACAAACAGGCCATGGATAACTTCTGGTTACTCCATTGTTCACACGAAGGGTTTGAGACCTTGGAGCAGATCATCTGGTAGCCAAAATCCTGGCACTTGCCCCATGTAACACTCCTACTTATTAGAGTCACACCAGTGGATCTACGTAAAGGGTGGTGTATGTGTGCAGCCCTTCAAAGTGTCCTGAAATAAACTGGCTTGCACAAAGACACCATCAGGTTACTGAAGCCAAATTATATCACTTTTTTAGTCTGAGCAATACCCCTGGCTGAGTTTTTTTTTGCTTTTTGATGCAGTCAGGTGAGTAACATATCTGTATGGTATTACCAAAAAAAGTAAAACTTTATTGTGATGACGCCTTGGGTGTGGTGGCAGGGGATCCTCCTGGGATAAGGGTTGAAAGGCGTGAGGGGAGTTGGTGGCCAATGGGAAAAGGAGACAACATAGCGGGGAAACAAAGCAAGGACAACCGCCAAAGTGCAATACAAGCAATGATGTCTCTATCTCAGAAGTATGGCTGGGCCCAGACCATGACAGCAAGACTCTGATCCACATGTCTTTGCTCTCAGACACTGGCGCTTTGCAGAGCCACACCAGCTTTGCAGCTTGCCCCATGGGCTGCCCCATGCATGCTCCATCCCAGCCCAGGTGGCTGTATGGCAAGGTGAAACAGCAAGGACTGTGCTAAGAAACAGCATGTGGGAATGTTTTGTTTGTTTGGGTTATTTTTTATTTGCACCCGAAGTGAAAAAGATCACTGTCTCGTCAAAGGTACAGCCAAGAACAGATGAAAGATATTTCAGCACATGCTTCAAATACATATAAACTCATCCTGCTGTTTGTGCTGTACAGACTGAACAATAAATTCAATGTGCAGGTCACTAAGCACACAAATATTGTTGTCCCCAATGGGGCTGTGGGCCCCTACTGTTGTTTCTGGGGATATAAAGAATGAAAATGGCTGGATTTTCATTTTTGCCCATTATGTCTCTATGAACATTTTGGCTATGGGTATAACACTTAGGACTTTTGTGAGTTCTTTATTAAAAGGTTGTCTCTTCAGCAGGGTGTAAAAGGGTTAATTTTTTCTTCCCATGGAAACCAGTAAAGTCTGCCACTTTGTCCAGCTAAACCATTAACACTTCAAAGTTTCTACTGGTCAGAGCTAACTGATAACAACCTGAATATGCTGGTGCTTGGCTAGTTTATTATTCAAATTAAATATTTCAAAGGAATTCAGATTGGGACATCATGCCTTTGAAGCTACAGAAAGACCCCAGTTTAGGGTTACCATTTCAAAGAGATTTTTACAGCAACTTTTAGATGCAGTAATGGTGGTGGTGGCCAGAGAATTCATTTGCAAACTGGACAGACTGAAGGAACACTGCCTGGCTCATCTGAAACAACACACGATGTGTTTAGTGAACTGCACTGTAAGACAGCCTTAGAAAGGTGGTTGTTAACTGGAAGGATGAGGCAGTACTTCACTGGATTTTGAGATTCTGAATTTGTTCTGGCTGTTTTGAAGCTGGTCCTGAGATCAGTTTGGGAAGATAGACGTGTCAGGAAAACTTTTACAGACATGAAACCCCAAAGAAAAGCAGAATTAGTTCTTTTTGTCTGAGTGTGATAAGAATGCACAGTTTGGTGCAGCTCTCACCTTGAATGGTCTCAGTCACTTAATGAACCTCAGCCCAATCACGGCAAAACAGGATTGCTAACCCTAAACATTTAGAATTCAGAAACCAGACATCTAGAGTATGAAATCTGAATTTTAAGACCTCAAATATTAAAGATTAATTATCACTGCATTAGATATTGATCTTTATTTATTTACAAACTTGAACCTCTAGGGTTTACATTTTAAAACTTTCCTCTTCAGTCCTTTTTAGTTCTATCATAATAGAATATATCATAATATTCTATAGGCTCTCAGTCCTTTTTAGTTCTATCATAATAGCAGTAATCATAGAATAGGGTACCTTCTTGATGGTGCTGTATTAACACAAAACAAAATCAAGGTCTCATTTCCAAAGGTTCTTAGAGCCACAAATCATAAATACATTGCATGGTATGAGTGATTTTGACAACTGAGTCCCATTTTCTCCATTTCCTAAACATTTCATCTCCTAGATCCCATTGAAAGCTACTTAGGCTTGCAAAGCTAAACGGAAAAAGTCTAAGTAGCTTTAAAAATGTGAGTCTTTTGATCTGAGGTCACCTGAAATCAAAAATTAACATCCCGAGAAAAAAACTGAATAAGGCAAGGGTGACAAATGAATTATAATGAATAAAACCAAGAAATGATCTCTAGAGAGACCCCAACAACTTCTTTTACTGTCCACCAACACTGTCCAAGTGAAACTATAGGAGAATTTAAAATAGATAGCACAAAATAATAAATTTCACCTACCTCCCAGTGTCTATCCCATTGTTTCATAAGCCCTTTGACCGTCTTTGTTCAGTTCAGTTGTTCCATTCCTAGGGTGACAGGAATAAATCTTTAAGGGCATATTTTCTAACAATGCTATGCTTACTCTATTTTCTGCTAGAAAGCTGAAATTATCTTGCGTTCCCTTGTGAAGCTACTGCAGGCTCATGTTTAAATATTTTATGGCTTCATTTTTAACATATTGTCGAATAATTTCATACGTGAGTCTGATCTTTAACCTGCTGAGTTGAATTATGTCAAATTATGTTTGATCATTTTATGAAAGATTGACTGCATTATAAAAAAAAAAAAAAAAAAGAAAGAAAGAAAAGAAAATTTGTGATTGCAGGGTTGGTCTGCTGTTTATCTAACTCCAGGCATGGGGGGCTCAACTGGTGTAGGTGAAGCATAATTCCCTTGGGTTAGGCCCTATTGAATGAGAGCCCCACAGGAATGACTTACATGCACAAGGGATTTGGCCATAACGTTATAAAATGCAGACTTACTCTTCTCATCAGGACACGAGGGTGCAGATCAAAGAAGGACATGGAGTTGTTGTTTTTTTTTTTTTCTGGCGTGATGGTGTGGCATGTTTCAGTACAAGATCAAAGGAGAAGCACAGAAGACTAATGTAAAGTGGAAGCTGCAGCAGGCACTCTTTTACAGATGCTGGTGAAATTATAGTGACATGTGGCTTCATCAGTCAGAATGGAAATCCTAGTGTAGAGCAAAATGAAAGGTCAGCAGGCAACCTCCCTAATACTAATTGAACCCTCTGGGCGATGACTGACAGAGGCACAGCCAGCACAATGCTTTCTGGACCTAGGTATGCTACTTGTAATGAAATAAGTCATTTGATGGATGCAGCTTGTTTCTTGCCCCCTGTGTAGAGCTGCCCACGATGATTTCAGTTCAAATGCATTTCAGAAGAAAGGGGTTACCTTCTCAAGGAATGTAAACCAGTGTAAACCAAACAGGAGACTTCTAAAGACATGAACAGCTGCAAAGGCCATGTCAATCAACCCTTCTCTAACTTTGTGGAGAGTATGGTTTTCTTTCGCTTCTTTTTAAATAGAACAACAGGAAATAACAGAAGACATTTTAAGCCTCTTCTGATATATCAGTACAAACAGAAAACCAACACAAGTACGACCTGACACCTATTTTAGGCTTTAGGTCCAGTTTCTGCATTGCTATAAACCAGTATAGATGCAGTTCTGGAGCGATGCTGTTTTTTATGAGAAGTTTTGACTTGCAGTGATACAACTTTGAAGACAGCTGCACATCAATGGCAGGTGTTGCATCCTGGAAGCAGCTTCAGTGATGCCCCCAGGACTTGGTACTTGGCCTCCAAATAGTTGCTAGTAGACAGAAGCCCTTGACCTTGTCCAGCTTGGCTGCCATCCCAACTGCTTCAGAGGCAGGAGAGGCCAGAGGGCCCGTACCCATCTATTTTATCCGTTGCCATCATTGCAAGGGCAGCCAGGCAAGTGGGAGGCTGTACAAAGCACAGAACACTGTCAGTGCTGCAGATGTGTAAATCCACTTCCAGGATGGTCTAATCCTCAGAGATATAATCATTTTTCACCAGAAATAACGTGGCATGTGTGCTACTGGCCCAACAGGTGCTGCTATAGGCAAGCACACAGAATCACCTAGGTTGGAAGAGACCTCCTGAGTCCAACCTCTGACCTAACACTAACAAGTCCTCCACTAAACCATATCACTAAGCTCTACATCTAAATGTCTTTTAAAGACCTCCAGGGATGGTCCTCTTTGGTATTTGGGCTGTGCAAGAAACAAAATCAAATGGAATCACACAAAGTTGCTCAAACTGTACAGGTCAATGCATTTTTTTCTTAGGTGAATGGGCTAACCAGATAACCTGACCCTCAGTATGGTGTTGCACCATTAAAGACTCTTACTAAAATTAGAGCAGCATACCATTTTGTGTAATGTCAAAGCCCAAAAAGTCCTTTCAACAGGTCATAGAAGTTGGAGCTGGTTAGACTTTTTAATTCTTTTAAGCAAGAAAATTTCAATCACTGGTTATTTCCCATAAAGTGTTCCCTGTGACTAATCGTTCTAACAATTGCTGTTTGTTATTCATGGTAGGGGAGTGTCAGGCTCTCTACTCCAGGGACTTATTTTTCCCAAAGGGTTCATCTACATTGGCCTCCTTGGAAGTTAAAGCCAATGTAACAGCAGGGGAAATCTGCTCTCAGATTGTATGACTAGAATTTCTATAAATAGGTGTGACTGATGTAGTGCAATGAAAATAATTGATTTTTCAGTGTGGCAGCTGAACCAAAAAATTGAGGGGAAAAAATAATTTAGTCCATCTCAGCTCAATTTGTTGGTGGTGGTTTTGTGTGTGGGTGTGTGGGTGTGTGTGTGGGGGGGTGCTGAGCAAAATATTTCATTCAGCTTCAGACATAACCATTCATTTCCCAACCTGGTTGTTTCTGATGAAAAGCTAGTTGTTGGAACAGACAGACCAGATTTAATAATCATCTACAGAGCGGATAGGGAAATGCAAATGTTCCTCCTACTGAAGTGCCTGCCGTGTAATGCACTCCTCTGGGGGTCCAGGCTGCAGACCCTCTTCTGCTGATGGGAACCCATCTCTGCAGAGGCAGGTTCCTCATCCACCATGTGCTAAAGAAAGAAGTGGCTGATGGACCCTCCAGAGAGGATACATAGGGGTGTAGCATCTGCTTCGATTCATCTTCAAACCTAATCAGTGAACAAGGCATGGAAGGGATTAACCCAGCTGCCCTGCCTGGCAGGGAGCACTTCTTCCAGGGCGGCAGGCGGCTGCTGCCTTCTGTTTCATGGGCTGGCCTAGGGTTAAGCCTAGGCTTCCCAGGAACATGTCTTGGCATTTGATTTCAGCACAAATTATTCCTTGAATTTGACCCAAATGCAAGAACAACTTTGAGAAAGACAAAATAGCTTTTCTCACAAAGTGTCCATCAGCTCCATAAAGGGCCATTTCCGAGCTGTTTCTCAAGTGTATTTGACAGCCTTTTGCTACCAGAGGTACTTTTCCACAGGTATTCTAAATATTCATGTGAATGACTGTATACGTTTCTGTAAATAAATAAATGAGAAGGGACAGAGAGCATCAGATCAGTGTTTGTAAATGATTTCTCACAGGTTCTGAGTGTTTTCTGTTTTTTTTTTTTTTTTTTTTTTTTTTTTTTTTTTTTTTTTTTTTTTAAGATCTGATTGTAGGGGTGTCATCTTTTCTGCTAGGATGATTTTGAGCTGGATTAAACAGTGAAATGGTCCCTGAAGTGGCTCGAGCAAACGCCTCTCCCTGTTCTTGGTTGGCAGGAAATGGGCTGGAGCTGCTCTATGTTGGTCTGGTTGTGGCAGGACTCCTGTTTTCTTGCCAGACTTGGTCATTAGTTGCATTTTGTTATGTTGCATTAGTGCTTATCTTCTTGGTAGCAGAGTCCAGCTCTTAAACAATTGCTAAAGTTGCTGAGGTTCTTTCCAGACACTTCTGTGAAGCTAGATAAGCCTCCACAAGGGCAGTTTTCCATATTGCTCTGCCTGTGAATCATGCTGAGCTTAATGTGCAGTCATGCTCGTTTTGACAAAGCAGGAGATAATTCACTGCTAGATAGGTCTTCAAAATGAATGTGAGTAGTCTTGTGATACTCTATATTATATATGATTATAGGCATGGCTGTACTTGTTCGGGAAAGGAATTTGTCCTGAAAGAGACAGATGCATAGGAAAATCTCTTTCTATTTTCCTGCCCTACATTTTGTTTAATAATAAGGGATGAATAGAGTTTAATAGATGGAATGGAAGCAGCTGTGTTGCAATTAGAAGGCTTAATTAGTATTTGCCCAGAAGTTTGAACATACGACTGTATGGGGTGTGGGGATGGCTCAAATGATCAAAAATGACTGGTTGTGTGGTTGATGCTTCAGAAATCTGTTTCCTCCTGTGCAGTTAATGTTCAGCTAGTACAGTACTGTGAAAATATAATCCTTTGCAAATCACTTTCTGGATCTGAAAGTAATCAATTATCTGTGACTGATTACTGTCTTAGCGCCAGAAAAGTACCAGACACCTGCTATTTCCATTCAAGCCACTGAGAATCGTTGGTGCCCTTCTTACTGTCAGATCATTCATGCTCCCAGCATATTCAAATTTGGTATTGTAGTGTATTGTTAGTTAAAATGAGGACAAGCACTGACTTCCCAGAAACAACTAACTGTCCCTAACGATGTCCTTGTTTTAGGTCTGAGATAAGAGCAATTCAAATACTCTCCTGCTTGACTGCCAGTTTTACACAATTTCCTAATTTAGCATGAGACCATGGGCAGCACAATACTAAATACTTTATTTAGTATTGTGCTTTAAAATTATATCTCCAAAAGCTTTCCTGATTTAATTAGTATTGTTGAGATAATGAATGTGTGCCAAGAAAGGACGAAAAGATTAAAATGGCTAGCTGTGGAGCAAAGAGGTTTTCAGTTCAGAAAAGAGATGGAGAAATTTGAGACGACTGTTGCTGTTCTAAGGAATATCAGAGGGGAGCAGTCAATAGGGGCAAGGCTCTGTTACTGGGCTGCTAACAATGCCACGTTCTCACTCTCCACAGCAATGTGTTTGCTTCCTGCTTCAGATAATCTCATGTGACTTTTGTTACTAAGCAAGGAGAATGTCAACATGCTAACTGTCAGCTGGAAAAATTAAGTAACCATCTTTGTAATCTGGTTAGTAAGGAAATTCTTAAAGAGTAGGCTAATTGGACAGTAAAGTGTAAGTATTAAATAAAAAGCATCACTATTGGTTTCTGGATAATATTAAATAATTGCTGTAGCTATTAACAGTGCAATAACTGGAGAATTTCAAAATGGGGAAAATCTGGCCCACAGATGGATTTTCTTCTCTCTTCTGCCAAGCCTGGAAAAGCTGGCGGGATAGGCTGTGGACACAGACATAAAGTATTCCATTTAAGGCTATAAGAACACAGCATGTTTGAGCAGGAGTCAAACATGGGAAGGGAAGGCAGGTGAGTGTACAGATGTGGAAATGATTAGAGAGCCCCGATGTCCAAAGTGGAGTGGGCACTCTTTGCTTCAAAACTCACTGTATTCATCTTATGATAACAACAAATAAAAGACCTTCATTGCCTAAACTTCATTTGAAACTAAAATGTTTGAGCTTTCTTTCTGTAGCTCTGACACTGGTATACAGGTGGGTGAACAACTGCACAAAGTCTCCATGGAAAGATTAAATGTGAGAGAAACCTGCAGTGAAGGTACGGTCCCTGCTCTAAATTCAGGCAATGCCAGTACAGCATCCCTTGCTTGCCCCGAACACCTCCTGAAGCTTCAACAGTTTCCCAAAGCCACAAGAATACAGCTTCACATAAGTTATTTGCTACACACACACACAGACACACAAAGCTATGGAAAACAAACAAACAAACAAACAAAAACTTTATAATTTTCTATACGATAGTCATTTTATAGGGTAGCAATTAACACATTCACATGGATGCCCTTTCCTTTTGGATGCTTCTTTCATTTGTACTTTATCTTGACCTGCTTGTTTCCTTACTAGGAAAAGTGAGTGAAATATCTTCTTTTGCCAAAACTTTAGTAAGACTAAGGAAAGCCATTTCCATCTCTTGAACTATTCACCAAACTGCTCAGATGACATGCTCCTCAGAAAAGTTCAACTGGAAAATCTTAGCTGCGTGGATCTGCTTCTGTTTCATGTGTCTTCCTGTCCTTATCTTTCCATCTTTCCATCTATCCTTCCATTGCCTTCAATGTCAGAGGGATGAGAACAACCATTTCCTTCTTCCCTTTCACCAAATACTCCTGGTGCAGGATAATAATGACCAAAAGGCTCCGCAGACACAATACAGATAGCATAATTTTCTTGAAGATCTGCTTTGACATTCATCCCCAAATGGTCAAGCAACAACTTTGAACCTTCTCCCTCTCTACAGCTGTCAAGTGCAGAATGCATTCTGTTCCCTATTATCATATGCAGGGTAGGTATGAGCAGATATCTGCCTTACATCTGATGTAAACTACTGTAACTGTACCAAAGTTTCCAACAAATTGCACCTTAAGCTATAATTAGAAGGGTAAGAAATACACTATAGTGCTTTTATCATGAACAGACTGCCCTGCATGTAAGTAACAAATTTTAAAACCTAGTCTCCTATAAGGCCAATGCATACGCTCTGGGGTATGTGGGTTTTATGCACATTAGCACAACCCAGGCAAACCTGCACAGGCTTTTCCAGAAAGTGCAGGTGGGAGGTGGTATCTGCTGGGCTTTCATCTCAGTGACCCTTACACTTCTCTCAGTGGGCTATGTAAAACCCATAGCATCCAGCTAAGCTGAAAAGGGAACACTGAAGGGTCCACACCTGTAGAAACAGTCATTTACAAAACCCTCTTTTAGTTAATCAGCCTAGTCACTGAAGAACCTCAATGTGTTTGTCTGTTTGTCAGTATTTTATGAGTTAGATAGTGGATATCCATCCAGAAGGCCTCCTCCAGCCATGGTAGCTTCTTGCAGTAGAGCAGCTAAAATTTAAGTGCTTCTGTGACAGTGGTGGTAGATGTAGGATCATGCCATACCTCTTCAAAAAGAGATGTAAATTGGGTGCTGCTGTTGGAACTGGGAAGCAGTTATTAGAAAGTTAGCTTGGAGTCAGGATGAATGCACCCAGTTTCATCACTGACATACTTGGCAACCTCACTTCTCTGCACTCTAGAATAAATATAACATCTGTCCTCAGTGGAATATTAGGTACTTCATTCTTTCAGGTCAGGGGAGAGAAAAACTGCATCTCTCCAGCACAGGACAGTGCTGTGCATAGGCTACCCAGGCTACTAAAGCTGTATATGGTAAGAACAAATGTACACCTGCAGGAATATTGACTGGATTTTTAAAAAGGGGTAGCGATCTCTCAATTCTCCAGTTTTACTCTATTTAACCCAGAGTCTTTAAAGTTTCATGAGATGTGGACTTTGGGGACTTCCATATTCTTAAAATCAGGACTTTTTAAAATTGAAGCACCAGGAATTACTAGACACTTGAAAGCCTTCCATAGTCTCTTAACCACCAGTTTCCTGCTGCTTTATTATTTATTCCACACCAATGATCAGTTTGGGAATTTCTGATGATAGTGGCATTTCAAACCTGGCATTTGACACTTTTTCCTGCAGCACTCTATTTGCTAATAAAAAGATATACCACGACTTTGCCATTAACGCAGAAGTATTAGATGGCCTAAAGGCTTAGCGGCAGGTCCCGTGAGGAAAGTTTAATGCTTTATTTTAGTCAGGCTCAAGCAGGGGGACCATGAAAGATTTGTGCACTCAGGTCAGAAATAGATGTAGCTATTTAGTCTGACTTCTTTTCCCTTCAAGTTGCACTGTGTGCCTTCCAAGTTCTGAGAGCTTCCACATTGCAATAGTGCTTCTGTGTGTCTGGGTGGGCTGAGGAGCCCACCAGAGCACTGCGGGGTGGCCGCACTGTCTACACCTTCTCCATTCCCCCGCTCAGAGGCAGTGGGGTGTGCATCCTCTGACACGGGGGTAGACAGCCTTACAAGATCCACGTCATGCTGTATAACCTTGAATTTTCTGGAGGCCACATTTCTTACACACTGATTGGCAAGATTTTTATTCAACATGTTTTTTATTATTTCAGTGCTAGCATCTGTTTTTAACTGCACATCTAGTGCCTGAATCTAACTCGGCTAGAGACCATACTGTGTATAATTTCAACATGGGCCAAGTATATACATATACTGCACAGATTAGGGATTTACTTATTGTCTTCCCATGTCTGAGTTCCTTGATAAAAAATTTTTCATATTGCAAAGATGATGATGACGACGTTGGAATACCCTCCCAACCATCTCTGGTGAATCAGCAAGTAGGGGACATGAAAATAAAATAAAATAAAATAAATTTTGAATGATATTTCCTTTTCTTAACTTCTCCACCTAAATATGACTTGCTTGACAGATATTGAGTCCACTCTACCCAGTTACTTGTTGATTAACAAAACAGTGGGTAAGTAGAATAAAACTGGGAGTATGACCATGACTTCCACTGTGTCTGTTGCTCTGTAACACTCTTGCTGTGACAGCATTTCTGAGTGCAACTGAGTTTATCAAGGCACAAAATTTTTCTCTCTCCTTTCCCAGTGCTCATGCAAATATATTCTGAAACCAGCTAACTAAATAAATAAATAAAAATTGAGTGATGAAAAACTGAGCCATCTCACAGAAAGTATTTTCCTCCATCAGGAAACATGTGGCAAGCTCTGCTAACAGCTGCTTTGTTGTAATCTTCATAGAGGTGAAGAAATATGGATGCTGAAACTTACACAAGGAATTTTAAATACGCTGAAACAAAGCAGTATTTATGGAGATGGTACTTCATCTTGCTTTCTCTTTAATTCTTGAGAGAAGAAAGCTGCCTAGGATGATGTTATTTACAAGCAACATTTATTCTCAATGGCCAGTGATTACATCTTCTATTCCTGAAGAGCTCCTCTAAACATTCAAATTTCCATTAAAACACAAAATAAAATTTAGTTGTATTGAATTGGCATATTTCAGGATAAAAAACAGCCCAACAACGTTGACTCTTTTGACTCTTATAAACATCAGCAGATAAAAATATCTTGCACTGAGCTCAGTTAGAGATTAAATGAATGGAAATGAATGGAAAGATTTGTAGCAAAATCAGGGGAGAAGTTTTGTCAGAGAGAAATACTTCAAAACCAGAACAGTTAGAATAAAATTGCTGGTAGAATGGAAACAAGTAATCAAGCAAGATCAAAAGTGTCAAAACCTAACAAGCTGCATGCTGTGAAAAAGCTGTTAGGAAATATCTGATATTTTCCAATTCAGCTTATTGCAAGATGGCGTAAACGTCTTGCTTTATGAAGAGAAATCCTTACAGGGGAGCCTGAAGTGTGTGCTCTTCTATGCTGTGGCCACTCTTTCATAACAGGCTGGATGGCTTTTGCAGTACTCCTGTCCCTTGAGACCTGGGGAGGATTTCTTGTAAAGAGCTCCCCAGCTCGCAGAGGGGACAGGAGAGGGGCTGAATGGGCTGAAGCTGGGACACAGCGTGGTAAAAGAGTGATGTGAGTGAATGGATCAGTGTTTTCTGCTCTCTGCACTACCTTCCCTTGTGGTGTTGGTGCAAATCTTTTGGGACAGGAGTTGACATATTCCTGTGTGAAGTACACATGATGGGGCATTACTGATTTAACCTGCAGGGTCTCTTGATGTTTCTGTGAATAAGAAAAGCTCCCTGAAAGGAGTGTTGGATATGGGTCATACTGGGTTTGGCAATGCCTTGCACAGCATAGTAATCCTATTAGATGATGTCCGGAGTGGAAGTTCTCCAGCTTCATGGTCTGGAGTTTATAGAAATGTGTGTTTCTCTCAATAGTCAAAGCTTTACTACTTTCACATCATCCGTCCCAGCCTTTGCTACCACTTTCTTCTTCATGAGTGTTTCTTCATTTTGATTCCTCTGAGTGCATTAACTGGCAAAGAGAAGCCTCCACCTGCAGCCACTGTTGCTCTTTTTTTTCCCTCTGGTATCACCTCCACACACTCCTTCCCTTGCAAGAGCTGTGTAGGAAGTGCCATTTGTCTTCTTCATCTTCTCTGCTCTTCAGACAAGGATCCTGCTCTGTGGTTGGGGTCACATCAAAAAGGCTGTGTAGGAGTAGAGTGTCATTACACCTGCAGTGGCCTAGGGATACTCACAGCATGTAAGGCATTTAAGGAATGGCAATATATCTCCCTGAGCCAGCCGATGTAAATGGCAGAAATGGAGAAGTCTTTAGGTGCACAGGGCCTTCCCCTGGGGGATTATTTACAGTGACAGTAATTAGTTATTTGCACAGAGGACATCTCTCCCTTCTACCTGCTGTGCTGTGTTATAGGACACATTAGTAATTGCCTTGCTGACTTTGCACTTTCACATCACCTTTTGTTCATGGCTCCCAGGATGTGCTCTCAGGACATCAAAACAAAGCTGTCTGGGCAGGTAAGGATCAGACATTTCACACGATTAACAAATTCAGCCTCTGTGCAGGGGAACACAAAATAGCAGTATGGAAGCACCAGAGACTTATCACTATTTAGATCAAGCTGAACAGACACAGCAAATTATGGGAGCATAAACAAAATGCAAGAAACATCATTAGAGTAGGTCAGAGATATCTGAAGTCTGCTGTCTCTGAGGCCTGGTTCCTTGGCAGAGGTACATTTCATATGACCTTATGTAACCAGGGAGAGAAGTGCATCTCAAGGATGTGATTAATCTCACCTATAATCAGTATAAGAGTAGGTCAGATGAATCCTTTCCTAGAAGCATGTGTTCCTCTCCATTTTCTGTAAAGAGGGATTGAAGCTGCAATCTCAAGTTGCACCAGAGGGGGTTTAAATTGGACATAGTAATTTCTTCACTGAGAGGGTAGTCAAACACTGTAAGGAGGTGCCCAGGGCACCATAGAGGAAGTATTTAAGAGGTATGTGAACATGGTGCTAAGGGAGATCATTTACTGATGGGACTCAGCAGGTCAGGTTGTTGGCTGGATTTGATGATCTTGAAGGTCTTATCCAACCTAAATTATTCTATGAATCTGTGATTCTGTACTAAGGCAGATACCAGTGCCTGCTCTGTAAACGTCTGCAGTTGGATACAGCAATCCTGCCCAGCTTGGTCCCTAGCCAAAACACAGCTAAAATGCTGCCTGCACTTCAGAGTACATTTTATGTTACTCTTGAATGTGTATCATGGGTAAAGTGGTGTCACCGATTCTGGCAGGCAGAAAGGTGGGAAGAAGTGAGGATTTGTTTTATCCCTGTCCACAGGCAGAGTAAACATTTGAGAAGAAAAAAAATAAAAATCAGCACTAGACCAGTGCTGATTGTATAAGTTTGGGAAGGTAAAATTGAAAGCACTTGTTTGGCTAGGGGCAGACTGAAAGGATTTTGGAAGCATCTTCTTTGTAAATAGGTGCAGTTGCATTGAAGGATGTCTGACTTGCCCAGCAAGTCGACTTCCTCACAGAGATGACCATGGGGGGACCACCCAAACCACTCAACATGAGCAGCCGGCACACGTCTGCCTGAAGACTGCATAATTTAAGCCCACAGAACTTCCTAGAGTCCCTATCATCCCTGATTCAGCAGTCACATTGGAAATTTTTGTTTCAGCATCCCTCCAGATTAAAAATCTCTCCCACTTACATTGTGTTTTCTCCTCCTTACCAAAATAATAAAAGTAATAATTAAAAAAAAGAAGAAGCCTGGTTTTGACATGCTGTGGTTGTCCCTGGCTATCCTGCTGTCAAAACCCAGCAGTGCCAGGGTGCTGTAATATAACTGTGAGGTAAGACAGACAAAAGGAACCACAGGCAGAGTTTATGATAATGATTAACATAATGAACCTGGTGTGAGGGGGCCAGTGGTGCCCTCTCAGGAGCTCTGAACAAAAGAACTAATTTGTGTTTGGTTTCATTACATGACAGAAAACATTTTAACTACTAAGATCAAACCTTGGGGTAATTGAAGGCTGGGCTGCAGATGGATGACCTTGTCCTCATTTGGGGGCAAGCTGTTTCCCTGGGTGCTCATCCACATTTACTGATACTCATCAACTCTGCAGAGCAGGTAGATCTGGTGGCTGTGGGGCCTGTCCCCTGGCATTGTGTCTTTGTGTTTGAGGCCCCCAGGAGGGGACGTTGGTGGTGAGAAGCAGGGCTTGGCAAGCTCTATGGGGAGGATGGTGGCTCTGCCACCCTGGTGCCATGTAGGTGGCAGCAGCAACAGCAGGAGATCTTTCAGTGGCGGTTGAACACTTGGTTTTCCTGAATGCTGAACACTATAACTCTTCAGATGTGACTTTTGAAGAGAAAACCTCTTTCATTCTTCTGTTTCTACAAATCTACTTCCAACTGTGAGGTAACGCCACCCTCCCCTAGAGGATTAAAGAAGAAAACAGTATGCACCCTTGAAAGACAAAGTATACTAGTGAAAGCCACCTGTCCCTGCTGAACACGCTTGTTTTTCATCAAAAAACATGGGTAATTTTACAGGGAAAAAAAGTGAATGAACTGATGAAGCTGTGACAATTCTGCAGCCAACATGCTTTTCAAGTCAACAACAGATAAAGCACTGTGTTTTCCACCACAATGCCACTTTGCTAGAGATTAAGAGAACTGTACTTCAGTTTGCCTTGTTTTGAGCAAATCTTCAGATTGGGTTTCAGCTTTATCTGTTGGTAAGTGTAGCTTCATTCATGGGCCAGTCCCATCCACCCCAGAGGTGCAGATGTGTATTGCCACCTGGGAGCAATTGCTCTTCTTCTGTTTCAGTTTTTCACACGAATTATTGTGTCTTTCAAAAAGCATTTTGGGGTGAGGGGGGGGATAGGGGGGAGACAGAAAGAAAGGAAAAAAAAATGGAAAAACAAAAACAACAACAAACGAAAAACAAAAAAAGCCCAAGGAAACAGATCAACTGAGCACTGTGAGTTATTTTTACCTGGCTTGTCATATAAATCCATTACTAATTTTATGTAATTTCCCCACGGGGTTAAAAGAGTGCTATCCAAAAGCATACGTGTAAGGACAGATGCTGGAATAAGAGACACCATGTGTATTAACTCCATATACATCTCTACACTGTTCGAGTCCATTCAAGTCAAGGTGTTAAAAAAAAAAAAAATGTGGCTCTGTGAGACGGATGCGAAGATATTTTACCCTGCTCTACACATGAGGAAAATAGGAAAAGGCACCCTCTCATTTATTTGAGGTGTTAGGAATGATTTGCTCAATGAAAAGACACATCCACTTTGTTTATATTTGGGGTAAATGGAAAGTGAGAGAGAGAGCATTCAGTCAGAAACCAGAACAGGAAGAAAGGTAGGAAAGAAAAGAGCAGACACAGAGGATGAACAGACTGATAGTCTGCTGCCTCCAATGCTCACATTTTTAGAATGAATATTTGCAAACAGATAGTTTTAGGAAAAGGACAAGGCATTGTCCAGTTTTCCTCCGGTATTGTCTTCCATTATTAGGAGAGAAAAAGAAAGGTACAGCATAATCTGTTACCTCCTAATATAAAGTAGGAAGTTACTTTCACAAAAGATAAATTGAATTAGACTAGACTACATGATATTTGCTTGGAAATATTTTTATGCATTGAATCAAATGCTGGTGGGCCAGTGTTCTTCCTTTCAGCAGGAGAGATGCATCTTTCTTTTGGGATCTGTGCCTATTACATGCTACAAGCAGTACTCCAGCAGCTTTATTGATGTAATACATGAGGCACAGGAAAGATTAAGTGCTTTAAGCAAAAGTACCAGCCTGGGGACAAATGGCATTATCGCTAATTGTACTTTACTAATTCTGCCTACTCAAAAGGAAAGGAGGTAATCTGGAACAAAGTATGTGGTTACTGCAGGATGAAGAAATTCTGCTTGGAACTGTAGCTTGCAGTGAGTGACTCATATTGTACAAACAGCTGAGGTGTGGGTAGCGCTAGCAGACAATTGTCTGTAATGACTACCGCATGCAACATAATGAATGAAGCACTGAATAAAGAGCTTGCTGCAAAATGCTACCATGTGAATAGCAAGTCTCTGATTTTAAGTTAGAGTCCTGTATTACAAATATTAGGTTCAATATATTCATTTTCAAGATGTTTAAGAATATCTATGAATAACATGGAGAACTGAGACAACAGATATCGCATGTGATTTCTGGAATTTCAGTCTGGCTGTAGCTTTTTGAGAGGCTCAAGACACATTTCTATAAAGGAAAACAATCACTTCTGAAAGGGTTGTTCAGTTTTGGGTTAGATGCCATGCATATAAAGAATGTGGCTATTATATTATTTCTAGTTCAAGCTAGTATTTTCTTACACTCCAAATATATCCTGTCATTTGTAAATGTTCTTCCAAATGCAGTAGCATTGAACAGGTTGTGAGTGAAAGGGTTATGTTCCCCTGGCACAAGTCAAAAATGCTATGATGGAGGACCAAGGGCCCCAGTTCCCAAAGTGTATCTGGCCTGTCCACTGCCTGGGACTGCCTGGCTTGTGTTGCAGTCAGTGAAAAGAAATGAGTGGGTACTTTATTCTGATCTCTATATAACCCTTATCAATTCTGATTATATTTGGCAGCTGAGCTGAACATCTACTAAGTGTTATTTCAGATCCAAGAGCCAGGCTTTTGCAGGACTGAATTTTCAAATAGTCCAAGCAATACTGATTTGTGAATTATTCCTAGTCTCCTGCTTAAAGAGGTATTTTAAATAGGGTAACAATTGTGTCTTGATAATCAAATATATTTGTAAAGGCTCATGATGAGAACCTGTACTTACAAGGAGGATAACAGACAATATAATGAATGTAGCACTGAATAAGTGAAGACATCTCTGCAAGACATCTTTTATGAGAATGGGAATCTAGAGATTTGAAGTTAAGCCTTTACCTTTCATCTTGATCGTAAAGTGTCCTGAGTGCTGTACTGCAAGACACTTTTCACAGTGGGACCCTCCCTTTGTGCCGTCACCTTTGCTTGGTACCTAACATAGGTCAGATGCTGAAACTGCATTTACTGACTCCACAGTATGACCTATGGTCATAAGAGCAACCTGTGGATCCAAACAACAACAAAACCAGAATTATTAACTTCCAGGAAAAGCTCACCATGCAGCAACAGTTTTATTTAACTGATTTCACTCTATTTTACAGGTTCTGAATATTTTGTTTCCAATCCAAACCAATTCTGGTCATGCTGAGCTTTAACCCAATCTCAGTTGTTGCTCTTCTGCTATGCCTTGAACTCATTGTCAGTTCTGTGTCTACGACAGGACCAAGCATCCTGTCCACATAATGAATGTAGTTGATTGCTTTCCTCCCTCTTACTTAGCTGAGGCATAAAACTCTCGATCCCAAGAAAACTAAACCAAGTCATAGATATGGTCACTTTTGCTATATACTCAAAGCAAAATCAGTTTAGGCCCCCTGATTTGTAGTTTTTGTTCTGCAAAACTTGATAAAAAGATGCTGTAGTTTGGGTGAAGGTTTCACCAAGTCAGATGGCCCTCCCAGACATAGAACAATATCTGTTATAGATAGATGCTTTAGTTGTTCCTTTGCTGTTGCTGTTGATTTCTAACAGTCTTGTTTAAAGAAGCCCTTTCTTTTAGAAGGAAAGCTTGTGCTTTCTCTGACTTACCTGAGAGCTTTTCTTCTCTTAAGAGGCCTTCTGTTAGGGTCCAGGATAATTCACTGACCTCTTCATTTATTTTTACCATATGCACAACCTTGCTGGTTTAACAATCTCTTCATTATATAATGATGTTTGCACTACACCCAAGGAGAAAAATCAATTTCTGAGATAAGTCTTACTAGGCAAACAAAAAATGGAAGATCTTAAAGGAATCTAGGACATGTTCTCAGTGTAGGATTAACTTAAGAACAATACTGACAAACATATAGTCTTTAGACCTTGGGAAGCAATATTCAAAGCAGAAGTTTATATCATGTATAGCAAGGAAGGTGCTATCATGTGGCTGAGAATCAGGGAAATGAGAAATTAAAAAAAAAATACTTGTTCATCTTGTCTTTGGTCTAGGCAATACATTTTCTGGTGCTTTCTCCAAATTTCTTTTAAAAGTGACTAGAGATTTTTTGTTACAGTCTTTGTCCATTCCTAGAGAATGGTTTTCACTCATAGCTGAGAGGAGATCCTGAGCTTCTTTTGTCTTTTTAAAGTCATTTCTCCCATTTCCCTAGACAAAGACTGCTTGGCTCCTGGCATTAGTTGTACTGCAAGGATGGACAGCTTATCCCTCAGCAATGATGGTGCTACTTGATATAGTCAACACCACTATCAAGAAATACAAATGCCAAGGAATACTTCTTGAATTTAAAATGCAAGAGTAAAATACTGATCTCTGGAGCCTGGTCACTGATAGGAAAGCTCAGAAAGAAGAATAAGGAGTGGGCTGTCTGCTGTGCTTTTGCTTTGCCGTGACTGTTCTCACAGCTTGATTAAAAGGGGACAGGATAGAGAGGAAAAACAAGCCTATAAAAGTATCACCTTTTGAAAATCTCTCAATAAAAATGGTTAAGGGTCTAAAGGTAAGAAAATGAGTGGCTAAAAGAACGAAAGGTTTCCCTGATGGTGTGTCCTACTTAAAACATTTCAGGGAACTTCACAGAGGTTTACTAATGTAGCTACTAGACTTCCTCCAGAACACATTTCCTCTATGTATCTGAAGTCTGGTTTCTCCATCCCAGACCATCTGCCTCCCATGAGACTGAAAGCACTAAAACTTCACTAAGGTGTAGAACTAGATCTCCCTCGTATTTCAGGTCAAACTGTTTGTCTGTTTTCCTTAATCTAGAAGACAATTTGCTTGACACAGGATCTAATTTGACCAGTTATAGTACCAATAACGTAAGAACAAAATGAAAGAGGTAGAAATAATTCCCATTAAAAGCTCGTTTAATGTTTCATTTAAAAATGCTGTGAGTTGGAGAATGTCAAATGGATTTAGCTCTCTGTGGCTCCTCAGTGACCCCCACAGATGCTTCCTGCCTTGATTTGAGGCTGTGTGTAGTCTTTTGTAGGTTACTTGCATCCCACACAGACATCCCGTTACCAACATCCTGTGAGCCTCTCGCTGTGTTTCCTTGCGAACACTCAGCTTCCTACAGCGGGAGGACTGCTCTGTGTCAGGCTGCTATGCTGTAACCAAGCACATGGGGAGCCTGGCTTGCTTGTATAGTGATGCAAACTGGTAAACGAATGCTCTCTATTTGACCGAGGCAATTATATCTCCTGTAAATACAGTAACATTTCTGTTTGATTTTTAGTGTTGACTTTGCATTTCAAGGCAGTGAAGGCAAGTGGCTCAGGAGTGTAAAACCACAGCTAGGCTTGCTGTCCGCTGGAACCAGTCCACAAATAATTTATGCAGACTTATTCCAGCCTTTATTCTGCTGGTGCATGATTTATCTCTGATAACACTGCTAACAGTGATTCACCACTTGGGCGTGTGATTGGCCACCAGGCACCACCTGTTTTTGGATCAGTTCACTCCCAAGCCAAATACAAGCTTTCTGACTGGCAATGACACATTAGTACACCTGGCACACTTCTCGCTAATCACTCCCCTGTAATTGTACGATCTGAATCTTAGCATAAACTTTATAGGAAGATTTCAGCCAAATGTATTTGCAAGTCTGAATTCTCCTCTCTTCTCTCCTCCTGAAATGTTCTTTAACTCCTCTGCTGGGAACAGTGTTTGGCCATTACATCTCCAGGTTCAGCCATTGAGGTGGAAATAGGCTTGGCACAAAGGGTTACCCAAAGCTTACACAAACCAGTTTTTCCAGGTTGGCTGTGAGGATCGTGGCTTAAAAGAGTGGAAAGTTACTAGAAGCAGCACAAAGCCAGGTGATAGTGGATAATCAAAAGGAAGGATCCCAGAAACAACTGGGAAGCTTTAGCCAGGAGGATAGGAGAGACAAGCTTGCCTTTAGAGGGAGTTGCAGCTGGGTTCCTGAATTCAGATAATTATTAATAAATAAATAAATACATAACATTTTAAAGGTAAATCTGAGCCCATTGTAAGTCACTTTGCCCTGAATAAGTCATGTCTGAATATAGGGAAGAAACTGAGGCAGAAAAACATATGCAGCATATGTTATCTGTGTCATGAGCTATTTATTTTTCATGCCATTACATTAGTGTGTATTTTGGCTTTCTTTATACAGCACACACATGCAATGCTTTATGTACAGTTTGTGTATGTGCATGCACTGTGTGCTTGCATACATTGTATCTCATGCATGTGGTCTGCCACTGAAGGGTTAAGCAGTGAAAAGGAAAACTTTACTTTCTGTGGTAATTTCTGTGAAGGGGGTTGCTCAAAGCCTGAGGGAGAGGAGGCCAGCACCCAGCACTCATGTGGGCTGGGAGACAGACCACCAGACAGCCCGCTAGATAAGGAATTTACACCACAACAGCACAGATGAAAATCCATTAAGAGGTTACCCACTCTAATCTGGTAAACATACAGTCTCTGTGACTTCTTACTTATACCAAATAGGCTTGTTGAGCTCCTATTTTTTTTTCTTTACCTTTGTACTATTAGTGCACCCCAGGAGCAGAGGCAGAGGCAGAGACAGAAGCAGGGAAGCAAAGCAGTGCCTGCTGACTTCCAACAGTTGAAGGATGCAAGGACTGGAGTGAACGTGCAACACAGTGGACCCCTGAGTGTCCAGAGGGGGAGTCTGACCAAATCTGTCCTTCTGAAGTAAGCCTCTCCCCCTGCTTTCTGCTCCAGTCCCAGTGCTGCCACTTAGCCCTGGAGTGAAACTTTTACCTGGCAGGCACCTCACCTTGCATCCTTCCCAGCCCAGCAGGACTGCAGCACTGTCACTGTGCACAGGGCTGCCCATGGCTGCAGGGGACATTTGGCAGAGGTGACACCATGAGGCTCTCCATCCCATGCCTCAGGAGCCATTTGGAGCAACTCTCTCAAGGGCGGTGGGGGATGAGGTGTGTCCTGTTGTATAGCTGGTAGCCAATGCCTCACCGATGGCATTTACTGGTTTCATGCTGGCTGTGAATCATGCACAGCTCAGGCTTAGGTGTCTGCATTGCAGACAGCCATGTTCAGTGAGATGAATCCCTTCCTCTGGGAGCTACCTTGTGTTCTTTGCATAAAGGAGGCTAGAGCAGTGCAAGGTGTTACTAGTTGTGGTGACGTATTTCTAGAGAAAAAAAAAAAAAAGTTTGATAAGGAAGTTGTTGCAGGACTCGGTCACAAGACTGAGTTCTTGACTGTTTTGCAGATTCCTCCTACAGAGGACAGCCTTACCTTCCACCTTCTTACTTGACTTCTCTTATCAGTTTAGATCACGAGTGCTCTGAGGCAAGGTTACTGAGTGCCTGTGCAACAGCAAAGGCAGCAGAAGCTCTAGTTGTGGTCTTGCCATTAGGGCTACTGTAATGTGAATTGCCTAAGACAGAAGTTCGGGATAGATAACTGCCAGCCTTCCTCATTTGGAGCAGCCTCTTGCTCTCAGCAAGGCCCTTCTGTCATTATATGACCTTTGCTTTTATATTGCAGATCATGGATCAGATTCTGACATGACTAGCCTGATGTCTAATTCATGGAGAGAGCCATTACTTGATGTGAGGAAAGGATTACAGTCTAGTTCGTCAATGAATCAACATTATTAACCTTAATACTTGAGAGATTGTTTTACATTTCCACCTTCCAATATAAATTTGGGACGTTTTTCCTGACAAATCCCATGTGTTCCGTAAAACCACACACCAGTAAGAAGACATGAGGCCACAGCTGCCTGGAGGCACTGGCATTTTCCACGCCGCCCCTCTGCAGTTACATGCCCCACATCTGAGCGAGCGAAGTCCCTGGGGAGGGGTGCTCTATGCAGAAACAGCCGCTGCTAAGGTGATGCCGTGGCAGGGCTGCCATCCGTGCCATCAGCAGCAGGCTGCAGTCCCCACCCTGGGGTGACGGAGGCAGCAGCGTGGTGGGAGCATAGCCACCCCTGGCCATCATAACAGTGTGACCCTGTCCCTGGACACTGGGACGTGGAGCAATGGTATCTGGCACAGCTACGTAGGAACCAGGGTGGAGAAATGGGGTCTGGAACTGGGGTGGCTGGTGGTGGGGGAGGGGAACAAAAGGAAATTCATTGATGGTGAGCAGAGGAGGTTATGGTCTTGTTTATGTTTCTAACAACGGGCAGCTG
Source organism: Aythya fuligula (assembly GCF_009819795.1). Classification (NCBI taxonomy): domain Eukaryota; kingdom Metazoa; phylum Chordata; class Aves; order Anseriformes; family Anatidae; genus Aythya; species Aythya fuligula. Next base: position 129,199,453 of record NC_045559.1, read on the forward strand.
TGAATTTTTATGCAGAGCTATTTTAGGTCTCGGGCCAGGCTGTTTCATGCTTCGTCGGTGTCTGAGTTTCCCCTCCAGCTATCTGAATCCAAGTGATATTATTTGCAATTACTTCGAGAAAGCAGAAGCTTAGCGGGAGTGTCCTCGGTGAATGGCTGTAATTTCTGTGCCGTGGCTGCCCAAAAGCTATTATGGCTCTGCTATCTCTGGCTGCCTGCCAGCAGGAAGGATTCCTTCCAGAATTAATTGCATCTCCCGCCTTCCCCCTTACAGGCATGTCAGGGAGCAGGCTCGCAACAGGCGCATCGCCTTGCAAGTCAATAGCAACATGTCTTCTCATGCATGTTGCAGCAGAGTGGGGTGAACAAGAAGGCAGACATGTCTCTGATTTTCCTGTCTTTTCCAGTAACTGAAAATTAGCAGGGAGAGGTGGGGAAGAGAAAATAATTGCAATGTTAGGCTCGTTCCTGTTTCCAGTATCAGGGAAGTGGGGGCTGCTTTCACAGAGCATTATTCACAGTGATGTGCAGAAGCTGTTCCCTCTTTGCTTTGCTGCATGAAGGGAAGATATGCAAGAGAAGTGCAAGCTCAGGATCTTTTGCTTCATTTTATTTAAATGCTATTTACACAGAGATACCCTGACTTCATCTGCATTGCATGGTGTATGTGCACAGGTTTGAGCTTGCCCCTAGCCAGCACTACATGGCCATGTTTGGGTATAGCTTTCCAGGAAGTTTTGGGGCATGCTGCCTGAGCTCAGCCTGTCTTAGCACAGCCTGTAGCATGGGGCAGGACCACAGTGCTGCTCCCTACCTGGTCCAGCCCCATCTACCAGTCACATGTGCTTCTGTGACACCAGCAGTAACTGGTAGGAGGGAGAGCCTAAGCAAGGTGCCAGCACACACGTCACAAGAGCAGATGGGGATTTTTAGGCATTTGTAACCCATCCTGCTCATGCAGCTCCAGGGATGCACGATGCAGAGCTTGTGGCTCCTCTGGGCTCAGCATGGCCCAGGGACCAGGAGCACAACAAGCCTCAGTACTTGGCCCACTACCAAAGATTTGGCAGAGTCTGGGTTTGGCAGAGCTGTAAGGTCTGTTTATGACCAACAGCCTGTAAAGCCCAGCAATGTCTCGGCTGCTCTGTCCCTTATCATGCTGGCAAGGCTGGGAGCTGTGCTGGGAGCTGCGTGAGGAGCCGCTCCTTTCCCCTTCCCCCTCTGCAGGAAGGGAAGGAGGCACCCGCCTGAGAAAGCTCCCTCCCTCCCTGCCTTCATCCCTGCCTTGCTTGTAATGAGCTTACAGGGTGAGCTGCAATCTGGCCCTATATGTTTTGATTTGGTAACTTCAGTATTTTTATGAGAGGCATGTTGAGACAATAGGTATCAGTAACATTTGCATTTGATGCATTCAGCAGACCTGAAATGGTGGTTAGATAGCCAAAACCAGAAGGAAGGAAAGGAGAAAAACAACAACAACAACAAAGATCCTTTTTCTTTTTCTCTCTCTTTAGCACGAGGATGCCACAGAGCCCAGAGCTGAAACCTTTTGTAAACTGCCACAAGAATGGTCATGTTGAAAAAACACTGATTTATTAAAGCACTGGGGTCACTTTATGTGCCTTTTTTTATCTGTCTTTTGATCCCTTCCTCTACAAGGAACAAAGAAAATTAGAAAATAATCTAGATGTTCATGTAACCTAAATGGAAAAAGCTTGTACTGTGCGGCTGTAGATAGCCAGCTGCTATTATTCTTTTGTTCAACTCTATTCTGGTTCTGCTGTGCTTTGACTGATGAAGCATAATATTATTGATAATATTTATATATGACAGCCTAGATGAATTAGTTTAGTGTTGTTTGAGAAAAGGCCACATTTCTCTTTCTTCACCTGTCAAGCAAAGCCTAATTCATTCAACACCCCTAATGAGTTTGGGTGGCTACTCATGGCACAGGACCCATGCTGAAATCATACTCTGGAGTCAGCATCTGAGCAGTGCCGTGAATCATGGACCAGATCCCCAGGGGGATTCAGATGCCTGATGGATATTTTACACCCCCAAATTGCTGCTCTGCTGCACAAAAACACAGAGACAAGTCCTTCCTTTCATGGTCTGTGTGTCTGTCCATGAAATCAATGAAGAAACACATTGCCACCTCTGTACTTGAGTGCAAGAGGAAATCACAGACCTTGGTGATTAGCACTTAGCACTTCACAGAGGTGAAGACTTTCTTCACCTCTGGGACGTAATCCAGTGTGCAGTACAGAAACTTTACACCTTAGATCCAGCAGCACTGGGGATGTGCACACATGCAACATGACCACTCTTTCCTTACAGAAGCAGGGACAGGACTGTTTAGACTTCCCACTCACAAGGGGTGCTTTGGGAACCCGTGATGGGCATGCTATTGCAACCTCTCCTAGGCTTGGCATAAATAATTAAGTGCTGCTTGGTCACACAAGGAGAAAGTGAGGTTAGTTTGGGAAAGCATTTTCTTGGGAGACAGAACAGCCAGGCTCAAATCCATGTTTGGATATTTAATTATTTATGCCAAGCTGAACATATTTGCTAGAAGAGATTAAGAGCAACCTGCCCAATTTAGCAGTCTACTTATGTTTAGTAATAGTCAGAACATCAGGATGGCTACTAGTATATATATTTCCTTAACCAGAATCTGGTCTTTTGTTTGCTATTGTTAAGTTGATAAAAATGTACAATGCTTGCTTTGTGCACAGCTTCAACATCAGTAACACAATCAGTATTGTTATAATATGACATTAGTATTTTCCTAGTAAGAAATCATCTGACTTTCAAGTCATAGGCACTGAATTAGTAAAAAGTATGCAGATACCAAGGAATGATTGAGTGCTGTTGCAGAGAAGTGAATTTTTTAATCAATGTTGTTACATGTGAGATGCAGTGAAAGAGGCAGCTTAGAATTGAGATAGGTTGGTCATCCATAGAAAAAGAGAATCACAAATTTGATGATTTTGTTATAGATGCTTTAAATATGAACTGCATAAACAAAAGGATCTCATTCCTGTGTTAGAGAATGTTTATTTAGAATTTGTAATTTGCTTCCTTTAGCTACTGTCAATGAAATGACCTCGGTGTTAAAATATTAGTGGAAAATTTGACTTAGCTGGTGAGTGCTGCAAGTGGAAATAACTGTTGTTGGCTGTTTGTATGAAAATGAAGAGCTGATGTGACAGCTGATTTGGTTGAATATGACATCGCTGTATTAACCCACAGTGGCCAAGTGTGATGAAGTCTGGTCACTGAAAAAGCATTGAAATCATGCAGGGCCTGGGGTACTGTACATGCTTGGACAGCATGAGCAGCACAACACACCCAGAGGTATGCCTCAGTAATTTTTTGTGAATATTTCTGGAGCAGTACAGCTCACTCAAGCCAGTGGTCTGCAATAGGTTTATACAAGATTCCCTGATATTTATCGCTCTGCACACTCCCGCTGAGGTTAGTGGGTAGCCAAGAGGCATGGCTGGCCAGGGAACATCTTGAGGCAGAATTGCCTCAAGCTGTGCCCTTCACATCTGCCCTGCTCCTCTTACCTAAGGTTGTGTAGCCCCATGGTGCCTCACTGCTGATCTTACAGCCCAGCTGTCTGAAACCAGCACATTGGCATCACCACCACAACCATACAAACTGCAGGCTCTCAGGCCTTTTTTTGCCTCCAGGGCCAAGAGGACTGCTCACATTTCTCAGGTGTGACTAGAGCTTCATAGGGACTGTAATGAATAATTGCAGAGTGACTGCTCTTTTATGTCATGAACTACACTGAAATGTTGCTAACATACAAAGGAGAAGCATTGGTGTTAAGTAGAAATTAGGCTGCCAACGTCATGAAAGCCATTTATGTCAAGGTTTTCAAACTCCCAGATAATCTGGAAACTGCTTAAAACAGACACTCACTCTGCTCATATAATTTATTTTGCCTATGAGGCGCTCTCTGATTTCACTTCAGTGCTATTCTGATTTCACTTCAGTGCTATTAGCACTTCTCATTAACTATTTCCTTGTTAGAGCATCAGTTGGAGAGCTTTTATGTGGCTGTTATTGCTAAGAAAACTTTTTTGCCTATCTTACCACATTTGATATCCCTTATCTCTGTTCTTCAGACAGCATCTTGGCAGGAATATATCACAGGGCAGTATTAGTGTTCCCAATTTCTGATTAAGTCACTAGTCACATCAGTGTGCAAAACTGCAACAACAGGGTGCTGTATTTTATGCTCATATTAGACAAACAAGCTGTTCAGTTATTTATTTATTTTTTTTTATTTTTTTCTCAGAGGACAAAACAGCAAAGCTGAGGACAAGGGTCACTGTCCCAGTTTGGACTGCATTCACAGCATAAAGGACCAGAAAGTTGTAAAGTGATCCTAACACTCCCTGATTTTAACACCAGAAAGAATAAACATGAAAACCTTCTGAGAACTCTTCTCGTAAACAGAGATTCAGGTGAGAAAAACTGGCCCTAGGTTACAAAAATCTCAAGGACTCCCTTCAGATTCTGGTCTGCATCTTCTAAAGATGGAGTGCAGGATCACATGCGTAGTATTTAGGTCTCCTTACATCTATGATTCCTCTTTAAAGCTATTCACACCTTCTTACACCTACTAGCTAGGTCTGATGAAAGGTGGGCATAGAGGAGAAAGCAGAAGGAAATCTTCCTTCTGGGAGCTTCTGAGCTTTGCTGTCATTGTCTCTCCTGCTCCAATTGTCTCTCCTGCTCCCTCCTCAACATACAGGTTATATAAAGTTCTCTCAGCTTCATGGCAGTCTGAAAAAAAAAAAAAAAAAAAAAAAAAAAAGGATTTAGCTTTCTCAGAGTGAAAATGGGGCTGATGTGATGCTCAGAAATGAGGGGACAATTGCAGTGTAAAATTGGTTTGCATGTGCGCAACAGACTGGATGGTGATGTGAAAGAAAGATTGTAAGGGCTGATTGGATTAAAAGGCTGTGAAAGCTGTGTCTGAATGGGCATGTCTAGAATGAAAGGATGTCTGGGAGGACCACTTTCCAGCAGAGTGGGGCTCTTGGTGCTTGGCTCTGCAGATACTGGCTACAGAAATGCTGGGATTTAAGAGTACACGCTTGGCCTAAAGTCTGAGAGAGTCCATATTTTCAAGTATATGCATGGATACATCAACAATTTCAAATACTTTTATCTTATTTTTGGACAGAAGGGAAAATCTGTTTTTCTTTTCAGATGTAGAATTATATTCTAGGAATTCTGTACAAGAGCTTTTCAGTATCATGTAGAATTTGCCTGCAACAGGGCCTCTTTTCTCTATCATATTATTACTTAATAAAATATTATCTGTATAATGAAGACAGTCCAGAATGGGAGAAAACCATGAGGCTTACAGGATCATGTGAATGTGTTTCACATTTAGACATCATGATGGGTTCCAATCCAAAGTGGGACTCTCAGGTGTGGTCAAACCAGCTATTATGTTTATCGTTAATTGCAAAAGGAGCTTTGGGTTGACATCTAGACAATAAAGAAGAAAATTTTGCTCTTCTGTAATAGCTACGTAGTGAAACTCTATCTGCCAGTCACACATAGCAAGCTGTACATTTATACAAGATGTGCTCCAAAACCCTGCAGAAACAATCTGCTGACAGCAGCACTATGCATTGGCAACTTGCCACTGGCAGGTGCCTATGGTTAAAGACTTGACCCAAATTTTACATATTGCTATAGATATTTAAAGAAGGGAAACTGAAGTGCACACTTGCACACTGATTCATAAAATGTCTTTCCTTTCCTTTTTTTTTTTTTTTTTTTTTGGTTCTTTTTCCTTAATAATCTCTAATCAAGTTGAAATTGTTTTTCTAATGAGTTATTTGCTCCCCCAAACCCCAGTGCTTTATTCATGAATGCTGTTGAGGTACCTAGGCAAAACAGTCACAAATCATTACTCACATAGCTGAAATTTTTGTCAACATCTTTCATTTCCAATTTGTATCAGGACAGGGTTTGCACTCACTTCAGCACACAGAGTGACAGGTTGAAACTTGAGCTGGGCTTAAAGTGATTTCCATGCACACTAGAGCTCCTCTCCTTTGATGGGAAATACATGGAGAGATTCTTTTTGCATGTGACACTTTGAAAGTGTTCATAATATTTATTAAGAATAAAGTTGCCTTCACTAGATGAATTTGTATCAGAGGAGTTATTATTCATACTTGAGAGACATAAATAACAGAGCTGGAAGACCCCAAACTAATGCAGTCTCAAAGTCCCATGATACATAGGGATTTGAGTGGTAAGCATTAATATTATGCAAGTGATTTGTTAAAGAAAACTTGTAATTTAAGGAACACTTAATTCTAAGGATGGAGAAAAGGGTCTTTAAGTGGGGATCTTCTATCAAGTGCAAGTGGTGCAGACTGATTTTAAGGGTCTCTCATTTATACTTAATAAGAAAGCAGGAGTGCAAAGGGAAGCCTTTCAAAAGCTAAAAAGGCAACTCTGTATCTCACCCAAGCCTCAGGAAATAGGGTCAGGCTCCAGGGGAAAGAAAAGGAATTTATGTAAATATACAGACTCCAGCCGGAGGCTTAGTTGAAATATTTGGTCCTTTAAAATCTGAAACAAAAACCTTCTGCAGCGCTGGCTGTCAAGGTTCTGGATTTTGGTAGAGTAATATTTTCCCTTTTATTTTTATTCATGTCAACATAATGGAAGCTGACTTGCTTTTTGAATAATATATACTTTATCTACATGGTGAGCGGAACTGAGATGAACATCATTTACTGCAGGTTTATTTAAAGGGTACTTCACACTAAACAGAGTGCCCTTTATAGCTGTAAGGGTGTTTCAACACAAGGAATGGAAAAACTAGTGTAAAGTAAAATTTCACTGTAAGCAAAACACCTTTGAAAAACTCATGTCTCCTGTCTTGTAAACAGATAAAGGAGCCATCATACTGGCAAAGTATGTGTTAGCTTTGGGACATTACAAGGCCAAAGACCAGGGCCCGGGAACCTTGAGCCTTTTTATGACAAAATGTGTCTATTTATACAGAGCACAGCAGACTTCGCTTTGGCATTTCCCTCAGCAAAGTCTTGATGCAAAAGGAACGAGACGTGGGGTATGCCTTGTCACACCACCCCTACCATATAGATGCTGGAGGAGCTGTTAGCCCATTGGACAACTCTTTCAGCAAGGTGTGCAAGGGACAGCCATCACCTGTCACTGTCAAACAACTGGCATTTACTTGCCTTTCCACACATGCATTCTACTTAGCAAAGCTCAGAATTAAGGGACACTGCAAAAAGTAGCAGTGCATTTTTCATGTCTCAACTATTGTAATTCCCTCTGCTACAGGCTACTCATGTCCCAGCCCTCCAAATGAGTGCAAGTGCAGATTTCAGCTGTCCAATTTACTTTACCAGTGCAAGGAAGAATTAACCACATCTATACCACTACCAAGTGGTCACACCACCTTAATATTCCTATCTAAGTCCAGTGCAACAACAGTCTTCCATTCATTTTTTTGTTTACTGATATTAAAATCATTGTATTGAACAAGAAAAAAAAAAAAAGTAAAATGATAGAATATATATAGATGTACATATATATATAACTATAATAGTAAGTCATTCCAACAGCTTTTGCATTAGAAATAAGTCCTGGGTATGAGGAAGAATACTGTGAAGTTTGGATGTCCGAAGGTGAGATGAGATCCATACACCCTCTTCCCATTGTGATGGAAGACCAGATGAAAACTTTTCCCTCGGCTCTTGCATTTCTCCTGACTGATGGGAAATGCAACCTTCAAACGTGGACAGTTCTATGAAATTGATAAGAAAAGGTGGGCCCACTTTGATGTATTATCATTATACCAGAACAAAACCCATTCCAGAAAAAAAATGAATGCCAGCAGCCTTATGAGCATGTAACTGGACCAAACATCTGTGTCTCAGGAATGCAGTGGGAAGTGGCCATATGTGCAAGGAATCCCAATTCCTTTGTTCAAAGCTGAAAATGAATCTATCACAGAAAGCCTTCCTGGTGATTGAAACCAGAGCTTCACCACAATATATGAAAACCAAACAGGTATGAGGTATTAGATGTGGCTAAACCCTGAATTAATGGAAGATCACTACATCTAAATTGGTTTTCTTGGAATTTGGAGGAATTCTCTTATTTAAGAGTGTCTGTGCACAAGCTGGTGTGAAGCAATGGAGTCAAGAAACAAACTGAGGACAGAGTGTTTCAGTGCACCACTGAAGAGTGGAGACAGTACACACCCTCATGGTTTCACAGGAGTCTGTGAGTATTAGGAATCCCTGTCACCTGCTGAGCTGTGATTTCAGTTGCAGGTATTTATAGCCAAGAGCAATAACATTTATTTTTTTTTGTTGTTGTTATTGTTGTTGTTTGTTTGTTTGTTTACTGAGGAATGTGAGCCAGGAACCCATTAATAATTAGCTGGAGTTCTAAAAGCAGAAATGCACAGCAATGATCAAATATGGACTTGCTTTTGCTAGCAAAAAAAAAAAAGCCTTCTTGCCAATACTTGCAAATAAAGCAGAGCAGAAAGTATTTTCTTGTGTCTGTGCAGTTCTCTGCCAAGAAGGATCTGACTCTCAAGAATTGTAAATAGTCCCAATATCTAAGTTAACTAACTGTGCAATAGGCCAGGTGTTACTCCATGATTAGTTTGTGCACAGGATTTTTAACCAGCACAGTAAAAAGAAACAGAGCCCCAGCAGGATGCACAGTTCCCTTCATTCCCACTTGTGTGCCTTTAAGGAATCTGGGCAGGATCCAGACCTCAGCACTAACCACAAAAATACATGTAGCTTTAAGGGAAAGGATGCATTTTACCTAATTCAAGTTGTTTGACAGGTAGGTGTCCAGCCCAAGATAGCTATACAGGTATTTTTCTTGTAGTTAGTGGAGAGATATAGGTATTTCCATGAGCAATTTGTCTCACTCACCTCAGTAACAACCAATACGATGTGAAATTTCTGCAGCTCTCTTCCTATACTTTGTTGCACATCCAAACATTTCCCCTTGCACTCTCTCCTTGATGCTTGACAAAGTGCACGCTCAAGGGTGCTGTTTCACCAAAAACGTTGTCTTCCTTCCTTCCTTCCTCCCTCCCTCCCTGCCTTCCTTCCTCACTATTTTTTTTGCCAGGTTAGCTTTTTGTTGCATAAATTCTCAGAAGGAGTTCACAGTGTAGTTTTAGGATGGGAGTCTAAACAACACAGACTATATAGACTAAATGCAAAATTTTGAGGAGATGAGAGCTGCAGTTAACACCAAGTCCTTTGACAAGGCTATGGCTGGGGATCTGGGAAAAAATGGGAAAAAAGGAAGGGGAAAACATTTAAATTCACACAGCTGTTGCAGGAAGCTTCAGCCCTGAGAAGCAAGTGCATTTTGAGGTAGTCTATCCACCCCTCTGCCTGGTGACCTCTGTCTTCCCTCTTACCCTCAAGGCTGTTTTCTGGAGTAATGTGACCCTGACAGCAGCGGAGGGAGTCAAGAACAATCTCTCATGACCCTGAAGAGACTAGGAGGAGACAGGGAGTGGGGAAGGGCTGAAAGGCAGGCAATGTGAGAAGGGACAGTTGCAAAACTGTGCAGGCAGGTCACACACACTGTGCTTGAAGTACTGAATGCACCTTTTGTCTGACTGGTGCCCCAGTGTCTCAACAATAACTCAAGAAAAGCAATGTTCTTGCTTCAAAAAGCAAATAATTGCTATGAAGGAATTTCCTTAATATTGGAGCTATTTGTTAGTTTTTATCTTCGTGTCTTAAATCTATGTTTCACTCTGATTAGTGGGTTGCAGTCCTTAATTCAGGCACTTAACTGTTTAATCTATACCTAAAACCAGATGGATTTTAGAGATAATTTAATTTTGACCCTGTTACTAAAAACAAAACAAAACAAAAAAAACGAACAAACAAACAAAAAACATGAACCCAGAAGGAAAACCCTAATGATCCACCCATTCCCTGAGCAAAAGCAGCATTCACTGAGACAATTCTTCCTCTTAAATTCCCGCCAGCAGATTTTGACTACCATCACTCATTAGTTAGCATCTCCCTCCATTTCAGTGGGACTAAGAATGGGTAAAAGTGTGCCTCAGTGAGAATAAGTGATGGGTGGGAAGGAGTGTTAAAAGAAATCACACTTTTAGTAACTCAGCTCAGACTCTTCTCTCATTAGTTTTATTAGCACTTGAGCCCCACAAAGGTGTAAGCCTAATATGCTTATCAAACAGGATGCTACTTTCATTCACTTTGATGGGATTCTAGTTCTGCTGAAGCTTCTGTCACTGCTTTATTCACTCAAATAGGTAATTTTTATTCACATGAACACATCTAGAACACATTACTCACACAAATAGCTCCAGCTTTTTCTTCTAGGCTGGCAGCATCAGCACCAGATTCAGAGACCTGCATTTAGGTGATTACAGCACAGGTGCTGTGTGCCTACTCTTCAAGCTCATACCGTAGGCCATAGAGAGCTAGGGGTTAATTACTTGCCTCTGCATCAATATCTAGCAGGGCCAAAGGCATCTCCATCTGATTACCGCTGATTGCCTAATGACACTGAATGGTTAAATCTATGCAACAGATGCAAGCCAGTAGAGCCTAGAGAGGGATAGAACTGGCTAATGATTGCCTGAAAATGCTAAGTATACCTTTTCCAGGAATAAAGTATTTTTTTTCCTCTTTCCCTTTCAGAAACTCTACTCAACTACTGTTATTTAAATAAGTTGTGTTTTTCACGTAACCTAATATAACTACCAATCATCTATTTTCCTTAGCGTTCAGCCATTTGGATGGGCTCAGTCTGTTTAACAGCAGTTTGTGGAATGGTGTTCATTACCATCACTTGTTTTTTCTAGCATGCTCTTTTTGTCTGTGAGGTTTGATACTTTGGAACCTTATTTGATCTGCAACGAATCCTTGAAAAACTCAAACCAACATCTAAAAAACATTTACCATCTAATGTCCTAATGAGCACCAAAGTTTCTTGAAAGTAATTGGACTTTCAGTTCTAAACACTTTCTTCAAAGAATGCAAGTGTTGGATTTTCTATTTTGTCTCAAAAAAAAAAAAAAAAAAAAAAAAAGATCAAAGAGATCCAAAAAAAAAAAAAAGAAATACTCTGAAACACTTCGATTCCAAAATATCCACTTATGTCATTCCGGTCTGTTTAATTGACATGAGCTCCATTCCAGGTCACCTCAGGGTTTCTCTGTTTGGATCCACTGCCTTGTGATGTTGTGGTTTTGGAGTCTGATGTGCTTATTTTTTCCCTGGAAAACAGTTTGGCCAGACTGCACTTCACTGAATAATAAGACCTTCTAATACATGTTGTTTGGAAAGGGTTGGCCTTCAGGAAGTCCAACCCTAACCAAAGTGTAAATGCTTGTTCCTGTGAATCCAAGTAACACGGTAAGAAATTTTAAAATTAGCCAGATTTGAAGTTAAATCTATTAGGTACAGTCTTCTGAATTAAATTGATTTTTTTTTTTCCTAGAAAACACAATTGAAAAATAAATAATATCTTCTCCTGACCATCTCTCACTAAAATTTACTGGTGTAAGTAACTGTTGTAGGTTGTAGTAAAACTGGTGACTAGATCTAAGTCCTACAAAAAAATGGAACCAGATTTATCATTGAGGAAATAAAGGTTCATTTCCAGCCCTTTATAAATGTTACTAAGCCATTTGTATATTCTAACAAACAATGTCAAGCTACATTTTAATCAAAACATAGATATCCTTGATGGCACTACAGTAAATAGCTCCTATAATGTTTTTGAAACCCAAGGCACTTGTAGATTTGAGGTCTTCTCAAATCAGTTTGATAAATTTTAACATATTTTTATGCTGTTTTCCCTTATTAAAAACAAACAAACAAACAAACAAAAACCCTTAAAGCTACACTTTCATTGAGTGATCAGATGAATCAGTTCAGAAGTGTGAAGTTTTTGAAGTATTGAGAATATTACACTAATACGAAAGTATGAGGAAATATTGCTGCTTGCCCAGACAGAGTGGTACCTCATATTTGTCACCCACAGATTTTTATCCTGAGCAACAAGCATCCAACTTAGCTCTCCCCGTGCACTGAGAAGACAAGTTCATGGTAATTATCACTTTGGAAATTGTCACTCATGGCCATCTCTTTAAAAGATAGTATAATTACAGAATCATATTACAGATAATGTTGCTTATTGGATACTCTTTCCTTGACATCTGTCTGTGAATAGCTCTTCTTTAGGCTTTTTCTCTGTGATACATCTCATAAATATCTCTTTGTAAAATACTGTACATCAGATCTGATTTTCCACCTCCATATTTTAGTGGGTCTTCTGACTCTAACCACTTCATTATTACATTCTGTTGGGAGGATGGTTAGAAATAAAGGTGGGTTTCAGGAAACCTTTGAAAATCTCATCGTCATAAAAAGAAGTTTAAGCAAACAAAAAAACGTTACCATATTTCTTAAAATCTGATACTTCATTCTAGACTCTGAAATAATATTCTAGATTTTTGCTTGGTCTAAGAAAGCTGCTCAGTCTGGAAAAAGTGTCACAAAAGTGCATATGGTAGCCTACGGATTTCCCATGTGAGAAAGGAATAAGCTTCTGTGCTGTAGAGCATGCTTTGTGTTTCCAAATTCTCATTTGTACTGTATTATATTAAATCTTTAAAAAATAATCCTCCCAACCAGCATAGTGATTTGGAGATTGAAGCTGTATAGACACAGCAATATACATACTGATTTGTTAGAGAACAGAGAAAATAAATGATACTGCTTCAGTTCCTTTTCTCAGGTGCCAAGTGATAGGATATGAGGCAATGGACTCATGTTGCACTAAGTGAAGTTTAGACTGGATATTAAGAGAATTTCTTTGACAGAAGGGTGGTTGGGCATTGGAACAGGCTGCCCAGGGAAGTGGTGAAGTTGCCATCCCTGGGGATTTTTAAGAGAGCTGTGGATGTGGTGTTTAGGGATATGGTTTAGCAGGGGGAATCTTATAGACCACTGTCCAGGGAAAACTGGCTCCACAAAGGATAAATACACTCAGGAAAAATGTTTTTAACTCTAGTAGATAAACAACCTGCTCCTTTCCTTCCCTACTTGATCCAGAGGGTATTTTATCTTTGAAATCAGGGCATTAACCTGACAAACTACTTTGCACAGAAGGGAATGCAGTTTGGGTTCTGGAAGATGTCTTGTACCTGAGGAGCATGAAGACTGGAACGAGTGCACTCGTGTCTGCCACTGCTTGCATAGGCAGAAGCATCTGTTCCTTGCTTCATATCTCTCCCACAGAAGTTTTCTGCTCCCAAAACATCCAAACAAAAGCTGTTATTGCATGCTGTGAGGACCTCAGATACCGAAACTCTGTCTGTGAGGCACTGGAACAGGCTACCCAGGGAATTAGAGTCACTGTCCCTGGAGTTCTGCAAATAACATGTAGAGGTAGAGCTGAGGGATGTGGTTTACTGGTAGACTTGGCAGTATTGGTTAATGGTTGGACTTGATGATCTTAGAGATTTTTTCCAACCTAAATGATTCTATGTACTGGGGAGCTACAAGGATGCTGGAGCACCTTCCTCTTAGCCTCAGGAACTGTGACTATTCCTGGTCACTTGATGTGGCTACATATCTTCCCTGCTTGGCTTCTGCCAGCCTGCCCCTGTGTAGTGGGTTTACGTGGCAAGGTTTTGGTAGCAGGGAGCCATAGGGGTGGTTTCTGTAAGAAAGATCTAGAAGCTGCCCCATGTTTGGGAAGGGCCCCATTGTTTTCCAGATCCGAGCCAATAAGCGATGTTGTTTTGCGCCTCTGTGAGAGCATATTTAAGACAGGGAAAAAACGCTGCGCCACACAGCAGCCGGGAGAGTCAAGGGAGTGGGAGAACAGCCTTGCACCAAGGTCAGTGTAGAAGGAGGGGGAGAGGTGCTCCAGGCGCCGGAGCAGAAGTCCCCTGCGGCCTGTGGTGAGGACCATGGTGAAGCAGGATGTCCCCCTGCAGCCCATGGAGTACCACGGTGGAGCAGGGTTCCACGCTGCAGCCCGTGGAAGAGACCACGGTGGAGCAGGTGGCCCTGCACCGACGGAGGCTGCCACCTGTGGAAGACCCCTGCCGGAGCAGATTCCGGGCCGGACCTGTAGCCCGTGGAGAGGAGCCCACGCAGGAGCAGGTGATCTGGCAGGAGCTGCTGCCCGTAGGGGAGCCAGGTTGGAGCAGTTTTCTCCTGAGGGATGGACCCCGTGGTACGGACCCATATCTGGAGCAGTTCTGGAAGAGCTGCTGCCTGTGGGAAGCCCACGCCGGATCAGTTCATCAAGGACTGCATCCCGTGGGTGGGACCCCACAGCACAGGGGACGAGAGTGACCGAGAAGGAGCGGCAGAGAAGAAGTGCTGTAGACTGACCATAACCCCCATTCCCCGTTCCCCTGCGCCGCTCGGGGGGAGGAGGTGGAAAAGGGTGGATGGGGGGAGAAGGTGCTTTTGTTTTTTTTTTCCTTTGTTTTCTCACTTCTCTCGCTTGTTAGTTGTAGGCAATAAATCTTACTATCTCCTTATGCCGAGTCTGTTTTGCCCGTTACAATAATTATTGCGTGATTTTCTCGTCCTTATCTCAATCCTTGAGCCCTTTTCACATATTTTCTCCCCATTCCTCTTTGAGGAGGGGGAGTGAGAGAGCGGCTGTGGTGGAGCTCGGCTGCCCACTCGAGCGGAACCACGACACCCTGTGAGATGGGTATCTGCACCAAGATAAAGAGTTATATTGGGTATGAAGCAGGTATGGAGGAGCTACAAAGAAGATCACAATGTCCTCTCTGGCTTCCCTGTATGGCAGAGTTACTAGCTACCAGTGCTTTGAGCCTCAAAGTAATTCTGGCCAGAGTGTATCTTTCTGCTTAGTTTGAAGGCCAAAGTGAGAATCCACTTTTCTCCTTTTACATTTGTTCCAGTGGCTAATCTCGGCCTCTGTTAGAAGCTGTTTTTCCTACATTAAAATAACCCCTACCTTGGGAAAAGAAAAAAAAATTAAAGTATTATTTGGAAACAGTTAAATATGATCTAAGTAAAATTCAAAAGTGAGTGAACTGTCCCTGCTCCAAGATCATGTTATTGCCCAGAACTTATCAAGTATTACTGCTTCTGGCAGTGTCTACCCCTGAAATAAAAGGACCTCAATTTAAAGAACACTTAGTTTCTCATATAAACAATGAGATATTAAAACATATATATGAGAACTGAAGGCTCCATCTGTCTTGTAAAAATAAGTCCCACACAGCCACATGTTATTGCACAGACTTCCTGGTGGGAAAGCCCATGTTCAGCTGGGCAGGATCACTTGTCATTGCTAGAGAGGGGAAAGAGACAGTATGTCCTGCTGCCTTTCCAAATCTGCCTACATTGCTGAGTGGAGCAGCTTTATGGTGATAGGGGTCACAGCTATCAAAATTTGCAGAGGAATTGAGATTACATCATTGAACTGCTGGCCTTGGGGCAGAGAACAACACCATGCATGAGGATGCAATTACTTTGAGTCTTTGAAGCACAGGTAACGTTGAGAAGAATGGGTGCTGAGCAAGGAGCATGCGCTCTCTCAGCAACTTGTCCTTCTGTGTGTGTTCTCCATCCTTCCCCCCCCTCCCACACACACACAGTGACTGCATGCCCTTTTGGGAGCTATTCCCCACTGTATTTGTTCAGCACATAGTGGAACAAGGCCTGCCTGTACTGTAGAAATAATTGCACACTGTAAAATATAGACTTTATCTTCTGGCACACCATTGCCCACTGGAAAGAGCACGTCACTGTCTTGAAACTGTGATACAGCATTGGAGGGACTAAATAGTTAAATTCTCATGGAAGTTGGACGTTCTGCTCAAATGCTTCCCTTTTCCTTTGTTTACAACCTTGCCTTCCTGTTGTATGTTATCCTGTCCTCTCCATCCCCGACTGCTGGCTGCCAAGATGATGCTTGCATTTGTGTGGATGTGCAGCTGCCTACCTACAGGAGCAACCCTGCTCTCTGTAGCAAGGTTTGAGGATGCTGAGGCTCATGTGCTCCTCATAGGAAGGAGGGCAGTGTGTAGGTTCAACATCCTTGGCCTGTAACCTGAAAATCTGTACCTGTACCTTGTGCTGCTGGGTTCTTCCACAGTCAAAGTGAGGAGCCAGCTATGGCCCTCTGTTCATGCAGCAGGCACGGTAGTGGGTGCATGATTCAGCACAAGTGCCTGCATGCAACATGTTAGACCAGATACATCAGGCCAGTGTTTATTGAACTTGGCCAGCTGCAAACAGTAGAGAGAGCAAATTGCTGTTAGCAGGCAGGCAGTTCTAATGCCAAAGAAAAATGGGGGATGCAAAGACATGACAGAAATGTGGGAATCATCCAAAATATTGGTGGAGGCAGCAGTGAGAGCTGAGCCCAAGCTGGAAGTGTATTTCAGAATGGCTTGGCAGGAGAGGATGGCTGGTGGTGCTGGACCTGCTGCCACCCAGAGCACAGAGGGAGAGCAGGGACCTTTGCCAGGGAGGAGGAGCTTGAGAAACCATTCCAAAAATGAAATGAGAACTGTAAAAAAGCAGGTTCCCTGATTGGGAAGCCAAGTAATAAAGCACGGAGGTAGCTTAAGCAATAAATGGCTATTGCTCATTAGTTTCCTGTTCATTATTTTTTTGGTTAAAAACAAACGGAGGTTATGGGAAGAAAAGAGGATTTTCTTGAACGTTCTATGAAATAGGTGGATGCAAAAAGGGGGGCGAAGTACAGGGGAAGGTTCAGGTTCACAGCAGCTGCTTTCCTGAAGAAGTCAGCTGCAGGCGTATATGCTGGGCTGTGGCAGGCAAGGTTCATTGCCTAGGGGCAAATGACTTGTATTACACCAAAGAGGTGGAGTGAAGGATTGGACTCCTCAGCTTGGGTGCAGAAAACTTTAGTAGCATACTTTTCAGGTCTACATCAGGAAACTGGCTGAGGAAAAGAGCTGCCTAAGTCCTATGGCTTCTTGACCTGTTTCATCAACTCCCCTTGGAAAAAAAATGAGTGTCGCCTTTCATAGCAGATCTGTTTAAAAAGTTGCCTGGGAGAGCTCAGTGTCACAACAAAACCTCAAGCTCTGTAATCGGCACTAACATACTGTGCACAAGATTTTTTTCTTTACTCCTGTGACTACATTCAGGGCACATTATAAATTTCAAGATTGCCTTGAAATAGCAAGGCAATACAGCATTTCCAGCCAGATAAATCTGACCGGGGGAAAAAAATCTGCCCATATTTGGCAGCAGAGTTAATTCATTCCCCAAACTTAGTAGCAACCTGACTAATCAACTTGCACATTCTTGACTACAGGCTCTCACTTGCTTTTAAGGACAGCCTTATCTCTGCAAATTGGGTGATTCTTTGAAGTTCTATATCTAAAAAGGATAAAATGAACAAGAAAAGATTTATTTCCCTCTTTGTTTACTTGCTAGATATGAGAAATTAACAATCATTTCTCCGTCTTTCTTTCTTTCTGGCAGCTTCTTCCTTTCTTCCAAATAATTGACATTATTACACAGACATATCTGTCTATGTAAATATAGACACAGAGCTTGCAGGACAATGGCTCAACAATGCTGATAAAGAAAAACAGTGACAACAGAGCCCAGGCCTTAGTTTTATGGCTTTTCTGTCAATTCTCTTTAGCAATGTATATGCAGGCAGTTACTTGTCAGTTACATTGCCTGTTTTCATAGCTGATACTTATTTTAATGTAATTAATATAATTTCTGCAAAGCAAAAATGAAAGCATTTCTTTTCACATCTAGGATGAAGGATGTTTATTTAGGAAGATGGGGAATTAGGCAAAGGAATGAATCAGACAAAAAGTTGAAATTCCCAGCTGGGTCCCCCTGTCTCTTCTCAGACATGGAAATAAGCAGGAATGATTATATTTCCTTTAATGAAAGAAAAAGAGTTAATGTTCAGATCAAAAGTATGCCTGTGGTTAGGCAGTGTGATTTAAGGTTTCTGGAATGAGGCATGTTTGTTGCCAAATATGGGGAATTTCTTCCTAAATTGCATCACAGTTTCTCAGAGAGGTTATTTTCAGTTAGAATGAAAGGGTTAGGTGTTGACTCCAGTTTCTTAAACTATGAAGGCTGAGCTGTGTCAGTGTTAGGCAGTGAGATTTGATGTTTTGCTGCCTTTTAGGCGAAGCCTGGTAGCCCAGGTGAAAAGATGTGTATGTGCCGACTGGTGTGCAGCTTTGCGTGCTGACGGAGGTGCGGAGCAGCATGGGTGACACATGGGACACATTCCCTCACTCTGCACAATTACCCAGGTTAGATTTTTCCCTCTTTCTCTTGGGACACAGCTTCTCAATAATTATCCAGAGGAAGAAGTGTCATCTGTGGGAAGTAACAGAAGCATTCAGTGGTACTGATGGAGAAGCATTACTTAAAAAGAGAACTCGGAGAAGAAGAGCAAGGCTTGAGTGTGCCAGTGCAATGTGAATGCACGCGTCAAAGATGTGCCGGTCATCATCATGTTCTTGCATGCATTTAAAAGCAGGCTTGAGCAATATTGTCTCATTTAGGAGATTGTTCCTCTACTTTCCTATTGCTGGAGGTAGACTCACACACCTGGAACTATTTCTTGCAGAAGCAGGAAGGCTTCTTTCAGGGGGGCAACAGAGGAGGCACCTCCTGGGGGAGCTCTGCCAGGTAGAGATCTTGCTGTCTGATGTGGAGACAAAGAGGGTCTTCCCACCTAACAGAAAACACCATTTTAAACCAAACTGTTTTTGTAACAAAGATGATCAGAGCACTGTGAACTGGTGGAAGCCATGCCAAACAACTGGCAGGTCTCCATCCTTAGGAGTAGACATGAATGACATACAAACCTGGAGAGCCCAATGGGCTTGTGATTGAAAAGCAAAAGCAGTAGTCATCCAGCAACCTTTTATGGGAGTGGTTTGACAACCTTCTGCAACCTGTCCTGTCATACCTGTGCTTAGGTATCTTGTACAGACATGAATGGGAATTTTATGAACATGGTTGACAGACAATGAAGTCAGAGGAAATTCTTTCCATTGACTTTATTGGGCTTTAAATCAGGCACCATTATAGCGAGGATTTGCCAAAGTGATTAGTGACTTTGGATTGCCCTTAGCATTTGGGAAATCTCTTTGTGTCAGGGCTCATGTCAAGCACAGTTAAGTTTGAGATACATGTAAATAAAACACAAATGCACAAAGTGTTCCTTGCAGAGTTAAAAAGCCCATTTACATGCACCAGAGATGAATCCACTCTTAGCAGAGGAAATTCTGCTGCAGTACAAACTACATCCTAATCATTAAAATGGCATTTGGAAAAACAAAACAAAACAAAACCAAAACAAAAACACTACACTTGACTACAGAGAGTAGAGCAGTGCAGCCAAGAAATGAGGTACATGGACTGAGTATGCTTGCTTTCCTCAGTATCTCTGCATTCCACTGGGTTTAACAGGGACATGTCAGAGTGCAGGCCACTCCAGCAACAGGATCTATTTTTTGCCCCAGATTTTTGTATGGGTGTAGTATATTTCTGCTTTCTCCACTTTAGCTGCATAGACCTATGTTTCCAGATTTCTTGAGTAAGATTATGCAGCCTGGTGGAAGGGTTTGGTCCCTGCTCTGTAAGAGAGCAAACACCTCTGTGTCAAAAGAAACCCAAGCTGACCGTTCTCCTCTGCAGAGCATTGTGTAGAGATCAGGACATGGAAGGGTACATCCATCTCTCTGCAGATCCCACCCTCTACCTACAGAGAAATGTCTCCTGCTGTAGTGACTTGAGTGCCCGTGAGACATTAGCTCAATCAAGACCTTGTGAAAGGAGCTCACATGGGAGCCTTGGAGCCTGAAGGGTTATGATAGGAAATCACTGAGTAAATATCTCTGGCTGTTTAAAATGTGCCTGCCTTACTGGCAAAGAATACCTTCCCATAACAGTGTTGCCAAAAGGAAAGGTGTACCTGAGGCTCAGCTGCTGACTTTCCTTACCTGGGCCCCTGAGGCTGTGGGTTTGCATTACACATCAGCTAATAGGAAGCCCTTCCAAATGATTTTCTTTCCAAAGACTTCTTGGCTTTTCTTTCTGCCTTGAATTGGTAATTGTCTGGCTAGAGGATGAGAGGATACAGTGGCTGATCTAATGATATTTTTTCTTTTTTTCCTGTGTTTTGCAGGGTTATTTTTTGCCAGCTCCTCCAGCTGAACTGACTCACCCTATGGCAGTTGCAGGTGGGACAAGGGAGGAATGGGATAGCTACTTTCCACAGCAGTGCTCTCACTTATCACTCTAGGTGCAACCTGAAACCAAAATCTTACTTCAAAGAGACTTTTATCAGCCATCTAAACTACTACATCCTGGGTGAGATGCTTCATTTTACAAAAGTTTAACGCCCTGCCCACCTTGGGTCAGGTGTGATCTGCTGAGATCCCCTGAGGCCTGTCCAGCTGACAGCTGCACGCTTTACCAGGGGGTTCTCAAAGTGATCACAGAGTAGGACATCGGTCAGATGAAGTGCTCTCAGTCCTGCTGCCTGCTCCTTGTGCTTGCTGCTAGGCTGCAGCCTCGGCCCAGGAACAGGATGTGATATGGACCTGTGCCATATCCCATACACAAGCATCCTGCATCTGACTCGATAGCAGCAGTACCTGCAAATTGGAGTGTGGTGCTGCCCCATCCCCCATGTGTTTTAAATAATTGGTGGTTTGGCTACTTGTGTGTTGTATAAGGCAGACAGACTCGGTTCTATGCCTTTTCTTTCCCTCTGTGGCCACGTGTCTTCTGCATTTCAGTCACTTCAGGGATCTTGCTTCATCAGTAGGAGCGAGGACTAGTCCCATCCTGACTACCCTGTGGTCTGGAAAATGTGGGTGGGTATCCCTTCAGGCTACGGAGCAACCTGGAAATGAAGAAAGGCTGCTGTGGATGTCTCAGTGAGCTCACAAGGTGCAGAGCAGGGTGAGCTGCCAATGTGCGTCAGATGGCGGACATCCCTTACAGTCCTCTGCATGTCTTTAATGGAAGGACTTACCCTGCGTGTGCACAGATACTTGGGGCAGACATGGACAAATTGTCATCAAGAATAAAGAAATCTAAGATAAAAACAGAACCCCCTCAAAATGCATCAGGATGAGCTGAAAGGGAAATGTTTTGGACAAATAGGCAGAAATTAGCCCAGAGTATGGGGAAAGCACATAAGGTTATTACAAAAGGAAGCTGTAGCTGCTGTGTAAGTGTTTTAAATGAATGAAGCAATTGAACTCTGTGAAGATCCTGCTGGTGTGTATTAGGCATATTCAAGGTAAATCTGCCCAGCCTGGCTTTCTCAGGGGAGGAAATGGGAGGAACACTTTGGTTTTAACTATAAAATGGGCTTAAAGATGAGGGGGTATCCAGTTGCCTGGTCTGATCAGGACTAGAATACTTCTGGACAGAAAGGGAACTGTGAGAATTTCATAAAGTAAAGTGTCTGCGAAATTTAACAGCCACTAAGCTAGGGGGCAGCTGAGCAAGAGTTTCTGCACTTTGTTTTAAGATTTAAAAGAAAGAGCTGGTGAAGTGTATGTATGCTTTCAGGCAAAATTCAGTGGTGAAAGTCCAATGCAAACACTAGGTCTTACTTGAGGATTTCATGCCATGGAGGTTAAAGCAACAAAGAGACCTGCTGTATAGCACTACTGCATAGTGGTGTCTTAGTGAATGTGACTGCCCTCCACCCAAGTAGGGATGAGCATTTCCTACTTCCAAATGGGTCCAAACGAAGCTTACTCTCAGCTTCAGTTCAAGGGCTCCAGTATCAGGGCTAGAAAAAATGGATGTAAGTGTGGTTCCCCTGTGAGATGAGCTAATGCTTCACACAGCAGCTCGGGCTTACTTCCTTTTCACCAGCAGAGTCTGGGGGTTGTTCAAGCATCAGCCTTTGGAAACTGACTTTTTTTTTTTTTTTTTTTTTTTGGTCAGGTGCGGTACTGCCTTTCTGTCACATGGTGGAAAAAAGCAGAGAAGCTTGTGGTGAGACAAGTTTGAGTGATCCAGTCCCAGACTTGTTTGTTGGTTTCTGCCTGGGAGAGGTGCTGGGGGTGCTGCAGCCTCACCGAGGGACAGCAGCCATCTCCTTCAGTGCCTCTGCACACAGCTTCTTAGAAGCAGCACAACCTCGTGCCTTCCTCTTAAGAAGGATGCCTGGTCTGTCAGCTGAAGGGAGATGCTGAAACTGTGCACACCAGCACAAGTTCCTCGCATTTCTCTGTGCCCTACCTGAAGCTCTGCCAAGCACAAACCTCAAAGCCATGTCAGCAGCATCCCCAGTGGGACCTGGTACAAGAGCAGATGAGGTGATTTTTATCTCCAAGTGGGTTCACATCAGTGCAACAGCCTTGTCTTCAGCTCAGGCTTTGAGCTTACGTAGCTGCATCACTAGAGCAAGCTGAGGTTCAGCTCTCAGCACATGCTGTGCCTGCGCAGGGTCCCCAGAGCGTGCACACCACTTCTCTGCTCTCCCCAGCCCACGCTGTCCCTGCGTTGCCAAAGCTGCTCCTCCTCGCCGGCACTGGGAGCGTGCTCCACAGCTGCTCAGATACATCTACGCACACGGCAGCAGGGCAGCCGCTGTGGTACCGTGCACACTGACTCACTGCTTCTCTCTCGCATCGCTCAAACGCCTCTTGTTTCCAGGGGGAACGAGCTGGAAAGAAGCCACCAGAAGAGGAAAGTACAGGAGATGCAATCCACCGTGGTGGATAGATTACTGTGCTGAAAGGTCATTCTTTTTTATTCCCCAGATCTTTTTTTTTCTTTTATTTTTTTCTTTTTTTTTTTTTTCCTTAAAACAGATCAGGTTTACAAGTGTAAGCAACATTTTCCCCCAGGTTCTTGACACAGCCTCAGAAATCTCCACTGCTGCAGCAGCAGCTAGCAGCCAGCCTTTGCTCTGAGCTGAAGCACAGCCATGTTCATTGTTTCACTGAGGTTGCAAACCAGCCTGTGGTTCTCCCCACTAGGAGAAACTCATGTCTTGTGCTTTTTCTCTTCTAGGAGGTGGGACCGTGCTTTGTACCAAACCCGCCCACAGTTTTGCGCTTTTCAGTTTCTGGTGGCACAGCCGTTTGTGCCAAGTGACTTTAATTACTTTGAAAAGTTATAAGCTGCTTGAAATTGAGTTAATTGTAGATCTTTCACTCTAGCCCGTTAGAGAACAACTGCTCTAAAGGACAGAGCCCATGCTGTGTGCAACCTTTATCTTGAACCATAAGAAACAGGAAACCTTTGTGGGTTTTCTTGCAACAACCTGATATTTATAGTTGCCTTCGGAGCAACAGCTAGTGAGATTATGCAGCTATGAACCCCATGCCCTACGGCTCTCAAAGGGGGGAATTTTTTTCAGAAGTGCTCCTGTCTGCTTCTGTATGCATTTGAAAGAGAGCCAACTCAATTTGCAAATGGCCCTTTGTTTACCTGCTTTTCTTCCCAGTGGTTTGTCTGTTTTCATCTCCACTAGGGTGCAAGGCAAACCGGGATCAACCCTGCAGTCTTGAAATTCAGATTCAGCTCCAGGGAGCAGCAGGAAACTTCTCAAGGTGTGCCAGGGACATGCTCTTCCCAGTCTGCACAGTCATGACTTGCCAGTTCTCCCCTCACTGTTATCCAGTAGGATCCCAAAGAAACAAAATCCACCTTTCCTCCCACTCAGTGCAGGCCAAAGAAAGGACTGAGAATTACGAATCCCGCCTCTGGCCTCTCCTTCTCTAGTGCCAGCCGACATCTGTACCATAATTCCTGTAAACCTTCTAAACTCGGGAAGCTCTGGCTGGACAGGTGGTTTCAGAGGAGGCTTTCATAACATATTATATTCTGATTGTCCTGCTTGGCTGCTTGCTGAGGGTTAAAAATTACTCTTGATAGCTGAGTGGACAGTGGCCTTGAGGTAATGGTGTCTACAATTTTGCTATTTTTGTGTTTTCTTTTTAAGAGGTGAGAACTGCAATTATCGGGGGAAAAAGAGCAGCGAAACAGATCTAAACAGCATATAACGTTTTCAAAGTGTTGTTGTGCATGCTTTTAGCAAAGGCATGTATTTATTGTTACCAAACTTTTGTTTAAAAAGCAATAAAGGTTTTTGATGAAGAATGATTTGGACTTTGGGGATTTCTGACATATAGAAGAAAATTATGAAAAGCTGCAGTTCCTCCTGTAAAACACCATTTTCATATTTTGTTGAAAAGGGACTTTCAAATGTTTTCCACAACAGTATTTGAAACTCTCTGTTAAAGTTTTTTCTGTTTTGTTTTGTTTTCTTTATTGTGCCAGCCCCATCATTGTGGACAGACTCACAAATAGGCTCATCTTCATTACCAGAAGAGATTGCCCATGAATACAATGTAGCTTAAGGCACTGGGAATTTGGTACTTTTTGACATCTGGCTACAGCCACTCCACTTGAAAATGCAGACAGAACACTTGAAAATCTAGCCACTTATGTCAATGGCTTGTGGCTTTTCAAAAGTAGTTTTACATCTAAGCTTCAGGTCCTTCCATTTCTAAACAGTGAACCTGTGAGCTAAACAGCCATTAAACTGAGCATGGACTCATTCATCTGCCACTTCGTTGTATTTACTGTGGACCACATCGTGTCCCTCTCACCCAAAGTTAGTGATTCATGAGCCTTCATGTTGCAAAGATATCTTTGCTTCCACCATGACAGACACTGAAGCTGAAAAATGATGAACCCCAAATAGGAAAAATAAATAAATAAATCTCAATTGTACATCTTTTTCTTTTGTCTTAGAAATCCTAGAAGTACCGAGGGACAGAAGACCTCTTACAAGGAGACCTCCAAGTCTGAAACCAAGATGTAACATACCAGGCCCAGCTTTCCAGGAGCATCTGTCAGACTGTCTGAGTGTTTGTCAGAACAATGTAGAAATCTCTGCAGGCAGAAGGTCAAGCAGGTGACCCAGATGTGGCTGGCAGGAGCTGAGGGTCACTAAGAGCCTTGCCAGTTCCAGATCTGCACAGGAAGCACACAACGCTCTTCTAATTTCTAAACGACTTGTGCAACCTCTATGCGTAACACCCTGTGGCATGACCACGGAGAAAGACTTCCTGCTTGGTTGCAAGGATGATTTGGACACTGAAGCTCCTTCTGTAGTCTCTACTTTTTTCTTTTTTTTTTTTTTCCCAACTTTAATTTTTACCATAGTAAAGTCAAGCCACAAAGCCCATACAGTAGAGGCAGACAAGCAGCTTTGTCAAACATAATACAATTCTAAATGCATTCAGAGAAGGTAAGCTGTAGTTCTAAAAGCATAATGAATAGCAACTAGAGGCATTAACCAGACAGATAAAAGAAGGAAAAAAGTACAAGAAAGCTAAAAAGCTAATTAAGTGTTGTCAGCATGCAAAAAGAAAGTAACCATTGGAACAGAAAGCTATGTCGTTCTTCAAAGCCAGGGTGAGGTGGAGATACCATTGCACTGGCTGGTGTGCACAATGGCTGATATCTCCTCTGTGGAGCTACATGGAAACTTCAGCACCTGGATGCACTTGCCAGTGATAGCATTGCCTCCCGACTGCCTGCTGGGATGCATAGCCTTCTCTCCTTATCTGCCAGTGCCCAGGAGAAACCCAGGTGACAGGGAATACCAGTGCTTTTCAGCAAGACCCCTCTCCGGTTGCTTGGGGAGCCAGGACTGGCAGGCTCAGCGCTGAGCACAGGTGTGGGTACAGCCCAGGAGAGCACCCACCTGCCACATCAGGGCATCACTGCCCCTTTCCCAGACAGATTTGGTCTGGGTCAGGTTGATCCAAGCTGCCTCTAATTTCTAATGCTGTAGATGCTCTCAATACACCTGCCAGCTCTTGCTAGTAGACAACTGCCACCAGAGTTTGAGCAGAATACGATGAATAACCATCAGAGCAGCTGAGCTTTGGATGCATTGGTACATACATAGAATAAAATAGTTCCTAATTTAGATAAGCAGGATCTTAAAACTTTGAGCATGCTTAATGTCACTGGATGTGTCAGGCTCTTCCTCAGGCTGTGAGACCCTGCCACCATGCTACCAAGCTGTGAGGTTAGAGGGCAGAAAGCAAAATGGCTTTCCAGTCAGCAGTGTCTTGACGAGGAGGAGGCCACAGGACCCATGAATGCTGATGGTAATATTTTCCCATGTCTCCTTAGTTTTCTCTTCAGTGTTCTCTAAAATATGTTGAGACTGTTGAATTTTAGATGTAGATGTTTTGACTGCCAAGTCAGTTTACATTATGAATAATAACTCATCGACATTTCACCAGAAAAAAAAAAAAAAAAAAAGGTCATAATTAAAATAGATTCCAAAAAATGATTTACATATTTTGCAATACCACAATAATGTGGTGGTTTATTATGTCATGTTTGTCAGGATAGGATTATTCCTGTACATGCCAGATCCCAGGTTCCTGCACTCTGCTCATGGCAAACATACTACAAGAAGAAATTTGTCCACTGCTTAAAACTGAGCTAATTATGTGGAAAAGCTCATTTTACTGTTCTTGAGTATGCACTTTTGTTTTAGCCCTAGCTAGGCCTTCTTCCCCTTCAGGAACAATTTCAAAAGTAGTAAAAGTTTTAGCAGCCCTGAAAACAGAAATGAAAAATCATGTGGTGGCCAGTCTCAGTTCCCTGTGTGCTCTGAGGACTTGATCGAAAACCCACCCAAGCAAGGCATCAGCCCTGTGCAGGGGGAAGGTGCGGCTGGTTGAGGTGGAGCCAGGGCACCAAATCTTTGCTCTCAGCACTTCAGGTAATCAGTGCAGTATTGGGACTCTTTGGAAAACTGGCCTGTGAGATTAGTGGCTTATCCTGAGGCTATCTGTGAAACAGGTTTTTTTCTGTGTGTGTGTGGTTTTCTTTTTGTCTTTTCCTTTTTAATGCTTTTACAGGAGGGAAAGCCTGAGACCCTAAACCTCTAATTCACAGAGATGCTTTTGAAATGACCACTTCGCTGTGTTCGCCCCAAAAGAAGCAAAGAGCAGGAGCTGCCCAGCTAACAGAATTGGAACAGGTGATTGACTTGTTCATAAAATTGAAGTTATTTGAATTCTTAATACAAACATAGTTCAAATTAAGCCCTCCATTCCTTTCTTTCTACAACTGTAGAAAGAAATTACAATTGTAGAAATACAATTGTAGAAAGAAAGGAATAAGCGAGTAGTTTTTATTATAAGAAATACGCAATATAGAAGTAGCAGAATAATTAAAGCAGGGTCTGGTGGTTCTATGTTGCTTTCCATTAAATTAATGAGGAAAATTCAGATGAATTCACTGGAAATTAAGTCTTTATGAGTTTTTGTTGTGGTTTTGTTTGATCATTTTTTAAAGAAAAACTACCACACATAATGCTCACATAATCAAATGCACACATGTAACATACATGGAACTTGTCAGTTTTTTGGGGGTTTTGTTTTGTTTTGTTTCCTCCCAATTGCAAACACTTTCATCAGAAAATACCATTGTATTCGCACAGAAACTGACATCCAGTCTGACAATAATGTGAGCAATTTGTCAAGCCCAGAGGTTCCTTGTCCAATGAGAGGGATTGGGAGGGATTACACCCACCTGAGACAGTCAGCAGCACAGGGTCAAAATGCTGGAGACACAGCATGCCTCCAGAGCTTGCTTTCCCTGGCTGAAACCCGAGTGAGAGCAGTATACATAACCACACCCCGAATGAGGTAAGATTTCAAATCCTAAGGCTGGAGAATCATTTCTTCTTTCTTCATATGCAAATTTTTACTCACAAGAGAACATGTCCAGAAGGAGAAATTGAGAAAGCCGCATGCACTAGTTTCAGGTAGAGCACTTTGGGTTGTGGAAGATTTTGGTTCAACCCCCCTGTGTGAACCAAAGAGAGTACAGGGATTTGAACCTTGGTTATCTGTGCCTTACAGCAGTGTCATGGTTTACTTCAGTATGCAATGTACTCCCCAAATCAGCTCACATTGAGCTTCAGGAATTCATCTCCCTGTGGATCCTCTATGGATTTGGTTTCCATGAGGTTCATTTCTCCAGCTGGATCCCAGGCTGCTGGTGGCTCTCAGGCTGTCGGTCTGTAAGTCTTCTTCCAGAACCAGTACCAGTGTCTTTCCTATTTTTACAGCCTGCCCAAAGCAGGGAGAAAAATAGACAATTTGTGGAATTCAGATCACACCAGTAAAAGAAAGGCAAGGCAGGTATGTTCAGACATCTGCTTCAGTCTTATTCTGAGGCTTGGATTGGAATAAGTGGCAGCTTCCTACTGTTTTACCAACCACCCGAAGGATAGTTGAAGGAAGGATTTCTGCACCTCCACGTACAGAGTAGTCTGTACTGAAATACTTCTGATACTGCATTACCAATAGCACTTCTACAATATAAGGACTTAGAAGCCAAGATTTCCAGAGATGTTTCTTAAGGCTCGATCAGTTATCGACACACAAAGTAAGGCCAGAACAGTGAGTTCTTCAATCTTCTGGGTGAATCAGATTATACTTAAAAGACATTTTTCAAGTTGCATGATTCTTTTTTTTTTTTTTTTTTTTTTTTTTTTTTGAGAGAGAAAGAGAATATCTTTAAAGTTTTGCTTGGTACAAATTAAATATGTTAGTTGACCTCAAAAGAAATGTTAAATTTTATTTTCAGTACTTAAGCTCTTTTATTGTTAAGTCTTGTTCCCAATGGTGTTTTGAGAAACAACAAAAATGATAAAATACTTTTTCTTGTTCTTGATATCTGTCTTCTAGCTGAAGAAATCACAAGTTCTGTTAAATTTTGGGAATAATTTCTGTCTTGCCATAAACCATAATTTTGATGAAAAATACATCTTACACCAAAATATCTGAATGGTACTTGGTTTACAGAAAAAAAAAAGAAAAAAAGAAAAAAAGAAAAAAAAAAGATGAGTGCTTTTTGTCTGCAAAGCTGCTACTTACTTATTTAATCAAAAAGGCCACCTGAAAAATGAGAAGTCTGGACACTATTCATGACAAAATCCTTGCAAGCTGGGTATGGTGTTATGATAGTTACACAGTTCTCTTGTTACTAAATGCAGAATAATGGAGCATCAGATGAAAATGTTCCATGGGGGACAAAGAGAGATTGTTGAATAACAGATTTATGATTCGGAAAACATTCCATGGTATCAACCAAAAACATCAACAAAAAAGAAAGGAAAATATAAAGATAAGGAACATCAACCAAATATAGCACTGGGAGCATGCAGTTGAGTGCTGACTGGAAAAAACACACCAGTAGGATCACTTGGAAAGTTGACATGAGTTTGGCTTTGTGGTGCTGGGGCATACAGGTGATGAGTGCCCAGCAGGAGCTTTGGTGGCATTCAAACATGGCTGGTGACAGATGTTGGCACATGAGTGGCTCTGGGAGAGAGCAGATGACCTTGGTGGGGTGGAATGTGGAGCCCCCAGCCAGGATGCTCAGAGCAGCAACCTCCATGCCAGGCAGAAGGGTCACTGCCACCCCGGGGCTGCAGGACCTTAAAGAAAGGGGCAAAGCCTAAGTTTGCCAGGTACACAACTGGGGATCCCTCTCATCCAGACATTACAGGGACAGTAGAAAGGGCACAGCCCAGTGTGGCAGCCAGGCATGGGTTTGCTCATCCTTAATGACCAATGTGCTGCTGTGCTCAGCCTGCAGGCCAGGTGCTGAGCGTGGGGTTCCCCTTGGTGCTAACCTGAGGTCCAAGCCTCCCTCTGCAAAGACCATACTTCTCCATCAAATCCACAGGAAGCCTCAGGTGATCATGCTCCTAATTGTAGCACTTCAGTTTGGTTGGGATGGCTCTGGAAAAAACATTAAATTAATAAGGTCTATTGGTCTGATAACTCTACATCTGTATTAGGTCTCGTGTTTCTGTGCATGCTTGTAGGTTTCACCTACAAGCTCCTTATAGCAGCATCTGTCTTTCATTACATGATTGTATGGTATCTGGGACTGCAGAGCAGTTAGGCAAAAAACGAGAATGAGAAATATAGAGAAATGTAGTTAATTTATTTAACTTAAATATAACTTCATCATGCTTAATGATACCAGGGAGGTATGACCTCCAAATAAATAGCCTACTATTCAATTTTTATTCATGCCTAGTGTACTGTGGTAGTTTCTCTTTGAAGCAAAAGCATATAGTTGCCATATGAAAATCCCAATGACCTGAAAAGAGGAATTTGCCAATTGCTGTGTGTCTGTGCTGTACAGTCTCCCCCAGGGTCTCGCAGGAACCTTTCTTTTCAGCTGGGACAACATTTCACGTTTTTCTGTGTGAATATTTGAAAAAAAGAAAGGTGTGTTCTCACTCTCAGGCTGTGAAGCTGGCACACATTTTCTCTGAAAAAAACATCAGGTCTATCTGAATACAAGATACTTTAAAATTACCTTGCTAGTTTGTTAAGCTTCATAGGAAAATGAACAATGGATTTGTTAGTAAAAGTGCTGTAAATTATATTTTATTTTGCTTATCACCTAGAGAGCAGTTAAAAAGACATTTAAATGGGAAATAAATTATATGGAAAACAAATTAAATTTTCATGCAACAAGAAGGTTCAATAATGTAATCGTACTTAAAGTTCATGGTAGAGAGCTCTGCTTTGTTTCTTTATGGGACTTCTGAGGTAAATTTTCCCCAAAACTCTAATGAAGTGTATATATATACACTTTCCCATTTAAAAAATCCATTTAATGGTCTGTCAGATATGGCTACACTTGTGCCTGGATGCTCTGCTTATATAAATGTCTTTCTGGTGCTGTTGCTAAAAAAACTGAACACAGCTGCAGTCAAGATCAACTCTGAAGGTAGCTATGTAAATTAAGCCAGAGACTGTGCCTTCTCTTTTGGGTAGGAGTTATATTTCTCTTATTTCTCTTTATCTTTTTTTTTTTTTTTTTTTTTTTTATTAATTCAGTCCTCTGATCAGCTACACAAAAACAGTGGTGGTTATTCACAGCAGGACCAGCAGGACCCTCCTACACACAACAGGCTGAGGCAGGTAATACCACGTTCTGCACAAAATGTAGATAGTATTATCACTAATAAGCATGTTTGTCTCACTTAGCTGTTTAACTAACAGAAGAAAAGTACGGCTTGAGAAAAAAAAATACACACAGAGATTGAGATTACAGTCTCCTTCACCTGGAGGTTAGCTTGGAACTGGGCTCTAAGCAAATCCTTCAACACCAGATAATTTTTTGCAGTGAATCAGAAACTTGGTCCATCTACCCAAGACATGCCTTCAGGGGAGGTGGAGTGTATAGAAGATTTCCACTTGGGCCAGTCAAGTTCCCTTCTTTTCCTCATCTGTTGATCTGTTGCAGTGGCTCTGACATCTGTGAAGAGCTGTGGCTGAAAGCCTCTCATTAGGAGAGTGTGAAGCTGTGCCACAGACAGTAGCTCTTTTGTGAAATGTATCTGTAGACAGAGAGCTGGGGAGAAATGTTGGTGAGTGGATGAAAGCAGGAGGGTTGAGATGGTGAACTGGAGGGGCTTAGATAGCCCCTGGTAGGAGACCAGATGGACTCCATGGGCTGCACCAAAACATGGAGCCTCCTGGAAGAACTCTGGTTTGCTCCTAAGCAGGCAGTGAGAGCAAAGGATGCTACTAGCTCCCTTGGTAACCCTGCAGAGGATGGAGAGAATACTCACCCTGCACACTGGACGGAGAGTACAAAACACCACAAGCAAAGGGACATAAATCAGAAAAGGCTGAGGATCCCAAAGTTGTAGTCCTCACAGAAAAAAAAAAAATGAACATGCTGTGGGAGACACTGGCCAAGTCCAGCACTTGGGAAACACTGCAGATAGTGAATTTTGCTGATAAGGGTTTGCAAACACTTAACGACACCCACAGAACATGTATATTGTGGGGGAAAGGACAGTGATGCCACCACTGCTCAGACCAATGGATTACATTGCAACAGCAGATGTCTGGGTTATCAGTGCAAAAACAATTGAAATATTTCCTCCTTTTAAATTGAATGTTGGTCCATGATAATGTCACCCCTGTGACAGTGACACTGAAGGAAAAGCCGCAGTCAGTAGAACGTAAACAAGTGAAACTCAAGACACACACAGTGTTGCTCTTTATCCTCACTGGGGCATTATGTGAACTCAGCATTACTGAAGCAGCAACAGTAAGCAGGGAAGAAGGAAGCAGCAGCTGTTGTACTTGGAATACATCTGTCTCCTGATCTTTTTAGGAGTTTGCATTCATCTGGTAGATCTGGGGTCAAAAGAGAAGAGGAAGCATTTGAAGTGCCTGAGCACAAGGGCTGTAGTAAAACAAGATGTACCCTTCACACAGGGGCTGAGAGAGAAGCTGGGCATCTCGCTGCCTCCATGCAGAGGAGCCAGGACTGGCCACCTGAGGAAGAAAAACAGGTCCTCTCACTGCATAGACCCTGCAGGATAAAGAAAGTTAAAAAGCAAATGTTTTTCAGCAATGAAAATAGAAGCATTTTCTGCAGAGAAGACTGGTGCTAAATATATCCTAGTGCTTGATGCATCAGCAGGGCTCTGGCAGGAGCTCTTAGATAAACATTGCAGATCATTGTGGCCATTCAGCCCTTCTCTGGGAACCCTTTGGGGTTCTTTCATAAAGAAAAGTTTTTCAAAGGAAAATATGAGTTTGGAGGGAGCTATGCTCTATAGTGGAGCATGGCCCCAGGTCCCCAGCATCTTTAGAAACAGCAGTGGCAGCTTGTGCATCGCAGCTCTAGCAAAGCCTAGGCATTGATCAACAATGTCAGAGAGGGCAACTTTGGCCTCAGTCCCTCACATATAAAATGTCTTATCTTTCCTTATGAACAGCCACTGTTAAATGAACCTGCCCATAAATCATTTCTTGCCTCCGGTGAATACAGGGGTGATTTTCAGCTTGAGAGTATGAATTTCTAATCAAAAAGAAGGCTACTGGGGAAATGCTGTGCTTCCAGCACATTCTCTGCAGGTTTTGATGAAAGCACTAGGGAGTAAAATGCAGTGTTGGATATGTGACTTAAACCAACCAAACAAACAAAAACCTATCAAAGTCACAGACAATCAGAGCAAAAAGAGATCTTGCAAAAAAATAATTTAGATGGCTAGCACAGGGTGCCTGACATAGTGTGTTCCCAGGCTTTTCCCTCTACTGAAGGGAATGCTTTTGGTTGTCTGCTAACAAATACCTAATTGGTATATTACCGAAAATATGCGATAAAAGTATATAGGGTTTAGGGATGGAAATATTTAAGAGGACTAGGGGTATTTTTATTAGCTTCATATGAATACTCACGTCAGAGAAGTTCATCTGGCAAAAATGTAACACAATCAAGCAAAGAAACTGTTGCTTATAGAACGGGATATATTTTTCTCATTTATTTACTTATTCATTTATTTTTAGGAAAATGTAGGCATAAGTAGATTAAACTCATTTGGAATAAAGGGAAGTAATCCCCAATATAGAATTATTGACTCTTACTAGTCAGAATAAATGTGAAATAGTAATTCCTGGCTTCACAGTTTGGTTGGCAGGGATTTAGCAAGTGACATACTACTACTATGGATATATCAACACTCATCCTATCTTTCCTCTGTGACTGTGAAGTGAAGAAGATATCAAAATAATAATATGTCTCACAAAAATAGCATGGAGTCTGTCTCTGATCTATGTTTAACACTGTTACTGAACAAAGCTTTGCTAGTAAAGCATGGATTATCACCTACTGATATTTGTTTCCTACATACACTCATGGCACTTTTTCTAAATGGCAGTTTTGCACAATGTCTCTGCGAGCAAAAATGTGGCAGTATTAGCTGTGTAGCTAATACAGCTCATATACCATTATCAATGGTGTTCTCACATGATGAGTTTTGAAAATGCAGGGTGCCAAGGTATCCGCAGCTGCAGAGGTGAATTGGATTTGGTCCAAATGCTCCAAAAAGTCTGTCTAAGCTCTGTGAATCTGAAACAGGGGAATGTAGTTTACAGCTGGAAGTAAAGCTAAAGAGATGTAGTGATGCCCCAGTGATGTAGGTGAGGACGAGTGGCTCTCATCTGGTAGGCTCCAAAGTGGAGCGCCTTCATTGTGTGGCTTTGCCAAGTCTTGGGGAGAGTCATATGCCAGCATCTTATGGCTGGAGGGGAGACTTGCCCTGCACAGAGGTCCCTGGAAGTGCAAAGGAAGTGAAAGAAAAGACATTGTATGTGAGTAGAAGAGGGAAGGAGAGAGCTCTAAACATTGGAAGGCCCCCAAAATAGAGTTGAATTATTAATCTCATCTCTGTATCTACTTTTATGTTGTTTGTAGGCCTCTGGCGAGTTGAACATATGAAACAATATTTGTTTCCTTCATAGCCATTGGGCTTGAGTTGTTTGATTTTCCATTACACCAACATCATGCTGAATGCATTTTATTCAGATTGGACACAGAGGATTCAAATATCCGAGGAGTAAAAATAGGCAGGCTTGTAAAATGCACTTTGAGACAATTTCTTCTTTTGTCTGCTTTCCAAAGGAAATAAGACTTGTGCAACCACATTGTCTGCATGTATCTCTCTGCCTGTCTGTCCTCCTGTTTAAGTAAGATCTGAACTCAGGCTCCAAAAAAGTTTGAAAGGGGCAGAGGCAACAACAAAGTATGTTTCATGAAAATCTGTGTCTAGGAAAAGAAGACTACATCAGCAGAGAAAGGCTTTAATCACAGTGTAACAGAGGGAAGGGCTTCAGTCTGAGCTTGCAGAGTCAAAAGTTACCACACCAGAGTGAATCTACAGGAGAGGAAGCTGTGAAAACCCCAGTCAAAGCCAATGGTTTAACCAGATCTTGAACCTCACTAGACATAAATCAGCCAGAGGACAGAAGTCTGTAGGAAAGAAAATTTCCTTAGTTCCAATACTCATGAAACTACCTGAATAACACAAGGCTAGTATATATTGGGTCACCCAGGCATTGGCTCTGGCTTGTTTTATATTTGGTTCAAGATTTTGTCCAAGCTATGAGGTAGCAAATAGGTTAGGCATTAGCCTAACACATGACGAGTAGTGTTAGTTTAGGTTATGTAAGAATAAGAGTGAGATCTTGATTACAGTAGCTGTTTGTGCCTTTTTTTCTACTGTGTTTAGAGCAAGAGGAACCAAGTCCCAGGGACCTAGGCTGACCTCACAAAACTGAAAGTGGATTTGGACCAAAGTTCTAGTTTCCAGCACTGGAGGAACTCAGCAAGGTTCTCTGCTGGATTTTATAGCAAAGAGACTAAAAATGATGTTTCTGTACTGTTAAAATGAGAGACAAAAGAGACATAAAAAAAAAAAAAAAAAAAGACATAAAAATGGTGTTTCCACCGGAGGAGCTAGGGGAAAAGAGAAGACTCACTCCACCACTCTCATGCTTCCTTCAAGCAACAGTCCATTTTTTGTACATAATGCATGCAGGATGGAGGAGAACATGGGACAGGGCTGAAGTTTAGCACATACATGGTTGAAAAGAAAGAAGCTGTGAATGAAATGCAGTACTCTGAGTCATTCAGACCATTGGTGTCAAGGGATACCAGCAGGTATGTTTGCCCTGGATTCCTCTACACTTTAATCCGGTCAAAAGTTTAAATTCATTGCTAGAGGGGAATCTAGACATTGCTACACTCAGTTCCCATTTCTGCTTTTATCCCTGTCATCAAGCCAGGAGAGAACATTGCGGATAGCCTCAGTGTACAGCTGTGCAGTTCCACAGTTGAAATTATACATGATGCTTTTCTTTAGGTAAGGCTTGCCTGTCAGATGTTTAAAGATACTTGGGCCTGGTCATGACTGAATGAGCTGGTGGTAATTCAGGTAACAGTGTTGTATTTTGCATCTCTTTTTCTAAGGCTCATTTTCACTTTGTTTTATGAGTTTTCATATGTTGTATTTTGTCCATTCATTGTATCATGCTACAAGTCACACACTGCTGTGCAGTCCTGGGCTGTAGGTTAAGCATTTCCTTCTTCTTCTTCGTCCCACTCCCAAATATTTTGTTAGCAGTCACTACAAAGTTAAGCTTTTTGACAATACCCAGTGACACTATGTTAATGAGAAAAATGTAGTTTGGGCTTGAAAGTTATACCACCCACAGGCATGATACCACCCACAGGCGTGTTCCTATAACCTTGTCTTCTTCCCTTTATTTTATCCTCCCTCATTCAGTACTCATCAAGACTGTGAGCCCACTGTGAGAGAGGGTTCCTGGTAGTTTTTGTTCCCTGCAGTCCTGTTCCTTTGCTTGTCCCCGCTGGGAGAGCTACAGGAAAGCAATTTGTTTCTGCACATCTGATACACCTGGAAAGCAAGGTACACAGGGCATCAATGGGACCAAACTCATGGTTATCTGAGTCTCAGCCTAAAATTCAGTCAGAACCTGCCAGATGTGTTCATCTCTACCTTCCAACTGGGAAGCACACCTGGGGTTTACTGTTTCAACACAGCCAAAAAGCTGTCAAAGACATACTTTAAGACTCCGTGCAATAAATGTAATGTTGAATTGAAACACTTAACTGTTGCCCTGTTCTCACAATTCAAATAGCAAATGATATGATAGGTAACATGTCCTCACTCACAGCTTTAAATGCTTCTCTATGGGAAATATTCAGACAAAGCAGTGGAAATTCTGGGGAAAAAAAAAAAAAAAAAAAAAAAAAAGAAAAGCTAAGAAGCATAGTGAAAGGCATGTGTAGAAAGCTTTACAGCACAAAATATGTACAGCTGGTTAAACATTGACCAAGAACTCTGGTAATTGTGACTACTTGAGAGTGTAAACAGGCAAGGCAAAGAGAGAACTTATTTAGCCTGGCAGCCAACAGTGGTTTGGGGTTGCAGTGCCACTGAAAAAAAAAAGGGCTGCCAGAGCCCCAGCAGCATCTACACACTCAGTCATGCAGAAATCACCTCTCTGGGTCAACTGCTCAGAGGGAAGATTTCCTGTGGTGCAGCTACAACTGCTGTGCCAGCACAGGGGAGATGCAGGACCATGGCTGTGAAGCCTCTGGATCATGTTTTTGCCTGTTGCCAATCATGTGAGATGGGGAAAGTGCAGGCCATTGTTCCCTTGTCTTTAGACATTGCTTTACTTGCTTGCCTCATTTCCATAATGCTCCCTGGCCTCCCAATAGCCCAAATTAGTTTGATGAATACAGTTTTGTGTGGTTTAGGATTCATTATTCCCCACATCACACCCCCTCAGTTTTGCACGAGGTAATCTTGGTCTCTGTGCAGAAAGGTCCTGCTGGAGCCTTAATTAAAAACAATGGGTGTGAAATAAAAAGAGTTTTCTTTGCACCTCTGTGTGCCAGCCACAGATTGCTGTCTGCTTTTCTGCTTCATCTGGAAATGAGCAAGAGGAAAGAAGATATCACCACCTGCAGATCTGAAGCAACAGTATGACTTGCTGTACAAGGGAGAATAGGGGAGGAGGCTCTTTCACATCTAGAAAACCTGGACATACGAAAAATAAGAATTCAGAGTAGAAAGTCTGAGAGTGAATGGATTCTTCTGTCTCCACGCTCCTCATCATCAGGCATGTCTATATTTCTCTGCTTTATCATTGCAGCCAAAACAGTTGACACAAAAGTATAATCATGCTTCTCTTTGGCAGATCCTTGGTGTTTGTGCTGGGTGGTGACCTAGGTGTTTTTCAAAGGTTTCACTTTGTTTCTTCGTATTCCAAGGAAGAGTCAGAAGCCTCACAGACAAGCAACAAAATAATTTATAACCTTTTCTGGGAATTTTTTCTTCATATTGAACTTGAGGTGCTGCATATCCATATAAGGTAACCTTGATCTTTGGATGTCACACCAAAGCTTTAGAATCATAAAAAATGTTACAGTTAGAGAATATCACCAAATATTTGGTGGCATTCACCGTCTTCTTGCCAGCACAGGCCAATTTATGCTAACAGTCCTAGTGGTGTTGTGCAATGCTGTGAAACCCTAAAGATGGGAATTCCTCTTCACTCTTAATAATTTGTGCCTTTAGGAAATATTTTCCTGTCATTAAACTTCTGGATGTTTTTCTCTTTCTTACCATCTTATCCCTAAACTGCTATCAGGCCAATAATTCCTTTATCTCTTTTCAAGCCTGACACTACTGTCATTCACTCTTACTGGTGTGGTGATCCAGAAGACACCTTCTCCACCTCAGTGATGCCTGGTGGTGGGTAAAACCTTTGTTTTGTTGTATATCAGACTTAAGACCTCACAGTCTCCCATACAAATATTTTCAGGTGTTCCTTTCATAGTCAACAAGAATGATATATTTAGTTCCTTCTAATAATTCACTTGCTATAGCTCATTAATCACTGTTATTACCCTCTCAATGAGCTTGGTGAATGTAGCAATATGGTATTTGAAAATTTCTGGAAATAAGACACCTCATTAAATGAAGCAGTCTAAAACCATTTATATTTTGCTATTCATTAATGACTCCACAAGCAGGTTTTACTTCAAAATAGTCTTCACAGAATTCATCAGCATTGTAAATATTTACATAAATAAATATTTATATTCAGAATAACAGTCTGAATAGGAGGTTATATTTGCTCAACAGATTTGTTTGACCATTATGCACTTTTGTGGCTATTCTATCTATTCAAGGAATACATTAAAGATTTTCTAAGGTTATTTATTAGTCTTGCTGCTTAAAGGATGTAATGTCTATGTAAGGATTAGTTTTCTAAGTAAATAAGGTAAAAGTTTTATATCCAAATAATAATTGCAATAATTCAAAGTGATGTATAAAACACTTGAAAATCATAATTCAAAAATGTAAACAAGGTCACAAGTTCTTTAGATATAAATGTCATATTTCAAATTGCATTAATTTCCTTTTCACCTTTTCTGTGTAAAATTGAGTTTAGTCCCAGTCACTTTTCATCTGGACAGATACAGATGAAATTCTGTCCCTCCCCTACTTCATCATGTTTTGTTTCAGTAGGTGACAGCAAATATGCAGTGTCAAATTCATACTGCAGCTCCATGTTGAAATTTGTCCCCACTGTTACCGTAAGTATTTTGACACTTCTGCCTCCACATACCCGTCTTTACATTTACAGCATGACCTTGACACTGTTTGTGTAAAGCATCCTTGGGCATACCATGGATATCACCCACAGTTTCACTTCTCCTTGTCTCCCATTTGTTACTTTCAATCCCGATGGATCAGAGGTGGGTTTATGAGGCAATGTGAGTGGATTCTTGTAGGCCCTGTCCTTTTTCTGATGCTGAAATGCTAGCACATTGCATTTTAGTGCAGAGTCAAAGTGCTGGAGTCAGGGAATAAGAGAGAGCAAGGTAGGGGTAAAGAGGGCCTCTTCTAGTGCATGGTTGCAGTCATCCACAACAGCCCCACAGCTTTTAGGCTTTCAACACTTAACCTCACACCACACACAATGTGAGACCCCAGTGATGCCTCGTTGGGCCTTTTGGGGAACATTTCAGTGACCTGTGTCCAAACAGCTCTACGCTGCTCCTGGCTGTATCAAAGAACTTAGATGCTCATCACAGTCTCATATTGGTAAACCTGACCTGTCATGTTGAATCTCTTCCCCTCACTCAGATTGTGTCTGCAACTGCTTTTGATGGATTGTATGATAACAGTGACTGGTTGATTGAAGCACGATAACTTCAGGGAAGAAGGCATTCGTTTGACCTCAAGATGGTAGTGCATCTTTGTACTCTTTGTACTTTTGTCTTCCATTCACAAGTGTTCCTCTAGTCACCCTGCCATTGCTATCTAGGAAATGGTCTGTGGCATAAACCTCTGCTCCTCTGTGCACATTGATATTGGTACATTACCTCTGCTACTCAGATAAAGTGATTACAGAAAGAAACAGAAGAGAAATTAAATTATGGTTAGTAAAGCTCAGCAAATGACACAAAAGCTGCATGCTTACCTTAGGCTCGAAGATCTGAAATTACTTTTTCAGCAGTGGCAGCGTCTTCTTTTGGAAGTTTTGTGCACAGTTTTCAAAGTTCTGCTGTCCTGCACAACTATAATAAATAGAAGTACCTCTGCATCAAAGATTACATGGTACTTAAAATGACTATTGATAGCAGAAAATGAACACTGGTCTACAACAAAGAGATGCTCTCCTCAGTCCATGGTAGTGTGGGTGCAGCTAAAGTAAATGCTTTACTTTAGTCTGACTTCAGCAGGAAGAGTTTATTTGTAAAGACAAAATGCTACGAAAGCCAAACACGTGTTGGGGGACAAAATCACTACACGGCATTTCCTCCTTCTGTATCACTGGGACCTGGCATCTGCAATAGTGAAGGGGGAAAAATTGCAATGGAGCATTTCTGTGTAGGAAAGTGCATGTCAGTAAAAAGGACACGTGGATGGTGGCTCCCCTGTGTACCCAATAAACCTCCTCCCTCTCTACATGCTCACGCAGACAAGAGATGACACTGTGCTACACACCTTGCAGAAGCAGCCTGTATAGCCCTGGTAATATCGACTAATCCCAGTTTACAATGCACAGAAAGGAGAGTGGCTATATAGATATTCCCCAGCCAGGTTCAGTAGGATGTGCCAGTGGTAGATAGCAAAGCAAAGTTAAAATACGTTTAGCAGTAGACTCTACAGTGGAAACAATGTCCTTCCTTTGTCGAGGAGAGGTAACATTTCTGAAATTAGGGATGGAAGACTTACTTTACTTGTCCAAAATACTTTTTCTGATAGCAAGGACGCTGAGTGACCTCTTAAAAAGTCTTGTGCAAATCATTTAAATTCACTCCTAACTTGCACTGGCATTTCATTAAGGAAGTCTCTATTTACCAGATGTTATTCCACAGTTACTATAGATATCTTACATGCTCCTTACAGGGAGGAAATTTTCTCTTAGATACCATGGCGGTAATCATTAGCAAATGTTCACTGGCAAAAGGTAATTAGCAGGTAATTATTAGGAAATAGAAGCAATCAGGCCCTGCAAAAATTCCTCCACTGGGATCACAGACTGGAGAGAAGAGACACAGAAAAATACCTCATCAGAAGCTTAAAAATTAAGAGTTAATTAATGTAGAAAAATGGTTCAGCACAGCAAACTGAGGCTGCAGACATCTGAGGAATGCTGCAGTCCCTGCTACAACTTCCATCCCTTGTAAGGCTGGCTGCATTCAGGAAAAGCTATGACCAGCAGGTTTGCACGGCGTGCCTGAAGAACAGCAGTCAGATGATGGCAAAGAAAGCCAGCAGAAGCACACATGAGTAATTGTGGCTGTTTCCATACAATTGTAACTGTAATGCACTGTGGGACACCAGAGCTGGCATGTACTACTCACTGACACCGGAGGGAGGGGAGAAGCATGCAATCACAAAATTGATGGTGCTTTTTAAAAGACCATGGCAACATTAACTCTTCAAGGCTGGAGGGCTGGACATTTAATGTGAGGGTATTTTGCGAAGTATGTATTCATTCATCCTCAGGGCAGCACAAACAAGGAACTCCTGTTTCCGAAAGAGCCCCCTGTCACACGCAGAGCAGCTGATGGAACAAAGAGCCACATTTGTACATGCTCAGAGTAACACCAATGAATACGCATTACTGATAGAGACTGGTGCTGCCGAAGAGGTATTGCTCTCAGACCACAGAAATAATCCTCGCACCGTGCTCTGTGGTGCATCCAGCCTCAAGGTTAATATTTTTTGGTTCAGAAGAGTATGCTGCTCAAGGATGTGAACAGAAAGGAAATATATTGCATGTGAAGTTGACTGATTGCTTCATGCTTTACTCAACATTAGAAGGCTGGTTGTTTTTTTCAGCTACCAAAGTGAAAAATCTCTTACTTTTCCATCCACTATTCTACTTTCACCTGCGTCAGACATCATTTCTGATGCCCAATTACGCCATCCCCCCTTGAGACACCAGCAAGTCTCAGGGCTGGTTTTCTCTTCATGAACCAGGGAAGGTAACTCTGCATTGGGACAGCTGGGACATAGCTGTCAGTTCCTTTTCATTATCAGCAGCACCCAGCTGGATGTCTGGAATTCACAGACACTGGGGGAGAATCATGTTTGCTTGAATTTTAAAAACAGGTTGCTTGCTGGGAATGAATACCCTGCAACAGTTGCTCAACTTTGCCGCTCTGAAAGCAAAACTAATCCCAAAGGCTGCTAAAACCAAAAGAGAAATCAAACTGTGCCTTGCTCATCAGTTCAGAATCTGATTAGTTCTGGAGAGTTTTGCTTTTGCTGCAAAATAATCTGCACATGAGATATTTATAAAAGACAAATATCCATAACAAAATCAAAGCTAAGGAGAAAACACAAATTGTCATTGCTTGAAGACCAGTGCCCATTGCTGCTAATTCCTTATGAAGTAAATAATTGTGCAGCTTTAGCAGCTTTGGGATTTGCATGAACTTTGAATGAGAATCTATTGCTGGGCACTGTAAATGATGTTCTGTTTGCCATATGTCAAACAAGCAACCTTTGCTTAATCCAGAACAGAAAATCTGTTAATTCACAGTCCAAAGACAAGGATTTGTACACTGGCAATGGTGCTTGGAACAAGACAATTTGCTGAATTTCTCCTTTGGGGGTGGTGAGGGTGGGGGAAATGGGCTTGCAGCTGGTGTCTATGACAAGTATTTCCCTCCTTAATCCACATTAGCAAATGACTTGGAGGAGTCTTTTACTTACTGGCCTCTCAAGTATACTTCCCATTGCTAAACTAAGCTTGTCATCTGTGACAGATGAAGGCAGATCCCTTTTGGGATGTTAGACTCTCCTCAGCCCTGGGCTTCGGTTGCTTCATTTTGACTTCAATTTTAAATAAGCCTGGTTTCCATATTGCCCGCATAGAAATTGTTCATCAGGAGTCCTGATGAAGACCTCCTCAAACATCTTTCTTCCCTCTTTATTTTGCCTTGAGGCTTTGCTATTAAAAAATCCTAGTCATTTTATTTTGTTTAGACCACCAGAAACAGCTGGGTGAGCTAGGTGGTCATTTGACGTCTATTTAAAAGTTTGAGTTATTTTCCACCTAGCTAAATTTTGACCATCCCCTGCTTGATAAATCTAGGCTACACTTTATAGGTAACATGCACTTCATAACATCTGAGAAACCTCTCTGCCTGTTCTCTACTGAGTCTGTAATGAGTTTTAATAATATGCTGAACTAGCCATCAATCAAAAGTACAACCAAACCACGAGTTTAAATAGCTAGCTCTAAATTCTTGAAAAACAAACCAGTGTCTTTTGTGAAAGGTCCCTTACATGTAAACCAACCTAACCAAAAAAAAAAAACAACAAAAACAAAAACAAAAACAAAAACAAAAACAAACAAACAAACAAACAAAAAAAAAACAGAAAACTACTTTTATGTGTAAAAGTAAATAAAGGTCTCATGATAAAATATCTAAAGAACATGAAAAGGGGGACAGAGTGAATGGTTATGGTCTGCAATTCTTCTCACATCACAGAGCTTGCATGCAGCCTGTAGGCTCCTTCAGGCTAGCGTGTTAAATATGATTCATACCAAAGGAGTGCAACTGCCTTCAGTTAACTGTTCTAAATCACAGCAGAAAATTTATCCCGCTGCTCTTATGTTCTTCACACTTGCCCTAGGTCTGCTGGGACAGAGATATGACTGGTCCCCTTGATTTTGCCCCATACTAGTGAATCAGCATTCGGGTCAAAACTAGGCAGCACTTACAGATTTTGCTGGTGGTTTCAAAGCACTAACCAGTGGAAACATGGTCTTAGTGAGCTGAGACGCATGATCAGAAGTACACTGGTATTGCTACTGATCAGGATGTTTCAGGTAGGAGAGAAGAAAATCCCAAAGTTTAAAGAGTGTTAGTCCCAAGCTGCAGTGCACACTTCACCACTTTGATGTTTTTGTTTTTGTTTTGTTTTGTTTTTTTGGTTGGTTGGTTAGTTTGTTGTTATTGTTGTTGTTTTCTTCATTTTTTTCTGATGTGTTTTTATTACACAGTCAAAACATCTCCCTTCAGCTGCAATAAATAAGACTATTAAGAAATCTCACTCCACCTTCCCCCCTAAGGCCTTCCAGAATTTGTGAAGCAAAATAGTTCTGTTCCCACCCCAAACTGTCTAAATTCCAGGTATGTATTTAGAGGTGTGCCTGGCCTGCAGAAAAAGTTTTTTTTTTTTTTTTTTTCTAAACCAGGATCTTGGTTTATTAAAAGCTTAGCCAGACTGACTGCTATGTGAGTGTCTTTTTGTTTTGTTTTCTTTTCAGTGAGGTTTGGCCTCATGGTATGTACATATGCATCTGTTCATGGCTACAATTTCAGAGCAGATTATTTTAGAATAATCTTGTGGTTTGAAAGTCCCAGCCATCAGCCCATCTCCACAAAATATGGCTATAGTGTAAGGAAGTCCAGTGGCTAGAAAG
The DNA here is from genome assembly GCF_009819795.1 of Aythya fuligula. Classification (NCBI taxonomy): domain Eukaryota; kingdom Metazoa; phylum Chordata; class Aves; order Anseriformes; family Anatidae; genus Aythya; species Aythya fuligula. The sequence continues at coordinate 129,243,922 of NC_045559.1, forward strand.
TCAAGTGGCAGCAATAGCAGGACTGTAAACTTTCAGCAAATTTACCAATGAGCACAGCAGAAAATCCATTTTACTGGATCATACCTAAAAAATAAAGGTATTTTTTAAGAATAGAAAGGCTAGCTACTTTGCTTTAGGGGTTGGCTAGCCAGGTAGGAAAAAAAAATAATATTACAGCTCTCATTTGACTCTTGAATGTGATTTTGTGATGGCTGATATCAGAAATACACACTGGTGATCAAGTGTGATTTGGATAAAGACTGAGCATAAAATGACATTTCTGTTGATAAGGCAGAGTTGCCAGAAATACATTTATCTCATTCCTTCATTTTTATATTCATGCCATGCCAATCATCAGAACAGAAATTCTCTGCACAGTATTGGAGTAGCATAGACTTGCATATACCAGATGAGGCAGAAAGTTTTCTGGGACATAGTTAATCCTCCAGAAAATTTCACAAAACTTTGAATTATAACATAGTTGAGGTTGAAAGGAACATCCTGAGGTCCTCCAGTCCTCCTGCAGTTCATCTGGTTGAAATCAACAGAATGTATTTCTATCAGGTCAGTTCTTTGCATTGTGGACCAGCTGGATTTTTTTTTATATGGTACTCAACAACACAGAAGAGCTCCCTGTATGACTGAACTACAGTCTTACTGTTCATTTTAGGTGTTCTGAATGATTTTTTTCCTTTTGTTTTAAATATGCCTAGGTTACAAGGGAGGGGGAGAATCTGGCAAGATGGTCAAGATAGGTGTCTTTATTATTGCATAAAAGATGGCCAGAAACTCATCTCCCACCACTCAGCCAAGTACCATGGTCCCCTTCAGAGCAGATTTCTCTTGCTCAAGTGGCCAAAACCAGGGTTAGGCAGTGAGCTAGCAATGGGGTGGAGAGGTGATAAGAGTCTAGTCTGGTGTGGCCTCCCTCTCATCTGTTATCAGTCAGGGCTCATTCATAAAAGCTGCTGAATTCCTTCATTCTTCTCAACTACATGTGGGATATCAACAGGCAAAGGTTGCTTTGAACTGCTTTGATAGTTCCTATAGTCCTTAGGATGTTTGGCCACCGGTCCAAACCCCAGCATAAAACAGGATTTTGAGATGGTCCAATTCATAATCCTTGAATTGCTCCAATAGCTGCAGATGCTCTGACCATGCTCTTTCCCCCCTCACTTGTCCTCATTGTTGGCTGCAGACGAGAGGACAGCAACTCCAAAATGCTCCCAGTGTGAAAATGAACATTTCTTGGCAATATCAGGCATTTTTAAAAATTGTGCCGGGGGGAAAAGAACTTCAATAATAACCCTTATTCTGTTCTCAAAATGTGAATCAGTGGTAACTCCACAGTTAGGACATAAGCTCCAGTGATACAAAACCAGAAGAAAATTGCAGGCATCCTACAGTGGGTTTGCAAAATTTGAGCATGAAAATATGCAAGCCTATACTTAGAAGAGGTTCTAAATATATAAAAAATCATCAGAAGTTGATCTGAGTTCTATCAGTTTGAAGATATTTTTCAAACACCAAATATGAAAAAGACCTCTTGGGATTTGTTTGTATCTTTTTTCTTGAATTTCCTTAAATCTATTCCCACACTTCTACTAGCAAGTGGTCTGAAAAGTGTACCTAGCTCCAAGTCTGAACTTCTAAACTGACTTTTCCGAAGACAAGCCAAGACCCAAATTCACGCACCACCATACCTAGGGGAGATCTTGGAAGAAGCTGAATCTGAGTTTTACTGCTAAAATTTATCACCTCATAAACTTCATTTCAGAAGTAATCCCTCTTCTGAAACATAAAATCTGTGTAATTTACCTTCTTTGTACCTTCTCTGTATCAAATTACCTGCTTGTACAACAAATACTCTGAAAAAAAATGAGATTCATGGTGACTCTGAATTTAACTTGAGCCTCCAAGAATAGAGGTGTAGGAGGAACCTAACAAAGAACTGCACGTATCTCCTTCTATAGCACTGTTAAAACCAAGAGGAAGGATCACTAAATCCTCTATAACACCTGGCATGTAAAATCCTCCCTCCCTTGAGATCCACAGAGATTTTCATGAAGTTTGCCCATAGATCCTGAGAAATGATTAAACCAAACAGGCTGACTCAGTGTTCTCTAGTTACCTGACTGCTACTTCATTACTCTCCTCAGGAGTGGCTCAACAGAGAAACAGTTTTGTTCACTGAGGAGCTCACACACACAGGCAGAATCCTTTTTGCATCCCAGCATTTTAAAGCTTATTTTAAGGCATTGCATTGAAATTCTGCATGGTTCTGCCATGATTTGTTTGTCCCAGTAAATGCCTAGCCATTCAGCGATAACACATCAGCTTGTGTTATGGATCTGTTTCTGCAGAGTTATGGCCCTGTGAGGGTGTGTGATCTCCTTAATGGTGTTGATGGTGCTTCAGGTGTTCAGCTCAACTGATTCTGAAGGATACAAACAGGGGAAGCTCTCCATATGAGGAAATATTAACTGAAGAAACACTTCTATGTGACTGCTGAAGAACATGTCCCATGGTGGATACCTCCTTTTGAATCAAGGTGATTTTACTGCTATAGTTATTCTCATCTACTATAAGCAGTTATTCTGCTTTGGTCAGAACCAGGGAAGAGTGAATTAAAACCAGTGTTATTATAAAGACGTGTGTCTATTCAGTTTTATGGCTATCCTTCAAATTCAAACATGCAGTGCTGATGCAGTAAGGACAAGCCTGGTGTTTGCATGACAGCTAGCTGTGGGAAGGGCTACATCTCTGGTGCTCCTCAGTGTGCTGAAGCAAACCAGATGTCTGCCATGGGGATGGCTCATGGTGAGGCGGAAGGGCAGCCCCCTACGTGATGACTCGCTCTCACTTCTGATCTGAAGTAAAGTTCAATTGTTTTGGGGCAGGAAAAACAGGAAATCACACAGGGCTTCATATCCTCCTGCCTTGCGCCTTAGCATGGCAAAGGTGAGCCCTGGTGGCAAGGAGGCGATTCAGGCCTTTCTGTCCACCAGCTCAAGATGACTTTCAGTCAACTGGGAACGAGCATGAAATCTGTCATCTGTATCACAAAAGCACATGATGTTGGTGAAAAATGAATGGTGAATATTCATGTCAGGATGCAGAAAACATGTCATGCCTTCAGTCGGTTGCCATTTAAGAAGAAAAAATAAGTGAGATTTCACTTTTATAATGTGAACATACAGCCTGCTCTTCTATATATTTAGAAATAAAAGAACATCTTCATCTAGTAAGTAGTACCAAAGACAGACAACTCTTATGCTAAATTGTCTGCCTGAGTCGGCGGGTTATTTTGGTGCAACACAAAAGATATATTGGATGTGCAGTTGTTTTTTGTTTTGTTTTGTTTTGCTGCTTTGTTTTTGTTTTTCCCCTGAAATTAACAACTGCCTTTCGTTTTAATCATTGTGTATATAAAGAAAATAAAGTCATAAGACATCAAGCACGTCTAGCTCTTAAGGGCACTCGGCGTTGCCAAGGAGAAAGCCTAAAGTTTGCATAACAGCAAAAACCAGAGCAGCCCTAATTTTGCAAGCACGTAGTAATTTCAGTGTAGCTGAAAACTCCAGAAGGAAGACTCTTTTCATTTCCAACACAAATCACTTGTTTGTGTGACTTTTTGGCACACAAGCGCAGGGAGAAATAGTAAGGTACTTTTCAGCTAGCAGGCATCCTTTTCCTTCTCTGAGGCAGCAATAATCATTGTTGAAATACATCGTTAAAAACAGGAAGCTTTATCATTATGATTTTCTAGCAACCTCGCCCTTTCTTGTGAACCCAGCCCTGGCTACGAATCATCTGCTTTGATTCAAACACAACTATTACAGGACTGAAGTGCAGGTATTTCCTATTTTGCTTTAAAGCACACGCGGTGTGCGCTTAGAAACAGCCCCTCTCCGGATGATTCACGCAGCCCTGAGCAGGAGCACTGCTTGTTAGAGCTTTACACAGGAGACCTGTGTGTTTAGATCATGCTTTTGTTTATATTTTAGTTCTGCAGAACAGAGGGAATGGGGAGAGAGCTTTTGCACTGGGAAAATATTTTCTGAGAGGGAAGCAGCAGGAAAATGCTGAGGATGAATTTGCAGGAACTGTAGCACAGGAACAATGATGATTTTCAATGCATAAGCAACAAGTAAGCACTTCTCCTGGTGGTACTTAGCAAAAAGACCTCCACATAGGACCATAGCAGGCTCACTACTGCAGCAATAATTTCAGATGCATTCAAATGGCTCCTTAACAACACATGCAGGGTTGGGTATGTATGCACTCAGTGGTACCAGCTGCTCACTCCCCAGGAGCTGTGATGACAGCCAAGACCACTGCCCACCCAGCAATGCAGCCTGTGCTCACTGGGGACAGGCACCAATCCCTGGCCAGACCCGCTCCATGTTTCTTCAGCAGAAACATCCCCCAGGCATGGGACCACCCTCTGGGAGAAAACCCCACCACTCCCCTCTCCACAGATGAGACGGTGCCCAGCTGCCAAGTCCCTGGGCAAGGGGGCTGTCATCACTTTTGTCTCAGGCTTTTGGTTTTTGCTGGCTGTGAAGTAGTGTCGGGGTGATGATGGTAGAGGAAGGGACACTGGCTCAGATGCAAAACTCTGCTAAGGCTGCTTTATCCCCAGGAAGGCTGCTGAACCCAAGGAATGGGCATTTAAATGGCTAACAAAAAAAGCCAACAAGAAATACTTCAGAAGGGATAGTAAACCACGTCATTGTAGGCTTATAGTAATCTCCAGTTATAAACCCACCCTTGAGAACAGCCTATCTGAGGCTACATTGTGAGGAGTTTTTGGTGCTTTCCTCAACCAGATTGAAGATGTGTAAATGGAAACTGATCCAGTATAGTTTCCTTGAAACCTTTAGATAGCTTTAAAGCTCTTATCCTGTATCTTTCCTCTCCATGTCTCTCACCCACAATGCAGAGGCAGCCCAGAGAAAGAGAAAGAACTTAGATTTCACACCCCATCACCGGTGGCATCCTCTTTATGGCACATTGTGTCTTTATGCCATGTCTACTTACACAGCACAAAAATTCTGTCTTAATTACTTAATAACTGGTCTTTAACTTGGTTAAAAACTGCTGTTAAAATCACAGCCCACTCTTGACACAGCTGATAGGACTTGGGCTGGGCAGGCACTCTCAGTCACTGCCTGTGGCTACCAGGCCCCTGCCCTTGGCTAGCAACTCAGGGAGGTTCCCCCAGCATTTCCAGCAAAGATACTGGGTGCCAACCAGCCTGGCACCTTTATGAGCACCTTCACCAAGCCCTGCACCATTTGGGCTCACTCAGGTCCCCTGCATGCCCAGGGGGGACATGCCCTGAAATGCTTGGGGAGCTGCTGAGGAAGTGACAAACCCTGGCTACAAATATAGGTTGTGTCCTGGCTGTGAACTTGGCAGGCTGCAACTGCAAAAGGCTTCTGTGGTCTAAGGCAGAGTTCTCAGGGCTTTTTATTCTCTGGGGTTTGTTTTTGTTTGGACACACTGAAGATGACTGGTAATGGATGAGAAAAGTGAAGAGGAGGATTTCTTATTTACAAACACAACACTCTGCATCCTGCAGTGGAGTGTTCTGCAAATTCCCTGCAAGCAGAGGTGCAGCAGCCCACCACAGAAAATGCACTGGGCCTTACACCCACCAAATCTGCATGAGGGTGATGAGCTGGCTGACAAGAACACACTCTCTCAAGCTTTGTCTCTGGTTGCTATCAAGTTTTGTTTCTTGCTTGCTTCCCAGGGGAAGAAGGGAGTAACCACGCAGCACAGAGAAGAAAGCTTTGCAGAAGGAGAAGAAAAGGACTCTACAAGCTGGGAACAAGAATGCTGGGCTGGCGGTTTGAACTAGTTCCCTTGAGTTCCTTCCCAATCTCTTACCTCTCTGTATCCTCATTATTTGATTATCACAAGAGAAATCTAAAGAGTGCATTCACAGATTCCCAAATAAATGTCTGAGACAACTGTGAAAAATCAGAAGAGCAGACAATGTTTTTTGCAACCTATCAATCAAGACTGACCAAGTCAAACATTGCTTGATGCTGGTTTTTATATCTCTGCTTATTATATTTTTAATGGATGTGGTGCCCGACAGCCTCATTTGTGGTTTCTGTTGTGCATGACTACAACCAGTGAGCTTACTGAAGGCTTTTCCCAGTCCCATTAAGGAGAAACTGTGCAGAAGATGGATGTGGATGATCAGATAAGAAAGCAAATGGGGCAACATTGATCACTACAGCAAGCCAAAGCTATCACTTCCCTGTTGTGTTTATTTTTTTGTAGGCAAAACAGCAAAGGAAATTTTTAAGGGGGCAGTCAAAGAGTTATTGCTACTATTAGAGAGCAGTGAGCTTTGTAGTGACTGCACCCAGCTCTGAGAGGAGCTGTGGGGGATTGATGGGCCCAGAATAGACCAGAGAGCAGCAGAGGTGCGCAGCACTTTCTTATACAGTTCCACCAGGATGCAAGTGGTGGGACATAGCCAAAATGAAGTGCCAGGAAAAAGGCAACCCATGGAAAAGCTGGATGAGTAAGGAGGAAGAAGGGGTTGCAGAGTCCATTCCCCTAAAGCAGAGGAGCAGGGCAGCCGGTGACAGTTCAGGAGGGAGAAGCAACAAGGGACAAACAGCTTCCTTCCTCCCCAGCATGCGGTATGCAGTGATGATTGAGCTCTGAGCTGATTTATACTGACTGCAGCTACTGCTGTCTCACTTATCCTGGTTCTTCACAGTGCAACCCTCTTTGCACATTCTAGCCATCACCCTGCTCTTATTGATCATAATTTTGCAACAGGAACAGGGTGACTTTCCTTCCCACCCACCCACACTTGTCAGGCTTCTTGTGTACAATAATGATTCTTAAATCCCTGGGCACTGAATTTCTTTCTCTGAAATCTTCCAAACCACGCCAGACAATATTATTCAATCTCTCTAGCCCACAAAGCTCTCTGGAAAGTCATATGTAAAGCTAGCTTTATTGTAGCTCGTGCAAAAATTCAAGCTTTGCATGTGGTATACATGTACATGTATATCTTATGTCTCAGCAAAGTTTTCCATTTCCTCATGCCACAGGGATTTAGTGTGCAAATCCTGGCTTTTCACATCAGATGTTGTACATGTGTCAGTCAGAGACATGCAGAACTGCAGTTATGTCTGAGAAACAGGATCCCAGCAAACAGTGTTGGTGGCAAACCCCTGCATTGCTGTTCTCCCACACATATCCTTGGCTGCTTGAGTCACTGGGAATTGTGCTGCTCCTAATACCACATGTACCTTTGGGGCTGAGACTTGGGCTACACAATGCAAGAAACCCTGCAAACCAGGAAACCCAAGAAGGGTGTGATATTTTTTATTTTATATTTTTAAATTGGTGCAAGAGGTATTTTATAGGTAATTAAATCCTTATCACAATTTTCAAGCAAGGTTAGGGAGTTACATAAAAGGGGATGGCATGAAAAAGGTAGAAAAGGTACTGTTTTCGTTATATCAGCAGTTTTCTGAACAAGCCTAGAGCTCTGTTCCAAGCTTCTTACCCAAACTGAGCAGTTACTGAATTATGAGGATACCTGAAACTGAGTACTGCTCACAAAACCAACCTGTAACAGAGTCCCTATGGACCCAAGAAGAGAGGCTACTTGTGGTGAGATGGCCTTTTCTGAGATGGGTAGCATTTAGCATCCTGACTGACCTGCTCCACAAGTGCCACTGCTGAAAAGAGTGGTCTCCACACCTCCTCCCCCATGGCCAGCTCTGGGTGCCTTGTTTCTTCATGGAGCAAAGAAGGTAGAAAATTCACCCTGCCAAAGGAAGGGTCGAGCTCAGCACCCTGCAGTAAGAGAAGTGCCACCACTGGCACAAGGGAGGGGAGGAAAGTGGGAAGAGTGAATCCACCTTTCAGCACCAACTAGCTGTAACATGGATTTGCACCCTGCCGTCTTGCCCACGCCTGTCTCTTTGTTTGCTTCAGACTGTACAATCCATTTAAACCGATTAACTAATGGGATATAAATTCACAATGTGCCCATGCAACAATCAACCCAATGTCAAAGAAAAGTATTTTAAACCCCTTCTGTCAACAGTTTTGGCAAAGTGAGCCTGAGTCCAGCTCAGCCCAGTGCCCTGGCCCCTTGTGCCATGCATCCCCACTGCTGTGGCAGCTTTCTGCACTCCCACCCTATCTTGCCAGCTCTCCCCTTCCCCAGGCACAGCCCCCGTGGAGTGCCAATGCAGCTCCCATGACCCCAACCTCAGCTTGACATGCTCTCCTTGTTCTCTTTGCATCTTGTGGCTACCAAAATGAAAGAGGTCCCAAAGAGAAGGGGAGAAAGAACAGAAACAAAGCCAAAATAGATTTTCCCTGGTCCATCTCTGTCCCCATCCTCAAATATATTCTACTCTCCTCACTTTGAGAACTGGTCTATCTCATGTCTCCTCAGCACTTTGGCTAGGCTTTTGGGCTTGATTAAAGGTAACTATGACATAGAAGAAATTAAGATAGCTACTAGACTTTTTTTTTTTTTTTCTTGTAAAAAATCAAAATAGATGAAAGGAAGAGTTAACGTTAGGAATTTTCTCAGATGATTTTTCTTTTGATGTCCTGGTGCAGTCTGTGTTTATTAATGATGTTTAATGCATGCTCTCAGTTTAGTGATTTCTTTTAATTTATACAAGCATGAGGAAGGGATATTAGTATTAGAATTGCATTTCAGTTGTCTGAAGTGTTACCCTGAAATGTTTCCAGAAGGCTGGATAGAAAGGAAAGAGAAGGTTTAGAGACATCAGGGCATGGGCTGCTTATACCAACACATAATCTATCAGCTTGCTATAGGCAAAGATGCACTTCTGAGTTCCTCAGCTTTAGAAGGAAAAGCATTTGTTGTTTTGAATGGTAAGTGAATACACAAGTGCGCTTTCTTTCTTTCAGAAAAGCTTTTACTCTCACGCTGTCAACAGGAGAGATGGAATCTAAGCAGACTCATTTTTACGTACTGAGGAAATGGTCAAGTTTCAAAGTATTGGCACCTTATTAAAAACAAAACAAAACAAAACAATCAAAATTTGTTTCATATTGTTATCCCTCCAAACACTTTTTAGCATTCAGATTTGCTTTAGGTGTTTTTCCCCATCAATTATGTAAAGAAAGCAGCCTGGTACTATTAATTTTTCTGTATCTTGCTTCATGCTGTGCCTGGTGGCAGAGTGTTGTTCTTCAGTTTCCCATACTTTTTCATGAAAAACGAGAGCACTGAATTCTTTGCTGGACAATGCAGCTCTACATTTGTGTTTGTTTTTGCAGATTAAAAACCTGGCTTAGCATAGTGTTAGCTTTGGACCTAGCAGCTAATATTAGCATGGTGTAGGTTGGGCTGCTACATTTCTTCAGGTAAAGCACAGCTGGCAAGCCTTAGGGCTTCATGCCCCAAATGACCTTTTCTGTAGCACAACAACCAGAAAAGATCTCTGGGATTAAATTTGTCCACCAGGTTTGTTGTATTGATTGAACTCATAGTCTTGCTCAATGCTCAAGAAGGGTGAAGTTCCATGAGTGCTGGTGGTGGAGAGCAACAGCAGCAATTTCTGAAGCATACAGAAGGGTAACACACACTGAGTGAGAAGAAGAAAAGAGTCGGATGTGAGATGTGAGAGAGAGCAAAGAAAAGGAGAAGCAGCCAGAGCAAGACAGAGAAACAAGTAAGACACACAGCATGCTGGAGCTGTGAAAGCAGAAATGGAAGTGAAAGAGGGTTTGGAAGGACACTTAACACTAGCCCAGCCGCAGCAGTTCAGCGCTGCTCCGCTGTGAGTTCCCAGCACAAGCCCAGCTGCTGTTTAGAGACACCACTGCACCAAACAGCCACTAAAGCTGCCCCAGCCTGTTCTCCTGGGTCGGGCAGAGCAGTAGTGAGTGGGGCACTCTGGAAAGGGAGATTACTGGAAAATAAGGTGGGAAATCCCTCCTGGTTAAAGGGGAATAGCCAGGAATTAAAAAATGCAAAATCGCCAAGCTTCCCTGTCACAGCTGGTATTCCTATCACATCCTACCCATTTTTATTTTGAAGTAGCTTCATGTATAGGTGCCCCAGTTAGCTGAAGTTAAGAAGAGAAACAAAAACAAAAAGAAAAGCAAAAACAAAGGCTAGCACTTCCCCACTGTCATAAGCCTCACAGTAAGTAAAGAGCTTACCGAGAAATGCTCACGAAGTCATGATAATTCATCATTTTGATTCTGCCTCTTCAGCATTTCCAATGGCTGTCCTTTGCCTGAAACTAGCTTCTGAAACAAGATCTGAAGTCTGAGCTCACCTTCCCAAAACCCGAAAGATTCATAAACATATCTTCCCTATTCATTCACTAGACAAGAAAAGTTCTCCTTGGTTTGCCAAAGTCACAGAAAGTTTCAGTCCTTGGACTGTAATTTTGGGGGGATTTTTTAATTTTTATTTTATTTTTGGTGAATGGTTTGACTTGTTCTCTTTATTTTGTTCGCCTTTCTCTCTGTGTGGTTATGAAGTGTGGCAGAGCAGAGTGGACAAGAATGCCCTCCCCTGTCTCATGCACATTTTCACATTAGGCGGAGGTGACTTTGAACGGTGACCTCTCTTCTGGAGCCCAGGCCACATGCTCTAATGCTCAGTCACTCTCACAGCTGTGGGAGCCGTTAGTGAAATCAGTGCCGCATTTCTGAAGTGTGTGTCAAGTTGTGCTGTGTGAGTCCAAGGGAACAGCTATTCTGAATTTCTCAAGAAATGGTTATCTCTAAGCAGATTTGGCTCATTTCTTTAATTCCTGCTTTGGCTTTGAGACGCCCAGTCTCCATGCCACCAGACCACTGGGACAGCCACACTTAGAGCAGAGCTTCCCTTTGAAAAATGTTGATGATTCACACACTTCACCATGACTCTCTGCAGCCCTCTGAGCAACCGCTTCATTTGCAGAACAAAATTCAAACCATAAATAGGAAGTTCATAGCCAGGTTGCTGGTGTTGTAGAACTAAAGTAATACATTAATAAATTTACCATGCAGTCAACTTGCATGCTCTCATTTTGTCATCATCAGAGGTTTGCAATTGTGCTTATGTTTGGCTATCCAATATTTTTTCACTGCTGTGCAGGTCAGATAGCTTAATCTGTAAGTGAATGCACAGAGCAGGATGAAGCATCAAAGACAAACAGTAAACTTCTAATTCAATAGTTCACTTAATGAAAAGAGTTTCCCAAAGCTTGAAAGAACCATATTGTGACTGAATCACAGCGTTGACTCTTATAGTCGCAGACTTTAACTAGCCTGCTACTTTCTTCACCGCCTATTCATTTGTGTTCATTGTAGGCTATATTTTTATAACTTATGTCAGACGAGCGTGTAAGCCTCCCACAAACATTCACTCCAGCCCCTCCTTTTGCGGTGACCTTCCCATGCGAATGCTCCGCAGCGAAGCTGGTCGGGGACGAGCCAGGAAATGAAACTCTGCGAATCTCAAGCCTGGCTTGGAAGGCAGCCAGGCCGGGTGCCTGCGCGCACTCACAGCGCCGGCAGCGGGGCTGCTGCCTCGAATGTAGGTCACGGCTGGCTCGTGGAAATTCACTGCTGACAGCACCGTGTGAGGAGTGCCACAGCGTAGCACTTCAGGGACAGGAGGTGGACGGGCAGTGCTTTCTGCATGGTAATTACAGCGGTGCAAGGGGGAGAGGCTCTCAATTCCTTTGGCTCGCTCTCCTCCATTTTCGCCACCTCTGTGAGCGAGGCATGCCAATGTCTGAGATCACTAGGGAGATTCCTTGAGGGCACGTTTCGCTTGAAAATGTAGTTTAAGTACAAAATTTCTTGACAGAAATGAGGCATCTGTCTTTTGTCTTTTTAAACAGCTTATTCTCAAGAAGTTGTTGCAGGCTGAGTGCTATTGTCAGAGCGAGAAGCTGCCCCTGAGGTGATCTCCCCATTGCCTGCAGATCCCTGCCCACAAGCCCGCCCACAGCAATTAATGGGGATTTTTCCTTTCTAGTGGAATACAGATGCACAGAAACACATGCACACACACAGACACATGTTGTGGAGATCGGACTTCTGATGGCTTCTGAACTCAACTGAAACCAAACGCAGAGCGTGCTTACTGTTCGCATGTAACCACACATTTGAATATGCTGGGTATTGTGCTCTGAAAGCAAGGAAGAGAAAACTAGTTTGGTTAAAATAAGAGCTGACAAACCTTTCTTTGGTTTTTATTTCACTGAGTCGTCATACTCATCAGAAGAACATCCTTTCTTGTGTCTCATTTAACCCCAGGACAGTAATGCCCAGTTCTCTGCCACTTCTGCATCCCTTGTTTTGGAGCCCCATCACCTGCCATTAACACCTTGCTCTAATTGCCACAGTCATCGCACCGTGCTGTCACCCTGCACCTTCAGCATATCTTAACACATCTGAGAAATGACGATGCAACAAGAATATAGCTGTTCAAAATGAGGCCACAGAAAAGCTCATGCTGAAAGTCTTGTGTTGGTCCTTCAGTCTCACATATGAAGCAACGAAGATCTTTTACACTGGTGGTCTATTCTGAAAAAAACAGGACCTCTTCTGGTTAATAATCCTGTTCCCATCTTCCCATCCTCCACATCGCATATACTGTCCCTGTGCATTTATATTGTGTGGTTTTCTTAGCCTCTGTATGCATTTCCCTCTATTACACTACTGCTGATGGTAAAAATCATAGAGTGGTTTGGCCTGGAAGGGAACCTTAGAGGTCACCCAGTCCATTGTACCACTAAGCACTGCAGTTTTAAGGAACCTGCTCCTGACAGGTAAAGTAGTTTGGATGTATTATGCATGCTGGCACTAAGATTAGTTCTTCACTGTGCTTTGGGCCTGAATCAGACATTGTCCCATGTCTGCAACAGTTACTGGGAAAAGAGAGCCTCCACCCACCAGCAGACAAGGGGCTGCAAAAGAAAAGGATGCTGCTGAGAGGACAAAAGTAAGGCATCAGGCCCCAGCCTTGTGTTGTTTCAGTCCTGGCTTGATGTCATGATTATTTTGTCTTGCTGGGAAATACTGTGGTTAGGGAGATGATGCATCTCAGTTCAGTCACTCTGAGCTGAGAGGAGAAACTCATCCAAGTGAGTTTAGTATCCCAAATCCAATACATATTTCATACAACTTTTACACAGCTGTCAGGACAAAATGCATTACCAGCCAGTGACCAGTTCTGAAGAAGTAGCTCTAGGATTTAGGGAGTTTAGCTCTAGGATTTAGGGACAACACCACTAAAACAAGCAAGCAAACAAGCCACTGCCCCTGACTCTTATAAAATTATTTCCTTAATTGCCTCTGTTTTAAATTCTTCCACCCCTACAGATGTATCTCTGAACACGCGTAGAATGCTCCTACCGTGACTGAACATTTGCCATCTGAGCTTGATCAGGATTCAGGAACTGGAATAAAAATTCACCATTCTCTGTGTTCACAGCCAGACAAATTTCCCAATTCCTCCTTGGTTTCATACAGCTAGTCACAGTGTTTCTGGAAATGGACAAATTTTCATTGCAGGAAAAAGATTCAGCCACAGCTCTTTCTGGAAGCTAATACATACCAAATTACAGCTCTGCTTCTGGATGGCAGTGTCACCTGTGCTCCAAAAAACCCACCTTGCTCTAGCCATGCTCTGGGCTCCAGTGCTTGGTTCTACAGTGACCTGGCAAATCCCTTAACCTCCCCGCTCCCTTGGTAGCTGAGCTGTAGGATAGGTATGCTACAGGCTCATGGGCTGCTGAGCAGCTTTGTTGAGGGTTTGTGTAATGACGCATACAATGAATTGTCAGTGGGATATGTGTAGGAAACCTCCAGCTCCCAGGTACAAGCCTCCACTTATTTAGCACAGGAGTAACTCCATTAGCTGATAATATCAGGAAGTGATTATGCTTTATTCAGGCACCTGTAGGAGAAGGGCATGATAATATGTGGTTATTGTACTAAATTAATTAAATGCCCTAAGACCCTTAGTGGGAAGAGTTGGTAGAACTTGAGTTCTGAGAGGGTAAATCATTTATGAGTTATCCATCTGAATTATTTACCTTCCTTTAATTTCTATGCCCTAGAGGCAGATTTCTATAACATAGCCCTAGTCATCCAAAATTTGGTTATCTAGTCAAAGCTGGATGTCTAAGGTCACTCAATAGTGGAAATATGAGCAACGGCAGTGGAGGACTCATCCCTCCTACCTTAGGCACCTCCCTCAGAAGGACTGGAGAAGCAGCTGTGATGTTTAGCTCAGACTAGACAGCTACCTTCAAATGCTAAATGTGCACACTCAGGGTACATGGTTAGCCCCTGGTGTGGGTGCACTGTTGAGCTTGTTGCTGTCTTGTGCTCCCCACCAGTGCTGGGCCAGGGCTTGTCACAGGCAGGAGTCCTGCCTGTTGCTGCTCCCGCTGCCAGGCTTGCACCAGAGCCACTGGCACCTGGCTGAGGCAGCACATGGTGGCAAGAGACCTGGGAAAGAGGACAAAGTTGTGGTGAAGGAAAAAAATGAGATGGAGAATGAAGAAGAAGAAAAACAAAACAAAACAAAACAAAACAAAACAAAACAAAACAAGATGCAACTCATCTGGAGTTTCAAGAAAGGAAAGGTTGTTTGAGGGCAGAAAAAAAAACACCCTGTACATCATGTACAGGGCATCATGTAATGTTGGAAAGTGGGTGGCTGGCACTCCAAGCAGAAGGATGGATGGGTGCACCACCAGAGCCATACCTAGAATGGGGCAGGCACTCACCTCTCCTCTGCTCAGTGCTGCCTGGCTTTCCTGCTCCCAGATGCCCACTTCATGAATCCCATTGGCAGTGTAGATGTAGATCACGTTCCATCAACACAGATCTCACAAGGCCATCCCCGTAAACACTCATTGCTAGGCATGCCAGAAACACTACTGCCAGAGGGGAGCTGCTGGAGGAAGGAGAGGCATCGCTGCTGCCCCATCCACAACCTCGTGCATACCTCTCACCAACCCTGCAAGAACAGCCTCTGCAAGGCACTTACGGGAAGGGCAGGGAGAGAACCAGCACCCAGATGTCCTGAGCATGCAGATTTATATTTGGAGGCTGTTACAAATATAAATTATTTTAAGGCAAGCATATTAATCAGGGCCTTTTTATGCATTTGCTGCAAAGAGACACAAATGAAGAGTCATGAGTGCATGCTGAATGTAAAGGTTAATCAAAGGCAGCTTCCTTTGGCAGCTACATCCTTCTGCTGGTCTTTGCCAAGAAATATTCACTTTACCCTTTTGTGTTTTTTTTTTTCTTCTTCTTTTTTTTTTTTTCCCTTTAAATCAGAATTATATCACACCCATTTAAAAATACCTGGAGAAGAAAATGGTGAACCTGTAACACTTCAAAGCTACTTTGAAAAATGGCTTTTCAGCTCCAGTAATTTTGTCTGAGACTTTCCTATACCTATTGTAAAAGGTGCTGACTGATTCTTTGTTGCAAGCATTGAATGTAATCCCTTTAAGAAAACCACCTGAGCTAGCAGAAAACCGCAGAGCAGTCCCAGCACATCCAGAAGCTGTACAGGCCTGTTGATAAATCTGTTCTGGGGACGTTATCTCATACACACTGCCCAGCTGGGAAGCATTTGGAAAAATTTTATGGACCAAGACAGCATTAAATGGTGGGTTGAATGCAGACTGCAGTGCCGGATTGTAGCACCTAAGCCAGCTTTAGACAAGCCCATACCAACTTAAGAGGCCATTTACCTGGCAACACTCGTTTTGGGGGAAAAAAAAAATATTGTCTACGTTCTCATTTACTCAAGCAGATCAGCTCACACCTGAGGTTTTGAAGTTGCAAAAGAACTGTAAAATTGTTGCACTACTGTTCAGCTGGGCTACATCCCTCTGTCTACTCCCACTGGAGGTGGATTTGTCTGTGGGGGGCAAGGTTTGTAGGGCTTCCCAGATACTTCTGCTGCTGCCAGTCAGTCCTGGGACTCATCCAGGTGGTGATGCTTGATTCTTCGGTACAGAAGCAGTTCTGACCTTGGCTTTACTCTCTGCCATAAGCAGCACACTTCCCGTAAGTCATTAATTTGTAACTTTCTTCAGGCTGTGCCAGGAGCTGAGTCGCTGTAAAGTAACATATACTGAATTTCAAAACAGGCTGAGATATACCAGGAAACCACCCTTCTGCACTGACAGGATTTTACTCTCCAAGACCAAGTAGGTAGAGTAAGACTGTTTTCACATCCCACCAATGCTGACTTCTCTTTACTTCCTTTCTAGCTCCACATTTTATTATTATTATTTTTTAATCATTGGGGAAAAAATCTGAAATATATATATGTATATTTCTTCTATTATCCCGTTTCCAAATTTAGGTCTCTGATTTTTCATCTTGTTGAAATTTCTCTGCTCTGGGATATGGGAGGGTGGGGTACCTCTTTCCACTCCTGGAAAGGTATGAGGAGTAAATGAGGTCAATGAGAGTTCAACCCAACGACATAGTTATACTTTCCTAGTCAGGCCCATATTCTCAGCTTCAAAATTCCTTCATTAAAGCTTCCCCTTCAGACTTCAAATAGATGCAGTTAACATATCCAAAATTTTGCTAACAAAAGGAAAAATTCTGAGTCTCTTCTAGCCTGTTAAGGTAAAAACCTGCTTTTGGCTCCGCTTGAGACACATCAAATGATCATGCCTGTAGATGTCTGCTTTTAAATCTTCACCTGAAATTAAATTGAGTTTCCATCTTAGTTTCTTATCAAGACCACTTCATTACTGTCCATTGCTCTCATGCAGCAGGGCTCTGTCTTTCTGATTACCTGTGGTCCATCAATAGTCTCCAAGATGGGATAAAATATTACTTCAGCCAAAGGATGGAAATATTTCCTACTGCAACAAAACCCATAGTCTCCCAACCCCCTGGTAGGGGCTAGCAATTTTCTGGAAGTCTTGATAACAGTTTGTCCACCGAGGTCAGGAAAAGGTAGATGTGTTGAATAGCCCTGGGAAGCCTGTATAACACATATTGTTAATAACCTACTCGGTAGATGCTTGTCATCTTCAAGGCAGCTTGATAATGACTTTTCACAGAACTTAGGGTAGAGAAGGTCAGGATTCCTTCTGATGAAGTGAGATTGGCAGCCTGTGGAGAAATGCAGTTTCCCTGCAAATTGAACAATTTCTGAAGAAAAGCAATTTTAGTGTAACTTTGATCAGGAAAGATTTCTTAGATACAGAAAGGAGTATCTTATCTGAGGATGTTTCTGTTTCAGTAATAGAATGCAATACAAATTTCCTAATACAGAGAAAGAATGTGGAAAGGGAAGAAGGGGAAATGAAAGGAAAGGCAAAAATCTGATAAACATTGGAGACCACTGCTGATTACATATGAAATTACTATGCTGTGAAAATGAAAGCTTGCTCTATTCTGCGTAGGAATTTTGAATCATAAGACAAACAGCATTATTCTGTTCAAATACAGCTTTTCAGCAGAGCAGATATGTTGGTAAACATCACAAGCTGTGCTCTAAACCCTTTTATTCTCCCAAATTCCTCTCAATTTCTTTGGACATTTCCTATTATCTACTTAAAGGACACTAGCTAACAAATCTGCTATGTAAACTCTTTGTCTCAGTAGTGTTGTAGGATAAAGTACAGCCAAACAAGACATCTCTCTGCTAATACAATGATTCAGAACTACTTCTGTAACTTATGTGTTACCTGTCTCCACAGGTATTTTATTGTGTTCCATGGCTGTATTTCCAGGTTTTAACTTATTGCCACTTACCATGGTATTTGTTGTGTGGGTGTATTGCTAGTGAACAAAGCTTAACTAGATTTACTTTGAAAATACTGTAAACTTAAACTGCAGTAACAGCTGTGGAAGTTATTATGCCTTATCAATATACAAATACTATGTTCCCACCCCCACTCCTTTTACAGAGCTGCAGATCTGTTGAGGGGCTCTGCAGCACTTTAGGCTGTAGCACTTCCTCTTGCTAGTTAGTACAAAGGCATAAGCGGAGAATTAGACATCCATATAAGTTTCAGAAGCTGAATCAAAAGGTCCAAAAGGCATTTAAGCAATATTCTGAGCAATATTCTGAGCCCAGGCTTGTGTGCATGTGTGCACGTGCATAACCATCATGTATAGCAGCACAGAGGTTCTTTATCAAAAATTTCACTCTTTCTCTTTTCCGGCCCTCCCCCACCTCCACTGGCCACAGCCTGAGGGTATAGCAAGGGTCAGAGTAGCAGATTAAAGAAGTAGGAGAGAAGGCTACATACAGCACATTGGAGTCCGCTTGCCTTGCTGTGGCAGAACAGCCCCTGAGGAGCTGGCATGAGATGGCACCAGTCCTGGGGATGGTTCAGAGCTACCTCCCCGTCTGCAGCCTCCCATCCTGCCCTTGTTTTTCTCCTCCAACAGTGAGTGCACCTGAGAGCCTTGATGCACAGACAACTTTTACAAAGCCTTTTAAAAAAATAGTGTGGTCATTTCCACCCATGAACCGCATGAGGTTTGCTCTGGGAACATGGAGATCATAATTTTTCTTCAACTAGTAGGGAATTTTGCCCCCCATATTTTTTTCCATTCAGTTCCTATTATAATTTCTGTCAGCACTGGATAAAAGAGACCTTTAACTCTGGCAGATAGTGGAGGAACTAGGAATCCTTGTTCCTCATTACAGCAGTAGACTTAGCAGTAGCCAAGCTGTTATGAAACACTGTAGGGTTCACAACAGGAAGTACAACCATCAGCAGCAAGGCGAATAAAGGCTTTCCTTCCTATTTTAAGATTTCAGAACTTCCTTATCCTCCAGCTCAAAATCCTCTTAGAGGTCTAGCATTTCTTTAAGGGAATTTTTCTCTTTTTACTGCCTGGGCCACATTACAGATACACCACCTGCTCACTCTTACGGCATGCTCAATTTGCATGAAAAACAGGCAGAAGGAAAATAAAAGATGCAGCTTAATCAATCCTCAGAGGAGACCCTGAAACCTCTGGTCAAAGGTCTGCAGACTGTATTAGGTACCCACTCCCCTGGCTCCATCTGAGCTCCTGCCACAGCTCTGTGTCTCGTTACTCCAGCCTCATTTCTCTTTCTCTAATTAAACATGGTGCTGTCACTCAGGATGGCAAATAATCTCACAGCCTATTCAATATGTACCTGTTGACTCCTGCACAACAATTTAATCAGAATCTGATAGGGTTTGGAGGCAATCCATCTGTTTAGGGGCCGAACAAATAAAAGCTGTCTGAGAAACTGCTCTCAAAACCCAGAAGAGGGATTATTTCCTACTAGGTGCAAAGCCTGGATCAGATCCTATTCATTTTATTTATATGAGCACTCACACTGTGAATGGAATGACACAACTGAGCTAGGTAAGCAGGAGTCAAACTATTATTTTCAGTTCCCTGAATACCCTCAGTCCTCATTCACTGAGAGTCCCAAGGACCTTTTGACCACAGTCAAGCAACACAAGCAGCAAGTTTAAGCATGGGATTATCTGAGCAGTTAAAAGTTAGGCACATGCTTAAACACTTGCTGAGTTAAAGTTCAGAGCAGCTCTTGGGGTTTGGTCTTCTCTCCTCTCATTTGTGAACACTGAGAAAAGTCTTTGTGAAGATGTGGTTGCTTCTGGCTTTCACACAGCTTCATATAGTACAGTCCATAATTTTTTTTGTCAGCTGGGGAGATTACTGCGTGTGGGAACTTCTCACACTGCACAAACAGAACAAAAAGCAATGACCCCCACCAGCTGGACTTCTTCTCTCTCCTTTAAGGGTGTCTTTCCACGTGGGTGGAGATATTAAAGGACCGTTGCATAAATCCCAGGAGGATGGGTGAGAAAGTGGGTTCCAAGTGCTGGTGGCACTAAGAACGATGGTTCCAGCTGCCAGCTGCGGCTTTGGGCAGGAGAGGGACACTGGTAGTTCAGGCAGCATCTGTGCATGGCACCAGTATGCTCATCTTCACTAGTACACCCCAGCATCCCATTTTAGCAGCCAGACATAGCATTGCTTGATCACCTCGCCCATAGGCAGGCACAGTACTGTGCTCACTTGGAGAAAAAAAGGCTGAAGCAGATGCCCTTTTCATTTTATCCTCAGCACTCTGAGGAAATGAATAACTGAGTCCACTCCTTGGACAGCTGGGAGGTTGTAGGCCACCTCCCTGTCCCCCTCATCTACTCAGCTTTTGTTTCAGGATCCTGAAGCTGCTCCAGCTGGAAGAGCCCTCAGGGCCTCCCCTTGCAAAGCAGCCTCTCTAGCTCCTGGATTATCTGGCTGTCAGGGCCCAGGGCCTGTTGATTATCACTGTATCAGGCTCCTCTGCATGCAGGATGCAAAACGAAGCAAGGGGGAGGGGAGCGGGATACAGGGTAAACTCTACCACAGCCTCTCAAGGTTGCCCTGCAGCTATTATTAGGCCTGAGCTGTTGATCCAGGGGCCCTCTCTTTGTCTCCTTACACCAGGTAAAGGCTGCAGACAAGCTCTCCAAAGACTGAAAAAGTGACTGACAGCCTCACTGCTCCCCTTGCCAGGGCAATGGGAAAGAGACAGCCTCCTTCCACATCCACCCTTCACAGGCAAATAGACCGTGGTTCATGCCTGCTAGGAGGTGCTCACTAAGGGAAGGTAGCAACAGAAACTTTATACTGTGTTTTCTACAATGCCCAGTAGAATGATGCCCAAGGCCTGAGGACTCAATGGACAAAGTCAAACCCATAACACTGTCAACATTCCCCCTCCTAATTTATCCCATTGTCTCAGATTTTGTAGCCTTTATATTACATGTTGCAGAACACCTCTCAGCATGCACACGCTAATCTAAGAGCAGATGTTCATTTTGCAAACAGCTGCTCTGATTGAAAATGGCACTGTCCTGGCTTCCCTTTCCTGCCCCCTCAAGTGAAACTCATTCCCTGCATTCCACGACATAGGTTCAGGTGAGCTCCTCATCAGGAAAAAAAAACACACTGGCTTAGTTCACCCCACCCAGGAAGATACTGACTTATTTACAGGACATGTAATGCAATGAAAATTAGGCTTTTCCAAACCGTAGTACAGAGGGCATTGAGAATTTCCAGACACTGTTATAAAAATTTGGTCTTTGAAATTTATCAATGAGGAGTTCTGTGTCCTACTACTAATGATTCAGAAGATCTTACTAAAATATCACTGTGAAGTAAAATGGTGCTGTGTGCAGACACCCACTTCTTTAAATCCACTCTCAAATTTGATAGCAGTTTTGCACAGGACCACTGCTTCTGTCTACAGTTCATGAAAGTTAGTGAGATTTATCTCCCCCAGCAAACCTGGAACAATACCTGTTGTGAAGAGACCAGAGACTAAATTTAAAGTACAGCACCGAAACACATCAGGTCATTACGATTCTTACAGTTTTTCCTGTTAACATGCAGCTTCTTTGAATGCACTACATAAAACAAGTACAGCAAGTCTCACACAAAACTGTAGAACTGCACAATGCAGCTGGATTAGTAATAATAATAATAATAATGTCTTTCCCGAGATAAGCACTTGCCTGCAGAATTTCAGCTGAACAGTAATCTTTGTGGATAACTAATTTTTAGCAGGTATAAACATCTGAAATAAGAGAACTTTAAACAATAACAGGCAGAATGTGCACATCCGGAAGATGTATACATATATCTGCAGAAATTCAGACACTGCTTGCAGCAAATAACTCCAAAACGCTTTTCCATTCACAGTTGTCTTTTTTTCTTCTTCTTCTCTTGGCACTCATGAATATCCCTTAATATTCTTATGAGTTTTTCTGCTTTTGATCCTCATGAAAAAAATAATCTTTTCAATTTAAGTTAGAATAAATAAGCCCCCTTGATTTTAGCATGTAAATGATGCTCATGGAGTCAGTGCTGTGTTTATTATAAATGACTGTTTCATATACAGTGCAATATTTTGCAGGTTCAAAAAAGACTGCATTTTTATTGCAAACTACAATTTTCTCAGTATTCTTTTTAAACAGGCATGTTCTGTACTGTACTGTAGAGTGGGTTCTTTAAAAATATTTATGAAGCTTTTTTTTTTTTTTTTTTTTTTTTTTTTTTTTGTAATATCTCCATGCAAGGGCACATTTTAAAGGAGAGTCTGCAACTGCTCATCACCAGCAATTACTCCTAATAATATCTTTCTGCCACCTAACTATTCACCTAGACATATGTAGATAGGACACACCTCACGAAGGAATGAGCTATATTTTGAGGTCTTTTTTTCCTTTATGCTATCTCCTGCCTAAAAGCACATGGAACTGATCTTGAACTCCCAGAAAAAGAGGGAGACAAAGAGGGAGCAAACAGCATGGTGACAGATCTGGTTAGCAGTGTGATACAGAACAACAGTTCAGGTCTCAGCTCCTAGTGTATGTGGATTAGCAGTTCATTTCTAAAGTCAATAGTTCCTCAAGTTGGTGATGACTCTCACCATACTTCTGTGTTTACACATAAAAAAAAAAAAAAAAAAAAAAAGTAGCTCTTTCCCAGTCTGTTAATAGACATTATCAAACTTCTCTCTGTCCAAACTGTAGATGCCCTAAAAAGGGCTCAGTGCTCCTCTTTCTGTTGTGCTTCATTGCACATATGT
Source organism: Aythya fuligula (assembly GCF_009819795.1). NCBI lineage: Eukaryota > Metazoa > Chordata > Aves > Anseriformes > Anatidae > Aythya > Aythya fuligula. The sequence continues at coordinate 129,266,555 of NC_045559.1, forward strand.
TGGCAATAACCATGTGTGAGCTCATCTTATCTAACAAACTATGTGGGACAGGGCCAGTTCAGTTCTTGTGTGAAATCCTTGAGAAAACCCAAAGAGCACTAGAAACCATAAAACATTGTTTGTTATGAGACTGCTCTCTATTTGAATGATTTACTTGCAGATTAGCAGTCAGGCTGGATCACTGAGGCTGCATCCAGCCTAGCACACTCAGATGTAACTCGCTCTGGGGCAAAACACAGGTTCCCCAGCTGCTGCTTCCACATGAGGCAAAACCCAAGCACCAAGGCATCCCAGATACTGTATCTTCTGGAGGACCTGGCATCCAGGGCTCAGTTTTGTCTGAGACTGAGTCCAGACCAGCCCACTGTCACAGGTAACTCGCAGGAGAGATGTAATTCAGTCCAACCCACAGGTCACTGCCATAAGCCACAAAAGTCCTTTCAGCATTCTAATTCACAGATAAGGGAGTTCTACAAAAGTCCACCCTCTGGATTGACAGAGAAATCAAGTGTAAGCCATCATGACCATCCTAGGCGCCTGTGTTAGCAGCAAGTTTATGAAGTGTCAATAGAGATTTCTCCCCTCCGTTTGTGCATAAATAAATAAATAATAATAATAATGCATTTTCCCTCCCCTAGAAGTCCCTTCTAATCCAGTCAAGGAAATCTGCTTATGGTCTTAAATCAGGTAATTAGTTTAACCTTGAGCAAATCAGCAAGGCATGCCAAAGAAGCAGTCAGCAGTGCCTGTCCAGCTTGCCATCTCTAACTGTGGCCAACATCTCAAGTTAAGGCAAAGGTAGAAATCCCCATGCATGTCTTCCCAAAACTGGTTACTCAGTTAAGGAGGAAGCTGGCAGGTGATGTTTCACAAGTTTAGTTTCTAAATCCAGAACCACCTGTATCACTAACATTATCCTCTATTTTCAAACATGCTTCTTTAGTATTTTCTCTTAGTCTAATGTATTTAGAAGTAATCCTATTTTTCCCAACTTTCTTTTTGCTCAGCTAAATAAGGCAGGATCCAATAATCTCATCTCATTAGCTATTCTAAGTTCCCTGATATATTACCTTGGTAGCTTTTCTCTTCTCCTGTTTCAATGCTGTTTTGTTGTTGTTGTTGTTTTGTTTTGTTTTGTTTTGTTTTGTTTCTGTTTGTTTTTGTTTGTTTGGTTGGTTGGTTGGTTTGGTTTGGTTTGGTTTATATAAAGTAACTCTAATATTCTTTAGGTATTCATACATATTCCCTGTATTGTACTAAAACTTCTCTTTTCTGCTGAAATGCTTTGATTGATGCATCATAGAAGCACAGCCATACAGGGCTGGTAAAGGACTACCTGGGACTACAACAAACCATTCAGTTCTGCTTCTCCCCGTACCTTTAGATTGAATCCCAGTTGTATCACACTGATGATCTTGATCTTCAGCTTCTGGTTCACACTTCATTTTTCCTGCTGCCTCTGAGATGGCAACCCTGCTTCTTATGAGTCCATGTACATGGCTTTGCACTTTATGCTTCTGTAATTCACCCTTTTCTTGTTGCTCCAATTCACAGGGTCCTCCAGTGTTTTGAGGATGATGACGATGATCCCGTCCTTTCCAGCATTATCAACCCCATGCCACTTTGTATTACTAGCAAATGTCTTGAGCTTATATCAAGTTCCTGTGCCAAGGTCAATAGCAAGAAAATTGGATACTGTTGGTTTACAAACCTGTCCCTGAAGCATGCTGCTAACCTCACTCATCCTGATCCCCCTTGACCTTCTCACCTGGTCTCTGCTCTAAGTCCTGTGTGAAACCCACTCAATCTCATTACATAAATGTTTGCAATTAAAATTTCAGCAATGTTCAAGGCATGTGAACTGCTTATTCACAGAAAGCACAGAAAATAAGTGTTTAGTAAAATATTCCAGGGTTTAAAAAATAGTTTTTCCCTTTTAATAGAAGTACTAATAAAGGCAGTAATAACTAGTGAAAGGCTGATATAGAAAGTTGTTTCTTTTTATTAATGTAAAAGTCAAAAGAGTGAAATGAGAACTTAACAAGGTACAAATATAACTTTTTATTGTTTTCTGGTCAATTCCAAAAAAAAGCTGCAATGAAGCTATCTCTACTAAATATAAATACTATTGAGAATAATTTATTCTAAAGTGCATTAATGAGAATAATAAATAATAAGTAAATAATGACAATTCTAAGCTATAGAAAAAGTATTGAATGGAGTAATTTTTTTTTTAAAGTTCAGATTTTCTAGAACAATTGCTCTGCAATTTTGTAACAACTGAACATAACTTAAAAGGAAAGTCATGTACTTTAATAATTCCTCATAAATTGTCATATCGCAAATATTTATTGAATTTTTTCATCCTTCTGTATTTCTCACTCCTCTTAAAAACATGAAAACAATTTGTTTTTGTGAACTGCTAAGTGGAAGAACTTTGAAACAGCTAATCTTCACATGATATTATAGTCATAAATTACTTTTAAAAAAACTCAGGGCAGGACTCTAGTGTACAAATCAATACATTATTCAGTTATAAGGAATTACTTCCAGAAGCTATTATTAATGGGAAAATCCGCAAAGAGCATTAGTCAGTGAGTTTTTCTGACATTGCATTATAAATATTCAAAATACAAATTTTCTGAGATGTATTTGTAGGTAAAAAAGGAAGTACGATATCTGGCTCCTGCCAGCCATGATAGGAAAAGAGATACATTTTGTATGCTGCACTATTGTATCTGTGAAAATTGCTGCCAAATTGCCACTGAAAACATCAAGTCATCCTTTTATTCGTTTTCTATTTAATTGCTAAACCACTTGTGAAGGTCTACAATCAACTGCCTCTTCTTCAATTATCTAAAAATAAATACTATTCAGTGAAATTCTCAGATCAATTCATATCAAAACACAAAAACACAGTTTTATGGTTAGAAAGTAATAGATTCACAGATGCATATGAAGTTCAGCAGCTCTGGATAGAGGATAAAAATATGGAGTGTGCTTCTGTGGGTATTCCTTCAGTTGTCCCTAAAGCTGTCGCTCCCTATCTTTCAGAAACATTGCTCAATGCTCCTTCCTGAGAGGCCAGAAGGCTTCAAGTGGAGCCCAGCTGAAATGCATGGCCCAAATCAACAGGCCTCAGCCTTCCTCCTGTCAAGGGACCACAGTCTTCTGCCAGTCTCTCTCTTTAAGCTTTTCATTACTTACTTGAACATTATGTTACTTCAGACAGTGTTTTATTGATACAAACAAAGGCTATTCTATTATTTTCTGTCCAGCCCCGCTTTACAGACATACCCTCTGTTATTGATAAGTGATCACACCTTTTGTGACTTGGTGCAGTGAGGGCTTTATGTCCACATATGCATATAGCCAAGAAAACCTTATGGACCAGAGCTGAAGCTCTACCTTCTCCCCTTCAGAGGCAGCTATAATTCATTTAATGAGTCAAGGTTTTAACATTGATTCCAGCCTGGGTGTGTCTTTCTTGCAGAAGAAAACACTCATCTGCAACCACTTCAGGGCAGGCTGGTCTCCAGAGTCACCTCAGAGGCACTGTCACCATACCAGGGTCACAAAGCCATTAGCCAGCTTCAGCACCTCCTTGCACAACCTGTGCTGGGTTGCACGAGGGCTCCATGGTCACTGTCAGAAGGTAGAAGTGGCTTTTGGTGGCCTCTTGGCATGCTTGCACACACCCTGAGAGTGGGACCGATCCCCACCGCTTTGATTGTGAACCACTGAGGTGGAAAACCACGGTGCAGGGTACAGGCTTTCACCAGAAATCAAGCAAGCACAATGAAAACGAGCGAATGCAAACATTTTCACACCACACAGTAAAAATATACACTGTTCATTTATTTCACAAAGTGTGGAAGGTTTAGTTCACGGATTAACACACTGAATTTTAGCAACACCAGTGGCCACTTGGAAGCATCTCCTGGGTATGCGCTCCCTCACCTCCTGGGCCTGCAGTGACCAGCTTCCCACTAATGACCACAGGACCTTAGGCATTTCTTGTGCAGGCAGACAATGATTCATGAGCCAGATCCCATCCCAAATGTCCAATTTGACTAATTCCATTTTTTTTTTTTTCTCCACTAAATCGTTGCTTGCTGTGACCAGCTTGCTTCATTTCTGTGTCACCAAACTGGCAAGCACCCAGCTGCAGGCTGAGGAGCAGGTAGGTGCCCCTCGGACATGAGAGGTGTGGGGCTGAGAGCGTGGGCAGGGCAGCGGGGAGCAGCCTGCAGCGCTGTGAAGGCAGGGGAAAGAGGAGGGGAAAAGGCCCAGCCATGAAGCAGGGCCGCTTCCTGCCACAATTACCGGCTGACAACAACCCTCCTCCTCCCTGCACCACCACCTGACCCCCACGCTGGAGACCTGAGCACACATACAAGTAAAAAAGTGCTCTGAAATGCTGTTTTGGATAAACAGTGTGGCCCTAGGGTAAATGACCAGAACAGCAGCCAAGCCTGGGGTGGGAAGCAGGGACAGAAGCGGCTCCATGCAAGTTGAAGTGTCGCAGTCCTGTCACCAGGAGCTGAAGGAGGGAGACCCCGGAAGACAGCAAGGGGCTGCCACCAGCTGCGGGCATTGGGGCAGGCTGGCACAGGACCTTATGTTGTTCTGGGCTCCTTTTTATGGAAATCCTGATCTCGAGTGCATTTTTATCTTCATATTCAGGGTAACCTAAGAACAGTCCACTGTTCGGGATGAATCTTTGGAACGAGCTGTTTTTAATCACTTCCTTCTTTGTTTGATACAATTAGGATGTCTCTGCAGACTGCTGGCTCTTTTTAAAGCTAAGCTAGCAGCCGTAAAGAAGAGCAGACCTTTCTCACTTCCTCTAGCTGTTGAAAAGAGCTACTTGGAAGTGTGTGCTGGGGGGAACAGAGTCACTTCCTTACCATGTTTGGCCAGAGAAAGAGATTGTACTGAACCCGGAAGAGCCGATCATTGTGCAGTTTATGAAAATATTTTAAACATCTCTTATGCCTTCCTGCTCCTTTTTTTTTTTTTTTTTTTTTTATATATTGTATATTTTGAAAAGCGAATATGCATACACTTATATATTACCTTGAAAACAACAGGCTGAGCCTCAGACTTGTCTTACCAATTTTATTTGACAAATTAGAATTCTGCAGTTGAGTCAAAACTAGTTAAAACACAGCACGAGCTTCTGCAAATGCACCCAGTGCACATATTGAGTAAAGTGGTAAAAGGACCAAAGCACCTACTGTGTGCTGCCTAAGTGAGGTTATGTTATAGTGGATACAAAACCAATTAAGAGACAAAAAAAAATTCAGCATTGAGCACAAAAGCAGTAAGCACTGTGTGAAGGGCTTTTTTTTTTTTTTTTTTTTTTTTTTTTTTAACATAGTTTTAGCACTCTTTACATGAAAATTAAACTAAAATGCAGATGTTTTCCATGTTCATGCATAGCTCTGCTGGGAAGCATATTGCAAGCTGAACATCAGTTTTAAATGCTATATGTAAGCTGTGATTTACAGCATTTTTTTTCTGTCTCATAAAGGTCAGTGTCTCAACAATTTCAAATTAGACTCACACCTCAGGAGCAGGGTGCCTATTACGACCCATTTTGTGCCAGCAGTGCCCATGGACGTGCACAAACACCTCAGGGCCTCAAGGCTGGCACAGGCTGCTGGGTGCCCATGTAGCACAGGATGCTGGTGCGAGCACTTCAGCTGTGTCCATTTGGGCTTCCTGGTGCAATGGGGCTCAGTGAGGGCTCGGTGAGGGTGGCCAGAGGGAGAGACCTGGTACCAGGTGCAGCTACGGGAGTCCATGAGGTATGGCTGGCTTGCTCCATCCCCCCATGCTGAGCTGTTCCTGCAATCCCTGTGCAGTTCAGCAGGAAGTCTACAGTAAGAGGAAATCCATCCTTTTCCCAAGGACAACCACATGTGTTTTGGGGCAGTGTTTTTTTTATTATTATTTTCTCCCACAGGGCTGAGGCTTGTGAAGTCATGTCTGCTGCATTTCTCATTTCAAAATTCTGGACGAAATAAGACCTCATCTATAGGGCAAGGCTGCACTCTTGTCCAACAACAGTGGAGCTCCCCGCCTGCCACCCTGGAGCAGAAGCAGTGCCAGGCAGCAGGGTGTCTGGAGAGCCTGTTCCCCTCAGCCTGCCACAGTGCACGAGCCTAGAAATATCCTCCTCTCTGGCGAAGCAGCTCATCCAGCTCCTACTGGGGGAACATTTCAAATGCAATTGTCAGGGAGAAAGCACGATTCATTATTAAACGTGTTAATAGTAATAACGGCAGCAGCAGCAACAGAGGTGGATTGCATTCAAGATGCTCTGCATTAAAAAGCTTTTAGTGTTGTCTGCCTTAGTTTTCTCATGAATGGCTTCTGGGAAGTTAAAATCTGTTGATTTCCCTGGGATTTGTCCTGCTCTACACTGAAGTTAGGAGGATAGCCCTGTAAGCACAGCCACTTCATAGGGCAGGGTTGGTGATGCAGGGAAAATGTTGAATTCTCCAAGAATGCTTTCCAAGTACCCGTCTACAGACTGTCACTCATGTAGCCAAGATAGGAGTTTACAGTCCATTATGGAGCTGGCTCTTGTCTCCATCATTTAGACGGCTGCTCTTCTGCTCAGAAACCTCAAACATTTTCACAGGATTAAAATAAAGATTCCCAATCTGATCTCCTCGCAAACCTTAGCAGCACCCTCATGCCTGAGACAAGTGCACTGCCAGTAACAGGGATAGCCTGGCTGCTGCCTGTATTTGCCCTCTCCATTTCATCTGATGTGACCTGCCCCCTTCCCTCTTCCACCCTGAGGCTCAGTCTGGCCTTTAGTCCGTCCAACGCAGCCCTGGCCTCTTAAATTCACCCAGTTTCCCCTCCTTTTCCTGTTTTTGCACACATTTTCTCCTCACTTCCTGTTACACTTCAGCACTCCCCATGCCAAACCCTTGATAAACTTCAGTGGTGGTTACTACCATGAGAGCAAGACAGCTGAGGTTAACCATCAACCCTTGTTATCACCCCTAAGCACTGAAGAGGGGAGTGACCTTTTAAAGGACAAAAGGTTAGCACCTAAGGCTCTGTAGGGCCAGCGGCAGCACCTCTTAGTCCCACAACCACCTTTCAAGCGGGCACAGTGGGGTGGACCAAACCCTGATCCTGACCATGGGACCATGGACACCTGTGGACGTTTCCTTGTGGATTTACAAGGGAAGGAGATTGGGGGGAGGGGAAGGGGGTGGCAGTGCAGCCGTGTGCTATTTACACTGCCTTTTGCCTTCAGTTTATCAGGCATTACTCAGTTTATTGCCTAGCAGATTCGAAGTGTGTCAGCCTGTCTGGCTGGTGGTGACTCAGTGGCAGCGCCCTGCCCCAGGACAGTGCTGTTGCAGCTCCCACCACCCACCCCAGCCTTCCCCGTGAGCAGGCTTAGGGGCCAAATCAGCCAGCAGGGCACCACCACAGACAGCCACTATGCACCTTCCTCCTAGTCTCTTGAGTCATCCTGAAAGCAACCCTGTTGGCCTCTACCTTGTGCTCATGTGGCCGTTTACCCTCGAAGAAGCCTCCACCCTCTGCAGTAACTGGCCAAACCCACCTTCCTAAGCCCTTGCAACAAACAGGGTGACACAGAGGTGCCTCCAGCAGAGGTGCCCCACACCCTGAGTCATGTCACTAAATACAGCCCCGGGGTGTGTTTTTTCCTCCTGTTTGTCTTCCATCCAGCAGAAGAGCTCTTGAACCAGTTGGCAAGGAGCGGCAGCAGTTAAGGTGTTACTCACTCAGGTACCTGATGCAACTGGCAGAAACCAGTAGAGGGTTCCTTAAATTATCCATGATTCATCCCTTTGTGAAGTCATACCCCTTTTGAGTTTATCTTTTTATTATTATTATTATTATTTTTATACTGACTGATACTGTATCAGTTATTGTATTTTATTAGGCTTTTAGGTACAAGGTTTTCAACTGCACAAGAAAAATATATATGCCAGTTTGACAGCACAAAATTTGGTTTCCAGTGTGGATTTCAGTATTCCCTGTATCACATGTCACTCTCCAGGTGTCTGAGTGCTTATTGAGTCAAAGAAGATTTCCTGTGTTTATAATGAACAGATTATATGTGTTCTTTTCCAAGCACGTCCAAAGTTCCTCTTCATGGATCCCGACTCCATCATTTCATTGCCTTCCTGTATGTCAACCCTTCAGCATTAGCCTGGCTAAGCTAGCATTTTTGGTTTATATTTAATACTGTGGAAGTCTGGAATAAAGGGGCTGGAAGGAGCTCTGAGAGATCGTGGGGTAGACAGAGTCAACTCCAGCTCTTAAATTAAGAACAAATGTTAAGAGACTTTGCATCCGGGACAAGGATCTCTGCCAATGGAATATAGGTCAAGGATACTGCCTGGTATGGGTGCAGGCTTGAGTACATGAGGTCTTTGAGGGATCTTTACCATTTCAAATGTCAGAGTCAGATGGGTGTCCCTGCCACTGGAGGGGATCCAATGGTGGTTGTGTGATAACAGATAACAAGATATTAATGCATTAGGTGAGAATGTTGAAACACAAGTAATACATTCGTTTGTCTTAATACACCCTTTACATTCTGGAAGTCAAAGAACTGCCCTGTCAACTTTGAGGCTGGTGTAACCATCGTCTTTTCAGGAGGCTAGCACTGAAGTTATTGAGTGACTGGGTGTTACCTATCTGTTGTAAAGGACACCAGAGGAGTCACCACAGTGTCAACGTTCATCTCACGCCTTGGAGAAAAGGAATGACTGCAGGCCATAGCCAAGCAACACATTACAAGGAACACTGCAGCACTGATCTGATGTGGTCACTGTAGTCCAGTAACACATCTGGTGACAGAGGACGGAAATACTGCCATGATGAATAAAATATGTAAATTTTATATGGCCTCTGTTGCCCAGTGCTCATGCTTGTCCCCCCAAGCAGCTGCTGGTTTCCTGCCTTCATGCCCCATACTAAACTGTTGTGGAATCATAGAATAATTTAGTTTACAAAAGAGCTCTGGAGGTTGTCTGCTCTAATACCCCACTCAAGGCAGTGCAAATTTTGCAGTTACATCAGGATGCTCAGGGTCTTTGGAGTTTTGAATATCTCCAGAGATGGAGGTTCCTCAGCCTTTCTGTTTCCAATGTTTGACCTCTCTAATCGTCACACATTTGATTCTAATATCAAGTTGCTCCATCTTCTTTGTAACATCCCATTAAGCAGTGCTCTGCTCCTCCAGACTGAGCAAACCCAGCTGCTCTCGCAGCCTTTCCTCTTACATCATGTGCTCTGCCTCTAGTCATTTTGGTTGATCTCTGCTGGACTTGCTCCAGTATGTCAATGACTTTATTGTACTTAGGAGCCCCCCAAAACATTTTCCCAGATGCAGTTTCCAACTCTCCATTGTTTTCAAACTTGCAAAAAGATCAAGAATAGTTAATCTATTTATTTAAAGGAAATAAAAGAAAAAGTCATGTAAGGGCATGATCCCTGGGCTGTCTCTGCATTTAGCATTAGACAGATGGCTCAAATTCCACCTGTGTCTCTAGAGGCAGATGCAGCCCGGATCTAAATGGGTTGCTGCTCAGCTGTGGCCATGTCAAGTGCTGAGCATATGACACAACTGCTGGTGTGAAGGGAAAGAGGGGAAAATAGAGGTTTATAATCCTGCCCAAATGTCCTGGAAATCAGCACCAGAGCTTCTTCATAGTGTTTCCTATTTGCTCTAGATCTTAAACGATAAAAAAAAAATCTGCACTTGTCTGTCAGGTAAATAAGTTCCAGCAAAGAATAAGAGTCACAACAATGCTTAGGATCTCCTAATGGCTAGTTCTAGAATTAAATTACATTCATGAGGAAGTGCAGAAGCAGAGATGTGGCACTGGCTACATTTGTGGGACGTTGAAGTTCATGAGGAGGTAGGATGGCAGCAGTAGCCCACACAGAGGTGAGTGCAGTAGGATGAGAGGAAGGGCAGTGGTTTTATACCTGCCTAGAACAATGGAAAACCTTAGACTAGGCCCTGCCATGTAGATGGAAATATGATGTCTCACCGTTGGCTGTATGGAGACCCTCAGCACTGCACCATTTAAGAATTAGATGCCTGAGCTCAGCTAAATGAAGTTCTGAGATCTCACCCTTAGCCCTTGCAAATGGTCATCTTAGGATGAGTCCCCAGGGCTCATTTCTAATACCACTACACAGGCAAATATATTGATAAAATCAACACACAACAGCAATGCACAATCATCATCACAGAGTACCCACTTAGTCCTTGAATAATATACCAAGAAAAGTAAATGTTTGCAGAGTTCAATTGCCCGCAGTAATTTTTATGAAATATACCCAAGGTTCTGGAGAAAATATACTGAAAAACAAAACAAAACAAAACAAAAACAAAACAAAAACAAACAAACAAACAAAAAAAACATGTATTTTGGGTGTCCCACTGTCTCTCTCTTTGACAGAGAAGTTTTTTGATGCTTAACTGAATTCAGGGTCCTCTAATGTATCTCAGGTGGGGCACTCAAACACAATCATGCTCTGTCTTGTTAGACACTCTCAGAAAATTGGACGTTGAACTGTAAAAAACCTCTAAAAATAGAAAGTAATGCATCTGAACACAGTGCTATGTACTGCTGCAACAAGTAGTTGCCAGCGGTTGTACCACAGATGAGATTGTTATATCAGTGATGTCTTGGTGGTGATCCAAAAATAATTGTACCATTGCTATGCATGACTCAAGAAAGAACTACTTGTGTAGCTGGAAAGAACCAAAGGGCGACACATCCATCTGCTTGCCTTATGGCAGGCTCAGCTTGCTATTTATCACGAGCGGTGTTTTGAATTCTACCTTCTGTAGCCTGCACCTCTCATTTTGCCCCTTGGCAGGGAGCTGACAGCTCTGAGTCAGCCGCACCCTGTGGTCCCCACTCGAGCAGCCATATATTACGTGTCAGCAAGTCTTACTGAGCACCTGGGAGTGGGAGTCAAGGAGAATCGGTTTCTTGCAGGGTGCAAATTACATGCTTAGTGGGGCAGAGGGGGTGCAAAGCACACCCAACTGTGCAGGGCTGGAGTCGGCTGAGCTCCTTCCTGAATGCTGCCACCTCTCCTCGCCCTGGTATGGAGTCCCATGTTGTGATAAGAAAGGGAAATGGTAAAGCCACAAAGGAACATGCGAAAGGACAGGGAACAGATAGCTGCCAGAACTGGAAGTAGTGTCTTGGTGGGAGGTTCAGAGTAAATCTGTCATACTTAGCCACTCTTCCAGCTATTTCAGAGAAGGAATTTAGATCTGACTTCAGATATGCCAAAGTGGCAGCAACAGTCTTCTCTGTCCATATAATTATACCGATATAAATATATTTGTCATTCATCACAGACTGGGGTCCCCAGATGTTTTAGCACTGCAGTAGTCAAAATGACAGCACTTGCTGGCTGCTTAGCACCTTCAGAGAACAAAATAAGGAGGAAAGTGGAAACTCCCATTCAGCTGATGTAGAAAGCTGCAGTATCTCTGCAGGCACATTGGCTTCAATGAGTTTTCATCCTGGGTTATTGCTGGAGAGCCGCAGTCCTTCTCCCCCTGCTTTCCTTCTACACATCACTGTTGAGTTAGCACAAGCCTTCATGCAACTGCCTGAAGAGCTTGGGTAGGGAAATGCCCTAGCCAGAAAAGAACATTTTTCTTTGTTTTTCACCCTGACCAGGGTCACTATCTGCCATATCAACCACCCCACCAGGTCAGTGGAGGAAATGATGCTAGTGGAGGTGTAATTTATCAGGGTTTGGTGGTGAGAGGGAGACGTGGGAGTACTTAAACCATGTAATAGCTGGTTGCTAAATGTGTAAACACAGTCTAAAACCCGTGACACCTGTCAGCCAGGCTGCTCCCTGGGACCAGAGCTGCATTGGTATTCTTTGGAATAGGGAATTTTTGAGACGCATATCGGGCCAGTGTCTGCTGGCCTGTGCCCTTCTGTGTGCTTAGGTCTCACCCTTGGTGTGCTCCTCAGAAAATAATGCTCAGCTCGGGATACATGTTGCTGGGGTGACTTAAAAGAAGGCAGAGACTTTTTAATCCTTTTCAATCTTCACAGCTCTAAAGCTTTCTAGTGGAGCTACAGAACCCCATGTAGCAGATTTTGGTGCCTGATTTTCTAAGGTACCCTTTTCACCTTTTTTCCATGTAGAAAATGACAAGTCTAAGATGCCAATCACAAAAATAAGTCCCTGTTCAAGAGAGCTCTCTTTGTTTGAAGGCCTTGGACTGCATTTCCTCTTCTGTTTCGTTAAATTTCTGTACTATTAGTTCTCAGAATACATGTACTAACTCTTAAGCATTATGGAAGCCCGATGGCTAATGATTCATAAAAATGAGCTTCTCTTTTTGCTTTATCAAGCAAAGGGCAAAATGTCCAAAACAACTACCCAATCAAACAGAAGCAATCTTTAATTACCTTGGATCTACCTATCCATAGGATCAGCTAACGAGAACCAAACCAATAGGAAGTTTTCAGATAAACATCAAAAAATGGGACTACAGAACCTATTTTTTATCAGAAGTGACACAATAATGTCAGATAATGGGGGAGTTTTGGTAACTTTGAACAAAGGGACAAAGAGAAAGGGATCTAAGAATTCGTAGTAACATAGAAATGAGATAAGCTATCTATATGAATAAAGAAAAAATTGACCTAGGTACAAATGGAATGAAGCCTGCATTGGATTACCTACTGGAGGAGGTGAGGTAATGCTTATTCCCCAAGCCACCACAATACCTACAGATCCCACTGCACTGGATAGATTCCATAGGATCCACTTTTTCAAATTCGACCTGAACCCAGTTTGTAAAAACCCTGTAAGGATGGCTTTACAGAATAGCTAGAACTACATCAAGCCAGGATTTTAAAGAATATATTTGTCAGAATGAACTGGATACCTTTGCAAATCTGTCCCTGGCTGTGGAAGTCAACTGATTTCTGAGAACCTGTGTGAACATAATGTAAATAATGGTCCAGGCATCCAGGGCAGTTTGTAGCCTAAACAAGAAAAATGGCAGTATAATTTACAATTTTCCATTTATTTATTTAATTATGTTGTTATTTTGTTACTTATTTATTTTGATATTTGTTTTTTATACATATATATATAAAGAAATGCCAGTTGCTGACATTGTTAGCACTCTGAGCACAATTTTCATTTACAAGATATTCACTGTGGTCCCTCTCAGCTGGTCTGCATGGACATTCTGAGATCTTTCATTTTCTCAAGAGTGCAAGGGGCTGTCCTTACAGACTAGCACAAAGGAGCAGAGCATGAAACACTGTAAATCAGGAAACATATGGGAATAAACTCAAGAACTGAAAGGCAAAGAGGGAGAAAATCCATATTCATAAAAGTAGTAGGACTAGGGTAATGGTAAATAGGGCATATAAGTGTATATATTGCCTATTCATGCTTCACACAACTATAAAAGGTCTATACTTAGAATTTCTTAATTTTATGCTCTGTGGGGCTTAAATACATATGCTGCTAAATGCAGCATACAGACCTATATAAAAAAACAAAACAAAACAAAACAAAACAAAAACCTACTAAAATAATTGCACAGAATTTTAGAAAAAAAAAAAAGCTAATAATGGCTTGCACACCATCAGTTATATTTTTTCCATGGGAGATCAGCCATGCACATGTTTTAACACTCTTTTAAGTTACTGGGAGAAAATTAAGACAGCATGAAGTTAATGATGGTAACAACCCTCGATATTTGGTTCATTTCATAGGTGATTTATGAGTTATATGTTTCATAATGTTTTCACTGAGATTGCTTTGCCTAAAGTGGACTAAGTTTTTATGTTTTTGTCACAAAGTCAAAAGTTGCAATCAACCAAATAACATCCATATATTTCAGTATTAATAACAGAAAAAAAAAAAATATTTCCCTGTTCCAAATTTTATCTTCTAAATGATAGAAATTCTAACTAATATTGGTACCTGGTGAAATTATATTGAGAATATAAATCATGGGTGCACACTGCATAACAAAGGTGTACATTTGTATCACACGAGTTCCACAGTTGCTGTAAAATGACTGGACATTTGCCATTAAGGTAAACTAACCAGAAGACCTAGTAAAGGATAAGTGATGAAAGCCAGGTGAAATTAGAGGCACTTAAGATACCATGAAGCAGTTATTCATTTCCAGTCAAAGGCTATTATTTGTTTCCAATCCTATTGTTTTGTTGCTGGGATATGACTTTCTACTGTGAAACAAAATCACTGGTCACAACTGAGAAAAGTATAGAAAACATGAGAATAATAAAACTGCTGCCTCTTTGAAACTTCTTTTATTCCTCATGTATTCATGCCTGTTTTCTGGAGGTGGTAAAGTATGTATATTCTTGTCAATTAAACTACTGACTGAGTTAAAAGTGTGGGTTTTTTCAAAAATCATCATTGCCTTAAGGGGTAATGCACATATGACTGAGTGTCTGAAAAGCAAAGAACGAACACCGTGAGATCTAGAGGGAATAAAAGGGGCTGCCTTATGTGTCTAAGTGCTGAGTTCACAGCTTTTGTCTGTCTCCTGACAAACCCTGAGATTTGAAACATCTTGCTGAGCACTGATAATGAAGCCTCAGGTTCATTGGTGAGCATGTTGCTAGTTGCTGAGGGGTGAGAGAAGGAGGGACTGTTCATGGGGGACCAGCCTCCTCACCTATGAGATGTGGGGATGTCAATGGGGAGCATGGAGCCATTGTTCCCACAGAAAGAACATCCCTTTCCTTCTGCTTGTTAAAAAAGCTGTCCATGTCTTGTCTTTTCCTCACCAAGGCTAGCAAAGCCAGGCAGTAAAAGCCCACGGTGGATACCAATCTCCACAGTTTTACTGAGCTCCACCCATGGAGTCATCCACCCCTTGTTAGTCCAGATAAGTATTTAAAACATATCTCGCAAAACAAAGAATGCAATAACAGTTTCTTGTTATAAGGGTCTCCACTCCGTCTATTTTAAGGCTGGTTCAGTGATCTAACTTCTGTGCAATTCAAAAGACCAAAATTAGCAAACAAATTCCCTTTATAGTCAAAAGAGAAGTCTACGGTAGCTAGCTGAACACCCCCCTGCTTGTTGAGATAATACTAAAGCATAGTTTAACATTGGGAACATTTGTCAGGTTGGTTAAATACACAGTAATTCTTAAAATATTCACAAGAATGGTATATGCAAATTAACCATTTTCATCTCCTGTGTATATCATTTGCCTTAAGCTGCACAGTATAAACACTGATAGATCAGATACTGCAAAATTATGCTGGAGATATTTCTTCATTTATCAAACGCTGTAATGTTTGTATGTTCATAAAGGATCGAGTATGTTTGCCTCACTGGAAGTACTGTTTTGCATATGAGGAAGAAACATCTGCCTGTGATATGTCGTTCTATGTAAGAAATAAACTGTGCACATATTGTGCTGAATTTGTAATCATTACCATCAAAAAGGGAGGTTTGTGACTGAAGGTACAACGACAGTGGCTGAAGGCAGTGGACAGTCCATTGCCAGAGCAAAAATCCACTCTCTGCATTTGTAGAAGAAGTTATCTATAAGGGCTCACTCATATGAAGACATTTCCCAGGTAGAGGCTCAGACTTCATTAAATCTGTTGAAAGAATTCAGTGTGTATGGCTGAAATTCAGTGTGGTGTTATAAATAATTCACATTTGCAAAGAACAAAGCGCAGGCCTTTATCAGATAATAAATTGATTTATTCGCACAGAGAAGAACTGGGTGCTTAATCCTGCCAAATCCTTGTTCATCAACGTGGTGATCGCTCATGTGATTAGTCCCTCTAGTTACTGCCCACTTTACATGCAGCATGTCTGTCCCTGAAACAGCCCACCACAGAGGAATGGTAAAGGGTGTAAACTGCTTGGGTGAATTTCTCATAACCGTGAGCTTTTATTAGTGTTTTGTCTCTAGTGGCCCATTTTCTTTTAACACTGATAACATTTTAGAATGATCCCATGCCTGAAGACATGTGATTAAGACAGCCATAATACAGCTGTAATGTAAGCTGTATTACTTATATATAAAAATCAATAAAAGGGAATCTTAAAACAGATGTTAAGCACTCCATGCTACTCCAGTTTTCTATCTGTCTTTAAAAGCTAGGTGCGTCTTCGGATACAAGCCTATTTGAAGGGTGCTGGGTGAGATGCTTCATCCCAGAAGAACCCATGCTGCAGGTAGTACCCCCCTTGCTGTCCCTGTCCCAGCAGGAAATAACAAAAAAGACCATCAGTTCTATGTCCCAGAGCTGGGCATGAATGGATGGCCCTTTCCCTCTGCCCTCCTTTGTGGGGCTGTGCAGAAGAAAGCCACCAAAGGCAAGACCCTATCTGGAGCTTGCTGCTTGCTGCTTCCCTTTCCTAGTTGAAGCTGTGGTGGCCCTTTCTGTCTCCTCCAGCTGTATTTTGTTGCCTGGACTGAGGTGGGTTCCCATGAAGTCCTAGTTCCCAGTTATCTTAGCCATTGAACCAGGCAGTGGTCAAGGCAGAAAGTGTCAATGAAATATTATGGGCCTATATGGAAATTCAATCTTTTTTAGTGGGTGTTATAAAAAAAGGGGTCAAATCCTGACCATCAGAAAAGCTATCTGCTGTCTGCTGAGTCTAATGAGAAGGAACAACTTTTCCCTGGCCTCCACACTGAGCTTTCATACGTGTTTGTTTTAGCATACGTGCCAGTCCTGCTGCATACAGTCTGTTAACTTATGGCACTACTGACAAGGAAGACATACAGCACCTCCACATCTCTGCTACGCAAGATAAGCATACAGTACTGATAGAAAATATAATTGATTTCACTGGCACGGCCTGACTGGCTGTTCACAGGCAAGATACTAAAATAATTTAAAGAAATCAATAATCTGCTATTAGATGGCAACTATTAATATGTGATATTGCTCTTTCAAAATCCCTGGTGAACAATTTGTAATGGCTTCCTTTCTTTCTCTATAACTCCAGCCTCCTTCTTTCTTTCTTTCTCCTTCCATATATATCCTTCATATATACTTGTCTGAGCACTCCTGGAGGATGACATGTAGGAAAAAAGATATACTGAGACATAATTACACTGGTATATCTAACAGAAAAGGCCTAGATGTTTCAAATGTCAGTAGATCTGAAGATGTGTGGGCAGGATTTACAACACTAGTATGTTGCCACTGGTAACTGACTGCATTTTTAACCTCCCCGCTGCTGGCTAGCAGCATGAAAGAGGGTAAGTCTATGGACTTATCATGAGAAATAAACAGGCTCGTTAAAAAAATAAATAAATAAATAAACATTGCTGTGAAGCAGGGATAAACAAGGAGAAGGACTGCATAAAGCTTAGATAAGTGCTCTTTCTTCCTTATGGTCAGCTCCCACAGCTCCTGATCCTTCCAGTTTGCTGGCATGCTGCTGCTTCCTCTGCTAGATCAGCTCTTAGGAACCTGTTTTGTCTGTTCAAGAAAGAGGAGAAAGGAAAGAGTGAAGCTTTTGCACAGAGTATTTTACAGGCATAGACATCCCAGGCAGAAGATGGAGTCCCCTGTCAAAAACTTGGCAGCAGACTCTTGTTGAGAGCGAGAGGTTTGAAGACACCAAGCAGTCTGGCAGACGATTAGACTGGATGAAAGTGTCAGAAATATAATCTGAAGCAGGGAGTAGATGCTGGCAGGAGTGACACGCGCAGCTTGCGTATGACAAGTGAGGGCTACAGAGAAGACCAAGATTCCTGGGCCTGTAACAGTGGCGTGATTAGGGCACCCCTCCAGAGGGAGGGAAAGAAATTTAGAGAAGGAGCCAGGATTCGTCTTTGAAGGGGAAAGAAAATGTGAAAAGACATGGTGAGGGGATACTCCCATTCCTTCTGAGAAGTGCTTGTGGTGACAGAGTCTTATCTGACAGACCCTGTAGAAGCTAATATCATAAACCAGGAGGGAGCTACAGCGGACAAAAACTACATTACTACTCTAAATAAGGCACTCAGATAAAAAATGGCCTGACTTGCACATGCCCTAAACACCTAGAAAAATCACTGAAAAGAAGGCAAGCACAGGCACTCAGCTCCTTGACAGGTCACAGGGCCTTTTAGCTTCTGCAAGGGGGGGAATATTTCCTGGGATGCTGTGAGCATCCAATTGCTCAGTTTGTGTTACTCCTAAATATTCAATTAGGATTCATTCAGGCTACTGCATTGAAAACTGCAGGAAATTATTCCTGGTCTCAGAACAATGTCTGCTGTTTGTTTTGTTGTTGTTGTTGTTGTTGTTGTTGTTTTTTGTTGTTGATCTGAGAGACAAAACTGTGGACAGATAGCCACATTGTGGCCTTTTCCAAAAATAAATAAATAAATAAATAAATAAATAAATTTGTCCCTATCAGCTCACAAAGTCCAGCTGAAAAGGACAGAGAAGAGTTCATTCTTGTGCTGCAATACATGTGATTAAACAACTCTGTTCCATTTAGAGACCTTTCATAGAATGCCAAATTGTTCTGGTTTTAACCTTTAAAATGCAGCAAGGACTTTGAGAGCTACTTTGGCATTTCTCAGTGTAACCCACACCTCCCACATACAGCACAGATGACTTTAACAGAGTATCAGGAAAGCATCTGTACATGGGTATGTACAGTCCATGGACCTGTGTAAAAGGCTGCATTTCTCACAGAAAGGTGATGATACTGAGAGAAGATCCCAAGAAGTAGGGCCATCCATAATAGCTTTACTCATTCTCAGAGCTTCCCCTTTCCCCCTCCGTTTAATTCTGGCAAGCCAACTACCAAGAGCAAAGCAGGCAACAGACCCCCATGTTTAATTACCACAGGGTGGTAATTAAAAATGCTTAAAAATAAAAAATAAAAAATAAATTTAAAAAAAAAAAAAAAGAAAGAAATGTTAAGCTCTTCCTGGGAGTGCTGTTCTCTGCATCAAAAAACTATGTATCAGCTGCATCAGAGTCATGAGATCTGCAAATGAGACTGTTTGGGATCCATCTATAGTGCCCTAACATGTCAGAGCAGTGGGGTATACTACAGTCTTCTATAAGATTTCTTATTCCCAATTAATGCTGAAATGATATAATGAGACTAAAATCACTGTTGCCTTCATCAGCTCACTTATTTTTGTTTTTCTCTGTTTGTTAATGCTATGGAGTAAATATGCTTGTGTTAAGTTCGCCATGCATTTCGCATGGAATTCATTTGCTATGCCTTCAGTGATTGTTTTTCCTATGAACTTCTAACCTTTCATCCAATCTAAGCATCGTAATTTTTGTAGACCTAAGCATCAGGTCTGTAAATCATGAATTTGTATAGGAGCTGGTTTTCTACCTTCCTGGGACTCAATGCAGCCCTAAATCCAGCACTGAGCCTGGATTTCTGAAGTTATGGCTGTTCTTTATTCCTATGTAGTACTGGTAAGACTTAACCATTTGGCGTTTTACAAGCTGGCTCAAAATTTATAGCCTGGAGCTTCACTGTCTAAAATCTCCCTCCAAAACCAAACCAAACCAAACCAAAACACGTTGCCACTGCACATAACAAGCAATATATTTGTCTAGGAGGTTCCTTGAGATGTATTTTTCAAAAGATAATCCGAGACTGAGCACCCACAGTCACTCACTGACATCTAGGCTAGTCAGCAAAAACACAGGATGGTTTGACATCTGGGCATCCCTGAAGGGCACACAAAGGCAAGACACACAAAGGAACAGGGCTGTGGAGCTTGCGTGACAGGCATGCAGGAGCCCATGGCACCCAAAACCAACAGCACACAGCCAACACCAACCTTGAGATGGGCTGGAGTTGGCTGGTTTTGAACAACAGCTTGCAGATCATCTTGCCATGAAATGAGGTGACGGGAAAGCTGAATAGCAATATTAAAACAATAGAAGGCTCAGCTGCCCTGGGCAGTGTCCTGGGAATGCCCCTCAGGTGCTTTCACTGTGATATTACTACAAGCACAATATTGCTACCAGGATCAGACACCTGGAGAAAAGGGAAGGCAGGCAGTGGCAGGTTCAAGGCAGAGCATAGTCCCGGGAGCAAGGTGTTGCCCCTGCTGCAAGGTGCTGCATCCTCAGCACTGCTTCTTGTATGACCCAGCTGTACTTGCTGCAGGCAGCTCCTATTCAGGCTTCTGATTTCACCAGATCTGTGCTCACATTAGCACAGGTACAGGTTCTTCACTATGCATGTCTTCATATCCCTGGTTTTATAACAGACGACA
This sequence comes from Aythya fuligula, assembly GCF_009819795.1. NCBI lineage: Eukaryota > Metazoa > Chordata > Aves > Anseriformes > Anatidae > Aythya > Aythya fuligula. Next base: position 129,286,845 of record NC_045559.1, read on the forward strand.
ACGTGTTACAAAAATACCTTGAAAAAATAATTGTGAAAAAGCTCAAAAGCGTATTCTCTTCTCCAACTTTGCTGGACACCATGGCCTAAACTAATATCTTCTATTTACTGTCTGAGTTTCACGTAGCCATATCCTTTCTAAGTGATGAATCACACACAAGACATCCTGGTAAAGACATAGAAAAGCTTTCTTTCTACTTTTCCACCTGGTTTACACCTTTGCTTTGATATTTCTAACTCTACAGTCTGAGAGAGAACCTCAGACTATAGAGAGAGAAATTAAAGCCTCTAAAGCTGACCTAAAATTATTTTTCATCCATAGTGTTATCCAATACCATAGTGTTATCCAATCCAATTAGGACCCTTCGGATTAGTAAGCAAGTACTATGAGCCCTTTGCCAAAAGGTTGCTATTTCCATCCTTAAGGATGGATATTCTGCCCTGTCAGACCTCATCGCATATATAATACTGACTGCTATTCCCACTGCACAGGGGGTCAGTCTCATTTCTGAGAGGCAATGCTCAGTTTGGGGGATGCAGGGAGAATAACCTTCTGTTGGCTCAATTTTCTTACAGAAGCCAGATGATATAGTGCAGGTGAGGTGAACCAAGATGCAAGAAAAAGTAATCCAGCAAGTAATTCTTCAGTCTATTATATAGCTCCAGAAGAGTCTACATCATCTTGCATCAAGATCTAGCTGTGTATTGGTCCTTAAAAGCAAATTACAAAGCTGCAAGTGACGGTTTGAAGAAATATTTCTCCATTTCAAAATATCTTAAAGTATAACCCTAAATAAAATATGCTATATTATCTACAATTGTACATCATATGGAAATGAAGCACCATTATAGGAAGTCAAACATAAACTAATACTTATGAAAATTTATAAAAGACCTTAGGTAAGATTTGAACCATCTGGGAGCCTAGATTTCATCCTTTCAGTCTAGAGATAAGTAGATTTCAGCTAGCGCATCCCTCATTTTAGAGAGCTGAATGTTGTTGCTGTAGCTTCAAACCACAAGATGATATTAGGGATAACTAAATTATCTATGGCAAATATTATGGAACATGTAAATGCATTCTTCTTATTATTTTTTTCCTCAGCACATCTCGAGCCAATTTGTAAGTGTATTCAATATTCACACGTATTATGCAAACAAAGGGCACTGCAAATGTCTGTTCATGAAATATGCTGTCTACAAAGTCACAAGAGATTGTTTTCAGGCCCAAATTTCAAGCCTTGGACCCCATGCCAAAGATAAAATGATTACAGTAACAATACCAGGAAAAGTTCCTTTGTCACCAAGAAGCCTTTGGTCAATGAAGTGATGACTTTTTTTTTTTTCAAAACAATTTTTTTATCAAAAATGTTGTGAACATTTGAGGACTATTCAAATGTTGGAAACATGTTTAAGTTAGAGCAAATACATCAATTCATTTGCAAAATACTGGTGAATGAAAAGTTGATGTCAGGTAAAGGATAAATCCAGAGCCATCAGAAAATCTGAGGACATAGGACAACAAACAAACAAACAAACAAATAAATAAAATTAGTTTTTTTGCAGCTTTAGCCTACCATTCTTTGCACAAAATGGCCTGAAACTAATGCTATAGATTTTACTCTGCCCTGCCATCATCATCCTCTTATTGTGAGGGAGCAGTGGTTGGAGGCTCTCCCAGTTGCCAATTCTCCTTACATTGCATGAATCTCATCATGCCTGACAGTTTTCATAAAGCCAGGCTCCAGGCGACTGAAAAATCTCCTGAGAACCCCAGCTTTTGATTACAGGGAAAAAAAGGAATATTTTAGTCCTCGTGATTGCAGAAACGAGATAAAAAATGTATCTTCACTGCTCTCCCAGTATGCTGAAAGCTCATTAACCCAAAGGGAAAAAAGCATCTCTCAGAACCCACTATGTCTGAAAATATATATATATATATATAAATAAAAATATATATATATATATTTTTTCTAAACAGGAAGAAAAGAAAATAAGAGAGGAGATTGACATAATTTTTAAAACCTAGTAAAACCGATACTGAAATTCGGGTCATTAACCTCAGCTGAAAACAGAGAGAAAAATGAGCCCTTTCTTGTCATAAGTCACATAATTTTGAAAGAGGTGCCACGGTAAAGAGCAGAGCTTTTTAAGAAATCATATCACAGGGACAATAGCAAATTAATCTGTCAGACAGTGTACAAATAATAGAGAGATGTTGTCTGGAATTGCCTTTCTATAAATTAACAAAATAGCCCCCTTTTTTTTTTATTTTATTTACAATTCAGTTGCCTTGCCTGTTGAATTGAAAATGCACAAAGCTGGCACATCAGATGATCTCACGGCAGACAGCTCTTCCAAGCCTGTCATAGGTTGCTTTGCATAGTCATACTACTGCAGATGAACGAATAAGCAGCTGCTCCATTTTTTATTTCTTCACACCCCTTTTAGTATCAGCCCCGTGGAATCGTTGAACTGCATGCCGTATTATGTGCTCAGGGTATTTTATATGCTGCTTGGATTAGAGCATAGCTCCTTGTTAAGGAAAGTATTTCCTTCAGCAGCTGTATGTGGCAGCCATGTATGATTACAATACACAATAGGAACTGCTCATTTCTAAACTGTTTCTGGGGAAGTAAAGGGTTACTAGGGGAAGTGGTGTTTTATCACACATTCAGCATTGCACAAAAATAGTCTACAAGACCAAAATGCTTGCCTTAAGGTCTTAACATTTTTTAAATTAATTTTAATACCACAACAATCTATTTTGGATATTGTTAGCATATGCTTGCCTGTACAATATACACACACTTGATGGTATCTTGGGAGGTGCAGGAAAGAGAGAGAAAATTGCTCCTTAGCCATGAAGGGAGGAAGAGCCACGCGGTGCAGACTGGATGGGGCTGCCTGGCTGCTGGGGGCGGGGAGCACATCAGCCAGCAGCGTACAGCCTGCCTCTCGCAGGGCTGGGATAACAGCTTGGGAGATCAAAAACTGTATGTGCCTTTCTGGTTCTGATGACCCTTTTCCATGACCATTTTTTTTTTCCCTGCTAGACAATTTGTTGCTGGTGAAAGTTTCTAGACTGACAGACAGAAATCAGACACATCTATTGGCCACAGTGAAAAACCAGTGTAGACACAACCCTGAGTATTACAGTCAATCCATCCAAGCCTTCGTTCTTCATGTAATCAATTGTAGTGGTGTAGAGTGGCTGTCGTATGTGACCACCTCAATATTGCCCATGCAAGGCATGCAGAGTATCTGCCATCATTTCCTCTGATTCTACAAAAAGTGCTGAACAAGGAGCAAAGCAGTGCATGATAAGCTCCAGCAATTCCTGAATTTGACGTGGAATGTTTACCTTCCTGGTAATTTTGTATTTCAGTCCTTGACTCCATAAATAGAGCAGCTAACAATAGCAATAGCTTATTGCCCTGCCTCCTGAAAACAGATATGAGCCTCATCACCTCCTACCACACACTCAACAGACGGTGGTACCCCTCAGCCAGCTCTGTCCTCTGATCCAGTTGGACTTGCACACGCCTTGTATCTTCTTCCTGGTTTGCTGAGCTGTGCTGGCTGACAGCAACACACTTTCATTGAGTTACAAAGAGCTATGCATGTCTAATGCTCTGCTTCCTCCAGAGATGCATTGCTTTGGTTTCCTTCACATAGGTGAATCCACTGTAAGCAAGCGCTCGCCTCTATTCACTTGCGCACGTACAGTTCAGACCATAATGCTTCTGAATTTAGTCATGTTACATCCTGTGTTTCCTGATTAAGATCAGTGGCTGCAAGCTGATCGTTTAATTGTCTTTTCAGAAACTCAGCTTAGTTTGCTGTGCTTTCCCCACTATATAAGGGGAATAAAATGAAATCTTAATACAACCAGAGGCAAAGGTTCGTTTCAGTCTTCAGCTCATTGGCTTAAACTACTGCAAGGTCCTTCTGCCACCAGGACATCCAAAATCTTCCTGTGGACTGCTTCAAAACATCTCAAACAGGAATCCTAGTTTATAATCCATCAAACACTCAGTTCTGCAAGTTTTCCATTGCTGGGGGGCCCAGGGGCTGTGCCGCAAGCACACAGCACCCCAGGGCTGCCTCCTCCTCCAGCTGCATGGACATCCACCAAGCCTCCAAGCAGGGCAGCTCCACCACCCTCATTGATGTCCTCACTCAAGGACAAACTTTGTTGCTAGTCAGATCCCCGAATCTACGTGACCTCCTCAAAGCAGCCCCAGCAAAACCCAGACTTGCCCAGAGGGACTGGTTTTGCTTTATAAGCACAGGCTGAAACAAATAGAGGCTCAACCCCTGAAGATACAACCAAGGATCTGAAGAACCACACTCACCACCCTGCTATAGGCATATCTTGACAGCTTTTCCCATAACATTAAGTATTTTTCACTACAAAGTCACAAGAAAAAATCCTAAATTAAGGCTACTTAAGTCAAGTCCCACTGACCTTTCTGGATGATTTTACCCATTTACTTGAGCATGAAAAATGACCAAAAAGTGTCCCAGGCCTGAATGAACTGCCATAACCCAGCAGCAGTGTTGTTATTTGCATGTTGGATTTATCATACTCCTAATTTTGTAAATTACTGTGAAGCTTTTGCCCCCAAATGGTTAGTTGTGAATTAGGAGGGAAATTGTAGCTTTATATTCTTTGATACCAATTCTTAAGATTGAATAGCCTTAAAGAGATCATAAAAGTGCTCCAAACATGACTAACATTTTAGTAAAATGTTTTTAATATGCATGGGGCTCCATCCACTAAAATTACTTTAGAATATTAAAAAGCTGATGTTCAATTATGGAATGAAAATTCAAGTTACTTCTTCCTTTAAATACTGTATCAGCAGAACAAGCCTTAATTATTAATTAAACAAACTATGGGTTTATACAACCAGCGTTGAATCTGTGCAGCAAAACAGAAAGCTTCTTACTAAGAGAGCTACGCTATGGGTGGGGCAAAGCAAGAAAAATAGCCAAATTTTTGCCTTTATCAATCTCTACATTAATTATTAAAGAAGAAATATTTAAAGTGATATACTCACATGACAACAAATTTTAAGACACACAATTTTTTACTGAAATTTTCTAACGGCTAGCTTCAAGGCACGCAAATTTATCTACTGGTGAGAGCGTGTATCAAAAAATTGAGAATGGTGATTGAGGTTTGAATCCTCTCCAAAGGCTTTCTAGCATCCCGCGTCTCAGTACTGGCTTTTATGCTTTGTATCCTTTGGTACGGTTCTCCAAACAGAGGACATAAATACCATCCAGGTTTTAAAACATTTTATTTGCATATTAAAAAAATTGTGCATTCCAATAATTAAAATCATTTGAACAAAAAAAAAAAAATGGCACTCGATTAACTGCATTTTACAGCTCGCAGGACCTTGGTACAGCTTTGCATTTATTCGTGTGTTACTCTAGTTTACTGTAGTCCCACCCAAGTTCTTCTTTCATCAACATGCAAGCTCTTTCATGCCACCAGGACCAAAGCCAGACAGGCAGAGGGAAAGGCAGCGCCTTCATTCAGTGTCAGTAGTTCTCTCTATTCTTTTGATGTGAAAGGGGCAGTACAGTCATTTTAAACTTTATCCAACCTCTTTGCATCTTACAAAGTTAAACAGCTAAAAGAAGTAAAATAAGAAGGCAATGCTTGTGGAATGTACAGTGCATAATTTGGAAGGGCAGATTTCATTACGATTCACCCGCTTGCTTCTCCTGTTCAATTGCTAAAAGGGGGGAAAAAGAAAAACAGAAAAGGAGCAATAAAGATCGTGAACCTAAAAAACGCACCCGTCGGTCAGTTTCTATGGCTCGTGAAGGGGCATTTATCAAAATGGAAACCCCAATGGATCCCCACGAAGGGCTACCCGGTGCCGAGGGGGGGGTTCGGGCTGGGCAGAGCCGCGCATCCCCCCTCGCCCCGCCCGGTCCCGCGCCCGCCGCCCCTCTTTGTCTCCTCCCCGCCTCACCCCACCCCCCTACTCCCCCCATTGCCCCCCCCCCCACTCACTTTCTTTTGAAGGCAGGGGATTTTTCTCTTGCGTCTCTGTCTTCTTCAATTTGGACTTGTCAAATTTCTCGATCTCGGCCATGTCTGGTTTGTCGGACATGTTGGCAGGTGAATCTGCGCGCACAAGGGAAGAGCCCGTTACCCCCTGACGGGGCTCCCGGACCCGCCTGGACCCCCCTCGACCCTCCCCAAGGTCCCCCCCCGACCCCAGCGGGGCCGCGCCCCGAAGGCGGCCAGCGGCATCCACAGGGGGGGCGCCGCCGCTGGAGCCGAAAACTCCACGCACGCCGAAATTCAGGCGCTTAATCCCCGGCGTGTAATAAATAAAAATAAAAATAAATACGAATAAGAAAAAAAAAAAAAAAAAAAAGCCAACAGTCCAGCATCCCAGCTGCTTGCAGCTCGCCGCCAGCCCCAGCCGGTGGCAGCTCCCAGGATCTGCAGGCTGTGGAGCACAATAGAAGGGCAGCGCCCGGCGCCCGCCTGGTTTTAAACTCGATAAGGAAGTAAAATTAAAAAAAAAAAAAAAAAATAATAATTTTAAACTAAAGCCGCCGGGCTGCAACGAAGGAGGCTGGCGGGTCGTACGCCACCGCCCTGCAGCGGCTCGTCTGCGAGACAATAGCCCCCCCAGACAATAGCCCCCCCCGGACAATAGCCCCCGCGCCCTGCCCTGCCCTGCCCGCGGTCCCCCCCCGGAGGGGGGGCACCGTCCAGGGCCCCTGGGTGGCCTTGCCGGGGCCGGGGGGGCGGCGGGACCCACCGGTGTCGCCGCGCGGTGATGCTCAGCCCCGCCGCTCGCTGCCGCCGCCGCTCCGCACGCCAGTATAAAGGGCGCTCGCTGGCGGGGCGGTTTTATCCCTGTGCCTATGCAAATGGAGGTGATGTCATCAGCTAACCATTTTGCCGCTTTCCGCCTTTTTCTCTTTTTTTTTTTTTTTCTTCTCCCCCCCGCCCCCCCTCCGCTTTTGCTTCCTTCCCCTCCCTCCCTCCCCCAGCGCCCAGCCCTACCTCCCCCAGCACACACACACACACACACACACACACACACACACACACACTCACACACACACACACACACGCACACGCACGCACGCACACATACAGACGGACAGACAGACACACACCCCCCACGACCGCCCCGGACCTCGGGGGGGGCGCCCCTGGGGGGGCGGCCGCTGCCCGCAGCTCCCCGGCCCCCGCCCTGCCCCGACGCCGGGAGCGGGACCGGGGCTGGGGCAGGGACCAGGAACAGGGCAGGGACCGGGAATGGGGCTGGGACCGGGGCCGGGGCCGGGTGGGAGCTTTGGGGAGCTTTTCCCTCAGCCCCCGGGGTGCCCCTCTCCCGCGGGTTGGGCAATATCAGCCGGCTGGTGGTGGTACTCGGATTTCCTCATTTCGGAGGCGAACGCGAACCTCTCGGTCCTTTACGAGCTCCGGGAGCCTCCCCTCCCTCCCCCAACCTCCGGCTGCAGGGAGAGAAAAACCCCATCGCTGTCCTTGCGAGCCTGCTGCAAAGAAGAGCAAGCGAGCACGGCCGTGCCGAGCCGTGCCGGGCCAGCAGACAATAGCCGGGCCAGGTGCCGCCCCACCCGGCATCTGCCGGGCCCCGTGGGTCGCAGCCGGGGGGCATCGCCCCGGCCAGCCTGGCCGCCCCCCCCCTCGCCGCAGCACCAAATGTCCCCAGCGTGCCGCAAGGGGACCCGAGCCGGCGAGCTGCGAGCCGCCAGCCGCCCTAAAAGCGGTGTAAGGCGGCTGGCTGGGGGCGCACGGGTGGCTGTGGTTTGTGCTTTTGCAGCGCTGGGTAATAAACTGAATTATCCGTGGGGGGTGCGTGGCAGGGTGGCAACAAGTTGGGGACATCCCCGCGTCTTTGTCTGGCAGCGGCTCGGCGAGGGGAGGTGCGAGGTGGGGCTGGCTCGTGGGAGCCCGTGGGAATGAATTGCTGCTGCTTTGGGGACATCTGCGCGGCACCCGTGTGGCCCTTCGCTCCCTGCGCCCTGCCCTCCAGCACTGCGTCTGATGCGAGCGTGGCTGGTGGCGAAGCAGAAGCTGTGGCTCACGGACCGTATTAATGTATGCCAGGAGAGCTGTAAATGCATTGCAGTCAACTCCTCCGGGGATGCTGCTGCTTCCTCTGCTCCGCGGCTGTCCGCTCCCCCTTAGCCAGCCATTTTTCCTAACGTTTCCAGATGTATGGTCACGGGGGTAAAATCCTGTCCCCATGGTGATTCCAATAATACTTCACTGTAGTGAATGAAGATTTCCAGTCCACCCAGAGTCCTCCTACAGCCGAGCTCCTTCACTTTTGGTGGTGCAGTGTATAAACTCCGCTTTATTCCCCCGGTCCATGACAGCCTCAAAAACTGGAAGAATAGTCTATTGCTGAGAGAGATGGTAACTCCTATAAGCCAGGAGTGGTGCAAGACCAATGGCCAAAGGAATCACTGAGGAAAGAAATAGCAAGGAACATATCATATAGTTTGAGAGTATTTACAGATTTTCATAATAACAGCATTAAAAACATGGCAGAGGGATCTTCTGTGTTGGAAATGGGCTAAATTTGCTAGCTAGCTTTTGAGCAAGTTCCTCAAAATGAGTTTATGGCCTTTTGCTTCGACACGTTTGAGCACTGAACCATGTGACTGGGAATTGTGAAATCTCCCTAATTATCAGCATCACCAATGATGTTACAGCTTCAGACTTTTTGGTTTCACTGAAGATTTTTTGGCCTCTTAAGTGATAGTAAATCAATATAAACATTCTTTAGAGTTTGTCTCCTCTGTAGCTACTGCAATCACTCATGCACGTGTCTGAGCACATCAATATTGCCCTGACCTGAGTGCAGTAAATGCTCTCCTGACGTTGCAGAATGGTGGGTGTCTGTGGGACTGGGGTCTGATTTTCCAGAAGCAGCCTGTCCAGTGGTAGCACTATTCATTTTGGGACAGAGCCATAGATCTCTTAAATGAGTGTGATCCACACACTTAAATGGAGCGTCACTGATTTGTGTGAACCAGGCCTCACTGCTGAGTTTAGATTCAATTACAGTCCTGCGAGACAGAGACAAATAAAAGGTTTACACTTCTGCTGCTTCTCTGCCTTCCTGTATTTCCCTTTCAGTGGATTATCACTGAGATAGGCACAGCATCTTGGAAATGCCATGTGTACCTTGCTACGTGTATGAGGGCTGTATTGTTCCTGGAGCATAATGTAGGCATTTCATTTCCCTGGCAGGACATAGGCTAATTTCTGTAAAAGTAAATGCTCACTCATTTAGTGTTAGTGGTATAATTACAGAAATTGCATATTTGTGTATATCTCTTTATGCCTGCTTCTTTTTGTTGCTGTATGGAGAATGTGAGGAAGATTCATGGTCATGTGAGACTGCCCCATGCCAAATGGCACCTGGGGATAACAAACACCACAGCGCACTTGGATGTGGCAAAGCCGACATCCTTAGCACATTTGCTAGGCCACATAGCATAAGCCACATAAAGGATAACTAGTTTAGGAGTTCTTATTTTGGATATTGATGGGCTTCTACATTTGTTACTTTTTTTTTGTATGTCACCAGTTTCTTATAGTGATTATTTAGAAAAAAATTACAGTCACCAAATATTTGGTGAGGTAGTGGTACCCTTCTAGGCATGCGCTCTCTTAGCCATCTGCATGTTAAAGGAGAGCACTTTTCAGCAGATTGCTGACCTCATTTGCAAGAAGGAATTTGGACTCTCGCTAACAGTTTTCAGCTGAAAACGTTGAGGGGCTGCACTATGTCAAGGCAGCAAGTTCTTTCTTGCATTTTCGGAAAGTCATGGAGTGGGAAACAGCACGTGGTAAACCATAGTTCTTATGTCTCATTTGTTTGGCCGTGTTTGAAGCCTTGTAAAAAGATCAACACTCCTTTTCCAGGTAAGTATAAACTATTCCCATTTGTCAGACTGTGAGACTGAGATAATAAAAGACTTGCTTGAGGGCATGCAACAGAGGGGCTTAATCAGATATTAATTGATGTCAGTAAAAGTGTTTGTATCTAAAATTGACTTCAGCTTTTGCTTGAGCTCTGACTGAAGAATGTTTTGAAACATGATCAGGAACACAAATCTAACCTTGTGCTAGTTCTTTCATACAGTCTTAAAAAAAAAAAAAAAAAAAAAAAAAAAAAAGAGTAATTAAAGAGTAATTGAGGGGACACAAAATGCCTGTGTGATAAAGCACCCAAAATTAATTCCCGTATCAGCTTATTATTCATAATGGGATCCCTGGCACATCAGATGACTCTTAAGATAAAAATAAACTGTATGCAAATTTCTCTATCATATGGAAAATAAATTAGAGGAAGAGAAGCCAAGTGATTGTTTTCCAGGCCTCAGTTTCACATGTGAAATCTTATTTTCACAGGCTTGACTTTCTGAGAGAGAATGCTTTCTCTCACTCCATATACCGTTAGAGGAAACTCGAGCTGGCAGAAATCCCGAGAGTGCAAGTGAGGAGGAGACAATCACTTTTTGTAGTTTCTGGCTGCACTACCTCACTGCCAGCATCAGAAGTGGCTTTATGGTAACATTGGGGTTTGGGTGTTCAGTTGGTCCATTGGCAGAGCACAACATTTGTTTTGTGTCACTTTCCACGAAATGCTATTGACAAAAAATAAAAAAATCAATTCATGGAGCAGAACGTGTATAGGAAGAGCCTTCGATCCCCCCAAAGTTTTCAGAAGAGGAATTGCAAAATGTCTGTTCTAGCAGGACAGATACTGGCACTTCTCAGCTTTACAAATTGTGGCATTTCCTTTTTCTACTGTGCTTGACAAAGGGAATTTTGCAACAGGTCAGGACTTCAAGCAAGTGGTGCTTGTGGGAGAGGAGAAGCCAGCCTGGGAAGCTCAGATTGCTGCACAGGAAGCTAAATACCCCAGAGCAGCAGATGCTCCTCTCCCACACCAATCTGCCTGAATCTGGTTCCCCTGCCTTCCTTACACCAATGAATAATAAAGGAAGAGCACTGAGTCTCACTTTTAACACATGCAGAAGCTGTAGCAAAGCTGCAGTTTGGGGGCTAGGCTATCTGAAACCGAGCGAAGGCTGCATGCATACAGCCAATAACAAAGCCAACAAGATGAGGAAGCCTTCAGCTGTGGTTTCCAGCTTTGGTGGGATGCTAAGAAGTTACTCTCATTGTATTCGGAAATTTTTAATAAATTGAGAGGAAGCTATTATGTTTCCAGCCCACAGAAAGATTTCTTTAAATCTGCAGGGAACCACCAAGCTTTGGGTTATTTGTCTTACACATTTCACTGGGGCTACTTTGCAAAGGTCTGTGGACTAAGAGTGTCCAAACCACCTCCTTTGTCTGCATTTTTTGCTACCAGATCTATATGTAAAAGCTAAGGCTGAAAGCTATCTCTAGAAAAAAAAAGGCTGTTTTACTAATTATCTGAGAAAACTGAAAACAATAGCATATCTCCTGCCTGAAGAAGGCATCTCGGTGCCAAATTTTCACAAGTGCTTGTCATCATTTCCTGAATTTTGCAGCAACTTTTCTTTCCTCTAATTTAGATGAGTGAAAATAATAATTTTGAAAGTACATAAATAACAGCATCAGCATAACACACCATAAAAGCAAAATGCATAATTTCTCCCAGTGCAACTCAGCCCTATCCAGCAACCCCTCGATCCTCCAGTGCTAAGCTTCTCCTAAGTTAAACTGCTAATTACAAGTCATGCGCATGGCTGTCAACAGAGAGTACAAATAGAAATCTCAGGGAACGGGGAGACTGGATTGTTATGTTACCATTGAATATGAGTTTCTTTCAATGCGAAGATAAAGCTAGATATACATGCAAAATACTGTGGTCTCTTTATTCAACACACAAGCGAGTGCATGTATACAAAAGACAAGAAGGCTATTCTTATCAGGATCCCATTGAAAAGGGGATGACCAAAACAAACAGGCTGAATGAAGCAATGGCTAGCAGCAGCCAACTGTGGGCTAACACCAGCGGAGACTGCTGTTTCTCTTGCTTGTAGGAGAGAGCACAGAGATAGGGTAACACCGCCCAGGAACCTCCCCAGGATGCCCATACTGCATCTACCCATACTGTGAGCTGCAGAATAACAGCATGTGCCTGACGTCATGAGCTGGGTGAATTGTGTCGTGCTGAGATCGGGGTTCCCACCCTCCAAAGCTGACGTTCCCGTCTCGACATGATAGTAGTAGAAGTCAGTGTGCATCAGCATGCAGCAGGATCAACTTATTTATCTTGGAAAACAGCACTGCCCTAAAGAACACACCTGTGCTACACAGGCCTTGCATAGCTATCTCAGAGCTAACTTTAAACAAACAGCAGCCTGGAAGTCACACTGGGTTTATTGCTTTGTGTTGATTTTCTTGGGCGGGTTTACTTGCCTGTGCTGAATGCTGCTAGCCCTATCCGAGACATTCATTTTGAAACCATCTTAAGTGTATTCAGCTATCAGCTCCTTTGTGTTTTCGTCTCCCCAAGCCCATTCAAGTGCAACAATCTTTTTTCTCTTGTCTCTCCTAAGAGTGTAGCAGGCAAGATTTTCCACAGTTTGTGGGGGTTTACCTATCTGATCTATCTATTTGTTTTTCACCACTAATCCCTTCTTAAATTATTTCCAGCAAGCAAACAGACATCAACAACAACAAAACTGTAAACTTGCTGCAGGACCAGATGTAGAAATCTGGTGTAGATGTAGATGTAGGACCAGATGTCTATGAAATCCACTCAAAACCTGACTCATGTCCTTATGTGAGCTTTCACCAGGCTAGGGAGTAAAGGATGGAGCTGCTGGGGTAAAGCACATCTTGTTTAAACCTTACTGACAGGATGCTTTCTTCACTCTACCAGTTTGTGAAAAGCAAGGGAGGAGAAGTGTTTTGACTGCCATAGCCATGCATTTCAACTACCTCTGGCATGCTCCACAAATGGTAGGGACTTGGGGTGTGTGTGGGGTTTCCTTCTTGAGAACAAAAGGCGCAGCTCTCACAGCGTGAAGGTTTCATCACCCCACCAACATGCCTGAAACAAAAGCTCATCCTGGCATCCACACAGCTTCCGAGGCTTCCTGTTCTTTGCCTTGATGCTTCCTTTCAAGGTGGAGGGAGTTATGAAGCCTGAGCCCTATCAGAGGTGGGACTGGGAGGGATGGCCCTGTTGGGTGGGCTCATGTTGGGTGGGCGGGCTGAAGAGTACCCCATGCACAGCAGGCACTTAGGGCTTTTCCAGGCTTGTTTGTGTCTCAGTTTTTCAAACAATCTCACTGTCACTGTTGGGACAAATAAGGCAGGGGGCTTGGGAAAGCACCACTTTTGAAATTGCTTGGGAGTTTTCAGGTTATTCCACAGAACAGTATGGACCAGAGATAGTGGTTAAAGTTTGATAACACTTGTGATTTCTTTGTTCAAAGTGTCAGGCTTAGAGAAATGCACACAAGGACACAGTCACTGGCAGGAAAGAAGTGGTGGCAGATGGAGTCCGTTTTCCTTACAGGAAGAGGAGCCCTCAGAGTTGCTCACAGTGTCTGGTGGCAGCAGGGTCCATCGCATCTGCTTGCTCATGTCACCTCTGCTGCTCGTTATCACTAGGCACAAGTTTGTTTATAACTAACTGAAACAAAAGCATTTCCTGGCATGGTTTAGGGCTGGTAGGAAGTTACTGCACACATGCACAGGAAAAACAACAACAGTAACACTAATACATATTGACGTAGTGGGGTGACTGCTAAAACATGTCACGGCAGGCAGGCAGACAGAGAGCTCATTTTTATAGGGAGGAGTATAGCTACTTTCCACCTGAATGCAAACTATTGCACAGGAGCAGAAAGAGCAAAAAAAAAAAAAAGCAAGTTCAATTTTTTTTGTTGTTGTTCCATGTGTGTTTTGCTACTGATATTAGTAAGCATGAGATTGAGCCCCACTTCCATTTATTTCAGTTATTCAATGTGCCTTGAAGAGGACACATGTGAAACCAGGGATCATATCAAAGCTTCCAAAGGGAACAGATATTAACTTATTTGTGTTGCCTCTTCATCTTCTGCTGATTTGTCTCCTACACCTGTAAAATAAGTTTTATTTCGAAGCTACAGTCTTGATAAAATCAGAACTGTGGGATGAGAAAGAGGAGCAACCCGGTAGACTGAGATGTGAAAGTTCGTCTCTCTCCATGAATCATGCATATATGTACAGCCCACGCCGTTCAAGCAGAGTTTTGTCCACTAGTAACGAACTACTGCCACCAGTGGGCTGCGGTTTGTATTGACACACAATTTTAATGTTCCTCATACTGGTAATATTAGTCAAAATATTCCAGGACTCCAGGTCTTAAATGAAACCATGAATGCACAGGCCAGATACAGAGAGTTGTGTCCAAGACCAAAAATGCCATGGCTGCCTCTGCAATACACAGCAAATGTAGAAGTTACTTTGTTGGTTTAGATACACTCACAAATTCTCTTAGGGGTCATTTTCTCCTGATAAACTTCATAGCTCATCTGGGAATGATAGTTCTCCCACACTGGCATGCTTGGCAGAAATATGTTTTGTAGGAATTAAATTTTTCCTGGTAATTACCATGGTTTTGCACAGATTTGACATTGTTATCCATGGAAACACAAACTTCTGAACATCAGCTTCAGAAGAAAAGATGCATACATGTACTGAAATACATGTATGTTACCTGTGCCTCACTGTTGACTAAGTTTATCAAAGATCCAGAAGTGAGATCACTTGAGAATGCCATAGTGTTAACACAAACGAGGAGGCCTGACTCCTCAAATATGATTTTTTTTTCCCCATTTTCTCTGAAAATAGGGCCAGAGATTGTGGTGATGATGATCCTTACATATATGCATATGTAAATACAGTATATAGAATCATAGAATCATGTAGGTTGGAAAAGACCTTCAAGATTACCAAGTCCAACCATCAACCTGACCTACAGAGTCTCATCACTAAGTCATGTCCCTTATTACCATGTCCACGTCTCTTAAATGCCTCCAGGGATGGGGACCTCACTGCTTCTCTGAACAAACTGTTCCATATATATATATAATATACATAATATATATAAGGGATGTAATATATAACACATTATAATAATACAAAATACATAATATATAAAATATCTTATGCAGATATTATATATATAATTATATGATGTAATATAATAACTATATGTTTACTGTAATATAATACTGTATTATATTGCAGTATGCTATGTTGGCTCCATGGTTTTAGCTATATTTCTTAGGCTGAGGAAGATTCAGATTAACATCTTTTATCTTGCTGGAAAAAAAAGAAATCCTATCAAGGCAGTAATGGTTAATGCAGTATGTCCAGTTTATACACCACTAAAATGAAAACAAAAGAGCAGGGCAATAGAAAGTCATTCATATTTGGATGGATAACTGACTCAGACAAAGTTATTTAAGGGGACAAATTCAACTCATGAACTTGGATTTCCTGAAAAGATACATCATCCCGTAGCACCCCATCCCTCCTGAGTGCTGTCAGGTGCAGTATGTGCTGCTGTTTGCATGGCAGAAGCACAACCCCAGTATTTGTTCAACTCTACCATCCACCCTGCCACAAATCCTCACCCATGAAAATATAGACTGACTTGAAATATTAACCACAGAGTTGTTTCATGAACAAATTTAATGTTCAAATGTAGTTTGCTAGTATCACCATCTTTGCTAGAAAGAGAACAATCTCAAAATTTCTTCAAATTCTTCAGAGCAAGATTCTTCAAGACTAGGACTGTATAAATGTGGGATGGTTTTCTTGTTGAGAGAGAGAAAATGTTTTACAGTGGTCCTAAGAGACCCTCTCCTGCTGGTGCTTGGGCAGAGCCCTAGCAAGAACTTAATTTATCACTTCGTGGTGAGAAAAACAGCTGCCCCAGTTCCAATGGCAGTGGGCCATTTTATTCTGTGCTTACTGTTTGGACAATCTGCTGTGAGCAAGACACTGAACATTAAGGGAGTACAGGTAATCATTAGATACAATGCTCCTTTTCTTACATTACATAATGTGAAGAAACTGAAATTATATATCCTCTCCTGGAATAATGTTATATATAATAATGTAGAAATATAAATAAATAATAAAAAATAGTAAATATATAATACATATATAATGATATATATATATTATAGAATATATAGAACATATATTATATTTATTCTATACATTATATATATAATATATATGATATATATATAATGGAGGTTAGCAGACAATAAGAATATGACTTTACTAGCTACAGGAGGATATTCTGCTGGCTGGCTGAGTGAATGTCTAGAATAACAAGAAATAAAAGATTTTGTTGATGTTCAGTCAAATGTCTTTCTTCAGCCCATATTACAGCACAATCACTTCGGCATCTTCTAGCTATCTACAGCATGTAGGCTTCCAGCTTCATGTTTATGTGCTCCAAAAATAACTTTTGCTAGATTTGTTGGTCTTGCTGGCAGCTGCTGTTTAGACAATACTTGGAAAATAATATACTTTATTTTGAAGGTGAAACAAAGATTCTTGAAGATTAATTTGGTCTGTTTTTAACGTTAAAAACAAAACAAAACAGAACAGAAAACTAACACACAGCATAACCAAAGATGAAACCCTACCATTTACGGATTTTTAATTCCTAATGGGGGAGAGAAAAGCAGGGACTGTGGAAAGAATTAGTGAAGAGAAAACTGAGGCTTTTCAGTTTCCTGGTTTTAGTGAGAATCAGGGACCCAGCGATGGGGAACCTGTAGTCAGGTGAGAGGGGCACTAATTTGGTAGCGGTTACAGTAAAAACATTTCTCAGACTATTCTGGCAACAAGAGGAAAGTCACTGCTATGAACATAAGCATACATTAGATACAGGACATGCATTCTCATCATCTTCACCACTCCACAGTTGGGAAGATGCTCCAAAATACATGTATAATCCAGCACAATAAAATGTATATGCATCAGCATTAATAAGTGGGTTTTAACTTTTTTTTTTTTTATCGAGTGAACACCTTGAAATTTCTTAGAAGAAAAGTTGTTTAGTTCATTTAAGATCATTCTTTTAAATTGCTTTCTCTTATAGTTTTCCACAAGCCTTTTCACAGTTGTTCTCAGCTCACAGCAGTCCACAGCTTGCAGGTTGACAGTCACTGAGCCAGAGGTACAGAAGTTGTAGCACAAATGAAAAGCAAGAAATTGTAATGTGATCATTTGAAACTCTGTAAGTCAATAAGTCTCCCCAAAAGCTTTGAAGAAGCAGATTTGCTAGAAATCCACATAATCTCATTGCAGTCGTCTGCTGGGCAAATACATTGGTGGGTAGACAGCACTGCCTACATTTTATTTAATTGAAGGTATATATGGATTCATTAGCTGAATTATAATTAGAGTTTTAACATATGCTCAGGAAAATATTCTATGATGAGCTAGTATTGCTTCTGTAAAATATTAAGATGTTACTTCCTAACACGTTATAATAGCAGAGGGTAAAAGAGAATCAGTAACTACCTTAAGTTTAAAAAAAGCCTATGGGAGACCTCACCTGTGGTACTCCAAAGAGATAGTTAAAAATAAAAATAAAATAAAATAGTGCCATAGATTAGCAGCAGGAAAAAAGCAAACAAACAAACAAACAAACAAAAACAGGGTAGAGAGAAATACACAGGTTCAAGTATGTTAGGTGATTAACATGGGAGAGTTGCAAGGATCCATATGAAGACCACTGTTGTTATTTACATTTGGTATTGATGTGGAAACCCCACTGCCCTTTGGAGTGAAGCATGAGGCTTTATATTCCTTCAAGAAAATCAAAGAACACAACCATACATTTACTTCATAAAGTTTTTTGTGCATTTTACTAAGCTCTCCTCCATGCCTTCTAACAAGAACTTCCAAAACAACCATCTGATAATTTGAAAAAAAAAATTTTTTTTGAAAAATCATTTTACCCACTGCATATGCACTATCTTCCAGGTCCCCTGGAGACCCACTTTTGTTGCATGAGGACAAGAGATGAAGAGATATTTTCTGTTACTCTTCTTTCACTATGTGTCATTTGTTTCCTTTCTCTAATCTTCACCAGGATCCCTCCCCCCCCCCCCCCCCCCCCCCCCGTTTGTTTGTTTTTTTTTAATTTTGTCTTTTGAAAGTAACCACTTGCAGTCTGATTAGGTTCCCTTCTTACACATGTTTGTCATGCCTTTGAGACTGCCTCTCAAAGAGTCTCTATTTGTCAGGCAGAGAATGGAGCAAGGCATGGTGGTCACCATTCAGTCGTAGCTGGGAGTTATTTCTCTAGCCATAGAGGTATTATTGCTATTGAATGCCTAGGCAGTTATCCCAGATGAGAGTAAACTAGTCATTCAGTTAATGACATGCTGAGGTTTTCAGGTTTATTGCTTGCTGTTGTATTGCTCATACATTGTATTGTTTCCATTTACGGAGAGCAACAGAGCAGAGCTCATGAATAAGACAGCAAAAGGCAGCAAATGGTCACTGGTGCTACAGACTATCAAAACCTTATGTATCTCCTCTCTCCTCTCCTCTCCTCTCCTCTCCTCTCCTCTCCTCTCCTCTCCTCTCCTCTCCTCTCCTCTCCTCTCCTCTCCTCTCCTCTCCTCTCCTCTCCTCTCCTCTCCTCTCCTCTCCTCTCCTCTCCTCTCCTCTCCTCTCCTCTCCTCTCCTCTCCTCTCCTCTCCTCTCCTCTCCTCTCCTCTCCTCTCCTCTCCTCTCCTCTCCTCTCCTCTCCTCTCCTCTCCTCTCCTCTCCTCTCCTCTCCTCTCCTCTCCTCTCCTCTCCTCTCCTCTCCCCTCCCCTCCCTAGCCATAGACAAAGAACTCACATAAGGGACAGCTCGGTTTATTTCAGCCATTGACTCTGGGAGCCATCTTTCTGACATCCAAGGCCCCGTTAGAAATGAGTGAAAGATAACATGAAAAGTGAGCCAGCATAAAAAGTCACTTATACTTATTAATCTGGGTGCTTGCCCATCTGCACCCAGCTTGAATAGTAACTTACCTTGAATTTAAGATTTTAAAAGCATCCTTTATTTCTTTTGCACAAGCAGAGATATGCTATGGATAATATCTAAATTAGTATTCCATTAGCATTCACCTTTGTCCTGTGGTTTACTGCCAAAAGAGGTCAAATTGTTCCCTTCCCCCTGCTACCACCATAGTATAAGTAGGTCTGAGTGGGTCTGACATTAACTAAGACAGGGGGAAAACAGAAATTACTTTTGGCAGTTTGAGTCAAAACTGTTTGGGGGAGGAAAAGCTACTGTATATTTTTCAATTAGTGGGCAAGGTAAAGAAATGAAAGATAAAGGAGGTGCTGGTAATGGAGAAAGAATGAAGTATAAAGTGAAACTGATCAGCCTCCCTCAGAGAATGGATTAATTATTTTCTGACACAAAGTTTTGGCCTAAGTCTTTTTTTTTGGGCAAGAATTCAAGAGACACTATGAAATGACTTGATATAAATGAGAATTTAGGATAATTTTTCTCTCAACATCTTAAATAGTTTATATAAATCTGCCACTTTTCAAATGATGTATTAAAGCACTCTTGTGGTTGCTTAATATCAATATTCCTCTGAAGTTTTACAAATACATCAGCAGCACTTGATGGATGAAATCCAGTATGCCATAATTCAGATGACCAACATAGGTAATGCTTCACTGAACCTTTAAGCAGGCAGACCAAAAAGCAGGGGAAAATCAAGCCTTCCACGGTGTTGCTCCCACACATCTCCTGAAACCTACAGAGAACAACCTGGGAGGCCTGCAAAGGACGAGGAATTCTGCTTGTAAATGTGTTTTCTTTTTTTGTCTGTGGTAGGACCACATGCATTTCCCACAGGTGGTCCATTCCCCCACCTCTTGCACTGATGCTCAGGGGAATGTTGAGCACCACTGACCCTACCAGTGATGTCCCCTGGACCTCTGTGGAGCAGAGGTGCAGCACATGCTACTGCCCACTCTCTGCACCAAGGTTTCCAAGGATGCGGCAGTCTCCAGGTGAATCAGGTTCCTCTGCCCCAAACCCTTACTCTAACATCCCAGAATAATATCTTAAACCCTATGTATACCCTCAGTCCCGGCCCTGGTGGGATGGAAACATCGCACAAGCATGAGTGTAAGGTCAAGGACAAAGGGCAAGAATGGACCTGGCTTGAAAACACAGGAGCTCCTATGACCGCAAATTTGCTGTACCTCCTAAGATTTTTCTTACAAGGTGATTGGTCTTATTTCCTAAACCCCCCTAATTTTATTGAAGTGCTGAGGCCCATCTGCCTCAATATGTTGTATGACAGAGTGATAAATATTTATGTCCATGAAACAAATTCTTCTGAGCAAATATGAGTGGTTAAAACTAAAACCCCCAAAGAAATTTTAAGTTAAACGAGGGAACTCTCTATGTCTTTGAAAACACCAGAAATATTTATGGTATTTTCCACACATCTGTCCCATTTGCTTTGATACATGAAAGGTACTCTTTTCTATCAGTCCCTAACATTGTTGTTTAAATGATAAAGCATAGTGTTTCCTAACAACTAGTTAAGAAAAAAATTATACCAATGCTCAGATGTTTTAATCTTATATCTGATAAATTCACCCTTGTTTTCCTCCAGAATTTTCTATGGAAAGGCACATACCAGGAATGCCACAACTCATTGCTAAGTAAAGAGAAAGAGTGAGAAGCAGATGGGCTAGAAAAGGCTGAGGTGTCTTTTAGCGCTAGTCTTTCAAAAAGGTAAACTGTGCCAAGGGCTTAATCACATTAATTTAGACAGAGGAAGAGAAAACTGAAGGAGGAAAAATTGGGTTAGACAGTGTGACTGAGATAAATGTGTTCAAGCTGACCCATTCTGGTGAAACTTGACTGAAAATATTCGTAGAGTAAACCAAAGTAAAGTCATAGGCATAGAGGGTTCTTCAAAGAATGCAGAAAAGATGAGGGAGGTTTCTGAAAAGCAGTAAGGGTCAAAGACAATACTCATTTTTAACAGTAGAATATAGATAAACATGGGACTATAGACCTGGCAACCTAACTTCAAACCTCAGGAAAAAATTAAATATGCTGAAGATCATGTGATGATAAATGATTATCAACAGAGATTTAACCCTATCCAATTTATTTCTTTGCATAAGAAGAAAGCAGTAGGTGTAAAACATTCTGACTATAGTAGAACCTAGGAGAATACTCCTATGTGGTGTACTCATAGGCAAACTCAGCAAATCTGTCCAGGATGAGAAACACGTGGGAAAAGTGCCTGCTAAGAGGAAGAATCAGCAATTGATTCTCTACCAAGGTGAGGGGGTGGAGTTTATTAATAGCTTAGATGACACAGGTTTTTTTCAATAAAACAGAAGCAGCTTGGAAACTTTACTTTTGCCTGCAGAAGTAATGGACAGGAATGTACATCCAACTGTGTAGCATGGATGTTTCCCAGTTACCCCAGGTGCTGTTGAAAGTGTCATGGGAGGTGAGAGTCATCCAACCTCAAGTCATTATGCAGCTGTAGTCCATGCTCAATCCAAAATCAGTACAAAGGCACCTCTTGGGTGATTCACCCCATTCAAGGACAGTGTTTTAGGTTAAGGGAAATGAATCACTCCCCAGTGTTTCCTCTCCCTGCCATCCCATTGCCTGTAGGGGAATATAGAGGGACTACCTTAGAGAAGCCACTTAACTTTTAAATAGCTAACTTTTTGTCCCAGGATCTATTGACTGATTGATGAGCTTCCACAAGAACTAGGATATCCATGGATATACTCTTTCCTATTCTTGTATTTTCCAGGTAAATCATTGGACTCACTGAGGGCTGGTAGGCAGGTTCATGTCGTCATCTAATAGTTTTAGTTACTGGTTAGTTATAGCTTCTCAGGAGGAAGTATGAAGCTTAAGGTTTAAGTTTGTGTCATGGTCTGTGCAGTATTTTGGAGTGGGAAAGGAGTATAATTTTCACAAAAAAAAAATCAATGGAGCTAATGGTAATCCTTTGCCCTGAACATCCTCTTCTCACATAGGCCCTGGTCTAAGGTGCATGGATGTTAATGGAAGTCTTGTAAAATAAAGAGCCACAGATTATATATTTGTAGAAATAGCCCATGAATAGAAAGACTTTTCTATGTCTTAGACCTAGTCCTTTGTAGTAAGATGATATTCAGGAGAGACAGTGGCTCCACAAATAATGGTAATTCTTCTAATGAAGAATTACACTGATAATTTTTCAGTTTGTCTGAAAAGAACAGCAGACCTTTCCACATTAAAGGTCAGGAGAGAGCTCTGTTACCCCAAAGATTTTTCCATGCTACTTTTCAAAGCAAGTTATGTCCTGCTTTTATATTTTTTATTTTAACACACTTTTCTGCCACATCTTAACTACTAGACAAAGCTGCAGCACTCACAGAAGTGGGGTAGGATCTTGCACTCATTTTCTGTGACTCATCTTCATTACAACTGGAGTAAAGCAAGTGTTTCCTGCTGGCTGGCAGCCTAGGTCACTGCTGTACCCCACACTACCTGCCTGCCTTCTCTCCCCACTATTAGCCCTTGGACCTCCACAGAAATGTAGTCCTCCCTACACCCATGGCAGCTGGCCACGACTATGGGCTTCTGTCCCACCACAATATCGCCTGAAACCAGCAGGTCTTTCAGTAAAGACAAAGGATGAATATTGGGGTTGTCTTTCCAGACAGACCAGCTGCCTAAGTTGGGTCAAAGGACTGGCTTCTCCTTTTTGTTTGAATGGAGACTCAAGTCACAGTATATGCTAAGGTTCTCCCATGAGGGAGATAACAACAATGAGATGCAAAGGTGGGTCCAAGTGTCATCCTTCTTTTTGTGAGGGAAGTGTCTGTGGTATCTGTTGCGGTTCTCCTCAGCCAAATCACCAAGGCCTCCTACAAAGG
Organism: Aythya fuligula; assembly: GCF_009819795.1. Classification (NCBI taxonomy): domain Eukaryota; kingdom Metazoa; phylum Chordata; class Aves; order Anseriformes; family Anatidae; genus Aythya; species Aythya fuligula. The sequence goes on from NC_045559.1 coordinate 129,309,825, forward strand.
AGTCGCTGAGGCTGCAGGAGCATGATGAAGCAGCCACAGGATGGTGAATAACCACAGGGGCAGCTGCTGTTGAGAAAGACTGGCCTGAAATGCTCCAGCACTTAAACCATCTTACTTCATACTGTAATGATCATATGGATAAAAGAACGATCAGAAAAGTACAGGTCTGAGCAAGGATCTTATTAACAGATGCCAGTATGACAGAAGCCTTGTAAATAAGATAAATGAAGCAAAAGATAGTTGCTTACCTGTTTCCTTCCCTAGTCCAGAGATTACTCACAGCCTCTTACAGGACACTTTCTCCTGTGTATTTGGCAGAGGATGAGGTGTTTGAAAGAAACAGGAAATGAGTTGTTCCCTTTCAAAAGACTTAAGCCCTCTGTGCTGATAGAATATACAGGCAAATGCTTAGGTGTATTCCTGTATTTCTCTATCCAGCTGTAGGAAGAAATTGATCTCACTCAGACAGCCTGCTGCTGGTTAGATCCTTTAAGGACTCCACATCCTGACTGATGTTGCGGTTAAAATTAGTACATTTGCCCCATGGCGTCATCCAGGAATTTCCTGCTGCATGAAATAACAAACAAACAAACAAACAAACAAAAATCCATGGGTTAATATGGTGGAAACCAGTGTTTTATTCTTACAGGGAAAAATTCATATTGTGAATGCAGTAAGTTATTTCCAAGGCAGGATATGGATGGCATCATCTTACCCCAGGTCACTCACACCTGTTTAAATATTATGTGGTGCATTGTAAGACTCTATGAACTTTAGAACTTCATTATTTTGTGACGCATATTGCTGTGTTCATTCTTTTGTTTTGTACAGTTATTACAGGATCAATGGATATCCACATAAACTGAAAGGAGCTCTTTTACCTCTTGCAGTTTCATGAAGACAAAAATGTATCCTGATTTTATTTTGGAGGTCACTATGTACTTTCTTCGGGTCTTCCATAGCCAGATGTTTCAATATAACAAACTATCTCCATGCCAAGCAGTTTTAAGCATGTGTATATACATGTATATACATTCATGTGTATATACATTTGTATTTTACTACAAAATAAATCGCAGTTTATTTTTTCTTATGGGAGCCACCTTTTGCCTGATCCCCTTTCTTCTCCAGGCCTTCTCACATATTCCTAACTCTCCCATTTTCTTTTTAATTGCATACCTGTCAGAATCTTCCTCTGCCCACATTTCTTGTGTGTCTGCCAGTCTGTTTATATAGTTGCCAGCACAACTGTTCTCACTTGAATCCTAGTTTTCTAACATTAATACCAGACTGGATTTGAAAGTACAAAGATGCTTAAAATAGGGAAAAACGCTTAAAAATACTGAAAAAAAATAATTTTATTTCTTTCTGTTTCAAACAAAAAAGTCTGGCTTTGCTTTATTTTCCATGTTCATCTGCCCTTTCAGAACAGTAGCAGCCAACAACATTTTGCTGAATTTATCATACGCTCATTTGCCACCTCTGCATAGTTGTGTCACACTAAAGCTCTGAGTGAGGCTGTCTGAGCTGCCATTCTTGGTCCCTGCATATGTTCTGAGAAAGAAACTGAAGGAGAAATACAGAGTGCAGAAGAGCTTTATTTTTATTTTATTATTTTTTGCTGTTGTTGTTGTTTCAGGATGTCAGACATGTTAAGCGTAAAGGTTCCTGAAATAAAAGATAAGATCAGAATTTATTTTCTTTAAAGCTGTTGTCTGAAAGGGTTAGTCATCTAGATGTTTTGACAGCAGCCCTGAGGAGAAGGACCTGGGGGTGTTGGTTGATAAGAAGCTCAACATGAGCCAGCAGTGCATGCTTGCAGCCCAGAATGCTAACTATATCCTGGGCTGCATCAAAAGAAGCGTGGCCAGCAAGCCAAGGGAAGTGATTGTTCCCCTCTACCCTGCTCTTCTGAGACCCCACCTGGAGTGCTGTGTCCAGGTCTAGCGCCCCCAGCACAAGGACGTGGATGTATTAGAACGAGTCCAGAGGTGGGCCATGAGGATGATCAGAGGGCTGGAACACCTCTCCTATAGGCACAGGCTGAGGGAGTAGGGGTTGTTCAGCCTGGAGAAGGCTGCAGGGAGACCTTACAGTGGCTTTCCTGTACCTAAAGGTGGCCTACAGGAAAGCTGGTTGGAGGTCCCTTCCAACCCAAACCATGATTCTATGACTTCAGAGTAACCTCAGGCTCCTTTTCTGCATCTGTAAATGGAAATACATATTGCTAAAGACTAAATTAAGTGTGTAATGCAGGTCAGATAAATCCTTTTCGGCAGTATGTGATTCTCACCACTGACTGCAACCAAAGCCCAGCCTAGTCATTAAAATTAAAGGTGGGGCATCCCCTACTTGATACACCAGGGAAAAATGTAGTTTCACTATGTCACAGATGCCAAAAAATAAAATTGCTGATTTTTTTTTTTTTTTTTTCGAGTGTGGCCAATGTTCTTTGTGCTTTAATTTCTTAAGCAAGAGGGTTATAAATGCACTTGTAAGGTCCAAGTACATCTCTGGTCCAAGTAGAATTCCTACTAAATTGCATCATGACAGGTTAAATGGATGTTGAATTCATTGGTGTAGTGGGGGCCAATTGTGTTTTTCTTCCATTTGCTTGACTGTATTTACTCATTATATTTGCCTGAAGGATTGCTCCCGAGTTTTTCAGGCTACATATTTGAATTATATGCTACATTTCTTGAACAGAACTCATAATTTGATTTTTTTTTTCAAAAAAAAAAGTTTTTGTCTCCTCCAACTAAAAAAAAATAAATATGTTAATCTCAGCATAACATTGCTAACACTTCTGAGAAAGCTCCAGCAACAACTGCTGGTGTTCCAGGTAAAACAGTAACTCCTCCAGGGAAATAGATAGGTGTTTTAAAATCATTAGCATTTTTTTTTAAAGCAATTAATTTTATTCTGGTTTGAAAAAAGGGAAAATTCCCGACAGCAATTTGGATATTAACTTTGTCCATGGTTAACAAAGAAACTTAATAATTTGCTTAACTTTAAGCACATGATTATTCTCACTGTCTATTCACATGCTAAATGTAATACTTAAGCACTTTATTAAGCACAGATATGCTGTCAGAAAGTGTCGCTGTAATTAGATTGTTACAGCAATGCATATATGAACCTTACAGAGTAATTTTCCTGATTAGCAAGATTAAAGATTAATAAAAGCACCTTATTTCAGAAAATATAATCGTTGTAAAGGCTGACTTCAGGGGAAAACAAAAACAAAAACAAAAACATTTTTTGCACAGAATAGGAGAATGCATTTTACTATGCTTTTGAGGATCATTTACACAACTATATTTTTAGGGAAACACTGCACCCTACAGGTGAAAACTGTTCCCCTATCATGTAACTCTGGGATAGTCTTGGGAAAGAAAACTGGATTCTCTATTTGAGCAATTAATGAGTGGTGAGCAATTAATACTTTTGAACTTGGAAGTACATTGTCTGCAGCATTTCTATAAACAAGAACAAGACTTCTTTCTTTCTCTCTGCACCACTTAATTTCTAAAATATAACCAAAGGTATTAAAGGAAATAAAAGAGAGATTCTAACATTTACCACTGTGAAGAATAAGTAATTATATGATAATCACTGGCTGTCTCTTCACATAGTTTGCAGTTACTTGTAAAATCTAAATGCCCTTTTCCATCTCTTGATAATCCTATAAACTTAATTTCCAGTTAGAAATCCAAGCAGGAAACCTCAGACCCAAGCCTGCACTCCTAGCATCCTGCCTCACTGCCTTGCAGCCCTATCACCAATTCCTTTTCTCCACTTTCCGATTTCTGGCCATTAGATGGCAATCTTGACCATCATCTGTCACCTGCTTCCTCTCTGCAAGTCCTCTGCTGCCAAACATGCTTACATGCTCATGCTCCTAAGAAAATCTTTTATTGTCCCTCTGCCTTTCTTATATATACCCACAGTAGCTATGAAGAGACAAGGTGTTAAACCGTTTGGTAGATAACCTGAGAAAGGGAGAGTGTTGCCTTGGAACAAGTAATATGCATTTCAGCTGAAATAGCAGTATTTTTTACTAAGGCAGCTGGGAACCTTCCTCTGCATGATTTTAGGATTTTCTTTGCAGTCAACCAGAATTCCACCAGCTGGCAGATCTCTTGCTAGCATTTCCTGCAGGAGATGCCCATCAGTACTTTCATCGACAGGGTGTCTGCACACCTAGTCAGGTGTGAAAGTGCATGCTCCCATGCATTGTGCTCAGGATCAGTAAGACTTAATGGTGCAAGCCTGCCGGCTTCAGGCACCTTCTGAATCCTCACTGGATTCAGCTGTTTTTACCTGTCTGTGCCCACAAGATTTTCAGTCTGGCTGCAGAGAATCCACCCTCTGCAGGTATCTGAAATTTGCAGACCTTCCCTCTCTCCTTTCTTACCATGAGGAAGCTGGATGGTACATTGTAACTCCCCATTCAGTGTTTAATTTTCCCTTCAAATAACTCCAGACTGCCAGCACAACCCTGTTTTGCAACCCAGCTCCTGAGTTGCAAGGTACAGGTAATACTAGGAAGGCAGGAGCCTGGCCATTGCTAGATAACTGGAGGGAGAAGAGGAAACCCAACAGATTTTTGATATGTGCTTTGCAGAGAGAGGCCTTCACTGGTCTCCATTCACTGGCCTGTTATGCCTCCTCTGTCTGTCTCCATTCAGGAATCCAATTTTTTTCCCTTTGCAGTGACTGGCCCTGTGCAGAGAAATCATGGCATATATGCTGCTCACAGAGACTCTGCTGTAGTCAGAGTTCCTGTTTGGAATTTCATCACTAAGAGGCCACTTGATGTCTGTGTTAAGCTACTGAACGTTTACAAAGCATTCATGGTAAAAGCAAAAATCTGATGGTGGCCATAAGGGGACACATAGACCAATGTATCTGATGATACTTCAAGTACTCCTCTGGCCCATGACAATTTTCAGTTCAAGGAATCTCCACTTCAATATGTTTTGCATGTACATTAACATTCAATGGCTATGTCCATGTGTTTGCTCAGCCTCCCCATGAAAAACTTGGCATCCTCAGCTTCCTTTGGCAAGGAGTTCCACAGATAATCCGTGCCTCATGGGCACCCTTTTTTTTTTGTAGTTGTTCTGAACCCAGCTCCTACAAACCTTGTGTGATTTGCATGCTCCTTCTAAGGGCAGAAGGAAAGCCTCCTGTAGAAATACTGTGGATGAAAGGATGAAGCTTGAAATATAAACCGAAAGTATTCCTAGAATGGAGTCTGACAGAAGGACAGAGTGAGTTGACGAATGTCTCATTCAGGATAGACTGAACACATCCCTGATGCCCCTCTCTCCCCCTGTCTGCCTTGCATGAGTCCCAGGAGTCCTGTCTGGGGACAGCTGCAGAGGGTGACCTCAGCACAGGAAAAGGTTTCCGGGTGGGGACTGGCAGAACAGGAACAAGTGCACGTGGTCTTTTGTTAAACTAATTCTTCAGCAAACATTTGTCTGGGCAGCAGTTCTGCCATGCCAGTTCCTTACTTTACAAGAGACCAACAAAGTCATCAGAAGAGGAAATTTTGAATGCTTTCCTGAGCCTTGCAGTAAGAGGCTAACCACTTTCAAGACCCTACGCAATGCTGTATGAATCAGGAGAGGTATGACCAAAGAGGCAAAGAAGGACACCAAAATCAGCATTTACTGCTTTTGTTGAAGTGCAGAGGTTTCTTTCTCTCTCTCTCTCTCTCTTTTTTTTTTTTTTTTTTTTTTTTTTTTCTGCTTCAGCATTACAGGTTGCACTGCAATTTTAGGTTGCATGTTCATTTTCCAGCTTGCACCATGTCTTATAGCTAAACAAATATTTTGTTTAGCTATATTTAAGGGTAGCTCATATTTAAGGGCAGCTACAGGCAGACAGCTCTTAAATTTTGCCTTGACTATATCTGGAAGATTAATAATGTCCCACACTTGTTAAAATATATTTATTGTTCCGTTATTTTAGAAGAACTGGAAAATGCAGCGATCCATGCTATTATCACAGCATTAAAATAAACAATGTTTGACAAAAGCCAATAAAAGGTGTTTCATGATATTTGTTTAGGGAGAGAAAATTATATGTTAGCTATTATTTGTATTGGTAAAACTGGTATTTTACTTTCTTTTCTGGGATGTGAAGATGTTTTTTTTAGTTGTCTGGACCAAGAACGATGTCCTTGTAAATCTGAATCTTTTAAAGAGCATAATAAAACAGTAAATACAACAAAAGAACAAGATATTTACCTGGCAATGGAAGTATACTATCATTGAAGACTGGAAATCATGAACACAGTTTTGTACATGAGAAGACCTTATTCATGTTTCAAAATTGTAATTTTTCCCAAGTTGCTCTTCATAAATGGGCTGCTAACAACAAATCAAAACAAAATAGACCAAACCAAAGCAAAAAGTCTTGTTGGCTTTTTAACAGAAATGTGTATATTATGATTCTGTACCATTAGTTGGTACTGAAGAATAAGCAGTAGATTTGCTGTTTAGGACTAACATGACAGTGCTGGTTTGTCCAGAAAATGGCTTTTTCTGCATAGATCTTCTCTTTACTTGTTTCATTACCTGGTTGCTATCATCAATGCTTACAGAGATAAGTTTAACATTTTTTGACATCATAGCTTTAGGTTGAATGAATTATTGAACTGTCCTATAACCATAACTAAAAATAGGAAAAAAAAAAATCAATCATGAGAAGAATTTTTTGCCAGTCACAGGAGCATAGATTTTCTGTGGAAACATTTTGCTCCAGAAAGCCTACCAGAAAGAAGAAATCTGCACTGAAAAAGGAAAGAGCCAGTTAGAAGTAAATTCATTGCTGATGTGCAGGCTACTGTAATTAATGTCATCATGGAACAAATCCTGTTCAAGGATTGCCATCCAATGCTCCATTCTGGCCAACAGTTAAACAAAGATATGCGGTTCTGTTAGTTTTAGCTCATTTAGCTATAAACTTCAACACTGAAGTAAAAAGAAAATCAGGTGTTTCTGCAGATTGCAAATGCATTGACAACTACTGTGGAATTTTCTCTCTCTACTAGAGAAAGTAGCTACAAGTAGTGACACCTAGTAGCAAGTATTAGAAAGCTTCTGGTTTTTCAAGTTTTCATTAAACACAATTAAGCACGCTGAAAGATAAAAAATGTGTGTGAATAATGATACTTGGTCTATTTTTAACACCTTCTAATAGAATGGAAATGAAAGCAAAATATGAAACTGCTTGAGGAACTACTCCCTGAATCTGGGAGAGTTGATTTGTTCAGTGAAATAGGCTTTTTGTTAAATTTCTACAGATAGGGGAAAAAGCTGTAGTTTTGACAAACCTTTTTAGTGAAACATTTAGAAAAAAGCACTGATGTTGGAGATGTGATATATCTGAAATTTGCAAAACTAAATGATTTCACATAGTAGTATCAAATTGAATTTTTATTTTAAAATATTTCATTATTTTTGTTACTAGACATTTCATAAAGTTTGAATTAAAAATTATATTGTTCAATGTTAAATGTAAGTTATTTCATTAAAATTTTAAATTGTTTTCCCATATGTTTCACTTTATGAAAATTTTCAAGATTTGACAAGTTTTCTATACTTGTTTAGGACTAATTGCTTAATGTTTCTTTTTTGTTTTGTTTTGTTTTGTTTTGTTTTCCAAGGTAGAAAGTTGTTTTTGCACTGCTCAAACTATAAGGAGCAAAATTACTTTATTAACTCTTTTTTACATTTTTTTCAAATACTGGATCAAACTAAGCCCTGACTGCATGGCTTTAATTCCATATAGTTGAGTAGCTGAGAGAAGCATTGATTAGGTGCCTTTTTTGATTTCTCACTTTTAAAAGTATAATGGTTTTTATTTTTATTATTTTCTTGATTTAATGTCCTCTTTGCTTTCTGGTTCAGGTTTTCCAGGAAGCCTTTGAGATGTAGGAAAATTTGAAAGTCTCTTCCCTTACCTGGTGCTTGGCAACAAACCATGGATGCTGGAAGTGAAGGGAAGGCACTTCATGCAATATAAGGATCTGAAGCATGCAACAAGGTGGAAGCAGGAATATTCTCGCTAACAGGTGTTAAAAACAAGGATGTGTGCCCAAATTCTCAGGCTCCTCTTACAGTTAAAGATCATGATCCTAGATGTTAGGGTGTGGCCCTTTTGGAAAAAGTTGTCTCTTTCTGACTGTAGGGGAGCTGATGAAACCTGCATTAGCATTTACAATGCCACATGAGATCATTTCCTGATGGTGAAAAAGAGATGAATTGGTTAATAAGCCTAATTAGCACCAAACTAAAAGCTCCCAGAAGTATAGCAGCAGCCTATATTATATGTACTATTGAATTCAAATTGACTCCAAAGGCACATACCTATAACTCTTATAACTCTTTCTCAGCCAATCCACTTGTGCCAGTACAATTTCAGGCAGATTTTGGGAGTAAGTTCTGAGATGCAAAGAAAGTTCAAACACAAAGAAAGTTGATTTCACATGGAAATAATTATTTTATTTTCTCAAGAAGAACTTTGGAGTCCATGAGATTAATGCCAAGAAAAAAAGGAAAAGAAAAAATATTTTTAGGAACATTAATATCTTCTTTGGGGAAAATAGAAGCATCCCCCCTCTATAAGAGAAATGTTGCATTCCTGTTACACTATTAATATTCTAAGGAGCAAACCTACGTCTGTTGATGTAACCCCTAAGTGCCTCCTTGTGTGGTTGCTCTGCTTCTCTTGTCTGTTATTAAACAGCTTTATTTCAAACACTTTAAATAAATGATACTTATCTGGTGATATGAACCATGAAAAGTCTGGACTTCAACAATTACTTTTGTTCCTTCAGTGAATTAAATAAGAGAAAGTACAAATCCAGTTTCCATTAGACAGGAAAATGTACTGAAAGACAGGCAGGTGCTCATTTTGGTGGACAGAGAACTATGTGATCTGCAAAAACAATTATTTCAAAATGAATAATGGAAGAGAGAGAATAAACCAGTTGAGTGATAGACAAAGACAGAAAGACTTTTCAAAATTTCACTGGCAAGTGAGATCATAATTATTTAAGGTGCATAAATCTATGCTATTTATGCTTAGTAATAGCAACTGAAAAATGTCACGAAAACTTTTCCCCAAATCACCAGTATATTATATTATTTGTGGATATGACCTTCTATTAATGTAATATTATCACACTTCTTATTAAATCAGGCCAAAGCTTTGTAGTTTCTGTCTCTTTCAAACTTCTGCAGTCCTTTCACAACAAATACCACTTTCCAATGAAAGTACAACTGGCTTCACAATTCAGGTAATTTCTCCATGTTGATATAGCACTTTCCAAAGCAAATATTCTTTTTCCTCTCCCATTACTTAATGAAAATCTACTGTACTAGCTGTTATTTTTTGAACCCTATTTTTCCAGACTGTGACAGAAAAGGCCCTCAGCTTTGTCCAGCTCTTAGGCCCTTTCTTCTAGTCCAAATGGGAGCTTGGTTCTTTCCCTATTAGTCACTGTTTCCTCTTGGTTGCCCTGTGTGTTGTCTGGGGAGTATTTTGTGTGGACATGGGCATAAAGCAAAGCAGTTTGTCAGACAAGAGATGTTATAATGGTGAAAATAATAAAGCAAGAGAAAAAGCAGTATACTTCTGAAAATAAATCCAGGCTTATAAATTTAAGTTCCCTGTGGTCTGACCTATTTAACCTCCCAGTACAGCATAGATGCAATCAGCTGCCAGTCATAGAGTGCTTGTGTTAGGTTACATACAGCCATTTTGAGAAATCAGGAATTGCTCAAGCACATTCAGAAGGATTCCCTTTGAAGACCAGTTGCACTAAATAATTTAATTCATTTGACAGGAAGGTTGCTTGCTTTATGTGATGAAGGTAGGTATAAAAAATCTGGGATAAATAGCGCTGTTGAGTTGACAAAAAAGTCCACCAGCAAGCTGGAGTAACTTGTTCTGTTGGAACAAAAGTACCTGAAAGGAGAAAATGCTGTTGGCAAGGTTACTACAGATATATATTTAATAAAATAAACTAATTTATAATATTATTAGTGCTATTATATTTGTTATTTATGATACTGAAGGTTTTCCATTTCATTTTAGGTGTGTAATTTGAGTTTTGTGACTGTACTGTCCATTGAAAGTACTGTAGTTTATCACTGTTTACAAGTAGTTTGCATAAATTCTGTGAACCAACAAGGAATCCCTGACAAGGAATGTTGTGAAGTTGTGGAATAGGTAAACATATACCAAAGTCTGAAGATTTTTAAACTGATCTACATTATTATTATCCTCATCTTTCCATAGATAACTGAGATGATTTCCATAAAAACAAACAAACAAACAAAAAACAAACAACTTTCCTAGAGATCTGTTGAATAAAATAATCTCTGTGAGCTATAAAGGTATATTAAATGCCTTTATAACTTGTTCTAAATTACAAATCACACAATCATGGAATCAGAGAGCAGTTGAAGTTGGAGGGCAACTCTGGAGTCATCTAGTCCAATCTCTTTGCTCAGAGAAGGATCAGCTAAACCAGACGGCTCCTGTCCAAAGGTGTTTTGAATGTCTCCAAGCATGGAAACTCCACAACATCTCTGGGCAGCCTGATTCATCCTTATGGTAAGAAATGCTTTTTTTGTTTCTGAAGACCAGGAATGGGGTCCTGCTTTTTGCCTTGTTCCTTCTCTAAGAACTCCACAACATCATGGTCACTGCAGTGAGGGTTGTCCCTAACCTTCCAATCTTTGAACAGACCTTCCTTGTTTGTAAGTGAAGTCCACTGTAGTGTTCTCTCTTGTAGGCTTCTCAACCACCTGTGTCAGGAAGTTGTCATTGATGTACTCCAGAAACATCCTGGGCTGTTTGTGCCCTCCACAGATTTTACGGTGATTGAAGTCACTCATGGGGACCAGGACGTGCAAACATGAGACCTCTTTCAGTTGTCTGGACAAGTCCTCATGTATTTCTTCTTCCTTATCAAGCAGTCTTTAACCGATAACAATACAACTCATGTTGATCTATGCGCTAATTCCAACCCACATTCCCTCAGCTAGCTCATTACCCTTGCTCACACACAGAATAAATTCACCTTTTCACAATCCTAGCCTGTCCTTCCCAAAAATCCTGTACCAATGACTGCAGTATTCCAGCTGTGTGAGCTGTCTTTCCACATCTCTGTGATCCTCATGAGGTCATAGCCTAGAAACTACACACAGACCTCTAATTCCTCCTGTTTGTTCCTCATGCTGCAGGCATTAGTGTACAGCATTTCAGAGAGATATTTGTGTATGCTTGATTTCCCAAAAGTCTGAGACCTTTTACTGTCACACTGTTGTCTCAGGATTTCCTTATTCATTTATAAGCACTAGAGTTAGGCCTTCTTAAACCTGTTTCATTGTTTTCAAGGTCAAAAACAAACAAACAACAACAAAAAAAAAACACAACACACACACACACGCAAACTACCACTCAACTTTTATCCCTGTCACAGTGAAGTAGTGCTTATATTCACTAAAATTAAACACCTTTAATGAGAGCAGATCATGAAAAGCATAACGAGAAACTAAGTCCAATTTATGACTAGACAAACCTAAATATTTCAGATTACATTGGTAGACAGAAGCGGTACCATTCAGAGCATGGCAATGCCATTAAAATACAAATTAATACACAATACCCTCTTAGCACCTTCAAATTGCTCTTTGTCAGTGAAGGAAAGCACTGTTTAAAATTTGAAGGATATATCAAACATGCTACACTGGGCTCTGAGCAAAGATATATAATTTCTGGGCTTATCTTCTGGCAAGGGAATATTATTTCCTCCAGGTCTGTATCTGTCTTTGACTGATTTCCTACTAATAGTGTATTTCCTGCTAGTGTCGCTAACCTGTGATAAAGGTGATATTCTGCTGTCAGACAAAGAAATTGCACTTAGATCAGTGAAAGACTGAGATCAACTTGCTTCATAAATAGTACTCTAAAACCACAGGGAAGCAGATTTTAAGATTTTTGAAGGGCTTTGCTGTTCATAATAAAGTTCTTGAATATCAAATCTCTTAAATACAGTTGCTGAAAGGAAACAGGTTACAGGACTTGTTAGGCATGTTTATATACCTGTGGTTGCACTTTTTTTCCCCCATAATTAAAAGATGAGTCGAGAACCTATAGATTAGACAGAGTAAAAACTCACCTGAGGCCATATCCTTTGTTGAGCAGAAAGCCAACTGAGAACTGTAGTGGGAGGGAGGCTTAAATGCCAATATTTTCCCAGGTGCTGGCGAGCAGAGGATGGGGTTGGGTGGTAGTGTCTGGATGAACCTTGGACAGCTCCTGCTGCCCATGGGCCTCCCTCCTCCTGGCCTCCAGGTGCAGGCTCCTCAGGGTTGAGGCAGTTTGCTTCAACCTCCAAGGAGGCTGCTCAAAGAGAGTGGTAGCAAAGGTGTGGTCACAAGGTGTGGAAGAAAGAGTGCTCTGTGCAGAATCTTTTTATTCCTTCAGGGGTTATTGTAAAGATGATTCTTGTTCAGGTGGAGTTCTTCCACTGTTCAAACGCTGAAAGAAACATTGTTGATGGAAAATATGCAATTATTTCTTAAACTTAGAGTGGTTAAAGGAAACGGAAACTCAGATGGTGTTTTGCAGAAGTGGTTTTCATCAGTCAGCAGTTACCTAGGATTTGCTCAGCCAGCAAAAGCTGCATATTTATTTTCTACACCTTGCATAAATCATGAGGCTTTTCCATTGCTTTCCATTGCCTTTGGGTAGTGATTCCTGTCTAGATCAATTTCATCAGCTTATTCAGGCCCTGAAAAGAATCTTCTAAAACTTTCTTCTTACAGCTTTAGAGTTTCAGTTCAGTTGCATCTGTATGCAATCCTTTTAGGTGACTTATGCTAGAGCCAGGAACGACAGAAGAATTGTTCATTGAAACTTCCTAGGGCAACAGATTGGATACTTGGGCTCAACCGTAATTTTGGAAATATCTAAGTCCAATTCAAAATAGAATTCTGACTGAAGTATTCAAGTTTCCTTCAAAAAAAAAAAAAAAAGTGATTTTTGCCTTTAACAAGTACTGGCATGGGTCTAATCAATGCCTAGGTTTCAAAGTACTAGAAATAACTTAGGCAGTGCCTTTCCCATTTTCTTCCTAGTTTGACAGGTAGGAGGAAGCTTGGAGGTTGTCTTGCAAGTATTTATATCTATCCATCTATAGCTTTTATCCATCTAATTTTTTTATCCATCTAATAGCTTTTATATATATAATTTTTAAATTATTATGCATATTTATCTATTTGTTTATTTGTAAAAGTAGGGAGGCAGGCAGAAAAGAAAGAAAGAGAAAGGAAAGGAGAAATGGAAGGGAAAAGAAAAAAAATGAAAAGGAAAAATAAAAAAGAAAGGAAAGTAGAAAATAAGGAAAGGAAAAAGAAAAAAAAAAAAGAGAGAGAGAACCAGGAAAAAAAAAGGGGAAAAGGAGAGGGGAAGGGAAGGGAAGGGAAGGGAAGGGAAGGGAAGGGAAGGGAAGGGAAGGGAAGGGAAGGGAAGGGAAGGGAAGGGAAGGGAAGGGAAGGGAAGGGAAGGGAAGGGAAGGGAAGGGAAGGGAAGGGAAGGGAAGGGAAGGGAAGGGAAGGGAAGGGAAGGGAAGGGAAGGGAAGGGAAGGGAAGGGAAGGGAAGGGAAGGGAAGCAGAACATATTTCCATCCCAGAGCACCCTTCCCAATGTCATGGGAGAGGGCCTGTTTTCTCTGTGCAGCAGACAAAATCAGATACTAGCCATGAAAACTTGACTCCAACATGAAAGGTCTCCTTGAAATAGCTTGCCTATCCCAGATGTTACACTAATTCTTAGTCACATTTTGCTTTTCTAAGGTCTAACAATACATATTGAAATGCATGCACCAAAACAACCTCTAGAGAGGTTTTAAGCTAGAAAACTTTCTGGTAGAGGATGCAAATTTGGGGAATTAAATTCAAAGTTACAGTGTTTGATTGTTTTTATTTGTTTGTTTTTACAGAGCAAAGATTGCAGAATTTATCTGAGCTTTCACTGTTGATATAGAAAAATTATATATATACATCTCTAAATAAATACGAACAGCACAGACAATAGGCATTGCTATACAGAAATAGGATTTATTGATAATGGAAGATGAAAATGCTATAAATCTTTCTTCTCCCTGAAAATCTGATCAGATTTTGTTACTTTTATATATAATTTTTATATTAATTTTATAAGAATGTGTTTGTATTGCCATTATAATGATCCTAAATACATTGAAGACAGTAAAAATTTCTCACCGACTGTGAAAGATCAGGTCTGTAGCACCAGCATTCAGGCTTTTTTACTTCCTTGGTTAGATTATTTTCTTTTCCTTCTTGTGAATGGAAGATTATATATCATGGAAAGAGATATTTATCAGTCTTGAAATGACAGTAAGATTTGAAGAAAAATAATATTTACAAGAAAAGATAAAAAAATGAAATGTTTAAGAGTATGATTATAAAAAATAATACATGCATATGGTTATAAAGAAGCTACTAAAATCTTGCAGAAAAGATTCAGATAAACACACAGTAAAAATGGGAAGACTGTGTGATGAAAGAGATGAAATGGCTATCACAAAGACATAATCATTAAAATTGTAAGTTGTAGTATAGTAGCTATTCAACTGGTTTGACCACAGACATTATGCTGTCTGGAAATGAAATGTGAAAACCAGAAAACTATGTATGAATAAAATCAGTGTTAAGAAACAGCAGACAGCCTTTGATTTCTCAACATTGCATGTACTTAAAAAAAAAAAAAAAAAGATACGCATCCTTTTTATCTCTCTGTCATAAAAGATGCAATTCCAATAGAATTTAGCAAAAGATATATGCATCGTAATGGCAAAACTGGAAGCCGTCATCTACTGATTCTGTTGTCTGTCCCAGACTAACTGTAAGTGCCACTGACTTTAATAGAGTCATTTCTATACTCACCTGGTGTGATATACTGATCAGTTCTGATAACAAAATATGGCCAAGTGGGATCTAGCAGAATGATGAGCTGTTAAATCAGGAAAGATCACAAAGCTGGTGACCCATTCAGGAGACAAAGAAAAGGAAAGAAAATGGGAATGAACAAAGCTCTGGGTAACCTCCTTTGTATTTAATTCATTCCCTGGCACTGTTTTGAATTGCTTTAATTACTTCTCTCCCAAAGAAAGCCACCCAGCACTGCTGCTTGGCCTGAGGTCAGAGATCAATCCTGGCCCTGTCATAGTCAGTTCCACAGACATAAATGCATTAATTTCTGTTCATACTGGTGGTTAGAAGCAAAAATCCCAGAAGGTGGGCAGGATTGCAAATATGTCTCTCACACAAGGCACATCTCCTACTGCTTGGTGTAAGAATGCCTCTGCTCAGTGTGCTGCCTGTTTTGAACTTCAAGGTAAGGTGCATTTTCTGTCCCAAGTCCTTGGAAGAAACCTAGCTGAAGACAGTGCATTCAACTGCCATAGATGGATGTTGGCTTAAAGAGAGTTGTCTTTGGGGGCTTATACATGTAGGCACCTTTGATGATTCCCCACTGTTAGACTGGAAATAATTGATTTTATTGTGCCTGGGTATCTGTTCAGCCAGCTGCTATGATAGCTTCATGTAGGGAAGAGTCAGATAAAGCCACAGCTAACACTGCTGAATACCAAGGCCCACAAGGTGACCAAACCTGTAAAATGGTCCTAATCATTGCACATAGCCAATGTGAGAAAGGTAGAATCACTTGAAATGATCAGTAGCAATATCTCATCTATAATTTTAATAGCTTGAATTTTGACAGGGCACTGCTCTGGGAGATCCTGACAGATCTCCCTCTGGCAAGATGAGGCTCCCTGTGCCTTTCATCTTGATATCTCAAAGAACTTTATGGATACAAAATGACTTACAAAGCAATTCTTATTATCTGTCTTGCACAGATAATGGGAGAAGAGATAGAAAGGCTTAGTGAGTACCCCGGGTCACTCAAAAAGAGCAAACAAATGTCCTACACATAAGTAGTAAGCACTCTTAAGAGCAGAAATTTCTTTGAACCTTACAGTGATGCCTTTCCTTGCATATCTCCTGAGTGGTATCTGGCTGCATTGTCACAAAAGTGAAGGCCAAGGTTTCCTGGGAATAAAACTTGTCACAGCAGCAAAATAACAGAGCACAACACAGAGAGTAAAACACACCATTAACTTTCTAAACACTATGTGTCTGGGCATTACCACAAGACCTGCTCCTCTGAACTGCCAGTAAATGCCTCCAGCCTATAGCCATGGACACAACACTGTAAGGGACCCCTTTACATGCTTCTCATAGGGGAAAATGTTGCCTTTTTGCCACCTGGCCCCACTGCACCTAGCTGCTGGTCACAGCCATGCCCAGCTCACAAGCCCTTCTCTCTGGACAGATCAGGGCCCACTTACCTCCATTTCCTATAAGCTAAATTGAAGCTGAGTGCTTTCTGAACAGTAGATGTATCAGGCATCCCAGTAAAATAAGTGTATTATGATTGCTGTCACAATGGTGCTAATAAGAGTATGAAAGAAATAACCTGCAGCTCTGCAGACCAGCAAAGATAGAGTCTGGAACAGGAGGTACTGGTTCATTTTGGATCCCAGCAAGAGCACCACAACTACTCTCAAGAAAGATCATCAAAATATTAATATCACAGAAAAACTGGTAGCAAGTTGTAATATCTTTTGTCCTTTCTGTTTATAGGAACCCTGAAATTAATGTCAGACAGACTTCTGGTCAAGGTATCACATGCTGAACAAACTTCCTATTTATGATGAGGTCTGCTGGCATTATCATCTGTAGAGTTTTCATAGATTTTCATAGAAGTAAACAACTCTATTTTTTTAGTATTTTTTTATTTCCTTTACTGTGGCACAAAAGGATGCTTATGTGAAAATATACTGCTTTACTTCAAGGTGACATCAAGGACATGCTGATGGCATCATTGCTGTTACCAGGTGGGTGTTGTCCACTGGCTCTTCATTTGTGACCAGATGACTCTGTTTATTCTACAGCAAGGGATGTGTGAAGCACAGCAAAGTCCTCATGGCCTAGACGTGCATGTAGCAGAGAAAGGCACAGCAACAGTTGTGCTTCTCAGGTAAGCTGCTATGTGGATCACAAACTCCTTGATATGCAATGGTGGGCTCCTCCAAGGTTTTTGTCTACATTGTTATATGCAGTTGCACAACTGACTTGTTGCTGCCTGTGTTATAAAAGTATCAGCAGACTGCTTTCTTTTGATGAAGTCATTATTTTGTCAGTTTGCATTTTAAATGTATGTCTTTTCAAGCCTTGCAGGCTGACTGTCTCTCTTAGCATGCTGTAACTCAGATCAAGGTACAAAGGATAGCATTTTTGAACAGAAGATCCCACAAAAATCTCTGAAATCCTGTTCAGCTTTATCAGAAGAATTGGCCAGGAGTCTCCGAGGGGAGCATCATCAGTGGTCATGCTAAAGCCAAAGCTCTGATCATTTCATTCATCTTCACACAAATAAATGCACTGGAGGGTGTTAAGTGAAAGGCTTTCAGCTTGCTTCTTTTCAGAACTGACATATAGTAAGTATGCTTCAGTGGGGATTGTTAGCTGTTTATTGTGGGATATATCAAGATGTCCTAGGTTATTGAGATTCTTTAAAAATGTATGTCTTCCCTGTATCTGTTGCCCCATGAAACTTTGAAGTGGTTTCCTTTGAAAGCTGATTCCTCAGGATGATTGCTGCTTAGATGGTTGTCTCTGTGTAGAAAATGCATTCCAACAGAAACTAACAACCTCTAGGCAAGGGAGATCTTTGGTAAATGTCAGCTCAGATGCGACCCTGGCCTGTTGTAGCTGAAGTGTAATACTTCTGGATTTCTTATTTTTCATAATGCAAAACTACAAGTACAATCCAATATATTATTTGATAGATAGATTTAATGTTTGAAATCACTTTGCTTGAATTCAGTGCCATTCAGTTTGTACACAATTTGTAGACAAATTCAATCAGGCCATTTCCCCAAAGCTTATTAACTGGTCTGACTTTAAACTGATCTGAGTTAATGAATTGGAGGCTTTTGAAGCTCAGCTTCCATGCTTTGCAAGGTCAGACATGCTGTGGTCTGAGAGAAGAAAGAACAAGTAGTCCCTGTTTTTGTTCTAACAAATGCTCAACTATTCATCTTTTCACATACTAAAATGTTTTTTTTTTTTTTTTTTTCCAACAAATTCTAACAGACTAGTCTTATTTTATGCTAAAAGTGACATCTTGTACATTAATTTCTGTGAGATTATTAACACTTTGAAAGATAATAGATTTCAGTTGTTTCGTAAAGCAATGTTGATATTAGCTTCTGATATCAAAAAGCCTGACTTTTTCAGGGAAATTGAGGTTTTGGTTTCATACAGGTCTTCAAAGACATCTCATGGAACATTCAATCATTTTGAAGATACTAGAAAAGAAAAGGACTGTGCGAAGTTTAGATACTGTCAGTATATTTTTTCTCAAAATTTACAGATAACTTCCTCCAGAAAGATCAAACTCTGTAAGAATTGTTTAAAAGCTATTTCATTCCTTAAATAATTAAATGCACACTGGGGCATGCTGTGAAGCCAGATGGCAGGTACAAAAGTTAGAGAAGAGCTGGTAAGAACTCAAATGTTAAATTTGTTAAAGGTTTTACAAAGCCAGCAAGTCTTTGAATGGAAATGTTCCCCATGCAGGACTCTCATATAAGCTGATCATTATAACACTTCAGACAATGCATGCTTTGATCAATAGCTCTCATATTAAGCAGTGTATTAAAATCCCACCAACAGACTTTTTTTTTTTATATTTAGTTAAGCAAAGGTAAAGATCTATTCCTGAGAAGAAGAGGCAGAGAGATATGCTGATAAAGCTGCTGAAAAAGAAAGAATGGTTAATCACCTGCAAAAGCCTTATCTCATGAATCAAAATCCTTCCATGGGGACAGCTCTAGTACCAGTTCTCACTCAGACAGAGCTTCTGTAAATAGTTTTACCAGAGCAAACTCTTGGAAATGCAAACACCACTGCTGACATGTAGTCTTAGTGCTGCAATGGGAAGTGAAAAGTCCTGGGGTACTTCATCCAGATTGTTACTGAGACATACTTTCCCTAGATCTGTTAAGTGTCAAGGGAAAAAACAAAAAAAAAAAAAAAAAAAGGATAGGAATCACCTGTTGTATTACTGTTAAGGTTATTCTTTAAGATGCATGAACTTCTAAAAGATGTAACCAGAAATTGCTTTGGTATGAATATAGACAAGTATCAAAGTGACAGCATTATCTTTTTTTTTTTTTTTTTTTTTTCCCATTTATTGTTAAAAATTGCAGACCTCAGTAAAAGACTGTGAAGGAACTGATACTTTCTGTTTCTCAGTGCATGGTAGTTTTCTAGGGTAACAGAAGATTTCTGTAACCGTGAAGATTATGTAGAGCAAGCAAAATACATAGCATTAGATGCAGCTGTTTCTTTTTGAGAGAAACCAGAGAAAACAACCTGAAGAGATTTTCTCAAGAGGGAATATCTGGATGAACAGCCTATTAATAAAAGCAGTAATGTAGTAGATGATTCTATGCTATAATTTTAATAATCTTATCCTAGATAATTTTTAATACACAAAGCATGCATTTTTACAAAGATCACAAGAAAAAAAACCCTATTAGCTCCTTTATAAATATCATGGGCTCTAGTTGCTTATGGTTTTAATAATTTTAACCTTCCCAAGGTTAAAATGATTGTTTTAAGAATCTTTTAGATATGATCTAAAAATATAATCTTTTATAATCTAGATATAATCTTTTGTTTTAAGAATGTTTTAGATATTATCTTGGGCTATTTTATGAACAGTATTTAATATTGGTTATACCCACTATCCAATTGGCTATATCCGCAGGTAGTCTGGCACAACAGGAGTACATTTGTAGAGCAAAATAGTTAGTGGTGAGGACCCTCTGTCCTCACTGTATATGCATTGTATATGCACTGTATATATATATGTCCTCAACGTATATGCATTTTAGAGAGGTTTGTTTTAGAGAGATGCTGTAGACTGTCCTTAGACTGTCTACATGTCCCATTATCTGTACTTTTGGAGAATGGTTTCTAGCTTTGTTTCAGCTGAGAGGTAACCAGAGTACATGTTTCACTTCACGTGATGAACCAAAGCACGGCAAGGATGAACAAGAGTGATATTTAATTCACACAGTATTAACTAGATACATAAATAAATACGCTGTTTTGGACAGTCTGTTACAGGAAATAGGCACATTTGTAGTTTTCTGCCCTAACATATGTTCAGATGCATGTAGCATGTCTAATCTGAGGAATGATGTCTACCTACTGGACATGAATTGCTGAAGCAGAGAGATAACCTAGATGTCCTCTCTGGAGGAGTATCTTCAGCCTAACCTAAACACTTTGCTCTTTGAGGACAGGGTGTAGCAGCTAGCTGCACTGGACACTAGCCAGAAACTGCACTGGGCCTTTCTCCAAACTCTTTTTTAAGGAGTGCAAAAACCTCTAAATGCACCAGGAAACTTCAACATCACATTACCTGCTTCAGTGGTAATGAAGTGAGATTATGCTGTGATAATTGCTCATACCATGGTTAGAAGCACCTGAACTAGTGGGATATATTCTGAGTCCTTGGTTTGGTCCACATCGAAGTCAGAAATTTAAAAAGTCCTAGTGATGGAATTAAATATTGAAAACATCCCATCTACATGAAAAGAAAAGAAATAAAATATTTTAATCTTGTAAAAGAGATAAAAACCAGAACTTTGGTTACAGCATTTTGAAATATGAACTGCATCTCTCTCCATAAACAGATAGAAAAATGAATGCCATTTAAAATAGTATTGGTCTTTGTAAGAGCATGTAAAAAATCTTAATGTCAATACATGTTTTAAAAATAGTAATATATTTTTCAGTTACTTATATATATTAGATTTACTCTAAAAAGGGAAGTGGCTTAATATTGATTAATAACAGCAATATTTATTAAAACAGTTTCCAAGGATCACATTTTAAAGTGAAAATTATCAGAAAAGATACAGAATAATTCCTACTAGATGAATTCAAAAAGCATAGGAAAACGGATGGGAGCACATAATCAACAACTAAATTCTTAAAATTCTTCCAATGCTAACAGTAAAAGTTGGAAAATAAATGAATATGGATGAAAAGCAGAGAGGAGGGAGAGAAAGGAAGCCAAAGGAGCAATGACTAAATGCTTTAATAAAAATGTTGTTCTAGATACTTACAAAACAAGAACAAAGTAATGGAAAAATATAATCTTCATTCAAAAATCTATGACTTCTACCAGAAAGTGCATTTAAGACACCAATGGAGATGAGTCAAAGTGTTTTATTTACAGAGTGCTCTCTAGCATAGGTAACATCTGTACAAATCTCAGAAAAACAGAAGATCAGCATTCAATCTAAGTACAAAGCTGTCTAATCAACCTATAAAAAAAAAAAAAAAAAAAAAAAAAAAAAAAAAAAAGTCACATAAAATTCTCATTCTTTACACTGCAACCCAATTACCTGGGTGATGACGTGACTGGAGCCCTGACTTGCACGGGACTCAGAAGCAGCAGCAGTTGTTCAGAACTGCCTGCTCATTACAGTGAAGGCTTTTCTAAGGATATGCACCGAGGCTGATGCTGATGACACTTACCCAGCAAGAACATTGGTGGTAGCTGTGGACATTGCTGGTGTCAGCACTGTCTCAAAATCCCAGCATCACAAAGCATGCTGTTGGAAAACAAGGCATCGACCCTGTAGGGCTGTTGCTACCAGCAGTGCCCTTCCCACATGGTGATTCGGAAGGACGGGCAGTGGCATGGGTAGCTCGTCATGGGCAGCCCATCATGGGCAGCTCAGGGGGGTTGAAGCAGGGCTGGCATGCCTCCCCACCCAGGCCAGGCAGTGCCAGCAGCCGCTGCCTGTTGTTTGGTGCCATCTGCCAGGGTAACCCTTTATTGACTTGCTGCAAGAAGAGGCAATGTCATTTCTAGACTGGGGGAGGTCCTGTCAGAGGCAAATATTCTGGCAAAGTGCTTAGAAGATACAGCACAAAACCACTGCATAGGCAGATGATTTTTTCACTTGCTGCATGCTCTTACTTCCTAGCATGCCTTTTGCCATGCTGGGCACCAATAGCACAAAATGGCTGCACAAACTTGTAAAGCGCAAGGCACAGTGGCTATCTGAAAGGCACAGAACATCAGAATTTGTTGCATATATGCACAAAATCATTAACTCCCACCTAAAGCAGGGAAAGCTCAGAGGCTATTTAAAGGAGCACTCTTTAGTCTCAAATCCTTAAAAGCACTGAGGTAGATAAACTGACATTTAAGAGAAAGCAGCATACTGAGTGAAATCCAAGAACTAGGTCTTAGACACTTAAACAGGTGTGATGCAAGCACAAAATTCAGGAAAATGATCCAAAATAAAGACTTCCTGCCCCCAGATTAATCTCTGGCATTTGTTTGTGAATACACAGCTTGCACAGCTACCTAAAATATCCAGGCGCATTGCCTTGTCTGTATGGACTATTTCTGTGTCTGACTCCTCCCTGAGGCTGTCAGGGAGCTGGTATTTCAACACAGTCACACTTTAGTTTCTGCTTCCATTTGCTTGGTGCACTTTGCATTTTTGGACAGTAGCAAAGAGGTGGCATTTTTGTTTTATTTCCAGCAGCACTGTCCTCCCCATCTGACAGCTGCAGATGCAGCTGAAGGAGGAAGTGCTGTTCTGTGCAAGCACCTCCCATGGCGCAGGAGCAGGAGACCCAAAGCCTCTGTGGATGGTCAAAAGTAGGCAGTGCCAGTCTTCATGGGATGGCACACAAAAACAAATGCCTATAAAACTTGTTCATTAACACAAATAAAACCACTCCAATTTTCAAATTTTCATATAGAGGGCCAAGTTAAGTATTTGAGCTTTTTTTTGTTGTTGTTGTTATCAAAAAGGCATTTTGCTTGATTTTACTAATTGGTTTAGATTCACTTCCCCTTATTTCTGTCCCGGGTCAACCTTCAAAGTCAGTAGCAGAGCTGTCAGGATAGTTGCATTGCATAGATAAGGATCCAGTTCCCTCCTCTGCATGTGAATGTACCATCTCATAAGTGGAAGGCTATGCGATATTCTAAATTGTTCCTGAATAGCTTCTTCTGTCCCCCTTTACAATGAGTAACCAAATATCAATAATTACTGGAACATAAGTAATAGCAGTCTGGGCGTTGTTTACTTTCCTGTTCTGTGGAGACTTTTTTAAAATTAAAGGTTAGGATGTTTCAAAATTGTCAAAACAATGTGTTTTCATTCATTTCATTTTTTATTTTCATCATCTTTTATCCTACTGAACAAGGAGCATAAACCTGATGTACAGGTAAGTATTCTGAATGCCTAAGCAACTATTCAGCTAATACAGTATCCAGGCTCACTCCTGCACCTTTACAGTTCAGAAAACAGTAGGAAAGTCATTCTTCTGATTATAAACTGAAACAGACACTCAAAGCAGCTCCTCCAAATTAGCTCTGTCAGGAGGGGTGTTAATACATCTTCTTTCTGTGGACACAGAATTGTATTTTCATACTATTAGAAAGAGACCTGCATTGATGAAGTCATCACATGGGTTTGAACATGAGATAAGGTTTGAGGACATTAGAGTGCAAAACTCTGTTTCAGTGTCTGCTCTGAGTGTGAGGGGAAGGTTTATGATAATAGGAGTGTCTCAGCAGCAGTGCTCTAGCCAAGAAGAAAATAAAAAGGAATGCAGAAGATTTTATCTAGAGCTTTTTATTTATTTTTTATTTTACTATTTTGGGACTCATATCACAACTCCTGCTGTAACATCAAATCATAAAATCACAGAGTGGTTTAGGTTGGAAAGGACCCTAAAGATCATCCAATTCTAACCCTCCCTGCCATGGGCAGGGACACCTTCCACCAGACCAAGTTGCCCAAAGCCCCATCCATCCCAGCCTTGAACATCTCTAGGCACGGGGCATCCACAGATTCTCTGGGCAGCCTGTGCCTCACCACCCTCTGAGTAAAGGATTTCTTCCTAATGTCTAATCTAAATCTACCCTCTTTTAGTTTAAAGCCATTACTCTTTGTAACATCACTACAGGCCCTGACAAAGAGTCCCTTTCCAGCTGTTCTGTAGGCCCCCCTTAGGTATTATTAACATAAGATGATAGTAAATAATAACTGTGAGCTTATTTTTTATTTCCTATATTGCTCAGTATAGGAAATAAATATAGTGTAGGGTATACCTATACCTCATTATTTGGTTTGGAGAAGGTATGTGCTAATGCATATACTAAGCATATACTTTCAGGCTAAATCAGGGAATGCCTGATATTTCATGTGATCTACATACCTGCAATTTATAGATGATTAAGGGTTTCATGGACATGAGCTATGGGATGAAACTTGAAAATATTGTCCATCCATTGCAAGTATAATATGCCCATAAAAAGGGCAGGTTTTAGATCCAGGAAAACTGACAGTAGGTTTTAAATCCTGAAATTATGGAGCCTAGTTCAATTAGAGGCAGATTTCTAAATTTTATTTTAGAAATTTATCAGGGCTTATGGAAGCATTTGACAGCTACTGGTGCAATTCACACTGGAACATCTTGAAGGTCTATTGCATGCCAACAGAAATCATGAACCTCATCGAAGTTTTATGCCAAGGTTTTGCTTGAACAGTTAAGGTAAATGGGGACTTGCATAAATGGGTTATCAAACCTTCCTGTCAAACATAGACTCAACTATTTAAATGCCATTGTCAGATATTGACTTAATTACAAAAAAATGAAATGAAATGAAATGAAATAAAATAAAATTAAAATAAAATAAAATAAAATAAAATAAAATAAAATAAAATAAAATAAAATAAAATAAAATAAAATAATGGTAGAAAGTTTTGGAGCATGCATATCAAAACAGAAAAGCACTGTACTAGAATATTAAAATGACGCTCCCAGACCAACCATTTGAAATACAGAGACAAAAGCCTTACGTATTTTCCCTACCCACAAAATAACAAGGCTACTGATCAACTAGTGGGAAAAATCCTGCAAAAAACAGATCTACTGAACAATTGAGCTGCTCCCACTTGTGGTGGTTTTACCCTGCGTGGCAGCCAAATTCCACAACCACTCTCTCACCCTACCTCTTCAAAAGGTGGGGAGGAGAAGAAAGTATGCTGGAAAGAAAAAGCAGGCTTGTGGATAACAGGATAATTTATTTAAAGTGAAATTAAGAGATTAATAACAAGAAAAGGCTGAGCACAAAGAGAAGGAAAAATTATATTCTCTACTTCCCATCAACAAGCAGTATTCAGCCACGTCCTGGTAAGCAGGGCCTCAATACATGTAGCAGTTGTTTGGGAGGACAGACATCTCCATAACAAAAGCTCCCCCCTCTTCTTCCTTTTTCCACCTTTTATTGCTGACTGTGACACCACATGGTATGGAATATCCCTTTGGTTAGGTTAGCTCAGCTGCCTTGGTGATGTTCCTTCCTCACTTCTTGCCCACCTGCTGGCTCTGGGGGGTGTGGAGGGAGTCCTGATGCAGTGCCAGCACTGCTCAGCAGCAGACACAACACTGATGTGATACCAGTGCTGTTCTAGCTCCAAGTGCAGAGCACAGCACTGTGTGGGCTGCTGCAGGGAAAGTTAACTCCATTCCAGCCGGACCCAGTACAGCACAGTAAGTACTGCAGTAGGACATAACAAGGCCATGAACAAGGTGAGTCTGCTCTACCTCATTGGAGGATACTAACCATAGACAGACACCTGAAGAGAAGAATGTCATTGAGTACCAAAATGGCACTTGATCTTTCATCCACTTCACCCAACAAAATTTAATCACCAGTAGTCTGGACAGTACATGTCCCAGGTTGTCTCTGCCTACACCTAGGGCCAGGTGTGCTCCATAGTGTATCACATACCTCCTGTCTCCAGGCCTGTGGACTGGATGGAGGTCATTGCACCTAGATAGGAATACCCAAATATGTTCTCTGCCTGTGCAGTCAGGATAGGGTCACAGATTTCATGAATACCAGGTGATGGATATGCTACAGAGGAAGGAGCAGTTCTCATAACAGGGACTGCCTACATGTCCCCTGTTCAAATGCACACAATGGGAACACAGCAAAGGTAGAAACAGGTGACTCAATGACCTCTAAAGTAAGTGCTTCAGAAAAGATCCAGAGATTAGATAGACTAAATCTATAAAGAATATTAAGACTTGAAGGAGATAGCCAATGAACTCCAAAGTTACTCAAAAAAGAAAAAGGAAGGAAGTGTACTACAACTGTATTTCAGCTGAAGCCACAATGTCTGCTAGAAAAAGAATGTAGAATGCATGCATATCCTCTTAATACAAATAACTTGCCAAAATTCAAGTTCTATATATTATTTCAGACAAAGGGACATCCTGATACTTGAGTCAGACTTTTTCATGTTCTGATTTTTCTGCAAGATTTTACATATAAAAGTGGGTAAAGTCTTGTTTGCTTGGCTGCAACAGACAATCCCAGATGCTGCAGATATTTTTCCTCCTCTCAGCAAAACTATCCTCTTGTCCAGAACCTGCAAATACTCTTTGTTTCCTTCATCCCCATTCCATGATATGTCCTGTTGAGACCCTGCTGCCTTTTCTGGTTTCTCCTATGGGCTGTCTCACACCCCTCAGCTCTGCCTTCCCATCATGAACCAATGTTTGTGGAGACAACTACCTGCATAGGACTATATTCCACAAAACACTTTTGTCCAAGTAGTTTGAAATTCCTGAGCTGTTTTTGCCCTCCATGTAGAAATCAGTGACTGGAGTTTGGAGAGCACTACTTACCTGTTGACTTTCAGGGAAGAGTTTAATGACTTCTCATAATCACTTTAAATAAAGTTGTGATGCTAAACAGCTTCAATAAGGCATAACACAGCCTGAAGTAGCAAACACATATAACTTTGTCTGAGACATTAGGTTACCTGATAGTGCATAAATTCACTTCTATTCAGCTGCCTAAACAGACAGATAGCCAAATGGGATTTACAAAAATGTTGGCAGCTACATTACTTTATAAAGCTGCCCCTTGGGGCCTTATTTAAAGCCACTGTAATCGCAGAAAAATTACCACTGGCTTCATTAGGATTCAGTTTAGATTAATGTTTTACACTCCTTTGCTACCCTTTGTTGTTTCCATTCCTGTGACTTCAATTGTTCCCTCATGATGTTGCAGAAAAATGATGGAAATGTTAGCAGTAATACATGGGAGATTAAGTACTGGTCCTCTTAGTTTTGACAGTATCTGTTCAATACAAAACCAATTTTAAACCATTACGGAATTGTTATGTTCATATTTTGAAAAGATTGTTGTGTTTTTAAAGGTTTCTTTAAACCAAAACTGAGATATTCCACCTTGTTAGAAAAGGAGTAAAAATGTATGACACTTACTTGTAAAAATGGTGAAATCTCACTGGAAAATTGTCTCATGTTCCTGCAGTAAACATCACATCCTTGGAAACCAGGTGTAAGAGTTTGACTTCCTATCATTGCAGAGCATATAAAATCTGTCTTCAAGAAATCCTTTCATGTATATAAAAATGTCTAATGACAGAGAGTTAATGTCAAAATCTCCTCAAGCTTTCTCAAATGCTAAACCAAATATATTAACTAAAACAGGCACAATATCAAGCTATCTGCAGAATATGTTTATATATATATATTAGAGTATGTGATTAGACATTTTCAGAATCAAGAAGTGAAATAAGGAGTAAAAGGAAGTCTGAGACTTTTGATGGAATCAAAACCTAAGAAAGGGGAACCATTTTTTTTTTTTACAATTGTATATTGTTGGCAAGAGGATAAGGAAGATAACGTAAGTTATCTAGAAAATGTAAGTACGGTGGCACACAATTAATCTGCAATATTAATGAGACAATTTTGAATTTAAAAGAGCTTAAACCTGTTTGTTAAACAACAACACACCATGCAGAAGATCTCTGCTTCAAACTCAGTATCAGTACCAAGCTTGCAGCTAAGGGTTCTTACCCCCAGGATAACTAGCCTGACTGAAGAACAATTTGTAGCATCATCTCTGCTTGTAGAGAGTGCAGAGGAAAATGTCATAGAAAGGCTTATCTCAGGAATGAAGAACTGCTGTTTGCAGAAATGTCCCAGCACGGTGTGGGGAAAATGGAGAAAAAGTGGGGAAGGGACCCCACTACTTGAAAGAAGTGTGGCTGTCAGTCAGGTAGGTCTGTCCTCTTTCATCTATCTCCTCAGTGTTAAATATACTGACACCAAGGACTTTCTCTTCTGTAGGTGTGAGGGTCTTCTGGATGTGCATTAGTCCTAGCCTGTTAGTCTTAGGTGCATATATCATAGAATCATTAAGGCTGGAAAAGACCTCCAAGATCATCTGGTCCAACCATCCCCCTACCACCAATGTCACCCAATAAACCATGTCCCTAAGCAACACATCCAAGCTTTCCTTGAACACTCCCAGGGACAATGATGCCACCACCTCCCTGGGCAACCCATTCCAATACCTGACTGCTCTTTCTGAGAAGAAATGTCTCCTAATTTTCAACCTAACTCCCCCCCGAGTGCAACTTGAGGCCATTCTCTCTAGTCCTATCACTAGTTACCTGAAAGAAGAGGCACGCAAGCTATATTTGTTTGGGACACCCACAACAAGGCTATGCATGATCAGCTTTGTTGTCAGAGGCACGGTAAAGATTTACATTACAGATGTTTGCCAACTGTGGGCTGCGAGCATGCTTAGCTGGTTAGTTTTGGCTGCCCACGTAAACCATGAAGCGTACATCTGATGAAGGATTCTTTTGTTAAAACACTTTTGACCTTTTCATGAGTTCCTTTGCAACTGGTAGAGAGAAAAAGGCACTTCCAAAGCATAAGTCATCTCCTTCTAAAGTAGGCAATGGAACAAGGTGAAATGATTACTGTGGTTACACTGCATACATCAGCCCAGTAGGCACAGGTCTGAAAAAAAAAAAGCACAGAACTTCAACAAAAATGAAAGTTTATAACATTTCTGTTTATTTATTTGTTTGTTTTTAATAGCAGTCTATAGGATTTATAGTGGCCAATTAAAAATGTTTCAGTAATTCCTTCTCTTTCTCTGGCAGCTGCCACAGGTACATGGTCATAGCACCTTGCAAACTCTTTCATGCACTTCTCATGGGGGCAGACACAGCATTTCTGTCTCCTAGACACTTTGCACCTATCTGCTGGCCACAGCGATGCCCAGCTCCCAGGCCCTTCTTTCTGGGCACATCAGGGCCAATTTGTTCCCCTTTCCTCCAGGCCAAAATGTGCTTTCTGGTTGGTCACTCTCAGGTGTCCTATGCAATGTGTGTGAATGTGTGTGTTTGGTTGACTGAGTTCATGTGGCCAATCCAATTGCAAAATAGGTCTTTTTTTAATTATTATTATTATTTTTTATTTTTATTTTATTTCCTGGAATGAACAATGTAATGAAAATAGTTCCCCTTTCATTTAAGGGAACCTCTATAATTTCCACAAGGAATGTTGGCTTGCCTGTGGCTTGCAGCTGCTTACAATCCAAATCTAGATGTAGTGGGCTGAAACTCCCTTAGTTAATTCAACAGAAATC
Source organism: Aythya fuligula (assembly GCF_009819795.1). NCBI lineage: Eukaryota > Metazoa > Chordata > Aves > Anseriformes > Anatidae > Aythya > Aythya fuligula. Next base: position 129,339,547 of record NC_045559.1, read on the forward strand.
ATAGCAATTTTAGTCTGTCACAGAATCCGAGTATGAAACAGCTGTGTGTAATTGTAGTAGTCTTTAATTGTATAGCTGTCTTCAATCAGTTCTGACTGAAATCACGCAGCTTCGTGGATTTAAAGTAGCTAAGTTTTCCCAACATGGGAGTGTGTACTTTGTTGATGTTGAGATATAGTTCCGTTAAGCTTCTTGGCAGATTTTCAAATGCTATCAGAAGGATATATGAAAGACTTATAAGAAAAGTTAAGAAGTGACATATTTGAGGTGTTTAAACCAGCCTATATGATGCATGTCTCTATTTTGCCATACTTTAACAAAATAGTTTTCCCTGAAGCCTAATTTTTGACAGGAAGAACTTCCTAGTTAGGATGTTATTGATGGAGAAATCTCATTCAAGCTTAAATTTAAATTTTCTAATTTGGGAGTGTTTTCAATAAATAGAAGGTTCTGTTTCAAACCTGTCACTAAAAGATAAAGTTTGTTGTATCTCAGGTGTAATACCTCAAGTTTATGTAATTCTCTAAATGCAAAATAACTGCTGTAATCCAGTTAGTTAAGAGACATATAAATATTACAGATCAGTTGAAAGATAAATTCAGTGTCCTTGAAAGGCTCACCAAGGACATTTGAAGAAAAATTCAAATGAACTGTACCCTTTAGAACTTTAAACTGATTTGCATTAATGAAGAGAATACCTTTTAGACCCAAATACAAAACTTTATGATATTATTTACATCTATTATCTGAATAATGTATTTGTTCTTTTTCATCATCAGAATATGTCAGTGATGCATGCTACTTGGGTTTCCACATCAGTTATATGGGTAATCTGTCAAGTTGCTTTTTTCTTTTTTTTTTTTTTTTTTACTTTCTCATACATTTAAGAAAAATATTGCTTTCCTTTGTTTGTGGGAACATTTTATTTTCTAAAATGGACAGGTCTGACAAATTATCAAATTCCTTGTAAACAGACATCAGCTTTTCTAATGAAGCACTTCTAATGAAGTTTGGATCAAGATCAAGGACATTTAGCTTTTTAAGGGTAGAAGGTTTACACATGCTTATTTAGCTCTTTGAAAATGCCTTTTAACATATAACGACTTCAATGATAACTTCATATACTGCAAAGATATTAGAGCTGGCAAGTGCTGAGAAAGATTTAGATAATGGGAGTAGATTTGCTTCTGATAATTGAAAGATAAAACCTGTTCTGTTTGAGCAGATGAACTCTGTATGAAGGCTCTAGACAGTACCACTCTCATGTAGCAGTCAGGTGCACACTTGGAGCTCTGGCAGTTTCTGAAAGCAGATGGCAGGTATTTGAGGGAGTGCAATGCTAATCAAAATTGAAGACTTTATTTTGTTAAGGATACATTTGAAGGGGTTTCCAGAGCAACATTCATATGGATATGTAGAATTGATTTATTATGACTTAGATGCTGTATAGATCATGCTGTAAGCACGATGGCACCCAGGTCAGGTTATAGTGGGACAATGACCACAAGGCTGTGTTAGTGAGAGTGGGAAAGCCCCATATTCCATAGGAAGCGGATTTTCCATAGGGGTCACCAAAACAACAGTTCAAATCCCCACCCATTTCCTTCAAGTTTGTGGTGCTGAGAAACAATTGCAAGGGAGACAATGCTGCTTGACAGGAAATTTAACCATGTAACAGTAGGTGAAAACTTGGCTAGCATCTTCAGTAATGATTGCTATTAAGATGCAGTTTCTTTAACTTTTTTTTTTTTTTTTAATTACCTTTGATATATGCAAAGGCTGGAGACTTCTCTTATTTATATTCTTTGGGTTTAAAATGTCAATTCCAGTCCAATATCAAAATCTGAAGGTTCTAAAAATTGCCAAGCTTCTCTTGAAAAATCTCTTCAGTATTCTTACAATGTCATGAATTTATGATACACTATTCCTCTACTTCTCCTAGTCCTCACTTAAACTGAAAGCTCAATGATGCTACTTTTCACATACTAAAATAAGGAATTAATACTATAGTATAGACCAAGCAATGTGCCCATAGTCTGTATTAAAATGGTCAAAGTGAAGCTAGACTGCATTCTAGTCACTGACTTGAGGGCAAGCAAAAACCTTCACATGAATAAAGCACGTAGGAAGAATTTACATGAGCTATTTCAAGCCTTTGAAACTCTCCAGTTAAGAAGTAGCTCAAAGAAAAAGTGTTTATGATGACAAAAGTTATGAATTTGCTACAATGAAAATTCAAAAATTGTTTACATTAATGTCACATGAAGGAAAAAACAGTTGTTCCTACACAACATTTTCATGCACAGTCACACAAATTAAAAATAACCCAAAACACTTCCATGATGAAAAAAAAAAAAAAAAAGAAAGAAAGAAAAAAAAAAAAAAAGAGAGAGATGGATTTATTTTGGAAATGGAAATAAATATTTACTTGTAGAAATGACAAACAGATGAAGGCAACTAATTTAGTGGGTTTACCACAATAAGGTGAAGAAAAGTCTGTGTATATGTAATTTAGGCATGTGTCTTCTGCATCATTGTAAAAGGACGTTTTTTCCTGGATATGCTTTTATTTAACACACATATATATGAATTTGTATAAAATATCTCATAGTGAATAGTCATCATGAGATAATTTGTCATCTAAAATGAGGATAAAACATAATGACTAGAGAAATATAAACATTTGAGATTAACTTTGAGTCAATTAATTTGCTCTGCAGAAAGAGACCCCATAAAACCAGAAGTGGAAGCAAGATACGGGAGGAGAGCAATAAAAAGTGTAAAGAAAAATAAGTAGAATCAGTATGTTCACTTGATAGGTGAGTGGGCATGTGGTGATCAGCAGGCAGATGAATGTGGAGATTCACTGAGAGCTAATCGTCTCATGATACTCTCTCAAGAACAGAAATATATCAAATTCAGCTTCCTGTCATGCTGCAGTTTGTACTGTTTTGTTCTGCCATTTTCTATTCATTTACACAAGAAACAGTTTTCCATTTATGTCCATGAAAAATAACTGAAAATATTACTAAGGCACAAGAGCTAGTGTGCTCTGCTGTAGGCTTGACAATGTATTATGATCCTTCTTTACAGAAAGTCTCCCAAGAGAGAAATAATAAAGTTACCAGAAATTCTTTATATTATCTGGAATTTATAAACAGCAGTTAATGTAAACTTAACATTTTTTCTTTTCTTTTCTTTTCTTTTCTTTTCTTTTCTTTTCTTTTCTTTTCTTTTCTTTTCTTTTCTTTTCTTTTCTTTTTCTTTTTCTTTTTATAATTTTTATTTTTATTTATTCCATACATTATGTAATATAAGATCAACAAATCACAGTAAAAAATGCATAGAGGAAGCCTTGGAAATGAGAGGGAAAGAGCATAATTAATTGACAAGGCAATGAGGTATTGGTATGGTATCCTAACTAGTTCACCTTTCATTCTGGGCTTCTTTGTGTCTGCAGAATTACCTCATTCTACAGTCTTCATCTCTGCTCATTGTTCTTAAATTTACCTTCTTAAGTATAGAGGTATGAAAAAAGAGTTGAGTTAGGTGGCCCCCGACTGTGTCTTTCGTTTTTCCCAAGGAAAGGGCGCTCAGGAGTTAGCAGTGTGTTGTGACAGCCCAGCTCCTTCTGGAGGTGCTGCTTGTTACAGGAGTTGGGTTGCAGCTCCCTAAATTGTTCCCTTCTAATTTTGTCACGTAGGCCAGCTGTCCATAGCAGCAGCAAGTTGAGCATTGGCTCTATTCCCATGCTATACCTATGGTATCACCTGCACTAGTTCAAAGTGCCTTCCCATGAGAGATTTAAACAGAAGACCTTTTCTTTTTCTTTTGGGAAAGAAGAGACAGTTTATGCAAGAGATAGTTAAAAGGTAAGGAACTGATTTGATCATAGCCTAGGGACAAAAAATAGGGGAAAGTGTCTTAAAGCAGAACATTCTCCAGTTTGGCAGATAAATGAATAGAAAGAGGTCTGAAGGACCTCCAGGCAAATACACAACAAAAATGGTGTTTGCTTTTTTTTTTTTTTTTTTTTTTTTTTTCTTTCATAATGAGCATGTTTTAATGTTGGAATTTACTATAATTTACAATTACAATTTAAAGTCTTCAGAGAATATCCTGGACACCTTGAATAATAGACTGTAATGCAGGAAGTCAGTCAGTGAATAGTAGATTAAGTGCTAAGCAAACATTATTCGTTGTTAGCATTATCCATTTTCTGTAACAAAGATGTTCACTATCGACAACAGCTTAACACCTTTGTATTAACTCTGTAGTACTGGAGGATCTTTTGTGAGAAAAGGAATTCGAAGTAATTGTTAAATGAATTAAATGTAAATTTGAAGTAATTCTGCTTTTACTGTCTCTAGTTTCCAAGGAAGTAATAACAGCACTATGTAACTAATTGGGTTATTAGATGCTAATAACTAATTAATGTATTTCCCTAGAAGATACTGCAGCAGTCATATTAATTTTGATTAAAATATTCAATTGCAAAATAAATTCAGTGATTAAAAAAAAAAAGTATAAATACTGTATAAGAATTACACAACAAAATAGACAACTTCATTCTCAATACATATTAAGTCACTAATTGTATATAGAATTTCTAATATAAAAAATACTTGAGAACTGTGCCAGACTTGGACCATCAGTTCCATTTTTGTTGTTCCTGAGAGTAGAATACTGCTCTGAGAAAATGATTTGTTTTGTGCTCTTAAGTTCCTCTTTCTTTAGAACTATTTATATATTTAGCGTGCTTTAAAAGTCATAGAATCATAGAATCATAGAATCATAGAATATCCTGAGTTGGAAGGGACCCTTAAGGATCATCAAGTCCAACTCTCGACACCGCACAGGTCTACCCAAAAGTTCAGACCATGTGCCTAAGTTCACAGTCCAATCTCTTCTTAAATTCAGACAGGCTCGGTGCAGTGACCACTTCCCTGGGGAGCCTGTTCCAGTGTGCAACCACCCTCTCTGTGAAGAACCCCCTCCTGACGTCCAGCCTAAATTTCCCCTGCCTCAGCTTAACCCCGTTCCCGCGGGTCCTGTCACTAGTGTTAATGGAGAAAAGGTCTCCTGCCTCTTGACAACCCCTTACGAGGAAGTTGTAGACTGCGATGAGGTCTCCCCTCAGCCTCCTCTTCTCCAGGCTGAACAGGCCCAGTGACCTCAGCCGTTCCTCGTACGTCTTCCCCTCCAGGCCTTTCACCATCTTCGTAGCCCTCCTCTGGACACTTTCCAACAGTTTCATGTCCTTTTTATACTGTGGTGCCCAGAACTGCACACAGTACTCGAGGTGAGGCCGCACCAGCGCAGAGTAGAGCGGGACAATCACCTCCCTTGACCTACTAGCGATGCCGTTCTTGATGCACCCCAGGATACGATTGGCCCTCCTGGCTGCCAGGGCACACTGCTGGCTCATATTCAACTTGCTGTCTATCACGACCCCTAGATCCCTCTCTTCTAGGCTGCTCTCCAGCGTCTCATCGCCCAGTCTGTACGTGCAGCCAGGGTTTCCCCGTCCCAGGTGCAGGACCCGGCACTTGCTCTTATTGAACTTCATGCGGTTGGTGATCGCCCAGCTCTCCAACCTGTCCAGATCCCTCTGCAAGGCCTTTACGCCCTCATTTGAGTCCACAACTCCTCCAAGTTTGGTGTCATCAGCAAGTAAGTCATCAGTAAGTCGTTTGCCTTACTTTTCTTTTTTCATCCAACACATAAACCACATTCTTTCTGTGAGATTCATTGACTGATCATTAAAAAATAATTTATTTATTTATTTATTTTGTGGAGGGTGGAGGAAGACTCCTTGTTTTGTGGTCCATGACACCAAAAATTATATAAAATATACATATTATATATATATATATATATATATATATATATATATATATATATATATATATAAAGCTGAAGGTTTATTTTGCTAAACAGGTATACATATATAACTGCTCTGTGATTGGAGTCTTTGATCAGAGGGCAAGATTTTTGGAAGAATTGGATTCCACCTCAAATTTCATCTCAAGGTTTAATTCACAGCCAGCCACAGGAAGCTGAAGTTGAAGTAGAGTGGCTGAGAATGAGGGAGTCTTCAATCTTTGTCTTTGATTTATTCCTTACATGCATGTGGCAGCTGTGGTTGATAAATATATTCTGGACATTGTTACTTATCCTTAAAAATGCATCGAGGAAGCATTGTCCATGCTTGCGACATTATTCCTTTTCTTAAGTAAGTGGAACAAATGAGAAAACAGGATGTGTGTGGCAGGGATAAGTATTACACAAGTAGTCATGACATAACTTATTCTCTTTGTGTATCACTTACTCTGGGACGTGTTTCACAATATTTAGAAAGCTTAGAGTGATCCTTCAAGGTGCAGCATGTCTCTCTCTCAGCCACCACTGAGATGAACTGGTTTGCTCACCTACAATCCCTCAACAGCATCCTTTTCTTTGCCTTCTCTTTCCAGACCTAAGCTAAAAGAGCACAAACCAAAAACCAAGTGCACAGCAAAACCAAAAAACAAGATGGTCATCTACATGAGAAACTTTCTGATGCCAGTTGTTAGAATGAGTTTCATGGGTAGAATTACAAGAGATATCCAGGCAGAGATATTCTGTTCTGAAACAACAGAAAATGTTGTATCAGCTATATAATAGAATCATAGAATGGTTTGGGTTGGAAGGGATCTTAAAGACCACCTAGTTCCAACCCCCCTGCCACTAGACCAGGTTGTTCAAAGCCCAATCCAACCTGGGCTTGAACATTTCTGGAGATGGGGCATCCACAGCTTCTCTGGGCAACCTGTTCCAGTGCCTCACCACCCTCAAAGAGAAGAATTTATTCCTTATATCTAATCTAAACATACCCTCTTTTAATTTAAAGCCATTGACCCTTGTCCAGTCCCTCCTCTGCTTTCCTGTGGGCCCCCTTTAGGTACTGAAAGGCCTCTTTACGGTCTGCCCAGAGCTTTCTCTTTTCCAGGCTGAAAAACCCCAACTCTCTCAGACTGTCTTTGTAGGAGAGATGCTTCAGCCCCTTGATCATCTTTGTGGTCCTCCTCTGGACTCACCCAACAGGTCCATGTCCTTCTTGTGCTGGGGGTCACAGAGCTGAATGCAGCACTCCAGAAGGGGTCTCACGAGAGCAGAGCAGAGGGGGAGAATCACCTCCCTCACCTTACTGGCCACGCTTCTTTTGATGCAGCCCAGGATACAGTTATGTTTCTGGGCTGCAAGTACACATTTCTGGCTCATGTTGAGCTTCTCATCAACCACCACCCCCAGGTCCTTCTCATCAGGTCTGCTGTCAATCATTCTCCACCCAGCCTCTATTTGTGCTTGGTATTGTCCTGGCCCAGGTGCAGTACCTTATGCTTGGCCTTGTTGAATCTTATTAGGTTTGAACAGGCCAACCTCTCAAGCCTGTCAAGATCCCTCTGAAAGGCATTCCTTCCCTCCAGTGGGTTGACCACACCACACAACTTGGTGTCATAGGCAACCTTGCTGAGGGTGCATTCAATGTCACTGTCCATGTCACTGACAAAGATGTTGGATAATTCCAGTCCCAATACTGACCCCTGAGGAATATCACTCATTAATGATCTCCACCTGGGCATTGAACTGTGGGACACAACTCTTTGAGTGTAACCATCCAGCCAATTCTTTAATCACCAAGTGGTCCAACTGTCAAATCCATTTCTCTCCAATTTAGAGACAAGGATATTACGGCGGACAATGGCAAGTGCTTTGCACAAATCCATGTAGTTGATGTCAGTTGCTCTTCCCCTAACAGCACCATAAGCCCCTCGTAAGAGGTCACCAGATTTGTCAGACATGATCTGCCCTGAATGAAGCCATGTTGGCTGTCACCAATTTCCTCCTTATTTTCCATGTGCCTTAGCACTGTTTCCAGGAGGGTCTGCTCCATGGTCTTGCCAGGCACAAATGTGAGACTGACTGGCCTGTAGTTCCCCAAGTCTTCCTTTTTCCCTTTTTAAAAATGGGAGTTATATTTCCCCTCTTCCAGTCAGTGAGAACTTCACTGGACAGCCACAAATTCTCAAATACAATGGACAGTGGCTTAGAAACTACATCTGCCGGTTCCCTCAGGACCCATGCATGCATCTCATCAGGTCCCATGGGAGGGGACCTTCAGGACCTTAGAAGGTCTCAAATCTGATCTCTTACAGTGGGTGGTTCATCATTCTCCCTGCCCCTGCTTTTGCCTTCTGAGGCTTGGGCTATGTGTGTGGAGCTCTTGTTGATGAAGGAGGCAAAGATGTCATTGAGTACCTCAGCCTTTTGTATATCCCAGGTGACCAGGTCTCCCATTTCCTTTCAGAGAGGGCCCACAATTTCCCTAATCTTCCTCTTACCACCAATATTCCTATAGAACCATTTCTTGTTGCCTTTGATGTCCCTGGCCAAACTTAATTCTAAAATGGCTTTGGCTTTCCTAAACTGATCCCTGGCTGCTATCACAAAGTAAAATCACTAGTTGTGACTTCCTTTTTCATGAGATTACACTTCCAGGAATTAACTATAAGGTACACATCATTTCTTTTTCTTCTTCTTCTTGGAAAGAAGAAAATCCAAAAAATCCAAAAATTTTCCACACTGGAAATTGTGGAGGGGCTTTTAGATTTGTTTTTCCAAAGGAGCAAGGGTCAATTAAATTCTTTTCAGAAAGTTGCTGCTTTTTCTTCACAAATGTGAGTTCAGACTAAGTAAACAAGCAACATTTAGTGTCTGAGTTTCTCTTATATACCACCACACCTAAAAGTAAGATAAGTCATAGTCCAAGGCAATAAGATAATTAGTTTATGAGATTTTATTATGAATAAAATGTAGAATTCAGCTGCAGTGTTCAAGAGCATAATCCTGTATGAATATGATTCTTCCACATAGATGAATGAATCTCAATATTCTCAGTAAGTTATAGGTTAGAATCATCTGTAAACAAGAAAACAAGAATATAAGGTAAAAACTCACTTGTTTTATGTTTCAGGAATTTTTCCTTTTAACACTGAGAGCAATTTCCCATTGAGGGATGTCAGTTAAAAAGCAGGTTTCGATTGAGTTCTTCAGCAGAAGAAACACGCGAGAGGAAAAAAGTTGTATCAAAAAGGAAGGTCTAATTGACAGACTGTCTTTAATTAAAAAGTCAATATAATTACGAAAATACAAGAGTGGTCATGTGTGTTTTTAAGTAACAACCTACTTCAGAACCTCTCATTCTTGTGGAGTTGTATATATATATACATATATATATATATATAAATAAAAAGTTGATAAAGTATGTAAAGTCAGGAATGCAGATACTTCTATGAGGAGTATAGCATAGATAAACCCAAAAGCTAAGGCAATGAAACTAGAACATGGTTTGTAAGAAGAAAGAAAATATTCAGAAAAAAATAATAATAATAAAACATTGAAACTGGTAGAAACTGAAACCCGAATCCTTCAGTTTTGCAAGCTTGCCAGATTTTCCATAATTGTATAAACCTATTGTCAGTAATCATAATGACATGGCTACAAAAAGCCTGAAATTTTATTTCCTCAAATGTTTCTGAATTTGCACTGGCAAAGATGTTTTTTTAGTGTGTGATTCTTTTTTTTTTTTTTTTTTAAACAAAACAAAACAACAACAACAACAACAAAACAAACAAACAAACAAACAAAAAACACAGTTATCTAGATCTGCTTTTGCTCAGAACTTTGCCATTAGCAGTATGTCTCAGTAAGAACAAAGGAAGGAAGACAAAGGCCAGATAGATAAGGCCACTGATTTAGCTCTGTTGCTATTCTGATACCACTTCTTCAGCTGCATACCTGGAGCAAATAAACTCTTTCCCCCCCCAAACAAAACAAAACAAAACAAACAACAACACTAAACCAGTTTTAAATATCTTAATAGGGTTTCCAACTGCCTCAACATTGTTTCCATAATGTGCACAACCACAGTAAGAATTTGTCCCCATGTCCACGTTTTATTTTCAACTTCTATATTTTTCTAAGTAAATAATCCCATGTATAAATAATGTGAATGTACTCATTAATCAAGGAATGCATCCAGATTCCGTTTAAAGATTACATGTCTAGATTACCTTTTTCAGTTTCACTATCAGCAAATGGACACTATAGAAATGGTTTGACTTCTCTGTGCTTTAGTTCTCCCATTTATACTTGTGGAGATAATGGTGGATTTCTGTGTATGTCTTTTGCATTTAGACACAAAATTTATCTTCCCAAATTAAGAGGCTAACTTCCATACACACTTGATGAAGCTGAGGTCCTACAGAGGCAACTGGGAAGAATAAGGACCTAAATGAATATCTTGTTAAGAGTAAATGGAAGAATGTCACTGATGACTGAATATTTCTGATGAACAGTTTATCACGGAGATTCTTTCTTCAGGCAGTTACTCTCAGAGTGAGATTTAGAAAATGAGGAGGCAGAGGGTATTCAGAAGCCAAAGGTTTGCTGGTCTGAAGTGCTTGTGACCCAAATACAATTACTACAGAACAAGAGCTCTTGATCTTCACAGGATCTTTTAGAGATGCTGTTATCATGTTCCTGCATGGGATGTCATTTTTCCTACAAAGTGCTCCAAGTTTATATATGAACAAGGACCTAAGCAAGCAAATGCTATGTTGAAATTAGACCCATTTTGACCTTCAGAGGTCCCTTCCAATGTAAATTATTCTCACAGTGAGTCAGCTTTAAGTTTCTCATATGCCAGTTCTTAAAAATAAGGAGATCAAAGAGATAAAAGAGGATTTGATATACTGGTTCTGTTTTGGGACCCTCACTACAAGTAGGACATCAAGGTGCTGGAGCATGTCCAGAGAAGAACAATAAAGCTGGTAAAGGACCTGTAAAACAGATTTTAAAAGGAGCAGCTGAGGAGACTGATGTCCATCCTAGAGAAAGGGAGGCTCAGGGGATACCTTATCACACTGTACAATTATGTTAAAGGAGGTTGTAGAGCAATGAGGATTGGTACTTACACCAAATACCAAGTGACAAGGCATGGGAAAATGGCCTCAAGTGGCATCATGGGAGATTTAGTTTGGATACAAATAATGTACATATACCCATTGCTACTCATCCCATACCTATCCTTTCATCACTTCTCAATGGAAGAGGAGAAAAGACTTCTCCTCATAACCTCAGATAAGCCAAGTGATCTTGTGCCCTAACCACACAGGCTGAGAAAGGGGAAGCTGCTTCAGGTAGAGGAAGTGGTGTGGGGAGAGGGAGGGACATGTCATGGGAGTAACTGAGGAGCAGAGGTTTCTATTTCAGCATTACCTTGTGAGGAGAGTTGCATTACAGCTCATGGTAATATACTTACAGACACAGATTGTTTAGGCTTACAAACACAACCATTAAAAGGTATTCTTTAAAACAAAGATATAGAACACCCACTTTGCTGTTGAGGTCCTGCTCTTTCTCCTGTTTCAGTTGTTCATCAATAAAACCACTGCAACAAACTGAGACAAAAAATAACACCCTTTTTATCTCTAATATTATGTGAAGGTTCGTTTTCTTGTTTGTGTTTGTGCTCCTGTCTTCCTAGATGCCTAGAACTAAAACAAAAATGTCTTGTTTGAAGAAAGGACTAGGCTGAAATGTGGGTGTGGAAATGCAGAAGGCAGCTGAGATAAGCAAATTCAAATCAATAAAGAGCATCTGCTCCCCATGGGCCAGACCAGTAACCGGAAGAGAAAAGGCTGTAAGAGAGAGGAGAGAAGCTGCCCAGACTCTGCTGCAGACAGAAGTGCAAGGTGAGAGCACACTGCTTCTCCCAAAACTATCTGAGCAACACATCAAGGTTTATGATGCCTTTTTAAAGACTTCAGCTGAAAAACTTTCACATGTTTTATGAGGATGCTCTATAAGCCAAAGTGAGGAATAGGCCCAAGCCTTTATTTTTCTAAACAGCATTTGTTCTCTTCTTCAGGTTATCTCTGAAGTCAGGCCCATTCCTAGATTAGATTTTAAGCAGCCACGGTGGAAGAGGTCTGCCTGGGGAACAAGAATGAAAGGAGGGATTGAAAATGCTCTGGAGCAATCATGGTATGCCTAAAGAAATTGTCCAATGGTTTCCCTCCTTGTATGACTTGGTCTTATATGTTCTGTAGTTTGATGGTGTTTTGCTCTGGAGAAGGTCTGGGCAGGCAGAGGTAAGTGATTCTGACAGTTTTGTGTGTCCCCAGATCCCATGTCTGTCTGGACCTGCTGACACTGTCCCAGTTGATACACAAGGGACTGTGACACAGGACCTGGGTGGAAATGGTGAAGCTGAGCTCCTAAAGCAAACCACACATCAGTGGACAGAAGCCTGAAGATCTCAGGGAGAAGCCAGCTCAGACAGCAGCCAAGGAAGCAGATGAAAAGGAAACTGAACAGATTGCTTGGAAATTATCAGTAAATCCTTCTTTATTTCTATCATGCCATAATTTAGCTAGTGTTTTTCTCTATTCTTCCCAATTCTTCCCACTTCTTTTTTCCTACTTTCCTTTCTTTATCTCATCCTCTTTGTTTTCCACAGTTTTCTCCATCTGCCATTTTCAAAGGTTTTCCTCAGCCTACCTGCTGTCCTGCTCTTCCTCCTCACTCCCATGCAGCAGCTCCATGCAAAGGGATTCCCTTTCCAAACTCTTTCCAACCCATTGCCTGTGAGCCCTTCTGAACTTGTTTCTCTCATGCCTTCTTATTTTAGCCCATGCGAGTTGTCCAAAGCTTCTTCAGATTTATGACCTTTTGGACAATCTGACAGCAGTAGAGCTCCCATCCCACATCCAAGCCCTAGACAGCATTCCCACCAGTATATCATTTCCCCAGTGATTAGGGCTGCTGCCCAGTCAGACAGAACTGGTAGACTCAGCTGTTGGAAGTCTGAGTTGAAAAGACAATTGTTCTTACATTTTCCTGACTCCTAAAGTGTGAAATTTGCTTAAGGTACTTTCTGAGATGAATGTGTCAGTAAATGCTGTCCCTGTTTTTCATAAACACATACAAACACACTAACAATAATTTTCTAACAAAATCATATTTACTCCACCAGTGATCCAAATAACAGCAACTTTGGGCATGGCCTAGCTCCTCCTGGCAGCCTTTGTGCTAAAGTAAGGTGAACAAGTGTCTCACACACACTTGACCCAACCACAGGAGATGCTGGAGGCCTCCAGTGAACTGAAAGCTGGAAGTGGCCATTCTGTTCTAAACCAGGGACTTCCAGTGGGGAGTGCATGTTCTCTCACTGTGCAGTAACAAATGCCAAGCAAGGTGTATGTCAGCTAAAAATTTGCTGGCAACAATTTATATTGAATCCTGTCACAGCAAACTTACACGTTCTCCACATCAAGTTGGCCTGTTCTCCCACGTGCCTGGTGACAGGACAAGGGGGAATGGGCTAAAGTTGCGCCAGGGGAGTTTTAGGTTAGATGTTAGGAAGAACAACTCAGCCATTTGCTGAGGCGATCGGCTCCGGGGCAGACGTGTTCTGCAGCGGAGCAGGGGACCGAGGCGGGCAAGGCTTTTTGTCCGGCATCGAGGCCACTCGGGGGAGCCGCCGGAACCCGGCTGTCCTCGCGAGGGAGGCTGACAAGGCGAGGGCGGAGCCAGCAACGTCAGTGGCGGGCTATTTAAACCAGGCGTTGCCACCGTTTTAGAGCCATTTGCTGAGGCGATCGGCTCCGGGGCAGACGTGTTCTGCAGCGGAGCAGGGGACCGAGGCGGGCAAGGCTTTTTGTCCGGCATCGAGGCCACTCGGGGGAGCCGCCGGAACCCGGCTGTCCTCGCGAGGGAGGCTGACAAGGCGAGGGCGGAGCCAGCAACGTCAGTGGCGGGCTATTTAAACCAGGCGTTGCCACCGTTTTAGAGCCATTTGCTGAGGCGATCGGCTCCGGGGCAGACGTGTTCTGCAGCGGAGCAGGGGACCGAGGCGGGCAAGGCTTTTTGTCCGGCATCGAGGCCACTCGGGGGAGCCGCCGGAACCCGGCTGTCCTCGCGAGGGAGGCTGACAAGGCGAGGGCGGAGCCAGCAGCGCCCCCTCCCAGGCTGCTAAAAGCTGCCCCTAGGGAGCGCGAGCGACCAGGAGCGCGGCGAACAGGACGGGCAAACAGGGCGTGGCACGTCGAAGGGCGTGGCAGTTTGCGCGGGCAGGGCGAGCGGGGGGCTCATCGTCGCTCTTTTGCAGCTGCCTCTCCCTTCGGTGCTTGTAACCTGCTTGCGTAGAACCTGACCATGGTATCGACCAGGCAGAAAACCGTGGCCTCCGCATCTCGTGAGGCATCTCCAGCCACGGTCACCAGTGTGGCTACTCAGACGGAGGGCTCGGGGAAACACGCAGCCGTCCAGGTCCTGGGCTGCAGAGTGTGCCCCAGCCTTCTGTCGGTCTCTGACAGCAGTGGTGGGTATGCCTGTGGGAGATGTGCCCAGGTTGAAGAACTGCTCGGCCAGGTAGCGGAGCTCCGGGAGGAGGTGAACAGGCTCAGGAGCATCAGGGAATCAGAGAGGGAAATTGACTGGTGGAGGTGCGCTCTACCCTCTCTGAGGCAGGTTCACGAGACTGCCACGGCACAGGCGTCTCCTGTTACGCAGAAGACGGAGGTTCACTCCTCCAGCCAGGCAGCGGGAGGAGACCTAGATCAAGGGGGGGAATGGAGGCAGGTGCCTATTCGGGGTGGTAGGCGAGCCCTCTCTCTGCCCACCTCACCTTCTCATCTACCCTTAAATAATCGATATGAAGGACTAGAGCAAGACAATCTAAATGACAAAGTAGACAAACACCCGTCCCAGTTGGAGGGGGCGCCTAAGACAATGCGACCTACACGTCGCATTGCCACATCATCCTTCAAAAAAGAAAGAAGGGCTATTGTTATGGGGGGCTCCCTCCTGAAAGGGACAGAGGGACCGATATGCCGACCGGACCCAACCCGCAGAGAAGTCTGTTGCCTCCCTGGGGCTCGGGTGAGAGACTTTGCCAAGAAAGTCAAGCGCCTGGTACGGCCCACTGACTACTACCCGCTACTGGTCTTTCAGGCTGGTAGCGATGAAGTAGCAACGAGAAGTCCGAAGGCGATCAAAAGAGACTTTAGGGATTTGGGGCGACTACTTAGAGGATCAGGGGCGCAGGTGGTGTTTGCCTCTGTCCTTCCGATAGGGGGGATCGAAGCTGAAAGACGTACTGTTCGCATAAACTCGTGGCTTCGAGACTGGTGTGACCGGCAGAATTTCGGTTTCTTTGATCATGGGAAGGTCTATGCTACACCGGGCCTGATGGCACTGGATGGGATGCGCCTCTCTCGGAGAGGGGTAAGGATCTTAGGTCAGGAGTTGGCAGGGCTGATAGATAGGGCTTTAAACTAGAGTCGAAGGGGGAAGGGGCTAAAACCAGGCGAGCCGGTGAAGACCTAAGGGATGGTATGCTAGAATCAGAGGGGCTGTGTGCCAGTGGGGTCCTTTGGTCAGATCCACAAGGTGCTGAGTGTAAGGAGACGCACCTGAAGTGCTTTTACACAAACGCACGCAGTATGAGGAATAAAATAGATGAGCTAGAAGTCCTGGCCCAGTCCCGCAACTATGACATCATCGGCATAAGCGAAACCTGGTGGGATGAGTCCTGTGACTGGGGTGTTGCGATAGATGGTTACAGGCTCTTCAGGAGGGACAGGCAGGGTAGGCGAGGTGGTGGGGTGGCGATGTATGTGAAGCAGGGGCTGGACTGTGTGGAACTTCAGGTCGGCGATGGCAAAGTTGAGAGCCTCTGGGTAAGGATCAAGGGACGAACGAATAAAGGGGATGTCGTTGTGGGAGTCTATTACAGACCGCCTGGCCAGGACGATAGCGCCGATAAATTATTCTTTACAGAACTAAGAGAGGCCTCGAGATTAACTCCCCTTGTCCTTATGGGGGACTTCAACTTGCCGGACGTTAACTGGGAGTGCCACACGGCTGACACGAGCAAGTCCAGGAGGTTCATGAAGCACCTAGATGATAACTTCTTGGTACAGGTGCTAACGGAGCCAACTAGGAAAGGTGCCCTCCTAGACCTGTTGCTAGAAAACAGAGAGGGTCTGGTGGGAGATGTGGTGATTGGTGGCCGCCTCGGTCATAGCGACCATGAAGTGGTTGAGTTCAAAATTTATGGTGACAGAAGGAAAAGTGCCACCAAAACCTCATCCCTAGATATGGGGAAAGCGGACTTCAGGCTGCTCAGGGAACTAGTCAGTAAGGTCCCCTGGGAAACTGCTCTTGAAGGCCTCGATGTCCACCAGTGCTGGTCACTCTTTAAGCGATGCCTCCTAGAAGCACAAGATAAGGCAATTCCAAAATATCGCAAGTCAGGCAGGCGGGGCAGGAGGCCGGCGTGGCTGACCAGGAACATTCTAATGGAGATTAGGCGGAAACAGAGAGTGTTTCGCTACTGGAAGGAGGGCCAGGCGTCATGGAAAGAATACAGGGATGCTGTTCGTGTTTGTAGGGAGAAAGTTCGAGTGGCCAAAGCACAGCTAGAGTTGAAGCTGGCTGTGTCTGTGAGAGAAAATAAAAAGGGTTTTTTTAGATATGTAAATGGAAAAAGGAGAACTAAAGAAAACATAGGGCCGCTCCTTGATAGGGAAGGTCTCCTCACAGACGATGACGTAGGCAAAGCAGAGACGCTTAACGCCTTCTTTGCCTCTGTCTTCAATGCCGATGATGGGCTTCGGGACCCAGGGTGCCCTGAGCTGGAGGACCGGGACGGTGGGGATGACAAACTCCCAACTGACCCTGAACGTGTGCGGGATTTGCTACTCCACCTGGATCCCTACAAGTCCATGGGTCCGGATGGGATTCATCCCCGGGTGCTGAAAGAGCTGGCGGATGTCATTGCGGAACCTCTATCAATTATTTTTCAACGATCCTGGGAATTTGGAGAGGTCCCAGTAGACTGGAAGCTGGCAAATGTTGTGCCAATTTTCAAGAAGGGTCAGAAAGAAGACCCTAGCAATTACAGGCCTGTCAGTCTCACGTCAGTGCCTGGTAAAATCATGGAGAAGTTGGTTCTTGGACTCATTGAGGCGCACCTGGGGGACAAAGCAGTTATTAGTCCCAGCCAGCATGGGTTTGTGAAGGGTAGGTCCTGCCTAACTAACCTGATTTCCTTTTATGATAAGATCACCCGTATGGTGGACCAAGGGAAACCAGCTGATGTGATTTTTTTGGACTTCAGCAAGGCTTTTGACACGGTTTCCCATAGGATCCTACTGGACAAAATGTCCACCATAGAGCTAAATAAAAACATCATACGATGGGTGAGCAATTGGCTAACGGGCAGGGCCCAAAGGGTTATGGTAAATGGAGCTGCGTCAGGCTGGCGGGCGGTCACCAGTGGGGTCCCTCAAGGCTCCATTTTAGGGCCGGTACTTTTCAATATTTTTATAAATGATCTGGATGTAGGAATAGAGGGTATTTTGAGCAAGTTTGCTGATGACACCAAACTTGGAGGAGTTGTGGACTCAAGTGAGGGCGTAAAGGCCTTACAGAGGGATCTGGACAGGTTGGAGAGCTGGGCGATCACCAACCGCATGAAGTTCAGTAAGAGCAAGTGCCGGGTCCTGCACCTGGGACGGGGAAACCCTGGCTGCACGTACAGACTGGGCGATGAGACGCTGGAGAGCAGCCTAGAAGAGAGGGATCTGGGGGTCGTGATAGACAGCAAGTTGAATATGAGCCAGCAGTGTGCCCTGGCAGCCAGGAGGGCCAATCGTATCCTGGGGTGCATCAAGCACGGCATCGCTAGTAGGTCAAGGGAGGTGATTGTCCCGCTCTACTCTGCGCTGGTGCGGCCTCACCTCGAGTACTGTGTGCAGTTCTGGGCACCACAGTATAAAAAGGACATGAAACTGTTGGAAAGTGTCCAGAGGAGGGCTACGAAGATGGTGAAAGGCCTTGAGGGGAAGACGTACGAGGAACGGCTGAGGTCACTGGGCCTGTTCAGCCTGGAGAAGAGGAGGCTGAGGGGAGACCTCATCGCAGTCTACAACTTCCTCGTAAGGGGTTGTCAAGAGGCAGGAGACCTTTTCTCCATTAACACTAGTGACAGGACCCGCGGGAACGGGGTTAAGCTGAGGCAGGGGAAATTTAGGCTGGACGTCAGGAGGGGGTTCTTCACAGAGAGGGTGGTTGCACACTGGAACAGGCTCCCCAGGGAAGTGGTCACTGCACCGAGCCTGTCTGAATTTAAGAAGAGATTGGACTGTGAACTTAGGCACATGGTCTGAACTTTTGGGTAGACCTGTGCGGTGTCGAGAGTTGGACTTGATGATCCTTAAGGGTCCCTTCCAACTCAGGATATTCTATGATTCTATGAACTTCTTTACCGAAAGGGTTGTTAGACATTGGAACAGGCTGCCCAGGGAAGTGGTGGAGTCACCATCCCTGGAAGTCTTTAAAAGACGTTTAGATGTAGAGCTTAGGGATATGGTTTAGTGGGGACTGTTAGCGTTAGGTCAGAGGTTGGACTCAATGATCTTGAGGTCTCTTCCAACCTAGAAATTCTGTGATTCTGTGATTCTGTGAAGTTCAGTATCTTTTCCTCACCGTGTATAGTAACAATATTCCACAGTAAATGGTAGAGCTAAACAGTTTCCTGGAGAAGGTTGTTGTAAGCCAGGGTATTGCATGTAGCTATGGCATTTTTCAGAGTCTGCCAGAAGTAGGGCTGAGATCGAGGGTTAGTCGGCCATTCCAGGACAGAACTTCTGCACAGCCTTTTCCTCAGCCTGACATACCGGGACTTCTGCAATACCTTCTCAAGAAATATCAAGATAATCACATCAATCTTTTCATCTAGAAGGCGCTGGTGGGCCATGTAAAATGTTGTCTTGAAGCTGCCACTTTTAATATACTTGTTGGTTAGCACAAATATGGTCTTTTTGCTCAGTTGAATGCTCTGGGAAAGGTTGTCAAAGACTGGCTGTCCTGGAAGCCAGTCCCTTTCTTCTAGGCATAAATTGAACTTTCTGGTTTTTTGATCTTCCAGCTTTTCAACCAACTCTGTCATCACCCATTCATTCACAGCTGGATCTGTATTGTCAAAGGCAATAAAGGCATCATAGCAAGTATCTTGTAAAGGTAAACGTCTGTAGCCCTTCAACTTTGCAGTGCAGTAATGATAACTATACCACACATCCCAGAAATATAGGTGGCTCATAACAGCAAACACCATAAAACCTAGGACAGCTGAAGCTGATAATGCATACATGATCAAATAGGAGGTGTCCAACTCGCAAGTATACAGATCCAGGAAAACCAGACTCTTTCCTTTATGTGCCCCTGGGCCAGCACATGTCACATCTGTGGCCAGAAGAGGAATAGTCACTTGAGTCTGGTTGATCCACCAAACAAACCACACTGCATCACAATTGCACTTGAAAGGATTGCCGTGCAAAAGCAGCATCTTCAGGTTATTAATGACATTTTCGGGGAAGCTAGATTTCTTAATTATTTGGATCTTGTTTGAACTGAGATCCAAGTATTGCAGTCCAATTGCACCTCTGAGAAAATATTTGGTTAGCCGTTGAATGTGATTGTTTCGGAGAATCAGTTCTTGGAGTGTGGAAGTGCAATTGGACAGTTCTCGGGGAACAGTAGTCAGAAGGTTGTTGCTGAGGTCCAAAGTTGTTAGTTTCTTCAGCAGGTAGAGTTTTCCCCACTTGAAAGCCTTCAACCGGTTATTGGTTAAGTTGAGTATCTTGAGTTCTGGAGGCATAGCTTCAAAAACATCAGAAGGCAAAAAACTGAGTGAGTTAAAGGAAATATCCAGTTTTTCCAAATTGGTCAGATTCTTGAAGAATGACAGGTATCTAGCATTCCCATCCATCCATAAAACATCTAAACGATTTCCTCTGAATTCTAAAATTTTAAGAGATTGGCTTTCCATACCTGTGCTAATAGAGGTAGAAATCTCATTCTCATTCATCATCAACTTTTTCAGATAGGCCAAGTTTTTCATGAAATTAAGGACATGAGTAACACCTTCTGCCAGAAAATAATGTTTGTTGTTGCTTAGGTCTAGAATTTCTAAAAGTTTCAGCTCTTCGAATGCAGTCGAGTATAGCAAGTCAATCCTGTTGTTAGAAAAATCCAGATATTTCAATCCAGACAGGTAGTGGAATTCACTTCCATTTAAAGTTTGACTTATTGCATTACCTGACAAGTTGAGGCATCTCAGGAAATCAAGATCCCGGAAGTCTGAGGGGCTAATAAAAAAGATATTGTTTCTGCTTAAATCCAGAGTTTTTCCATAATCCAGACAATCCCTATTAACTGAAGGTCGGTAGGAATTAGCTTCTTTGTCTTTGGACTTGCAACTTCGGCCATACTCATCATACCTGAAATAATGCATCTCTTGTAAAACTTGTCTGTTGCGTTGCTCTACTGAAATCCTGGGATTAGAGCAAATTCCATAGGAGTTGCTTTCACTTGAAGAAGGAGAAATTTTATTCACTGACAGATCTATGACTTTAAGAGCTTGGAAGTGCTTGAACACTGTTAGGTCAGCAACTTTAATAAAATTAGTCCCAAGATCCAACACTGTTAGATTTCTAAGATTGAGCAATGGAAATAGATTTTGTTTTTTCAGTTCTTTAAAGACATAACCCCTGATCCTCAGGATTTCCAGATTTGAGAGGGTAGAAAATGTCTTGGACAGGTTCAAGGACGGAGAATACATTTGAAGTTCAAAATTAAAGGACAAATCCAGCTCTACAAGTCTGGGGACAAACTTCAAAAACTGAGCATCTCCAATCTCCTTCATGAGGAAATTTTGGGAGAGGTCAAGCTCTTCGAGATTCCTTGTGTTTTTAAACCAGCTGCTGGGTATACTCCGAAGAGAGTTACTGTGAAGTCTCAGAATTCTCAATTTTTTCAAGGAATAAAAAGCCTTTGAATGTATCTTAAGTGCATTATTGGGGCAGGGAACACAAGGATATGGGGCATTATAGCAACGTGGGCAGTTACCACTGAGATCAAGAATTTCTAGGTTGTGAAGGGCACTTAAATCGTATTCCTGAACCTCTTGAATTATGTTATTGTAAATATACAATTCCTTTAAAGTAGAGGACAAGTTGGGTGGAATATGAGTTATGTTGTTAGACTTCAGGGACAGCACTGTCAAATTTTTCAGATCCAGAAAGGCCGTTTGTTCAATTTCAAAAGAAACATTGCATGGGTTACGGTAGTAACAGTTCTGTCCCAGATACAATATTTCTATGTTTCTTAGTTCTGATAAATTAGCTTTTTTGATAGAAGAGATACTGTTTGCTTCTAGACTTAGCAGACTTAAAGTACTAGGAAGACCCCGGGGTATTTCCGACAACTGATTTGCATCCAAGTACAATGACTTCAGCCTTGTCAGAGTAGCAAAACTGCCATTCTCAATTGTTGGTGTCCTGGTGCACACATGATCTTTGGGCCCCAGTCTGACAGGCACACAGTTGCATCTAAAGTCAATCTCCACAAGCCTTTCAAGATAAGCAAAAGATGTTGGATAAATATGGGGGATATGATTAATAGTCAGGGTCAGGTTTGTAGCATTTGCGGGGATTCCTCTGGGGACTTCTGTGAGGCGACGATCACTGCAGTCCACTCTCACTGAACCTTCAGAGGCTTCTACATCACAGGGTAAACTTTTAGGAAACCAAGCTCCTGACAACAACAGTGGAAATAAGAAAAGCAAGACAAATGGCAGTGCATTTGATGTCTCTGCATGAGGTACCTAAAAATAAGGAAATAGGGAGGTATTAATTGAGTGTAATGGGAACATGTGACATAGGACATCCGATCAACCATGTACTGGGTTAAATATTTAGTTCACCTGGGATCCTGTCTTACAGCGGCCAGAAGTGGGTGCGCAGGAAGGATTCTAAGTATAGGGGATGGCTTATATTGGTATTTCCTCAAATGCTTTCTTTCCTCTCTTATCCCTAAACATAGTAGTGATACGATAAATATCACTTTCTAAGTAATGGATCTTAAAAAGGTAAAAATTCTGCTAAAGATTACAAGATGGTTGATTAAAGTCTGGGAATTTTCTTTAAGGGGAAACAGTGTTAGACATCCAGCAAATTGAAATTGTATAATATACATAAATAAGTAAAGTTAGGATTTAGAAGCAGACAAAAGCATAAAAGAAAATCTATAGCCAATTAAGAACTAGTATACATTTTCAAAAATGTACTAACAGCTGCATGTATAATTCAAATTTCACATAAGCATTCTTCCTCTATTATGTGTCAGAATAAATGCATGGTTGACCAAAAACAGTCAATGACTATGCCTCAACTGTGGCCAACTGTGTCCTGGGCTGCATCAAAAGAGGTGTGGCCAGCAGGTCAAAGGAGGGACCCTCTACTCTGCCCTCATGAGGTCCCACCTGGAATGCTGCATCCAGGTCTGGGGTCCCCAGCACAAGAAGGATGTGGACCTGTTAGAACTAGTCCAGAGGAGGGCCGCAAAGGTGATCAGAGGGCTAGAGCACCTCTCCTATGAAGAAAGGCTGTGACAGCTGGGTATGTTCAGCCTGAAGAAGAGAAAGCTCCAGGGAGACCTCATTGTGACCTGTCAATACTTAAAGGGGTCTTATAAAAAGGATGGAGAAGGACTCTTTACTCAGATAGGTAATGACAGGAAAAGGGGACTTTACGGTAATCATAAATTCAGGTTAGAGATTAGGAGGAAATTATTCACTCGGAGGGTGGTGAGGCACTGGAACAGGTTGCCCAGAGAAGCTGTGGATGACCAACCTGGCCCCAGTTTCAGGGGCAATGGAGTTATCTGATCTTTAAGGTCCCTTCCAAGCTGAGCCATTCTATGTTTCTATGATTCAATATACTTTAATATCAGCTTGCATTTTCACTGTCCAATAAAAACAGAGGGCCAAGAGGGCACTGCATCAGTGGTAGGTCTGAAAGTGAAAATCAAACACAGATTTTAAATGGAACATTTATCTTAAAAGAATTACAATAATTCAATATTCAGAGCCAAAATCCCATAAACATTTGTAGAGCCTTGAAAAAAACATACTCTCTCACGTCTTTGTGGTCTTGACTACTTTACAGAGTAGTGTGTATGGTGGGAAGAGCAATGGGATTTTAATACTTCATAACATACAAGTTACTTCTTCAGCAGCCCTGAGTGACAAAGATGCCCTGGCCCTGACACCAGTGACAGCCAGCCAGCCAGGCATGCTGCCAGCCTTGGCTTGCCTAGCACAGGCAGAGGGGCCATGACCATTTTGCTGCATTGCATAGCTTCATAACTGCCTCTGTCTGGTGCAGGCCAAGAGGTTTCAAGATGACCAAACTGACCATAAATCAAAATAATTTATTTCTACCCGAAGAACTGACTTTTGAAGGACTGCAGATAGGTACATGGTACTCAATGCTCTTTAAAAAAAAACAAACAGAATTATTTACTCATAGAATAATACCGACTAAATGTAGATAACCAGGTAAGCAGCTGAAAATCATGTGATTAGGTAAAGTGTTCAAGATACTTGGAAATGTTTTGGCTTTTTATCTGGCTAGCACGAACATATTAAGACTTTCTCATGATATAGATAGTATGTGAAAACACTGCTGAGCATTTCTTTAGACATGCATTGTAGATGACACAGATTAATTGGGAATTCATGTTTTATGATGTGTTTACTTACACCACTATATCCCTTCCGTATGCAAGTATAACTTCGTGTTTCTGCATTACCTCAGATAACAATACTAAATCTCCTGGTTCATCTCTGTGTCTGGAGGAGCACTCTAGTGATTAGCAGGTCAGCTAGTGGAAGAGAAGCTAGATCAAGTCTCTCAGAGCACTGCAGTTCTAGATTCAACAACTGAGTGGAGTCACTTTGGGGATTCAGTCAGTCAGCTTCAGAATATAAAGTTTCAGTATATAAGGAAAATTGTTAAAAAACCGTGCAGATCTTCCACTATGTTGGCATATGAAAATCATATCAACTTCCTGGTAGTGCATTACACCACAGCCCTTCCTCTACCACTACTTCCCTTCCCATTCCCACAAAGAGACACAGAGCTTTCTTCCCATCAGAAGGTCCAAAGAAAGGGAAGATTTGGTTAAATGTGCAAAGCCAGCAGTATCTTGGGCTACACCAAAAGAAGTGTGGCCAGCAGATCAAGGGAGCTGATTCTCCCCCTCTGCTCTGCTCCTGTGAGACCCCTTCTGGAGTCCTGCATAAAGCTCTAGGGCCCCCAGCACAAGAAGAACATGGAATTATTAGAATGAGTGCAGAAGAGGGCCACAAAGATGATCAATTGGGGTTAAGCACCTCTCCTACAAAGACAGTCTGAGAGGGCTGAGGTTGTTCAGTCTGGAGAAGAGAAGGCTCCAGGGAGACCTTATAGTGGCCTTCCAGTACCTAAAGGGGGCCCACAGGAAAGCTGAGGAGAAAGTTTATGTCAGGGAGCGTGGTGATAGCACAAGGGGTAAACTGAAAGAAGGTAGATTTATATTAGATATAAGGAAGAAATTCTCTATGAGTGCGGTGAGGCACTGGAACAGGTTGCCCAGAGAAGCTGTGGAAGCTCCATCTCTGGAGGTGTTTAAGGCAAAGCTGGATGGGGCTTTGGGTAACCTGATCTGGTGGGCGGTATCCCTGCCCATGGCAGGGGGATTGGAACTAGATGGTCTTTAAGATCCCTTCCAAACCAAACCATTCTGTGATTCTGTGAACTATGAAATATCCAGGTTGATAGCCATGACTATAATTTATAAATTACTTAGGAAAAGCTGATCTGGACTAACCAGACTATTGCCATGAATTCCAAAGCAATGAGTCATTTCTTTATTTTCAACTTCTGTGAATCATTTTTTAATAAAAATTACTTTCATTTGCTTTATAGTAATTCACTTTGGAAACTCACACAAAGTGAAGACATGGATATTATCATTCACCATTGCTTCAGTACAGTCTTGGATGAAAAAGATGAATAAGAATAATCAGAGTAAGTGGGGAGCTAATTTGGAGAAGATAAAATACATTAATTTCCCTACACTGTCCTGCTTTTTATTTTTATTTTTTTTTAAGTATTCTCTTTTTATCCATTAATATGGGCAGGAAAGTGGGAGGTAGAAGAAAGGGTACTACCACTGACATTCATTACATGGAAACAGAAGGTCTGTCTTTGAATGAAAAGAGAAATTGCAGAAGAAAAATATGGATACATTATTGTAAGTATTCTGCCTTCCTTCTTTTCCAAGGACCATACCATATTATTCGTGTAAATGACTCTTTACTAGACTAGAAAAAATCCTAAGTGAGAATGTGTTTTATTTTATTGGTACTGTTCATTCATGTCCATGCCATGACATGTTCTAGTCACCTGGCTTGGGAAAAAGAATGGACTTGCCAGTCACTGGAACCTGTGTCTAATGGTAACCTTAAAATAAGGAAGGAAAACCTCTGCTGCTAACTGGGGGCAAACCACAGTTTTGTTGCTCTTGAGGAAAACTTAGTCAGAATCAAGCTTTAAAGATTGCTAACCCAACTTAAAAGTTTCTATCCAAGCAATAAATTAGGACTTGGGCAACATGAGATTGCTGTCTAGATCATCACAAACTTTCTATGTGTTTCTATTCAGACACTGCACTCGGGAATCAAATTTTGCATACTTACTTGGGTTCCTCAATGCAGTGCCATCAGCCTGGGCTGCACTGACATCCAGGGATAGGAGAGGAGGGCCTCAGGTGCTGCTCAGCTCTCCGAACATGGAGAGAGCTCTGCCTGACTGCACGCCTACCAGAGACAAGGAACTGCACTGCTAGGTGCCTGGAAGCAGGTGCAATGAATCTGGGCCCATAAAGTCTTCATGAATATGCTTGAAAGTTCCTTCAGGTGTCAAAAAAAATGCCAACTGAGACTTGCAAAACACTCAGATTTTCAACTCCTACTTGTTGCTCTATTTTGGGGAACCCTGGCATCTTTGCACAGCAAGCCTAGCTCTCAGTTTCTTTGTGTTTCATTTCTGCATATACTTTGGGTTCCCATACCCTTTCAATGTATTAGCTATTTTAACTGCAAACTGTTACATTCTGGTGTTGTGTCTAACTGCTCATATGCAAAACACTTTGTTATAGAACCAGAACAAATAAAGAAAAAAACTGCTGAAATGAGAAGAAATAGGCAATGACTTGTAGAAAGTCCTTGTAATGAGAAACTAGTTTAAAAGTACAGCTAGGGTATGTATGTGAGCTGTCCTTTTCTCTCTGAAGGAGAGAGAAATTTTGTGTTTATAAAAAGTTCAAAACTACTTATATTCTGATATTAACTGAGCACATGTGCTCAGTAATCTGTAATTGAATTCAATCTGAACTGTAGTATTCTTCAAATATTCAGAAACAACATGGCTGGGTGTCTCTTAATGAAGTGTTTCTGTAATTGCTGCATTATGAATTTTAAAAGGTGAAAGACTGAAAGGCTAGAGAGCAAAGAACACCACAGAAGTTAAAACTGTTAGAAAATACATTATTATAATACTCCTGCAAACATATCAGAGCAAATAAATGCCAGATTTCCTTTCCTGTCATTATAAATTGCAGCTTATAGCCACAACAGCATATATAGCCTTTAGAAAGAAAAATATACTCTTGAAAACCTTTCTCAACAGTTCCAATTACAGAGTTATAACAACAACTTTAAAACAAAAGTTTCACATACCATTTTTGTGTGCTTCCACAGCTGAAAGATTTGTCGTTGGAGAAAACTGTAAACCAGGACAGAAGAAAATAGCATGAAAGAGGTCCCCACTGGTTCAGGTCAGGTAGAGAGGAGAGTGTAGCATGACATAACTCACTCAAGACAACAGCAGTAATACAACTTTATCTGTTTTCTCTTCAGCTGAACAGCAACTTGAGAAATAATTAAACATGAAACAACTGCTGCAGCCCACTTCCTCAAATATCTGTCTTTAAAATTAAAACAGTAGTAACTCAGTTACTCCTCCACCCCCATTAAAAGAACTGAGTACTATTTTTTGCCTTTTAAACAAATTCTCACATTACTCATAAATCCACGTGCTGCTGTGACAAAAGATTTCTTTTTTTTTTCTTTTTTTTTTTTTTTCTTTTTTTTCTTTTGGTCTCTTATGCCACAGTTCGCTCTTTTCCCTGCCACTTTGGAACATGCTTCTTATTTGAAACTGTGTGTTTCACCTATCTACAGATCTACAGGCTCATAGCTTAAGAAACTATAAGAAGACCTACTCTAAGTTGAACAGTCAAGCCAAGGAGAATCCTGAAAGAGGACTATTACAAAATATTCATAACGAGAAAGCGAGGTTAATCAGACAGGAGAGAAATGTGTTATGCAAGGGTAGAACTCACTTGAGACAACAAAGATTTATAGAAGCTCAAGTTCCTTTTTTTTTTTTCTTCATTTTTAGTGCAACCTGTATGACCACAGAAAGACGTTAACAATATTTTAAATTTGGAAGTTTAATATTTTTTATTATTATTGTGGAGTCTCCTTCCTTGGAGATGTTCAAAAAGCATTTGGATGCCATCCCGTGCAATGTGCTCTAGGTGACCCTGCTTGGCAGGGGGGTTGAACTAGGGAAGAGAACTCTCTTTAGAGAACTCTCCCTTCCAACCTCAGCCATTCTGTGATTCTGTGATTATTTAGGGTTCCTTTCTACTGCTAATAGTTTTTTACTAAGAATCTTTTCAGTGCCTAATACAAACAGACAAATCTCTTAACAGATTTTTTTTTTCCATTAAGAATTCAGCTTCAGTGAATAGGATTTAGAGGGGAAGGAAAACAGAAAGGGAAAAAAAAAATAAGAAAGAGTGGCAAGGACATGGAAAACAGCATATTAAAAGGTAAAAAGTGCTGTGAGTTTCATATTTAGAAGTTGCTATGCTTAGCAGTACAGGATAATTTGATGGTTAGGATATTTATTAGTGTTCATTTATTCATTTTATTTATTTTTCTGTACATATTTTTCTTTACATTTTGAATATCCATTCATAATTTCTTTGACTGTTGTGGAGCTGACCTCGTTTTGAAAGACTGAAACCCAATGAAAGAACAGAGACTTAACTTGCAATCATGTTTTAAAATCCCCATCTTTTCGTGGCTGACTCATATAAACAAAAACAAGAAAGCACACAGAAGAAAACATTTTGTGTCATTACCATTTCAATCAAGGAGTAGGAAAGGGCTCATTAATTCATGATAGGTTCGGGACTGTGTTTCTCATATTTTGTACTTGATTACTAAAATACTGTAATAATAATAATAAAAAGATTAGCTTGCTATTGACAAGTAACTGGATTTTTTCTTTTCATGCAAGATGCACTGAGGTTTTCATTTAGGGTTATTATAAATAACGCAGATGTCTCACTAAAATCCTGCTAAGTTCTACAAGACCATTCAATGCTCTTCTGGGAGGAGGAAAACATTCATTGCAATACCATACATTAGCTATTCCACCTAGAATACTTCACAGATTGTACATCATTAGAGCAGAAAGTTATCTTTAGCTCATCTATAGCTATTCAACTTATTATCAAACAAATGTGCTTACTTGTGTAATAGTACCTAAAAGAATGACAGCACACGAGCTGGATTGTGAAAGCTGATTTTTTTCAAGCACCTAAATATGCCTCTGATTTATTACACTGGAACAGAGCTTAAGCATGAGGTGCTTAACATCCACTCACTTTGATTGTAAGTAGGTTTTCTAAAGCACAGTGTGCAGTCACCCAACCCCATGATTTTCAACAGGTACTCAGTGCCTTTGGAAATTTCCCTGGCAGTCTATAGCTACAAACTTTAGGAACTTTAATAGCTTTACTGTCACTTTGCTTTTTCTTTTGGACTAAGCCTGATTTTTTATTATTTTTTTTTTTTTTAATTTAGGAAGTGACTGTCACTCAACCAAGAGCATCAAGAGCATGAGAGTTTCAATTCCGCGCAGAGTGAAACTGCAACTTTAACACTAACAGAATCACAAAGTGCCTTTCTTTTTTTAATCTAAGAAATGGGTAGCAAAATACAGTAATATATCCCTTCAAAAGCAGGGGTCAAAAGCAGGGGAGCTCAGCAGCCACAAACTTCAGAGCTATAATTTGATTTTTGGAGGCTCAGGTTTAAAATTGACTTACTGTTTTAAAAGTTCAGTTTTCCCTTGTGCAAAATTTCTCTTGCCTGCTGAGAAACACAAAGTAACCGAAAGCAGCAAAATACTTCCTACTGCGCTGCGTGTCAGGAAAGGACATGCTGGTAAAAACATGGGTACTTTGCTGGCTCTCTGAATGGAGAATATCATTTAAAATAGAGCAAGATTCTTTAAACTTCTTAATCTCTCAACTACAGGTTTGGGTTTCAGCTAGATTAAAATCAGACTGGTGAAGATCGAACTTCTATAATTCCTTTTTTTTTTTTTTTTTTTTTTTTTTTACTTCTAAATTAAAATTTACAGCATATTATTGCAGTTTATCAAAATAATGATTCTATTGTGTTTGATTTAAAGCTAGGTAGTTTAGTATACTACAAGTATCTATTAAAATAAACTTTCAGAGTGTAGTGTTGCACAACTTAACAAGGAAATTATCACATAAGTTGCTGAAATTTTGAAATATATACGCTGTTTAAACCAATGCAGACAGATGTACAAAGAGAACCACAGACAGAAATGGATAGCACAATTGAGGAAATGGAAACAAAATAATTTGCAGAAGCCTTGAGGGATGTACAAATGTAAAAATTCCTGCTGAGAGCATTTTCAGAACTGTGTTTGTAGTCATTAAATGCAATCAAAACAGTAAACAGAACACAACAGCAAAGAAGATTGGTCTACATCAAAGGCAGAGGATGAGAAGTGGTTTCCCTCTCAGCTTTCTGGTGAGAGGACAGCTTCACAGATCTACACAAAGAGCTTACCCAACAGTCCTGAGAGCTAAGATATGACTGATGGAGCTGCTACCATCACAGAAATAGACTTTCCCATTTCCAAAAACAGATTGTGCCAGGCTACCACAGTGTCAAGACTGACTGCTTCATGTTTACAAATCATTTTGCATTTGCTGAAAGCAAAGGTGCCTTGTGTTCTTGTTACTGAGAATGGCTTACCAACAAGGTAGGTAGTAGTCATCTAAAGATGTCTGACATAGGACAGAGTTAACTTCTATGTTCTGTGCTGCCACTGAGCCTCTCCCATTTCTCCCATCCTAAGGGGTCAATAGATAGGCCAGGCAGAGGGGGCACCATTGCTTACCTCTGGAGAGAGGGAGGAGAAGTGCTAAGGCGGTGATGCTGGACAAGCACAAATGCAGGAAGTTCCACCAAATCACACAACTGGCATGTTTTGGGTATTTATAGCTTTATAAAGGGCAGTTTGGGCATTTATAGCTTGTATAGCCTCAAATTCTATTTCTTGTTGATGAAATGACTAGTCTGCAGGACCAAAGTGATTTGAAAAGTTTCATACAGATAATTCTTCTATGTTTTTTCACATTTTTCTCAAGCAAGAGCACTGTGGGAGCACTAAAACAACCTTTGGAGAACATACCAGAACCCAGACATTGTTGAATCCAACCAAATCACACAGCAAAAATAACACCTCCGCATAAAATAAAGGCAAGCAAACAACAGTAAGGATGCTCACATAAACATGTAGATATTACAATTTATGGGCTTTTAGAGATGTAGAGATAGAGATGTAACATGATATTGCCCATTCATTGTCCGATACTGCCTTTTAAAAATTGTGCATGACACTTATTGGGAGAGGGCCACTGTTCAGCAGAGGTTATTTTGGACCTACCTAACATCATGCACTGCAGCTGAAACAGATTGATCTCCTTTTTCCTTCCATATATATTTTTATGCATGCATAACATCTATATATGGACAAATTTGTGCATTATGGAGCTTATATATCGTATGCATGTGTAGATGGTTGCTCACCATACCTGTGTTGTTACAATACAATATCCTTTAATAAGTTTCTGCCAGAATAGCTTTTTCTGTCAATAATGGTTTTCAATTGATTGTTTGGTGTTATGTCAGCCTAATTTAGCCCAAGGGGACTTTGAACATCAGCAGCCTCCAAGGTTGTCTCTCTGGGCCCCCACAGTGCCTTAACCTGCACGATGCTGAAGGCCTTCCCCTTGCAGCCACGCAGGTGCTCACGCACAGCCCTGTGTCCTTCCTCCCTGCCTGCTCTGGCAGCATCTCACCTAGCCCTCACACCAGTGGTCTCAGGGCTGTGTCCCTGCAACCTGAACCACACAAGCATTTGTATGGCTGGGGCCACTGAGCTGAAGGCCAGCGGCATGTGCCTCACTCTCTCATCTCCCTGAAATATACACTTACATACAGAAATATACACTATATGCAGAAGTGCATATACACTTCTAACTCAACCTCCCATGCTAGTATTTGCTCTCTGCAATGTCTTTTATCTTTCTCCTCTTTTACCTTTACTTGCAAGTACAATGCAACAGAGAAGAGTGAGAAGATTGTCCAAACCACACCTCACCTGTCTGGCTGGGACAGAGTTAGCTTTCTTCCTAGCAGCCTGTACAGTGCTGTGTTTTGGATCTGTGACCAACACAGTGTTGATAGCAGTGACTTGGCTATTGCCGAGCAGCGCTCACATGGCATCAAGGACTGTTTCCCACTCTACCCCCTAGGGAGTATGGTGGGGGTGGGCAAGATGCCAGGAGGGGAGACCGCAAAGACAGTTGACCCCCTCTCACACAACAGGGGTACTGCTTACCCCATGACATTGTGCTCAGCAATAAAACTGGATGAGGAGGAGGGTGATTCTCCAAAGAAGCAATTGCTCAGTGTGGCTGGGCACCAGTCTGCCTGCAGACTGGTGAGTGATTGCTTCTGCACCAGTTCCCCCCTCCATCTATTCTATTTCTTATTAAGCTGTCATTATCTCAACTCACATTTTTTTCCTCGCAGCTGCCCTTCCAAGCCTCTTCCCTACTGCTAGTGTTGATGGGGGCTAAGCTGCCAGCCAGCATCAACCCACCATGCAACACATGACAGGGCAGAGTATCAGGATTTGTAATGGACTGATTGACTAACAGATTTTTTTTTATTTTTTTACCAAGAAAGACAAAAAATTGTACTTCTAGTAGGGTGGTAGTATAGGATTAGTCAAAACAAGGTTTTCAGACAGGTATGAGCTAAAACCTTTAATTTCTGCTATGGAATACATTATTTTTTTTCACTTTATTTTGAAAATAATTCACTGAAACAATGTTTTCCCATCAGTCTCAACTCTGTTAAATAATCTTCAGACTAAAGTCCCAGAATGGGCTGGGAAATATTAAAAGCATCAGAAAGCATAAATAAATATACACCACACAAATTTTCTGCATCTCCAAAAGGCTGTTTCTGTGTCTTTTGCCAAAATGGACATGAGACTTCACAGAGGTGTTGAAACCTGTAACTTCATGACTATTTCAAGTGTGCAAAACAGTGCAAAACATAGTAGATATAGCAAGCTTATTTCTGTATTCTCCTTATGCTTTTTCTCCCATCTAATCTTGTGGATTGGTTTTGCTTACAACAATCTGAGAAATAAGAATTTCAGCTGTTCATAAAACGTTAACTCAAATTCTGAATGAAGTTTAAACATTGTGTCATTATCATACTGTGCAAAGGAGAAAGATGATCTTATTATAAACATGTGTATCAGTTTGGTGTGATTAACAGTTCATTCTTAAACCCAAGACAGCTGTAGCATGATGTAGCTGTAGCAAGGTCTGCACGAGTATCAACACATTCTTCCCTATTTGACCTATGCAGGACACAGAATTTAAAAAAAAAAAAAAAAAGAAAGAAAAAAGAAAAAAAAAGAAAAAAGTGTAACAAAAGAATAAAAAACACAAGCTATCTCTTAGCACAAGTAATTTCTGAGGTTTGTTTACAATACTTGTGAACATTAAGGGAAGACAATTCAGCATTTTGCTTGTAGCAAAGATTAATCTATAAGACAACTGAGTTAATTTCACATATTAAATGTATTGTATACCTTATGCAGAGTAAGATAATGTCTGAACTTTGGTATAATTCTGTGGCCACAGACTTTTACTTAACAGTTAAATTGCACAGTAATATTTTCAAGATAATAGGTTAAATAATCTTACATTTAAAAATTGTTTTTCAAATAAGATAATTTAAATTATTTTACATTGTGCTATTAAAAAAAAAAAAAAACACAAAACAAAAAAACAAAAAACAAACAAACAAAAAAAACAAACAGTAATGAAGAAATCTTCTGAGAACTGACAGTTGAACTGAATTCTCACTACAATATATTAAATACTCATTTTCATATTTATCACTGAAAGCAGTACATATTTTGCTCATATTTAATATAGGATAAAGAAACCCACAGAAGAAATTGAATCTATTTTGTCTTTATATTTTTTCAGTAATTTGCTTTCTCAGAGAAACCAAAAGGAACACCATCTGTCTTAAGATTGTAAATGAAAATGAAACAAATAAATGAAACAAATGAAAGAAATCTACTTCATAGTACAACATTGACTAACTATAAATTTATCCCAGAATAAGCAAGGTAGGATGAAATAAGGCTGTTTTATGCAGATCCACTGTAAAGAAGCATTGTCTCAATCATAGCAAATGCTTTTGTAATTAACAACTAAAATTTCAGGTAGAAAACTGAGCTCTCCCATGACCTAGGTGCAGGAATGATACACACAAAATATTCCATTTTAGCAGGAAGACTGAAAACACTCCACAGAAAAAATGGAAGAGCTAGAAGTACAATGTCAGATTTTATTTTTTTCCTCCACAGAATCATTAATGCACTGGCTGCATTACCAGTGCTTAAGCTTTCCCAACATTCAAGAGGCAAAACTGTTCTTATAATGATTTTAATTCTCTAATATTAAAGTATTCAAGACTGGTTAATTGTCATAGTTTACTGACTGCACAGAAAAGTACTGTGGTACTTCGTACCAGCAAGCTGAAGCTGTATTGGTTGTGCAGCTGAAAATACATTTCTGTATCAAGTAAATGCAGGTGGAAACCAACTTTTATGAATAAGCGTGCTTAAATTTGCTGTTTGGACTATGTATAATGAAGCTTTATAATATTAACAGGAAAACTGCTATGAAATGACTCATACAACTACTGAAAAAAATGGAATTCTGAACAAACTGATCATGGTTAAAGATTGGTCCCTATTATTGAACCGCATGAAATGAATCATCCCAACAATATTGAAACATTAATCTTACAACTGAAGACTGTAACTGCACAAAATTCACATTAACCAAATGATTGAGACTGAGAGCTTTGCATAAGAAAACAGAAGCCAAATATATTTTTCATAAAATGACCATGAGGTGCTTGAAACAGTTAATACTATGATATGTCAACAGTTCCCTAAAATTAACATGACTTTCAAACTCTGTTAGGGCCTACGAAATAATATTCATGGTAGTTAAACATAACAGAACAAAAACCAACAGCTATTTAACTGAAAGATGAATAGATGCAAGATACCAAACTCTGCACCACTTAACACAGAAAATCTTATATGCACAGATTTCATTGAGACCTATGAATGGACATTCAGTAGTTCTGTAAAGAAAAACAGATCTGAAGCAGCATCTTAAAAAGTATCAATAAGCACATAAAAGAGAGCTTACGAAACACAGAAGATGGACAAACTCTCAAGAAGATTCATTAAAAGTTTCTGCAAGATCGAGATTTATTGTCCATTTACAAAGAATAAATGATAATTACAAAACAAATGTCATAATTAAACATAAAAGCTCTGGAATTTTACAAATATAGTCATCTCTTGTGGTTGAAATGCATTGTTAAAAACAATAGTGCTAGTTGACAGGACCTCTGCAAAGGTGCAGCGTAAATTCCTGCAGTTACAAGGGGACATGGCTGAACAGGTAAGATACAGATTCACCATTGTGTGTTCTTCGAATTGCCTCAGCCAGGATCATGGAAATGTCAATAAACTGAAAGAAAAAAAAAATCAAGGAGGTAATTTTTAAAGGATTCCAACGAAAACAAACTATGCAGTTTAGAAACACACAACCTGTATGCAAACATTCAATTTACTATTCTGCTCTTACCTGCTCTAGGAAGTAAAATAACATCAAAGCATTAGGTAATTAACCTGTGTATGAGAATAGGACTAATATAAAGAACATACTCAAAAATTAAGTAAGAAAACACTGATTTCTGCACAGGCATACTGATGAAGATCTGGAAACAGGCCATGAAAATAAACTGTTTTAGCCATCAGATGGCAGTGTCCACCTCACACACATACAGTTTAATGAAAGTATATCTTTTGAATGTTTGCCTAGTTTCAATAAGTACAAAATATATTGAATAATAAAAAAAAAAAAAACTTTAAAATTTAACGTTAAAAAAACATTATTTTATACTTTCCTCTTCTCTGCACTAAGGAAAAAGACATGACTTTACAGAACAATCTCACATAGAAGTTGCTGAGATAAACCAGCTTTGCTTTTTCAGTTTGCTTTTGAAAGCAAATATATATATGTTATTGTTATCTTGGGATTTTTCATTAGTGTATTTTCAAACAAAATGAAGAAGCCTAAAATTTCTATGGCATCCACAATAACCTAGAGTTCCTATATGCAAATACTGATTGATTAATAATGATAAAAAAGACAGTTTTTTACATTTGCTACTCTTTCAGTCAAGAAACTCAATCTGTTGCAGTACCAAATATTTGTATACTCTATTATGCTATCTGAATCCCCTTAAAATGGCTCTTCAGCATGATTTAGCAGATGTTCTGCAAATGATAAAGCTACACAATGTATCTGAGAATATGGTTTTCATCGCAAGGCACAAATTCTAGCATCAGAGAATAGTAAATAGTAAATAAATAAATAAATAAATAAATCCAGATTTTAAACAAATCACAAAAACACCACAGTACCTGAATTTTGGGGCAGTGTTTCATTTTCTCTTCTTGGGGAATTGTATTAGTTACCACAACAGCCTCAAATGCTGCATTATTAATCCGAGAAATAGCAGGACCAGAAAAGATGCCATGAGTAAGAATAGCATATACTTTGGTGGCTCCAGCAGATACCAATCTGTAGAACAGAAAGTAAGTATTCTGTGATGCATGTTTAAATACATAGCTATAGATGATGAAAGGTACAAATCTCTATAAAATACATTTTATACACAAATTCCTTCTGAAAGGTACAGGAAGATACAGATAACTACAAAATAATTTAGAGAACTTAGAGTTTTTTCAGGTTGTATGACTTCTAAGTCTCACCAAAAATAACTGCTAAATAACTTAAATAAAGTTCTTATCAGTAGCAGTGATACTAAACAAAAATCTTACACTTTTGATCACATCAGCAGAAAAAATATGTTGAAAATTCTGTTGGTATATTCTACCTCAATCAGGCAGAAATGAAACAGGTTAGATAGCAGTATCCACAACTCTGTTGTGCCTCCATTATCATACACCTTTATTTTCAATTTTATTTTTTTTTTCAATTTCAATTTTTTTGCAATTCAAACAAATCTGTTCGGACAAAGCTATGGAGAACAAAAAATATTTAATGATTTAAAGCCTAGCTTACTGCAAGCTTGTGGGATGAAATGCTGCTGATTGCACAGTGAAACGATGCAGCACAGGAGAGAAAACCTGTACCAATGAAAGAACTAAAACAACTTGCGCATGAGTCAGAATCAAATTTAGCTTTGATTGGCCTCTTTGCCTCCAGATACTCAGCTATGCAAGACTACAAATGCAGCTA
Organism: Aythya fuligula; assembly: GCF_009819795.1. Taxonomy (NCBI): domain Eukaryota; kingdom Metazoa; phylum Chordata; class Aves; order Anseriformes; family Anatidae; genus Aythya; species Aythya fuligula. The sequence continues at coordinate 129,376,396 of NC_045559.1, forward strand.
GAACAGATGGAGGACCTCAACAGTTGATATGTTATCAGATCATAGAATGAAAACAGTAAGATGGCAAAAAAAAAAAAAAAAAAAAGACAAGAAAAAAAAAAGACAAGAAAACAGAAACATCATCTCATTTTGAACAATTCACCATTCACCAGCATAAAAGGATGCTGATCTCTTTGGGGATCAGCAGGGATGATGCACTACAACAAGGTGAGTGTGTACTAAGAAGGCAACATAAGCAAGTTCAAGTTGATGTGCTATATCTGGAAATAAATTTCTTAGTTCATCTGCTGGATATGCAAGTTTGAGTAATCACAAAGCGCATCTCATCTAGACTTGTCAATAATGAAAAGCACTACTACTTCATGACAAGAACATGATATAAGGCCATATCACACAATCAAAAGCATCCTTCTAGTGAACAGTGCAGATACATTGGAGGTTTCTCATAGTTTTACAATTTCCTCTATAAAAATCTATTATAGGTAAATAAGGAAGTCCTACTTCTATAACAAAATAAATAAAGGCCTCTTTTTTGCTAAGGCTCGACTGTCAAGAATTATTGGCTAGGCAATTCATGATTTTGATCTGTGAAGTGGGCAGCCTACAAGCATGCTTTTAGGTCTGATGAACATTAGTGTGAGGATAGCAAACAACTGTACAACATCTCTTTGCAAAATTCCATCAAATTTTCATCAAAGTGAAAAAGAAACAGAATACTACATGAATGCCTTCCAAGAATTTTTGACATCCTGATCACCTAGAAGCAAACAGCAAGCCTGCAACTGAAGACTGCAATCTTGTGGGAAGATCTTCACTTCAAACTGCTAACAGCAACATCTAGCTCAGTTAAGCTTCACCCTATTACATAACATGAAAGACACAGTTAGGAAGTACCACATGGACCTATCCTGGATGTAAGACTATTCTTTACATTCACAGTGCCTGTAAGTATATTGGACAGGAATTTAAAGTCAAAATGCTCTTAACTGGGACCCTTATAAATGCTTTATAAAGGATTACATCCAAGGGTGGCAACACTACAGTAAATGTTCAGCAGCAACAATTTAAAACATTCCCATGTTTTGTTTCTCAGCAGCTCCTTCCCTCTTCCAATATGCACTGTATATAATTATGTGGGGGTGGGCTTTGCTATAAACCAAATCAAAATGCAAGATCATTGGATCAAAAATTAAAAATCTCAAACCTCCCAAACCAAAGCTGGCAGCATGTGTTGGCATATGAGCAGAAAGGCAGGAGTACTTCAGTCTAGTATTGCCCACCTGTTAATGCCTAATATTTGTTTTTAATGTTAATTTCAGTCCATTTTTCCAATTTTATCAAGAGAGATTTAAAATGTATGAGAGGAATTCTAGTTTTGAGTTGTAAAGTTACAACAACAGGAAAAAATAATAATTTCATGAGTAAGCAAATTTAAAAAAATAAGGTTACACACAGTACCAAAGTTAAGTGTAGACAATAATGCCAACTTCTGTAGGAAACAAACAAACAAACAAACAAACAAAAACCAAAACAACAACAACAACAACTTACTAGTACCCTGGGATGTACCAGCATAAAGCCAGCCTGAAAATCTTAGCGTAATCCTTCCTACTTAGCATTGCTACAGACTGAGTTTAGTTATTAGGTCTATTTTCACATGATACATTTCAAGAATTGGACCCTTTTAAGAATTGAGAAGAGTCCTTAGGGCATCAGCAACAGAGCAGAGGTCTAGAAACCATGTGGAAAGACTGAAGAAATGGGAATAGTTTAATTATTTAGATGAATACAATCTTCAACTACCTTCTAGACAAAAGATGAAAAAAAACTATTCTCATCTCCCATGATGAAAAGGATAAGCAGCTTTATATTGAAGATGTACATTGAAGATTAATATTAAACCTGCACTGAGCACTGGAAGAAAATACTTCCTAATACCAAAGCTAGTAAAGCTAGTAAAGGCTCCATGATAAGTTTTTAAGTAAAGAATGATTTTCTGACATTTCTGTCTCGGTAGTGAAAAAAAATAAATAATAATAGATAGCCCAAGTCCCTGGCTGAAGGGATATATGACATTTCCTTTATTCTGTCCTTTTTTCTAAATCCAGATTATATACTTCTGTAAATCTTATCTCAATTCCATGTTCTAAGGAAGGCCACAGCTTGTTCACAGGATGGTAAGTCAAGAATCAGTGACCTCACTCCACAGAGCTCAGGTGGAGTTATAGGTATGCAACATCTCTGTTCATCTGCTGTTCTGCAGGTTACAGCACAATGAAGCATCAGGCCAGTTCACCGTAATACTTACTTATCTGCTGCATGACATATTGTGCCACACGTGTCAGCCATATCATCAACAAGAATTGCTACTCTGTCTTTCACATCACCAACCAAGACCATTCTGTCCACTTCATTTGCCTTCTTTCTTTCCTTGTGAATGAGAGCAAATTCCACATTCAGCCTGTCAGCAATTGAAGTAACCCTAGGTGACAGGAAGAAATACAAAACATTTAGAAAACTATTTTGAAAGAAAGAAAAGCTAAATACATAAGGATGGCTCTGTAAACATAGTTTGCAAGTTCCCTTGCTTTTAAGTTAATGTGGCACAAACTCTAAATAACGAGACAAGTTAGAAACGACCTTAATTCATTGTTAATAAGTACAACCAGAGCATCTTAAACTATACACCAGAAAACTATTTTCTAAATTGGCTTTGGTTATCTGGCATTAAACATCTGTCTTTGAAATTTCAGCTATTCGCAAGTTTTTATTAAGCTCCTACACTACATATCCTAAGGTGGCCCTAATTCTAAGCACTTCAGCGTCCTAACTGAAAATACCATTCCTGGAATGTGAAACAAAACCAACAGAAAACCAAAGTTAATAGTGATTAATAATTTTTAGCAGTACTCGACTAGTAATCAAGTAGTTTACTTCATCAGCAATTCTCTTAGCAATACATTGGCTTAACAAAGACCTTTCAAAATTGTTCAGGGTGACCTCTGGTGGCCAAATGTCCTATAACAAACAATTTGTTCCAGACCTCTGCCTGTTTTCTTCAGATTTTTTAATATACCAGAACTGGTAGGTATAACAACACAGAAAAAAATAAATAAAATAAAAAATAAAGAAATAAAAACAAACCAAAAAAAAACAAAACAAAACAAAAAAAAAAACAAAACAAAACAACAACAAAAAAAAAAGCAGGAATACACAATACTATGTTTTACTATGCTGGCACAGCCTTGTAGTCCATCTCTTGTAGACTATTTTTAGAATGCAACGTTTAATAGAAAATAGAGCTTTGTTTCTTTACCACTTAAATATGAATAAATTGTTGAAAAGCAGTAACAAACAACTGAATGATAAACAAAAAGCCACATGGTTTGGCATTTTTTTTGTGAACAACACAGTAATTTCATAGCACATCTCACTGTCTCAGAGGCTCTGAGATATCAATAGAATTTGCATGACCTACTGCAGTCAAAAAAAAAATTAATAAACTGGAAAAACTGCAAGTAAATAGTGAGAAATAAAAAAGAAAGATGCTTTAAAGGAATGCACGAACATATTTCTTTAATACTTCCAGATTTAAATTTTAAGACAAACTTTCTTCACATTCTGATCAGTTTTCATTAACTCAAGCATTATTTTGAAGGCCTGCATGTTTTGAATAGAAAAGCCAAACCATCACCTTTACCTTTTACTAAAAGAAGTGAAGGAGAATCTGAATTTATTGAGTGCAACATCTTCCCCTACTTCAGCAGGGACTTAAGTTGGTTGCATTACAACAGAAAGATATCGAAAGTAAACTCTTCATCACCAACTCGAAAATATACAAATATTTTCTAGGGGGAAAAAACGCTGTCTTCAAAGACTGTATTTTGTTATAAATAAAAATACACTTTTTTATACATATGTATTATATTTTTGTGACAACAACAATATTCAGATGGCAACAGAGAAATTTAATTGACTGAGTCATCTGCATGTTAGAATGTTTTCTATAGTTTAAATTCTTCACATCTTTAACTTGAGTAATCCAAAGAGGAATATCTCCCCAGTTCTACTCAGTCTTATTTCCCTATTAATTGTTAGAACACGAACATTCACAACAGATCGAAGGACTTCGAGCAAAATCATACCATGGTATTCTTTCTGTTTTCTCTAAATTATTTTCCAAGCACTGAAATGACTTTGGGCTTACAGGATTCTTATTTGTCTTTGTTCCCATTCAGCTTCTAGCAGCAGCATGACCAATACCTTGAAAATAAGCATTTTGCTTCAACAGCATATTTTACCACCTTACAGGTGGCATGCTTTTGAACTTTTGCATTAGTTTTTACTCAACAGATAACAGATAAAAGTCTTGCTAGAAGATAGCCTTATAAGCTGTAAATGAAGAAATGCTCTGATGAACTAATTTTTCTATTTTCATCTTTTGCTACCCAAAACAAAAGTTTTTTTTGTTTGTTTGTTTGTTTTTTACAATATTCACAGTATGTAACTTGGGGTCAGTAGGTTTACAGCCTGAATGCAATAATTTAAAGAAAAAAGTGACTTAATGTGTCTTAAGCAAACTCTTACCTAAATGCCAGCAGCTACAGTGGGGATAGGCCATGTGCTTAACAGAGAAGGGAAACTTAGGCAATTCCAGAATGAAGCAGGAATAGGCGCAGCAACTGGACTAAAGAAGCAAGCAGCAGAAAAACTCTCTTCCCTCCCACAGAGGCACTCAGCTAATGAGGCTGAGTCCAGGGAGAGAGAAAAAGATTTTCTGTAGAGCACAGAAAGCTCCTGGATGTTTTCAAGCACGCACATCATTCTGTTTTTACAATGCAGCTGAATTCACCAATGATGTACTCTGTATATTGCACAGGTCACATAGCAAAAAAGATGACAAGACCATTAATCACAAACTATGTGGAATGCTAATAATATTAGTCTTGTATAGTACCTTTTTGCACCACCTGCATCAGGGGAAACTATGATACAGTTTTTCCACTCCAAAATGTTTTCTTTAATCCACTGCAGCACCGCAGGTTCTGCGTACAAGTTATCTACTGGAATGTCAAAGAAACCCTATTTCAAAAGAGAAAAACAATTCCATGAATACACATTTATACCCTGCCTGGGATGAAGATACACAGAAAGAATCAAGCTTTTGTCTTTCGTGTATGGTAGGGCTTTAGTTAGTATTTTACACTGGCCTAATTCTGCCCTCTGCAATTTCTTTCAAGAGCAGCAAAATGAAGAACAATTTCTCTTTAATTATTGTAAATTTGAAATGTAGACCACCTTTAGGCACCTATATAAATTCATGCATGTGAAAAGCTCTCAAAAAATTCAGTGAGGAATATTTAACTTCCATAAATTTCAACTGCTTGACATGAAGAGTAGTATTTCAATATGTGGAAGATTCAAGTTAGCAGTAATTGAGCAGCAGACAAAAAGGAACTGTTCTTTTTGTGCAGCTTTTAACATCAAATCCCTGTTGGACCATAAATGCAACTGGTTTTTATTTGCATGACAGCCATCTAACCTAATTGAAGTTCTGATTAAACAGAATGCCAGAAGGGGGGAAAAAAGGGTATCTTGAAAAGTTTTATGTGTTAGAATGACAAACAATACCTGCTCTGCAACTAAGACAACAGAACTGTGATTTGCAGCTTCAGCAGTAAAGTCAGCTAGAGGCTGGAAGCCCATATCTCCACTTCTCTTAAGTGAATATTGTCCTCAGCACTGTATCAACAAAACTCTATACAGGGCACTACAATAATAAGATCAGTGCAAGAGTAAGAGAGCTTCTCCCAGAACAGTACATTGTATATTCTGGGAGCTCTTATACTAGACTTGGAAAGTTCCACTGAAGAGATTGACGTATGGGCATTCATACTGCCTGCAAAATCACTCCATAAGATCTGGTCTCTTTCAAAAGGCAGGTTTAATTAGAAACAGAGATCATCAAAATGATCATCAAAGTTTTGAGATGATCAAAACTTCTTCTGAACCCTGAGAACTGCACTTCTGAACAAAGCAAAAACAATGAGAAAAAACAAAACAAAACCAAAAAAAAAAAAAAAAAACCACAAAAAACCTGAAGTAATATTAGCCTTTCTTCTTAATTCAGTAGAGCCCCCAGACACAGTTGGAAAGAACTTATAGTTACCTGGATCTGAGAAGCATGCAGGTCCATAGTGATGATGTGGTCAGCCCCTGCAACTGACAGCATGTTGGCAACAAGTTTTGCAGAGATTGGAGCACGACTCTGAGAAATAAAGAACAATTTTTTAAAAGATACAGGAAATCAGATAATTAGCAACTTTATTTTCCTTTAGCATAGTTAGAATCTAGTTAAGAAGAGCTCCAAACCCAGCCAAACTAGCTTGTCAGTAGCTAATCTAGCCACTAGGGCTTTGAAAAAACAGAAAAAAATTTAGGAGCTCTAAATCAGTTTGCACAGCCTGCTTTATAATGCCTTATATTAATTTGACCAACAAACAGATAAAATTGAGGATATAGTTTTCCAGCTCCTCTATTTTAAACTTTGACTAGTTTTGCCATAGCACAGAAACAGGCAGACAATCTCCAATTCTCTAAGACACTATCCATATGTCAACATCCAACTCTTAGGCAACTATTGTGTTCAAAAATACATATATATTTTTAGATAACCAAATATGAACAATGAAAGCGCAGGGAACACAACTTTTGAAAATAAAACAAAACAAAAAAACTGCTTTACAACAAAGTTAAGATCAATGATTTCTTCATGATACAGTAAATTCTGTAACAGACCCACGTAGGCAGAAGCAGAAGGCCCCAGTCTATTTATTTATTCTTTTTTTTTGCTAATTTGGGCCTAATTATTGGATGCAATTAGGAATCTAAAACTACCAAAAGGGGTAGGGTAATGAAGGAAAAAAGGCAGGTGGGGGGAGAGTGGTTGGAAAGAACAAAAAAAAAAATCTAATCAGTAAAGTTAATGCTAATGTTAAGAGCTTTTTTAAGTTGACAAGCATGAAGAACAAACAGTAACAAAGAAAATATGGAAAATCATGGCTGGAAGATACCTTTTTTTTTTTTTTTTTGTCAACTCCAAAGTTCTTTCAGACTTTTTAGCTCTGAAAAAAGCTATATTGACATAAAGAACTCTGTCAGGAATGGAAATATTAAGCAAAACCTCTTGTTTTCTTTGTACCAATCTTTAAACATGGGTAGTAACTAGCACTAACTTTGTTAGAATGAAAACAGAAATGTAATTCAGAGGTGTCACCTATGAGGCTGTTTTTTTGCTGGCAAGGTATTCTCTCCTGCTACATATCTTTAACAAAGAAATCAGCCTCATTTAGCCTCAAGGAGCTAGTGTTTTCCTCAAAACTTCTCTTAATTTAGGTGGAAACTCAGCACTTGCCTATTTTAACCTGTGGATTAACAATATACTTCCAGAACAGAAACCAAGACACTACATTATTTCTTATGACTTGGGTAAGATTGCCATCACCATTACTAAAATACTTCATTTAGAAAACCACTTTACTCTATTGTGTTGTACAAAAACATTGTCCCCGCTTAGTCTAAGATACGGTGAAGATACGTATAGCAGATAGTACTTCCCTCAATCCCTGCAATTAAGATGCATAGAGCTTCCGTAAGAGTTTGCAATCACTAGAGCTTTAGTGATGATGACTTTCCACTTAATGAGGACTATGCTTCTCCTCATTGAAGTTCAGTTCTGTAAGGATTCTGTTAGGACCACATTAGCCAAAACTTTTTTGTTATTTTTACCATTACCAGCAAAGTTTTGGTTCATGCCATTCAAGTTCCTGATCACTTCAGTTCAAATTTACATTTCTAAACTGGGCTTCACAATATTCTCAAATCTCCAGAAACATCTATTACAACAAAGGTTTAGTTTCTAACTTTTTTGACTCTACCACGTTATCTTATCAGCTCCTAGTTTGGTGCTACAGCAGAGCTGGACTAACAGACAATGTTGAAAATAGAAGTTTGCTCCCTTGCTTGTCCCATGCCTTCCTCAATTCCCTCATGCCTCTCACTGGTGTTTGTCTGAACCCATGGCAGACAGATGAGGAAGCTAAAATTAAAGAGAGGGGGAGAGAAGTTTTCTAGCCAGGACCACTCCTTCTGGTAGAAAAGAGTAACCAGTGCAGCCTAGCAGTTCGAGACAAATTACATTCTTCCCAGAACATGATTTGCCATTTCCATGCCAACTAGCATACTGAATTTCTCTTGTTTTGTCCATTTCTGTTCAATAAGAATACCAGTTAGCTTCTCTCATGTATCAATACCACGAGTATCATCATCACAAAACAACAATAAAAATTCCTGCACCAAGTACTAATGTATACGTTACCAGTTGGTACTTCTTTCAGCTGCTGGCCTTGCAGGCTGACTTCCCAGAAGGAAGAACTTGAAGGTTTTACCACTAGAAAACTTGTTTTAGTAGGCATGCACATCACAGATTGCCTACATGTTGGTGGACAAAAGAGTCTTGGAGGGAAAGATAGCCAGACACCAATACCTGTTTCTCAAGAATGGGCTAACAGGAGATTAAGGCAAATGAAATTTGCGGCTGACAGTTTCCTCTACATAAAATTGTGCATTAAAAGAAAAAGCACACATCTCATGACACGTTCAGAAGGATTTAAGGTTTGATTTCTTACCAAGAAAATATAAAAAGTTTTGTGCTACAATATGATACAGATTGATGCTTATTTTAAAAACCAAAATGAGTGTGCTCATGAGAACTTCAGATAACCTGGCCTCATTATTCAGAAACTTGGATGACAAAGGTAGATGAGAACTGAACATCTTCTTTATATCTTGGAGAGTTTGTGATGCTTGCTTCAGATGGGAGAGGTAAGAACACAAAAAAGATTCACTATATTCATTGTTCCATTCTTTGATACAGTTTGAGGTTAGTTTCAGAATTATTAGTGTGAAACACAACATTAAATTATGTACAGAAAATAAATTGTAAAAAAAATCACTGAGTTTTTAGTTCCTAAGCAAATTCCCCGCTCACTTATAGCAACAGTTATATGAATGATTTCTTCCTTTATGATGTGTTACAAAGTTATTTGCAATTTTGCAAATTACCAGGGACAGAGGAGGAATCCACAAAGCTAATAAAAACAACCTCACAAGAATAACTAGGCAGAGGAAAGTAAAAGGAGTCCATTAAGATTAATGTTCTATTGCCTTTAAGCATCTTATTACATTGTCTTGCTCAAAATGCATCACATGCATACTAAACAAAAACAAACAAACAAACAAAACCAAAACAAAACAAAATCCAAGAAATCCCCAAGATTTATAACTGGAACTTTCACTTCCAAGAAAGCCAGTTGTGAAGTGTATGGATACTGCATATTCACTAATTTATTACCTAAATTTGTCATTTTTAAAATGAGATAGGCTTTGAAGCTTCAGAAGTCGACAGCCATTAACTTAAATGTCCAGACAGATTTTAACTAGAAGCTAGGAGTTTTCTGTTAGCAAATTATTCTAGAACGTTACTGTCATGGCCCAGGCGAAACACAACTGAAATTGAGAAGTGAAACTGAAAATGTTCCCAGTTATATATAATGTAACCCAGTAAGTTTCACCCTTTAAGGCCATGTTAATGGAAATGCATAGCGTTAGATTTAAAAAAAAAAAAAAAAAAAAAAAAAAAGATACCTACCCAACGCTCCACGGCCCCCTTCTACAAATCAAAAAAACAAAGTTATGTGAGCTGTAGAACACCAAACTCACCTATACTTCTAACATCTCAAAGGCATCTCTGCAGCATCCTATATAGATGTATCTTGTCCGTGGCTTTGAAGGTTAACATAATTAGAGGATGCCTAAATGCAACCATAGCCTAAACACAGATACACCTGAGCTAATTTTAAATTATCTAGCTTGTGTATCAGAAGTGTTCTAGTTTATGGCAATACTTGTTCATGTTTAAATCAATTTATCAATGTTTCTGTGATTCTGGGCAAGTTTTTTTTCCTTTTCTCCACCTCCCCCCTTCACTGTCACCCCCCCCCCCCTTTTTTTTAAACCTCTGTTTCTTTGTCTGTATATGAAAGAAAACTTGCACAGATCTCTACATAACCAAAGCTATCAGCAAAAATTCCAGCAAGGCAATCTCATTTAAAGCTAGTCCAGGTTTTACGCTAAAATTTCCAAAGTAGATTACACAGGCCTTGCTCAGAATACGGTGTTTTACCACAGGGGCCCTTTCTTTACTTAAATTAAAAAAGAATAAATTAAGGATATTTTCAGTGTTCTCAGTGATCATAACTGAAACAGATGCATGAAGAACACAGTGGTATTTCAAACAGCAAGGACTCATTCTATTTAGTCCTTTATGGATTAAAGTCAACAACTTAAATCACAAGTCAGCATCCAGATAGTGAAGATTATAAGGCTTCATCAAGCAAGCTACAGCAATATCTTGGGTCAGAGAGAAGAAAATCTGCCTATAACCATAGTAAGAAAATGACTGACACCAGTGAACCAACACTTCAGGCAGCACACAAACCTTGTGCACTCAACATGGGTCAAAGACCAAGTGATGTGATGCAATCCACCAGTGAGAGGAAGGATCACCCGGTCAATAAGCTGCCCAATGTCGACAGCTGTATTATAGCTTACTGTGCAACACGGAGGTTAACTACCAAGGTTAATTTCCAAAGATGACAAACATTTTCTCAATTGCAAAACAGAGGTTTAAAAAAAAGAGCGGAAAGAAAGAAAATTGCAGGAGAACTTGCTAATGCCCAAAAAACTGTCTGGAATAATGCTCAAAACCTCTATTAGTGCTCTACTTTCCTGTTCTACATATCTTGAAATGGCATTTCAAAAAGACATGTTCCTAAGCAGTATACTGAGCCACTACATTGTACAGTTTAAGTGTCTCTTGAAAGCCTGCCACATGGATTTTGGATACTCCAACAAGGAATTACCTAGATGCATGGAAAACCTGGGACATGCTCATCCTTTTCCCACACCAAAAATTTGAATGATGGTCCAGAAGAACCATCCAATATGAACTTGGAAAGAAAAACATACCAAGATGCTTTCCTTCCCTTTCAACCAAGTCTTTTTTATTTCCCTTCCTAGCTCTTTTGATTAAAAAATAAATAAAATCAGCTCTCCTAGTCAAGTGAGAGCATTAATAAGTACAGAAACACAGCAAAATGAAGTTTCAAAAGATGTATATGAAGAACAGGGAGATACTATCTAACTTCCAAATTCAGTTTTTGGAAGCACAACATTAGTATGGAGCCTACAGGTAAAGAACAAATTAAAAAAGGTCTTTTGTTAAAGAAAGTAATTTTCTTTCATTTTATTTTGTTCTTAAAAATTTGTGTTTCCATCACAGGCTGAGAATTACGTATTTTGCAAAATATACAATCAATATTTATTTTCTGCATTGTTTGTCAGTCCTGTTACATTTTATATAGATGAATGAAAATAACACCACAAAGATTTCAAGATTTTGCTCAACACCCAAAGTGAAAAGGAAGGAGCAGACCATTTATAGGAAGTATCAGAGAGGAAATTTTCCAGAAGGCAAGCATTGCAATCCAATTTTAAAAGCTAAATTCACATTTATTCTTGTTAGTTCCTTTCAAGTTAGTTTTGATGAAAATAGCATTTATGTAACATTAGGTTTTCTTGTGTATATAGTGGAAAGAAACAAAGAAATACTTTAAAAAATATCAAAAATATCACTAGTCAGACTTTGTCACTGTCTTATCAGCTTTTGTTGAACTGGTATATTATTCATCAGTTACTGCATACCAAATTCAGGGACAGACACTAAAATCAGAAAAGTGTTTTGGGATTTCTATACAATTTTTGGTCTGCATCATTTAACATTCCAAGTTATTCCACATAAATAAAAAGTTTATATATTTATTTATTTAGATTTGCTTTACAGCATAAAATAGTGTTTTCACTTATCACTCTTACAAATTGCAGATCTAATCAGTTCCTTTTATTTGGCTACACACAGGGTAAAACCCACCTGCACAATGGTTACAGCACTTCAAATTTAGGATTTAATTCTATGCAATTGCACTAATTAAGATATTTAGAAGGGCATACCCTTTTCATATACAGAGAATAAAAAGGATAGAAAAAGCAGGAAAAAACAGTCCCATAAGGTGAGGTTTTCTAACTAAATACTCTGCAAAATACCACACACAAAGGATGTACCTAAATTTTCGAACTGAAAACAAATCAATTAAAGCATAAGCAAAAAGTCATGTATTGTCTTAATTCATTCACTTGCAGATGATAAAATATTAAATTATATCATAAAAAATAGGGGGAAACAAATCTTACAAATCTCTTCAAAAAGTTCTGAGGGAAAAATCTGAGAAAAGACTTCAGAAAGTACACAGTTCTTACCTACCTTGTCTTTCTTATCTTGCCTGGCATATGGAAAACATGGAATTACTGCAGTCACTCTGGAGGATGATGCAATCTTGCAAGCATTGATCATGATGAGCAGTTCCATTAAGTTGTCATTTATTTCTCCACAGCCACTCTGGATAATATACACATCTTCTCCTCTCACGCTTTCACCAATCTCTACACTGAAAGAGCAGGAGATGGCCACTTAATCACTAGAATTACAGGAAGAACATTATTAAAGAACAAACAAAACATTTTTGTTTTAACAAAAAAAAATCATAGATTTATAAAAAAATAAATGGGTAAATAGAGTTTTGGACAACTGTGCCCTTGATACAAAGGCTATTTCAATACAAGCCACTGTAAAATTTGCTTCAGCCTACATAGAGCCTTTGTAAGGTCTACACAAACCAACATGTAATTATGGCTGTAGCACAGATGCAGCACACATTGTTATTAAGTTTAGTATTGCTTTTTTGATTGGTTTAGTTTGTAGATTGTGTCCTTGTGTGTAGATTGTGTCCATCTCCTAAGGAGATGGTCATTTAAAGAATAAACTACATAAGTACAGAAAGAGAACCAACTTTGTAGTATTTTTATTAAATACTACCTGCATCAAAATACTTCTATTAAAAGTGCCATTATTTTCTATGATAATTAAGGCATTAATATATTCAAGAAAATATTGCATTTTAGAAGGCAAAGGTATCACCACCACTTCCCCTCCCCCCCAAAAAAAACACAACACAACAAAACCAAACAGAATTTTGGTTAAAATTTGCACCATGATATCTAAGTAATGTAGTTAAAAGATAAAATAAGAAAATCTTAGAAAAAAAAGATAAGAGGCCTGTTCATCAACAGCTCCCCATGACTCAGAATTTGTCATGTTGTGCCAGTTGCTCTATTTGTTCTAATTGAGCTTACGTACTTACGATGGCATCTAAGTTATTTTATTCTTCCACAGATTTCAAGGCAAATTTTGGCACTGATCACTGTTCATACCACAGAAATCTGCTGTTGAGCCATTCTCAGTTTTCACAACTGCCACTCAAAAACTTACTCCGAAAAGCAGCAAACTAACCTTCTTTTTTCTTCTTTTTTTCTTTTTCTTTTTTTTTTTTTTTTTCTGGATCCATGCAAAATATACAGAAAATATACAAAAGCAAGCTTCCTACATAAGGCAATCAGACCTTTCGAACCCATACTGTATTAAATTAATCTAAATTATTAAAGGCTAAAGTATCTTGGACCCATATTTAAAAGGTTGCCTCATTACCCAAGACACAAATAAGCAAAAAAATCTAACTAGAAACCATCCAAATGGCTCAGACGTGGGTAAAATAGTTTTTGATGGGTCCTTCAACAGTGAGGCTTGTTCTAGTCAAGCATAGTCCAAACAGCTTTAGTTTATCAGCTTCCACAGTGCTGTGCAAGACTGATTAGCTTTTTGTAGCTGAAGAACACAGAAAGGAATTTACTGCTTAAAAACTTCTTAATGACATGCAAACATTTGATTTATTACCATCATGATAGTTGAGTGCTGTCTGACTAGTTACATTCTGAAAACTGCCACAAAATACCTGTCAGAGAAAGAATGCTTGTCCCTTTGAAGGTGTGCAAACTAGAACAAAATCAAATTACAGAGAACAGAATGCGCTGATTTAACAAGCAGCCATTATTTTGTTTCTCCCTCATTGAGCAATGTGCAGTTCCATGCTGAGTACTGAAGGACTGAATCTTGTGGAAGATATATATGTGATCATGCAATTAAAGAAAATATTGTAAACCAGATGCACAAGGCAATAGACAAGCAACCTTCCTTCACACCAGTGTGACCTGAGTGCTTCATTTTGCAACCTTATTAACTCTAAATTTAATTTCTGGCCCATCACTTCCTCCTGGCTACTTGAGCCTGCCCTATTATTCATGCCCATACATGAGCCTGCCCTTTTGGTTGCATTCTGACTCCTCCTTGTATTAGTAGCAGCTCTCTCCTTGTTTAATCCATTTCCCCCTCCAGTTGTTTCCTTGTCTCTCATCCTTATATTTAGTCTCAGCCTCATTACTCTAACACATCTCTTTCACCTCCCTGTTTTTCCATGATCAGATGAATTCTCCCCCTCTTCTACTCAGTTTTTATTCAAATCAATGTACTTCCCTTTTTGCATTACCTATATACTATCAGAAAGACCACCAAAATCACAGAAGAGAGAATGAGTGTCTCCATGTTTTCAGCTCCCCTCTTCCATTCCCAGAACAAGTTACAGAAAGATTCTTTCTTCATTTTTCTCCTTAATTAAGTAAGTTTTTGAGTGGTTCAGTAAGTTCCTGCAGGTTTTTAACCACCAGCAGGATTTCTTATTGCCAAATAAGAAATAGATAGATTTCTTATTGCCAAATTAAAACAAAGTATCTAGTTAACACTAGGACCTCTGGGGGGACAGAGGCAGTCAGAGACAGTGTCATCTTCAGATAGCTCATTAGTAATCGAGCAAATCTTTTTGAGTCTTTCATCAGGGTGGAGAGACACAATTTTGTGGTTATACAACTGTTAATTTCCTATCCAATTATTAGTCAAAGCAATAGGGCTATTCAGAGAAAAGGGTTTAAAAATAAGTCTGTCAAACTCTAAATATTTTTCAAGCTTGTTTTTTGGTCAACTCCAAGTAAAGCATCAACCCATTAGGTTACATATGCAGCCGTACTCACCACTGTTGATTCATGGTTATTATCACAAGGACTCTGAAAAATTATAATCAACACTTACAGAATCACAGAATCACAGAATTTTCTAGGTTGGAAGAGACCTCAAGGTCATCGAGTCCAACCTCTGACCTAACGCTAACAGTCCCCACTAAACTTGACTCGACCTTGCACAAAACCACTTAATGACAACTGCTGTCATACCAAACCTTTGGAATAAGTCCAGAGACGACCACCAGAATATGCAAAAAGCTCTATGGCAGCTCTTTCAGCCCAAGACTGTGAAGTTACACGTCTGTACTTGACATTATCACAGGAATCATTACAAAGGAGAAGAAAGTAGAAAGAGACAAAAAAAGTACTGCCAATTTTCACCAGAGAATGTTATTGCAGTGACAAAGTAGGGTAATGGAAGATTTTAGTACTTGTCAAAAAAAAAAAAAAAAAGTGATTTTATAGACACATTATGTAGTAGGAACAAAATTTGCTGAATGACCAAAAAAATAGGATTTTAATGTTCATCATATACACAAAGAACACTGAATTATAACACTCTGGATTGTTTTGCTCCTTTAAAACAGTCATTTCTAAGCACCCCACTAAGAAATAACAAGTTTCAGAAGGTCTGGGAATATACTTTGAGATAAATACAGATCTGGTTGATAGAGCAGACCTGAAGTGGTTCTGCTTCCAGCACCATTAACCACTGTCTTTTCTATGCCCTTGGGCCAGCAATAACTTTTTCATCCTATAAACAACTTAGAAGATGAAACTGCTGCTACTTCCTCTCTTGGTGCATTTCAGATATTTTTGGTTATGCTTCTCAGGCCAGAATGGCTCACCTTTTCAGCACACAGAAACGTGAATATATATCCATGTAGAAATATATTTTCTCATGGACACAGTACGTATTTGCAAGCTAAAATAAATCAAATTTAAATTAATACTTGTGTAGCACTTGGAAGTAACTTAATTAAAGGGGTCAGAGAATAACATAACGTAATTATTGCACAAGTCTTCTCCCAATCAACTAGAGATGAATGCACCATAGATTAGTATCTCTCACTTTCTACCTTGTCAAAGTTGGATATTGTGTAGATTTATCCAACCAGACCAGATACACTGCTGCTTATCTGTACTTTAAAATTTTTAACACATTCAGATGCAAACAGGCAAACAATAAGATGCTATAGAGTACCAAATATCTGAAGTACTGCATCTCAAATATCTATTAAAAAACACTAAGCTAGCAGCAGGCAAACTACTTCATGCCAGTTATCATATTAACATCACTACTAAATTCCATTTAGGCTATCTATACCATGACCTAGTTAACAGTCAATAAACTTGGGGCTGTTGTTTAAACAGTTTTCGACAGTGAGGACAGAGGAAGGACACAAGAACAAGCTATTGCCTCAAGATTACAAGCTTTGTTTGTTTTATGCAATTAAATCAAATTCAGCTATTTGGTAACAATCAGTTTAAATAAACTTCTCATTCAAGAAGAGTCAACAGAACCTGTACATTAAAAGCCCTGAAAACACCTAATTGCATTTTACAGAAAAAATTATACAAATTAATAGCCCACAAAATTAATTAACTTTTTGACCCAGTTGCTTGGAATCCACAAGCACAAGCTGCTAGCCAGAGAGGATGCATGTAAGACAGGACGTAACGGAAAACGAGTTTGAGTGTTGATATCTGCTTTCACCTTGCACAGACTGATTCCAAGTCCAATTTACTAAGTAGAAACTTAGACTAACTACCGTAAGTTAAGGATAAACCTCAAGAACCACTTATATTACAAACACATTTAAATGTCTGAAACATTCACAAAGCAAAATTCAAAACTGGGGTAAGAGCAGGCTGAGCCCCTTACGATACTAAATTTGTCGTACACTCCCAACAGAACTAATAGCAATAAGAATTTTAAATTTCTTTATCTTAACTTAGAAAAAAGCTGCAGCGAAGCATGGAAATAAGCATGCAAAGTCATACTAAAATGGCAAATAATTCAAGTCGATGGCTAGGATCCAGTTCAAGTCATGCAAATGAAGAGTGCCATGTACCTTACAAAAAATTATAACAGATAAAATTCTAGTAATAGTTATAGGACGTAATATTTGTCAAGGACTTTAAGTGCTGATAAAGTAGCTCTGTACTTTAAGCATCTTTAATACCCATAGAAGCCGCCAAAATTTGAGGTCTAGAGTCCTCATACAGAGTGCAAAAAGAATCAATAACTCAGAAGCAATCCAAAAAATGCACATGCTGAATTTGCAAATCATCAAAAAGCAGCCAATGGAAAGTACTAAGCAGAGGGGTGTGTTTGAACTCTTACCTTTGGGAACAAATTTGCAGAGTAAAGTCTTTAACGTAAGACCTCCAACTTACTGGGCAAATATTTTAACTGCCATGATGTTATATAAAAAAGCAGGTACTGGGATTAAATAAATAAATAAATAAATAAAATTCCTCCACCTAACCCTCTGCTCCTGAAGGGATATGAAAGCTGCTTGATCTGTTACTAGGATCAGCTGAATTTAGCAGGGTATGCTATAGGGCACAGCCAAGAGAAGAACTTGAATCCTTTAGGTGCTAAGAACAACTACAGGACTGAAGAGCTCCACTGGGGTTAGCTCAGTTGGGCCGGTTTTGGTACAAGCTGCAGTGAGATTTTCCTCCCCCATAGCATACCAGACAAGATCATATGGAAAATCCTAAATGCTGAAATCCCCTTTGAAATTAGCATTTAAAAATCAAGTTATTTAATCTGAAGATAATTTGAAATTCCACCTGGGGCAGGGGATGGGGATTCCCAGCCTCTCCTCATTTTTGCAGTTTTACCGCTCACTCCCACCCCCTGTGCTGCACACAATAATTTAAAAACCAGAACTCCATAGGAAACAAACAAAAAAATCTGTGGCATTTTTATTACAAGTTTACTTGTATCCTAGATCTCCTGGAACCCATGTTCTCTCCTCAAGTCTAGGCTTTCTCACTTTGACAGCTCTAAAACCAGTCCCCAGCCAGATTTTCATTTTCAACTGCTCCTTTCCTAATGGTAGGCATGGGCAAGGCAATTTATTTATTTATTTTGAATTTCATGTGTTTTGCATCTATAAGAAGAACAGAGTATACAGCAAGGTCAATAAAGTGGAAGCCTTAAACCAGAAGCTCTGAAGCAGTTTTAGGCCTTATGTGATTTGGCACTATTAGCAATACAATCAATGGCCATATTCAGTGTATCTTGAGTTCCATACATAAACACAGAACGTTTCTGGAAACATTTCTTATCCTTTTCATTCATGTTAGTAAAAGCAACTTCTCCAGGCTCACCGTGTTTACTATGGTGAGGGAACCAGCCAGCTCAGCCACCCCAGGCTGAGCATGACAACCCCAGTTGTGAACCACTTGCTAAGTGTTTGGGCCATATGAAGAGAGAATTCACATCCCACAATGTCCCAAACCCTACCAACTTCAGCTGATTTAAGAGCAGTTTATCACCTGAGTTTGCTTACACCATGATTAGGGGTAATAACCTTTGTCAATGAGGGTCATGCAGCTTGTGGCCTCTGCAGCAGCAGAAGCCAAAGGAACAAGGGTACAGGAAAAGTACCAAGGTCAAGTCTTAGATGAGACAACTGCAGAAGAGTTGGAGGACACCAAAGGGTTGGTGGACAACAAAGGTTGGAGGAAAACACTGCAGTCCAGCATTGAAAATAGACCTCAGTCATTTGAATTGGGCATCTTTGATATGTAGCACTGGTATAAAAGTTTCTAGATTTGCTTTTTTTTTTTTTTTAAATCAATTACTTTATAGAACACACTGTTTTCATCATACTATTTTGTATAAAATAAAGGTTCATTCATCTCTATAAAAATTCACTGAAGAAGCATCAGCTATTTTCTCCTAACTTCCAAGATCAAAACTGCTATCTCTGACTAAAGTTTATTTACTTGCAAACAAATGGCCCAAATATCAACAACAGTTTTATTTGTTTATTTTATTTTGACCTGCCTTACAGCAGGCAATGTCTCTGTGCAGCCAACATTTTCCTTTGTAAAATCTGAACTGTATACACTTAAGCAGATGATTCAAAAACATCCCAGATGGCAGCCAAAAGAAGCTGCAGATAGCCAGCCTCCAAATTCACTCGTGCCAGGCAGGACTTCAATTGCCCCCTCCAGAACCTGTCAAAAAGACTTACAGGACTCACTTCAGTCAGTAAGTCTGACTAAAAGAAGTCAGGAAGCTCATGGGAACAGGTGGAAACAGTAACTTCTTTCCTGGGAGATATAAGTGTGAGAAAATGTCATCTCTGAATCCAGTTTCTCCATTTTGAAAATAACAAGCATTTGAAATACAGAATTAAAATAGTCTTTAGAAGAGCAAACATACCACATACTGTAACAAAATATATTTATTTTAGAAGTGATGTACATGCACTGATAATTTTTCCTCATCAGTTGATTCACTAAAAATACCTGCACGGTGAGTTAATTATGTATCAATTATCATCAAGTGCCATCTCAGCATATTTAGAGAGAGCCTCGTGAAAAAAAATATCAGTGTGGGTGTGCATGCATGTATGTGTGCTTCTATTACACATCCGTCAAACACCATGTCACACTGCTGAAGCTGCAGCAGCCATGCCTGGTTAAGGACTTTCATTCCTGTCCTCGTCCTCCAGCCTTCCAAACAGTGCTGACAACAGTTGGTTGTGTGGACCTGAAGATAAATTGACCGAGCCCCCACTGCAGCCCTAACACTTTACTGGTGAAGTGAGGAAAGGTGGTGTCACCCAAGTTCCTACCAAGACATTGTGGCCAGCACATGTACTTTACACACAGACTTTGAATACTAAACAGAGTTATCTTCCAGGACCAGATGTTTAGGAGCTGTCTTCCTGCTTTAGTTAAGGTTCGCTGCTTTGGTGGTCAGCTGAAGGAAAACATTCACTGGTGGCGCCGTTGTGTGCGCGAGCAGCCCTGGTGCCAGCTACTGGAGTCAGGCTGGCAGTGTGGGCCTGCAGGCTGTAGTACCAGCCACCAGATCAAGTGGGTGAAGGTCCTGGTGTCAGTAGTTTGGGGAGACAGAACATAAAGAAAAATTTCTTCACTGAAAGGGCTGTGAAGTATTGCCCAGGATGATAGTTGAGTCACCATCCCTGGAGGTCTTCAAAACAAAACAAAACAAAACAAACAAACAAAAAAAAAAAAACACAAAAAAAAAAAAAAAAACAACACATGTAGATGTGGTGCTTAGTGACTTGGATTAATGGTGGGCCTGGCCGTGCCATGTTGAAGGAAGGTTGGACTAGATGATCTTAGAGGTCTTCTCCATACTGAATGATTCTATGATTCTATTTCCATATTGTTTAGATGGAAAAAAAAGAAAGAAATTGGGGGGCGGGGGGGGGGGGGGGGGGGGGCAGGGGGAAGAAGTGGGGCGGGGCAATTTCAGCAGCAGTTTCCCCACTTCCTCTAACACAGACATGAGATTTCTCAGTTACAAACTTGCTAGAATGCTGAATGCCTAAATCACATGAGAACTGAGATATTGCCAGATACCCTAGCCTAATGACAAAGAGGAGTGTTTCCAATTTTAAGTTTTCTGGAATTAAGAACCTACATTTCATTTTCTTTTTAGTAGTGGTCCTGCTCCCTGGCTAACCTCAGGGTATAGTAGAGTTCTTCAAGAAACCATTTGCGCCTGCTAAGGATTGGGATTGAAACCAAAAGCCCATTTGAATTGAAGTGTAAAGCAAATTATTTAATAACTTGTCCCTTCCACTCTATTCTGCAAGCCAAATAAATGCAATTTTCAACTAAAGGGCTTCCAGTTAGGCCATTTGACAAATATTTAAGCCCATGGCTGCACATGTTTGTCAATATACATGCAATTTACACTTACTTTTAAGAGACTGTAAAAAATAAGAGTACTGAGTTTTAAACAAAAGATGAATCTTCTCTGCAAGTTGCTAACTTAACAGATCTGACAAAGCAAGAGTTTGTTGACCCTCAGGCCCCAGCTTATCTATTTGCACAGGGATCTGTCCGAGCACCACTGGCAGGTTTAAGGTTCTCTGAGTATCTGAACTATTAGGTACAAGTATTCTGCAATACTGCAATGTATTTCATAATGTCAGTGAATTTATCCATAAATCTTGCAGAGCAACTTTTGCATGATTATTTTATATAGGAAGAAACATGTTTTTGCTTGTATACACAGGAAGAAATTTTGCTATAGAGACAGATTTTAAAAAGAACAGCCACATGGAAAAGATCACTGCAGCATAAACTATAGCTAAAGTTGATAAGATATTTACTTTTAAATATAGTGTTCAGGAATTCTCTCATTAGTGTTGCTGAATTTTTTAATAAGAACGTCAGTCTATAAAACTGGAAGGTTGATGTCCTGGACTAAGTTGCTAAGGATATTAAAAGATTACCCACTTAGAACTTACTATATAGTGGCTACAACTGTAGATGCTCAAGGGGAAACATCAGCTTCATTTCAGCTTGTGTGGATCTCAGAAGTATGAATCTCAGTATGAAGTCATACAAAAAATAAACACTTAAATCCTTAAGTGTGAAAGCATTTAAATTATTGAGAAAAAAAAAAAATAAAAAAGGAGGGGGGGGGCAAAACATGTCAGCCTAGCAATGTTGCAACAGAAGCAACCAAAAATAGATACTAGAGTAGATCCTTTCCTCATACCTATACCACACTACATCCCAACTTGCCTAAGAAAAATAAACTGACATTACTAGATTAGCCAAACCACTGACAATCTGCAGCCACCACTATCTACTTACTTAATGGCAGGGGTCAATATTGCTCACCAAGAAAAGTAAGTGGAATGATAGACTAGAGATTATTCCATCCTGAAGTTGGGAATTTAATTAGCTGCATCAAACTAGATGTGCAGACTTCACAGGTAAATTTCTACCTTGTATGAGATCTAAATCCAAGACTCTCTGCTTAAAACACAGCAAACAGCAGAACTAGAGATAAGTGTCTCTGGAGAGCAAGCAAAAAAAAAAAAAATAATTAAGGCACAAGTTAGCAAGAAAATCATGCAACCAAATACACATTAAGTTTTATCATGCAGAAAAGAGATCAAAGAGCAATAAAGTGATTATGGGGTTGGAAAGACTTGAGATTTAAGCCTTCATTTAATCAGGAATGAATAGAAGAGAGTAAGAGTGTGCAAACATTAGGTGGAATGAGCAGCAATGGCAGAGGGTTTAAAATGCTGTCTCTGCATGTAAATAGAACAAGAGCAATTAAATTGAGAATACAAAAGACGCAGACTGAACAGAAGAAAAAGCGTTGTGAGAGCAACTTCAGACTATAACATATTAATCTTCCAAAGAAAGCCATGAAAACATGCTTGTTTGGGAGATTCAGAACAAGAACAGAAAAGAAAAAAAAAAAAAATAAAAAAATACAATAATCTCAGAGACTAGACAGCTATTTACAGTTGGCAACCTATATTTCAGAATCAGGTAATAGCCTAGTCACAGAATCACAAGTTGGAAACGACCTCTGGGCTCACCTGCTCTAAGCCCTGCTCAAGCAGAGACACCTTGAGCAGGCTGCCCAGGTCCACGTCCAAGTGGCTTTTGGAGATCTCGAAGGAGGAGACCCCACAGGCTCTCTGGGCAGCCTGTGACTGTGCTCCATCACCCACACAGCACAGAAGTGCTGCCTGGTGCTCAGAGGGAGCCTCCTGGGCTCTAGTTTGTGCCCAGTGCCTCTGGGCCTAGCACTGGGCACCACTGAGCAAAGCCTCCATCTGTCTTCTTTGCACCTTCCCTTCACGTATTCATAGACATGGATGAGACCCCCTGAGCCTTCTCTTCTCCAGGCTGAACAGCCCCAGTTCTCTCAGCCTCTCCTCATAGAAGAGGTGCTCCAGTCCCTCCATCATCCTTGCAGCTCTGTGTTGTACTCCCTCCAGCTATGCCCAAGCCTCTCCTGTAGCAGGGAGCCCAGAACTGGACACACTACTCCACGTGCAGCCTCACCAGAGCTGAGTAGAGGGGGAGGATCACGTCCCTTGACCTGCTGGTGATATTTTGTCTAACACAGCCAAGCATATTGTTTTGCCTTCCTATGGGGGCAAGGGCACATTGCAGGCTCATGTTCAACTTGGTGCCCACTGGGAACCTCTGGTGTACCCACCACTACCCCCTTTCTAGTATACACCTAGAAGGTTGTTTCAGCCTTACCACCTCCTGGCATAAACACACAGCTGTCACCTCAAACTAAAAACAAAACAAAACAAAGAAAAAAAAATTAATTAAAAACAAATAGATCAGGTTGGTGGGTCAGAAAACCAAGATGACAAATCAGCACAGAGAGGCAACACCAGGAAGAAAAACAAATAAAAAAATAATAAATGGCAAACATTGAGGACGTCACACAGGACATTTTGCCTTTTTTTCCTACGTGGCCAGCTGGAAGCCTGACCTGCCCATGCTTTTGGAAGCAGCCAGGAGGCAACCCCACCAGGACCCAGGGACAGGGGTCTCCCCCTGGGGAGGAAGAACACCTCCCGCAACGCCACACGCACCTGGTTTCCTGGTTGCTGAACTTCTTGGTGACCACCTTGCCCAACTCCAGCCCCAGGCGGTCGGCCACCCGCTGGGACAGGTCGTGGTGGGAGCTGCCGCTGAACAGCACGATGTTGGGCATGGCTGGGGGGCGATGGGGGGCGAGAGAGAGCGCGGTGGCCCCGCTCGGGGGCAAATAAGCGGCGGCACCGGACCGCCCCCCCCTCCCGCAGCCGGGAGGGGACGGGGAGGGGCGAGGGGCGGCCGAGCGAACCGGGGTTTGTCTGGCTCGGGGCTTAGAAATCGGCGCTACCTCCGAGCTGCCGCCGGGGAACTGGAGGCAGAAAAGGGTTCTGCTGCAGTAGTTGTAGGTCGCAGGTAAAGGTAATTAAATTGCAGCGGATAAGTGGCTTAAGAAGCACGTCGGTTTTCCTGCCCGAAGCACAGCTTTGATTTGAGGAGCAGAATCCTGAACTCCAGAGCTTAATGAGGCTCTGTTGGTGGGATTATTCCTGGTCATATAAAGCTCACTGTTGCCTGGTTTGTTTCCACAGGCAGTTTTAGAGCTGGTCGAAAAGTCCCAACAAATTAATTTTTCAGCTGATTACTGGCTTTTCAACAGAATGCAGTTTCTGGAAAGTTGTTTTTTTTGTTGCTGTCGGTTTTTTGTTTTTGTTTTACCCTGGAAAGGAACTTTCTCCTTCAAAATAAATATATATATAAAGAAATAAGATCAATCCCAAAAGAAGAAACACAAGTATGTGTTCCAAAGAGAATGTTTTAACCAGCAGCTCAGTAATAAATAATATGAGGTAGGGAGCTATGAGTTAATAGTTTGGGCTCCTTGTATTGCTGTTCTCTGTGGTCTAAGCCATCCAGCCAGATGTTTCCACAAATCTTGGACTCTCAATAGAGGCAATATAAACAGGGGACACAGCTTGTGGACAAGAGTGGGAACAAGAAGTATTGCAACTTGCCACAAGATAATTTCAGAATCTATTTCAGTATTCAATACGTTGCCTAAACCTCTACGAATGAGGTCTGCATATATGGCCCCCTCACCCTTTTGCCCTCCTTTGTGTTTTCTCCTTACATAATTAAAAATAAATGGGTTTAACTGTCAGCACTGTAGGTTCATGATAGAATTTGAAAATCAGTCCAGTTTCTTCTGGTTCATACCTCATCTTCAAAAACTACTTTTGTAGCTACATTTTGTTCCCAGTTACTTGCATCTCCAACTTTGCCAGCTGTTTGATTTCATTGTGATTTTTACCATTGGTTATTCTAAGAGCTGTCATTTCTGTGGCAGGAGATCTCAGCTTTCATTAATGCTACAAGTTTCTAGAGTGTGCGAAAGAAAAGTTGATGATATGACCTCAGGATCATTGGGACTGAAAGCACTGTCAGATAGAAAAGGGTAATTTAACTTCAAAATAATGTCATAAAGGAAAACCAAGCTTAATCATAGGCTCAAAACACTATAACTTTTGAAAAGGTCTTCAGAAGACAAGAAAGAAACTTGGGCTACTGAGACTTTTTTGTGCATATGTGTATATATATATTTATTTGGCACCACTGAACCCAACAATGAGCTAGATTACTTGGGGATTACTTTATTTATTTATTTATTTATTTTCCCAAGGTATCTAATTGAAACTCTTGTCTTCACATGCAATTTAATTTTTGCTGACTTAACTAAAAATGCAGATATTTATTTATTTATTTATTTATTTTGCTTGGTTAGCAAAAACCTACTAAGATTTCTGTGCAAAATAGCTAATTAATATTTATTCCATAGCCACAATATAGAAATTCCGGTCACTAAAACTAGCTGTGGAGGCTGCCTTACAAAAGAAATTGTGTTGATTGTTATGCAAAGTACATTTATGTTTTCTTTGGTTGACTAAAATAGCAGACCAGAATTCAAAAGATGATGTTTTCACCTGTTGAAGCTGAGTGTGTGCTTTGCATAGTTCTAAAGGAAAACAAACAAACAAACAAAAAAAAAAAACAACGATTTCCCCTCTTTCTTTTTTTTTTTTTTTTTTTTTTTTAATACATGGTATGGTATGGTAACTACCCCCTTAACAACAGAATGTAAAAAAAATTCAATGGGAAGTTGCTTTCTTTTGCTATCACAGTGTGGGAAGAAATAGTCTTGCCTGATGTAGCATGTAATAAATTATCAAAGAACAAGAAAATGGTAACTGTTTCCGTGTGACTAGGTCTTAGGACATATTGGTCAGTTTAGCCTGAGCAAAGACTTGCAGGTACAACAATTGCTGGTTGGCTGAACCTGGGAAAGTGTATGGAATTCTGCTTCAGCAACAGACAGCCCGTCCAGCTAAGGTATGAGAGCAAAGAAAAAAAGAGGAAAGTTTAAAATAACAGAAGCAGAAACTGGACTACCATGAGGCTGCTTTGCAGAAAACTGGACAGTTTTCACCCATCTTGGTTTCACTGAGAGTATGTGGTGTTGCAAATCTTAAGCTATAGCTCACACTGATTTTCCTTTTGGTATTAAAAAATGTTGCACTCTGGAAAAAATGGATATCAAAACAAACCAGGGTTTTTGCACTTTTTATATCACAATGACTACTCTTTTCTTCCAAATTACAACACATCTTTACTGAGGGAATATTGTTTGGGAGAAACACAAAGCAAAACAAAAACACAGCAGCCTTTTAAAAGAACAGATCAAATCCATGTTGGTTCTCCAGAAATATAACCAGAATATCAAGCTGTTCCGTATCAAGCTGTTCCATTCCTTTTTTTCATAATCATCATCTGTAAAAGACTGTTGGCCAATTTTTGCCCTCGGTTACAGCATTTGGCCAGTTTTTGCCCTCATCTAACTGTCAAAAGTTAGCAAATCATAGCTCCAGCTTCAAAAGAGTTACTCATGAAAATCCAAGATTTAAAATAAACAGTTACAGGTTATTTTATTTGTCATGTGTATTTTTAACTGTTCATGTACATTGGGGTCATGATTTAAAGATTTTCTCAGAATCTCCTTCGGGAAAAAAAAAAAAAAAAAAAAAAAGGCTGTTATTTGCCTGTAATCACTTGACTCCAAGGGCTTTGGCTTGAAGTATAGACAGCAAATATTGGAGGCCTTGATACAGAATAGCAGCAGCTGACACGATTACAGTCACATCTGTCCAAACAGATTATCTTTGTATTTTGTGACCTGTGATTCTTTTGTCTTCAATTGCTGATCTGGTTCTTCCAAAGCTTTTCTATCCTGCAAGCATAAAAACATAAGAATTTGTTAAACGCATACTACCACTGAGAAAGTGTAAGGTTTTGTCATAGGACTCCTGTTCATACCACCCGATATCTTAGCATATTCTTCATGATCTTGGCCACTTACTGCTCCCCAAATGGACTTGATGTTCCCAGCTTCCACATATCTCCGGTCATCTCTCTTCCTTGTTGTACTCCCACCTATCTTCCAAATCCTCATTGCTTCTCCACTTTGCTCTGACCACTTGTTTCTCTGATTGTTTCTAATGTTACCTCTGGATATTTCCTGAATACTGAATTTTTCAGCTGCTGCTTCTCTTTCAGGTCCATAGCTTTGTGATATACTATTCAGCTGCTAGTGAAATCTCTTTGATCATTTAGTTCCACTTCCCTTTGTCAGCAGATAAAGCCCCTACTGTTTCACCTACTTTTATGCTATAAAAAAAGCTTATTGTCCTTTTTAGGCTTATTCTGAATGAAAATGCTGAGGGAAACATCTTCATAAATTTTTCCTAATTCACATCACAATGTTCCTATTTTAGCTATAACCATCGTCTAATAAGAAGCACCTAAAATGCATGATCAACGAGGAGATAGGAAACAATTTTCAAAATGCAAGTTATATCAACCTAAATATTCACTGTATGCTTTCTACATCAGGACACTTCCACATCGGTGACCTTGACTGTTTTTAACCTCCGTACTTACCTCGGTAGTGATGTTCTATCTTCTTCAGCAGATGTTATCTTAAACTGCCTTTGGCTGAGCAACAGGAAATATCTTGTGGTGCTGAGAAAATCTGAAAACTGTTCACTGTCTAAGCTTTGATGGTTATGTTTCAACTACAGTAAGTAATCATTTCATTACTCTTGTACTTATGACATGCTATCACACTAGTGTATATTTCACAACATAATGATGCAGTTTCCTCAAACAGCTTACAGATTAGCTTTCTGGATTCTCATGTCTAAAAAGGCACTATCTGGGATATGTGGTTTGTCCTGAGAACAAATTGTCTGCCACATAACAGCAGTGAAAATGTGGAACTACTTTGTAGGTCTGTAGATATTGCAGTGGAGGAGAGTCAGACTAGGTGAATTCTTTAGATCCTTTTAAAGTCTTGTTTTCTGTAATGCTTCTATTATTCTAGGTTTTGTCACTACCAGGATTTTCTTATGGATTTCACAGTAATGTAATTCCAGATCATTTAGAATTTTTCCATGTTAAGACATCATAGAGTCATGACTTTGTGTTCTTATTTCAATGTTTCTCTTGGACTATAAGTATTATCATTTATAACCATTATGGAAGTGTTTTGAAGATGAGATAAGTTAAAACACCTTTTCTCATTTGCATTTTTTTCTGACATACTGATATTTTTCCCCTGACTGACCATTGAAATGACTTCCCCTGGGGAACCACCAGTTGGTCCTCATGGAGAAGAAAAAATTCGATAAACTTAAGACCTGTCATGTATTAAATTAATGTTGTCCAGCTATTTCTGTCATGCATTTGCTTCCTTCTCAAGATGATGTCTCAGATCCTTAAGTTTTTCTTGCACCTTAAACCTGGTAGGAAGCTCCCAGTTGAAGTGAGTCATCTACTAAGTAGGAAGCAATCAGATTCCTTTTGTTTTGTTCTGATGATTTAGCCTGAGGTCCTTCAATTTGGATTTCAATCATGAAATATTTCAATTCCTGCACAAAGATTGAGTTCCTACAAGTAGGTCGTTTCTCAGCTTTCTCCAGAAAAATAAATATATGTTGTTTTCATTATTTTCCTCTTTTAAATCACTTTTTTTTCAAGTGTTTATAGTTCTAGTTCCTATAATACCTCTAACTTTAATTCTTTTTCACTGTTTTGTTATTGTTGTTGTTTGTTTTCCTTTCTGCCATGATATTGCCCACTTGAGCTCCAAAAGAACATTAGCTCATAATCATCCTTGAGCACTTCATCTTACCTCTAGTACCAGGGCTTTTACTTTTGATTCGCCCAGTTAATCAAGAGCTAGTCTTCAGGCCCAGTCAGCATGGGTTTATGAAAGGCAGGTCCTGCTTGACGAACCTGATCTCCTTCTATGACAAAGTGACACGCTGGGTGGACAAGGGAAAGGCTGTGGATGTGGTCTACCTTGACTTCAGCAAGGCTTTTGACACTGTCTCCCACAGCATTCTCCTCAAGAAACTGGCTGCTCTTGGCTTGGACTGGCGCATGCTTCGTTGGGTTAGAAACTGGCTGGATAGCCGGGCCCAAAGAGTCGTGGTAAATGGAGTCAAGTCCAGTTGGAGGCCAGTCACTAGTGGCGTCCCCCAGGGCGCGGTGCTGGGGCCGGTCCTCTTTAATATCTTCATCAATGATCTGGACGAGGGCATTGAGTGCACCCTCAGTAAGTTTGCAGATGACACCAAGCTATGCGCATGTGTCGATCTGCTCGAGGGTAGGAAAGCTCTGCAGGAGGATCTGGATAGGCTGCACCGATGGGCTGAGGTCAACTGCATGAAGTTCAACAAGGCCAAGTGCCGGGTCCTGCACCTGGGGCGCAATAACCCCAAATAGAGCTACAGGCTGGGAGAGGAATGGTTGGAGAGCTGCCAGGCAGAGAAGGACCTGGGAGTGATGGTGGATAGTCGGCTGAATATGAGCCAGCAGTGTGCTCAGGTGGCCAAGAAGGCCAATGGCATCCTGGCTTGTATCAGAAACAGTGTGACCAGCAGGGCTAGGGAGGTGATCGTCCCCCTGTACTCGGCTCTGGTGAGGCCGCACCTCGAGTACTGTCTTCAGTTTTGGGCCCCTCGCTACAAGAAGGACATCAAGGTTCTTGAGCGGGTCCAGAGAAGGGCGACAAAGCTGGTGAGGGGCCTGGAGAACAAGTCCTATGAGGAGCGGCTGAGGGAGCTGGGCTTGTTCAGCCTGGAGAAGAGGAGGCTCAGGGGCGACCTTATCGCTCTCTATAGGTACCTCAAGGGAGGCTGTAGCGAGGTGGGGGTTGGTCTGTTCTCCCACATGCCTGGTGACAGGACGAGGGGGAATGGGCTAAAGTTGCGCCAGGGGAGTTTTAAGTTAGATGTTAGGAAGAACTTCTTTACCGAAAGGGTTGTTAGACACTGGAACAGGCTGCCCAGGGAAGTGGTGGAGTCACCATCCCTGGAAGTCTTTAAAAGATGTTTAGATGTAGAGCTTAGGGATATGGTTTAGTGGGGACTGTTAGCGTTAGGTCAGAGGTTGGACTCAATGATCTTGAGGTCTCTTCCAACCTAGAAATTCTGTGATTCTGTGATTCTGTGATCTTCTGCATTACCACTTGCATGAGTACATAAAGGCAAAACAGCAGACTAATCATGAAATATAAGTTTGTATATAAACGAGATTGTTGTTCCTTCACAGAACACAAACTCTAGGGACCACACTATTGGAGAAAGAAATGTATCAGCATGAAACTGAGGTCAAAAGGAGAGAGCAGATCAATATATATAATCCACTCAAGATATGAGAAGCAAAAGACCAAAGCTGTACAGAAAACTGTCTTATACCCCTTTAAAACTTTTGGAGAAAAATAGCCTAGTTCAAGATAAAAGATCAAAGATTTCAGTTTCTTTTGCAAGACAAAAGCTTGTGCATTTTGCTTCAGGCTAATTTAGAGAGTTTTAGCTCATCTTTTATGCATCTTGGTTATATGTCTGGGCAGCCATAGGACTCAGGCATAGCCTGAAAGCCTGTCTGCTTATTCTCAACTCTAATCTTCTGTTAAATCAACACATCACCGTTCTGTGTCTCAATTCTGTCAAATCACATTTTCCAAAAGAAACCCATTCTGCATGGACATTTTTGACTGGGAAGAGATAAGAAAGGAGAAGAAAAGAAATCATGATCCGAGACTGCACCCTATTTTACATCATACTTTCACAAACACAGGCATTTATTTTTGGCTCTGGTCAGAATGTCTAGAATGTCAGATATCTGTGTAAGATTTGATCTGACCACGTTTAGCTTTCTCACCTTGTTTTGTTTTGTTCCTATGTTCTAACATTGAGAGCACTGAAATCCAGGGGTTCAAGTCAAAATAAAGAAAAGATTCCCTGGAAGGAGACAGCCTCAAGTCTGTTTTGAAAGTCTCAGGGTAGGTCGTTGCAATGTTGGTGATGCTTGTTCTACTAACATAATTATAAGTTCTACTTAAAAGGGAAAAATCACATATTCAGATTACATAGACTCTTCATCAGCATTGGGTAAAACTCACTAAGTGAAGTTTTTAGGAGCTGTCCTGTTGTTTCTTTGATTCTGGCAGATATGCTTTGAGACCCAAAAACACTTCCTTGCTTCTACATATGAGTGAATGTTCCAAGTCAGGACAAGATCTGCATGTGCACTGTTAATTATCAGCTACCACTTGAAAAGAAAAAGAATAATAAATAAATAAATAAATAAATAAATAAATAAATAAAGCCTAGCAAAAGGAAGAGATCTGAAATAAACTCCAAAACAAGTCAGAACTGCAAAACACATCCTTATATTGGAGAAAATATGGATTTGAAGGGTAGACAATTCAGTGGATAAGGAAATGGCTGGGTGGCCACAGCCAAAGCATTCTGGTCAGTGGCTTGATGCCCAGATGGAGGCCGGTGACAAGTCATTTCCCTTAGGAAATGTTGGGACCAGTGCTGTTTAATATTTTTATCAATGACATAGACAGTGAGATTGAGTGCACCCTCAGCAAGTTTGCAGATGACCCCAAGCTGAGTGGTGCAGTTGATACAACAGAAGGATGTCATCCAGAGGGACCTGAGGGACTTGAGAAGTGGGTCCATGTGAACTTAATACGGTTCAACAAATCTAAGTGCAAGGTGCTGCACCTGGGTCAGGGCAGTCCCAAGCATGAATACAGACTGGGAGAACTCATTGAGAGCAGTCCTGCAGAGAAGGACTTGAGGGCCCTGATGGATGAGAAGCTTGACATGAGCCAGCAGTGTGCACTTGCAGCCCAGAAGGCCAACTGCATCCTGGGCTGCATCACCAGAGCCAGCAGGTCGAGGGAGGTGACTGTCCCCCTCTACTCTACCCTTGTGAGGCCCCATCTGGAGTGCTGTGTCCAGGTCTGGAGCACCAGCACAAGAAGGATGTGGGGCTGTTAGAGAGAGTCCAAAAGAGGGCCATAAAGATTATCAAGATGGCTGGAGCATCTCTCCTAAGAAGAAAGGCTGAAAGAGCTACGGGTGTTCAGCCTGGAGAGGAGAAGGCTCCAGTGTGACATCATTGCTGCTTTTCAGTACTTAAAGGGAGCTTATAAAAAGATGGAGAACAACTTTTTACATGGGCAGATAGTGATAGGATAAGAATGAAAAGTCTTAAACTAAAAGAGGGGAAATTTGGATTAGACATTAAGAAGGAATTCTTCACTCAGAGGGTGGTGAGACCCTGGCACAGGCTGCCCAGAGAAGCTGTGGATGTCCCATCCCTGGAGGTGCTCAAGGCCAGGCTGGATGGGGTTTTGGGCAGCCTGGTCTGGTGGGAGGTGTCCCTGCCCACAGCAGAGGGTTGGAACTGGTTGGTCTTTAAGGCCCCTTCCAGCTCAAACCATTCTATGATTCTGTGATAAGAGCCCATGTACAGCTAAGTCAAAACTTCTTCCTTGCTATTTCTCTTCCCTGATCCCAAGTGTAATTGTTATAAATTCTGCTATTTTTTTAAGAAATAGGAATATGTTCATATAACACCAGATAAATATATATGAAAAATGAGGAAGAGTAGAAATAAAAATAAGATTTTTTTTCCTGAATCTGAATATTCCTACAAGTCACAGACAAAAATAATAGAGATATAGAAAATTAAAATTAATCAGTTTACTTTGATTAAAAAAAAAAATAATAAAAAAATAATTTAAAACCCCACAACCATCTGTGGAAGCTTCTTTCAATGTTTTTGTAGTATTTGAAAAATGGAACAAAATACTTTTTATTTTCCTGCCTATTCTTTCCAAATAATAAGTATTTAGGTTTATTATCCAAATTCTAAATAAACATTTGATATAGACTGGAAAGAATATTTTTCCATGAATATTTTGAAGCATTCCAAATCAACATCAGTATAGCATTATTATTTGAAACAGTAGTAAAAGGTGTGTGTTTTATTGAAGAAGGATGTAAGGAATATTTTCTTCAAAAGATAAAGACAAGTATGCAAATCAAGTTTCACTAACTGTGGCATAACAAGTACCAAGAAGCAGAAAGTACACGAAACATTACAAGTATGCAGATCAGGTTAGGGTACCCCTAACTCACCATAAGTCACTCCACCTTCCAAATGTCTCTTCATGTTGCCTACCATCAAACAAAATCAAACCAAATGCAGGCTAAATCACAAGCATTTGATTCTTTTTGATTATTCCAGGTTTCATTATTCAATGATGATTTCATTAGTTATGTTCAGGATTGGACACCCTGGGTTTTACTATATTCTTACTCTAAGGAGAAATTACAGTGGTTTGTGTTTATTGGATTCATTCATACTAAAAATGAAGTATCTCATCTCCCATGATCAGGTGCGGACTTAGGAGTCAGGAGGAAGCAGAGTGAAAGAGACCAATACCTGTTCACAGCACTGACTGCTATGGTGCATGTGTTCCCCAGTTATGTAAATTTAGTAGGCACTGCCATGGGCCTGCTGAGACTGCCAGTTGGACTGCTAATCTCCTTAGTGAAAGGGTCATTGACTTGTAAAGATGAAACATATGTAAAAAACATTTCTATTTTAAGTAGACCTACTTAAGTCTTGAATATTATAATTGCTCTGAGACATGGATTGTCTAAAAAAAAAAAGTTGAATTCATGATCAAAAAAGAATTTTTAGAACACCCATAAAAATACAGCAGTTATTTCCACACAGCTTGGCAATTGTACAATTGGGTACAGTTACTTCACACTAAAGGTTTTGTCCAAGATTAGAAGGAACTATAATCTTTCAAGTAAATATATGAAAGTTTGACCTTGCAAAAGCTAGGAGCATTAGTCAAACAGGTCCAGGAAACATTTCTACGTTCAATGAGGTTCTGCAAAGACTTTTGATACTTTACTAAAAAAATCTGGAGCCCTTACCAAAATAAAATATGTTATATATAATGCATAATATACATATACTATATATATTATACATATATAACAATATATAATATATGCAATATATTTATATATTTACAAACCTGCTTCAAACCATCCAGATGTTAATGTTTAGTCTATTATGAGATTAAATACCAAGGAATAAATATTGAAGAAATGCAACATGACAGTGCTTATTTATTCCTGAAATTATTTTAAAACAAATTTCTGAAAATAAAATAATTTTCTGAAATTAATTTAAAACAAGTATCTGAACATAAATAAATAGTTTACATTCAGATCCATGGTAACAGATCCTAATAGTACTACAGGGGTTCATTTTCTGATCTTGTCTTGTATTCTGAGTTGAAATTACTCATGACATTTTGCTCTAATATTCTTTGAACTGTATCAGAGAATAAAATCACTCATATACAAAATGATAATGCAACAGTTGAAGAACTTTATGGTTTGGATGAAGGTTAAATCTGTATTTGTGCATAGATAGACTTCTTGCCTTGTGTTGAAGGTCCATTTTCATCAAATCATTCTTGAGCATTCATGTATTATTTATATTGAAAGAGGGTTGTCTTTCAAATCTTTTAAATCCTTAAATCTGTTTAAAGAATATTTAAATCCTCTATTTTTTTCCTTCTGCAAGTTCTATCAGCTTTTTTCCTATGTCTTTTTCATCTTGAGGGGATCTTTTCACTATGGAAGAGAAAAAATAAAGAATACATATGTGGTTGAAAAGAAAAGAATGAAAAACCTGAAGCTATTTCTTGCCAGTAAGAGAGATCTGAGTCCCTCAAGAAGTGAAAGAGGAACAGACACAGACTTTTCCCTTTATCTATCTTGTTCCCATATTTCTCTTGAGTAGCTATGTTGGAACCTCCACAGATCTCCATAAACTCTGGCATGGTGACCATGTCCCAATTCACAGCACAGATTTGCCAGTGGATACTCAATACTCACAAACTGGCAAGGTCTCTGAGTAGGAAAGGTGAAGTTAAATTATTTCCACAAGCAAATATTCTGTATCAGGAAAGGTGAAGTTACATTATTTCTATGAGCAAATATACTGTATCAGTAGCCTTGGCAATCCAGTGGCAATGACATAGCATTTGGCTTTGTTACAAAAGCCAAAAGGACATTTGTTGTTTGAAATGTGTAATTGTATAAACATTCCTGAGAGTGGTGAATCCAGGTTCCAGACCTGACGAAGTTAAATATATATATATATATATATATATATATATATATATAAATGTATCCCTTCTTGAATTCTTTTCCTATGCTAAACTGACAGCTGTTATTGAAGCACATATAACCTAAATCCTCACCTCCAACTTGCACAGCCCTCTGTTTTCCCTGCTGTTCGGCTGGTACTGACAAATCTTTTATCTCAGGGGACTAAGAAAGAAGGAAGGGGTCACAAGAGTGAGGGAGCAGCTACAAACAGGGATAGGGGTGGGGAGGGAAAGAGGTTTTATGAGATTTTATCCCCTTTGCTTACCAATAGGCCTTCTGAAGCATCTCTACAACATTCTGACATCCCACTGGTCCTCACCTAAATCTTGTCTTCTGTCCAATCCCCAGTGCATTAACTTCTCAAACTTCCTAACCTGACCAGCTTTCCTAGGTTTCAGAGCATTCACCAACATTTATCAGTCTTCCCCTTATGATTCCTTTTAGCACTCCAACCCCTTTCTGCCACCTTTCCCAAAACTACATGTCACCTACATGTGGTGACACTGCTGTGAAAGAAACTGTGAGCCAGCTCTTAATCTGACTCAATATATGGTGGAATAAGGCCCATACTCAATATTGTGCCATACAATCTGTCTGTGCCAAAGTCTGAGAGAGATCTTTATTTGGTGATAAAGTTCAGTTGCATCCAGCAGGGCTAGGGAGGTGATCGTCCCCCTGTACTCAGCTCTGGTGAGGCCGCACCTCGAGTACTGTCTTCAGTTTTGGGCCCCTCGCTACAAGAAGGACATCGAGGTTCTTGAGCGGGTCCAGAGAAGGGCGACAAAGCTGGTGAGGGGCCTGGAGAACAAGTCCTACGAGGAGCGGCTGAGGGAGCTGGGCTTGTTCAGCCTGGAGAAGAGGAGGCTCAGGGGCGACCTTATCGCTCTCTATAGGTACCTCAAGGGAGGCTGTAGCGAGGTGGGGGTTGGTCTGTTCTCCCACATGCCTGGTGACAGGACGAGGGGGAATGGGCTAAAGTTGCGCCAGGGGAGTTTTAAGTTAGATGTTAGGAAGAACTTCTTCACTGAAAGGGTTGTGAGGCATTGGAACAGGCTGCCCAGGGAAGTGGTGGAGTCACCATCCCTGGAAGTCTTCAAAAGACATTTAGATGTAGAGCTTAGGGATATGGTTTAGTGGGGACTGTTAGCGTTAGGTCAGAGGTTGGACTCGATGATCTTGAGGTCTCTTCCAACCTAGAAATTCTGTGATTCTGTGATTCTGTGATCTGCTTAACCTGACATGTCTCTCTGTAGAACTCTGTTCACATATGTTACGGTGTTTTAGATGTGTTAAATCTAAAAGTACCATTTTTAATATCTTTCTTCTCCCAGTGAAAAGTCAGCAAAATCTCAATTTAAAACCATATAGAATGGATAATTTCAACTATTTAAATCATTAATCGTTTAAAAACTGCTGCTCATATAACTTCTGAGTTGTGGTGGAGTCTCAGTACTCCCTTATATCAGATATCAGTATCATAATCATCAGAAGACTTTAGGTTCCTTCCAGAGTTGTGTCTTGGAACCTGTTTTAGTCACTGGTTAACAGTGGTTAACCACATCCTCTTAGCTATGGGTAGGAAGAGATAAACTTCATTAAGCCCGTCCATGATTTGACTGGTGGCCAAGGCATAGCCACCATTACCATCGAGAAGAATGCAGACAGACACCAAGGTTAATAGGTCCTTATGGCTGGGATAGGCATAGATGTGCCATGTTGACTAAGGAGCAGAAGTGCAAGACAGTGGTAACACTGCTAAGGCTCCCATCAAGAATGTATACTGCCTGTGAAGCTCAAGAAGAGATAAGCTGCAGGCCTGCTTAACCACAAAAATCTGCCAAGTGTTAATCGGGAGGAGGAGGGATTTTTCAAGCTGTCACCAGAAGCCTAGAAAAGACAGCACCTAATGATACACGGAGTATCCAAATCTCTTGGAGAAGCAAATATACAGGATGCAGAACAATCTTCTATACCAGAGAATTAAACATATCCAAGATTTTTTTCTGTACATCAAGGCAAAGTAGCATGTCATTAAATAAAATCTCTTAGCTTCAGTCAGCTTCTGCATGACAGGTGCCTACAGGTAATGAGCCCCAGAATGATGGTCTGTCAAAACGCACCCAAGAAGTTTCTGGGGAAAGCACTAGCTGGCAGGGCACCAAGACACATTCTCACAGCTTGTTAGCTTAACGGGTCAGGCTCTAAAGGTCAGCACTGCTCTCAGGCAACCTGAAATCTCCTCATATAGGCACAGATAGTCCAGTAAGTTCTGAGGGCAATGATTTCTATGCTGCTCTGCCATTTCCCTTCTCTCCCTCCTTAAAAAAGACAAAACCCAAAGCCAAGCCAACCAACTAGCCAAAAACGAAAAAAAGCAAACCAACAACCAAAAACAACAAACAAACAAACAAACAAACAAACAAAAAAACACTAGAAGAAGCTAGTGGTGACATGGCTATTTTCAGTTTGATTTTCACCATAAAATAACTGAAAATATAAAGGTGGGAACCAAGGTTAGTGCAAATGAATGAGAAAAGTTTACTATTGTAAGGAGAATATGGAGTCAAACAGAACAAAAATAAAGCAAATTGTGACAAACTCGTTGATCTGGCACAGCAAATGGAGTATTCTGGAAACTTCATTTAAGTGTCAGAAGACTGCCAGAAAGATAACAGTAACTGAAAAGGACTATAAATGGAGGACAGAAAAGCTCTCTGATGCAAGACAGAGATCAAAGTCACTGTGACTATACCAAGAGTTTTTCAACAGCATGAAAATTAAAGAGAAATCATGCAAAGCATATAGACATCTGTCCATAAGTATGAAGGAATTGATATAAAAGATTAACACATAAAGTCAGAAGGGTTAAGAGACATAGCAGGAGTCAAAAAAAGAAGAAGAAAAATAACAAGAGCAAGAACAAGGACAAGAAGAAGAAGAAGAAGAAGAAGAAGAAGAAGAAGAAGAAGAAGAAGAAGAAGAAGAAGAAGAAGAAGAAGAAGAAGAAGAAGAAGAAGAAGAAGAAAGAAAAAGAAAAAGAAAAAGAAAAAGAAAAAGAAAAAGAAAAAGAAAAAGAAAAAGAAAAAGAAAAAGAAAAAGAAAAAGAAAAAAAAAGAAGAAAAAGAAAGCCCATTCATTTACTAGGAAAGGAGGACAGCTCTCTTGGAGTTAATTCATATTTTGGCAAATTAATTTACTTCTGGAAGTGCCTATACTGACCCTCAAAAACAAGGGCTAAAATTAGGCATCTCTGTTTGGTTTCAGGACTCTGAGAGACAGTTCATTTTCCATGGTTAATAGGGATTGTGCTACACATAATGAGCAGAGAAGAGGGTATACAGCTAGAGTAGTGAATTCAAATAGTCACATGCAAACATTCATAGAAAGTAAAATTCTTTTGATGCAGTCTTCTGCAGTATTCTTAGAGCCAAAATACTGAGTTGTGGACTACAGAAGTTGATGATAAGGTGGGTGGAAAATTGGCTTGCTCATTAGGTTCAGAGGGTTCTGGTCAACTGTACAAAGTTCAGCTGGCAGCTGGTTACCAACCACATGCCGGAGGGATTGCTACTAGGGCTAACACTGTTTAATTTCATAATTAACAACCTAAACTGTAACATAGAGGTGCACACTCAGGAAGATAATGAACAGTAGCAAACTGGGGAGAGTGGTCAATAAGCTGGAGGACAGGCTTGCTGTTCAGAGGTACCTCAACTGGATGTAGAAATGGGCCAACAGCAATCTCATGACATTACACAAAGCAAATGGCAAGACCTGTTCCCAGAGAGCAGAAAGTCCAGGCACAAGTACATGCCAGTTACGGTGCAGCTGTGCAGATGAAGACCTGGGACTCCTGTTGGACAAGTTGAATATGAGCCAGGAATGCACCCTTGTGGCAAAGGCAGCCAATGGCACCCTTGGGCTGCATTGGCAGGAGTGTGGCCAACAGGTCAAGGGAGATGTTTCCCTTCCCCACTGCTCAGCATTACTCAACCCACCCAGGGTGTTGTGCTCAGCTTCAAGCTCTCTAGTGGAAGACACCAACACTCTGGAGTGCATCCAGCAGAGTCACCAGGATTGTTAGAGGGACATGATGCATGGGGAGAGGCTGGAAGAAATGCGCTGGGTCATCC
Organism: Aythya fuligula; assembly: GCF_009819795.1. Classification (NCBI taxonomy): domain Eukaryota; kingdom Metazoa; phylum Chordata; class Aves; order Anseriformes; family Anatidae; genus Aythya; species Aythya fuligula. Next base: position 129,415,826 of record NC_045559.1, read on the forward strand.
TGAAGACAGAGAGATATTACCTCCTATCAGAATGCTATAGGTAGAAATAGTAGAGGGAGTCCCTTTTTGAAGCTGCACAATGACAGGATGAGAGGCAAATAATACAAGCTGGAAATTGGGAAATTCTCATTGAAGACAGGAAAACCTACTTCACATCAGGCACCAGTGCAGGCTGCCCAGAAAGGCAGAAAAATCTTCATCTTTGAAAGTATGCAAAATTCAACAAGAGCCTGAGCAACCCATCCAGGGTGTTGTTGGACCAACAAGATTGGATCTTGATTGGATCTACTTTTAAATAGAGGCTGGACTAGATGAACCCTAGATATCCCTTAAAACCCACATGATTCTGTAACTATGAAGTGTTGATTGCTTTTGAAGGGGATCAAGAGTTTAGTCTGCTAGATATCTGAGAGGAACCATCCTTTTCCTTTGTCAGAAACCGTTTCCTCTCATAACTGTTAATGTGCTTGCACTAGAAGCTTATTTTCCTCCTTCTGACCCCCCCCCTCCGCCCCCCCTTTTTTTTTCTGCTTCAAATTGAAAGTAGAGTTCACATCAAATCACAAAGTAAGAATATTCTTTCCAGGTGCAAAACTTGCATAATCCTATGTCCTGAGTGCTCCCTACCTGTTAAAACATAATGACAACAAAGGTTAAGCCATGGAAAGCATAACATGTACAAGAGGCAAAATCACTTCTTCCAGCAGTCTGAAAGTTAGAGATCCTCATTGCCACCACTTCAAATGATTTTTGGTCTAAAAGCACGTAGAAGAGTTTCTCTGCTTAAGCAGAGAGAAACCTTTTGCCACTATTTTACACTTCATTAGGAATCTTTTACCCATCTCCAACAGTACTGATCATCTGTACAGCATCGAAGGGTCTCTGTGCTAAGGACTTAGAATTGGTCCATTAATTTAGATTTTCCATTAGTTATAGATTAATGTTCGGCACATAAGTACTTTGTCAGTGACAGGTGCTCTAGAATTACTTAAATAATGAATACCTCTTAACAGTAAACTATAGTACTCCCAAGGCTATGCTGAGGACTGGAGGGAGAACTTAATACTTATCTGAACCCTACAGTTTTTCCCAGGGTAAAAACAAATAAACAGATAAATGCAGACACACTTCTCCAGCAAGCAAAAGACACTTAGCAAGTGCAAAACAAATCTGCTGCTAAGCCTCATGTTTTCTGGAGGTACAAAAATGTTGAATGTCAGCCAGTGCTGAAAATCTACAGTAGGGATACTGAGGAAAGGTCTGCTTTTCAGTCCTTTAGACCTGAGTATAATTCCTTGGTTATGAAAAGACTTAGTATCCTGCAATCAGGTCTCACATAGTTCCAAAAACTAGTTTCAATTTGTCATTCTTTGTCCTGTTTTTAATGACTGGAAGAACAATGAACTTTACCTAGTTTTCTTTAACGTAAGGTGACTTTATACAGTTTTGCCCTAATATTATTACTGTTTGGATTAAACATCCTTGTAAAAGGGATATGCTAACCTTTACTTGTAATTTAAAAGAAAATGCATTGTATTTTATTCCGTGGAGAAAAACAAAACAAAGGAAGTAATGGATTGGAGTTATTCCAAGCACAACTGAGTAATGGCAAAGACAGGATTTAGTTGCCTCAGGAAGACTGGGGCAATCTAATAGCCAATCTAAAGACTTTGTGTATGTATTTATATTCTTTCATGGTATATTTGCCTTTTTCTCCATTTATATCATTTTCCCTCCATGGTAGCCAGGTGCTTTATGCTCCGATTTGGATCTGATTGCAGCTGCATGCATTTTCCATTCCAGTAGCACTCCAAAAAAAGAGACAGGGAAGATGACGGGGAGCATACATGTACATTCACCAAGGCATTGCACAATCTTTTTCATTAAATACATAAATTGCAACCTGATGTAACATTTTGGTTGAATATCCATTTTTCACAGTTTCAGAGCTAAATTCTTTACTGCAATATCTATGGGACAGGGCTACTCTTTTCCTCTTATTCATAGTGTACATAAGTTGTACATTATGGACATTATCTGTTAATGACAGTGGTAGTACCTTTCAGTTAAATATGAAGACATTAAATTATAAAACCATATTAGCTTGCCAACATTCAACTATGAACATTAAAATTAAAATTATATAGTTTCATGACAAAACTTTTAAGACCCATTGATACATCAAACCAAACAAAAACAACAAAAAACCACTAGACTATAGGTCCTTTTTAGCAACTCTAGAAGAAGACAGAGATAGCTTGACCTGAATTTCATGCTTTTCTTCTCGAGGAACTAAGGAATTTCATTAAAATAATTATGTGGTCTAGCTAAGCTATTTAAATCACCCCTCTCCCTAGGAAGAAAATCAAATTCAACAGTTCTACAAATGGACATAGCAAGAACAATTATATTATTAGGAAGAGTGCACTGTGTACTCATGAGAAGGAAACACCTGTTTTCTTTCGGTGTTTCAGCTGAGGCTGGTACTTGCCTTGTCTTTCTGTAGAAGGAATCAGTCCCTGCTTTTTGTAGCTACTGAATGAGGAGTGGAAGATCACTGCCACCACGTAGTTTTATAAATCTGCCTTCTTTCCCTTCAGGTTCCTTCCTTCTAAAGTGTGGTAGTCTTTAGGACAGTCCTTCAGTATCCTCAGGACACTGAAGAAGATTTGTTGCTCCAAAAGTTACTTTATCTTCCCTGATATCCTTAAAAGCAGGAGAAGGTGACGCACCCCCTCTCTTCCCTCTCTTGTGTAACCCTGCTAACTCTGCCTCCACTCTCCACTGGGCAGAAAGGTATACAGGGATATTGCCACTTGTCCCACTTATATAGATAAGAACTATATAGAGACTAGCAATGAACTGTGAGGCGTGGCAGAGGGCCTACTAAGAAGGTAATTCAACTTTTATTTCTACTTTTACCCTTTGCATAAACGTACTGATATTATCAAATGAGCACTCATAAAGCCCTCAATAGCCTCTGAAATACATATCAATAAAATATTAATGCTTTTTGTTAGTTTGCAGGTAGGCCCAAAGCATGTACCTGGATGTAGCCTCAGATTAAGATATAAAAATGTCAAAACAATTTTGCCATTGGGGGTAGCTTAATTTTGTTTATTTGGAACACAGAGAAGTTCTTCAGTGGTTTTCCAAAAGCAATTTCAGACACCTTTTTTTTTGGGGGGGGGGGGGGGGGGGGTGTTGAGGTGGTTTTTATTAATATTTTATGCAAATATTTAAACTTGGATTAATATAGATATATATAATTATGCTGTAGTCAGGTATAGAATGGCACAGTTAATTTTTATCTCATCATCATTCTTTAATGTCCTGGCACTGCAGTTGGTTTTACTGTATAAGAAGCAGTATTTAGGATTCAGATGATAAATCTCTGGATGATCTCCAATAGGATTGATTTAGGCCCATATCAAGCCTGATGGCTTGTTAAATCTTCAAATATCATTTTAGATTCAAGCAGTACTCAGTTCACATCATGTTTGATAGAAGAAAAAGGTAATATAAAGTAGTTCTGTTACCCATGAAAAATGGAGACTGAGGAAAGAATGAAAAATAAAGGAAAAGAAACTCTTAAAATACACAAAAAGAAAAACAGAACAAAAAATGCAAAGAGAAACCTCCATTCCTAGGTTTCAAGAAAAAGGTTCTCTCTAATTCTCTACAGTAACTTGCAGACCACTCGCTCAGAATATAGCATAGCAGAAAACCCTACAGTATTAAGTCCTTTAAACTTGCTTGCTCTGTATATCTTGTCCAGTGACCCAGAGTCAGTAGGTCAAAATGCCTGTATCTGAGAGACTAGAAGAATAAGTACAGCAACATTAGTCAGTAACTTTGTTTATTGTAGCAAGCTAAAAATTGGCCACATTGTGGCTCAATTTTCAAGATAAGCAGGAAAAAAAAAAAAGGGGGGGGGGGGAATTTCACCTGTAACCCATGATTTTTTATGGTCTCAGAGAGAAACAGATACGGGATGCAAAGTGATCTTCTGTGGAGCCCATATATCTCCTTGGAAATAGAGTGCTGATAAAAGTCTAGTTTGAGTCTTTCACAAGTTACCACACATTTATTAATTTCAGATGCAACAAATTGCAACTGGGTTCTGAAAAATAAATTAGGTTCTTTCCAACTCTATAATACTCTTTCTGAAGCCCTCATCTGAGCCTTTATCTACACCCATAACATTTTCAAATGACCCAGCCAAAGGAGATGCTCACTTTGATCTCTCTCACAACCCTGATAAAGTGAGAGGAGAACACAACGATTCCAGAGTGTAGTTTGTTTAGAGTATTTTTCCCAAGGTATATATCCAATGGGATAGGAGGGGGTGAATTACATGCACATTCATTTTGTAAATGGAGTTATTACATGTGCATGGAGCTGATGTAACATCCCATCCACTGTGCTAGAGTCTCCTGTCCCAGCATGTTGTGTAAAAGAACAGCTGCCACAGGAAAACTGTGGGAGACATATGCTTAGAGCTGAAGTGGTGAATGTGGGTCTAAAATCATCAAAAGCAAGAGAAATGATGAATCTGAATCTCACTTCGATGGCTCCAACCACTGGACTACAAAATATGAAGACAAGTCTGCATTCCTCTCAGTCAGTGGTGCTTAGTGTCTCCAAACTTGAATACTTTTCTTAGCAGAAATATTTGGAGAATGTGACCCTTATTCACAAATTGTTTTGAGATAGTGCAGATGATGAATTTATTACTTTTTGCAAATATTATCTGAGCAAATATTATCTGAGTATACATACTGATGCATTCCTCTGCTTGTTTTTACTGTTAGAGTGAAGAAAACATGCACACTCCTTTGAATTTAAAAATTAGAAAACAAACCCTCACCCCTCCCATTTCGGTCCCCTTCTGATTCTTTCTGTTCCTCCAAACGAAAAAAGAAAAACAATACAAAACCAAAAACAAACAAACAAACAAACAAAAAACTATATGTGGGAGTGGGTGCAAAGATGTTGTCTGTCTTGCTCTTTCTGTTTTTTAAATGTAATTTTGCTTCATAATTACATGCACACAAAACAAAACCCAAACAAACAAAAATAAACAAACAAAACATCCTCAGAATCTCAGGAAAGGATATGTGCTTTCAAAGTTCAGAATTCAACAATTTTCCCAAAATAGTACATTTTAACAGCAAAAAAATTCATCATAATATACAGTTCTAAAAGACAAAACAGTAAAGGATTTTCCCCTAAAACTCATTTCTTGGCCAGGTGTGGTGCCACCTACTGAATTGTGAGCATTTCCCAGACTCAGAGCAATACTGTATCTCAGGACATGCACGCTAAGATGGTTTTACTCCATGAATTCCTTCCTGAGATGCTCTGCTGATATATTAGATGATCACCCACAGTTTTTATATCTATATAGATTTTACAGTAGATTGAGAACTTTAATGAAAAGAGCATGAATCACACAAAACAATTTAAATCTAATTTCCCTCTAGGTGTTTCAGGCAGTAATTCTTATTGACCTTTAACTTTTTTTAATGGTTAAATTAACAGCATTAATAAAATGTTACTGTCATTAATGTTGCCCCATAATTCTGCAGACAATAGCTAGCAATTCACCAACATTATGAGTTTCTGTGATCTGATTCAGTCTTATAGACTTAATGCATGCAATTAAATTATTTTATGCAGAGTAAATATTTGCAGTCCTTTTCTGCTTTCTTGTGCCCCAACCTAAGCAAATAAACTGACTGCCAGCACCAGTCTCATGCTTCTCATGTGAAACCTATTGTGAAGTTTCAAAGCTCAGTACCGTAAGAGAGAACCTGATGTACTTCTAAATAAATTCACAGACTAATTTGCTTAATAGTTTTGAACAATTACAGTTATGGCCCCAGTCATTTGTCTAAAAAATCATTCCGTGGGAAATTAAATGCAAGTAGAAGAAAATCATTTTTGAATGACGTTCTTCCCTTTTTCTTTTCCACTGCTTAAATGTCTCCCCAGAATAAAGTATTTTTCCTACATCCATTTTTCACAACACAAACAATTTTTCTGTCTTGGATTTTGAAAGCAATTTTCAGGAAAGAAAAAGACATCACTTATATGTGATAACTGTAATAAAAGATTGACTTTCTAGGATGAGGCAATGACTAATCCAGCACAACTGATTATGGAGAGGTTGCAGAAGACTTTTGTTTAGCATTGCTTTCCTTCACTTGTATCTCAACAGGAATTGCCTAATCACTGATGAGACAACAATTTCAAAGAGTATGCACCAACTGAAAAATTCTTTAAAGGGATTCTTAAAAGCCTTGATTGGCTATCAATCCTTAAATCCTTAAAAGACTTCTAATTGAATGTTTAAATGAATTATTCAAGATCATACCACATCAACAGCAAATCGAGGAATAGACACTAACAGTATATGAGGGTTTTGTTTCTTATCTGTCTTGTCTCTTCTTGTTTCTAGTATCTGAGATCCTGACACATGCACACACACACTCTCTCTCCCCTTGTACATCGCTGCACAGTATTTAAGTAATCAGCATTTGACATGGTCGGGTAAAGCTGGAGGACAGGTTGTGAAAGAACCAGTTTCAAGACTACCTCTAGGTTTTGAGAGATGCACATTTATAATTTGATATCTGCTGAAATCCAGTTTTTACTCAGTATATTTTGAACAAGTTTCACTAACTTTTTCCAAGGCTGATGGTGGTAGAAGAAATAATACTCACTGTTAACAAAATAGTAGCACTTCCTCAGAGTTCTCAATCAAAAAGGTTTACCTTTGGTAACTTGAAGTTTGTCACATAAATAATTATTATTGCCACACAATGCACCAGCGAATAATGCATTTTTCTAAACCAGTTATTCAATTAAAATTGGAATTTCAAATTAGTTTAGGGAAATCACCAGGATTCCCAGCAGCTCTTCAAACTTCATATGTGACGCAGTACTTTCATTGTCTGAGACATGCTTAAAATCAGATGAAGGTAAAAGGTGAAGCCCTGCACTTCTGCAATCAATAGCACAATTCTGGGAAAGCCTGGGCTCTACCCCTCTACTTTTGTTGTTGATGTAAAATACACACCCTGCTCTCAGTAGTGCTGATGAGACAGCAGTAACATGCCTGCATCTACAGTAAATGGATGTCCAGGTCAATTTTTTTCTTGTTGAGTACATCCAAGAGAAAGTTGGTTCTTACACATGAATCAGCTACCAGGAGGACCTCATGAGAGTAATAAGGAACCTAAAGCTTTGTGCTAATGATCCCTGTCCTAAATTTCTTACACTCAGGTGCAATAAACAATACAAGTTCTCTTATATTAAGATATGAACAAATTTGCTGAAATAGGTCTGTCCTACCTAGTTTTGCTAGCAAACAGAGGGTATGACACCATTAAGATTTTTCCTTCTTCTGGGTTAGTTGTTGGAGGGTTTGTTTGTTTTGTTTTGTTTTCCTTGTCAATTAAGTTCCCAGTTGACATTCAGCTGTTACAAAATACACATGGTAGCAAGAGTAATCACAACTAATGCCTTTGCTAGCCAGCTGGTTTCAACACTTGTATACAACCAGTCTCTAGACTGTCCTCATTCAGGGTGTCCCTCAAAATCAAGGGTCAAGGGAGCTGATGCAAAATGTGGCATCCCCATAATCAGATGGCATTGGGTGACTGTCTTGATGATGCTGGAGCTACACAGCTTTTGTTGGCTACCTGGGACTTCACAGACAACTTAGGATGTTGATCTAGGGATACATTCAGAGAGTTTTTTTGACAGTCCGTGTTTCTCCTTTTGCAGTACCAGTCAGCATTGGCAGAATTGTTCAGCTTCTACATGCTAAAAAGAGACTTTTCCTCTCTCTCTTGAATTCACTCACAAATGCCATTTAAAACATGATTACTACTGTTATTTTGAACTTTCAGGTTATATCCTGAGTGTGATGTTTTTCATCACACTTTCAGTTAAGAGGGATTTAGTTAAATTATTTGTGTTTCAGTTCTTTTCTTTCCTTGGGGATGAGAATATACCATTGTTTTTATTCTCATTTGTGTTCCTGAATTTAATGCCCATCAGAGAGCATAGACTGGGGCAGGCCACACAATAAGGCTTTGAATAGCAACCCTCAAGAAGGAGCCAATGGAAATATTTTTTTCCATCATTAGATACATTTAAAGGACCAAACTAAACAGAATAGCAAGGCTTCTCCACCTGCAAAATATGGGCTTCCACAAGCACCCTTCACTTAATTGAGATGGTACAGTTGAAGAGGAACACTGAAGGAAAGTAAATGTGGCAGAACGGGGCTCAGAGAAGGCAAACAGCTGTGTTATAAAGCTGCTTATATGTTCACACCAAATGATTCTCAGTGAGCAAAATATTACCAAGGGCGACAAGAAATGCTTCCTTGAGCACATTGGCAGTGAGTGAAGGGGGACAGTACTAGTCTACAAAGGGAGAAAGCTATTGGTAGGTAATGGCTGGAAAGCCAAAGAGTTCAAGAGTTCAGAAAGTTTCTTCTCACAACTTTCACTAAAAACCAAAACAACAACAACAACAAAAAAAACTGTGATGAGGTGTTCATCACAGCTAATGTCTAGCAATGGATGCCACTTCCAACAAAAACATGAAAAAATGGGCTGGAAAGTACTACATGTAGTGACTTTCCAATGAAATGGCCCTTATGAATTTATGCAAGGATACTTCAAAGGATGAGCTGACATGGTGTTAGGAATACGAGAACTGAAATACAAGATCAGGGAATCATGCTGAGTTCTTGAAGTTGGGACTGCATCTAGCCTAAGTTTAAATCTGCATAACTACAGAATTTAACCTCAAATTTGTAATATAAGATGAACACAGGGATTAACACCTGTATTAACGCCTGTAACAACACAGAATTCTTGACATATGAATCTTGCTTTCTTTTTTTTCTTTTTTTTTTTTTTTTTTCCCAATGTTTTCTCTCCTTTTTATGTCATCTAGTAAAACTTCTTCTGTTAAATGTAATGTAAGAAAAATTTTACCCCTGTCACCTGAAATTTGAAAATTCTCCAAAACCTGGGCTACAGCCATAGATTTTAAGATGTGTCCATTCAAATAAAGCTGGGCTATAAAGAAAAGAAATTTCTGAAAATGCTAAGCATACTGCACTTAGTGGTAGGATTCGTCTCATCAACATTTACACTTTTACAAACAAGACTTCACTAGCCTCCCTGAGCTCCTACAGCTCCCATTTAGATGCAGTGGAGGCAAAAAAAGGCATTTATAGGGCACAATTAATCTAGCTCTATTAGATATCTTCATTCGGATGTGAGGAATTATGCTGCAGAAATGCTTTGACTATAAAGCTAAGTTGGAATGATTAAAATTCGATAAATTCCATCCCCCATCTTAATGCAAAAAATTGAAGTTGCAGTTTTCTGTAAAAATAAACAGATGCAACAACCAATCACCCCTGTCTCTAACTGTGCCAAAAGATGTATCAATGAATTTAGAATGAGGCTTTTTGTTCCAGAAGGGGCAGTAGGGTAAGTAGTAAAATGAACAAACAGTGTCTAATTCATCCCATATTTTCAAAGGTAAGTTCAGCTAAAATAATCTATACCAAACTTTGTATTTTATTGTGAGATTCAGAGACACATATTAAACATTTTCTTTCTACTTCATGTTCATTTAGACAGATAAGAAACAGATACTAAAATCTGTATATGAACATCTCTGAGCCTTGAGAATGTTCAGATCTGCCTATCGCTTTCATTATTTGCTTGCACAATGTTATTTCTAGGGTTTTCCTTAAGTGGTTTCTGTGATTTCTCTCTTGGTTGTCCTAGCTCTTGGGAGAGATATAAATATAACCCATAACAGTCTTCTGATTTGCTTGTTTAACCTGATAAGGGTCTAGAAAGATTCATTTACTTTTCATACCTTTGCTAATAAGGAGACATTAGCAATCAGAAGATATTTCCATTCAGCATTTGATTCACACCATAAAGAAGTGTAGTGTTACATTTCTCTTACAGCGTTGGCCTTGTTCTACAGGTCTTAATTAAGGACTGATTTAAATTCCATCCTTAATGAATACATGGACAAAAAAAAAATTAAGTCTCTCTGATTATCTGAGCTTATTTGAATCAAGCTTATCTGAGACTGAAAATAATTGAAAAGCTTAAGGTGACAGACTAAGAAGAGATTACTCTAATGTAATCAAGACACTAAATATACAAGGCTGCCAATATAGTTATCAGATATTGATCAAGTGTTTGCACAGAAGAAACAGAAGTGAATATTTATTTCAAAATTAATTACAATATATTCCAGAACGATCAGCTGTTTTCCCTCACTTTGTACATACTCAAGAGATCTCATTAAAGCAACAAAATACATCAACAAGTGCAGATATTGCTGCTTTCATGATAACCTGTTTAAACTGGGGAAGCATCTATTTTTCCTGTGTACTTTTAGACAATGTAGAATAAGAAAAGACAATTGAAAGTGGCACCACAATTTAACTTAGATTTTTGACTCTTTTAAGAACGTAATCTTCAATCTTTCAATCTTCTATCATTAGAGATTTTTTTGACACAATTGAACACAATATAATTTAAAAGTATCATTTTTCTTAGTTTGTGTGCTTTTTATAAAGTCATGTAGTGACTTACGTATCAAATCTGAAAATATTGAAGTATTTCCCATTTATTCCCAGTTTGAGTGAATTTTCCTTTTATAATAAGTCCTGCCAAAACTAAGCCTGTGAATTTTTCACCTGTAACTATATTTTGTGCTGAGTACTATGACTTGAAAATATTCTTCTGCTGAGTTGATGGGGTTTTATATTTGGAAATCTTTTGAAGTCAGAGAGTGATGTTACAGCAATCCAATAGCATATAAGAGAAAATAACAACAAAAGAACTTGTATGGTTTCTCTTGCTGTGAAACTGGTAGGTCTAATATAGCATGGCAGCAGTGAATGCCAGATAGGAAATAAATATTTAATTAAAGAATCAGCTTTTATTTTCACTTTCAATTGAATTATTTTTCTTTCTCTTCAATTTCTTTAGTCTAATGGACCTACACAATGTACAGAGACTAGAGAAGAGCACACCTTTGAAACCATAGTCTTGGACAAACTTATTTGCAACTATATTTAAACACATGCACTTTGTAAATGTATATTCATTTTTACAGTAAAGAGGGTGGAATATTTCAAGTTGGATATAAACTATATTTCCTGCTTTTTTTTTCTTTTTTTTTTTTCTGTTGATCATTTAAAACTTTGTATTATCTTTTATTGTTTCCCTTTTCATTTCTCTTCTTTTTTCTAAATAAAACTGCATAAACATGAAAAAAATACATAAACATTTGTAAATACGTAAAGTACGCAAACATTAATCTCACTTAAACATTTGAATTCCCTCTGATTAATTCTTTCACTTCTGGAAGACTTAAGGTCATAATAAAAAAAATTCTAAACAACTGCACTGTTTTGTTTGTTTGTTTGTTTGTTTTCCAATCGAAATCTAAAGGTGGTACACAGACCATAATGTTACCTGACCTTACAGACAAAAATTTTTTTTTTGATTTAATGCCATTACACATGCCTTGTTCAAATGCATGACTGCAAAAGAGTTTTATTTTTCTTATGTAGAATTGTCACAACATCTCTTCTCAATCCCACCTGGTCTGATACTTAATTTATATAAGGGAACTAAAACTAAGAGCTTGGCTATGAAAATCAAATAGAAGACTCAATATTACTGAGGAATAACTCGATATCTCCTGATTAAATCAGAGCATATAATAAGAAAACAACAACAAAAGTATTGCCTCTTCACTGATACTTTTCACTGACTTGCTGATCACACTGCTGTAATACACCACAGATCCTGAAATTCCCTAGACCCTTCTGAATCATGAACATGAATCATGACCCTTCTGAATCTGAACACATCAGCTTTCCCCGCCTATACCCATCCCCTCGTTTTAGTTCAGACCCTTCCATGACAAAAAATAAATGAGTTTTTAGGTACCACGAGAGCCATTTCTGGTCACTTTCTTTCCCATCCTTCTAGGAAAATGGGCTATTCTACTTTGACAGGTCACACAGTTCACTACTGTAGAGAGATTCCAGTGGCATCAAGTCTTCGTCCTCAAGTCAAAACCTCTCATCCTACCTTTTAGTTTTGTCTACTTTTCCCCACTTTTAGCTTTGTCACTGTTTCATGTGCTTGAAAAAAGTCATCTTTGTATTCAATACCTCTGCTTTGCTAGGACTGGCATATTCACTGAGTCTCCTAGTCTATGCGAATTTTAAGAAAGAAGCTACAACAGCTGTCCTTGCTTCTTTTTTCCACCTCCTCTGGGAACCATGTCCTTGGGATTTCAGGCATCTTCTAATCCATCTCACCACTCCTCCCATAATTCTGCTTGCTTAACAGAGCTTTGTCACAGCTTGTACAAAGTCCAGTTCTTTGAGGACTACCTGAACTCTGCACCTTTGTTTTCCTTTGAAATATTGTTGGATGCTTGAGGACTAAAACTGAAGGCTCTTTGTGTATGTCTGATGGATACTGGGTTTGTGAGCTTCATTGTTCTGTTTCTTTGACATTTGTGAGACAGAAATGTCCCCAGCTTAAAAATAATACCAATTTTATTCTCATGAGAACTTTCATTTATGGCTATGTGATTTTTTCATTTGACTTCACACAGCTGTTTGGCAGGCCCATTGTTAAAGACACAATGAATTTAAGATAATTGCAAGATATCTGTTCTTTCTCCAAATGCCTATCCCTTATACTAAGATCTTTTCTACAATCTGATGGGATGTTCTGGAAGCTCAGCCCTTAAAGATCCAGTCTTAAATAAAGTCTTCCAAGAAAAAAATAAAAATCTTACAGATAAAACCTTTCAAGTAGAAAAAGAAAAATGATACAAAATATGAAAACAGGACAACTATGGACATTGGCTATAAGTATTAACCAGGTTGTTTAGTAAAACTGCTCACATACTCTGGGAACTGTTCTGCAAGGATACCTGAAAGTGCTGCCTGGGCTCTAGGAAACAACAGAATCTCTGGGATAAGGGCAGTAGAATTTTTATTTATTTATTTGTTTTTCTGTACCAAGGAGAGGAATAACCCCAGGTACTATTACAGGCCAGAGAACAACTGGCTGGAAGGCAGCTTTGTAGATAAGGAGGTACTGGTAGGCAACAACATGAACAGCACCCTGGGCTGCATTAGCAAGAGTGTGGCCAGCAGATCAAGGGCATTGATTCTTTCCTCCTTTGACCAGCACTTGTGAGACCCAATCAAGGGGACTTTGTCCAGTTTCAAGCACCCCAATAGAGGAAAGACACAGATGGGCTGGAGATTGACCAAGATGGTTAGAGGAGTGGCACATGTGATGTAAGTGTGGGTGGCTGAGAGAACTGAGGGGATTTCACCTCAAAGACTGAGAACTACCTGCTGGGAAGGTGTAGAGATGATGGAGCCAAACTATTTTCAAAGGTGCGTGATGGCAGGATGAGAGGCAAAGGATACAATCTGGAGTATGTGGAATTCCCATCAGAGACAGGAAAACCTACTTCACCTTGGGGTGGTCAGGTGCTAGTGCAGGCTGCCCAAAAAAGGCTGGGAAATCTTCATCTCTGGAGATACTCCAAACTCAGCTGGTCCCAGAACAACTTCACCTTCCAGCCTGAATGATTTTGTGACTCTGCATCTCGGATATTGCAGGAGTAGGGCCCTGTAAGCCCTCCCGTATTTCTCTCCTCCATGGGATTTATGAGGTGCAATAACAACTAGTCTATAGCACACATATTTTTAGTGACAACCTCATGTGACTGGAAAGAACCTTCTGTGACATCCATTGCTTTTTATGAATACTGCTTTCACCACAGGAATTCTGTGACTCATTTTATTTTAAAAATAGCAATCTGTATCAATTATTACCTTTTCCTACTTTTTCTGGCTTTTATAATACTGTAAATATCACAGAATCATAGAATCACAGAATTTCTAGGTTGGAAGAGACCTCTAGATCATCGAGTCCAACCTCTGACCTAACACTAACAAGTCCTCCACTAAACCATATCACTAAGCTCTACATCTAAACGTCTTTTAAAGACTTCCAGGGATGGTGACTCCACTATTTCCCTGGGCAGCCTGTTCCAATGCCTAACAACCCTTTCGGTAAAGAAATACTTCCTAACATCCAACCTAAAACTCCCCTGGCGCAACTTTAGCCCATTCCCCCTCATCCTGTCACTAGGAACGTGGGAGAACAGGCCAACCCCCACCTCACTACAGCCTCTTTTAAGGTACCTGTAAGGTCGCCCCTGAGCCTCCTCTTCTCCAGGCTGAATAAGCCCAGCTAAATATCCATCATTTTCAAAACAAGTTTAGAAAAGTATAGGAATATTTTGGTCAGGTGTATGTTAAACAATATTGTCAATTTAACATTATGGTCTAAATACGGCTGAGAAACAGAGTTCTCAATTTTTGACTCTACAAAACTTTTCAGTAAGTGAAACTTTAAATCTTCAATGCTTTACACTAAGTGAAATAACTTCAGACATACTTAATGTGCATTCCATAACTATTTTATAGCAGGGTTCTTTTCTCCCCTCCATTCACCCTCCCCTTTTATTTTTTTATTTATTCACTTTTTAAAGAGGAAGATGAGGATAAAATTAGGAAAAATCATATGTCCTTAAGGACGAGAAGTAACAGAAGTGGGATAAATGTGCAGTGTCAACTGATAATGCTAACAACCTTAACTGCTGGCACTAATCAATGCCAGAATGATTAGGAGCTACTGATATGCTGATGCTGAAATATGTAAATGAGATAATATTATGCGCACATGGGGTACTGTCAGTAGAGATAGATGACTATCAATGGCCTGATTAAGTAGATTCTAATGAATCTTCTATATCAAAACAGTAAAAGAGATTGCTGAATTTAGCTAAAGAAAAACAGAGGGAACCTGCTTCTATACAAAGTGGAAACATGCCTTCAGAGGCTGGCAGAGAACCATTTAAAGGCTGCTGTTACAACAAAGATGAGTATTATTTTAATCTGGAAATTAAAATATAATTTCTATGTGTGGAAGGCATGAAGTTGCAGAACAGCTATTCAGGAGGAATACATGTAGGTACAAAACCAGTGCAAATACCAATGCTGCATGTAAATGATTTTTTTTTTAACCTCTAGAAAATCACACACACACACAAAAAGAATAATAATATGGAAAAAAAATATCTGGATGGGTCTTTAGCAAACACTGGAGATTTTTCCTAACTCAAAAGTTAAGAAATTTCAAAATTAAACCTGTCTGCCTCCTCAAAATTTATATTGCCCTCATCCATATACATGCTTTTGACAGAACTCTTGTTCAATGCACAGGCACTGGAATGTCAGCAGTGTATGTAAAAGGACGTGCAGAAATAACAGATAGATGAAGAAGATACTAAGTGGGTACAACTCTACAGAATGGGATTCCAATCCTGTCTGTCAAAGAAATTCAAAGTTTCTATTTTAAGGATAGCATTCAAATATAGCTGAATGTTTCTATTTCCAGGATAGCTTTCAGCATTCTCTATATCTTTCCCCTTGAAGTACATTAGAAGTTCAAAAAACATCTGTTTTTTCCCTGACTTTCCAGAGTCAGCACTGACTAGTTCTCACTTTTTGCTTACAGAAAGCAGCCAACAGGGACATTTTAAACAGGCAAGTGTTGACCATAGTTTTAAATTAAAGAAACAATTAACCACAAGCAAAGGGCTGGGCCTTAAAAAATGAAGGATGTTGAAATGATGTCTATTTTCCAGTGTTTATTCATGTTTCTTCAAAATTTGAAAAGAATACATGGATTTTTTTCAAGTCTGTTATATTCTGATCTTCATACATGAACCACCATTATGTCCTGATTATGTACTTACAGGAGAGCATGCAAACAACTTTAAAAAATTACAATTATTTTAGGTTTGCAACCTCTGTCTTTTTGTTTGCAAGGGTATAATTCAAAAGGACATAGTTGCTCTCAACTGCCAGCCAGAACTGAACTTGTGCTAGGTCAAAAAGTGTTTGCAGAAGCAAGTTTATACAATAATTCATGTATCATAATGCTCCACATGGAGCAAGTTTGATATGGTCTGGTCCTAGAAATGATGTCTCAGGTAGGAAGTATTTGATAACTTTAAAATCTCTTTAACATTTCTAGATAAATTATTAATAAGGAAGCAAACAAACTAATGTTTGCACTTCAGGCTGCTCCTACAATACTTTGTGCTTTTATTCTGTAGTTCCAAAGAAGGGACATAAGTTAATTAACAACTGTTTTACTAGGGTCCCACTGACATCACTGATGATGCACATTCAAAGTAAAGAATGAATGTGTCTGGGTTGCTTTTGATGTAGTTCTTTTCTGAAGTGCTGGCAGAATATTTTAAAACCATCAAAATGCACTTTGCTCTCTGTCAACAAATTCAGGGCTTTAAAAAAATGTAACCTTCAGGTAAATACCATGCTTTGCCATTTTGAACAGAAAAAGAGATTTAACAGAAGCTGTGAATATGCAAAGTGAGTAGTTTCATGGAACATGATGTGCATCCTGAAGAATAAATGTAAACAAACAGCTGTTACAAACTCATAAAATGTCCCATGTGAAACTGGGAGAATCGTTTGTACAAAACCTGAGCACTTGCATCAGAATGTAAGAATTACGTGACGGTTTAGCATACCTCTGCCAAACTATCAATGCATGTTCTAAGAAAAAAGATGGCATTTGCCTGAGAAAAGGGAAATACCCTTTCAACTTCTCATTTAAAATCATGATATTATTCATGAAATAATGTTTCACATTCTCCATCTGCATTTTTTTCTACTACTTTTTTTAATTACTTATATATTATTTTTTTTTACTAATATTGGCCTGAATTTACTTGATCCAGACTCTAGAAAGATGAGAAAAGACGTAGTTGGGAATCCTGCCCACTCTGTTTTGCAAAATACAATTTATGTGATTTCTAGACAAATACTAATGAGGACTCAGGAATACCTATTGCAAAACTGTAAACAATCATGAAATGCTATTAATGATTCCCTTTAAGTTTGGTGTTAAATAAAATGTTGCGATTCAAACATTCCCTTCGAGGCTACCAGCTTTTTATCTCCAGAGCTGATGGCAGGCAGCATATAGGGAGGCAATGTATTGTATGTGTTCAAGTTGCTCTGGCAAGCAGTGCTGGGACTCACTGAGAGAGACGAAGGAGGAAGGGACATTACAACTTGAATGAGCACAGGCATCATGGAGACAAAATAAAATCAGTACAAAGTCGTCAATACTATCAAAGTTACTTAATTGTGCTGTCCCCTTCTGGCTTGATTATTTTTTTCAGAAGGGCTAATGTGATCCCATGACATAATAGTAGGGAGGGAAAATGACCAGAAAATAATGCTTGATGTTGAAGGAAAAAAAAATAAAAACTTCATAGACCTTCAGAATCAATAAATTTCAATGTCCTCATGGTTTTCCAACTGAGTCTTTTTTTTTTTTTTTTTTTTTTTTTTTTTTTTTTTTTTTTTTTCATTTGCTAGCATTATGAATATACAACTTTAAACATATACAAGTCAAGCATGAACTTTTCAGCAGGTCATCTCTGTCTCCCTTAATAATTCTTCAGAAAGAAATGGGCACTTCCGAGATGTGAATCCATTTAACTGTTTTTGATGTCTACTTTCAAGTGATGTGAGTAGCATCTAGTAGTGCCTAATTCTCTCTAGTTTGAAGGGAGCCTAGCATGACTAGCTCACATTTGAACATCTGTAATGGAAACATTTCCTGTTGTTTAAATGAGTCCTATTTTTTTTTCTCTTTCACTAATCATATTCCACTAATTATCCAGTAAAATAAATGTGCAAGAGTCAAGAACCTTAAACGCATTTGAGCAAGTGATATTCAGCCTTAGCAACTGAAAGAAAACCTTTTGTATTACTATGAGTTCTGGAACTGTTGCTTACTTTTCAGGGCTAAACTGAGCTGTAACTTTGTTTTTAAGCACCTATGCAGACCTTTAGTCTTAAATCAGCAGAATGAGTGCAGGATTACTCAGCATGAAAAATGTGGGAAGTGACCACAAAAGTTTCTGTAGTGGCAGTAACTTTGACAAAACTTTTCTATAAATTTTCAGTATATCAAAACTTTGTAGGCAAAACTAATGAATATTAGGAAATGCAAGCATGAATAAGGCAAACAATTAGCCAAGAAAAAAGCCTGAAAAGCCAGGATATATGGCCTCGAACAACACAGCAGCCTCAAATAACAGCCTCAAACAGCTACAGGAAATAGCCACACATTTCTTCATTTGAATGCATTTCTTCTGCAGAAGCAATGTGCCTAGTGCCTTTGTTGACTCGGAGGTGAGAGGCATCATCAATTCAGAGACAACCAGGTGTCAGAAATAAAAGTGAAGAGTAGACAACCTTGAAAAATACTAATAGATGTGAATTAAAATTCAAAAGAATACATTGTGAAGACAAATGGCAAAAAATTCCACCCCTCTCTACCCCCTTCCAATATTAATCACTGGGACCAAGCTGGTTGTCTAGGTTTGCTGTATTGTCAACAATAGAAGAAAAAAAAGAGAGGAAAAACTACCACATCCAGGAGGTGATTTATCCCAGCCATCTTTGAATTCTTTGAATGCACCTCTAGAGGTGCCTCTTTCTCTTCCTGCATTGATTGTAGAGAGTGTTCAGGAGATTTATACCTGATACTCAGCATTTAGACAACTAAAGTCAAGCAAGATGAATTCTACCCTGAGGAGTAACAGCAAAAAGGTCCACCATAACTTTAGTTTTAATTGACTGAGGAGAAAGAACTGAGCATACCAGTAATTTACAGAATGACTCTAAGCCACCTTCAGGCATGAAAGGTAAATGAGGTTTTGTGATGTGTAAGACAAATTTTCTATAGCTAGAGTATTAATAATGCTCCTATATAAAGATGCGTAAGATCCCATCTAGAATTTGATGTGCAAGCATCGGTAAGAGAACTAATTAAATCAGAAATACAGTGTTTGAACTAGTCTTTTATTCTAGGCTCTAGTTAGCAATTAAAAACAAGTCCCTCAATCTTACATCAGTGATGTTCTGGAACACCCTTCTACCAAGACAGTATAAAAAAAACAGGTGGTTTTAAGATGGTGCCTGTTTGCATTGAAAACACACAAGTAGACTCAGTGAGAAGAAGGCACCTTTCAATCCAAAGGTCCTATGGACATAACTAATATAAATGGTGTAAATTACTATGTAAAGAAAAAGACACTTGACATATTCATGTTTAACTTGCCAAGTACAAATAAGCATATTCAGGATGAATAATGCAGTTTTAAATGAGATTCTTCTTCCACAAACTTTGCAAAGCACAACATTTTGCCATTTTCCTGAATTTCAAGAAAAAAATAAAAATAAAAATAAAAATAAAAATAAAAATAAAAATAAAAATAAAAATAAAAATAAAAATAAAAATAAAGGAAAGGGAAAATGTAGCTAAAAACTAGCAAATAAATAAATGAAAATAATTAAAAACAAAACAAACAAACAAACAAAAAAACCACAACAATATAGACCAAAGTATCTACAGATGTTGCTTAAATAAGTTGTCAAACTTAACTTGCTTAAATAACTCAGTCAAACAAAATTAAATTTCTTGTAACAACTTTTACTCATAATACTACAATTGTTATAGGATCTTCCAAACCTATACTGACTATACTGATGCATTGTTTTACATATGACTAGCCTTTGAATCAGTTTTCATCAGTATAAAACTTGCCTTGCTTACGTGGGTCTTTCATACATCAAGAGAGAAATGAAAAAAAAAAAAAACTTTCAAAACTATTCTTTTTTTTTTTTTTTTTTTTAATCAATAGAACTGGAAAGAGAAATTCTGTTAGGAGGAAGAATGATAGCATTGCAAATGACTTTATAAAACATGAAAAATGGTTTGATTTGCAGTCTTACCTTCATGTCACTATTGTGAGGGCTGAGCAGACTGCCTCTGGAGATGTTTCTGCTTCCCAAGGATACTCATGATGAGTTTTGCTGGAGGTCCTTGAACCTTTCCACTAGGTGCAACTTCATACTTCTGGAGGCTATGCTGGCAGGAATCTCCACAGAAGCATCTCCAAGGTGCAGTTTTACATTTTTCTTTAGGCACTGTATTTTACCTGAAGTCCGATCACTATACTAATGAAGCAACTAAGAGATATGCTGTCGTTTGTTCTGCTGAATATCCTGAATATCCTTCTCCACTCATCAAAGAATGCCTTGCTCTTGTAATCCTTCCATATATTTAAAGTAGATTTTAATATTCTGCTTAAATGATTTAAAGAGAATATTCTCCAGTAAGCATTTTTTTTTTTTTTTTAAGGCAGAAACCACTTTTAAAAGCAAAAACCTGACAAGGATCTTTGATGAGAAGCATACCCAATACACAATATTTTTAATACATGTTTTTAAAGTGCAAAAAAGTGAAAAATAAAAGGATGAGGAGGGGATAAAATAGGAAATAATAAAGTCTAGCAAGGAAGAAAAAAAAAGTGTAAACCAAGAAGAATTAAATGTAATTATCTACAGTGTGTGACAGAAAATTGAAATCACAGCTGTAAAAAGCCAAAAGTTAGTATGAGAAATAGCTTGCATTTCAGTGTCTACAACAAGCGGTGTCCCATGTAGGTAAGTATGCTTCAGAGACATTAAATCTTTTGAACTGGAAAAACTTACAAGATACATCTGCCTGCCTCAGGCAGTGATGGTTCAGCATTATTAAGAAGAACGTCAGTGGTGTGATTGGCTGTTCTATATTTGTGGCTATAAATTTATTTGCTTGCAGAAGTGACCTGTAGCAGAAGCCCTAAAATAACTATTCAATGGGGCTGGTAAGCTTTAAAGCTTTGCAATGAAACAATGAAACTGACTTTGGACTACAACAAAGAGGAGTACAAGCAGTTTTCTGATCTCACTGCAGAAAAAAAGTTGAAAATAAACTGGAGAAGTAAGCCTGGCCTTAACACTAGAAAAAGGTTGATGTTGGGGCTGTTCTTTGTGCAGGCTATCAGCTCTTTGGGCCATCCATGAAGATTCAAGAGGTATCAGAAACTGTAGATGTGACAACAGGATGATCAGTCTCAGCACAATGACGAACTAGGAGAGTCTTCAGGCATCCATGACCTCTATACGGCCAACTCAGGGATAGGCAAAACCCTCCATTGAGTCTGTGACCATTTCACAAGAGAGAGAAGAATCAAAGTGAAACTGTATCCTTTGGCATCTCTTTCAGAGAAAATGGTCCCAACCACCTGGAAAATCAGATTTCCATGAGGTGGTACTAAGATCATGTCCTTCCACTGACACTGGAAAAATTCCTATTTTATGTTAAGAAACTTAGTGCTTCTGCTGAAACCAAAGCCTGGAGCACTGGCTGAAGCATTCGAGTTGTCAGCATTAACATCTAAATACACTAGTCACGAACCTATCATACATAAAAACACACAAAAAAGAAGCATGCTTTCAAGGCTAAAGCTATTGATGACATTTACTGTCACCCCATGCTGATATTTTAATGGCACATACAGTACAGAAGACTTGTACAATGCACTGCCAAAAAGGATTTACAAAATATCTTTTCTCTCTGAAGATCAACTTGAAAAACATCACACTAAAAATGACTGTGTAACCTCAGTGTCTCCTGTATCAAATCATTAGAGGCAACTAACTCATTTTTTCCCACTCTTTGCTTATAGTAAGAAATGGTAATAATATTGTTTATTGTCATAAACTTAATTCCATCTTTGTTGACAGATTGCTGTCCCATTATCTGTCAACTCACAGGCATAATGAAGAATAGAATTTGGACTTCAAGAAAGAAATGCAACTTACCAGTAATTAGCCTTCTCTAAGACTCATTGTCTATAAATAAATATGTTCTGAGGGTACACCTACACCTTATCACTCCAGACTGCAGAGCTTTTTCCTTTTGCAGTAACCATGGAGGATACATTCACACTATTGTCATCACCTTTGGCACAACGGTATTAAAAACAAAGCATGCCATAAACAATTTTAGTCCCTTCTCAGCCACAGAGACACAGTCTAAAACATTGAAGGAATTCCTGCTAATAGAGTTCAGGATGTCTGCTCTTCCATTTTTATTTTTTTTTCACTCTCAAATTAATATCCATACATTTGTTCACACAGTGCAACTTTACACAGTTACCTGCCATAAATAATCTAGCAGAGTATCTTGCAAACAGCACTTCTAGACTGACTCTACAAAGAGTAGAGTCTTGAGCTAGGTAGCTCAAGGGTAGCTCTTGAGACAGTTCATCAGAGACAGCATAGTGCTTGGGGAAACGATAGATATACAACAGTTTAGTATCTCAACAGCCTCACAGGAATCATATAATCTCAGTTGGAAGTATCAATTCTAGAAGTTTTACAGCAAATACTGCAACATCCAAACATCCATTTAGATAACTGTTGAATCTGTCAGAGATACACACAGTCTGTAAGATTTCTGAGAAAGTCTGGACCTGAAAATATAAAAAGAGCTCTTGCTATTAAAAATACAAATTAATGCACACTTCTTGGAAGGAAAAAGGAACATGAAGGAAAGCATAAATACAAAAAGTGTCAAAGTGACATTAGGACACTATCTTCAGTAGAAATGATGGCTGCATCTTAAGAGACGGTCTTTGAAGGATAAGGTCAAAGAACCAATAACCAGAGGGGTATGAATTTATTTTATTTTACTAAGAGAGAAGATGACAACAAAGAAAGTTGTCTTTATGGATAGGGAGAATCCATGATAACAAGGAACAATAAATATAAATTCCTGTTATTCACTGGCCTGGCAGAGGGAAACATCTCAGAGCACAAGACTGAGCTGGATATTAAATTGATCTGCATACAGTGCAGATGAACTGAAAATCTACAATGGCAATGTAAAGCTTTCAGTCCTTGGCCAGTCCCTGTTTGACCTCATTTCCAAAATGGACTGCCAAACCTATAGGGTTAATAGCATACTTCCAAGCTACTTCTTGGAAAGGTGAAGAAAATTTGAGGGTCACACCTCAGTGGAAATTACCTCGATGCTGCCACCACAAGAAAAACTTTTCATACCACAAGGAAGAGCAATGCTGCCTTTCGGACTTCATCTATGCAGTAATCTCTTGGTTATTTAGACTGAGAAGTTCTGATTCCATTGTGTCATGATGGAAAAGCTAGTGGGAAGTGCCTCCTTGAGAACGCATATTAGGACAGCCATTTCTGGTTGCTTCAGAATGAAAGCCCCCCCCTCCCCCGGTACCAAGGTTGGTGGTAAGTATTCCAATTTGGCCACATTAGCTTTTTATGATTTTGGGCTCATGGATGAGAAGAGGCTTTTGTAGCATCTCAGGATACTAACTGCTGCCTTCCCCTTCTACTCTTAAAAGTAATGAGAAAGAAAGCACAAAGAAGCATGCCTTAGTTTGAGGCAGTAAAGACATTTTTCATATTGGTGACAAGATATAATTAAAATATTTCAGATTGGACAAGGCAAAAAGTAACAATGAAAGAAGTCCCTGATGAAGATTAAATAAACAAGGAATAACTGTGTAGATACTGTCATACATAATGAGCTAAGAATGAGAGAAGATGAGTGCAAGTGCAGGTACCGTAAACAGGATATTTGAGCAATAAGGTGCACATAAACCCAGATGTGACTGGGCAAACAGAAAAGGAAAAAATAAAAGAAATTAGAAAAAAATTATTTGTGGAGCAGGAGACACGCTCCTTTTTACTCTTACAGAAGTCTGTGCACTGAGAATAATTAGTGTTTTTTTGTTTTGTTTTGTTTTTTTTTTTTTTCCCCAAAATGATGAAATGAACTCACAATCTGAATTTGAGCAAAGTGGTTTTAAAACTAAACTAAATAAGGTTTACAGCATAAAAATCTGCCACGAATAGCACAGTCTCTTCAAAATACAAATGCACTTCAAAATCAATACTGAAAGTTTTACATTTACTATAGTAACACAGGCTGCTAGGTTAGTTTTCTTTTTTTTTTTTTTTTTTTTTTTTCTCCTTACAAAATCCAAGACCAGCTCTTGCAAGCCTAAATTTGTTCTCTCCAGAACCCACTTCTTCAGAGCCTCCAAAGAGAGTGTTATTACTGAGACACACATATTTTCACACATCAGCATCTCCCAGATTCCACCAGCACTGTCAGAAAATTTCATATGTTGCTAAGACCTACAGGAAAGTGGAACTGCCCACTTCTTTATTTTTATTTCTATTTTTATTTTTTCAGTGATGAGTGCCTCATGGTCTCCATTGCTTTGGCCAAATCTAATCATGAAAACATGCTAGGAATGTTCCACAGTTAGTGCATTGGAAGCTTAGGATCAGTTTGCTGCATTACTTCATTTTCTGTGCAAAGCAGCCACTCCTGAACTTAGAATAGCAGATTATAAAGACTGGTTAATATTAGTGCCACATGTTCAGCATTAAGGTGTGACATGAAGCAAGTTTTCAGGTTGCACCAGTTTAAAATAAAGACAAAAATATCTTACTCAGTATTTCATTATTGACTACATGCAAGAGATGGGTAATACTGGTGACATTTCTTGATGACATTAAGTTGAGACATATACTTAATGCAGAAATCAATGAGGATACCACCCAGGAAGACAAACATATCTTAATGCTTAATATTAACAGAAATAGGTTTTAAGCCAGTGGTGGGTCATCATGCTGGTCAGGGGCTGGAGTATGTTACAAGAAAGAAGGCCGAGGAACCGGGTTCATTCAGCCCAGTTTATTCAGAGAAGGCTCAGTAGAGACTCAATTGCAACCTGATGGAAGAACACCAGAGAAAACAGAGCCTAACTCCTCTAAGGGAAGAAAGATATGATGAAAAGCAACAGACATTGTTGGAACACTGAAAATTCTGACCAGAAATAAATTATTTTTATTTTTAACCATAAGTATTCTTAAACACAAACCCAGAGACGTTGTGGGACCTTCATCACTGGAGCATATCCAAGACTCAACTTGAAATGGCCCTCAGCAACCTGATCTGATTAGACCTGCATTGAGCAGGGAGAGGTTGGACTAGATAAACTCACGAGGTGCATTTAAAACCCAAAATGCTCCACAAGCCTATGAAAATTCATTCAAAAGGAGAGAAAAAAACGCTAGTTAGACCTAAAAATAAAATAAAATAGAATAAAAAAAGACAAGGAAAAAGAAAAGGAAAGGGGAAAAGGGGAAAAGGAAAATACCATGGTTAATTTTAGGGAGCAAAACAAGCAGGTTCCCAATCGGAAAAGTTCTTAAACAGTAAGGACAACAAAAATCTAGTTATTTTTGAAATAAAATTAGATCAATATATGAAACGGAGTGAAAGAAAATGATTGGATTAGCAACCCTGAAAGCATCACATCCCTCTGTTTTATGTTGATACTCAGTTATGACAACTCTAAATCCCTTTTTAAAACTCTATTTCCAAATCACCAGTGATTTTTACATAAACACACATGTTTTTACATAAACACACAAGGCAGTGAAGGAATATCTACCAAAGCAGCATTTTTTGACCAGTATGGAATACTCAAAAGAATTTCTCTGGCAACCACAGCAAAAAAGCAGTACTCAGCCACATTTTCAGAGCTGCCAGAATGAGAGCACTGAGTCTGAGCACTATGTGGGACAGGCTGCTGTCACCCACTACCAAAATAATTCAGTCTGCAATCTATGAGCTATGGTCAAGAACGAATCCACATGCTAAATGAGTTGGTCTAGGAAACAAAATTTTTCTCAAACACAACAGATCAGATTAAGCTTTTGATACTGAGTTTCCGGCGATGTTTCTCTGCAGTCAGACAAAAAAAAGCTTTACTTTGATTTCATAGTGAAGTGCATCAATCTATGCAGGAAAATATTTCCTTAGCAAAAATATAATTTTGTGGGTTTAGTCTTTCTAGTTCAGAAGAGAAAGCTTTGCACTTGCTTCAGCTGAATGGGTAAGTTTTCAAAACACAGTGGTTATACTCTCTGCACATGACATTATTAAATAAAAGGATGAAAATTGCCTACACCAGTTTAGAGAATGGTATTTTGCACTTTTCACAAGGGCTGCTGCTCCTAAGTGGCTGAAAAGCTTAACAGATGCTCGTGCTAAAGCCTACTTACCATGTGAAATTGAGAGCTTTTGGCTGTCTCTCAAATGCAAGACTATAAAATGTTTTCCAGAAAGGTTCAGATGGGACAGATTATTCACAAATTGCCTTTGTTGTCACTCAGAGAAGAACTGTCTTGGGCTTGAAATATTTCAGAGATATTTATTGTATTCTGAAAACTTCATTTTATTTCTAACTTATTTACAGTTAAACATTCAGAATCATAAAATATGAAGTATAAAATATTTAACAAAATAGATGCAGTTCATGTTGTTCAGATGCACCATAGATATATGATGAAACAGTAAACAGCACAGGAATTTCCTGATGGTCCTCTCTCTCATTAACCAGGGAAAGGGATGTGCAGACCCGTCCTATACGTTCTGACCTGATAAGTATGGCATCGAATTCTCATTTCAGAGAACATCACCACTCTGGTTTCTATGTCCTCAGTCTGTCTTCCACAGTTACCTTCACTGTCTGAAATGCAACACTGTAATGTTCAATACATCAGATACCTTCTAAAGTTGGTATTTTCAATACTTTTTTTTTTCTTTTTTTTAATATAGAACTTCCTAGAAAAGAAGAATCAGGTAATTCAGGCAATATGAACAAAAGAGTCATTTATTATATATATATTCTCTAGTAAGTTATAATAGTCTCTTGGATTTTAAACGTCTTTTTGCTATTTTCAATGCTTAAAAATTATAATTTTAAAACATTAAATATTGTATTATATACATTATGATTTAATTTCTCATTTCTAAACATGGAGCATTCTCCAAGTGAAAACTTGGATGAAACAGAAAACAACTTCATTGACATAACAGGCTTTAAAAGTTCACTTCATACAACCATAGATTTGACTATATGAAAAATAGCCAAATGTCAATTTGCTCCTGTATGGTTTTCTTTTTTTTCTTTTTTTTTTTTTTTTTTCTGTTTGTCTTTCCGGTCTTGGGGAGAGGGCTTTTTTTGGCTTTTGTGTTTGTATAAACAAAAGGACAGATCTGGTCAGTACTATTGTCAGTGTTCGGTATTTTATCTTTTTTTTTTTTTTTTTTTTTTTTTAAATCTCATACTTATTTTATATAAAATAACAAAATATACAGAGAGAGCTGAGTTTGTTACATTAGTTCATACACATACAGTAAATAAAAGTTTTGTTTTTTTTTAATGTATGGCTTTGCAAAGGTAGATTATGAAGTGACTTTTGTATTTTATTTGTTTAAAAGCATTTTAAGAGAACGTGTTAGTGTGCTTACAATAGCGGCCATGGTAGTCGAATGTCGAGCCAAGAGTTTAATGCTAGGATCACTGGAGGTCTTGCCTGATACTGCTTCTGCAGCCTTCAGAAGACAAATGTAGTTTATTACAACCTCATCTATCTTAGCTATAATTTCCTGCTGCTGTGTTTCAGAGTTCATGACTTTAACTAAACGCATGCAGGCTTCTGTTAAGCAACAGAGTACTTGAAAGCTGGAAGTCATAGCTAAAAGCATTTCCTCAGGGCTTTTATCAGCCATGGCCATTTTCCTGCAGGCACTTCCCAACTGTCTCGATTCCATAGATAACAGTTGTTTGTACTTAGAAAGTTTAAGGTCATATGTTTCTGGATGTAAATCTTCTCTCTTGCCCATACTTGCTCGGACCAGTGACAGTAGCTCACTGGCATCC
This sequence comes from Aythya fuligula, assembly GCF_009819795.1. NCBI lineage: Eukaryota > Metazoa > Chordata > Aves > Anseriformes > Anatidae > Aythya > Aythya fuligula. The sequence goes on from NC_045559.1 coordinate 129,443,723, forward strand.
TTTTGTGCTGCAATAAATCCATCAGGCATTGCATACGTCTTCTCTTTCATCACATTTATTCGTGTAATTCGTGCATCAAAGGCCACATCATTGAGATTCAGATCAATCTGGCCACCTTGGGTGTCAGCACTGCTCTTCTCATGTGTGTTATCTGCCTCACTTTGCAGGGTCTCAGCAGGTTTTGGGGACTCCAAGACTTTTTGCTCATTTTCACTGGAAAAAGACTGACTGACTGGTTCTCTTAGCTCGCACGGGTTCTGCGGTTCAAAGAGACATGAGAGCTGATGGCCATCTCCATCATCTTCATCATCATCACTTCCTCTGCTTAGGAAACAGTAGCTAAAGGGGCCACGACACCTCCAGGCACTGGTGTCCAGCTTCCGCAAAGGCAATGTTCGACACTGCTTGGAGTCCTTCTGACTGACGCCTGTGCCTGAGCACCTCTTACTGTCCTTCCTATCAGTGCTGACATACACACAACTCTGGGAGTAACTTTTTGACAGCTTTTTGTCCAGGGAGAGCTCCACCCTTCTTTCTGACTTGGATTCATCCCTTGGGGTGGTGTCCAAACATTTCAAGCTGGCTGCGGCTGCCTTCCTTTCAAACAGCATCTCAATATCTGCAGATCCTCCAATGATGCTGCTGCTGCGTCTCAGCACTTTCCTGTTGTGCGGCATCCTGAGGCTTCCTCCTATCATGTCATATGGCCGTAAACTAACTGTTGCCCCACAAGCCTGATTTACTTTGGGAATGTCACAAGAGTCTTGATTTTGACTTGGCACCTTTGATTCTGATAGCATGGATGATAGCATGATGGAGTCAGCTAGAGGCTGTCTAGGAAAAGCTGTAGGCATGCCTCCTTGTCTTCCCTTTTCAGGCTCTGTGAAAGCTACACTAGGGGTAGTAGAAGAGCAGACAGAAGAATTAAGCATCACCCTGACAATATTCACAGACTAAAACTTTTATATATCTTTAACTCTGAGGGAAAATGGATTCTTAGTATTTTCCAGTGGTCTCCATTCCTCAAAATATTTCACACACACAAAAAATTAATTGCTAGCTCCTCATGTCTTTTGTGTTTCACTATGATGCTTTTTAAAATCTATCAACAAATTATAACTTATGAATAATAAACTGTTTGTTCTACTACAGAACACATTGAAAGAAAGGAATAGAAAATCATCTATAAAACTTCCTAAATACCCCCTCCCCCTTCAATATATGGATTGGATGTTTGCTATTAAATAATTAGATGAATATTTTCAGATTAAAATACCTTCTTTAACTTTGCCTGAGAGAACATGGAAAGATGTATTCATGGTAATTTTGTTTTGGTTATGTTGTTGTTTGTTTGTTTTTCTCATTCTTTCTCCTAGTCTACTCCACTTTCAGATTTTCATGCATTGCCATGCCACTGGGACATGTGGGTTGCTACCCAGGATGAATGAAATGTTCAAAACCCAATCAAAAGGATTTCCAATGCTATCTCTGAAAAACTATGCATTTTTTTGAACAGTAAGTTCATAAAGTCACTTGAAACTGGAACTTCAAAATGTGGTAATGATTCTATATGTAAATTATTCTTAAACGAAACACCTACTATCAGATGGTGAAGTAAAAACATGCTTAATAATATAGTGACATTTTCTCACCTTTACATTTAGAACTTTTTACGCATACTGGCATGTTTTTGACAATCTGCTAAAATAGCATAAAATATATAATAAATGAAGCACATTTTTTTTTCTCTCCAACATTAATATATCTTCTGAAGTCATCTTACGATCTAGAAAGAATCCTGGAACTCAAATGACTATGGACTTTGGAGAGGCTTCCAAAGATTACTTTCTCCCCTAGGCTTCTTCATCAATGTCCCCCAAATATTAGATCTAAAACACAGGAGACATTTTTTTTTTTTAAACTGTAATGAGAGATCTTCCAGAAAAAAAAGAATCTTTGTAAGCAGCTCCCAAGAACATCTCAATACATATAAGTAAAATGAATATATACACTAAGGTCTAATCCCACCGCCTGCCGCAGATTATGATGTAGTTTCAGGTAAAGAGAATGCAAACTTCACACCTAACCTTCAACCTTAACATGCAACTTTAAAAACAAACACAGGAAACACTTTATTACTGATGTACCTGTAGTTTCTTTTATCTTGGGGATCCGATGACATCCTTCTCTCAAAGTGCCAAACAGTGGTTCAGCATTAATTGCCGAATGCACAACAGGCACCGTCATCCTGTGACACACAGCTTCTGGCTGCTGATGCAGGTCTTTGTATGTTGTTCCATGGTTTGGAAGAATGGCAGCTCTTTCATCTGCTGGAATATAGGTAATGCTCTTCATTGATGGGTCAGAGATAATGTGCTTAACGTCAGAGGTACAAAGAGGAGATTCAACAGGGGTAGCACATGTGCTACTGCCCGTGCTGCATCCTGCATCCACTGAAGAGCACTGAGAGCTTTGCAGTGAGAAATGGCCTTCACTTTGCAGAGATGACATGCGCTTAGCCAAGTGATATTCACAAAGTCTAGCCACACTCTGCTCAGCTTCTGGAAGCTTTGAAGGATGGTCATCTGCAGATAAATCGGTATCTTCTGCATCATTTAGGTCTTTGGCTGAAGACACAGGAGTCATATCTGACAAAAAGTTTTCACCTTGGCCAAGCCCTGAGGTATCATCCTGATCCGCCTCAGGATCTACTTCATCCTTACAGTCAGTTTCTGTTTTTCCAAGGACAGGAACTCTTGGAAATGTCTTCCCGTTCACTGTTTCTGGGCTTGGCTTATCTGCTGCCCCATCATCGGCAGCATACCATCTTTGGCGAAAGGCAGTTCTCTCCACATTAAAAGTGCTTAGGCGTTGACTGTCTCTTGCTGAGAGAGTTCCAAATTTAGCTTTTAGGTCTTCATCAGCCTCTGCTTTTTTAGTTCCCTGTTGCTTTTTCACAGTAGCATTGCCATCAGAAGGTGCTTTCACTTCACTGTCTGTCATCTTATTTTTCCTTTTACTAGTGCAAGAATATACCAAGGATCCCATGTGCAATTTGCTAAAATAATCAGTGACAGATTTTGTTTCCATGGTCTCTGGCTCCATTTCCATGTTATCTGAATGAAGAATCTGCTTTGAAGGCACAACTTTTGACTGTAGCTCCGCAGCCTGACGACCAGACAAAGGCTGAGAGGATTTCATGCCTGGCACTCCAGCCTGACTTTTAGCAATGGGAAATTCAGTCTGCTCTTCCACAAGGGGTTGATAGCCTTCACTTGTGGTCAAAAACATGCGTGCAGTGTTTTCTGTCTGTTTCTGCGCCGCAGCTAATTCAGAACTTTCAGTCATTTCAGAGGAATTTGTTTCATTGCCAGAATCTGAAGATGACTCAGGGCTATATGCTCGCAAGATAGCTACACCTGCAAGCCACAAAAAATGAGAGTCAATCAATGACAGCAGCTGAAGCACCTGGACAAGTGACAAGCAAAGGTGTGTGTTAGAGACAAAAATATCTTTTGTAAGAATAATCTGACTTTATTGCACAGTTCCCGGGACAAGTAGCTTAACAACATAACAGTAGTTCCATTACATAATATGGAATATGATGTATGGAAAATGGTGGCAAAAAAAAAAAGCAAAACAACAAAAAACAAAACCCCCTCACAAAATGGAGTATTTCCAAAGTTAAATGGATGAGATGGAATGATTTTCAATGAATAAATGTAACTATGGTGAAAGAACCTGAGTTGTCATTCGTCTGCTGTTCCTCTGAAGCAGCCAAAGCTTCTAGTGCTTGAAGTGTAGAGACTACAGCATCATCTAGCCCCTTTTCACACTTGCCCTCTGTATTAGTAGGGACAGCATCGATAAGCGACACTGGAATATCATCACTGCCTAGATTACTGGCTTGCTCCTTGTCGTCTCTAGGCTGTGTTGCTTGATTCTGAGAGTCTTCCTCATCTGAACTGTCCCTGAAGCCAGGTGGAGGAGCAGCAATGGCCATGTTTAAGGTATGCAATAGGAAATCATCTTCATTATCATCACCTTCTGGAGGTGGCAGTGAAGTCAAATCAATAATGTCATCACTAGAACCAGAAAGGCTGAGAAGAGCAGGCCTATCGATTTCTCCTACCATAATGTCTTCTTCACAGCTTACTTCATCTTCATCTTCGGCATCATCTGTGTTTTCTGCATAACAAATATCATGCAGCAAAGGCTCTTCTATTCCTTCCGCAGCTCCAAAAATTTTACCATCACTTATGGTTGCGTAAACAGAATTTGTAGCAAACTGAATGCTTTCAGCATCTGGTGACAACTCCAGACCTTTAATGTCATTGGCATTACTAATATAAATGGCTCTTTGTTTTTCTAGTACTTCTGGACTTTCATCCAAAAGCCTTTCATAGCCAAGAGTCTGAGGATTGATACCATCCAAGTTGTGATCTCCAAATATAAAGGAAACTTTTGCTCCCCTGGGAGAATCCTGTGCTTTCTTGCTAGATTCCAAACCTGAGAGTGACAGCAGTGAAGCCTGATTAAAATTTCTGCTTTCTTCTGCTTCAGTGGGGTCACTTTGCTTGGCCAGATGCTGATCAAATCCACCTGAATTATAGGTATTTTCTATGTACAGATGTCTGTGCTCTTTTTGACATAACAGACTTTCAGGAACATCTACAGTCTTCTGTTTAGGATCAGCAAAGGACATTTGAGTCTCTTGATCTCCTTCAGCCAGGAAAGTGGTAGTTTTTGGTACACAGCTCCACTCAGAAGCAAGGAGACTATGCTTCCCTCTATTTTCAATTCCTGTAGCACAGGGAAATAAAAGAAACGTGAAACCACAGATTCATACAATCACAAGTTCAAGCACATTTTTAAACAATATCTTGTTAATATTGAGCAATGAACCCTCTGAATAGGACAGCTGGTTTATCAAATGCTTCAGAAAAGCATGTTCAAGCTTACCTCTGCTCTAAATTAAATAGCTGTTGATTTAATGACCTAAAGTTTAACTGACACTTTTGTACTTTAGTGCAAAACCAAACCACAGCTAGGTACAAATGCTATTCCAGAAATAGTAAAAGAAAATCAAATTCCCAGCTGGTTTCCACAACACCATATGTATTCTTACACAAGATATATGCGTATAATGTAATAACACTCATAGGGAACATGCATCTGTTTCAATACAGTTATGAAAGAAATTCAAGCTATCAAAGGTTGAATATCAGAACATTATAAAGCTGAATTGGTGTACCGTAGAGCCAAGTCTAAGCCAGCAATAAAATCTCATTTGGCACAGCCTTGCATTTATCTGGAGATGCACTGGGGCTTAAGCTGGCTTCTGCTTTACACCTGTGACCATCAAGAACGTACTGTGCAATGAATACCTGTTTCTCTGCTCCCTGTATTTTTCTTGTTGGCCATGTTGAATATTGAACGCCTTGAGTCGACCAGCAGTCTATAGTACCCAGCTGTTAGGCAAGCAAGATTCATTGCATCTGATGACTCCATCAGTAGAGTAATAGGCTAAGAAGAATACAACCAAATCTTGGTTAAGGCTGTTACTTCTCTATTTGTTTACCTGCTGACAATACTACTACATGGAATCAAAAGGAATTACATCAGAAATGCCACACTGAAAAGTATACATGAGAACTTATTTTCCTCACTACCAACATCAAACAATATCAAACATTTTCAGGGGGTATCTTATTGAAATATCTAAATAATTGAAAGGAGGGTGCAGGGAGGAAAAAGCCTGGCTCTTTTCAGTGATGCCCAGGGTTAACAGAAGAGGCATTGGGCACAAACTGAAATACAGGAGGTTCCCTCTGAACATCAGGCAGCACTTCTGTGCTGTGCAGGTGACTGAGCACTGGCACACATTGCAGGCTCTCTCCTTGGAGACATTCAGAAGCTGCCTGGATGTGGTCCTAGGCAACCTTCTCTAGGTGGCCTGGCAGGGGGTTTGGACCACATGAGGTCCAGAAGTCCCTTTCTACCTCAAGAATTCTGTGATTTACAAAAGATTAGAGTTGGAATAAAAAGTCCAACCGGGCATTTTTAAGGGTTGATTTAGCTCTCTTTCTGAAAGAAGCTAATTACTTTAAGACTCTTGCTCCATCTTTCTCTTGCATAGATATATATTTTTTTCTCCTAAGGACTGTTTACTGCTACTCTGAAACTGCCAAGGGCTAAAACTCTGGGACATTAGGTGCTGTAGTATTACAGTAGTATGGGAATCACTGCAGCTTGCCAGAAAATGAAGTGCCCTAAGTTCATGTAAAGAAGTAAAATAGGAAGCAAACAGCTGGAAAAAGTTCAGGTTGAAAAAATGCAGCAGTGAGGATAAAGCTATCATTACACAGCAGCAGCAGGGAATATTAAAATGAGAGCTTAAAAGATTTCAGTATTTGTGGCCTGGCATTGCTTAAAAGACATGTGATGAAAAAATGAATAGACAAACAGAAACAGAGAACAGAGAGAGATCCTCAGAAGAGAAATCAGCACAGAAACCAAACTCAAAGCCTTTAAAGAGAACAGTTAGACTTAACAGAAAAAATACCATAGCTCTGAAAAGCAGTCTGGCCGGCTAGAGAGCATTGAATGTAAGAAATCTATGTGAAACACACTTTCTTTTACTTCCTTTTCCTTTGCCACAGTATATAAATTCCTTTGCCTAAAACTTTTGTTCGTGTCTCTGTAGCTTATAACAGCAAAAGCTGCTCTTCTCAAATTCATTTTAAGGTGGCTAGCCTCTAGAACTCCCAAAGAGGAAAAAAAAAACCAACAAGTTCTTACCATGATGCATAGACAAAATTTACACCATAGACAACCTATCTGGTCATTCACATAGTTTATAGTGAATTATAGCCATGTGGACATTTGTGACCTGAAGGCAAGTGATTGTGGTGGAAATTGTGTCCAAAACATAATTTATGTTTATAGATCACTACCAAACTCAAAACTGTTGTATGAACAGTTTTCAGCAACATGTAAAAGTCTATGCACTTTTTTTCTTTAAAGTATTTCATGCTATGTATAAAAGAGTCATCCTCAGTTTGAGTTTCTACTCAACACATGCTTCTTTCTAAAGGATTCAGAGATATAAAATTAATTATAAATTATTAATTCTACAGTGAAGTACTTAATCTTTGTTCTTTTGAGTCACAAATAAAAAATAGCATTGAAATGCCATGTTGACGTTCAATTTTTCTGCGATGATAGACAGAAATGGACAATTTCCAAAGAAGTCTCAGATTGCTGAAAACAGTGCGGTGAACTACTGTTAATCTGATGAAGAGTCTCGTGACAGCTAAATCTTACTGGCTGCATCTCCCAAGTGATTTATGCTTGCGAAGATATCAAAAAGAACCAAAAATAAAAGAAGAACACAGGCTTCTTATTCGTTCTTTACAAAAGTGGCACTTATTGGCATATTCAGAATCTACATATAGGAACCTGCTACCTTATGGTATGCCTGTGTTTGCCCACATCTCCAACATCTCCACAAGAAACTCTGACAGTCCATACTTGTGCCCCACATAAAAGTTTTGTTGTTGTTGTTTGTTTGTTTGTTTTGTTTTGTTAAATTCAATCCACAGCCTTCTAGCTCTGTAATTTTAATGTTAGGCTCTCTGTATTTAAGACTGAATGTGTTGAAAGGCAAGCAGATAGGGACATACATGATTTGCAGTAAGGCAGTAACAGTATTATAACACAAAACAACATAAGATCATGGCAATATAAAATATCATGGTGTACAGTGCTGCATTTTACATTCAAGTAGATGGGAAGTATTTGATTTCTGTATCACTTTCTCCATCAGAAAAAAAGAGGATAACAACTTTCTCACAAGAGGGCTACAAGTTTAGCACAGGAATACAAGTAAAGTAGACTGAGATGCTCAGATTGCTAAAATGCTGTATTCACCGACCTGTACATTTTTTGTGACGTTGTTGTCAAAGGGCACCTAGATTAAGTTACAGCCAGGTTTTTTTCATTAACTTAAACACAAGGAAACACTTTCAGGTCAATAAGCCTAAAGCATTCAAAGCAAAAATTTAGTAAAATATCCCTTGTGTATGTTTCGTTGTTGTTTATTTATTTTTAATGTACATCTGTGTAAGCAACAAGAACTGTTAGGCTCCATTTATTTTAATAGTATATCTAAGTTTCAAGTATAATGAGAACTCTTTCTTTAATCTCTGATTGTCCCGATTAATGTCGTAGACAGTCTCTGAAGCCTTTCACTTTAAAATATGATAGGAAACACACCAAGAAGAACCAGGATAATATAATGTATAAAGCTCCATTCATTGCCCCCCAGATGCCACTGATGCTAAGTGTTAAGCAGGATAAAAGAGAAACTAAATTGCTATAGGTAGAAGAGCATACAATAATACATGATATGGGACAAGGAACTTAACTGGTATTATAAGGCCTAAGAAAAAAAAAAAAAAAAAAAAAAGCCTTTTAACAGGTTATTTCACTGGTAACAACTATATGGTTACTTGCAGTGTCCTTTGCAGATAAAACACTGGGCTACTTGAGACACTGATCTGACAGAACTGGCAATTTTCTAACAGGAATAACATTGTTTATTATACCAAAAGTGGCTTATAGGAGCTCAAGGAACTTCAAAAGAAGGCCAATTTCATCATCAACCTCTTGTCACCTTGGAGATCAATGGACACAACACAAAGCAAATTGCCAGAGCTAAAAATGCACTTCCAACATATCATTGTCATGATGATAACATTGATAACATGTCATGATAACATTTGGAACTGTTAGCATAGTTTGATCAAATATTTAAATAAAAAGGCAAAAACGTTATTTAAAGACATTGAATCATTGCAGATCAAAAAAAAACAACCACTTACTTTTACATCTAAGACATGCAGCTCAACTCTAACACTGCTTTCGTCTTCTGTAAACATCTCGATCCTGTTCACATGGCTGAAGTCTGCCAGGAGAGCCACCAGGTTTGTTTTGGTGTTTATCACATGACTGATGCCATACCGTGGCCCTACTAACAAAGTCACTTCTGAACGCTTTTCTCCCTGCTTTAGCATAAAAAGGGGAAGAAAAAAAAAAGTAAAACCCATCAGAAACACTACACAGTAACTGCCTTCTTTCATCTCCATGAAGCTTCATCTGCATGATTAAAGATTATCACATTTTTCTGAGAAGGTGAAATATAGAAGAACATACTAGTTCGATAATTAATTACAAAAAGTAAAGAAATTTGATCATGGATATTGGCTGTACTGCAGTTTTTAGATGGATAGGTGGGTGGACAGATGGATGGATGGATGCTTCCTTTAAAAAAAAGTATTTTCATCAAGAGTTTTTCAGAGTAATAATTTAAGTATTCTTCAGTTAATTGCATGGCACTATTTGCCAAATAGATGCTACCTATCTCCAAACCCTCAGTAAGTATTCAAATTACACTAGGCATGTTATTTTCAAGATGAAAAGAAACTAAAAGTGATTTGGTTCAATTTTACAACTATTTTTTTTTAAGTGTATGAATAGAACTTAAACTTCTAAAGAAAATGTTACAGTCCAGTTTTTGCAAAGAGACACTTGGATAAAACCATCAAGAAAAGAGAGAAACTTTTTCAAGAGAATTATTACCACTAGTGTTGCCTTGAAAACACGCCCTCCATATAACCGTAGATCACTGAGGAACTTTAGATAGTGCACCTTGGCTTGCAGAGCAGATAGCTGAAGAAAAAGAAACAGCGGTAAGATATAGTGGTAGGAATCAACACGTTAATAATTTTATTAAAAAAAATAGAAGGTATTCATGTGGTGTAAAGAAAATGGATTGCAATAAGAGCTCATCAGAGTCTGAAACCAAATCATCAGATGCTTGACTTTCAGATGAGGAGAAACAGTTTCATTCTTAAAATTCAGGTTGTGCTTGTTTAGTCAAATGCACTGAGAATTTGGGTATGGGCTTTATCAGGGCGCTGCAAGAACATGGTAACTGTTCCAATGAAGGAAAAATGTTAAACTAGTCAAATTAGACATCTGTTCATTGAGGGATTTCAAGGATAATCAACAGCTTTCAATTCATAATCACCATCAGTTCTTAAACATTTATGGACCAATACAGAGAAAGAGAACAAAGAATTTAGTTTTGTCAGCTATGTGCATTACATTTTGCAAGGTACTTGCAGCATATGGCATATTATTCTGTCTCATTGCTGCAATTCCCGTTTTTTTTAAATTAAATTCCTCTACTATATTTAGTAGGGAATAAATCTAGAAGCCAAATACAGTACATAAATACATACAATTCTATCATGCAACCCAATCCATAATTTAACTCCTTTTCCTCCTACCTTAAAATACCTACTTAAAAACATCAAGCTTGGACATATTTTATGAGATTGAACAGAACCAAGAAACAGTTCATTTCACCCAAACAATCTGGAGCCAGAACTTACAACTCTCTTGTGTAAATCTTTCAGTGTGGACTTTATCGAGCTCATCTCATTTACTATTCTCTCTTCAGCCACTAGATTTCTATTTCAAAAACTTACTTGATCTTGAAAAGCATTTTAAGAGCCCCTAAACTAACGTTTTCCTAGATTCTAAGGAGGAAATGAATCCAAAGCAGATAGCCAAGAGGGAATGAAGTCCCCTTCCTTTTAGCAGGTGTTAAGTTGCATAGAGAAATACACAGGACTTATAAAAAAGGAAGGATCCTAAGAGTGATAGTCTTCCCTTCACAGGAAGGGATACAAGCTCCAGAGGGTTGTCCTGGCTTAGTACCTACAGGTGAGACAGAAGGTGACGATGAGCTCTGATGCTTTGTTTCTGATGACTGCCTGGTAAAAAAGCAGGCGGGCATGCAATGAGTTTCCAAAGCTCAAATCACAAAGAATAAAGGAAAAATCATGGAATCACAGAATCATTTAGGTTGGAAAAGACCTCTAACATTGTATAGTCCAACCTTTAACCTGGCACTGCCAAGTACACCATTAAAACACGTCCCTAAGCTCTACATCTACACGTTTTTTGAAGACCTCCAGGGATGGTGACTCAACTACTCCCCTGGGAAACCTGTTCCAATATTTCACAACCCTTTCAGTGAAGATATTTGTCCTAATAACCAACCTAAACCTCCCCTGTTGCAACTTAAGGCCATTTCCTCTTATCACTTGGTGCTTGGGAGAAGAGATCAATCCTCATCTCACTATAGCCTCCTTTAAGGTAATTGTAGAGCATGATAAGGTCTCCCCTGAGCCTCCTTTTCTCCAAGCTAAACAACCCCAGCTCCCTCAGACACTCCTTGTAAGACTTGTTCTATAGACCCTTCCCCCACTTCACTGCCCTTCTTTGGACATGCTCCAGCACCTAGATGTCCTTCATTTAGTAAGGGGCCCAAAACTGAGTGCAGTAGTTGACATGCAGCCTCATCAGAGCTAAGTAGAGAGGGACAGGCACTTCCCTACTTCTGCTGGCCACACTATTTCTGATACAAGCCAGGATCCTGTTGGCCCTCTTGGCTACCTGAGCACACCGTTGGCTCATAACAAGCCAGATACTGACCAATATCCCCAAGTCTCTTTTTGCTGGGCAGCTTTCCAGCCACTCTTCCCCAAGTCTGTAGCACTGATTGGGGTTTTTGTGCCCCAGGTGGAGAACTTGGTACTTAACCTTGTTAACTTCATAGAGTTGACCTTGGCCCATCAGTCCAGCCTATCCAGATCCCTTTGCAGAGCCTTACTACCCTCAAGAACATCAACACTCACACCTAACTTGGTGTCATCTGCAAACTTACTGAGGGTGCACGTGATACCCTTGTCAAGATCATTGACAAAGATATTGAAGAGAACTGTCCCCAGTACTGAACCCTGGGGGACACCACTGTGTGTGACTGGCCTCCAGCTGGATTTAACTCCATTCACCACAACTCTTTGGACCCAGCCACCCAGCCAGTTTTTAACCTAACAAAGTGTACACCTGTCCAAGCCATGAGCAGCCAGTTTCTGCAGGAGAATGCTCTGGGAAACAGTGTCAAAAACCTTGCTGAAGTGCAGGTAGATCACATCCACATCCTTTCCTCATCCACTGAGCATGACACCTTAACAAAGTCACTGCAGAAAGGCATTGTTGCAACCTGTATTCTAATCAAGAATCAATACTGAATGTCCCTGCCATCACCTGTGATTCCTTCAGCAGTGATAGCTTCCAAAATAAAACCAAAGTTACACTACTATGATAAATAGTAAGTAATTGGCATTATTCAGGCTTAGCTTCAGGACTTCTGGTGACAAGCAATACTTCAGTCAAAAATGTGTCCCCTCTTCCTGAGCATTCCAGGTCAAACACACAGATCTACATTCACAATCGTGACATGACCTGAAACTCACCTCCTCCAAGCAGGATTTCTGCTGATCCCAATGAACCTTAGCTCAGGCACCTTAGTTTTGGGCTTTTCCCATTCGGAAAAAAAAAGTGTCATGAACCAGGATTCAGCTAATTTTATGTCTCAACTACTCACTCTTAGGTTCTGTTTACTTTCAATGGAGAGAAATAGGTATTTCTAGGACAAGTAATCTGACCTATTTTTGGCACCTACATGTAATATGGGATGGGATGAGTTTTTCCCTAGAAGTGCCTATTTCTCTCTGTTGACTACGCAGAAAGACTAGATGCCTTACATAAAAAAAAAACAAACAAAAACAAACAAAAAAAAAATGAGCAAACAAACAAAAAAGAACACAACAAACCACAAACTCATTACGGTGTCTAAAACCAGACACAACTGTATGCATACAACAATGCTGTGTGCATTTCTCAGAGACACTGTCTTCTACATTTCTTTCTATCTGAACTGAAAGCTTAGTGATAAGAAAAACATTTTACAATAACAAGGAGGATCAGTTACTATAAGGAACATTATCTATCCAATTAGGCCTCGGGCAGTGAAATGTCTCTATGTACAGCTTAATGGAAAACAATCCCAAAAACCAGCATTTACATCAAGCCCATAGGTTAATATAGTTCAGATCAGAGTATCAAAGAGGAAACAATAACTTTCTAACAAGTCTGCCATTAATATGAAGTGCTAAATGAATTAAAAAATATGTATCTTTATAATACCTGAAATACTAATAACTACCTTTCTGGCATTCACAAGTTAAGAAGATAGTTTAGTTGGGATATAATTAATTATTTTAATTGTTATTGGCTATGTTGTACTTATCACCAAAAGTTAAATTGCCTATATTCTCTGAAAATATAATGGCTAGGTATTTCTCCAAAGAATTAATTTAAAATGTTTCCCATGCATTCCACCCTTTCTGTTCTTTAAAACATATTTTCTATTAAGATGCAAATGTAATACCTTTTTACCCGGAGGAACTACGTTTTGATTTGCTTTGACAAGGTGCGAAAGTGCTTTCTTTATGTTCTTTTCTTTCATGCTTTGCAGCACAGCAGATGGAAGAAAAGTCTCTAATCCCCATTCTTTTCTGCAATAAAAGGCATATATTTAATTTCACATTCCTGTGACGATTATTTAGACTGGTGACTATGATGCCAAGTGAAGGAACTCCTACAAACTGAGAAAAAGTTGATAAAGTGCAGAGTTTTGCAATAACGCATCATTTTATATATTCGAACTATATGAAGAACTATTTTCTATATTCAAACTAATGAAGAAGATGCTTTAAAACTATATTCAATCATTTCTTCTGTCTCTTCCAACATACTAGACAGCAAAGAAGTTTAAAGTGTGTATGTTTAAAATTTAGGCTTGTTAATCCCCACCTAATTACACAGGCAAGCACCAATATAGTATTAAATTTGCAGAAGATTTAACAACATAATGTCAGATCAAATTTTATTTTCTAATTTTTTTAGGACTTGCAAACCAGCCAATGATTGTCTTCGTAACTTTGCCAACCTGACAACCTGTTCCTCTCCTTTTACCCAAAGTATTTTTCTTCTTAATGCATCCTTTTTGACAGAAGACTGACTCTTCACTCATATTATTTTTTTTCTTGTTGTTGATTAGGATAAAATATAACAACATAGAAAAAGCTGTTGTGTTTTTTTTTTTTTTTCTTTGCTTGTTTTATTTTTTATCCTAGCAGGTATACACATTGCTGCATTTTGGATTTTTAATTTTCTGCAGTTACATATACATATATATGTTGTCTAACATCTCCTAGAAAATCATAAGGACAACATAAAACAGGTGCTTACTAGATTCTTCTGTATCTAAGAAATCTTTAAAAAGGAATCTTAGACCCTATGGTATTCTGAACCAAGAAATCAACTGAATCTTATTATAATCATCTCTACTAAAACCCTAGGATTTAGGATATATAGACTTAGATCTGATCACTGAAAGCAAGAGAATTAATCTTATTTACATTTATAGCCTATTTCACATGTCAAACCACGTGACCAAAAGGTAAATGTATTATCCATACTTAAAGCTCTTAGTTCACCTGAATAAATTTCAAGCCACAAATAATGAAACTAAAATTGGTGCACACATATAGGCATATTAAAGAACCAACCTTAGAGAATCTATAAGCTTATCCAAATCTTTCACTTTTAAAGAACACACTGAATCCTCAACTTACTCTATGTATTTGAGGGAGATTTTCTGAGTTTGCTTGGTGGTCACAGTTGCAATATACATTTGTAGTGCAGCCAACCGCAGGGCAATGTCGTATTTCAGTTCTGGTCCAAATCTTTCCTGAACCACATCATTACAGCTCTGCCAAAGAACCAGTAGAGGGAGTTTCAAGTTCAAAAATCTTGTACTAAAATTATATATATATATATATATATTTTTAAATGACCATTGTGTGAAGAGTAACCCTGAACCCAGAAACAGGACCATGTTGAAAGTAGAACTGCGCTCTCAGAGATGTCAGATGCTCACCAGGATATGGGTACTTCCGGAGAACACAAGGACTTCTGCCAAAGAGCAGAAGGCATGAACATTTTGATCTAAGCTCTCTCTCCCTTCATCCTTTCCGGGGAAAACAGTAATCCTCTTTCATGAGTGTTGGGAGGGTACCAGGCTATCTGGACTCTGGATAGCAGAACTCTGCCTGGTGGGATGCCCAGGAGGAGACTCACATTGTTCTCACATTAGTTTTCTCATCCATTTTACTGGAGGTCCCTTTACACACATCATTTCTGCCTGATATTATAGTACCAGAATTAAGTATAAGCCATTATTTTGGCTTCACTGTTTTGTACAGCCAAATATATTTTGGAAAGGCATCAAAGCATCACTATTTGGCAGGACTTAAGAAGGAAGGGAACTTTGCAGATGATGAAGATTTGCACATTCCCCAAGTGCACTGGCTTTATGCAGCAGAAACAAAACCCAGGACTTACTGTGGCCATACTTTTCTATCTGTGTATATACTGAATGTAACCATCTTTTTATTCTCCATTTTGTTAACAATGGCCATGGTTTCACTTACCTGTACATAGAGATACTCAAAAGCAACTGGATCTCTTCTTAAAAGATCAATGGGATCCTTTGGGACAAAGCTAATCCTGAAAAGACATCTCATCTTATGTGAGCTTGGTCTCTGGGTCACCTAGAACAGTGGAATAATTATATCAGAGCATAGCAATCCTGTTTGTGCAAGAGTCCGTTGTCTCAGTCCTGCTCCAGAGACACATGGTAACAAGGAAAATAATTCTTTCTAACAAAGTTCTTTTCTGTGGGCTCCTTAGTATGTATTGCACGTAAGAATATCATATATATAGTCTTGTGGAAAGAATCCTAGACTTACATAGGCATGATTGCCCAATATAACTCATTCTCAAAGCAGAGGAATTCACTCGTTCAAACCCAGAGAGAAAGGACAGAAAAAAACAGACCTTAATGGAAACCATTCCAGTGAAATAAAAAGTGAGTTACACTCCAGCAGGACCAAAATACTCATAAGCTAGAAGGGTGGTAAGGCTTCTGGGGAGAGGTCACATTTTACTTCTTAGTTTGATTGAGAATACCGATGAAGTACAGCTTGGCAGCTATTACTCTCACTTTCCCTTCATTGCTTCAATAAATTAGACAATTTGCCAGAAATCGTGTCTTTTCAGTTCTCCTGGTTTGTTCTGGATTAAGACACCTACCCTAGACTTCTGACCAAGACAGACCTCTCCCAATATTTTAAAAGATCAAAAAGACTTTGCTTGTTGGTCAGCAAAACACTTCGCTAAGAACATAACACAGTAATCTGGGTATTTTCACAAGGGACTGTCACAGAGTGAATAAATAATTGGATGAAAGAGTAACAATCCAATAACTATTGTAAGTCATGGTCAGCAGCAATGTTATGATAGCAAATTAAAGAATTGCTGATTTTACAGGAACTTCAAAGAAGAAATTAATGTAGTTTATGTAGTTTATTCAATTAGGCTAATGCAATTAGAGAGTTAGTGTACTTTATAATCAACATCTTGGATTGATAAGACTATATTTACAAAAATCTCCATTGGAGTCTGTCTTGAACTAACAATTTTCAGAACATATGTTTATCTCACATTCTCTTTGACCTCATTCCTAAGTATCTAGGTATACTCTGTATGTATAAATAAAAGGTCAACATGGGATTTTCAAAAGCTCTCTGTGTTGGTTTGTTCTGATCCCTCTGATTTCAATGGGAATTTTATCAATTACTTCAAAGAGAGACAGCTAGGACAGGAGAGCCGGCACTGAATATTTGTGGATATTGTGCATTCATTGGGAAGCTTGCACCCACACAACAGGAAGGTTAACATGGCAAAGTCAAACGCTTAGAAGTTGGAAAATACTAGAAAGACCACTACTGAGTAAACTTAATTCCTTCATATCACTACTCAGACTTGAGTTACATGAGCAAGGGAATTCTGGCATTTGTATTAAATTAGTGTTCCCCTTCTCATTTAGAAATATATTTATACTTTGAAAATTTAGGTAAAATGTAAAAAAAGCCCACAAAAACAAAAAAACACAACACAAATATTCTCCTGAAACACATAAATAGCATGGAAAACTTCTGGCTTGCCAAAAAGGATAAGCAGCTAAAATAAGGGTTGTCTGCTGGGAATTGTGAAACAACCTTACCTCTAGTCAGAACTGGCTTGTCAGCAGCCTGATTTGCCTCCCTGATCTAACAAAGAAAGTCCTAACAGCATTTTCTGGGTCACGATTCACCATCATAGACGTGAGATAATGTATCACTGCATAAACAAGCCAAACTTGGCTTCATCAGAAAGAGTATCATTTCCTGTTATCCAGATACAGATCTGTATAATCAGATGGGAATGAAAAATCAAAATGTGTTTTTAAAAGGAATTTTGACAGACTGGGGTTCTCTGAACTGTTACGATGGATTTCCCAGCTCTTAAGAATGTTCATCAGCGGCACCACATATGATATGAAAAATGGATTTGAGAAATATTTTCTAGCTTTAAGTCTGATTTATAATGAACTTTTCAATACTTCTTAATGGCCCAGTGAAGCAATAAAATGTGATGTCTATACAACAGAAGAACAATTATTCTGTGAGAACTTGATTTTTACAACCACATCTAAATACTGCTACTATTTGATAGACTGTATCAAACTATAAATCTTGCAGTTAATTCACTTGACTAATTAGAAGGATGGACAATTTACTGATTAACCAGTCTCATTAATATTTGTTTTCATATATAATTACACAAACCTGAGTTAGAGTCTCCTGTTCATGTAGCAAAAGGAGTTTTGTTCCAGATCCTTCAACCCTCTGCTCCAGCATCAGTGAAAAGTGTTCAATACACTTGATGGAAAGCTTTTCTTGCAGTGTTAAGATGACATCCTAATTAACAAAGGATTTATAAAACGTGCTTTAATTTATGAAAGCTTGGGACCGAGTTCTTCGCTGCCACACACGCTGCACGTGCACAGCGCAGGGTGGAAGCCCAGTGGTTAAAGGGGAGGATGGTTGTGTTTCATGCATGTTCTGTAAAAGTATACAGGACAACACACACATTCACATGGGAAAAACCTTTATATTCAAACATCTCTGAGATGGTATCAGACATGCATGTGAAAAATACATACGTACTGTGAATGGATATCTTTCTATGCAGCTTAGCATGCAAATTATACTCATGTGGCCCTTAAATTATTTCTCTCAGTCTCTCTGCAAATAAAACCCCTCTATGTGAAAATGAGAGAGGGTCTTGCTACTCTTCTCTTTACTTATTTTTGGGTCAGGTCCACCAGAGATACAAAAATAATTTTAAGTTCAACATAAAAATTAAATGAATGCCTTTTTTTTTTTTTTCTTTGAAGTTCACTTATAGATACTTGCGTTTAATGAACATACTTGAGTACACTAAGAGGAAAGTCAAAAATGATGATACCTGTGCCAAGCAGCAGCTCTAAATTTGGGGATCCTTTCCATTTATAGTATAAAACCCATTCCTAAAGATTTTTTAAAATATTTTTTCACATTGGTTTATGTCTAAGGTTAATCAGTTTGAGAACAACTGTTTCTAAAATAACAACTAAACAAATCTCAAAAAATCATTCAACCAATCTGTACTTTACTTTCACATAATGCTTTGTAAATATACTGAGTATTATCTTCTGGCAAGGTATCTCTTGTTTTAGTGACTGTAGTAACAAAAAGAAATATACAACAACCCATCATTTAAAAATAGTTTCACGTTATCTTTGTGAAAAGATTAAAGCATTTCTATTCATTTAAGAGATTTTTAGATATACATAAGCATCCAGATGGATAGGACTCACTAAAGAGATCATGATGAATTGTAATCCAAGTGTTTTAACATAATTTAGGAAGATTAATTGATCAATTACAGTGTGTTTATGGAAAATCAACACCAAATTGGTGGAAGGATGAAAAATGTATGTAGGAGGATGGGGCCAATTCTGTACGCTGTAAAGAATAGAAGACAGTATTAATGCATTGCAAGCAACCACTCTAAATAATGGAGGTTAATATTACACTGTTTTGACTAATGGGGAATTTATTGCTTATACATTAAATCTACTTTTATTTACACTCCTAAACTATGCTCAAAGACAAGGGACATAACAGTAACAGGAAGAAACATGATATTTAAAGTAATATTGTAAAAGCAGGTAATAAGGCACTATAATGGCATTGTTTGCTGCAAGCTGTCTTTAAAATAGGATGCTAAAGCACATAGGCACTGAATTACCAGACTGATTTTTTGCTAACCTGTGTAGTCTTATCTGATAACCTAGAAGGTTATAACCAGCCCAGGTGTTGCCTGCCAGCAATAAGGAAAGTGAGGACTGCTGGCGAGCCACCAGTTGCACCTGCATTGTTACGTGGTGAGTTACTGGACTGCTAAGGGCAGGAAAAAATGTTTGCCTTTACTCAGGTGGAGCATGTCTCCTTCGCCTCAATTTAGGAAAAGCAGCAGAACCCACAACCACCCATCCATAATTAGCAATATGCACACACATTCTTGCAAGAACATGTAATATATAACTGTACAGGCTATGGAAGATATAATTGCCTGAATTAAATGAAAAGAAAATTATTCCTACAAAAAGTCAGAATGACTAAGGTCAAAGCAGGCTCACAACATCATTACAGCTAATCGCTGAGCCCATGTGGGTATCTTTGCAAATGAGAGCAGGTTAGATATCTGGTCTTACAGTACCTGACACAGCCATGACAGAACTACCAAAAACTCATGTAATGTGATGGCCAAAGATTGTTCTGCAGAGGCAAAATATCCTGGAACAGGTTGGTTGGTTTTATGCTCATAGAATAAAACACTGGAGAGCAGGCTTATGGGCCTTAGAAGGGTACAGAGACCTCAGTATCTACATGAAGCATGTCTCCTAATTCTTCACCCAACCAAATTCTCAAGTGGGCTGAAGAATGTCAGAATTTCACAGCTGTATAGTGGAGGCTGTTATCCATTCCTTGGATTTCAACTACACCTTAGGGATAGGCATGAACTATAAACAAACTTGCAGCCCATTCTTACATGTAACTTCAATATCCATTTTGCCCTTTCACCTGCAGACTGGAGTAAATGTCCCTGTGTTGACCTTAGTAAATTGCTTTCCTTGCAGTTCCAATTGATTAGGCATACTGTATAATCACAGTGAGAAGAAAAGCAGCCTTTCCTCAAACATGCATAGCTTTATAATCTCTAAAATTCAGCAGAAGTTGGCACTGCAGCTGAAAATTGCACTCCCAGCCTTTGCTGCTCATTCCCACCCAAACATGTCTCTTGTCTCAGTCTCAAAAGACGCATGCTACCATGCAGTGACCTAGATTTGGTAACTGATCTGGGTTAAAACTAGCTCACCCAAACAAAATTCTTGAGAGAATAGTATCATGCCCAACAGTGCTAATCTTGCTGCTTACTAAGCTACTCCAAGGAACTCACAGAGAGCGATGACTGGTTTAGGAACCTACATGAAAGAGTGTCACAGACACTACCCAGCAGCCTCGATTGCATGCGAGGGCTTCACCACTTTCTTTCTCTGTATGAAAAGTGTTATGGAAAGTATAGAGGACATTACACTGAGATGAGCAGTATATCACCAACATAACCCTACAAAATCCCATTCCAAATTCACTGGATGACAAGCTAGATGATATTCAATTAGCAACCAACATCTTAATCTGACTTTTGCTGACAAATCTTACTTCTTTTTGGCAGTGTATCAAAACTGTAGGTCCATGCAATTTTAATTGGGTTCTAGTCACATTAAAATGATCACTTCTACTTCTTCTTCACTGACAATGGAACATATTTTTAACAAAAAATTTTTGGACCAAAACCTCATTATTTCTTAATCCAGCCCCAATTAAATACACCAGCAGTTTTGCTCTTAAAGCATTCAAAGTAAATTATAATTACTGAAGGTCTTGTTTAAGCAGCGTTCTTGGCATTGCATACCAAGGTATATCTAGCCTACCTTTATTGAAGTGCTGCAGTCAAAACGGAAAGATTTGGTTTGTCCATTTTCCAGATACACCTTCAGAACATTTGGCATGAAAAGAAGTGAATTGTCCTTAACTGTTTCCTGCCAAGCAAATTAGTGAATCATATTACAACATGTAAGAAAGGAAATCAAACTGCTGTTCTATAAAAAAAGGACATAATTCAGATGTAAAGGTAACAACTGAAGATGAGTTTATTGGCTTAAACTAACAGCAGAATTAGCAATGTCCTGCAAGTGTGTAGTCATACTTGTTACAGCTGTACTTTATAGGTCTCATTCCTGGAAAAAGATAATTGTTCACTTACATTTTACGCCTGACTTGGAATATTATCTCTTCCTAAGTACTGTTTCTCTGACAATAAATGCTACCTCTGACGTTGAAATATTTTCAATGAAACAGAAAAATACATTACTGTTTCTCTGAATATAGTGAGCTATTTAGTGCCTTTACAAAATGGGAACTACAGATTCATTAGTAAAAATTACAAAAAAAAAGATTTTCTTCATTCTCTTTATAGATGGATAGTAAGTGCTAATATCTGTCATCATTTAAGAAGAGTAACATATAATACTGCTACTTAATCATGACAATTCATAAGAAGGATAGTAAAATAAGCAGGAAAAAGGAACGGAAAAGGCTTTTTTTTTTTTTTTTTTTCTACGGCAAAAACAGCTTTTGAAAAAAATGCAGTACAGTATCATTTTCAGTTTGGAAGAGAGTTGGATAAAGACATCAGTGGTCTTTATGATGTTCAGTTAAATTATGAAAATGAGCCAGGAGTTCATGTCTGAGGAGGAGTTCAGTGCCTCTCAAAGGGAGGCTGTCTGCCTGAGGACTGGAAACAAGTTCAGGTAGGTAAACAAATTTTAAAGAGGTCTGTAAGGTAGTGTTAATCTGTTTTCCTGAATAGCGTTAATCTGCTTTCCTGACATGCTACTTTCCTTGAATTTTTGTTTTTCCTGTTATAAAATTGCCCTGAAAACAAAAACAAAAAACAAAAGCAAGCATTATAAAGACTATAAAGACATACATGTCTATCACCACAAAATGCCTTCTCTATCATTTTAATTTTATTTTAAGAAGGGACATATTTTTCACAATATTATGGTCACCATGGACTTTAAAAACAGACCTCCCTGAAACTTCAGAAACAGAAAAACCATTCCCTGCACCAGCCTATCACTCTTGTTCCTACCATGTTTCTACCACTTTCCAGCCTTGTGGCATACCTTTGGATGAAATGCTCAGTCCTTCCTGAGCTTAAATAGTTGAACACTCACCGACACCTGGCCATTGATTATTACTTCTTCTGAGAAGCGCACTTTGACAGGGTTGGACTTCAATCTTGCCTTTTTTGCAGCACTAATAAAAGCTGATTTAGGAGACTGGAAGGGAAAATGATGACAAAATATATCACATACCTTCAAGTTAAAACCTCTTTCATTTTTTTTCACATTTTTGGTACATTGGGAGCTCCATACATACAGCAACACTTCGCAGACTGTTCACTGAAGAATGGAAATGCAGTTCAACCATAATGCTTCTCAAGATAATACATATGTACATACATACAAGGAGTCAGTGATATACTTCATGTTCTGAAAGGTATCCCACAGTCAGACTGGAAAGATGAGAAGGGCTCTCAGTGCACATTCAATTCCACGTAGTGCTCTCATGACAATTGCTGTGAACCAAATTAACTTTCTTCTTTGACCTCACTTTAATTTACTACTTTGGAATCACCTGAGATCCAAGTGTTCAGCCCTTGGAAACAAATCTCTCTGCATAGGAGGAGTTTGACTAACAACTAGGCTAGCAGAGCCATTTTTTGTATATTTACAGTAAAAAGGATTTTTGTTTTCAGCAACAGAATCAAAGCAGTTTTATTCTCAGGTCAGTTATGAATATAGGCCTTCTGTCATTGCCCAACTCCATTACCATCATAATGGGCAATGGAAGAAATTCTAGCTTGGCTGAGAATCACTGGGTTCCTTGGCACCAGGTGTATTTGTTTCAGTAAGATACGAATTAGGTGTTTTGAAATCTTTTTCCGAACTTCTGAGAAGTGGCCTTATTAGTTTTGGATACTGGAAATACTAACTCAAAACTAACCATGAAAAACTAGTGCAGGCATTAGTGGTGATGATCCTGGAATAACTTCCTATTATCAATGCAACATG
This sequence comes from Aythya fuligula, assembly GCF_009819795.1. Lineage (NCBI taxonomy): Eukaryota > Metazoa > Chordata > Aves > Anseriformes > Anatidae > Aythya > Aythya fuligula. Next base: position 129,466,899 of record NC_045559.1, read on the forward strand.
ACAGCAGTTTCTATGTAAACATAGAAAGTCTTTTCACCATCATTCAAATTTTGACTTGACTAGCAATCTGCAGGAGAGATGGAGTAGTTCAAGGCCCCTTGCTCTTCTCATCCCTTATCTCTGTTGAAACTGCTGAAAAAGTTTTTGTTGTTGTTATGAAGAAGCCATTTGTCTAGAAACTGTCAGGAAGAAGTCTTTAGCTTATTTCTGCATGCCACTGATTTACCATTGAACTGGAAAGATGTTAGCTACTACCATAGGCTCAGTATCAGCCATTGAACAAGCAATGAAAGATGCTACATTCTCCCATTAAATATCAGAGCCATCCAGTAATTCCTGGAGTGCAAAACAGAACCAGGAATAAAACAAACAGTTCTTCATTTTTACTGTTCATTTTTACTTACTCCTTCTTTAACAACTATGACCATACATGTTGTTATCCAGCAAGAGTAAATGACACAAAATTCAACCCCAATATATAACCAAGCTCAGTTTCCAAAACCAGTGCTAAAAATGCAGAATAACACCAGATGATTAGAAACACAGCAGGAAAAACAAAACAAAACAAAACAAAACAAACAAACAAAACACAATACACTTCTTCAACAAGAAGGGACAACACAGAAATGCTGAAGTAGAGTGCATACACATTGTACTTTAAAGATGAATTCCTAGAAAGACACAGTATGCAGTAAGACCATGATTAATATAATTGTACATGTGCCTTGTCTAATTTCCCTCTTTCCCATACAGTCCTGTTATAAATGAGGTCTCAATTCAATCTGAATTTTGTTATATTTACAAAACAAATATTTCTAAAAGGTATAAAAGGTATAAAAGGCAAGTAAACAGCACTGGGTGTGCGGAGAGTCTACGCTCCACCAACACGCACACACAAACATCAAACATTCTAAATATACAGAACATTGCTTTACATACTAAACGCAAGCATGCCTATATATATGAACAATCAGGAAAGGTAACAAACAATCCTTTAAGTTCCATCACTTAACAGTCTCCATTTTCCATTCCTTTTGAACAATACATGTATGTCTCGCTTTAAGTTGTCAAGTAACTTGGTCTTCAGGCCTTATGTATCCCGTTCTTCCCAGATCGAAGAAAAGCATATCCATCTCCTTTTCAAGGCCAATAGGCCTGGGTAAAAAGGCACGTTCAGGTCAGCAGGGGGCGTAACAGCGAAAGCCTTCGATGGCTGTAGCAAGAGAGGGGCCCATGGGGTAGCAGGCGGATCAGTAAAGGAGCCCGCAGCTCCCTTACTATCTGGCAAGCCACACGTTTGTGATTGTGGCTCCACATGGCTCTTTAAGGCCTCAGAGACTGCTTGCCAGGTGCCAATAAATCCCACTGCAACCTTGTCATTTTTAGTTGCAGAGTCCCACACCTTGACCTCTGTTTGGTCCCATATTTGAGGCTCATAAACTGTCCAATTGTTAATAAGGAGAATAAGCTGTAAGGTTACCAGGACAGTCTTGATTCCTAAGGACGTATGATTCCCCATAACGCGCAACTGCTTACCAGCGAGAGGCAGTTGTGTGCACAGGTCCGCTTCTCTCAGCTCGAGCTTCTCTCCAGCTCCAGTGCGCCTATTTCCAGCGACTTTCTGTATGAGCTTCTCTGAGCGGTTTGCTGAGTCTGGCCGAACCTATCTTCATGAGGCAATCAAAGTGCCTGTTCCCGTCCTGGTCTCCATTCTGCCAGCCTGTTCCTCTTCATTCCTTCTTTCTGCTTCTTTATTGATCATAACTCCATCGTGTTGCCTTTTTTTATCTTGAGGGCAGGCTCCCCTCTTATACCCTTCTCTCCACAGCAGTTCTTTTCAAAACAACTTTTCATTGGTCAAACAACTTTGAATGTAACAACAACAGCAAACACCCAGAAACATCCATGCCTTAACGGCTGGAGAACAAGAGAACCATATGGAGAACAAGAAACCGGAGACTGCATGGAGTCTCCTGAATCACCCTTCTTTGTTCCCTCTAAACTCTTTTATATCTTTAATATCTTCATCGATGATCTGGACGAGGGCATTGAGTGCACCCTCAGTAAGTTTGCAGATGACACCAAGTTAGGTGCATGTGTCGATCTGCTTGAGGGTAGGAAGGCTCTGCAGGAGGATCTGGATAGGCTGCACCGATGGGCTGAGGTCAACTGCATGAAGTTCAACAAGGCCAAGTGCCGGGTCCTCCACCTGGGGCGCAATAACCCCAAGCAGAGCTACAGGCTGGGAGAGGAATGGTTGGAGAGCTGCCAGGCAGAGAAGGACCTGGGAGTGATGGTGGATAGTCGGCTGAATATGAGCCAGCAGTGTGCTCAGGTGGCCAAGAAGGCCAACAGCGTCCTGGCTTGCATAAGAAACAGTGTGACCAGCAGGGCTAGGGAGGTGATCGTCCCCCTGTACTCAGCTCTGGTGAGGCCGCACCTCGAGTACTGTCTTCAGTTTTGGGCCCCTCGCTACAAGAAGGACATCGAGGTGCTTGAGCGGGTCCAGAGAAGGGCGACGAAGCTGGTGAGGGGCCTGGAGAACAAGTCCTACGAGGAGCGGCTGAGGGAGCTGGGCTTGTTCAGCCTGGAGAAAAGGAGGCTCAGGGGCGACCTTATTGCTCTCTACAGATACCTCAAAGGAGGTTGTAGCGAGGTGGGGGTTGGTCTGTTCTCCCACGTGCCTGGTGACAGGATGAGGGGGAATGGGCTTAAGTTGCACCAGGGGAGTTTTAGGTTGGATCTTAGGAAGAACTTCTTTACCGAAAGGGTTGTTAGACATTGGAACAGGCTGTGCAGGGAAGTGGTGGAGTCACCATCCCTGGAAGTCTTTAAAAGACGTTTAGATGTAGAGCTTAGGGATATGGTTTAGTGGGGACTGTTAGTGTTAGGTCAGAGGTTGGACTCAATGATGTTGAGGTCTCTTCCAACCTAGAAATTCTGTGATTTTGTGTGATATTCCTGATGGCCTCATCGTTAAGAGTCTGATGTTATCTCAATCACGGGGTTTTCCAACCCCCATGGTCACATTCCCAAATCTCCCCCTTCTTTATTAATATCAACCATTTTCTCAACACGAATTACTACTCCATATATAACAGTCCCTTTCAGCATGTAAGGGGGATATTCTATATGATATCCAAGTAATGGACTGCACCCTGTCCATTCCTGCTGTCTCAGGACAGTATGGCTATCAGAGTGGGCTGACTGGCTCTCCCTTGCAAGGGCAAGGAAGAATGAGTGGCTTTCACTTACTGGTCTTGCTGGAAGGTGGTTTTTACAGCTGTTCACTCGTATTGCAGATGAGTCACCAGCCTGGCTTCTCTTTACAGGCAGACTGACAAATTTTCTTCCAGATTCTGGCAGGGTTATTCCCATAGAGCAAATATGGCAACCCAGTACACGGTGTTGTAATCCTTTCCTCTACAACCTCAAAAGTCACTTGCGAGGTGCCCAGACTCATTATTGCAAAAATGTGATAACCCAACATGACCAAAAGGTTTAAACATATGTGCATTCCAGGCCATGAGGTTTAATGTACACTATTGCAGAGCCAGGGGAATGCATCATGGCTGGGCATGAAATGTGCAGCTTTCCTCCTTTTTCAGTTCTGCTCCTACTTCCTTCTGCACACAGAAAAGGGGCTGGGACTCAGGCCCATTCTGGGTAAGCTTGAAAACTGGTTGCTTGCTAAAAACCTTTGGATTGTGAAGCAGGGGGTGTAAGAAAAGCTCAAACAGCTGTGCCAAGTACTTAGGGGAGTGTGTGGGGCATTCTCTGTTAGTTAGAGGTTTGTGTACTATTACATCTTTTGCATTTAATTACACAATCTCATTGTCTCTGCATCAACTTGGCATTTGACATTTTTTTCTTTGGAAAAGGAAGTATTTCTAAAAAGTGAGACAAATACCTAGGAAAACATTTCCTTTTGATTATTGAAACTTGCTTGTCTAACAAAACATCAGCAAAATAGTGTGTTACTCTATTATATTTTAATGCCTTTGGATTTGTTGGTGAAGAATGCTGTCAATTAATGATTCTCACAGTGCCATGTTCATTTGTTTCTGATACTGTCTTTTAGCCAAATGGAAGCCATTATCCTCAGTTAATGACCTTAAGCAGGAGGTGTTTACACTAATGCAGAACATTCATCACTGCAAATAAAGTATTTGCATCGTCACAGACAAAAACAGCTTAATTAGACTGACTTTCGCAAAATGAGGGGACACATTTTAACAAGGAGTCAAAATACTTCAAAAAAGACAAACTTCATGATACGTAACCTAAGCAGCATTTTCTGTAAAAAGTTCAAATTTATCACAAATTTCAGTAATTTTTACTTGTTTACATAGAGCTCAGCAAAAAATCAGCTGATCATTTCAACACTCTTTAGAGAAACTGCTAACAAGAGAGATGAAGAACAGCATAGAGGTTTGCTTTCAGGAAATGATAGTGAATATTGAGACCCTCCTTTAAATGCTGCTTACTGGGGAGAACAATGTATGGGTATCCCATCAGCAGGGTCAAAACATTAGAGATTACCATAACAAGAGCAGACTTTCTGAAAAGTTTTTATTATTATTATTATTATTATTATTATTATTATTATTATTATTATTATTATTATTATTATTATTTTTATTTGTTTTTCAGAATTCAAAATTAGATCTTATAGTTGACAGCAGCATTATAGCAGGTCATTTTTGGAGAGCTGTTTGCAGCAACACCCTTCATTTTGAGGGAAACTGTTTTTCAATGAAAATAAGAATGTCTAGTATTTTGTCCACTTTTGAAGGTAAACTGTAATTTGGGGAGGATTCCAGGTGAAATAGTCTTTATTTGCTGAAAAAGCCCCTTTGAGTGCTCTTGCTGGTGAAGGTGCTGCAACAATGAAACCTTTACTCATGCTCAAGAAATAGAAGGATTGAGCACTGAGAAGAGGATAGTGCAGTACTGAGAAAAGAATAAAGAAATCAACAAGGCAGCAGCATGGGGCAGTCCTAAAGATGAAGGGAAAACCTGCTTCTTTACAATGAGTGTCAAATCAGACATTCAAATCAGAAATAAGGTAGTTTTAAATAGCCGCAGACTACATACACAATCAATTTTAAGCTTGTTACCTAAAATTAGTCACTAGTTTAATATGAAATACTGTATTTCTTAGGAAATGGGGAAAAATTGCATTACTGCAAAAATGTGTTGACTTTTAGTCCATCCCTAAAGGCAATTATGTGAAACAAAAATTAGCAAGCAAATAATATGTGAATAGGAGGAAGTATTAAATTTATTAAGTGGAACAGTACATAATGCCCAAAGGCAAACTAAAAACCACCATTCATAGCTGTGAGGGAGGCTGAAACAACAACACTTGCTCACAAGAGTATTGCAGAAGAGCAGACAGGGACATGTATGTAATAATGTTGAGAACTTTTACTATGTAGTAATTTGTTATCACCATAGGCCACTGACAGATTACCATCAGGAGTATTTCTTTGTTAAACTCTAGGCACAAATTCAATTGCTGAAATAATGGTCAGATTTGGGTTCTTTCTTAAAAAAATGTTGTTGTTATTCCTAAACAATGTGATCTATCAGGGACAGTCCTATTTTACCATTTGCATTATTTACATTTTACTATTGTTTGATAATAATCACCATCTGATCTTTAGTCTCATACATTTATAACATACAGCTGCAATGTAGAGATTAGCCAAATCTTACTTTAATCTAGTCATTGCAAAAATTCAACCAGTTCCATCTACATTAAATGTTTTCTCTGTCCCAAATGAAACCACAGATCTGATTCAGGCTTTATGAAACATATAGACATCAAAACTGATTTCATGACTAGATGGGCCTGAACCACCTATTTCTGCATTTAAAAAATGTGGAGATCCTCTGAGAAATACCCTCCATTGGCTTTTTTGGGTACTGCCCTACAACTCTTCAAGGAGAAGGACCTTTGGGAATGAAAGAAGCCTTCACACCATACAAACCCAAGCATTAAAAAAAAGAGAATGTGCTTGATAATGCACCAGAGGTGGTAGAAAGGCCTGACGAAGAGGGAAAAGAAACCTAGTGGCAACTGTGGGGGAAGAAAGAACTAGAAGGAGAAAGGGGTAGACAGACCGAGGGGGGAAGGGGCTTTCATTTTGCTGAAACAACATGGAAGTTCACACAGAATTTTCTCATAGTCTTCACTGCTAAACAGACTGCATATTTTGTACAATTACACTCCATAAAAAATTGTATAGCTATAGAGGAGGCATTCTGGAATACAGGACAGAAGCAATAGTGCTCACTGGGATTTATGCTACACAAACGTGAAAAATGAAAAGGTTGCACAGCACAGTTTTCACATGAGAAGAGTCTAGTTCAAACAACAAAGGTGTGGGAAGTGGCCACGTATCAGTATTGGTGGCCTGTACATATACATGTAGGAGTCAACACAGTGATAGCAGTTGTCAGTAGCCACACCATGATCCTTTGAGTATAGAGTTAAAGATATGTATGGAACTGACTATACTAAAAAAGCTCATGTGGAAGATATGCAGTATGTAAGGTATTAAGGATGACTGTGAAAAATGCTATTATGTGAACATTCAAAAAAAAAAAGTCATCATTTTTATACTGTCTTCACAACTTTAAGTAGTCAAGTAAGTATTGTCCTGTTCAACATGCTCACATCTGTCTTCAAAATGCTTCCTAAAACTACACCTTGGTATTCTTTCTCACTTTAGATTTTGAAGTCTTTGGGACAGACCTGTTTCTCTTTTATACCCTTCTTTGCAGCAACAGTAGTAGATATGGTAGTTTTTCCTATTACATGACTCCATATGGCAAAGCAGCATGAAAAGTACTGTGAGACTCAATAAGATCAGTTGTTGCCACAATCATTACAAGTCAGAAATAAGTGTTATTTATTGATGTTTTTCTGTTAACATTTTGTCTCAAACATATAACTATGTTATAAAAAGAAGCATCTCTTTCAAACAAAAGTAAAACCAAAAAAATCCCCAAATCTTATCCTTTTCTCATTCCAGAACTTATGCACAGTAAAGTTGTCGTAGGCTTCAGTTGAGCCTGGACTGTATCCAAGAAATTTAAGAGATTAATCATGAAAGCAACCTATCAGATTATCTGTAGGCATAAAATCTGAAGAGATAACAAAACAGACAAGTTGTTTGTTTTGAGTAATGCTTAAAACTTAATAGACCACCAATCAGAACAACAGTCCACTTACAGAATAAAATGGTCAGAAATGATAATCAAATGTCATAATTTCAAAAATCTAAACTTTAAACTGCTTCAACTGCTTCAGCTGTTCAGCCACCTTCTTATGAGCAGCAGTGATATTAACATAGGAGAGATTTGTAGATTGTTGGAAAGAACAAGATAGTCTAATGCCTTGGTTTGGTCATAATTAAATTAAATTTTAAAGAGTTTCAGCATTAAACAAAACTGAATGCACTTAAGCAAAAATGATCTGCAAAAGCTTTCAGAAAGAACTAAGTGAGCTACAGAGTACTATAAATCTAAATTACTTCTACTTTCACCTGCAATCATAAAGAATGGTTACTTGAAAGCATGAAAACAAAACACACTCTAAATAGTGCATATAAAAACAATTAAGAAACAGCAGTCCTGTAATCCATCTTGGCAGATAGTTTTCATGCAATGATAGAAACAAAAAGGTTCATCGTCATGAATAGAGTTAGCTGAAATGTTTCTAAAGATGTATTTCTGCCAAGAATAGGGAAGAGGTTCAGTCTTTATTTAAAAATTCTTACTTTTCCTTTGTCTGGTTTCTACTTCATCTTTCCAGTTTTACGGGCAAAAGAGTAAAAGGAAAAAGGGAGGGATAAAAATTAAAGGAAAGGGGAAAACATTTTTATCATAATTTCTGAAGACATAAATATTGTTTCCAAACTGTGAGACAAAATGTATTTGCCAAAGGACCCACTGCACCCACTACATCTGCTTCCTGCACAGAAGACCACAACAGGTAAGCAACCAGAGTACAGCAGTACTTAGGATGGAGAGCCTAATGATGAACATCACTTAACAGTCTCAGGCACTACTAACAGTGACACTGAGGCAGTATGACATCCAGCACGAGCCAGATGCTCAAGGTGACTTAGGAGTTCCCAGGAAACTTTGGAGCCCAGGGTTTGTATAAACTGACCCTGTACTGCTTCAGAGGTCAAACTTGGCTGGACACATTGGCAGCATCTCAGCCAGTCCCATTCTACTACATATGGGCTTGCCCTCACACCAACAGGCCACAACACCTCAAAGGTATACTGTCCACTTCTAAGGGCTACATATAACCAGCACAAAATCATAAGCCCTTTTGTCACCAGACATTTAAAGAAAAGAATGAAACCTGCCAACAGATAAAGTAAGACAACCTGTATAAAAAAAGGGAAGGATTTTTTTTTTTTTAAGGATTTTTTTCCCCTGTATTACATACATTCCCCATAATCAAAACCGCTGGCTGTAATCCAGCTAGCTTTAAAAACAGATACATTTTTTATTTAGCCAGACAACACTGCCAGTGATCTTACTGCAGTGCAGCAGCCCCTGCCTTGTTTTGCTGGGGAGCACATGCTTTTTCCCCACAGTTTAGCTGCTGTGTGGACTGGCTTCTTGAAAGTGAAGCAGTGATGATATGGCCTCCTCTAAACTAGTCAGAAAGGCTAACCAGCAGTACAGGAGCCACACAGCAGTGATCAAATTGCATTTGCAAGTTGTACATTTTGGCAGTTTCATCAGATAAATTTGTTTTCGTGCCTTTCTGTCAAATCTGTTATTCTTGGGTGAAAGGGATGCAATTATCTGTTATTAATCAAAACTCTTGTGCATCAGGCTAGCAAACAGGGAAGTAACTAGAACTGCTGAATTTGAAATCACTCCTGATCCATGGTTGAGCCCCTGCTGTGGCCTACAAAGTGTGCATGATGTATAAAGGGAAGAGAGAGAGGTGCTCCATCCCCTGGCTTAGCTTTACTCCTTTTTCATCTGACCTTCTTCAATTATGGGTTTGAGCAAAGAGGCCATAAACCCACTTCCACAAACCATTAAGTGAGGTGCAAAGGCATGTCCCATCAGCCAGCTGAGAGGCGGGCTGCAACTGCTCCCAGTCCCTTCCAGCCAGCCTCACATGATTGTCTTTCTGCTTCTCCTCTCATCTCCACACGCTCTGCCCTGGAGATGCACGCAGAGCCCTTCCCTGCACAAGGTATAACCAGTTTGATACCGAAGTGCAAGTCTGTGGAACTGAGGCAGAATTACAAAAAGAACAGGTGCTGCAACAGGCTGAGAAGAGGCACAGCCCTGTGCTGCACCCCCCCTGTCCCTCGTTCCACCGGTGGGGACTCCTTGGCCCTACAAAGCTGTGCCTGAGCTCTGCCCATTGCTGCAGGCACCACCTTCCACCAGCCAACAGCCAAAGGCAGCACTGTACCCACTCTCTACTTCCACATCACGCACATGAGGGATGAGTAATTTCCATTTGACAGAGACAGAAGCAATGCGGCAGAGGGGACTTGGCCCAGGCCATCTCCCAAACCTCAGAAGATGCTGGAAGCAGAACTCAGCATCCCCCTCTGTGCATTCTCCTGGCAGGAGTTTAACAACGCTGTTACTATTTAACTTGCTAATATATTCTGTGAGTGCAGTATGCAGTAATGCAGTCCGAAACACCACCTTTAAGAGACATAGCCCTTATCTGACTTACTTCTTTTTATTGCACAGATGAGGTGTCTAAAGACAGACAGAATATAGGCAGAGAAAAAACTGCTATGTTGCTAGGAAACTAATTCAGAAAACACTACAGATACTTACAGGGTAAGGTTGAACAACAGTAAGGAGGATCGATTCTTTGCAGCTTCTATAAAAAGAAAAAAGAAGTAAAATCAAGTAAAGGTTCATATGTTTATGCACTACACATAACCAGCTTATTTTTCTAAAGGAGAAAACTGCATCAATATGGCAAAATGTTTATTACAATCACTTATCAGAGAATTACAGCGATGAATACCAAAGTAACAATGAATATGAAAAAAATAAGTTTTTTTTCTCCAATATAACAAACTGAAATTGACTTAGTTTTGCAGCTTATACTGTAAAATATTTGCTCCATTAGACACCTGCATCCTCCAGTGGCGATTTTCTCTGGTAAGAATGGAACAACATTTGATTAATTCTATCAATGCAATATCTATAGACTACACATTTATTTTGCCTACTTTACAAACAAAATTAATTTTTTATATCATCTAGCTCTTGTATACGTAATGCAAAATTTATCTGAAGATAGCTGTGTTTCCAAAACAAGAATGAGGACAAAATTTAGCCCCAGACTCTTCTCTAGCTCACCTTTAAAATCCGTAGATGAAGAGTAGTATCTGGTGAATATCCCAGTTAGAATTTTTTTTTTTTTTTTTTTTTACAAAATTGCTAAATAAAGGTTCTCCTTTAAAATTGAACAGCTCTTCTTTAGGAACAAACAAGTGAAAGGAGAAGAAATCAGTAGCTCTCAACCACTTCCCTCCCCCAGAGAGAATAAACTTGATAAGATCAAGTGGTCTAGACAAATGACAAATAAATACATATTTTGTCTATTGACGGGCAGTTCGGACTCATGGATAAGTGGAATAATGAGGAAAAAATGCCAATCACAGTCAATATCTATTGTGTTACATCATTGGACAGAGGGCTTCTGAGGGCAATATTAGCTGTGAAAAAGTCGGGTGCCATTTTGGATGGAGTTGATTTTCTGTTAGTTTTACTACTTTCAAACACAATTAATTGCTTATTTATGTGATTTATTGCTTGGCTAACTGAAGTACAACTGATTTGGCATGGCTGAACTGTTCGACCGTACGAACTAAAATAAATCACGCTGCATTGGTCTTACTCAGTGTCACCTTATACTGCATATTCACACCACCGATGTGCCATTTAAAAGGCAAAAAGGAAGGAAAATAGAGGAGAATCCACAAGCCCAGTTAAAAAACTGGTCTGGAAAAGGGACATATTTGATAAAGCCGTCTCATCTCTGAAAGCCAAGTGAAATAGCAAATTCTACCTCTGTCAAAGCCATCAGTCATGCAAGCAGCCAAGTCTGACCAAATATCCCCTAACTAAAGTAAAATTTCTAAAGCTTCAATTTTTACTCCTCTTATTAGATATTCTTATCATTGCATGAAAAGTGTATAGAAAGGCTTTTCTAAAGAATGTATTGAAGGTTTCGGTTGCCTTTCTGTGCTCAGAACAACAGAAAATTAGGTTAGAAAGTTAAAATAATATACTGAGGAGCTACATGTGGTGAGAATTGAATAATCTGCCACAAAATAAAATTATTTTGTCCCCTTTATATATAATCATAAATACTTTAAGGAATTTCCCACAATTAATTTTCATTTTAATAAAACATTCCAAAGTTAAGCTCCAGAAATGACTTATTCAATCAAGAAACAGCTTTTATTTACAGTGTTCGTATTTGTGAACATTTACAGTCTGTTTTTAAGATCTGTAAGCTACTGATAGCAGTTTCAGAAATCTCTGCAATTACTCTTTATCATTCTCCATTGTTATTCTTGAAGATTTTATAGCGTATAGTCTGAAAGTAGCAATCTCAATTCTTTTTTGCTTAACAACAGGATTCCCTCTACTTTCTTCTATTCTACCTACCATACTTTTGGGATTCTGAGAATACATGATAAGAAATGTAATGTATTTCACGAATCTCACAGTTGCATCTATACTGTCCACTTCTATCCAATTTCTCACTGCCATATTAATCTAGGCATATGTGTAGATGGAAAAGCACAGAGGGTTGTTAGCTACAGGATAAACCACATCCCTGGGATAAGTACTCCATGCCCAACTGTCCTCTACAATTACTTTCAACACTCTAATTTATGTTTCTTATGAAAAGCAAGATTACTTGCATGCATTATCTCCTGCTGATCAGTTAGTTACCTTAGAGAGTCACCTTTATGAAAGAAAATCGACTTATAATGAAAATGTTTTTCAGCTGTTCATTACTCTTGGATCAAACCAAGTGTCAGTGTAGGCAACATTCAGCCTAGACTAACAAGGTTTTTAAACCAAAGGGTCATCATATTAAAATGTATTTTGGGTTAAGGCTTGCTTACAGGGTAATCACTTGCATTGGAAGGATGCTAGACCTCAGAACATTCACTCAACATTTGAGTCTATAATAAGGCCATTCAGAGTATCTGGAATCATGTGTTTTTCACACACACAAAGCAGCTGTCAAACACCATTTATAGCCCTTTCATCATCAGACAAAGCTTTTTTTATAAAACACATGCAACATATAAAACACAGCACAGTTACAAGATAAATACATATTTCATCTGCAGCATTTTGATCTGCAGTACTCAGCCACAACTGCACCACCCATTCTAAAACCTTCTCAATGCATGATAACAAAACTTCACATCATTGTCTACTTTCACTATTGTTAGAAAATCATATATACCTAAATGATAATCCTTGAATTGCACTGGAGACTCTCCATTGTGACACATATTGTTTTTAACACAACAGAAAAACAATGGAACCACTGACCATGTACTGTGACCTGTACATTTTATAGCTTAAATGTATGTATGTATGTATAGCTTAAATATATGTATGTTCATATTGACAGCAGAACACACAAACAGCTTAGACTAAATTACATAAACCAGGTACATCACCACACTTAAATGTAAGCTGCTACTTCTAAGCAACTTTGGAAAGATAGTGGCAAAAGCTAAAGGAACAACTGCAGCCTTACTTCCCCTCTGAATTGGCTTTTCTGCTTTCAACAATCTGACTAAAGTAAAAGAAAATAGATAAAAACATTTATTTATTTATTTATTTATTTATTTTCAATTTAGACTCTTGTCTACATACTGTTTTCAAAGCCAAACCTTACTCAAGACCAATGATATGCAATTCCAAGCTTTCACAAGACCTGTAGACTTTCTGGGTGCCCTACTATCTGACCAGCTAACAACAGTGCAAAAATAAAATACCATCATGTTTCTCTCATTTCCTGACATTAGAATCAAATGGTGAGAACAAGGCTAAAATATCAAAATTGCAAAGGGAATTTCAGTGATTCACCTATTTGTGCTTTCCAGGGCACTGCACAGTGATTGTATTTGTCCATTCTGCCTACTCCTTACAGATACTTAGGCTGCAACAAGGAGAGAATATAGATGGTTTGAGAAACAAATTACAGCACATTACAAAGGTTAAAGTTGTATTACTAAGTATCAGGCATCTCAGACTACATGAGGCGTTAACATTCTGCTACAATACCAGCCATTGACTTTGACTTTGAACTTGGAGGTGGAAATTACTCTCTCTTCTGCTTCCCTTTGAGCTTGAAGTGGGGAGGGAGGGGAGGAAGAAGGGAGTAAAGGACATGTGGGGAGAGTGGCAAAACTCTCAGTTTCTGAACCACATGGAACAAGTATCTCTGTTCTTTGCATGTGTCCTGCAGCAAATGTTGCATATGAGTATACATAGGGCATATATTAACTGTATTCACTCTTAAGAAATGAGAATGGAAAATTATTGCTTACACTAATCTAAAAAGCTTTTAGCAATTTTACATACTAGGGGCTTACCAGGTTTCTCTCCCAGTGAAGATGGACACAATAGAAATTGACATATAATAAATACTATTATTTACAGGAATGCAATTTAAGAAAAAATCTAAAACTTGCTTTGAAATGCTATACTTTTTCTTTGTTATTTCTGGACCCTCTGCTGTGCTTTGTGTCTTACTATTGATGAGGAAGATCTGAATTTCACAATTATGGCGTAGGATGCCACAATTTGCAGTATGCTTCACACTACGTTTTTGAAGTAAGGAAAGGGATGCAAGCAAGTTAAAAACTAACTGCAGAATGTATCAGGTTACCTGAAATACCATATTCAAAGCTAAGGAAAGTAGAACTTAACCTAGTATCTAGGCTAAAGAAGAATTATTCAGCATTTGAATGTCTTTCATTATTATGAAGACTAAGGCAGTAATAATGAACAAAAGACTTTTCATGAAAAAACTAAAGTCACTCTATTGTAGTATATTAAGAATGATTTCAAAAGGATCATTTTGATTTGAGCTGTATATACATTTTTACATAAAACCTGTTCTCTTTACAGTAGTTATCTTCACCTGAGGGAGCTCCAAATTTCACTTCTCCAGACTTCTGTCATGTGCAATGGCTCCTGTGGAAAAGAAGTTTGCCAGAGGTATGCCTGAATTTACCTCCAGGGCTAGAGATTTCCACTGGAGGGAACTTGGTGGGACAGAGTAGACTTGTCTTAGCCTTGTGCTTCTTCATTCTTTGCTTTTATTGCACAGCCCCCCACAACATGCCTCCAGGTCATGCAATGGTGCCAACCGCCCTGTGTGGTCTGAGGAACCTTGTCAAGTTGGGGAGCAAACTTGTATTCAATGAAACCCATGAAACAATGCAGAGGAATGGAGGAAAGAGGCTATAAGAAGATAATGCGTTTCCTGAGGCTTTTTTTGTCACAGGAGAGACAGCATTGTGCAAACATAAACACACAGGGTAACATAGAACTCCTTCAGCAAGCATCATGGTGTGTATGGTCCTTCTCTCTCCATTTCTGAAGGCAACACAGCAGCACGCAAACTACAGGCAACGTTTCCATGATTCAATAGCTTCTAATCAAGTACTAAAAAAAAAAAAAAAAAAGCTGTACTACTGTGGGAAGACTGCTTCTGGCCTCTAGATTACATGAACCCATAGATGAATGTTATTGAGTAGCAGGTGAAGAATCTGACCTCTCAAACCCTAAACAGATGATATTTTCCAGACAAAGCCTATGAGTGACAATGGGATTACAGTCTGTGGCCACACAGCTGGTTGCACTGACCTTTGGCGAGTCTCTCTGAAGACCCTGTACACACCTAGAGATGAGCATTGTTGCCATCATGAAGGCAAAGTAGGGTGTGCCACGCATGGCATTGCATCTCCAACTCCATCTCAGAGAACAATTGCAGGAGTGCAGCAGGCAAGAAAAGTAGCAAGAGGCTCATCAAGTAATGTGTGCTACCATAAAGGATGAAGTGTGGAGTTCAAGTTTGGGGAGGTAGGGTAATGCTGCATGGTGTATGGATAGCGGAGATGGGATGTGAAACCAAGGTCTTGCTTTGAGGGTGGGAGTGGACACGTGAGGAACAACACAGGAAATGGATGGGAGCCTCAGGTTAGACTCTTTTCTCCAGGGACGACAGTCTACAGAGGTGAAGACCATGGTGTTCAGGTCTTATTTCTGGAGATAGGAAGAGTGCATTGGAGTCCCTGATTTCAGAAAGCAGAGGGATCACGCTCACATTTGGAAAGCTGGCAGTGGCATCTTCCACCACTGTTAATGGTAGTACCTGTCCTTAGTCTCACAGTATTTCCCTTCACAGGGAAAATACTCTTGACAATCAAGCAATGTCAACTTGTGAACTCTTGAATCCCATGGTTTAATTTGAATAACTCTGCTGCTTCATAAAATCCTTAAAAATTAAGTCTGCCGTTAAATCTGTGAAGACTTGCAGCGCCAGAAACGATCCACACAAGGATCTGGGAATGTTACAGGATTCCAGTTTGAGTGCCTGAGCCCTAAAAACTGCAAGAATTGAATGCTTGAAATGAAGACTGCTGTATAAAGTAAAAAAAAAAAAAAAAATAAAAAAAATATATATAAGCACAGGATTATTCCTGCACTGCAAGATCAAATAGCAGCAGAAACTCAGCTGAGAGAAAAGATACTCTGATTCTAACAGAAATAGCTTCAATAATAGCATACAGAAAATTACTGTCAAAGCAAATTGCGTTTTATATAAATGTTCTTTCTTTTAAAGGTCTGGCATGGTGTGAAAGTCAACCTTTAAAATTGTCACAGTCTGCAGCTGGCACTAATTGGAACCCTTGTTGGCTGTCTCCGTAAGGGGCCAAGAAGCAAGTGTGTCTGCAGGCTGAATTATGCTCGCTGTCTCTGACAGAAGTGGTCCCTTCAGATCAGGGCTGTGGCACGCTGGTGGGGTTTCATACAGGAGATGCCATTTTAGATGCCTCTGCTGTAAAGGCTTCAAGAATAAAAAAGACTCCTGCTCTCTAAGATTGTTCATCTGCCAAGCTTTCACATGTACCAAATTCACTGTTTTTTCCTTTATTAGCACTGTGGCAAGGAAAACCTTATGAAGAGGAAATTCTTGAACTTCAGTGATTTTGAAGACCTATATACACCTCTAGCCAAAATACTCCTCTTGTCCACAAACACCCAAAGTCATCGAGTTGCTAATATTCTCAACTATAAGGCTATAATTTTTGTAACTGAGTTACCAAAATGTTAGTCAAACTGTAAATACCTGTGTATACTGTACAAGACTGCTGTGGTAAGACTGCTTGGAAATTGAAACTACAGTGCTGTCTAAAAACCGAGTGATGCCACTTGCAATTCTTTACCAGACAGTGCCTCAGTAGCTCCTTCTTATTACACCAGTCTTCAATTAATTCTGGAGTGCAACTCTGAATATCAGCAATACGCGGAAAACCCTACAGTGATTGGCCCTTCCTTAGGCAACTTTTTTCCTACTTGGATAGAGACAAGACAGCCTCACTCAGACCTCGAGGCGGAGTAGAGAACTTATTAGGAGTTATTAGCTCTGGAGTCTGCTACTCCAACAGAATCATTATTTGGTTATTTTGGCCACTGGGAAAAGAGGGAGCAGGATGGGCATGTACGTATATCTGATGGAAGGAGACTTTCACCAGCTCAGACTGCTAGCATGTTACTGCCACACGACCATAGCAGAAATTACGCAGCATGAAAATGTTATACTCCCAAGGAGAAAAACACAGAGTTTAGTCCCCTATTAATTAATTGTTCAGCTGTCCTCTTCTAATTAGACTTTCTGCACATTAGTTTTAAAGGATCAAAGACAGATAAAGTGGGATAACATTGGTCTCTCAGGTCACTCATCCAGGCCAATGTTTCAGCGCTAGTTTTCCTACCATTAACTGCCAAAGTAGCTTTGAGGAAAAGTTAATCCTCAAAGTACAATAAACACAGCGCAATATAAACCAGCCCCAGAATGGCTCATGTTTATGAGACATCTTTAGGAATGATGTTATGGAGTTACTAAACAATACTCTCAAAGTAAAATATTTACAGGACAGGGTGGTATCACTACAGACAGGGATGCATGGCTGCCCATTCCACTCAGGTACATGTATATTACATTCATGTAGTTGATTTGGTGACATTTATCCTTTGCAGTAATATATTTATGGAGGACTCCCAGGAACTTGGGTTTTAGAGAAACACTGAGGTTGCACAGCAATATGCACAGAATGATAAATTCTAACCATTCTACAAAATCCAAACCAATGCTGATGTGACAGATTATGCTCTGAAACAATGGCATGAGCTCATATACTGATTCTCCAGTGCAGCCACCAGGGATGTAGCAATGACTACAAAATCTAGTCCAATTGTTCTGCCATTTTCTAATTTCAGCTTCCAGAACTGGAGCCAACATGGTCACAGCAAAATCTAATTTGAGAAATGTTAGATATAATCAGAACAGTTTTCTAATTTTCTAAACTTTTGTAAATACATCTGAATGCTCCACTGGAACCAGAATTCAATTACCTGGGACAGAGAAAGAAAAATGCTGGAACACGTTGAGTGCTCTTCTTATGGATCCCAGATGTTCCTCTACTTTATCTGAACTAGACTAAGGGGGCTTTCTAGTGTGGTATAGAATTTTCAGCAGTTGATTATGCATTTTGATCCAGTCACACAGGCATTTGAATTTCTACATCACAGTGGAAACAAATTAAATAATGAAAGTTAAAGGACTGAAGGAAATGATGAGGTAACTTTCCAAGCCATGAAAATTGGTGTTATTCCATTCACTTATCGCAGTGCAAAAGAGAGGTTAACAATTTGGTCTAGCAATTGAAAATGATGTTTCAGAGAGAAAACCTAATTCATATAATTCACATAAAGAAGCCTTGTTGGTTCCATTTTTCTTTTTTTCTCTCAGAGATGCAATGTAAATTCACACTTAGGAGATGAATTCTCTTTTCAAATAATTTTATTTTTAATATTTCTTTTAGCAGACAGTATGTTATAAACAATCATCCCTTGATTTTATCTTTTTTCCTTCTAGTCTCACTGCAGTGGACCTCTCATGCCCCATGGGAAGGGAAAGTTTTGATTTCATCGATGCTAGGCTACTTCTCTTCATTATAAGTGTCGGAGCAGCATGCTTAAGATGAGGACATCTTGACAATAGGAAACAAAGAATAGAAGAGAAATAACAATTTTCTCAATAGTCACATAAAATGGGAAAAAAAAAATCAGTAGTGAAAGACCAGCAGCTATGGTCATGGTTTGACAATACACTAAATGAGATTTTCTGTGCCTGATTGAAAAAATTGTGGCCACTTGGTGCACATATCTGGACACTGTGTGTGTGAACACTGTCTATCAGTTCCGGCAGATTCAGAAAGTCGGATAGCTCAGGCTTCAAATAAAGAAGGTATAGTCTTCCTTTCAGCAAATACCTTAAATTTAGCAAAGAAGCCAAGAAAAACTTCATGGCACATCTAACAGCTAATTTCACAGAAAGGCTACTATATGTGCAGGTTATACTCACTTTAAACTCCACTGCTGATCAAATGAGCAAGGTGCAGCTCTGCTACCATTAACCATGAAACTAAAACTAGACTGACAAGTGGCTGCTTATGGCCACAATGACATGAATGGATATGCAGACAAGTCACTTGCTCTTAGTGCATCATCTTCTGGAATCAGGCAAAGCAGTGCTGCTCCCTTCAACAACAAAACCCTGCCTTGTGTGGAGATCTTTGCCTACCAAGTCTTGACAAAAGTTAAACAGTTCATTTACTGATATTAATATAATGCAAATATTGTTTTATGATTGCTTCTACTCTCTCAGCAGTCTCCCTCTACTCTGATTTTGTCAGTAGTGGACACATTTCAGACAGAAGGTAGACTTACAGTATACCATTTTGCATAGCGAAGTCCTGGTCTGTCTAGATAGTATGATAGTAAGAGCGCACACACACACACACACACAAAGTAATTCATTAAAATGCATTGTCTAATGCCAAAACCTTCAAATAAAAAATACAGTGATTAATTTAAAGAAAAAATGGTATAAATTTGATCCTTGCTGAGAAACAAAGAAATCATGCACTCTAAAAACATGTTGCAAAAAAGAATTTGGATATGAGGAAATGAAATAAAAGACAATTGAAGATGTCAGAAAATGAAGAGAAGTGATATCTATATTAATAAGAACACAAAATAGATGGAGTTACATATTAAAGACAAGGAAAGATCACTAAAAATAAAAACTTAATACCTTAATAATACCTTAAAGGTATTTTTATTATGTGACAGATTAACCATAATTTTTTATGATCACAGCTGCATTTTCATTTGTACTGAAAGCAACAGAAATCATGATACTGCTATTCATAATCTGTACTGCAATGGCATTTTCACTTTCAGGTTAGGACACATCGTGTATGTAGCAATGAAAGGTCAGGTATTCATACACATCCTTCATTGCTGCAGCTATTCTATTTGTTGTTTTCCTTAATGCTTTTCACAAAGCAGAACATCAGATACAATTTTGCTGATTAAACGTTAACCTGAATCTATTAAATGCTCTAAGAGCATCTTGTTTTAGAGAGTTATCTGAGATTTTATTAATAATACATAATATTTACATAGGGCTCTTTTGTGGCAGATGTCTTTCACAAATATTCTCTTAGCTCTAAGTAATCCAGCCAATAAAGAAGAAGAAATTAAGAAGAGGAAGATGCATTCAGAAATGAGATAAAGCTCTTCATTTCAGAGGAAAATTGTATTTTCAAGCACTGTATGATATATTGTTCTCCATTCAATATTATTGTCTTTATTATTCTTCCTTAAAAAAACACATTCATTCAAAGAGTAAATGGTATTTTTCTTTCAGATGCCTGAACACTATCATTGTGGCTTTTAACTCTTATCTGCTTTTTGAGAACCAGACTATATGATACAATCTAAGAGCATCTTTTTTCTTCACTATGTTTCAAATTATTGTGTTTTAAATAATTAAAGATTGATGGTGATAGTTTTAAGAATAATTGTTCCAACGGAACAGGATTCATTTAATTCCTCATTAAGAAAAGTTTCAGTGGTCAGTGGCTGTTTTTCATGGGTTTTATTACTATTCCTTTATCTGCAAGGTTAGACAATTGATGGATACTGAGCTGCAGAGACTAATGCAGAATGATTTTTGCTTACTGCATCTGGAATAGAAAAATTGGTTGGTCAGATGCCAAAGACATATCTATGTGCCACTGAAGCAGCATAAATCATGGTAAATGTGATTTTATAATGATTTGGACAGGCAGCAAAAGAGCCTACTCTTCTGAAGCTACCATGCACATTACAGAGTAATTCACACAGCAGTTGCCCTGATGTGCAAACTGCTTTACTGTATTTGTGTCCTCACACATTATTTAATATATAGGCTCTGATATGAGGAGAAACTGAGTCAAAATTGTTAACAGCCAGCTAACTACTTGTTTTATTAAATTGTAGTATTTATTGAAAAGTACTGCCATGATTATATGTGAAATACCCAGAATGTGCAAAATTCAAAGGTTCTTCCCTCTTTTTTTAAAAACAACAACAACAAAACACAACAAAACAAAGGACTATTTATTTATTTACTGTGTTACAATCAATATGACATGGCTTTAAAAATCTGTTTAAGCTCTGTCCAACTTTTCAAAATCATGTTGTTGATTTTCAGTTGATACATCTAAATATTGTTGTTGGTTAATTTTAAAAAAAAATTACACTATAATACCCTTTATTTTTTCACCTTTCGTATCACAAGAACTACATAATTAGTTTTACACTTTTCTTGGAGCAAAGGATCACTAATAAAAGTCTCACTGAAAAGTTAAAAGCGAATGTACACTGCACGTGAAAATGGTCCTTAGGATAACTTAAATTACACATGAGCAGAAATCCTTCCATGATAATGACAAAAAATAATGGAGGAAGGAATGTTTGAGATGGGGAGAAGAAAATTACACTGCAAACACAAACCAAGCATAGAATAATGAATAGTTGCATTCTTATATCCACACAGAAAATGAAGACATAATAATTGCAGTGCAGTTTGGACGTACCAATGCTAGCTTTCGTCTAGATGCTATGGGTTATAACAGCAGTGAAAACACGATGCCACTCTCTTCAGTATTGTTCTTCTCCTCAAGAGAACACCCACGCTTGCAGAGCCAAGCCTATGCTTCCTTACCCGCAATAGCCAGACCAAAGTCGATGGGGAACAACACACCACGCACACATGCTGCATTCAGGTCAGCCCCAGCCCACCACCACTGCAGGTCTTCCAAGCTCTGCATTAGAGCAAAAAAGTGAAAATGAACTACTTTCATCACTGTCCTCCCTTGTTCCTTAGAAGCCATGGCTAACCGCCAGGACTGGGTAGAAGGACACTAAAAGATCTCTCTGCTCTTTAGGAAAGCGGTGAGGGGGAGGAGGGAAGCTGTTTGTGGAGGAAGAGCAGAGGCAAAGATGTAACTTGCCACAGAGCTGTAGACAGAAGGTGGTAGGAGGGAAGATGGATATTGGCATGGGGAAAAAGAAAAAAAGGACTGAACTCATGAAATTTGCTAAGCGAATCTTATAGCTATTTTCAAAATAATTTATTTTGTATATTTGTATTTTTCAGCTAGATTTTGTGGCTAATCAAATACTAGTTGCTTTTAAATATGAACACATATTTACTGCCCTGAAGAGAGTTATATTTAAAAATCACCTGACAAAGATTATTTGCTATATACGGGGGCATTACACCCTTCATCATCATGATGAAGGTTGCACAAATCGAAAAGCTAGCACAAATCGAAAAGCTAGCACACGAGCTATCCCTGCTGCAGTGTGGTCTGTGTCCGCAGCCTCCCTTTGCTACTGGGCTCCAGCCTGTTTCTTCTGTAGGATCGTAAATCACCCCTGTGAATAGAACAGCGCTGTTTTTTCCAAGCAGCAGAGTGAAATTAATGACAATCCTAATACTAGATTTATAGAAGCCTAATTTATCTTGCAATGAAATGAACTCAGCTATTTTGCATTTTCAGTTGTGGAATCAGTGTGGGGGAAATGAAAGCAGAGCCATCTCTCATCCCAGCTGGTCCATGATGCAGGCCTCTGCCTTTTTGGCCTGGATTGACAAGATACAGAGTAATACGTATAATTTGCCAAATGAATAGTAATGCTGATGAAGATTAAGAACTACTATTGCCAGAATTCTTTTTGAGTCCATTACCAGTAGCCAATACAATAACACTGACATTGTCCTTATGGGTCCCACCCCATAATTTCACAGAACAAACACTTAGCTTTCTGAGGGGATACAGAGGTAGTATTAGTCTGCTAGAATAATTTATTAAACAAGGAGAAGAATTACCTTTTTTATCAGCAGATCTAAATGTACGTATATTACTTGTAACGTAATTTATCTAATCACAGCAATACTGGGCACCACTGCCATCCAAGGAGGAAGCAACAACAGGGAAACTAGCTCAGGAAAAAGCAAATGCTGCATTTTCTGCTCAGGCAAACTCCAGGAACATCCTAACAGCACAATTTCAGTTCCAGCCTCTCACCTGCCTTTTTTCTTATTATTCTCTTAGCTTCATGCAGTAAGTGAGGCTTATTTGGAGAAATATACTCCACCCAAGAAAAAAACATGTTCAGTGATATATACTCCTTTATCAACATCATGAACTGAACAAAAAATTAGAAACAGACCTTTGCTTTCTGAATCTAAAATAAACAGGGACCAGATGCATGAAAGAGGGAGAGGTTAACAATATATCTGCTGGAGAAAGACTTTGTTTAAAAGTATGTTTTTGTCCTCTGGGATAATAGATCTTCTGTGTACCCACCACTAATCTTGTTCATAAAGGTTTTCATTCCCTGGTTGAAACAACTGCAAAGAGCAAAACATTTCTCCTAATGTCATTTTATCCTTTTCTAATACATAGGGGGAACAGTGAAATCTTAGATCTAGTCACAAGATACAGATTGGTGAACGTGTTAGTTTATTACATGTATAAGGTAACTCTGTATTTTTGAAAGTTGTTTGAGGCTTCATACCTCACAAGTGCCATGGAAAGTGCTATATAAAATAATTCATATGGGTAACCGAATCAACAGATTTGTGTAGGGCTGCCTTGCTGTATCTTCAGAGCTGACAGTAAAATAGTAGATGTTCTTACTTCAAAATAGATTTAAAATTATGAAGCCAATCACCAAAATCTCCCACATGGAACTTAAAGGGCTCAATAATTTTGTCTGTATAATGAAACAAGATCCCACGGATGGCTGAACCTTTTCCATTGTAATTGCTTCTCTCAGAGGAATTTCTTCACTTCAGAGTCAGATTCTCTCAGAGACAAAGGCAGTTCCTGTTAACTGTCCTAGGCATTAAATTAAATGTAGAACTCTCTGCCTGTTTTACAATTTTGCAGGAGGCCAAGTAGGAAAAGAGAACCTGAGCTTCATAACCAGCGACCTCCCCTCCTGAAGCTACTACCATGGGAAGTTTGCCTCAAGCCAGAGGCAACGTCACCACATTCCTTCCCTTAAATATGCTATCCACATTGTTTGACAACCTTAATAATTTATTTCATCAGGAAAACAGGATGAAAAGCGTTGGCACCTGGTTAAAACACTTGCCCAGAAGCTGGAGATCTGGCATTTATGTACCCTGTGGATGGAGATGGCTCTTCCCTTTCCCATCTGGGTGCTGATGCCCTGTGCAGGAGGCAGGACCAGCTGGAGCTGCAAAGAGAGGCTCAGGGCTGATGGTGCTAGTAGGACCATGTCTCACCTCAGCACAGGCAGCTCCCTGGGAAGGCCTTTGCTCCCAGCAAAACCACAATTATTTGACACAAAACACTCCAGTGGGCTGAGTCTTTTTATAGCAGCTCTAAGCATGAGCTTAAAAAAAGAGGTGAGGGCATGCCATGGCTGCTGCCTTCGGCTGCCATTTTGTATCACCCCGTCAGTAACCATCCTCTCTCAGCAGAGCCAGTGCTGTCAGCGCTCACTGCCAGCATGCTGCTGGGATGGAGCACAGCAAATTGCTAACATACAGATGTGAGAGACTGCAGCTGAGATGTGCAATCCAGCCTGCACAGCCCGTGCCCCCGCACTCCTACTAAGAGGGCTTCAGCAGCAAGATAGGCCTCCAGCAGCGAGATAGGCTTCCAGCGACCTCATGGCATGAAGTACCACGGCTTACAGTATTCTCTAGGCAGTTTCTGGAATCAGAGGGACAGCTGCCAATAGTTTCTTCCATCTTCAGAATGCTTACAGA
Source organism: Aythya fuligula (assembly GCF_009819795.1). Classification (NCBI taxonomy): domain Eukaryota; kingdom Metazoa; phylum Chordata; class Aves; order Anseriformes; family Anatidae; genus Aythya; species Aythya fuligula. The sequence continues at coordinate 129,491,395 of NC_045559.1, forward strand.
CAACCAGCCCGGGCTAGAGGCCCAACTTTAAGGAGCCGGAGTTTGTGGAGGTGGGTTTTTAATCAGGTACATGAGCAATTTTATTGTTGAAAAATTACCCTGACCCATGACACATACCAGTAGCCCATCAGGATGCTGTGTGGGCTGCACGCAGGGCTGAGGCACCAAACCCCACTGCCTGACTGTGGACACTGTAGGACTGGCTCTTGTAGTACGAACCAGCTCAAGTGTGCTGCATACACACATCTCACATATAAACAGACAAAATAACTTCAGTGACTCAGAAAAAAAAAAAAAAAAAAGAAAGAAAGAAAGAAAAAAAAGATAGTAAGGGTTTTCTTCTATAAAATAACTCCTATAAAGGACAACCTTAAGTGCTCACAGCTCTCTTCTCTTGGGTGCACGTTGCGTTCTCTTCTTGAACAGCTTGTTCTGTTATTACAGTGTTAGTACTTTCAGGACTTTCATTTAAAGCTAGTTGAAAGTCATTAGGCACCACAGATATTCCTCACTTTAGCTGCAATCATGAGATAAGCAAAACAGCTTCGAAAGTCTTATCTTGTTCATTTGTACACGCTGACAATGATCTATCTGCTCAAGAATAAATTCATTGTTCCAAGGACACACATTAAAATTCAGTCCACGGAAGAGACTTAACAGAAGACGTAGCATGCAAAGGATATAAGTTTTTAAAGGCTATATGTCAAACAGCAAGATTAAAAAAGACTTGTCAAAATTTGGTCTGACAGAAATCAGCATAACATCCCTCATGTTCCAATGGACATAATATTCTTCATTATGTAGTCACAGTAATTTTTCAGGGCAACCTGGAGACTTCTCTGGAGTCTAATTAGACTGCAAATGTGATTTTAAAAAAGAAAATTAAACCATTATTTCAAAATTACATTTACTGCTGATGCAAAGTGGTAGATTATGAGTATTGGCTGGCAGTTTCTTTACGTCTATGGGTCAGTAGTTTGTCACATGTGTACGTAAGAACAGTTGTCAGAGTCCACACTCATACATAATTTTGGCCTGTAGGCTGAATCTGTTAGCAAAAGTAGATCAGAGGAAGAAAAAGATCTGAACAGCTAAGTCACAGAACACTGATAATGCATATTTATCACCTGCAAGCCAAACTAGATACAAAACTGGCCAGGTGCGTTTCATGAATTCCTTCTGTTCTGCATAGCAATGGAACGATTAAAAAAAAAATAAAAAATGTTCAACTTTACTGATCTATGATTCTACAGAAAATGATCCCATTATTAAAAATCTATTTTAAATCTTGCAATCCCACCACCTTATTTTTTCATTTTTAAGGTGTTTTTCTTTCCCCAATTTCAGTTCTATCCTGACTTTTTTTTTTTTTTTTTTTTGCATTTCAGTGATGCTAAAAGATAATCTCAGTTCATGAGCTCTTAGTCTACAAAGAATCAACAGCCACAAAAAAAGGAAAGAGGCAGAGGAGTGAGGTATCTTTATAGAATCAGATTCTCAAAGTTAATCACTAAAAAATGGGAACAAGAGAGATCAGAGAGCCCTGGGGGGATTTATTTTGTGTGCTTTCCTCCTTCCACCCTCTCCCCAACTGCACCTTCACAGGAAGTTTTCAAAGTTCATACCTTCCCCGTGGCTTTTCCAAAAATCCAATTTCCAAAAGGGAAGCTTCAGGAAGCTCACCTGTGAAAGGGCTCTTTGCCCCTCAAAATACTGACGTTCAGCATTTGAACCACGTCCTAACCACAAGCATTTTTAAAGTCAGTTATAAACAATGCACTCTCCTCATTCTTTGCTTCATCCTGTGAGACCAAATGTCTGGCTTTTGCTTAGCTGCTCCACATGCTACTGTTGCCAAAATCGTTAACCTATTTATTCAGCCTGATGCACCTGAATGTTTTGCAAAGCACTGTAGTGGCAAAGGGACTTTTCACTTCATTTACAGTGCTGCTCATGCCTTGCTGGAAGCCAGGGCAGTTTCCTGTCTGAGAAGAGCCATTCATTTCCAGGACCTGGGCAAGAAAAATCCAGATGTCCCACAGACAACGCATGTTTTGGTGGATTAAAGGCAAATTCATTGGTTACGCACAGCCAGACAGTGGAAGTGTTTATGGGCCCCTACAGGAAGCTACAGCTGTGCTCTGCTGCCTTTAGACCTGCCACCATTCTCATCTACGTGCAGTCACACCAGGAGCGAGGGCACAAGAGACTGCTCCTCTCCAACCTGCCGTCCTTGTTTTCCTGAGTCCTGTGTGGGGAAATGTTCCAGCTCCTTCCCATTCCACCTAATGCCAGTCTGTCTACTGAGAAGTAATTTAGAAAATTATAATACTCTGGAAAAACAGCTGAGTCCCTTTCTGTGGTAAGGGTGAGATCTGAATACAAAAGTAATTCCTAAGCACTGCAGAGGGGAACATGGAAGAGAAAGGGGGAGACAAGTTAATGATTTCCATTTGAAGGATCCATATATATTGATATATGCATATATATAATACACACACACACATATATATTGATTAAGGAGATCTTTGATTACAAGTCCAGCCAATGAAGGGAAGTTAGTGTTGTAAGCCAAAGTGTATTGGAGAGAAGAGAACCAGAACCTGTAGGAAGATGTGCTACTTTTGACGGGAAAAATAAAAAAAGACCAAGTTACCAATAGTATTCAGCACTGTTATGGTGTGTGTAGAAAATCAAAGAAAGGAAAAGAGAGGTTTAAGTGTTTTCTACTTAAAAGGGTTGTAGAAATAAATCTTCCCCAAGAGAGAATATTATGTAAACAAATCACCATGTGTTCTCTCTGACCTTTCTCAGAAACAACTGGAGCTGGTCCTATCAGATACAAAATGCTGAAATAAATGGACTTTGGATCTGATTTGGTCTGGTGATTCCTAAACTGTTGTATTCCTCTTCCAAGCAATTAATTTGTTTCATAAAAGCTTGTGATAATGCTCACGTTCAGAGGTTACACTGTACTGACATTTTTGGGTGACATTTGCTTTTCATCAAAGTTTTCCTAAACTCCAGCATTCATCGCTGAATTATTTGTTACATGGAATGTAACTGTAAGTCTTAAATATAATAAACTTGCTCCACATAACTTAGTTCAGGAAAAAAGATGAGTTAACTGGAAAACACATGTAAGTATTATATATATGTATTATATATGAGAAGGGTGTTATCAAATTACCACATATTTTAACTTATTTCAGCTCTATTTTAAGAGGTCAGAAGTTGAAATACATTTCTGATTTGGCCAGCTTTTTTTCCAGCTCTAACACTGTGCTGAGGATTGGAAAATTAAACCAACTAACCTAGGGAAAGTGAAAACAGGTGACAAGTAATGAAATTTTATTTCAAAAACTTTCCCATAATAATAATAATAATAATTATTATTATTGCAAAGAAGAAAGGTACTTCTTACAGACCATTAGGTATTTGGTTAAACTATATGTGCCAATTGTCAGGAAGAAGATGAAGCTATAAAGAGCAGAAGAGATGTGCAAAAGACAACTCTCCTGGGCATGGTCTCTGTTTCCTCTAACTTCTTTGCATGGTACGACAGCCTTGGGAAAAAGACCATGAACTGATTTATGTAAGAAAATTTATCTCAATACTGTCAAACTCACATTAAATAATGGTGTATTAAAGCCTACCATGATTTAAAAGCTGTGACTCCAGATATGATAAACAGTGCATCATTTGTTTTCTCATTTTTTTTTTATTTTTTTTTTCAAAGATCATGATTTTATGCTCTTTCTGCAAGCAACGGGACTGGTCTCACACTTAAAAAAGACTGAGATTTTTACCCAATTGTATGAATGCCAAGACTCATAACAAAATTACCTAACGGTTTAACTTGGACTCAAAAGAGAAGTATTGGTAAAAGACCTCCAAGTGCTATAGCAACTGCTGTATAGTCATGTTTTTTTCTCGTGTATCTAGAAAGCAAAGTAAAGTTAACTGCTGCTATTGTAAGCTACAACAGCCGTCCACTGTGCTCCATGATCCTCTGCATCCTGCCCCAGGTATGCTGATGTGATATCAGTGCAGAGTAATGCATTGAAAAAATGGCAGTGAGTGCACAGATCATCCTACTGTGGCATAAAACTACCACAAAACTTTTTTTTAAATGTGCACTTGGTTTCATTTACTTACAACTGTCATTTATTTTGATTTATACAGATTCATAAAAACTAACAAACTGAAAACTCTTCCAGTGTCTTTCCCTGGCTTTGTTTTGCAATAAATAGCATCAATATTTGCCTTAAAAACAGCTTAGGCATACTTGGTATATCTAATTTTCACTTCATGTTTTATGAAGCTCTTGGTAGACACCAAGATTTCAGACAAAGGAGAGTGATGGGAAAGTGAAGAGAGGCAATTAGGGAGAGAGAAAGGGATCTGCAGTGGTTGGCACTGGTATCCACTGGGAATGCCACATCACAAAAACATTCCATGAATTACCCTAGATCAAATAGGCAAATGCTTTCTTAAAGCATGTTATACCATTTGACAGCTACATCTTCCATAAATTGGTACAGCAACTACGAGCAATCCATGGGGTAACCCATAAACAGCCTGATCCAAATCCTCCTGAAATCAATTAAAATATTTCCAGTCTTGAGCAGGCTCTGGATCAGACCCATTTTGCCGAAGGATGAACATCACTCCATAGTTCCCAAGTATGCTAAGAACAGGCAGAAAAGCAACGCCTTCCTTGTCCCTTTCAAGAGATCTTTATCAAATGTTTCCCTTTACAAACCCTTAAAGAAGTAGGTACTCCTTACCAGACAGCAATAAAACAAACAAACAAACAAACAAAAAAGCAACAAACAAACAAAAACAAAACAAAACAACAAAAAGCCTCCAGAAACAGGCAGTATACATTTTAGTATTTGAAGGTTATAGACACATCGTTCACAGATTCAGCATATAAAATATGAATCATATTGCATACTTAAATCTGTCCTTAAAAAATAAAATGGGCATTATTCTTTGTGCCCATAAAAACAAATCCATCATCTATCTCAGATATAAAATAACTAACTTACAAACATGTAGAATTGCTTTCTTTGCACTTGACTGTTTAATGGGCTGGAGTTAAATAAATAAATAAATCAGGCACTGGAAAGACAAGCAAACAGGACTGTCACTACCATTGTACCACGTTTAAGAATTGTAAAATGCTCTATTTTTTATATTATTTACAATAAATGCAGCATTGTTAAACAACTATTGTAACATACGCCTTTTTGACCAAAAAGCCACTGATGTTTATCTTTATAAATTAAGCTGGACATGAAAATCCATATTTGTAATGATACTACATTCTTTGAAATAAAACAATTCATTGCTCCTGCACTATGAACAGCAACTGGTATCCTACTGGGAAATTTATATCATGCTGCCTCGTGCATCAGATATCAAAACGACCAGCCTTGACAAAAGCCTTTTTTTTTTTTTTTTTTTTTTCCCCTCATTAATAACATATATGCAAATGCACTGTAATTATTCTGAAGCAGCAGCTGAAGGAAAAGCTCTCATGGAGACTCTGGTAATCTGTCATGAAGAGAGTACTATGAAGACAGCAGGCAATTCAAAATCCCAATATTTTTTTCTTGAGACAACTTAACTGTTCAGAAGCAGTTAAACATCAAACACTTATACAAGCACACATTGGAATAGTTTTTTGAAGTTTACTATTTACTCAATAGACTATCAATTCTGTGAAATATATGAAATGTATCATACGAACACACTCTAAAATGGTTCAGTAAAGCAGCTAGTCAAAGTACCTACTGTACACTGCATTTTGGTAAAATGTTGTCTTTCTAATGAAGACATCAAGAGAAATTAACCTTTACCATAAATAAGTTGTTGCTTGACTACAAACTAAATGTTAGATCAATAAATCCTATCAAATTAAGGCACATATGCCATAATCTTCACTAAACATGATGTTATCAGCCATTGGGAATGAGGCATAGGGATTTCATACACACAGAGACTCTTCATGCTGGTTAACTGAAAACTGGTGGGATTTTGGAGTGGTTTGTAACTGCAGATTATCAGTCATATCACAGCAAAAGATATAGGCTTTGGAGCTACTTACTACTTCCAAGATCTTAAGACCAAAATGCAGATTACAAGTGACGTCCCAGAAAACACAAGCTCCCCCACTATCCACAGATGGCAACAGCGTTTTGTGAAGGTCTTAATGTCGGCTCAAGCTACTGTACATCTTTCCAAACAGATACAAGATCTTCACTTAAAGACTTGAAATAATGGTGAGTGACCACAGTTCTCTACAGGCTGTGCTAGTGAGTGCTTACATCTTCCTCACCCCACGTGTGCTCTCTTTCATCTCCCTCAGTTCTCCTAGCTGAAGCTTGTTAGGGATGGTATGTACTCTTGTAATAAGGTTACGCAGTGCCTGCTATCCAAGTTCTCCCTCATTCAGATGTTCACATACAGATAAAGCCATCTGCAATAAGCTAACCAGATTGAACTTCTTATATCTCTCATAAAAGGGACAACTTCTGGCTCATTTTTGCCACTCTTCCCAAACTACCTCCAATTACTAGTACACTTTCAGGAGCAGACAGCACTGCAGACCTTCTATGGTTATATATAAAGTTTATATTGCCTCCCTACTCCCACTTGATATTCTTTTCCTTTTTATACCACTTTTATAATCATTCTGTTACTACAATGTACTGCTCTGAAAGGTCAGATCCAATGAATTATTTAATGCATTCACAGCTGAGGCACAAAATGTTTAACTGCCTCTAGAAGTTTTAGCGTAGGCTGCTTTTCAGTTCTGTAGCCAAGGGGATCAAGACAGGAATGTGCTGGTCACTCTTTAAGCGATGCCTCCTAGAAGCACAAGATCAGGCAATTCCAAAATATCGCAAGTCAGGCAGGCGGGGCAGGAGGCCGGCGTGGCTGACCAGGAACATTCTAATGGAGATTAGGCGGAAACAGAGTGTTTCGCTACTGGAAGGAGGGCCAGGCGTCATGGAAAGAATACAGGGATGCTGTTCGTGTTTGCAGGGAGAAAGTTCGTGTGGCCAAAGCACAGCTAGAGTTGAAGCTGGCTGTGTCTGTGAGAGAAAATAAAAAGGGTTTTTTTAGATATGTAAATGGAAAAAGGAGAACTAAAGAATACATAGGGCCGCTCCTTGATAGGGAAGGCCTCCTCACAGACGATGACATTGGCAAAGCAGAGACGCTTAACGCCTTCTTTGCCTCTGTCTTCAATGCCGATGATGGGCTTCGGGACCCGGGGTGCCCTGAGCTGGAGGGCCGGGACGGTGGGGATGACAAACTCCCAACTGACCCTGAACGTGTGCGGGATTTGCTACTCCACCTGGATCCCTACAAGTCCATGGGTCCGGATGGGATTCATCCCCGGGTGCTGAAAGAGCTGGCGGACGTCATTGCGGAACCTCTTTCAATTATTTTTCAACGATCCTGGGAATTTGGAGAGGTCCCGGTAGACTGGAAGCTGGCAAATGTTGTGCCAATTTTCAAGAAGGGTCAGAAAGAAGACCCTAGCAATTACAGGCCTGTTAGTCTCACGTCAGTGCCTGGTAAAATCATGGAGAAGATGGTTCTCGGACTTATTGAGGCGCACCTGGGGGACAAAGCAGTCACTGGTCCCAGCCAGCATGGGTTTGTGAAGGGTAGGTCCTGCCTAACTAACCTGATTTCCTTTTATGATAAGATCACCCGTATGGTGGACCAAGGGAAACCAGCTGATGTGACTTTTTTGGACTTCAGCAAGGCTTTTGACACGGTTTCCCATAGGATCCTACTGGACAAAATGTCCACCATACAGCTAAATAAAAACATCATACGATGGGTGAGCAATTGGCTAACGGGCAGGGCCCAAAGGGTTATGGTAAATGGGGCTGTGTCAGGCTGGCGGGCGGTCACCAGTGGGGTCCCTCAAGGCTCCATTTTAGGGCCGGTACTTTTCAATATTTTTATAAACGATCTGGATGTAGGAATAGAGGGTATTTTGAGCAAGTTTGCTGATGACACCAACTTGGAGGAGTTGTGGACTCAAATGAGGGCGTAAAGGCCTTACAGAGGGATCTGGACAGGTTGGAGAGCTGGGCGATCACCAACCGCATGAAGTTCAATAAGAGCAAGTGCCGGGTCCTGCACCTGGGACGGGGAAACCCTGGCTGCACGTACAGACTGGACGATGAGACGCTGGAGAGCAGCCTAGAAGAGAGGGATCTGGGGGTCGTGGTAGACAGCAAGTTGAATATGAGCCAGCAGTGTGCCCTGGCAGCCAGGAGGGCCAATCGTATCCTGGGGTGCATCAAGCACGGCATCGCTAGTAGGTCAAGGGAGGTGATTGTCCCGCTCTACTCTGCGCTGGTGCGGCCTCACCTCGAGTACTGTGTGCAGTTCTGGGCACCACAGTATAAAAAGGACATGAAACTGTTGGAAAGTGTCCAGAGGAGGGCTACGAAGATGGTGAAAGGCCTTGAGGGGAAGACGTACGAGGAACGGCTGAGGTCACTGGGCCTGTTCAGCCTGGAGAAGAGGAGGCTGAGGGGAGACCTCATCACAGTCTACAACTTCCTCGTAAGGGGTTGTCAAGAGGCAGGAGACCTTTTCTCCATTAACACTAGTGACAGGACCCGCGGGAACGGGGTTAAGCTGAGGCAGGGGAAATTTAGGCTGGACGTCAGGAGGGGGTTCTTCACAGAGAGGGTGGTTGCACACTGGAACAGGCTCCCCAGGGAAGTGGTCACTGCACCGAGCCTGTCTGAATTTAAGAAGAGATTGGACTGTGCACTTAGGCACATGGTCTGAACTTTTGGGTAGACCTGTGCGGTGTCAAGAGTTGGACTTGATGATCCTTAAGGGTCCCTTCCAACTCAGGATATTCTATGATTCTATGATTCTATGTTCATGTTAATGACTTTTAATCCATTTGCTCCCAGCAACAGGCATATCCATCCTGCTCTTCACCTTGGCCAGGCTTCTCCTGAAGCAAATCTTTAACCTGCCAGAGGCCATATTCAACGCACTGTGCTGGGAAATAGCACCTGCCTTGCAACACCAGCACGTGACTTCCAAAGCCCCTGTCCCTAAATATCTGAACTTCTGGAATTTGGCTACACCAACTATTGCCATGTGATGACAGTGTGACATATTGTGACAGTGAAAGGTAGGAAGACCCACTGTTAGATTACCGCACGCTGCATGCACGGTTGATTATATGATGGCAGACACTACATGATTTCTTTGAGGCTGCTCCAGCAAATACAACGCATCATCAACAGCTTGCAAGGAAGTCATCATAAAAAGACTGGACCATGAAGGACTGCTGGACCTCAGCCAAAGGCACTGAGTACAGCAAGACTGCCTCAGACAGGCAGGCACTAAGTATGCTAATCTTAATGCTCTATACGTAAGTTCCTTCCACAATCTCCTTATTCAAGTCCCCTTTCCCACAGTTCGTTTCTCTTCTCTGATCCTGTAATCCCATTCACGAGAAGTCCCCCTGTACACTCCCCCATGCAGCGTCTCAGCTCAGGGACTAGAGACCGGGATCTCACATCTCCCGATAGAGAATGTGGCTCTCAACTGTTGTGTATCCTCAACAGTATTTATTCTACCTGGAACAATGCATGACAAAACAATGAAATGTTTAGTTTGTCAGCCCGAAGTGTCAGCTTTGCTTTGGATCAGGCCGACCTCCAGCTCTGCCTCCCAGGAGCTGTAGCTCCAGTTGTTGCTACCTGACTTCCAAAATCTCATGACACCCACAACCTCTTCTGGGGCCCACTGCTGTCAAGGAGATCTCAGTTCTGCACTCCCTGCAGGAAATGCCACTGATATCTAAAAGAAAGTGTCCATGGAACCCCATTATGTTACATCCCAAAAGGATTAAATTGACTGTATTAGGTGTCTAGAAAAATGTAAGCAGTATGCATACACCTATCCATAGCAAATCCGTATATGCCATGAAAAATAATATTCTTTAAAAAAAAGGAAAAAAGACAGTAATATTCATAGAATTATAATGATTTTATAAAACAAAAACAACAAAAACACCTATGTTCACATCATTATAGTAACACGTATCTTCCTCATAAAACAGAAATGAGACATGAGCTTCTAACACTGGAGAGGATCACAATGACATTTCAGAACTGGCACTTTTAATTTGTCACTTCTAGGCAGAGATAGAGGAAATATTTCAAATAACTGTTTTTAAACTCTCTAACACAACTTTTATTGTAACAGGCTGTGCAAACCGTATATAATGTCATAATCAGGTTTTGGTTTAAATGAGCTGCAGAGCTTCAGGTTCTTATTTCTAAGGAATACTCACATTCCAAATCCATTATAATAAAGCTTCACATATCACATTCCTCTCTCTCTCTGCACATAAATGCAATTATATGCAAATGCATATACACAAATGTGGAAGGTATGGTATGCATAAGACATACTGTATGCTCTATGATATATTATTTGTCCAATAAATGACCCTAAGACATTAGCAAACTGTATTCTCAATATAATCTATGTACTTCAGACCATAAATAATATAATCTCCTCTTTTCCCAAACAAACAATTGTCCCAAAAGAGTGTGTTGAGTTTTCTTTAACTCTCATGTGTCAATATGTAGTATATTTCCTTCCTTAAACCCATGGCAATTTGTATGAAATATTAATGAGCACTGCAAGATTGCTGGACACTATAACATGATTATAATTGATGTAGAACATTAAGAAATTGTTTCAATGCTTCTGAAGGAGAAAAAATTCTGTCTTTGCTAAGACATTTATTCTCATATTTAATTAAAAGCTTTGAATGAAAACAGAATTTCAGATAAAATGCAGAACAAAGGGGTATTCTTAGTTGCAAAACCATAATTTACTTGTAAAATTGAGTAGTACAGAGAATGACTCATGATAAAAAATTAAAAAGAAACTGGACTGAAAACTTAATTAACATGTAGTTTTAATTTTTTGTTTATTTTTTTTCCTTTTAGGTCTCAGGCACACTGTCATGATGCACAGAAAAGAATACTGAGCAGAAAGACAACGTATGGAATGAAAATCTCAATACAATGATTAAACCTCATGACTCCTACAATTTTTATGAAATACAGATGACCTCAAGGATTTTAAACTGCTATAGCAACCAAGTTTACTCTCTAGAAGAACTGTCATTTTGTGTATTGTTTTCTGAGTAACAGACTTGCTGAAAAGCTGAAGTGATCATTGTAAAATGGCCAAGCTCTACGATACATGATGACAAGACCTTTACCTCTCTTGGAGTCTTATTTAATTCACAAGCTGAACAAATTTGGTTTTAACTAAACCTCCAACCAAGCTGAATTACTTTATCTAACAATAAAGACACTAGACTACAGGGATTCTCCCTTATGCAGAAGGTAAAATACATTAAGCCTTAGTTTGCATGAAGAGGAATAAAAGCTCGCAGAACAATTAATATTTCAGCACATATGATGTAAGAAATATGCCTTTTGGGGGAGCCAAGGCTGATAGCATTCTGGGTTTATTTCTGAAGTCTATTTTGGTATTTTGACATTCTTATTTTTTGTTTTCTCAGTTACTCAGAGCCAGTTTCTCTTGGTTTCTCAGACTAAGTCAAAATAAGATGAAGACTGACAACCTTTGGAAATCACCTGCTGTGAAACACACGTGATTAATCTCTTCCTATTACTGTTGCTGCTTCCAAGAGCTATGTGAAGACTTGGATGTTTCAAGTCAAGCAAAAAATCAAACAGATAACAGTATCTTTGGGGAAAAGCTTAAATTAAAAGATAAAACTGAAGCTAAAATCTTCTATTAGACTATTTTTCATGTGTTGCTTGTGTTTTTCATGTGTTGATTGGCCATCACGGCTGATCAACTGTTGTATCAGAAGTCAAACAAAGCAGAAGTAACTGATAAATCTCCCAGAAATCTACTAAATTAAAGTGCCTTTAAAAGTATTCAGTATTTTTTAAAGGTGAGTTTAGCTTTAGCTATTTTATTTTCTATGATATTTTATCTCATATCCTTTGCCTAATAAAAAATTGTGTCTGTCCTTTGACCTTCCACTATTGCCCAGTCATCCCAGTCAGTGGTAACAGTTAACCAAAGAATCTCTTGCTGGGGACTAATGAACCAGAATATATCAAACTGTTCTCCTTTCCTGTTAACTAACCTTCTGATTGGCCTATCAGATAAACTTAGATGTAGATACTCAATCTCGGCAATTTTGAGAGACCTCATTAGTTGTACGATTGCTAAGTTAAAGATCTGATCTAAATACGTGTTCTAAGTTTTCTAGTTGATGAACCAACACAGGAGTCCATGCAACATTTTTATTCCAACTCCATTATACTATCAACTGCTACGAGACACTCTGAGTCAAAAATTTGTTCTTACTGGAGGGGAGCAGGAAAAAGAGAGGACTGCCACCTGTTAATGACAACAGCATTTTGATTTTAATTCTCTAAATGAAATTATCCTTTTTTAATAAGTTTCTAATAACATTTAGGCCCTGTCTACACAAAAAGATTCATAAAAAATTAAGGTCAACTTCGCTGAGAGCCAGATCCACTTTTCTTACAACACAAATAAGTCTAGACATCTCATTCCCTTTGAATCAAAAAGAAGTTTGGGTTGAGAGAGTTTTATCAGAATAGCATTCATCCCCATACTTCTCATCTCTACTATTTCTGTGATTTTCCATAGACAAACCACAAGTTATTAGTGTCAAGTACTGTCGCCTGCACATGCCTTTAGCTGACTGAAAAGCAACATTAGTGTCAGAGCAAGGATGTGAAATGGAAGTTTAGAGATAGTCAGTGTACCTGGACCCTAATGTCACCAGGGATGGCCACCTTCTGTGTACACATAGCTTCAGGAGGTGCCTAAGATTTCATTTTACTTAATACGTTAAGTATAGTCTGAGAGGTAAGTAGGACTACGATACTAAAAACTAACTCGGAGAGTCAAGAAGCCATAAAGAAATATGACATGCCAATGATGGAGAAAGGTCTTCCCATCTTCAGGAACTCTGGTCAGGTTTTCATTACACAATTCATAAAAATTACACCATTATACCAATGGAGTATGAGCTACTGTGGCCCCTGCTCTCAGTAGGGTTTTACCCATTTTCCAGTTAGACACTCTCCCGATTTCCTTCCCACCCCAAACAGTAGTACTTCCACCTTGATAAGAAAAAAAGTGCTTCCTTAACTCCAAAAACAGGATTGCAACACCACTCGATGTACTAGTTCCTTATATTATCGCAGCAGCCCCAAGGAGAAGTGCTTAAGACCTCCAGTAATTAATCTTTTCCAATTGCATGGTTCAAGATTTTTTAAAAGCTATTCATTTTTTGCTTTTCTTCCCCATCCATTTTCTCTGTGCTATAAAAAAAAAGACATAGCCACCACACTAACAGTTATGCTAGCTTTATTTTCTCCAATTTGACAAACATGAGGTTTTGTAAAATGCACAAAAGCCTTCAAATACAGACACTGCCAGGAGCTTCTACAGAACTAACGGCTAAAGACTAAAGGTATTTCAAATTCATGGAACTACAAAAGACATTGCAAGTCAGCCACAGTCTTTTCACCCTTCTCTCAGAATAGTTTAAATTACCTTTTACATTTCCTATGAGCACTGGTGCATATAAAACAGCATTCCTTAAATGGGAGCTTAAAATCTTTCTACTTTTCCATAATACAAGGAGCCTGTAGCAGACACAACCTTCCAAGGGTCAACTTGCAGAACCATCAAAACATCACATTTGCCTCCCAGCTCTTGACATCACCTTTGTTGTCTTTCTGTCAGGAACAGCATTTAAAGTACAGCATTTGGGTGTAATTCATGTTAACTACAAGCCTTCTGCTTAGTACCACTCTCTCTCTTTCAAAGGAACATTTCTCTGTCATCCTGTAGCTATTTAGACAACAGATGAAACAGTTAAATTCCAGGGCCAAATGCCCAGCACTGTCTCAGCAAAAAATGGAATGCTGATGCCACCACTGTCCACATTTCAGCGAGGAAAACAGATCAGAACTGCTGAAAATCCTAATGTGGCAATTCCCAGATGTAGCCAAGATCTTGTGTCCAAATATAAATAGCCAGAATACAGCTTCTGCTTGCAGACAAAAAAAAATTTGGAAATGCCCTCTGTGTAACACAAGCAATCAAAAAGCATCACACGCCTTGTACCACCCAACTAATGTCTTCTTGACAATGGCAATGTTTTCCATTACTATAGCTTCACTAGCTGATTTCTTTGTGCTTAATCAGTCAGTAAGAGACTGGCAGGATGAGGACATTGTAAACTTCTTGTTGAGGGCTGCTACACTGTTCTGGAAGGACAAAGATGCTCAGAGCACACAGTGGTAAAGGTACCTCCGTCATCTTCATACTTAACTACCACTCCTTTCTGGAAGCCCAAGATGCACAGCACAATGCTCTCCCCTCAGCCCGTACTGCTTCTCTGAGCCCAGAAACTGTTCTGCACAGACTGACACTTCCCAAGCAACTCCTGATGCTGTCTCTGTCTCATCTCCCTCCTTGTTTTTTGCTTTCTGCTGATTAAACTGCTCCATACCACAGTGCTTGTCTTGTATAAGTGTAGCTGTCCTGTGGTAATGTGTTCAAGGCATCCGCACAGGACACAGAATATTCAAGTATCAACAGCAGGATGTGGAGGGCTGTCTTGTCCAATAAAATCTTTTAAGATTTGGAAATGGCATCCAAAGAAGAGGTGGATAGTGGTGTCAGGAAAGAGAAACACCCCTTCGCTCCCCAAACACAAGGCATGAGATTTTTAGGTACCTCCTCCTGCCTACCCAAAAAGAAGTGATCTTCTGACGCACAGGGCTTGCAACCACACCACAAAGAAGGATAAACATCTATTACAGAGCATGCAACATAGAGGGAATCCATCATGTGGAAGGGTTAATTCATAATAAAATAAAGCTGGGTATTCATTTGCATGCCTTTACATTCAAGCAATTACTTTGAAACTTTCACATCGCTGCTTTAAAGTAATTCGTGGTTTCAGAGTAAATCCCCCATGCAGACAAGCATTTTAGTTGTATGAGAAGCAGTAAGCCTGCTTGTCAGAACAAGTTAGTGATGGCAACATTTCTTGGTTCCTATCTGAAAAAGGAATTTTCTACAGCTGCTTCTGTATTGGGCACAGCTGTTCTGTATCTCTGTCTGTACCCTTGAGTTCAGTTCCCATAAAATAACTTGCTATGGAACAGCTGACCTGAAATTCACCATGGGTGACTCCAAAAGATAACAGAGTAAGGTGATAACATAACACTTCAACTGGATGACACATCAAGCATTGGAATTTCAAAAAGAACACAAACTTGCTAACTGTATGGGGTATCTATCCACTTTGGTGAACATGAAAAGGATCTTATAAATTAAGTTTTGAGCACGCCAAAACTTTGAATTATTGAGCCCAAGCCTGTCTAAATCATATCAGGTAACCTTCTGATAAGAACACAGCAACAATATGAGACTGCATGCTTTTACAAATACAATGGATTTAAAAGAAAATTTCCATAGTTGGTATTGATTTTAACAATGGCAAGTTACAAGTCTCTCTACAGCTCTTACTTCAGCTTAACTCTCACAGGCCTTTGACAAGGTGGACAAGCGCTTTTGAAACCATACTACACATTAATAATTAAAATCCACAGAGATCTGATTCAGTTCTCAATATATTAGCTCAAGTACCAGAAGCACCTCATCATGTCAGCCAAGAAAACAGGCAAAGTAGAGAATGCTAAATCTGTGTTGTCACAATTAGATTGCAGCAGCTGATTTAAAGTACTTGTATTATTTCTATATTACACTGTGGAAACATCTCAAAAGGTAGAAGATATATATCCTACAACATCCCTTGAGTCAATCAGGAACTGAGTTCTTATATCCTGACTCCCAGCACCATGCTTGGGCCAGCTGATTAGAAGTACCTAATTTAAATGCCCTGGCCGAAAACTTATCTCCATTGATGTCACTTGTAAAACTCCTACCAACTACAGAGAATTTGGTCCAACGTTTTGACCCTCTCTTCAGCATTATGTATCTGAAAACCAAAACGTTACTCATACATAGTGTCAAGGCTTAAAGCAAAATGGGTATAGCCTCTGGATTTATGTCCTGAACTGGGCATATAATGGAGTACCTTCAGATGAAAATGTATGCGTGGTTGTTTTTTCAGGAAAAGAGTGTTTTAAGATTCTTGGTTGCTAAGCAGTATCATAGCTAATAGTTTAATATGCTTGATTTTTGCTCCATGATGTTGATGAAGAAAGAAAGTCTTTAATATTAAGTTCACCAAAATTGCTTGATACAATGTATGAAATAATCTAAGCCTGGAGACAGAAATTACATCTGAAAACTCATCCTTACAGCTGCTGTGAAAAGATGATGATGACAGGCACTGCTACTGAGCTCATTTTTGCACTTACATTTAACGATGATGATACAGAGAAGGCAGACTGGTCCCCTGATATGCAGGGTGTCAAATGGCAGCAACAGAATCCTCATCCACTCCATGACAGTGTTGAGAAGGGCCAGTATTGATTAAATTCATGTTGGCACTTAAAATGCAACACACAGGCTAAAATCCTGGAGGGTTCTTTCTCTCAAGTCATGTGGCAATACAAAATTAAAACAGAAATGCTACTGTACAGTTGAAAGAATTCTCTAGATCCCCATGATGAAAACATGCCATGACATTACCTTGCCAAAGCAAGAGATATTTCACAAAGTTTTTTTAGTTACGTCTCTTAAATAGAAAGTAGAGCCAACAAGAAAGAAAAGCCCTTAATGAATTTCACCTTTTTCTGTTCTAGCTTTGCAATTAGTCGTTTGGTGGAATTCCACACGAAGTCAGACACTAATTTACTGCTGCTACAGTTTCAAGGAATGGAATTAGTCTATCCCAATTTAGCAACCCAGAAGTCAGGTTTCTATTCTAAGATGGTTTTCTTTGCCATTTAGTCAATGCATAAATAAAGCTTTCTGCAACAGAGCAGTTTATTCTAAAACAAGACAAGTATTTTGGGCAGATCACTCTCTTCAGGTGCCAGTCTTTGCATACAGGGCGCCTAGAAAACTACTTTAACTGAAGCATGCATAAAGTACCACTAACGTACCCTATTTGAAATTTGTTTTATCGGGTAAACAGTGTAACGGTCTGTCACTTAAAAAATCAGTGAAATATCTTGCTGAATCTTACATATATTGGGATCCTTGTAGACTAATGCATACTTAGTACAATCTAGGATTAACTAATAAGATATTCATATTATAGAAAATAAGTATAACTGTATTATAACTGTAAATGACTACTTAGGCATATTTCTTCACGTTTTAAAAGAAAGTTTGGTATGTTCTACTGATTCTTAACTACAAAGATACAAATTTAAATTTAACCAATGAGAATGAAATAAATCTATCCCTGAGTAAGCAATTAATTGATACAGTACCTTAATATAGAATCACAGAATGCTTTGGGTTGGAAGGGACTTTAAAGATCATCTAATTACAACCCTACTGCCATGGGCAGGGAAACTTTCCAGTAGACGAGGTTGTTCAAAGCTCCATCCAACCTGGGATGGCCAGGTTGCCTGGAATGCCCCATTCCAGGGATGGGGCATTCACAGCTTCTCTGGGCAACCTGTCCCAGTGCCTCACTGCCTTCTGAGTGAAGAATTTTGTCCTAATATCTAATCTAAATCTACCCTCTTTTAGTTTAAAGCCATTACCCCTCATGCTATCAGTACACTCCCTGACAAAGAGTACCTCCCCAGCTTTCCTGTGGGCCCCCTTTAGGCATTCAATGTCACTGTTCATGTCACCAAAGATTTTGAATAGTGCCGGTCCAAATACTGACTCCTGAGGAACACAGCTGATCTCCATCTTGATACCAAGTCCTTGTCTGCAACTCTTTGAGTGCAAGCATTTCTTACCTACCAAGTGGTCCAACTGTCAAATCCACATCTTTCCAATTTAGAGACAAGGATATCATGAGGGATCACAAGTCCGGGTAGTTGCTCTTCCCCTGTGCACCAGTGCTGTAACCCCATTTTATAAGGCCACCAGATCTGTCAGGCATAATCTGCCCTTAACGAAGACATGTTGGCTGTCACCAGTCACCTCCTTTTTTCCCATGTGCCTTAGCAGAGTTTCCAGGAAGATCTGCTCCATGATCTTGCCAGGCACAGAGATGAGACTAACTAGCCTGTGGTTCCCTGGGTCTTTTTTTTTTTTTTTTCTTTTTTTTTTTTTTTTTCCCCTTTTTAAAAATGGGGATTATGATTTGATTCCCTTCAAGGGAGGGAAAAAAAAAAAAATTCAAGGAGAGCAAAAAGTAGTGTGATGTCATTGCTTCACACAGCCCCCTTTCATTGAATGGGAGAACAGTTTATGAACCCCACTCTGATAATTTTTGTTGCATTAATTATCCAGTGGATGTTTCTCATAAAATGCATAAACGCGCGAAAAAGCAAGGTAAGAACTTACATCTCCCTTTGTCACTAATCACAGCCTGAACATATGTCACTGAACATGTTTCTTTTCCTTTCTTCTTTTTTTCTTAATATTCATAAGTTATATCCCAGTTGGTGATAACTTCACTGCACTGCCAGAACTTCTCAAATATAATGGATAGTTGCATAGAAACTTCATCCACCAGTTCCCTAAGGACCCATGGATGTGTCTCATCAGATCCCATGGACTTGTGCACCTTCAGGTTCCTTAGAAGGTCTTCAACCTGATCTTCTCCTACAGTGGGTGGTTCATCATTCTCCTGTTTCCTGCCTTTGACTTTTGAGGCTCGGGCTGTGTGTCTGGAGTTCTTGTTGTATATATACCTTGTAATATATACCTTATAATATGTCAGTTTTGCATTGTTGCTCACCTTGAAATACTTAAAAATCCTACATAGTACAATGACTCTAATGTTGCCTCAAAGTACTAATTTTTAAGTATGTATGAAAAGCTTTAAGTCACAATAAAATATTTGGCAATACAATAAAAACAAGTAGCTCTTGCTACAATTTTCAACATACTTCAAATACATCTCTTTCTTTATTATTCTGTTCACTTGCTTCTTGCCTTGATTTTAACAATACATTTAGAAAACTTGACTTGTTTCTCCTTCTTTTTCCAACTTCAATAACTTTATGTCTTGAATGAAACACTTCTAGAATAAAACCGTAAGTAACTCTCATAAAAGTGACCTCTCTTTGTAAGGTAAACCATAAACACGACTTCTGGGTTTCTGCTTGAAAATAGCTCAGGAGAGCATAATATGGTGCAAAAGCCATTGAATATTACCCAGAAATAATGAGTGCTTATGTATTTTGTCTGCAAACCACACTGCATTCATCTCTCTGCAACCTTGGCTTTCAAAGGACAACTTGAACGCTAATTAAATGTTGCCAGTAAAGAAGGACCAAAGGAATTAGATGGTTGAGAATGATCTACAGGGGATAGTTATAATGAAAATCCCTGATAATCTCCAGTTCTCAGACTTCCTAGGATAACAATACTATCCTTCAATTCTTAAAAAATACATAAAAAATAATAATAGTTCAGCATATTGTTGCCCAGTACCAATGGAGTCTGCAGAGGTGGTTTTAATACAATTTTCTACTTAAGGAAGCCTATTTTCAGTAATAAAAGGTTAGAAAGAACACACACAATTAAAATATTAAAATGCAATAAAGAAACAATGTGAAAATTTATATACTATGTGTTCCCTTTATCTTCTTGAATTTTCATGTAGAAAAACTGTTACATAAAAAGGGTTTCCTTTAAAGACTGGTTTAGCCATTTTTAACCCTGTAGAAGTGAAAAGTACACTATGAATTTGCAGCTGTTAAGACATGGGAAGGAGAAACCAAAATAATCTGAAAAAAATGGGTCCTACTTATTTTGTGAATAATTTAGAAACAAAGCAAATTTATCAATTAGGGACATGCTCTTTCCTAATGAAAAAAAAAAAAAAAAGGTTTAATGGACACTTTTCAGATATTCTCCTTGGTAGAAATTCTAAATCTTATGCAATTTTTTGGATTTAAGATGGAGCATAGCAGAATTTTTTTTTTCCATTTTCTTTTCTTTGCATACTATGACTTTTCGTAAGTAAATTTCACAACGCTGTTTTCTTGGAAAACAATTAAATATTTCATTAGACTAAAAAGTCTGTTTAACATACAATGTTGAACTAACACCTAACATTTACATATATTTTTGCTTGAAATTTTTGAGTTCCACTGGGCTTAATAAAACACAATGATAATCTAGTTATGAAGTTATCTGTCTTTCTTCAAAAGCATTTTTTTTCCTGTTTGACATGCTATTATCTTTATATCTCTATTCTGAAAGTAGATTTTTTTCCTTTCTCTCTGCAATTATAAAGACAAATCATTTTTTGACTTAACAAAAAGCTTTGAGAGAAAGCTGCATAAAAATAGTTACAGAATTTCACATAATAAATGTAAAATATACCTTATTATACCTAATCAGCAGTAGACCATGCAATCACCAAAAAAAAAAAAAAAAAAAAAAAAAAAAAGGTGTTAGAATATCAGTTTTTCATTGATTAGCTGCAGTGGCCAAGTGACGGTACAACATAAGACCCTGAGGGAAATGAGGGAGTCTTAAGCTAAAGAATGGCTTCAACTTAATCAAACTCTGAAGGGCAAAAGCTCAGTGAGGGTGGTTGATCTTCCTGGAGAGCCTCCTTCAAGTGCCAGAATGGTCCACTTTGATCTTCATGAAAGTGGGCAGACATAGCAGGACACCAGCATGGCTCCACAGGGAACTCTTGACTGAGATCCCCCACAAAACAGAAGGGTACAGAAGATGGAAATGGCTACGTATGAGAAAATGAGAAGCATTACCTGGCTAGGCAGAGATGGAGCTAGCAGAGTGGATGGCTGATGCCAGCTTGCCTCAGCTCACACTGAAACCAGCACAGGATGTGAAACAAGAAGATCTTCTACAAGTACATCAGCAATGAAGGAGAAGTCAAGAGAAATATGAACTTGCTGCTGAACGGGGTGGGAAACCTAATGAAGGACACTGAAAATGATGCGGTACTTCATGCTTTCTTTGCTTTCGTCTTTATTGGCAAGTCTGCTTTCAAGCCACCCTTGTCCCTGTGCTTAGTGGCAGAATTTAGGGGACACAGGCACTACTCATCACAGAGGAAGACTGAATTAGGCATTGCTTAGGCAAAAGGAACACACACAAGTCCATGGGTCTGGATGGCACGTATCTAAGGTTGCTCAGGGAGGTGGCTCATGTCTTGGAAAAGCTGCTCTCTATCATCTTTGAAAAGTCATGTTGTTCAGGGGAGGTTCCTAATGATTGGAAAAAGGAGTATCTTGCTTGTCTTAAAAAAGAAAGGAGAGGTTTAGGAAATTCTGTGTCAATGAAGCTCACTTCACTTCAGTCCCAGGAAAATTTTCAAACAAATTCCCCTCAAAGCCATTTCCAAGCAAAAGGACAGGAAAGTAATTGGAAACATCCAGAATGGATTTAGAAAGTGTAAATTATGCCTGACCAATGTGATTGCCTTCAATGATGAGTTGACTGGCCATGTTGATAAAGGGAAAAGAAATGAATGTTGCTTACTTTGACTTCAAGAAGGGTTTTGACAGTCTCACATAGTATCCTTGTAGCCAAATTGAGAAAATAATCATAGACTCATATAATGGCTCGGGTTGGAAGGGACCTTAAAGATCTTCTAGTTCCAACTCCGTGCCATGGGCAGAGATGCTGACCACAAGATCAGGTTGCTCAGGTTCTTCATCCAACCTATCCTTGATCACCTCCAGGGATGGGGCATCCACAAACTTTCTGTGTAACCTGTGCCAGTGCCTCAAGACATAAGATCTAGATAGGTATTGTGTATAGAAAACTGGCTGCACAGGAGTAGCTGATATATCTGAGGGCAGGCTATTATTCAGGTGGACTTAGTCTAGAGGACTGGGTTGACAGAATCCTTACGAGATTCATCAGGACAAGTGCCAAGTCTGGCATGTGGGTTGAATGAACCTCATACAACAGTGCAGGCTAATGCCTAACTGGGCCAGGCAGCAGCTCCACAAAAAATGATGCGAGGGTCCTCCTTGTCAATAACTTGAACATGAGCCTACTGTATCCTCTTTCAGGGGTGAAGTGGGCAGTGGGATGCACAAACATGAGCACAGCCATCAGGTTGAGGGAACTGATTACTCCTTTTCCTCACAAAGCTGTATATTTACCATTCTTTCCGGTTTTGGCTCACACACATTCAATGACAAAGCTGGAGAAACTCCAGTGGAGAGCCTCTAAGACAGCTGTAAGGCTTATGCACAAGACTTATATGAGACTAAGGAAAGAGGATTTGTTTCTCCTGAGGAGACCAAGGGAGGAATCTGTCTCCTACTACCTAATAGGTGGCTACAGAGAGGGCAGAGGCAGACCCTCCTCAGAAGCAGACAGGTAAGGGACAAGAGGCACAGGTCACAAGTTGCACCAAAGGAAATTCCAGTTGGATGTAAGGAATAAAATTGTTCATGATGCCACTGTTTAAGCACTGTCCAGTATGGTTGTGAAACCTGCATCTTAGGAGATAAAATTGGCTGGATGGGTGCTGAGAAGCCATGTCCAACTTTCACACTAGCTCTGCTTTGAGCAGGAGATTCTGAGGTGACCTTCAGAAATCCCTTCCATCTATTTTTTTCAGTGTTTGTGATTATGGCCATTGCCTCCTCCATGCATCTAAAACATACTCATTGCTGATTACAGATACATTTACATTACTACCATCTGGAAAACAAGCCTTCAAAATTGCTTTCATCCACATTGAAAACTGAAAGCATGCATTGCTTTCAGAGTTGCAGATGTATCTTACTCATATGAAAATCTTTTGTTATATAGAAGGGATTCGTTACTTCATTGGTGTAAAGAATTGCTTCTGCTTTGATGTCAGGACTCTACAGTGACAGTTTCTCATCATCCCAGGTGTCCCCACTGGCATGAAAAGAAAGCTCTTCATTTCAGATGCTGTAATATACAACCCCAATACATTTCACTCTGAGTCTAATCAAAGAATGAGGCCCTCACAAAATCCCAACTGCAGACAGATTTGGAGAGCTGAGACAGAACTACAATGTAGGAAAAGAGCCACCAAAGATTCCCCTGGAATGCAACAACACTTCATATAAGATACTACCTATGGAGTCAACATAATTAGGAAGGGCTACATTCTTATTCAGTTTCCCATCTGAGGGCAGACAGAGAATCAGCCACACAATAAACCTACTTTTTTTTTCAGCTGTAATCAGTCTATTTTCCTTGTTGCTATTACTATATATTGCTGGCAGCAGAGAAATGAGCTGGAGATCCTAATTCTGGTTAGTTACATATCAAAGAATCACAGGAAAAACGAAGACTGCAATATGATCACTTTATGAAGAAACGATGACATCAAAAATGAGTTTAAGACCCATTTGTGAAGCTTATGCTGATGTTCAATACATAGCATAGGACAAATTTAATAGGGATGAGATTGTTCCTGATCTTTATGAGGTGTCTTCGTCACAGAAAAAAAAAAAAAAAAAAAAAAAAAAAAAAGTTCCCTCCTGAGGTGCTGTGCTACTGTTAGCTGACTTTTAGGTTTATGCTTTTTTTTAAACCTGAAAACATATGGTATTTTGACCGCAACCACCTAACAGAGATAAAGGCATGTGTTGCTTGCACCTTTATTCCTGTGGTGAAGAAGCTTTTGTACCATTTCTGTATCTCCCTTCCCCAGCAACTGAGCACCCATTCACTCAAATTGTGATTTGCAAGTGGAATACAAGTATGATGGCAGTTCCTCCATTTCTGGAACCAAATGCCACTTTTCCAAATTATATGGGTAACACTGGTAATACCGAAAATTACCAGTCCTGAGGAGAGGTAAAACTCCTCAGTTAAAATCTGAATATTGCCCAGGAATCAACTAGACCAACCAATTCAGAGTATGCACCAAGAAGAAAAATCGAGAAACCAAACTTGTGTCCAGCAACCTAGCTCCTCGCATTTAAAGTAAGCATCCTTATATTTAATTTGGAATTACCATTCTTTTTTTTCTATGCAACGTGCTAATACATGTATGTCCTGCTATTTAAAATGCAGTTTGTCAAGCAGATCACGTCATTTTCTCCAACTTGAGCATTTGTCTCCTTCCTTCCTTTCTTCCTTCCTTCTCCATTACAAATTCTGATGCTTTTCCTTTCCTGCATTCTCCAGCCACTCATTTCTCATTTTCTGCTTCATCTCTACAGCCCCCTGCCTGCTCTTCTCACACAACTCACCTATTTGCAAGCTACCCAAACCACTCTTAGTGCTTCCGTATTATCTCTGCTCTTAAAATTGCCCCAAAACATTTTCTTTCCTCTTTACATACAACAGACCTGAATCAACTTTCTTCATGTAAAAAAAGCAACAGAGTAATAGTGACTGGAGCTGCCTTGCTCCAGAAATTATCTTTTCAAGAACCCATACCAAAAAGAAATGCCAAGAGAATACTATTCCTCTCTGGGTATCCACATATTTTGGAGCTGTTCCAATATCTTCTTATATTCTTGCAGCTACCCGGAGGACATTTCATTTCAATTCTGAAATACTTCACCACTCTTCATTATGACCAAATAATATTATTTTTTCATTTTTCCACCTTCAGAAGGCTGTGTTATCAAATGACCGCACAGGAAATAAGCCACTGGGTTCACAGTTTAAGTGACAGGACATCAAATACCTGACAAGGTCGATGACTCTCTCCCTTGGAGCAGTGCTGACTGGCTCATCATTAATCATTATGATCTGATCCCCTGGTATAAGCTTTCCTTCAGAGGGGCCGCCTGCAGACAGATGAAAAAAAGCACAGGTTAGTAGACCATTGGAATTGCATAGGCACCCTCTCTCGTTCATAGACTATGAGTGTTTTTTCTTCAGCTAATGGCATGTTTAGCACTCTTTCTCTGACATTACCAGTATTTCCTCACCAGGAAAATCTTGAAAGCAGATGGCTTAGAAGTTTCTACTAAAGTTACTCAAGTTAAGTTCCAAAATCACACTTAGGCACCTAAAAATAAGGGCTTGATCTTCTGGAGGACCAAAAGGACACACAGACAGTGACCTAATTCACCCTTAAAGGTGTGATCAATCATACTTTATTCATCCCTGATTAATGTTTGTCTGACTTTCCTGTAAGTCCACCCCTGACAAAGACTCCTTTTTCTGTAAATATATGATCCTGTTTAACTGTTAAGATCAGGAAGTCTTTTTTTCCCTGATGTCTTCACCAGATCTTCCTTGTAGCAATACATTATTTCTTGTCCCAGCTAAAGTGGCACTGGAGAACTAGTCCTTGTTCTATAGTCCTGATAGTCCTTCTCATGAAAAATCACTTGCATGTTTGAAAGTCATTCTCAGATCTCTCCTCTGACTTCTCTGTTCTGGGCAAAACAAACCTGTTTCCTTCGATCTTAAGACAGTACGTTTCCACACCTCCATTCTTTGAATCCCTTTTCCTCTGCATTCCTTCTACTTGGTGAACAGAAGTTTTATATAATGTGATGAAAAGCACTGGCACTCTCAGATGCAGGTATTTAGGATAAGTCTAACTAGGGAATCAAATATACGTACCTCTGTGCTTTGGATTCTGACACTACTAAAATGCATAGTAAGTTTATGTTTTATAAAATGCATATAATATTTTGCTTCCCAGCACAATTATATGCCCAGAAGAGAGTATGACATCACAACTCTTAATCAAAAGATATAGCCTCTCTATTCTTTTGCCTTTAAGCTTTGCATCGATGATACATATTAAAAAAAAAAATAAAATTCTTAAAATTAAATGTTTCAGTATCAGAAACAATTAATTTAGTGATTAAGCTAATGCTGTTCCTCTCCATTATCTGGTTTGAAGACTGGTTCTTCACTTATATATAAATGGAAACAAATCCATGTAGGAGAATGTTATCCTGAACCCATCTTTCCTCCTATTCACTTGGAATACAACACAATAAACACTTTTCCCAAACTGATGGGTACTATAAAATTATATTAAAAATGCTAACTTGGGAGGAGAGAACTGTCTAGTTCAAATATTAGTTACAACACTTGCTTCATCTGAAAGCAACACAAATACAATCAATGCACACATGTGGGTAAATGACATCAGAACTTCGTGCAGTCGATTTTGCCTTTCTCCTGCTCTCTCTGGGAGTTCTGCAGAACATATTGAACTGGAGCAAAGTCAAATTCGCGTCCTTGGCTCCAAGGCAATTTATGTAACAACTGAACTTTTAAGCATAAAAGCCACTATTCAGGAGACTGAGCAGTCCCATACATGCAAAAATACCAAGAGCCGCTATAATTTTCACTCCAGTTAGGCCATTTTGCACATATATTTTGATGAAGTGGTTTTTGCCACTTGATTAAACAGAACCACCTATTAAAAAAGGGGGGGGGGGGAAGGGGAGCAATAGCATCCTCTTTTACAAAAACAAATATAATAGAACTCAAATGTCACCTTTGGAATCTGATGATAGAATGCAAAACATGTAAATTTTAATCTTACAGTTCTGTATACCTCCTGAAAACACTGATTCAATGGCAATGACGGTGAGATCAAACCAATATAAACATAACAGGGAGAAGGCCTTCTTCCCTTGAATGAAGTGGATCAACTGTTTTTTCAGGTAAACAATAGTAATGGCTCAGAGCAACAATGTAAAACTGGCTTTTTGTTAGCATGTTTACATAGGGTTCTAAAAGGAAGGAAACTACTGTGTAATACAAGGCTTAAAATCCTACCGAGTATTTTTGATTACTTTGTCTACCTAAATATTTTAGCAGTACTTACATTCGTAAATGTATTTCATCTCAGTAGATTAAGTCCTCAGCCAGTATATGTACAGAATGATTTTTGATATTCTCAAATAATTTCACTCCATTTGAAGAAAACAAGTGAAGTCAATACAATTTTTTTTGTAATAACACTACAACTATTCTCTCATTTGGCAATCCAGCCAGTATGCGATACTAGATACTGAGACGTGCCAAGTTTGCTTTTGGGGTCAGGTGAGGAAAACATACCTGGTGTTACTGAGCGTACAACAACTGGCTTTTCACTACCAGCCACAAAACCAAATCCTAGCACAGGATCCCTCCTCATTTCCACTTTCCGAGGGGCTGGAGGGGTTATTTGGCAGCTCTCTATTCGAGGGTCTTCAAATGTGGCTGATTGTGTCATGTGACTGTGAAAAAATAAAAAAGATGAAAAAAGGAAAAAAATCATTAAAATATGGTTTTGGTGTATCTACTTGAGCCAAGCAATTTCTGCTACGAAATGAGATGAATACCTGGAATGGTCTCACTGTAAGAACTAAACCACCATCAACTTAATAATTTTCTATTAGATTCTCTTATACATGAAGTAATACCACTGTTGACAGGTCTCTAATGCTAATCAATAGGATCAACCTATAAAGAGGTCCCTCTTTGACAGCATACATTTAATCATACCACATATATGAAAGAAAAATAACCCAACAATAGCAGCTTTGTCATCTGTACTTGAATTTTTCATCCTTCATTTGTTGGAAGGGAAGAATAATAAAGTGACCTACTCATAATGTAAAACACAGCAATTAGACTCTGGCAGCCTTTTGCAAAATAAAGGAGGCACACATTTAAATTTGGTTTTCTACGATACTAAGTTTCAGAGCTCAGCCCTCTCAGACTACATAAAGCAAAGGTAACAATACATATTTACTACTTGAGTAAACTCTCCAATGTCACTCCAAACTGTTCCAGGGAAAAAAAATAATAAGATTAAAGATATTAAAATTAAGATATTAACAAAATCTTTTCATTAGCAATTTTAGCAATTACTAAAATATCTTAATTTCAGCTTAAATGTTATAGTGAAGTTTACATGTTGCTCCTAGAAGACAAAATTCTCATGGTTGGAGGGAAAATTTTTGATTTCTCAAGAAGAAAATAAAAAAGAAGAAAGCTATCCAATATGACATACCAAAGAAGAGGCCATGGTTTAAAAGTATAGAGACTTCTAAATTAACATTAATAAACACTAGTGCATGCAGACTGAACTGTTCATTGCTTTGCACAGCAGTATACTTTGTGTTTCCCACCAGTGTTGCGATCTCCCCCCTGAATCACTGCTACCAATCCCCAGTGCTGATTACATTGGCAGCCAGACTGCTCCAGTCTCAAACGGTTCAAAATGTCATTAATTGAGCTCAGGTGCTTCAGGAAACCTAGGAAGACATTCATGCTTCCTCATAAGCCTCCACTGGCAGACTTGCCTTGAGAGAGCTGACAAACTGGCACCACCACAGACAAGCAACACCTGGTCAGCTTAGCATGAAGACAGACTTCATCTCATGGCATCAGGTTCTTGCAGTCTTTGACAGAGCTCAAGAGACAGACAGGTGCCCAACCCAAAAAAGCTGCAAAGGACATCAGAGAGGCAGGTGCCTCTGCATCAGTAGATCATATCATCAGCTTGAAAGTTGGCCCAATAAATAAATACTAATATGGAAATCAAGTAATTTTTCTGTGTAACTGTCAATCTTACACATAACATGTTAACACATGAGAATTAGGGAATGTCCTGTGCAACCAGGATCCTTGCTCTCATCTCTTTTCTCTTTCCATCTTCAAAAACAATTCCCCAGAAACTCCAGACATGCAGTCCTTAAGGAGAAAGATGTCATTTATAGATCTGTTTTCAGCATCAGTGGCATGCAGAAACTTCTCTGATCTTTTCCCAACACATACACCTTTAGCATAATGTGATTTTCCATTCCTTCCGTGGTCTTCTATTACTGACGCACAAAACAGCAGAAAAATCTCAGCAAACTCTTAGTGTGAGTTTATTCCTGTGACTAGACTTTTCTAAGGCTTTTCTTCAAAGAAACTGTCTATCCCTATCACTAGATTCAGTCTGCCTAAAAGTAAAATGCTGCTTTTTAATACATATGATCAGAGGTAGCAGAAGTTACTTCCTCACAAAAATAGGAGAGAGAATATCTCTGCACTGTCCTAGCATCTGTGTAAGGTGAAATCAGCAAGGAATATATATTTTCTTTTCCTATGTACGAAATCACATCTGATACTTTGTTCTCCTCTCCCTTCTGCTCTTCCAGTTTTTGGTCTTTTTCTATTATATTCATTCAGAAGAACTGTTAGAAAATGCACATAGTTTCATACACTTCTTCTGTGACATTACCTTCTGTGAAATTACCTTCAGAATGCACAGCCACCCTCCTCCCCGTCAACTCCTGTTATAATTTGGGTTTCTAGATACTCAAACATTTTGTCTTTGACGTGGGAGACTTTCTGAGGTGTCACTGGTATTTCGAAAACTATCTATTTAAACCTGTGAACTTATCTTTTAGGTGACAGCCTTACCAAACTTCCCACAAAGTTAAAACGTTCTATTTAATTACTTCTCCCTAATAGCTGTTTCCATTTTGGTAATTGGGGCACTATGATCTGACACTGTTTCCAGAGAGGAAATGCAGTATTTACAAGCAAGTTGAAAACACTGCTTTAAGTATTTGAGAACTACTTTCCTGCTATTGCACATCCTCTCTTTTCAAGCACGTGTTTAGTCTGGTTTGAAAACTAAACCGGGGAGAGAAAAAGAAACAAGAGCTACGCTTCAGATGAAAAATTCCAGGAACCAACATAAGATCTACTCAAAGAGCAGCTCTGCTGGTGGATGCCTTGCTCCAGCCACTGCAACACCTCGTACTGCAGCAGCACCGTATCAGTTATTCAAAGCCTAAGCAAGAGGATCAGCAAGGAACAGTCTATCAGGATTCTGAGTGGTGCAGCGGGCTTTATTGATTTTTAAGGTTATCCACCTTCAAATACATCAACGAAAAAGGCTCTGCATCTTGTGCTTCCACAGCTTGCTGCATCGGATGTTCTTGTATCACTCAGTGTGTTGGAAGTGTATTTCAAGAGAGCACTAAGATAAACGAATATGATCCTAGATGAGATGAATACTCAAAGCTTTGTGGGATGGTAGGCTGAAAAAAACTTTTCCTCCTGTGGCTAGTTTATTACTGAGATGCCATTTGTAGTACTGTATTGGAGATATTTCATCTCCATCTTATCTACAGAACATATTGACTCCTGAAGTAAAGAATTAATATTCTTAGTATTCCAAACCAGAATCTAGTAAAGACTCAAAACCAACACCTTGGGGAACCTTACACAGAGCATCACTTAAACAGTTAAAGATCTTATAAGAATACCTTCAACACTGCAGAACTCCCATTTGTTTCAAACAGTAGAAATATATTTAGATGGCATTGTGCCTAGATCATAACTCAGTTTTTTTGTTTTTTTGTTTTTTTTAATTTATTTTTTTTCTGAAGGTAAAAAAGAAGAAAAGAAAAAAAGGCTGGAATTTTAAGTATAAGCTCTTCTTTCCCTATACAGAAACACAAGCTAAGCTAAGATCATTTTTTCAAAAAAAGAAACTTATTTCCTACCATTTTCAACAACTGAGATGAGTTCCTGCTTCATAAAAGGCTACCTTCCCTGATATAATCTTATTGTGAATAGTGAGAGACAGCTGCCATTTTTAAGGAAAGTAATTCTCAGAGAATTCCTTGAACAGAAATTTTATATATTCCAAGAGATAAGCCACCAGCTATGTAAAAAAATAAAAAAAAAACAAAAAGAAAAAAAAAAAAAAAAAAAACTACCAACTATAGCAAAAAGTGTAATTCCAAGTATTTATACTCAAAAACTCTCTGCAGCACCTATTCCACTCAAAAAAAAAAAAAAAAAAAAAAAAGAGGGTAACAGAGAAAAGGAGAGAGAATGTATCTTGCATAAAATTGATGCGTACACACCCACAAAGGGATGTACAGTGAGTGAAAGAGAAAGACAAGTAGCAAAGAAGAAAGTCTTAGGAAACATTGATCAGCTGGCACAAGGCAGCCAGCAACTACAAACACAATGCAGCTGCCTAGAACATTAAGTGGAGCCTAATGTAACAAGTGCATGTCTGAATTCATGCTCAGCAAAGTTTGAGGTATGGTTTAAGGCTGGCACTTTGCTTCTTTGGATCATTAGCTTCATAATGGTTAACTTGTTAATGCTTTCTTTGGAAATCATGTCAGTATTTTCCTCATTCAAAGTACACCATGAATAACCCAAGGAATATCTAAACAAAGACTGCAATTACAATGAGAGCTTGATTTTAATAATGCATATTAGTACTTAAAAGTCACGTATCTTAGCACAATGCTTTTAAATTTTTGGATTTTCTTGTGTCATTCTCTGACATCTGGGGATTAAGTGGGCTAATTCTTAGAGTTTGGTACATGGCTGCTAGGAAAAGCCTGTCCTCAGCAGGCTAAAATATGTTATGCAGGAGTTGGCTACTCCACAGGAAAATGCCTACGAGTCTAAGTATGCTACAAATCTAAAAACTACGACAAGAAGCCAGTGACCTTGATTATGAGATTATTCTGGAAATATGTAACCAAGACACCCGAACTACTTTAGCTCCATTCTGCAATGACATCCGAAAGAGCATAGAAGGTGGTGCCTCAATGCGAGTTTAATATAGCTAGATGTTCACACACACTACATCACCTTAACCATAATAAAACAGTTGTTGCATCACATTATTACAGCATGGAAACAGACTGCATTTTGGTGTTTTATTTTGTATTTCCATATTACAGCTTGCTTCTGTTACTTCAGAGGTTAACACCAGTTCTCACTTTAAGGGTTTTAACCATTAGCTTTGAAATGCCTCTGCTATACGGGTTGATGTAACTACAAAATAGACTCTTGTTTGCAGGGCAGCTGTAATCCTGGTCAATGATGAAGAAGAATCTGTGGAAATGTCAAGCCACTCGTGGACTGATGAGTGGAGGACGGAGATAAGGACTTATTTTAACAAAGGTTTCATTCATAGATAACAGAAACACTTAAAACTGTTGAGTACTGTTAGAAGCCTGTCTTGTTAACTAGGAGGATGTGGAAGATATGTTTTGTGCAGTACAGTTGTGATTTTCACAGAGACCAATGAAATAAGATACCAAGTGAACCTTAATTTGCAACTGTCCACCTGAATCCCTGAGATCACAGGACTGCCCATCCTGCCCCCAAACTACCTCTTGGTTCTTACCCTATTCAGAGCCTCATGTTGTACACTTAAAATTTCCTTTCCAATTGGGAGTTGCAAGTTCAGCTGCAGGTAAAATGGCTTGAGTCTTGAGACAACATTATAGAAACTGATAATAGCAGGAGCCTATTTTATCATTTTTCCCATGATTTGGAAAGACTATCAAAACAGGGAAATTGTTATAGGTGAGCACTTATCAAATACAGAAACTCTGCAGGAGACAATAAATTGATCTTCAATGATTTATCTCAGCTAGTAGCTAAACATGAAAAATAATCTTCTTTTCTTTCCTGTTTCCTCAGGTTTCTGGCACCTCTCAGTACATCCCAAGTTAATTTATTTTCTCCAAGAAATCCCACAAGAATTATTAAGAACTACTATATGTGTCAAAATCATCCATCAAGTGTATCTGTTTTCTACTTGGAACTGACACTTTAGAAAAGAAGTGCCCAAATAGTTATTGTATTGTTAAGTAAAATTGCTGCTCCTGCAGAGAATCTGGTGGTTTGGCAAACTCTTCTTTTGCTCCATTTTTGCAGCAAACTGAGTAGTCACTCACAGCTCAAAAGTGCATTTAGATATATTCAACAGACTAAAGTTGAATTTCGAGCTGTTCAGAAAGGAGCTAACTTTTGACATATCAAGAAAACAACTTTACCTTCCCTACATTTTCACTGGTTTTGTGCAGGTGTGTATGTTGAGAAGTCAATATCACAGGCATGAAATATAACTGGGAAGATTTATCAGAACTTTTTTTTTTTCTTATTTTATTTTTTTCTTTTAGGACTGTTTTTCTGCCCTGGTGTCAATTTTATTTTTTTCATAAGCTTCTTCAGCAGTTAAATCCTCTGAAGTCAGGTCATTTTATAGCACCCTAGAAAATGTTGGCATATGCCATCTGGATGAACATATGGTAAAAATGTAATTAGAAAGAAAAAGGTTTGCCGGTTTCAGAAGAAGTTGGTGACAGCATTTTGATAAAATTGGATACAGGGAAATCTGACACGTAAAAATTTTCAAAATCCACTCTTCCTTTACTGCTGGGCATGATGTGCAATCCAAAGCAAGACAGAATGAAGCAAAATCACAGTGAATAAAACTGACATGAATACAAATTTACAGGGATATAAAGATTTATGCTCAGCTTCAGGCAGGCACTGTGAGAAATACACAAAGTATATTTTACAATGACAATTAGCACTTCATATTAAAGGATATTACATGTGCAGTATGTGAGTTCTTCTGCTGTGCATATACCACATATGAATGCTACATACTGGGAATAAAAAATTATTTACCTCAGTCCCACAAAGACATGGAAATAGGCCTCAAACCCCAGCTGCAGGCTAGCAGTTGTCTGAGTATTGTTCCTACAGACTGCCAGAGAGGTGTGATCCAATTTTCTTTTTTTTTTTTCTTTTTTTTTTTTTTTTCTCTCAAGATGGCCACAAGCATTTATTTCTAAAGCTCCTTTCACCACGAGTTCTGAGTTTCCTGCCTGCTGTAGTGGGATGAGGCTTTTGAGGCAGCAGCCAAATAGCAGAAATCACACAAAAACATCTCAGTGAAAATTGGCCATGGCCAAGAAAGGGCCACAGAGGATGGCAAGGAAAGATAGGTAGGAAGATGCAGGTAAGACTTATGGATATCACGAGATGAGGTACAGAAAAACAACAAAAAAAAGAACACTCTCCAATGGGGGAAAAAAAAAAAAAAAGGCTTTCAACACTTGATTACATTAGAAAAAAATCTTAACATTCTTTCACAAAGGGAAACAATAGGAGCTCCCAGCAACACTGGCCACATGAATGCTAGAATTGCCTGCTCTGTAGGCAGAGCATGATGCCAGCCTCTGCTTTCCTTGCTGACTGAAATGCAAAACCAAGATCTCTGCACCAGTGCTGAGTATATCTAAACTGCACCCGTACACATATGGCATGTAACACGCTTACAGCCTGCCTTGATATGTATTTATGCTGCCACACACTGCACTGAATGGCATTTCTGCATCCAGTTTTTCTCCCAGCAACCTCTTCCACCAGAGCAAAGCTTCCTTCACCAGAGATGCTCTCAGACCGAATGGAAGGAAATTCAGGGGCCACCTCTGTGGGATTAATCAGGCTTTCATAGCCAAAGTAAGCTCACAAATTATTGGGTGGCAAAAACTGTGGCTGAAGAGCCAACTGAAAACAACTCCAGGGCGAGCCTCATGCTGGGGCTACATGGGCACAGGGCAATCACACTGCAGGAGGACACAGGGCAGCACAAATGGCCAGGTGACCATCAGCTGATTGTGCCGAGGGCCCCAAATGCACCATCACCTCAGCCTTGCCTTTTCCCAGAACAGAGATTTAGCCTCACCCCCCACCCCAGCACCAAGTCACTGGCATGTGCCTCCTGGAAGGAGTCTTTCTGCACAGCAGCTGTGGTGCACACAGCACCGGCTCACGGTGCAGCTCACGGGGGCAGGAGGTTTGCTCACCTGCCTGGCCGAGGTCCCACGTGCGCTATGTTAGAAATGAGAATTACTGGCACTCCTCCAAGTAAGCACTTTCTCACACCTGCTGGAGTAGGTCCAGAAGGACACCTTGTTTTTTTCCACAAAAGGCATTTTTCTTTACGTGAGTGGAGCAACTCCATTTAGAACAGCAAACTACACCGAGGCCTTTAAAGATGAACCGAAATGTAGCTTTTCATTATTTTCTACACATGCATCAATAAACCCTGTTACAACTAAAGGCATAGCGAGAGGAAAAGAAGATTTACTGAACTGCAAATACACAATAAATTAATTTGGACTGAAGGTGTCCTCTGGAAAACAGAGTGAACAATTCCTATTTGTCCTGCTTTTGGCAGGTTTCACTCTAAGTAGATGAACAGTAATCTGTGGGCTCCTGCCTAGCCGAGCTCTGCAGCAAACGGCATGGACCTACGCCGAGCACCGCAGGCGTTTCTCATTCAGCAGGGAGAGGAACTGCGATCCCCAGCTCCACGTGAACAATTTGCCTAACTGAAATGTTAAAAAAAGAAAGGGGGAGGAGAAGCACCCTGAAAATAGCTTTTCATGTGCTGATTAGATTAGGAAAGCTCCTGACTAAAAGAAAACTGGTCTGGTTAATTGCTGATGAAATTAGACTTGCTCTGACATGCACATGTCAGTCTCCATAAACCCTAAGTGAGGGTGCCCTGATAATGTACTAAGATGACAGACCCCATATTTAGATGTGCATGGTGTAACCTTTGGTACAGTTGGGCCTAGCATGAACACAGCTGAAATATCAAAGCATGCTTCAACAGCCTTGTACCCCCCTAACTCCTCTTTTCCTGCACCCAGGAGTGGGGAGGGAAAGCAATGTGAAAGGCTGGCAGTGTGGGAATAACTGATAATTCCCACCAATGAATGCCAGGAAGCAAATCACAATGAGGAAATGCACTCATTAATTCTGTAATCAGTTATTTTCCCCTTTTAAAAGGGAAAGGAAGGAGAAAGTATCCAATGCCGCTCTAACCCTATTCCATTCTCCAAAAGACCTTGCAAGGAGATGACCTTTTCAGAGACTGAAAGCTTCAGGTCCTTCAGACGAAAAGAAGCAGAAAAGTCCTGAGCCAAGGGAGCTAGCAGAAAGTGACTAACCAAAATCTTTTTTTAATCAATCACTGTTTGCAGCTATGGCAGCACCATATGGAGTGAAGGCTAGCAGCAACTCAGTACAGTTATGAGTGTATATAGGCAAGCACTTACAACAGAAATAAAACCTATTTGTTTATCCTGTGAACTTGATCTTCCTCATTCCTTCAACAACTGAACTGATGAGCAGGTCACCGAAAAAGCTCTGGATTATCTACTTATTTCCTTTTTTTTCCAGTACACATTTGGAAGGTTTTTGAACCAAAGCTGGCCCTCTCAATAGTATCACAAACTGATTGTTTTATCTACTGCATCTCCAGCAAAATGTAGCCTTTCTCAGGTGAAAACCAAGCTCCAGCTGTAAGAGCCATCAGGTGAAAGTAGCGACATACAAGTTAGTCACATCTGTAGACAGCAAGTGGGTACTCAGTACTGCACTGCAGCTGTTTAGTTTATCCACAACCATATATTTAAAGGTTCATGGATATAAACTATATCATGATGGGTACCACTCTGCTCTCACAAACAGGTTGAAGGCTTGACTTCAGCAAAGAGCAGCCCAGCAGCCCAGTTAGAAAAGTGAGCATCATTCAGGTGCACACAGGGGGAGGTAATCCTTAAGTCAGTACAAGAAGCTGCCTCAAGTTTCACGTGCAGGGTATGAATTCACATCACTGGAGAGCCAAGCACAGAGGTTAGAAAGTTACTGTGCTTTTGTGAAGAAGTCCAACTACTACACAGAAGCAAAGAGTGCAAAAAAGCTTATCATTCTTTGGCTACCAGAGATAAATGACTTTATGTAAAACAACCAAGGTGCACAGAATGAATTTGAAAGCTTTTTGTAACTCCAAAAACCTCCAAATCAAGTCTTCCTGTAACACAGTCTGTCTTCACAGTCAATCTTCAAAGCAAATCTAATGGTGTAACAACTCTGGAGAAGGCCTCCAGGACAGAGTGGAAGAAGAGAAACGACCTCCTCCGTCCCCCTTTCTTTTAACAGCATACAAATATAGAGGATTACTCTTCTTGACTGCTAATTTGGTAGTGTGCCATTGCAACTCCTCGGTAAATGCAAAATGAGAAAGTGAAATTAATTGAAATAATCTAGAATGACAGATTGCACTGATGGGAGGTGAGGCTGCCAGATAGAGCTGTCATGTGAAAATTAAACTTGGGATACAGAAAGAAGAAAAAAATCAGGTATATTTTATCTCCTTTTCCCTGTTAAGTTATTCCCTATACCTGAGCACAACATGGCTGAATGATTTTTGGGGCTTACTTTTTCTTTTCAAAGTAAATAACTCGCCTTTCTAAATGAGAGCACTTCTAGCTCCACAGGCTATTTTACAGACCTTAAAATTAGGGGTGCTGGTGATCATATTTCAACTTCATTACATCCAAGGAGCTTTTGCTAATGTCTGTGGGTAATTTCTATTTACCTGTGTATAAGAACAAGTACTCAACTACTACTCCATTAAATTTGACAGTGTGTATATAAGCTTTATTAAAGATGGCATGCAAGTTAAAGATCAGACTACTGATGTACCTGATGAACAAAAAACATTGCCTCCTTGCATTCATAACTGCCAGCTAGCTTATTCAAACAGCAAAGGAGCAGAAAAGCAAAATTAGCTGTTTCAAAACAGACCCCTTGGGTGGGTTGAAGGGGGTTAACACCTACCCATTCAGAAGAAGATGGTTCATACAGAAACCCCCCATTTACGTTTACAGAATAAGGTTGAATATAAGTGTCATTTACTGTGACCTTGGATATAAATAAACAAATAAAAAGGAAATGATAATGGAAGTTTTAGTCATGCTGGTCCGAACATCAAATGTTCACCTCAAGAAGTCCTAATTCATTGTAAATGGAAAGAAATTAGACACTGGACAGTAGAAACTCTTATAAGGCAGGAAAATGAAATGTGCCAGAATTGGAGTTCAGACGCTGTGGAATGAAGGTCCACAGATGTCTTGGTGAAACATTGACATCAAAGTGTAAGAAAGTGAAAGAAGATGCTACATTAGAGACTTACACACTCTTGAAAAGAGTGTGTAAGCAGGCAAGTCTGGACGCTGGGATGAAGGCTAGGATGGCTTTGCACCAGGAAAGTCTCTCAGAAGGCAGTGGCTGAATTGTATAACAGACTAACAAACACTGACCGAAAATCTGACATGCAAACCAGGAATTTAATGATCCAATTAATTATCAACCAGTATCTAACCCAACTTTAGTAATATTACTACTACACCTCATATATATGAGATGACTGATACGTTTTTATACAAATATTTATTATGTCATCTGTTATCTTAGCCAAACTTTTTGTTCACTCTAGTGATTTCTAACAGGAATTATAATTTTAGGTGAAATGTCTGTGAAGCTTAGTAAGCTGGGATGGTGCTCTCTTCCCACAGAGGAAAACAAACCTTTATCACTTCTAAAAGAAAACTAGAAATGAATAGGCACCATGAGCTGTATAACTCTTGGCTACACAGCAACACCCACAGAGTAGTGTCATCAGCAGAGAAAAATGGTAAATCCAGAGAAAAAAGGTATTTTGAGACATATTCTCTCTTAACACTGCATGTTACTCTACTACTATTTGTCACCTATCATAAATATATATATATTTTTTTTAATGAGAAATTTGCTGTTATGAGAAGGTGGTAACAAATTACTTAATTGAAGAGGAATTAAATTTGTTCTACAATTTTTGCAGCACATATTGCTTCATGATTTTCTCTTCTCCTATAGAAAATAATACAGAGGGAAATCTTACAAGGTTTCTAAATAGGCATTTAATTTTGATGTGGCAGAAATATGAAGATTTCAATGCAGCATTTTTGCATTTTAAAAAGAGCACATAAATCTCAAGTTTAATTATCATCACATTATAATTGGCACAATCTTATGAAAAATGCAGCCTTTATACGTATAATAAACCCTTAACAAAGACTGTAAGACAGTTAAGTGTCATAAATATGCTTAATGTCAGAGCTTTCCACAATTAATTCTACTGATAGACGATTAACTCCTACAAGCTTCACCTTTAAACTCTGATCAACATCTTTAAGTAATCTATAAAAACAACATGCCATTCTGCACAGCCTTGAAAACTCACTTGTCCCTTTAATTGCAGCTGAGGGCACCACAAAAGGAGTTACGGTCACAACCAGCCCCATTGGGTCTGACAGGAGCATAAATACAGAGCGCAACCAAAGTATGTGTTACCGACACCTGCAAGAGCTCCAGCACTCCAGAAGACCTGCCCCTCCTGT
The DNA here is from genome assembly GCF_009819795.1 of Aythya fuligula. Lineage (NCBI taxonomy): Eukaryota > Metazoa > Chordata > Aves > Anseriformes > Anatidae > Aythya > Aythya fuligula. Next base: position 129,530,583 of record NC_045559.1, read on the forward strand.
ACAACAGTGAGTTGTTGTCCTAAAAACCTATCACATTTACATTTTTCAGCTAATTCCATACAACAATCCCTACTTTGCGGTTCAGAACAATTCTGCAGATTGTTTGCTCTTTTATGAAGTAATGAACATATCACTCTCTCCTGGAAGCCAAAAGCTGTTGGCCTCTGCAAAATGCAACCCCATGAAAAAAAAAATAATTAAAGGCCTTTAAAGTATCAGAATTGACATGGTACAAGCAATATTTTGGGAACATTCATTTTTCAAGGACTGGTACATTCCTAACACTAAATACGGTGCTAGAACTGAGAGTTTCTGACCAGCTAGAACTGGTCAGATCAGGCAGAACTTGAAGAAACTTTACAGTTGGCCAGAGCAGGCCTGTCTTAAAGAATATAAGCCATAATGTTCTGAACTAAGTTCATTTCTTATTTATCTTCTCAAAGTTAAGAACAAGTTGGGGTTTGAGCCATCTGCTATGCATATGAACATGTTGAGCTTGTAGGTGTTGGTCATCTTCAGGCTCAGCCTGTTCTGGGCTCAGGCTTAAAGGGAAGGAGTGCTGTTCCGTAGCCACACTACATTCAGCAAGTTTGTTTGTTTGTTTGTTTGATTGCTTTTTAAACAAAACCAAAACAGAACAGAAAATAACAGTGCTGAAATTCATACTTGTTTAAACATCACCCATGACATATCATTACATAGTAGTAGCTAAAAGTAGGTCAATACGAGCTCCCCATTAAACTGCAGTCATTTTCATCAGGATAAATCAATTTAATAGGAAACTTTCCAATGAAAAAGTCCCCAATTTACTATGTTTCAATTAAGCAGGGTATTTTATAATAACATTTTATAGTTACATTGCATTTCCTAGCCCAAATCACTTTAATTTTCACATAGCATCACTGAACCATCATGGCCTTTAAAACACAGGGCAGAAATTAAATTGCATGGCATATCATGAGAAGAAAAGAGGGGAACCTCTGCACAATTGAAACAGTTGAACCTTCAACTCTTCATAAAATATATTGTGGCCTCATTTCTATGTCTACACAAAGCACATTGTACTTCGGTTATAAATGTCCACTACAAACATAAATGTAAGGAGCGTTTTCATCAAGGAATGAAAAGCTGAGCCAAATCTGCATGCTGTTGCAGAGGACCGGAGGCCCCAATTTTTGTTTTACATGGAATATAAATTGATGTTAGAGCAGTCTAACATGCTTGATCTATCCAGAGCTCAACCACCACTCTGAGGTCCTAACGCCTTCACATCAGCCAGCAGCACCACTCTTGGGACTCAATCTCCCGAGCAGCATCCATTGACCAACATCTTCTCAAACAAAACTAACTTTGCGGTGCTCACCTCTGCCTTCAGTGTTCATATGTTAAAAACTGTGAACTTGGCGACTAGAAGAGGAAAAATTCCTCATGGACACAATCATACAAGGAATTATTATTATTGAAAAAGGAACATGCTGAATAAGGACAATGGCACAGAGTAATAAACTAATACCATCTGTTAAGGGAGTCAAACTGCAAGACAAACAAACCTTCAGGTATGTGCTGAGGAAAGCAAGTTTCACACACACTCCTTTAAAATATATATATATATTTCCTCATATATATGGAAATAATATCTTTACTACCATCTCCAGAAATCGTGTAGTCTATGGTGTGCCAAGGCATAACAAGCGAAAGTGGGAAATCACTTTCTGGACATTTAGTAGACCCATTTTTAATAGAAGAGGTCAGCATATGTAGGAAGCATATATTCCTAAAAAGAAAAACACCCTTTCACATCCTTAGTTACTCAGACAACCAACCATTATATTTTCAGATCACATGAAGTCTATAAATGGAACCAATTTTCATCTTAATCATATACCATTTTTATTTAACAAAATATGTAAATCAAATTGTTATTATTCCAGAAATCAAGAACTCAGATTAATTAGAGATGTTAACCTCAGCTATGATAAGTGTTTTACCTTCAAAAACTATATAATTCGCATTTGGGGGTTGAGGAAGAAAACAGCATCTGTCACCTCTGGAAAAAAAATTACTCCGTAAGTCCTGTTTTGAAACATTATGCACAGCTTCACAGGAGTTACACATTCTCACAGTTGTTTTAAAACAACCGTAACTAAAAAAGGCAAAGCTGGCTGCGTTGCATTCTAAAATTAATTACAACATCTGACAAGAGAAAATAACAAGTCTTCTCCAGCGATGGATAAGTAATCTACTCACTGTTCTACCAACATTTTCTTAAACATCAGCAACTGCTGTTTAAAATGTTTTACAATTTCAATCAGATTCATATCCTTGTAGAACATGGCTTACAATATATTCTTTGTCATGGAAAAACTAAGATCCTCTAAAGCTTCAGTGATTCAGGGGACACTGACCATTAGAGTTTGTCAAAGGGGAAATAGCAGAACAACAAAAAAATATGTAGTTTAGAAAAAGTCCCATTTAAGCTTCTGCACCCACATTCTGTAGAGTTATGTGGCTTATTATATTGCCAGTTGTAAGAAGTATATTCCTACATCCTGATTTTGGTCTGATTCAAATACAGAAAGCATTTAAAAAAAAAAAAAAAAGAAAGAAAGAAAAAGAAAAAAATTACAACTGTAGAACAAATGGAAAATATCCTGCAATAAGTCTTTCTGCTACACTTCTTCAGTGAAATTTCTCCTCTTCTGTTTGTTCTCCTAAGAGAAAAGGATAGGAAAAAGAAACCACTTTTAAAATAAACACCATACATTCTTCTATTTAAAATATAGGTAGATACCCAGCAACAATTCAGGGTACCCTGGTGAGAAGATGAATCCCATCCTCATACTAATGTGATATGCTAGCACCATCTTGGAAAAATAAAAAAAAAAAAAAAAAAAGAAAGAAAAAAGAAACAAACCTCAGGCCATATATATAACCTCTGAAGAGTGATGGGAGAGAGAAAAAAAAAGAAAAACAAACACAAAACAACAACAACAGCAACCAAGGAACATGAGCAAACAAATACGAGGTGGCTTTTCTCATGGTCAAACCATGGCAACAGAATGAGAAGTGGGAAGACAAGGAGAGCTGGTAGAGATGAGATAACAGAAGCCACTTATCAGCAAACCTCTCAATTCCTTTTGATTGTATATAGCATGGGTAAAGTGTCACTACCGCCAAGAGGAAATTCACACTCAAACTTCTGGACTACTGGGAACACTCCGTGTTAAAACCATGACATTACACAGTCTCAGTGTGGGGGAAAATTACAAGAAAGACTTTCTAGTAACCTCCATAACTTCCATAAACTCCTTTCAGCCTCTTCACAGAGACTGGCAATGAACGACTTGTTCTCCTAGAAGAATGTTTTCTTACAGCTTAGTACAGACATCAATCAACATTTAATTCCTTTCTGAGTCCACTGGCAGCCTGACTTATAGCAACACCTGAGTGAAACTCAGCTCAGGCAAGACAAAGGTGGTGTTTGTGGGAAGCAGGAAAACATTTGGAGGCCGTGGCAACCATTATTATCTCACCATCTATCAAATATTGCTGTCTTCAGTGTGTTAAATCATCCTGTGTTCCCTGTACTTCTGGTCAAACTGAAAGGATGCTTCTGTTCAACTTAAACATAGGTGAGGCACTGTAACTCACTGTATCAAGGCCGAAAAAACTTCAAGGGTTGTCCAGTACACAGATGCCCAGGTCCAGCCACTGCATACAGATCTTGGTGTGCAGGCACTGGCACCACCCATCCTGACAACTACAGTGAGTATGCTGCACGGAAAATCATCTGGAGTAGAGAGCTTAGATCCTTGGAGGAGAAGCCATCACTACTCCAATCCTACATCTGTGTACATGTTGCCAGATAAAATAAAAGTGAGCATGAACTGAATGCTTTCTGGAAGAACAAAACCTGTTTCCTCCTCTTAGATTTCCTCATAGCAACAACTAAAGGCAATCAGGAGATTGGGCTTTCATTCCCATTTTGCACATCTTTTGTAAAATTGAGGCTGGAGTATAGCTTATTGGACAGCAGGGCATAACCCTGCATTTTCTGTGCAGTTAGGGTAAAATAAATTGCTTAGACCAAAACAAAATGGCACAATTCATCTGGGGAAGTCTGCACCTCTGGATTCTCGTACTTTGCCTTTGTATGTGTTTTCCTTTCAAGACCTTCAGTCAAGACTATACTCTCAGGGTAATACTTAAGAGAAACCAAAATTAGTCATGATGGAAGTAGTTAACTTTCTTTCTAAATCATGTTTCAAATTCTCTTTTACTGAAAATTGAAGGAAAGAAAGAAAAGGGTTGGAACAATTAACCCATTCTACTCGTGTAAGACTGCTATAACAGCTTGATCAGACCCTTGGTGTTATAAAATATGGAGTGTTTGGGATTCAGAGCAGACAGCTCTCTGCAGCAAAATTAGCTATTCATCTCCATTCTTCTGTATATAAATGAGCAAACAAGTTACAGCCAAAGTGTCTGCCTGCATGGTCTGCTTAGTAATTTTGAATGCAGGACTATCCAGTGCACAGACACCCGGAATTAATGTTGAAAATACTCTGGCACTCAGTTATTACTACTGATAAATATTAAATTGGATGACGGAATGTACTATAAAAACTGTGAAACTAAAGAAATAAAATGGCTGGGTTTTGAGCCAGAAAGACTTGTCCTTTAAAAGATAAAACCAGAATTCTTCAGTAGATATAGATATGTAAATAGCTAATGATTGATCAGGAGAAACTTCAAAGCAGGGAAGCCTAGCACTCTGAGAGATCTATCGTGTAAACAGAATTCATTAATAAAGCCTATATTGTGTAATTATTGCATCATGATGATGATGCCTTGTGGCTTGACCACCAAACAACACAGGCAATATTTACTAAATATGCTAAATGTCTGTTCTCCATTCAATGTATCTCTGTATTCTTAAAAATGTCTTACTTGGGTTTCTTATATACTATCAACCTTGTATAAGTCCACTTTACACTTCAATCGGAAAGTGAGAGGGTTTGATGCAGTATTTAATTCTGCCTAATTTTGGACTACACTCGGAAAGCTCAACTTTGGTACAAGAGCTAAATGCTATGGTACATGTTTCTGTGCCAAAAAAATATTGACAACATAGACAGCTGACCTGATCTGCTGTCTGTAAGAAAATGGCCTCCCATCCCAAATTGCTTAGAGTTTGAAGAATACAGAGGAGACTTATTTCATGGTATCCACAAACGCCATGAAGAACAGATGGTGACCCAACATGCTGCTCTTAGAGTCACCTGCTCCCTACAAACTTGCATGTATCTCAATTACACCATGAGCAGACAGACAGTATTACTGGGGTCCTGCAGGAAGCAACGAACACATTCAGACAAGTCCAGAGCACCATGCCACTATTTAAATTCAGCTGTCTTGAAGGTGATGTGGCAGACAGTTTCTCTGAGGGCAGCCTTTTTCAGTTTTAAGGCCTAGGTACAGCATGCATTGCACGTAGAGTCAGTTTGAACCCGCAGTGCATACAACATGGTGTTCTCTGAGCCCAAGCAGTGAATCTGACACAGCGTACATTTGATGTCCTTGGTTTTAGCAGCAAGCCTAGTAGGAGGCTAGAGCCTCAAGCTGTGAGGATGCACATTCATTGAGAAGAAACTAGAAGACAAACAGCTTCTGATTCTCATATGTCTTCTACTGGTGGAAAGCACAAACCTCTGAAATGTTTCTCACGTCTGTCTCAATGGACCATCAAAACGGGTTCCTCATCCTGAACTCCAGGAGCAAACCTTAGCTGTGCCAGCAGCAACCACAGAAATATGCTCCACTGCATGTGCCTGTCCCTTGAGCAGGTATACAGCAAACCAGACCCAGGTCCAACAGTGCCTTAATGTGCTTCTGGAGAGAGCTCAGATCCTTACGAACAAACCTCTTTACAGAGGCTGTATAAAGAATGATGTTGTTGCGTGTAACAGCTTCATCACCCTCTAACCAAGCTGGTAGGTATGCTGCTTGGCAGCACGGCTCTATTGTACCTATTTATTCAGGCAAGAATGGCATCTTTTGTTAGAGAATGGCAGTAACTGAAAAATAGTAAGAAGCTTCTGGGCACAAAAAATACTTTGAGTACTAGTTTGCTTAATAACAAGTTATTAGATCAGTTTATGTAGCTGGAAAAACAGGCAGGCTTTTAACCAGAAGATTTTGTTGTCCAAAAGCTTAATTTTTTGTTCATTTGCTTTTATGTTTTCCAAACTACCCCATCATCCCAATAATAGATACCACCTCTGCTGACAAGTACTGCCTCATTTCTATTTCTAGACTTATCGCAGTTACGAAAACACTGCTCATACAAATTTATTCACTATTTTTCAGGGAGGGCTTTTCTGACTCATTGTTTTTAATATGCTGGATACCGTATAGGCTTATCCTGCCTCATCTTGGATCGGATTAAATTCAACCATAAATACTGGAACACATCATCTGTAAAGTACTGCTTGGCTACTCTGTTCAGTAAATCAGCTACAAGCAGTGATAAATCATATATGGAAGGCGGGTGAAGCTTTCCATACACCCTCCTCATTTTGGAGCTTCTGGATGGATGAAGCTTCTACACCCATTTGCTTTGCAACCTGTGGTGCTAGAAATGATTTGGTTACTTTCACATACAAAATGTGTAAAATGCCACAACCTTGTTCACAACAATAGAACAATCAAAAGTAGACCATTGTATTTCGGATCTCTTTAATGTCTTTAATATAACTGATAGGTAACCAGAAGGCATTTCTGCCTTAATGACTAGGGTTAATTTCCATGGAAAAATCCTGCTGATTTGCTCATGTTTATCAAAATTGTGTAGTAACTAACTCATCATGAGACTAAATACAGAGCCAACAAGTGCCTGCATACATGAGAGGAATTTCTAAAGTCTTTTAAGCAACTTTTAAGGAATAATTCATTATGACAATAAGGTGCCTAGCAAGGCACAATGGCACATAAATCAAGCTTGAGAACAAACCCATTCACTGTCTCTCTCTGCTGTTCAGATGATAAATCTCTCCTTTAAGAGTACCTGCCCCTGTCAGCTCTGTTGTTCTTACCTGCCAAAGCCTACCATTGACAGACATGTCTTTGTGGATGCCCACAGTGATTCTGAGCTGCTGTGCAATTTTTAGCCAATACAAAGCCTCAACCATGTTGTTTGTAATGTTACATGTCATACATTTTGTAAGGTTCAATGACACCACAGTGCACCTTTTCAGGTTTACACAGCATGTGCTTAAAGAAACCTTTATCAAGCCTTGGAAGGAAATAATGTTTTTCATATGGGTTCTCTAGGAAACAGAAACTCCCCTTTGGCAAAAAATAACTTTAGCCAGCTGGATTACCAACAAAAATGGATATTCGTATAGAATGAAAATTGAAAACATAGTTTTACTAAGATAGAAGTGTTCTCCAAATACTTACTCTTTTTCCATTCCTCAGGTATTTCTCAATAGATAACCAGTCTTGCTCTGGAAGTGGACTAAAAGCCTCCCAGTACCCCCCAACTCCCTGTTATGTATTTCCAGATGATATGCAAGCAATATCAGCCTGAGAACATTTCTGTCACTATGGCAATGCTAATAAATTAATTATGCCAGAGGCTGTTCTCTGGCACTGAGAGCGAGCGGCACAGAACAGCCTGTGCCAACATTATTACTGCACTGTAGTTCTCACAGTAGTCATTCTCTTAGCCTCCACAGCAGAAGGCGCCATGTCCAAAAAGCCTTGTGGGGACAGACCATAGCTCATGCCAAGTCCCAACCCGTAGCCAAGAGTTATTTGGGAAAATGTTAAATGCACATATAAAAGCATGACAAGGATCATTGCAACAATTCAGCAGTATGGCCCCATCAACTTCTAGTCCCTGGGTAAATCATGTGGTACTGCTTAATTTACAGAGGCTTCCAACTTAATGGTGTCTAAAACAATAGGATCTTGTTGAGAAAGACTGTAGCAGCTTTAGTGCAAATTAACTGATAATAGCAATAAAGTTTTGATAACAGAAATAAAACTTTTGGGGTTTTAAGTCTATCATCATCATGTGTTTCATTCTACATACAACACTAGTGGAAGTATCGCATGTAGGAAGATCTGTAAACATGGCATGTTAAATACATCTAACAACAGTAAACCAATTTCCCATCAAAATGCAGACAATTCCTTTAAGTGTAAATTTTGAGCAGGAGACTTCACACTGACAAATTGCTGGAAGATAAGAAGGTGTATCAGGAAAGTTACAGGATGTCTGTAACAAAAAAAGTTATGGAGTGTCTGAGGCTGGTAGGGGTCTCTTGAGATCATCTAGCTTAATCTCCTTCCCAAACAAGATTACCTACCACAGGCTGTCCAGGACTGTGTCCAGCTGAGTATCTCCAAGGAAGAAGATTCCACAACCCCTCTGGGAAACCTGTTTCAGTGTTTGACCATCCTCTCTCACACACACACACACACACACAAAAAAAACCCTGCTTTCTTCTGTTCAGAAGGATTTCCTGATGTTTTAATTTGTGCCCATTTCATTTTGCCCTGAGTTCCTCCTTCTTTCTCCCTCCCATCAGGTATGATAAGGTACATTGATAAGATCCCCCTCGGCTTTGTCTTCTCCAGGCACTGAACAGTCTCCACCTCTCCTCATATGATAGTCCATTAATCATCTTAGTGGACCCATTCTGGACTCACCCCAGTAAGTCCGTGTCTCTCCTGGACTGAGGAGCCCAGCACTGTATCCAGCCTTCTGAATGTGTCCTCACCAGTGCCGAGGAGAGAGGAAGGATCACTCCCCTTAGCCTGCTGGCAACACTCCTTGCAATGCAGCCCACATTGCTGCTGCCTCCTTTGTCATTAGGCTCTTTGTTATTGCAGGCTCATGGCCAGTTCAGTGTCTGTCAGGACACTTGGGTCTTCTTCTGCCAAGCTGCTTTCCAGCTTGTGCTGACACATGGAATTGTTCCTCCCCATATGCATGACTCTGCCTTCTCCTCTCATGAACTTCATGAAGCTGCTGTCTGTCCATTTCTCCATCCTGTTGGGGTTGCTCTATATAGCATCACTAGCATATCAACCACTCCTCCCAGTTCTGTATCATCTCCAAACTTGCTGAGTGTGCACTGTGCCTCATTACCTAGGTCACTAATGTTATACCATATTGGCCTCACAGTACTGACCCTTGGGTACTACACTAATGATTGACCTCCAACTGGACATTGTCCCGCTGATCACAACCCGCAGGGCTTAGCTATTCAGTCGTTTTCACATCCACCACACTTACCTAACCCTTACTTCATCTGCTTGTCCATGTGGTGGTTTTACCGTGCTGGGCAGCTAAACCCCACAATCGCTCTCTCACTCCCCCTCTTTTTAGATGAGGAGGGGGAGAAGTAAAGCAAAGAACAACTCACGGGTTGAGATAAGGATAATTTAATTAAAGGGAAATAATTATAATAATTAAATAAAGATTATTATGAACTAAACAATTTAACTAAAGGGAAATAAAAAGGGAAAGGGGAAAAGGGAGGGGGAAAGGGAAAATAAAAAGAAGGGAGGAAAACAAACAAATAAAATAAATGAAGGCTATGTGGAAGTGCAGAGGAAAGAAATTACTCTCTACTTCCCACAAATGAGCGATGATTGACCACGTCCTTGAAGCAGGGCCTCAACACACGTAGCCAGTGTTTGGGAGGAGGACCAATGTTTTCACAACGAGAGCCCACCCCTCCCCTCTTCTTCCTGTTTCCACCTTTTATTGCTGAGTGTGACACCACATGGTATGGAATATCCCTTTGATTGGTTTAGGTCAGCTGCCCTAGTGATGTTTCTCTCCTCACTTTTTGCTCACCCCCTAGGAGGGTTAGAGAAAGGCCCGATGCTGTGCCAGTGCTGCTCAGCAGCAGACACAACACTGGTGTGATAACACTGCTGTTCCAGCTACAAGTGCAGAGTACAGCACTGTATGGGCTGCTGCAGGGAAAGTTAACATTCCAGCCAGACCCAGTACAGTCCATAAGAATATTACGGGAGACAGTGTTGAAAGCCTCACTAACATCAAAATAAACAACATCCACTTCTCTCTTTTCATCCATCAAGCCAGTCATGTCATTGTAGAGGCCTATCAGATTAAGTATGATTTCCCCTCCTTAAATCCGTACTGATTACTTTGGATCATCTTCTTCTCCTTTGTGTAACCATCTCCAGGATTGGTTACTCCATCAGCTTCCCAGGGAAGGTGAAGCTGTTTGACCTCAGATCCTTTTCCTTGCCCTTCAAGAAGACAGGAATGACATTTGTATTTCTCCCAGTATCAGGAGCCTTTCCCAGTTTCCATTTCTTTCTGTCAAAGATAATTGAGAGATCTCACAACAGCATAAGACGTTTAGATGTAGAGCTTAGGGAAATGGTTTAGTGGGGACTGTTAGCGTTAGATCAGAGGTTGGACTCGATGACCTTGAGGTCTCTTCCAACCTAGAAAATTCTGTGATTCTGTAAATAAAATAAGCCAGTTTCCTCAGCACTTGTGGGTGCAAGCTGTAAGGCCCCATGGACTTGCTTACATCTAGTTCAACAATGAACTCTTCCCTAACCTGATCTTCCACTAAAAGCAAGTCTTCTTTGCTCAAGACTTTCCCTCTGGTCTCAAGGGGCTTGTGATTCCTAAAGGCCAGTCTTCCCAAAAGGACTGAAGGCATTGAGTACCTTGACCCTGTTTGTGTCCTCTGATGGCAGAGGGCCCACGTGGCCCAAATGGCCCACAGTTCAGCAGTGTGCTTCCATACTCTTTCTTTTGCTGATGACATGCTTGTAAAATCCTTTCTTGCTACCCTTCACATCACTAGCCAGATTCAACTCCAGGTGGCCTTTGGCTTTCCTAATCCCATGTCTGCATGCTCGTACAGTGTCTCTATATTCCTCCTGGTCACTTGACCTTCTTCGGCCTCCTGTACGTTTCCTTTTTATGCTTGAGTTTAGTCAGAAGCTCCTTCTTCTCATCCAAGCAGGCAGCCTTTGCTCGATTTCTCTGTGACCCCGGTGAGGTTACAGCAACTGCACAAAGACACACACATATTCCTCCTGTTTGTTTCCCATGCCGTAGGATTTAGTGTAGATACATTTCAGAGAGGCACCCAAGCATGCTGATTCCCAGAAAGGGCATGAGAGCTTTCCACATTAGGGCTGTCCTGGAGGCACTTCCTTATTTACATGCCTGTGCTTCAGGTGATTTACTTCAGCCTTGTGTTGGTGATTGCCATGTCCCTTCTGCTGCCATCACCCGGGGGCCTTGGCATGTCTACCACATCTACCACTTGTAGTGATTGTGTGACTCCTTCACCCATCTTTCCCTATTTTAAAGCTTTTCTTACTAGATTAGGCAGCCATTCTTTCCCTAAGTATCTGCTACTGTCCAGTGTTAGACAAAAGAATAGGGGCCGGATGGACTTTGGTCTGAGCCAGCACAGTTTGACTTATAATTAGACGCATGGATGAGCATTATGAAGAAGCAATTTTGGAAAAATTACTGTGCAAAACCAGAAGCTTATATTGCAAAAATATTTCTCATACTGAATTTTAAAATAACTAATTTATAACTCCAATTGATTACTTTTTCCTGTAAGGCTTTACTATGTATATGCTAAATATGGGGACAAGCAGATAAAGAATTCTCTCTACTGTTCTGTTAAATCCCTTTGAATAACCTACAAAGAATACACAGAGATTTCACGCTTCTGCTTGCAGGTGTTAGATGATAAAAGTACTGATGTTAAAATAAATAAATAAAAAATCTACTTGTTATTTCTGAATACAGCCTTACTGCAAACAGCCTTACTGCACTCTAGTATGTAACAATGTTTTCATCTCTAACCTTAGATACATGTTCTATAAGTGCCTTGCATTACTCTGTATACGCCACATAAATGCAGCCCGAAGTACTTGTATAAAATAAGCAGAACAGAATGGAGCAAACAGGATAATACAGATTAAATACAAGACAGTGTATGAGCAAAGTGCTGCTGCAGTCGGTAGGCCAAACAATGCCTCAGGTTAAGTTAACTTTATAGTTAACTGCCGCAGAAAAAGTCCATGCTTTTTGTATACATGAGCATAAATGAGATACAGAATATATGACTTAATTTCTCAAGACACTATACCCCCTAAGGAGTACAATGCTGGCAACAAAAAGTAATAGCATGTATAAGCTCTTTACCAATTAGCAATATACTTGGACCCAGAAAAATGAGAAATAACAACTGTTATTATTATTATTAATGTTTACCTGGAATAAGATATGCCTGACTACAGGTCAAGATTTTTCAGCTATCTGGGGATGAGTGCTTCTTTTCTTAGAACAAACACTAAACACTTCACACTTTTAGAAGCTCTGAACCTCCCTCCTTAAGGCTTTACAGCACACGTGCAAAATTAGTGGTTACAGAAAAAAAAATAACCTAGCAAATGTGGAAAACGAAGAAATAATAACACAGTGTGTTGCACAACAATCAATACTGTACAAAACATAATGCTACAGAGTATTCAGAACATCACAGCTATGTTGTAATGCATAATTTCAAGGAGAAAGAAGTATGACAGTACAGGAAACAGCACTGCCATTTCTCAGTGTGGAGCTGTCTAACCTTAACAGGGTAAAGGCATTTAAAAGGCAAGCATCTTGAGACCCTATACAAAATGAGTGTTTTGATTCATTGTGAACCTGAAGCAAGAAGTTTGCCACACTCATTGCTCAGATTAGTTAACTGAGTGATATGCTTTTGTTTTTTGGTAAGTACACAGAACTGACTTTTGCTAGCATCATGCCTGTGTATCACTGGAAACTCAATGGTCATAGAACAACCAGATCCGTTTGTACTGGAACACTCAAAAACCACTTTGACTGATATTGTCTTTCCACATTACGGCTTTCAGTAGCAACCTTTGTGGCAGTAAGTCTGCTTCAAAAGATCAAAACAAGAGATACTATAAAAATCTTGAAGAGCTTCCATCCCTACAGGCAGTCTCGCAAATCACAGGCAAGGAAACTGATTTTCCCCCATGCACTACGCCTCCTCCTGCCACAGAAGCCCCTCTCTCTTCAAAATTTTAACTTCAGACTTCAGCATGTAACAAGAGTGGCAATTCATTTGACTAGATAAAAATCATCAAGACTGAACTAGGCATTGGGGCTTACCTTTTAAAAGGGACTCCAAATTATAGGGGATGATTAAATTCACTCTAAGATAGACCAACAATAAAATAGACCAATAAAACAGACTAACAACCTAAAATGCCTATTTGGCACCAGCAAATGCAGCCTAAAATAATTAGCTTGGATTTAGACATTTAAAGCTATGTGGGATGAGACTCCCCTCCCTCAGGTATGCAAAATGTTGCTTTGAACATTTTGAAACACTTCATAAAATTAGAGTCAACTGCTGCAGGACTTCAGAAGGTCACACAGTACAGGCATACATCCTACATACATGCTGCAGTGAAAAAGGTAAAGTGCAAAGCAAAGCACAACTGCCTTGCTAAGGAAGGCAGTGTTCAGACACATTAACTGTGAAATCTGTTCAAAATTCCTCTGAAGTATGTGGGGTCAAAAAGACTCAACATTTATTTGGAAAAAAATATTTGGTGGCTATCTGGGGAATAAATGATTGAATTATAAGCAATATTGCTTGAGAAACTAAAACCAAGGTCTTTTAATGCAACTCAGTAGAAAGTTTATTAAAATAAACTATGGCCTGTTGCAAGGTCGTTAATTTTTATAGCTTTGTTTTAAGCCTTTCAGATTCTTCTCTTGCCTTCACTCAGAAAGGTAGCTCCTGTTCCACTTCACTGCATGGAAAAATAATTTTTTCATCTCCAAAAAGAACTTTCAAAGAAATATGTTGAAGACCAAGTGGTTATTCTGTAACAAACAAGTTTTCTCTAGGGAACAAACCCTACTGCATTTACACATTTGCTACACGTGTGCAGCACTGATTTCTTGATTTATCAGTGTCTGTGAAAAGAGGCACAGCTGCTCTCTGCCTCCTAATATTCCCCATAGGGGAATACAAAGGAAAGGACAACCCAGATGCAACCCCCCCCAGTTCCCTCATAAAACTGAAATCATGCAGAGCAATGAGCCAGTCTGGTCACAGCTCGAGCACTGCAGTCCAGACAGAAGCTGGGACATACTCTTCCACCCTGAGGAGCACTAGACCCTCTGGTATATCTTAATCCACTAAATGTTTCAGAACTTGTTGCAAGCCATCTTTATATGCTGTGGGGCTTGGTACAGATTTTGATCTTGATAAAGCACTGTCCTAAGGATCAACAGGAGGGGAACTAAAAATTCAAGGTCACCAGAGGAAAAAGTTATCTGCGACTCAGACTGGATTCATGCCCACACAGAAGAAGCCTTCTCAGGGACTGGAAAGAAAACAACAACAACAACAACAACAAACAAACAAACAAACAAACAAAAAACAACAATGGCCTTTTCCTCAGCTTCCTAGGCCATGGGCACCAAGCAAGCTCCTGCAGTACCTGAGGAAGACTGTTAACCTGCTTGGGATAAGGCTGCATTGTAAAGTCCATCCATTCAGATTACCCACAGGTAAGCTGAAGCCAGGCCAAATAACTACATAGTCCAGTCCTCCAGAAACCTTCTGATTAAAGGACCTGAAACCTGCCCCTGCTGATTTAGCATGGAGTTCCTGAGGTACTGTGCTGGGATGAGAGAAAGCTTATACTCACCACGTCTATTGATGACAATACGGAGATATCACAGGATGGAAGTCTCTCTTTGTTTTAAACTGGCATTTTTCTTGGAGCAGCCAACTCACAAGAACAAATTTTGTTTTGAGTCAGACACACATCTACTTTGCAAGGCTTTCAGCCCTGAGTCAAAAAGACATGGTTCTTTTATGGGGCATGTAGGTATGCTCCACACCCTTGTACGTATATATCCTGGCTGAAAGCTGGACACAAACCATTCCTTCCTCTCCTCCCAGTCATCTGAGTTAGTGTAAAAGCAGTCCAACTCCACAGCACCTGCAATCTATTTTCTCCCCATGCATTGCCATTTTTATGGTACTGCTTAGTATTTACCACAGAGATCTCTCCAGGCTTCACACAACTTCATGATCTGTGGCAGGAGCTTCTGACTGGACCACACGCTGACAATCTGGAACAGACCACTAGCCATTTGAGGGAAAAACTGAAAACCTGTTCACTGATCCAAAATGATACGGATTGAAGATCTTTACTCAAGTGAAATGGCTTGTCAAGGTTTCCCAGCCCTCATATGAGTCTCAACCATGAACATGATTTGATACAACCTCTCTTCCATCTCTTTTGCTGATGAGATCAAAACCATGAAATCTGTAGTCATCGAGACAAGGAGCCTTATTCAGTCTCAGTCTCTGCTTCAGTGAGCTTTTCATTCATGCTCATCATGACAGAGAATATTGAGTGCTGGGTGATCTTGCACAGCGAACAGGAATTATGGGCTTACCTCACTAGGTAGAGGACAAAACCGGCAAACATGAAGGCATGAATCACTTTGAAAAACAGATGTAGTTTCCTGTCTTTAAACTGTTTTGTGAATTTAGATCTGAATGGGAGGGACATTTTCTGCAGAAAGTTAATTTTGGAGTACTTTTTGTGCCAGTCAGGGAACAACCAAGAAGAGAAGAAACAGTAACACACATTATTTTATTAGAACCAATATAGCAACCAAGCTGAAAAAAAAAAAAAAAAAAAAAAAAAACAAACACCAACAATTATTCACAGAACAGAGCTGCAAGTTCTCACAGAGGCTGTTAACTTTAACAAAAAATATGAGAATCACCCAGGCAGAGAAGACTACTACATCTCTAGAGAGTACTTCCATCAGAAGATAGGTCAGGCTACAAATTAGAGTCCATCATTATGGACAACTATCCGTAAAAGTAGAGTTGAGTACCGCGATGTGAAAAGCCTGTAATCTATCCAGTATTCAGCCAGTGCTGCTTGGGTGCTGTGGGAAGCCTGGCTGCTGCATTGCAGAGCAAAGCACAGGTCTGATCTGCCCAGCTTCGCATCAGCCTAAACTTCGTGCTGCTGTGGCAGGATTTTCACTGGTGCCTGTGCAGGCTTGCTGAAGGCTGTCTGCGATGCACTGACCACAGCATTCACAGCAGCTATCGCTGTGACTACAGTGCGGGCAGTGCATAGGCTGCTATGTCGGGGCAGGACCTGTCTTCCCATATTATTTATAAAGTCCCTGACACAATGCAGGCTGTAAGGGCAGCTGCTATTGCACTGCAAACCTGCCACGTTTACTGGGAAAAGGAGTTTGTTTCACAGTCCTAGCCCTACTAGATATCCTAGTGAGAAAAACTGCCTGCTCAGCTTCACAGCAAACTTCCTAACAGGTAAATAAATGCCAACTGAACTGAACGAAAGTTTAGGAAGAATTCGGTTCACCATCAAATATCTGATTTTTGATTTATTTATTTTTAATAAATAAGTTGTCACAAGTAACAACTGAGACCTCAATCCAGTAAAACGAAGCCATAACACACTTAGCTAAAATAAGTATATCAAGGTCCCCATAATGAACTCAGCAGGCCTAATTAAGTAGATTAGCTGCTCAATTATTTGCAGTTTGGTTCTGCTATGGAACTGAAAGGACATCCATTCACATTCATATATATTTAAGTAAGTTTGAGTGCAGAACTAAGCCATATGTCTACAGGCAGCCAGCTTACAGTTCACAAAACCCCAAATCACACTTTAACTATTATCTCTGATTAAAAAGTAGAAACTTAAATGCCTCAGTGATAGCTATGGACAAGCATCCCAATACCAAACCCTCTTCTACATTTAAACCAAGGAAGGATATTTTAAAGCTCAAGTGGCTGACAAAATAATGAAAACACAAAGAGGAAAAGAGGGGAATAAAATCTGCTGTTATTCTAGGAGTCATTAAACACTGCGATAGTGCAACTCATGGGAAAGGCAGTAAAATATAACAAGTGCTTCTGTGTCAACGCTGTTGGTGTAAATCAATGCAACTCTGCTGACATTAATGAAACTAAGATGACTTATGGCAGAGAACCTGGCTCTTTGTTTGCTATGATGACTAATGCTAAATTCAACAAC
Organism: Aythya fuligula; assembly: GCF_009819795.1. Taxonomy (NCBI): domain Eukaryota; kingdom Metazoa; phylum Chordata; class Aves; order Anseriformes; family Anatidae; genus Aythya; species Aythya fuligula. Next base: position 129,547,743 of record NC_045559.1, read on the forward strand.
ATAATTTCTACAATTATAATTAAAGGTCTATAACAACATATAGTACAAATGTAGCCTATGCAGGAGAGTTGTATTGCATTCATCTTGCGGCCTCATATTGCCAATGGCACTGATATACATAATTAAAAAATGAATAACATCTCTGTGAAAGCTAGCAACACAGCATGAAGTGAATAATCTAGAACTAACTACTGGCAGTCATATTTCAGGACTAATAAGTAATATTATTTTAAAAAACAAATTTTGATCCTGTTGACAGGAATTGAAATATTTAACTCATCTGATCCTACTCCTGAACTCTCAAAAGTTTTAATAATGTAGACTATATTACTGCTTTTAACACTTGCTCATGTATTTTGGGCATTCAGCAAGGTAAAATATTAACATTCATGTTGCAGAGCAAATGCTCCTATCCCTGGAGAATTTATGAGCAGAAAATGTTTAATAAACACCAGATAGCATCCAGACTAACATTTTAGGATAAAAATCCTGCATAACTGCAGCAAGAATTATTATGGGTCGTAACTAGAACATGAGTCAATGTCACCATGTTACAGGAAAAAAAAAAAACAAACCACAGATGTTATTTGTTACTTGCACCATCCTCCATCTTTCCACATTCCAACTCTTTCTCAGATGAGTTCTTCTCCATCTTATCCTTCTCTTCTCCCATTTCCTAACGAATCTTATGCTCAAGCAATTCACATGCTCAGACATTCATTTCTCCTCAAATTTTATAATCTCTATGCCTCCCTAATTTCCTCAACAGCTCTCAATTCTGATGACTAGCATTCATTATTGAGATACTTCTTTGTAGCCATGTAAATTTTGCACTGCATGGATGCCCTTTTGGAGATCTCAGTTTCTCCATTGTACTCAGCACGGCAATTTCTAAAATTTTCAAAAGGCCTTTAACTTGGGAGAACTTCACAGCAACATCAGAAATGACATTCCTGGCTAAAAGGCAAAGTGTGGGTGACCTTTCAAACATCTGCCTCAAGGACCAAGCTTAGGCAAAACAACTTCTGTTTTTCCAGGAAATGGCCGATGTTTTCCAATCTATCAATAAGATCGCAGAAAAGCTAAGGGGAACATAAATTTTCATCTTAGTCAGTTAAAGCATAGTAAAGGTACAGATAACTAAAAAGGGTCCATAGAAGAGAGGTATTCAGCAGACCTTGTGAAGGGTGTCAAACCAAGCAGAGTCTGGTAATTTTATTTTTTCTAAGAAAAGGTACATTTTCAAAAATCTACATTGTTTGGAATAGATAACAATCCATAATTGCTGAAGATGAGACATACAAATAAAACTATTGAAGTTCCCAAAGTAACATTAGAAAGGATTCAAATGCAATAATAATGCAAAATTAGAATCCATACATCACTAATACAAAGAAGTCCAAAACCTTTCTTCTAACTTATGACATGTTCTGCCACCATTTTTTTCCTGAGCTTAATGCTTGTTCAGAACATTTGGAATTGCTATTCCCTGGAACTACACAGGAAACACAGTAACATAAGGAAGTTTATGGAAGTTTTTCTATTTTCTTTTTCAATGGGTAGATTGAGGTTCAGCAAACCGACGATGAAAAACTACTGGGCATATCATGAGAAACAGCTGGCTGTAACTAATAGCCAGTGAGAAGTGACAAAATTAGAAAAAGGACCATGAGGGTTGGTTGGATTTCACAGGCAGGTGAGGGGGAGCGATGTGAGCGGTGACCATGTTGGAGGGGAGCACTGAGGGCCCTTTAATACAACTGTATTCATCATACTATATAAAGCTGAGGTTACCTAGAGGGCAGCATCAGAAATACCAAATTCATATACTAATGAATGGTTCCACTGTGGAACCAATGGGAGAGAGTAATTAGGAATGCACTTCTTAACTGGGAGGAAATGAGGAGAAGAAGAGATGAAGGTCGATGAGGAAGAACAAGTGTGGGAAAATGGAGAGAAGAGGATGTCATGGAATGGCCTGGGTTGGAAGGGACCTTAAAGATCATCTAACTCCAACCTCCTTGCCATAGGCAGGGATGCCACCCACTAGATCAGGCAGGACAAGGCCCCACCCATCCAGCCTGGCCTTGACCACCTCCAGGGATGGAGCATCCACAGCTTCTCTGAGCAACCTGCTCCAGTGCCTCACTACCTTTATATATCGAAAGGACTGGTTACACAGAGGCAAAATGCAGGCCATGTCAGTCCAGGCAGGCCCTTTGCCTGAGCACCTGTCTCTGATTAAACTCAAATCCTTATTATTTTATACGTGAGTGTGCTTCTACACTATGCATGAGTATGTGTGAAAGACAGACTTACAGTCAAAAACTGAGGTTACCAACTTTCAGTCCAGACCAGCCAGCAGGCAGAACAACAGGTCTGTGATCCAGCTGCCAAAGAGACCATAAGTCTGTGGCCAGACACTGGAGACACTAAGAGAGCCTAAGAGTCACTGGAGACTAAGAGGAGATATGACACCGGAGGGACTAAGAGTCTGCTGGAGGGAGACCACAGCTGTAGTGGGCCGTGTCTGTACGGAGCATACGTGTGTGCATGCATGGGGAAAATGTGCTCAGCCTCACTCTGAGGTGGACCTGGGGATGAGGGAACTGTAGTGGCCCAAAGCCTTCAGACAAGGATGGCAAGAATTCCCCTTGGTCAAGGGGGTCCCCAACTTGTTCTCTCTTAAAACATCTCTTATTTTGTACTGCTAGTTTTTCAGTTGTGCTATTTTACGTGAAATAATAAAGTTTAGAATATATGGGATAAGAATGAAAAGGTTTTGAGAACCTATCACGAGCATTGGTATTATTTATATCAGGATAAGGAGACAAAGATGACACTGGCCCAGTTAGAAAAGAGGTCTCGTACGATATGGGAAATACACTCCAGAACATGATGACCATATGTAGTCTTTTGTAATGCTCCAATACCACCAACTTCTTTGACCCTACTTTGCATCAAAGCCAGCAGTTACTTTTTGTATTTCCTTGAACTGTGCTCTAAGTGCAACCACTAGTTGTGGGAGGTGCAGTAGGTCCCAAGCTGCAACAACTCATGTTGATAATCCTGTTCAAGGAAACCATTGTCTGTAACTGCCAAGAAAAATATACTATTGATACTGAGCACTGAACTTAAAAGTCAACCTTTCAAAAAACAAACCCAAACAAACAAACAACCCCTCCTGCTCCCCCCCCCAAAAAAAAAAAACAAAAACAAACATGCTACCAGAACCCCTAAAGTAAAACGAACAAACAAAAGTGTCTGAAGGTAACTAGTAGCATTAGATGAATTACTATTACACAACATGTCTGAACAACACAGATTTTGGCAACTTGCACTGTATACACATTAAATGAATTCAAATTGAATGGTGAATGGAGCCAAGTCCAGTTGGAGGCCAGTCACTAGTGGCGTCCCCCAGGGCTCGGTGCTGGGGCCGGTCCTCTTTAATATCTTCATCGATGATCTGGACGAGGGCATCGAGTGCACCCTCAGTAAGTTCGCAGATGACACCAAGTTAGGTGTGTGTGTCGATCTGCTTGAGGGTAGGAAAGCTCTGCAGGAGGATCTGGATAGGCTGCACTGATGGGCTGAGGTCAACTGCATGAAGTTTAACAAGGCCAAGTGCCGGGTCCTGCACCTGGGGCGCAATAACCCCAAACAGAGCTACAGGCTGGGAGAGGAATGGTTGGAGAGCTGCCAGGCAGAGAAGGACCTGGGAGTGATGGTGGATAGTCGGCTGAATATGAGCCAGCAGTGTGCTCAGGTGGCCAAGAAGGCCAACGGCATCCTGGCTTGTATCAGGAACAGTGTGACCAGCAGGGCTAGGGAGGTGATCGTCCCCCTGTACTCAGCTCTGGTGAGGCCGCACCTCGAGTACTGTCTTCAGTTTTGGGCCCCTCGCTACAAGAAGGACATGGAGGTGCTTGAGTGGGTGCAGAGAAGGGCGATGAAGCTGGTGAGGGGCCTGGAGAACGAGTCCTACGAGGAGCGGCTGAGGGAGCTGGGCTTGTTCAGCCTGGAGAAGAGGAGGCTCAGGGGTGACCTTATCGCTCTTTTTAGGTACCTCAAGGGAGGCTGTAGCGAGGTGGGGGTTGGCCTGTTCTCCCACGTGCCTGGTGACAGGACGAGGGGGAATGGGCTTAAGTTGAGCCAGGGGAGTTTTAGGTTAGATGTTAGGAAGAACTTCTTCACTGAAAGGGTTGTGAGGCACTGGAACAGGCTGCCCAGGGAAGTGGTGGAGTCACCATCCTTGGAAGTCTTCAAAAGACGTTTAGATGTAGAGCTTAGGGATATGGTTTAGTGGAGGGCTGTTAGCGTTAGGTTGGAGGTTGGACTCGATGACCTTGAGGTCTCTTCCAACCTAGAAAATTCTGTGATTCTGTGAAATTGTTGTTTCTTGAGTCTCTGAAGAACCGTCAAACTAGCATGTTTCAAAAGCACTACCATTTGTATTATTGGCACTAAAAGTCTACTCACTTGAAAATGTCACAGCCCTTACATCATTTAATGTATTTACCACACCTATGCAGAAGTTCACATGAGAAACTCAATTCCCTAAACGGCCTTCAAAAACAGTATCGGATACTAGCAATTTCTTTTTCATCTAGGTGGGCAGAAGACGACAGCCAACATATCCTGATGAAATTAATAACTCATCCCTGTTCTTACTGGGCAACAGTATAAAACTCAAAACTGCCAGCAAGAAATACTGCTGATACATTGCACTTGTCCTTATATTTGCAGCATACTTCAGTGTTTTTCACTTTAATACGATTGATGGTGATGCATGCTTTCCAGAAAAATAAAAACATTTTGTTGATACTATGTAAAACACTTAAGGAAAAAAAAAAAATCCTACCTTATCTTTCAATGAAAGTATTTTTTAAATAGAGTTATAATTCATCGTTCTTTGATAGCATTAAGGAAATAGCATTTATACAGTAATCTAAAAGCCTAGTCAAATCATATCATCTAACTGAATATCATCCTATTTAAGTACTTTTATTACCCATATGCTTTCTAAAAACACTGATCTTTATTTCACTTTTTATGTGGTAATCTAAATTGCCTTGAGTAATCTGTCTAACAGAGATAATTAAATGCGTTTCATTAATATCTGTAAAAGGTTCCAAGGGCATGCAGTGGATTAAAGTCTGTTTTGCAAACGTGTTGCTCAGATTTCATGATCCACATGCTAAAGAAACAAGTAAAGTGCCACTTGACTTATACGAAAGCAGGAATGGAAGAGATGTGGTTTGCCATCGCCTCTAATCCGTTGCTATTTCTCACTGTGTCATATGGACTGTATCATATAACCTTCTTTAAATTATAAACTCATTTTCAGATTATTCAACCCAGAGCTATGACTGAAAGGTTGGGAACAAACTCCATTGCTCTAATGTTTAAGGGTCTTTCCATTTACAGTCTGGATTTATAGTCCCTTTAGTTCTTTGCCACAATTTTTTTTGTTTTGAACAGTTCTCATTTCTGCATGGTGTTTATTCTCTCTTGATCTTACTTTTTCTCTATCAGACATAACTGTGTCTTCTAGTCTCCTATCACATGCTGTTTTTCTCTTGGCCTAATCATCTTAACAACATTTTCTGCATTTGTTACAGCTTGAATCCTCTGCTCTGAAACACGTCTAGCCACAATTAACAATACTTTCCTACGTCTAAAATTGCATTTGCCATTGACACATCCAAATGGCAACACTTTGAGGTCTCTAAGCTGATGATTCCTCTAATAAATTAATATGCCTTTCATCCACCATTTTGAACACATATTTTTCATCATTAGGAAGATTTGAATTTTACTGTATTCATACATGTTCTCTAAACAGAGGTCCTTATTCCACTTTTGCTTATCCTTCACAAAGAGCTCCTTGCACTTTCTTGTAAGAAACATCTAAGGCTCAATTTGTGCAAATCTCACTTCAGCCCCCTAGTTTCTGTTTTTCTAGATTTCTGTGTTTGTCAGTCCTTGTAACCTTTCCTTGTACATTCATTCCTTTTTTGCAATGTCTTCACTTATGATTCTAAGATTCACTGATGTGAATTAGTTATTCAGCTAATTATACCTCTCTTTCCCCAGTTTGAAGCTGCATGTATACCATTGTAAGACTTCAGACCTTATAAATCAGAATATAAGCCCATGTGATTAAAAATCTCTTCCTTAAGAACATAATACACTTTCTACAATTATTTTCTCACTGTCAGCAAGAGTCATTGTACAAATGAAGGATATATATCTGTTTATTATACTCACTCACATCTGTATAACATGGCGCTGAAGCTTGAATCTGGAACTTCCATGAGAAATTAAACACTCCTTGCTTTCACTGCTTCTTCCTCCAAGGTTCAGTGAAAATCACTTACCCCTTACTCTCACATAGATCCACACTTGGCTTTGCCGTAAAAACAATTTGCAGAGTTAGTGCAAGCAGTAGCCTGTCTATAATGCAGCCATTAGACTATCTGCACCTGCTGTCTTGCACACATATATCAAAGTAATTTTAAACTAGAGAAGTCAGATGCCAGTAGCGGCTTAGCCATAGTAGCAGAGAGATCAGCCCAAGTTGTAAAACCTGCTTGAGAAGCAAAATAAATTTTCAGAAAGACCACACTGAGCTCTATGATAGCCTGAGAGTGGCAGGCAGTCCAAGTAACTTAAAAGCTCAGTAGGGCATGTCTATACAACACTGGGTCATCGGTGCAGATATATTAGATTTCTCTTCCACGTAATAGAAGCATTTCTGCTGTTACCTATGTAAATCTAGCCAAAGACTACATAAAATGACTATTATATCATTACTATTTACACAAAAACATCATTATGACTTTCAAATTTGGCACAGCACTTAGCCTGGCAACATGTGGATTCATTAGCTTTTTCATTTGTCACTGAACAGTAGTTAAGAAAAAAAATAATGCACGTAAGTCTTAGTTTTGACACAAATCTGGGGGGAGAAGGTGGCAGTAAATCCATTCTTGAACAATTCATTTAATTTTACCATACCTCAGCACTGTGATCAAAAATGGCAATGCTGATATTGCCTTTCTAGCATCTGCTGATTAAGGCAATAAGCACATGAGGACCCCAGTTTTATGTGGCAGCCTTCATGGGCTCATGTAGTATAAAAAAAACACAAAACAAAACACAACCATACCCCACCAAAACACTGTGTTTTTTTTCAAGCAAACTTATCTGGAGGTTCAACCGGTCAATTCTTTGGCTTTCAGCACAAATTCAGATCCAATTTCCAATTCCAGTAACTGTCTGGCCAGTTTGCTTTGTGCTGCCAGATCCTGAGCACATAGGCACATGACATCCCTTCTCTCTAAGGATGCTAGGGAAATGCCAGTTGATTCAGAGTACGCTTTGCCCAAGAAGCAGCTTATGGACAAGAAACAAGCTGACCCAGCCCAGCTTCCCACTCCGAGAAGCTCTACAGGAAATCTGGTCCTATCACTCTACCTGATGGTGCCCAGGCTTTCGAAGCATCACCACGCGGGGCTCAATTGTCTATGCAAGTCACAGAGGCAGCACTGACAAAGCAGCTGTGCAGCTATTACACATCGTGTTCAGGTGATAAGGTTCCTCCTTCAGGATCTGTACTCCTGAAGGCTCATGCCATGAAAGCAGCTGGTCCTATGATCTGCCCATTAGCTTACGCTTGGCTTTAATTAATTCTTGTCTGGTAACTAACAGGACGGTTTTAAACAGAGTTTGAGGATGCTGATGTTTGGATCCCTCTGACAGGGCATTTTTGTGTGCCTTTTGGAGATTCCTGGGCTGTCATGATGTGATACCCTGGGGAATGAAATCTTTAGCTCAGCTATGACTTTTCAAGACCTAGTAATGCTTCTGGCCCATGCCTAAAGCCTGGAAAGCCCTATTTCTTATACCTATGTTTTAACTAAAAAGATTTCCGACTGGTAAATTGTGACTTTTCAGTGGGCAAAAGCAGTGTTAAGCTAATTTTTTTTTTTTTTTTTTTTTTTTTACATGGATTCCTTTTCAAAGATAGACCATTAGCTCATAGTTCCCTAGTAGACTGTTAAAATGGTGCAACATGCATTTTAATAGGATGATGGCAACAAGAATCATGCAACAAAATCCCTGAATGTCATTACTATGAGCTGCCAGAGTCAGCCCCTTGTGGCCCAAAACAAAATGTCTTTTATCAGTATGGCTTTTTTCCAAGTCTCTGCTGTCCAGCCCAAGGCACTAACAGGATTAAACAAAAACAATAAGAACAGAAGCAAAAAGAAAATGCTGTACAAAAGGGATTATAAACAGGAAGAGAAACAGAAAGTACCTCTTTAGGCTCCAGATAAAACTGTGTTGTTCCCACCTGATCAATCCCATGGACAGCTGCAGGTAATACAGAACTCCTAAGAAACTGACTCCTGCATCTCCTACACTGTGTCTTAAGAAAGCTATCCCATATACCCCTGACCTTCTGATTTTACCATTTCATAATTATTTCACTACTTCTTCCTTCAACACCTGCTGGATACTTATGTCAGGGGCTAACTTTAAAAGGGCTTCTGCATATTTGTATGGAGAATGAATGCAGACATGAATTCCAGACTATTTCCTACAAAATGTGTTGTTCGGTATTCTCCTCCTTTAGAAACTCACCAGATGCAATGATTTTGGATATAACTGTGGTATTTATCATGAATCTATTAGCAAAGGTTTTTCATTCCAATACATGAAAAAAATCATCTCAATATCCAAAGAAAGATATTTTAACTTCATTTAAAGCCAAAAAATTGGATGTCAAACAACTAGTAAAACTGAAGCCATGTCTTTTCATAAGAGCACAGCTAAAACAACTGTTTGTTTGCACACAGAAAACTACTGAAGGGAATAGGAAGCCAAAATCTTCAAAGAACGTGTGTACTCCTGTAATCAAAACCAGACACCAAAATGTATTCAGACATGGTTAGCTAGTCCTGAACCCCACAGAAAAGATAGAGTTGTGGGTCCATCTACCATGAGGTCTCCTAGGACACTTTCCAAGCACCAGGGCTACTCTCCATGAGTGAAAAGCCCATCCTACCCCAAAGAAGAAAAACAACAGGATCCCCAAACCAACCTCAGATCAGTATGCACCAATGGAAGGACAAAGCTTGCTGTCAACAGCTCTTGGGAGCTTGAAATGTTGACCAAATACTCAGAGGAGAGAGGCACTACTGGGGCTACATCTGCCTACAGGATGAATAGCTGCAGATCATTTGCACATTGAAGGTGGTTCAGTTCCACTTTTCATAGGTGGACAGAAAAAAGTGACAGAAGGTGTCCTCACAAATTTGATCTCATGGAAAATCAGCAAAGCCCAAAATCATTGGCAGACATTTATTGGACAGAAGACCCCGTAACTACAACATCCCTTACCACACTTAACACTTGCTGAGGAACTGTAGGTAGTGATTAATGCTCCCAATCTAGGCAAGGTATTTCAGCTTTATGTAGCACTAAGACAATACCACTGTGATCAGAACAAGTCTTCTGCAACCAACTCAAAAGCCAGTCTGAAAAAAAGAAAAGGGAGAGGGAGACGGACGATGCCACTAAAAGCTGAAAACTCCAAATGCCAGCAAATTTGCATCTCCAGCGTTTTGTCATAACTGTACATGAAAAGGTAAGAATAGAGTGAGAGAGAAGCAGAAATATGTTCAGATTGATGAATCATAGAATCATAGAGTATCCCGAGTGTCTTCACTGAATATCAGCATGTCTATTTGCACTATAACTTAACATTTCTAATGTGTAACATACACATTACTTCACGGCCAAACTGCAAATAACCACTTCTCCTCATTACACAAAAAGGCAGCAAGAAGTTCACTTAAAAATTAAAATGGTGTTATTTTCTGTTCAATTTTGTGAATGATGGCAATTTTTTTCATGCTATTTGTATCATAACTAATATGCATCTCCAGGTTTTAATTATGAAACTCTAAATAAATCCCCTGAGCAGACACTTATTCCTACCTGTCTGCTGAGTTCCTACTTGTAATTCCAGCTAACTACTTCCTCTGTCAGGAAAACATTCCCTGAAGCCCCAAGATGCCACGCAAGAATTTCAGTCTCCTTTGTTTTCATCTCCTTATGTTTGATACAGAAAATGTAAATTTGTTTGGCTACTGCTGGACAAGTAAGAAACTTGAAATAATCTCTGCACTGTCAGCATGTCTCTACCTCGTGCGCTTAATCCCTGTTACCATGGCGATATTTAATTGAACAGCCCCACGGCTTGATTGGTTTATTTTAAATGGAAGTTTTTCTGGAGGACGGTGCAGGGTACCAGCGAGCCTTAGATAAATGACTTTCAAAAAATTGCGGTGAGTCATGCTGTTGTCAGTGACGAGATTAATTCGAGTTCAGTTAAACCATCCCTTCACCTTAATCTTATATATGTATATGACAACTTACATATGAGGATTTTTAGTGTTATATTTGGAAATGGGGTGTTTTGAGTATAATTAAGCAGTATTTCATTGTAAGAAGGGCAATTAAAAGCTAAATGAGAATTAAAATTCAGTGAGCTTTTGTTGGTAGTATCAAATTGTCTTACTAAAACAAATTACCTCGTTGTCCTATAATAGCAATCCAGATAAGGACCTTTACAGTAGGCTTATATTCAATTTTCTTTATACAAAACTGTAAATATCTTAATGTGACAGAAAATAAACCAAAGGAAAAATACAGCTTCTTCATTGCTGGCTTTTATATACCTCAGCATGCAGCTCCTTAATATATTAATGACTGCTGGAAAGGCATCATCATTATGATATTTCCTGGCAAGACATAACATACTAGATAACTTGTTTAAAAGTCTGTACATACGCTGTGAAGTACTGGTCTACGTCAGATGTAGTATTTCAACAGCAGCAGCAAAATGTTGTGGTAATTCTCACCCCCCTTTTTCTGCTCTATAACCAGCCTCCAGCACATTTTCTTAATGCTGTAACTGAAGGCATGGGGGAAATTTCACCCAGCCTTTACTGGGAAAGTCCCGGTTCCACCACTGTGTATAGGACAGCTTTACCTCGTTTTTTTGTTTTTTTTTTTTTCAAGCTTGTGGCCACTTGAGGCCCCAATGTACAGCTTGCAGCGTCATATCACATTTTCAGCATTATGGGGCTGCTTTCTGTTCTTTATTTTCACAGACTACCAACTAATCTGGTTCTCTCTCACATGTAGAGTCTCTGTGTTTGCATAATTGGGGATACCAGCATGTGGCCCGAGATGTGATCTACTAGTTTCTTAGAAAGCACTACAGCTCTCCCCATCACCTGCATGGCTTTGCAGAGCCAGAACTTAAGGCTTTTAATCTCAGTCCTGTGGGACCCTACTCAGTTTGACAAAAAGGGAGTTTGGAAAGCAGACTCCAGCTGGGGCTATACTTCACATACAAACTGTTACAAGAATTAATTTTACACACTCCTGGGAATGGAAGCTTGGAGTACTGATACAATGCTTCTGCAGATGCATTTGCATGCTGCAATGCACAGATGAGATGTTGTTATACCATGAGATACCTCTATCCAGAAAAATGCAAACTCAAAAAGCACTAAGAATTTAATCTTAGCTCTGTACATTGTGACCCTGGGTTAGGATACCCTGAGTTTGTTTTTTTTCTATACAAGCTCTACTCCAAAAGTTTTATTTTACTTCCTAATCCAGCTTCAAAACCACAAAAGTAACATTTTTCAGGATGCAATACTTCCCCTGATTTCATGGTGTCCCCATCCAGTTTGGGCTTGCAGAAAACACTGGGGACTAGATCAGAAACATGGAATAGACATTATAGATTAGGTAGCACTGACTGTGTGTTGTAACAGAGACCTGAAGTACACAATTCCCTGTACTCCACTGGGATACCACTACATTTAGGCTACCCAAGGTATAGACTAGTGACTGGACAAAAGCTTCTTTTCCTCTAAGTCGTCCTACCTTCATGCTACCTTTTTGTGCAACTCTCCTCAGCTTTTCTGTGAGAAGTATCCTCTTGGTTCAGCACGTGATCATTGCAGACGTACAGAGACTTGGAAAGGGCAAGCCCACACACATGAAATGAGCTGCACTGCTGTGGCTAGGTACTGCACATGAACTGATTTAGGTACAGCTGCCTTGCAGTGCAAGGAAGCCTCCATTTCTCCTTGCTCCAGTTAAAATAAAATTACCCCACAGACCAGCATCTCCTTGTTATTATTCTGTCCATTATAGAAATGATTTATCCTGGTCAATATTAACATCATTTTGTCTGTCATATTTATGCCTGCCCTATTTATGACTAGAGCAACAGTTCTCCAAGAGAGAAGGGCAATTGTGAAATCACCATCTCTTTTCAGGAGGTTGAGCTGATTTCACAATACTTTCTCTTTCAGCATATGCCAGACCACAGACACAAACAGGTTGCTATATAATTTTCCTTCTTCTCTCCTTTCTAATTATTCAGGTTTGCTTTAAACAGTCATTTGTGGTTGTGCATCCCTGCTGCTGCTCATCTCTTCTCTCCCCACTCTCCCTTCCACCAAACAGTCCTGTCCTTGAGCAGGTCAAACCCTTAGCAACAGAAAGCGAATCTGTAGGCAATCTGAAAGGAGCAGAGTAGCACTCTTTCCTTAATAGCACACTATTCATATCAACAGTCCGTATAAGTAACAAGCAAATGAAAAAAAAAAATAGAGGAAAAAAATAAGAATCGCCATACCAATCAGACCTGTTGTCCGCCTGGTCCAGTGTGCTTTCTCTGACAGTACTCAGTACCCGCTTGAGAGGAAGGTGCAAGAAACCTTGTAATTATAGAATAACCTGATTAATACAGGAAGTTTCGTCCTAGCCCTAGGCAGTCAGCAGCTGACTCACCCGCTTGTCTGAAACATAAGAATTTATATCTGCTCTAATTTTTTTTAATCCTGTGTAATTTAACAGTGGAAGACTCATTACAAATGTACATTTCTAATCCTGTTTTGAATCCTACTAAGCATTTTAGGTTTTACTGTAACCTGTAGCTGGGAGTTATATTCACTAATTATATAGGTTGCACTATTTTTATCATTGTTAAACTGACTGCTATTCAATCTCATTGGATGTCCCTTTTAAGGCTCTGGGAAGAAGTGGGCCAGAGAGCACAATTCCACTGCCTGTTTACCGAGCCTCTCACCTGGGAGAGAAGATGCCCAGAGAGGCACCCTGCAGCCAGCCTTGGGCTTAAGGCATTATCCTGGGGTGCCGACTGCCCTCATTCACATCCCCAGTCTGAATAGGAAAGAGAAGGAAATGAACCCTTTTTTCGACACTCTGCCTAAGTTTAACCTGGCTGAGGGAGGACAGAGCAGCAGCAGTGATGCTGCTCATATTTTTTGAGAATGTCATGTAAATTCTCCAGCAAATCTAGTCCACATTTTTTCTGTACCTAGAGATGAAGGAATACAATGCATTCACGAAAGTGCTATATAATATCAGACCTACAGGCCAGAAGATGGCTCCCGTGGCTTCAAACTTCTATTATGGCCTTATACATGTATACTAAGGTAATTTTAAAGAACAAAATAAGAGCAGCCTTTTCAAAATGCATGAAGATGAACAATGGTGTAACCACAATCAAGTCTTTCACTGTATTTATATGCTCTGTGTTCAGAACCTTCCAACAGAGCAAATCCCAGAGAAATACTCTGAAAAAGGACTGAACTACCAATAGGCATGTACAACCTGTACAAAACATGACTAAGAAGGATGAATTAGGACTAGAGATACCAACAGAGATATGAGGGGAGAAAAAAAATAATTAAAAAAAATAAAAGCTGAATGGTCTGATCCCTCTTCTGTGCTTATTTATTTTGAAGTAAACTGATTAGCATGCTGTGAGCCTCGTTTTTGCATCTGGTATAAATTAGTGGCCCTTAATAAGCAGGATGCTTGACTGATATGCCATTAATATCATCAATGACTGTGTTCTGTCATTCCACACCATGGGCCAGCTATGAGAACTGCCTGTACAGGGAGCAGTGGTTGGCCAGACAGGATGCATGTAGCAAACACAGAAGAACTCCACCTTTCAGAAAACATGAATGAATTTCCTCTTTGAAGGACAGCAAGCTGTAATCGAGTTGGAAAAAAAACTACTAAAAACATAGGTAAGTATACGTGTACAGGAGAACATCCCATCACAGCTTTACTGTTTTGTAAAGAAATATTGTGTGGTGCATGTATTGAGGTATTAGGTTGTCGTGAGCTACAATAGCTACTAAAAACACAAACTCACCACCCATATGTCCCACATATGGGACAAAAGCTGACATTCAGGCATTTCATAGCTACTATGCCACTGCTGAAATAAACCAGGCAAGAAAAAAACAAAATGCAATGTTTTAACAACCCAAATCTCACAGAGCTGACAATGTCATATGCAAGAGAATGTATCTTAGGGGAAAAAAAAAAAGTTAAGTTTGCAGATGCACCTGGAAGAAACCTGGGAGAATTCAGCATTGCTAAATACAAAAGGATCAGTAAAAAGCAACAGGCACTGTAGATATCAAAATACATGCTGCCACGTTTCAACCAGTGCAACAACCACATCATACTAACATAACAAGATTCGGAAAGACTTTCAATGAGTAGGTCTCTACCAGCTCTGCTGTGTTTTTCAGGGACTGACCTGTGGTTTCAAGCCAAGCAGTAAGGCTGCAGGCTTTGACCTCTGCATGTGCTGCCCTATATTTCATGCCCGGGGTCCCAGCAGTTTGCTCAGCTTGTTCCGGACTGCCCAGAAGTAAACTAATGTGCACGAAGTACAGATGGTCAGGGTCCTTGGAGCAAAATAGGGACAAAACCAAACTGATAATGCAGACACACCCTGTCATTCTATACAAGGCAATAGCAAGAGTTAAAGTAAACACGATCAATAGCATGTCCTGCAAACAAGGATATTGTAACATTCTGTCCTCCGAAAAATTATTTTAAAAGTTTAACAACTAACTACACCTTACTGGAACTGCTCCTGCTTTGAGCCCACAGACAAAGGGCTATGATTCTTTTCATTTAGTCTGATTTCACAGACTTGGTTCTTTATTTGGATGACAGAAGCCAGATCCAAAATCCACACAAATACCAAAGTACATAATACCTTAGGAGTTAAATAGGAATAGGAGTCAAAAGGGTGTGACTTTCCACGGCAGCAAATGTTGCTTTGGCTTGCACCTTAGTGTGCCACTGTAGGGCAGGTTAAGCCAACACAATCTGTTGAAACCCTGTCCTCTCATTGATCAGGTATTTCACTGTGGCACCACCTGGCATTATCCATGCTCTGAGTAGGAGGTTGGACCAGCTGACTTCCAGAGGTTTCTTCCATCTTCAACTAATCTGCAACTCTGCCTGACCATGTGGAAGAGTGGCTCAGGGAGTTAAACTGACATAAAATTCATTACTTTCTCTGTAGAATTGGTTTTTTATTAGCTTTTGTCAGTTTATTTCCCTCTATCAACTCCCCTCCAGGTCTGCTGGGCATCAAGACTGACACAAGAAAAAGGGTGAAAATGTATAGGTCAGAAAGTCAGTAAGATCACAGCAGTGGAACCTTGGGCAACCTGAAATTGCCATGAGGCTAAGCTAAATGGACAAAATCAACCAAAATATTCCTGCTTTGCTTGATATCTCCAATCTCACTGAGTATGTTTTATTAAGATTCATGTTTGTATTCATATTAGTGTTAAAGACATTTCTCATTGTCATACATCACACAGTATATGTAATAAATGCTTAGAAAATAGGCCTTTGAAATGGTTACATATACACTGCAAAGCGCTTTATATTGAAGGTCCAGCTTAATATAGCCTGGGCTGTACAGAAATGTGCTGGCAGAATACCAGATGACTGCTGTCCTCCCATACTAAAATGTATTACTTATCTCATAAGGCTATTTGAAGTAAAAGTGGCAAGTTAAAAGGGAATGGGTGAAGTTCTGAAACTTTAATTTACTACGGCCTAAACTTAATAAAAGTACTTTATAGGCTTGCAAAATGACCCTAGTTGTGCCATCTGTACAGAAGAGATAATGAATTGATAGTGACATCTCAAAATATTTTGATAAAAGGCTCTTCTCACAGTTTTACCAAAGTGCTGCCTGGCACAGGAAGCTACCACTGATTAGTTCAGGCCATAGAGGCTTTCTTAGATTTGAAAGAAACCGAATTTGCTTCAGCAGAAAGAATAAACATCTCTTCACATTCACGCCTTAAAGCCTTTGCACTGACACTATATAATTACTTTTCATCTCACATAAAGATTCTCCTGAATTCTCTATTCCTCCCACAATTTCAAAATTACAATATGTCTGCTTGCATTTGAATGGATATGTACATATGGCACTAAGTAAATTATTTAACTAAAAAACTGTTAATGTTGCTATGAATTATGTTATTTGCTTGTACAGAACTCATGTGCACATTTCATTGTGATAATACCTGGTTTATACATCTTTAATCAAAACCAAGCAAAAGATTTGAATTGCTTTCTCTCCTTTAGTGTGATGCAATTTGTTAATCTGTATGGCTATAAAAAGCCTTGGAGACAATATGATATGTTATCTTGCTTATCTCTCTTCTTCCTTTATTGACAGAACTGCCAACAATCATCTCACAATTTCACTCCTAAAATTCTGAGGCAAAAAAGAAGGAAAAAAATCTTAATACTGTTTTCGTTTACATAGTTTCGTTTAGTTTTAGCAAAAGCATTTGTTTGGAAAGCCAAAGAGGCTTTCCTTGAACAAATAATAGGCACTGAAAGGACAGCTCCTATTTTTCCAGATAGTATGACTTCATTATAGTTAGAATATATGCAGCCTTGCTAACAAAACTGTACATCAATTTTCAGTAGAGACAACTGCAACACATCACTGTGAAGCAATTTAAGTAGGTACAAATCTGATGCCAAGCCCTCAAGTAGATCCCAAGAGACCCTGCAAGCCTGACAGATTCTTGGCTCCGTACAGGCTATATTTGGGGATTCTGGACACTACTAAAAGCAAGACTGTGACACAAAGAAATATGTTACAGCACAGATACTAGGATTTTACATCCTTGGTTCCCTCCCTTGATATTAATGCTGAGAAAAAGGGAAGAAGGACATCCTCCTTTGCAAAAGACCTACAGTACAGGAGTTATTTCTACTTTCCTGGTCTCCCTAACATCAGAAGGCAGAGCCATCTTCCAGAGAGACCTGGACATGTGGAAGCGTAGTCAAGCACAAGCTGCAAGAAGTTCCACAAAGACAAGGCCCTGCACCTGGGACAACACACCCACAGAGCCCAGCAGAGGCGAGGATCTGTGTGGCTGGGGAGCGGCCTTGCTGAAGGCAGCCTGGGGGCCATGGAGGACCACAAGCTGAACAGGGGTCAGCAGTGCAATGCTGGAGGCTGGGACAGAGGCAAATTGGAACCCAGGCTGCATTTGCAGGGACATTACCAGTGGAGACAGAAATGCAATCGTCCCACTCTACTCAACTCTTGTCAGGCCACACATGGAGTGCTGTATCTGGGTCTGGTCCCTGCAGCTCAATGAAGACACAGGCAAACTGGAGAGGGTCCATAGGGGGGCAACAAAGGTGATCAAAGGGCTGGAGAACCTGCCCCTAGGAGGAAAGACTGAAGGAAACAGGTCTCTTCGTCCTGGAGAACAAAAGACTCTAGGGGGACCTCATCACAGTATTCAGTACTTAAAGGGTGGCTACAAAGAGACAAAGTCTCCCTGCACAAGGAGCCACATGGAGAAGACAGGAGGAAATGGACACAAGCTGCACTGGGAGAGGCTTCATCTTGATATAAGAAATAAATTTTTCAGTAAGAACAACAAATGACTAGAAAAACCTCCCCAGATACATGGGAGAATCCACATCGCTGGAGGTTTTCAAGATGCAATTGGACTGGGTGCTATCTGATCTCTATTAGGCTCCCTTTTCCCATGCAAGGATGAACGTGGTGATCTTTTGAGGTCCATTCCCAACTGGGCTGTTCTGTGATTCTAATCCAGAGAGAGACACTTTTCCTCGAGACCAACTGTGTACAAAATATCCATCCTACAATTTATTTTTCTTTTTACCTGAATGCACTTTGACTAATGTCATCATCTAGGATGCTCCAGATGTAATTCCATACCTGTGCGTTGCAATTCAAACCATCCCTTTGACCCTCACTGCTATCATACCACAGCTTATTCTGCAGTGGGATGGAGTTCCCAGTCCATCATTTCGATTCTGTTAAGCTTTGCAAGGGAGAATTAAAAGTGGTATCTAAGAGCCCAATTCAGAAAGGAAGAGAAATAAATAAATAAAAATGTCAGAATATAGCAATATCAAGAGAAGCATGTAGCTCTTCTAGTAGGTATTTGCAAAGTAAGCAAGGCTTTTTAGTGTGAGCTAGACTAAAATGAGATATGAAAAGACAAGAAATAGTCACAAGTGAGATGCTGTGGAGGGGATAAACTTTCAACACCCACAAACCTGACATAGAACTAGGTTCAACAGGTTTAGGTAAAACCTAGGCTACCAGTTAAAACTATGCTTGGCAAAAAAATGACAGTTTAGGTACATGCACTTGTTACAATAACTCAGTTTTATACCTGTAGCTAGCTAGCGAAAGAAGGCCAGCAGCCTTCCTTTTTAGAGTGAAGGTTGCCGAAGTGCAACCGTAAGAAGATCCTTGCTCTCTCAAAGATCCTTGCATGTGAAGCTCAGGAAAGATTTACCAATAGAGTATGTTGTGTTTTTACAGCAGTTAGTGTTTCTAAAACACTTGAAATGTGTGAAAAAGCAGGACTCTCTACTTGTTACGTTTCTGAAATTACACCGTATTCTTTGTTCATGTAAGGTTTGTATTATACATCTTTTGTTAGGTATTTTAAGCATGAAACGTAACTAATCAAGTGATAGTTACCATCAAGCTCATAATTTTTGCCTGCCCATAGAGAATTCTGCGACTGTAAGAAGTGGGTTCACTTTGCTAAATCCATGACTTCTATTAAATTATTTTTGACAAGATCTTAACCTTAGATTGCAACTTATTTAGCTCTATGATCTCTACCTGCTATCCACATGCAGAGAAAAATGGAAGACCAGAGCCCCAAAGGAAATGGAGAGAAAGCACCTTGTAAAAACACACGCAAAACAAACAAACCAAAACAACCAGCAAACGAACAAACCAACAACAACAAAAACAAGCCTAACATTACTTAAGAGCTAATTTGGCATTGCTTGTTATGACATTTTCTTCTTAGATTAATTTTTCTGCTTTTAAGAGGGGGATATAGCACTTTAAGGTACTAAAAGGCAATCAAGAAAGTAAACAAACAAACCAAAACAAACAACAAAAAAAAGACAAATAATCATTATCGACTGCAGGTTAGAAAATGCTCCCAAATTACAAAATTAATGAGTACTAATGCGCTGCATTCTGTAAGCCACAGCTGTTTATAGTTACACGAATACAGCATCCCATTATGTGACCAGTGAGAAGAGGAATGAAATGTGGTGCCTGTCCTCAGAAATTGGATGTTATTGTTCAAATGAATCTCAGTCAGGCAGAGGAGAATATACTGACATTCTAAGGAAAAAATGGACACCCCTGAAGAGAAGTTTCTGATATTGAGAAAGACCTTCTCTACAGGAACTCCAGGCAGTTGCTAGTTACTGACATCTAGGTCTGCAACCCTTACAGGTGCAGGTACCTGCACTAACTAGAGTAATAGAAGCAGCACAGTCTTATCACCACAGCGCTTTTGAGGCTCTCCAATACTTTTTGACAAGCCTAATCAGTTCAGGCAGAAAACCCATGCTAATATAGTTATATTGTGCCTGGTGTTCAGCTTCGCATTGCCCAGCACTGCAGCCTGTGTCTCTCAGACATGCAAAGCATGACAAATACTTGCTACAGAAAGAATATGACATTTCAAAGTCAGCTGTGAGCCTTCGTTAACCCAGACAGCTTGTTCCAATTTGGACACGTCTGAAATCTCTCTAACCCCTGAAAGCCTTATCATGGTTGCTTCCAGGTTACCAAACTGCTACAAATCTTGCTTTGGTTTTGATAGCAAATGCCTCCTATGGAAGCCAAGCTATGCACCTTGGGCAAATAGGGGATGAATACAAAGGGGATCTAACCCTGTGAAATGTTTTTTTTGCAGATGAAGAATCTGCAGGGAATTTAGGGTTTTAATAGTCAATTTCAAATAAATCTGATCTTAATACTCTGTGTTAAAAGACGGGTCTGTAATTCTCATCCAAGACATTTTAAAGCATCTGCAAGTTTCTAATCAGACCGATAAACATAAAAATGAAATAATAATTAGAAACAAATCAAATCAAACCAACTAACCAAAAAAAAAACAACAAACAAAAAAAAAACAAAACAAAACAAAACAAAAAAAACAACCAGGCCTTCATGAGCAGAAACAAAATGCTGGACTTAAAATGATATATAAGCTAAAGCAACTAATGCTGCAATACTAAGCAATTGTTCTGCTAACTCACCACCACCCCTTCTTAGTGAAAAAGTTCCAAAGCCACATATGTACATTTGCTAGGATAACAAAGCTGTATTTTATCCAAGCCACTTCAGTAATTTTAAAAAACAATTCTGCACAGTTTTCACTGCGAAAAGAAAACGCAGTTTTGTTCATGATCAAATTATTTGCACGGACATTTATTTTGCAAACCTTTAAATTCAGAGCTAAAGGACTATAGATAATCTAAGAATTAGAATACTAACTATACAGGATCAAAACGAGCACTTTCTCATTACTGGTATTATGAATATATTAAACAAGCTAAAAGAGCTCATGTGGCAGAGATGGAGGAGAGTTGTTAATCCCAGACAGAATTGCCCTTTTTCTTCGTCCTTTAAACAAGGAAGTTTTATTTTCATGTTCTGTTAATGACATTTGTTGCAATTCCTCAACAAATTACAGGTCCTTATATTAGTGTTTGCTTGAGTAAATGAAATAACCAAGCACCAAAACACCGCTTATTAAAGGATAAGGATCCGTGAAGTCAAATCTGTGTGCAATAAAACAAAACAGTGAAACATAAACTGTGTAAGGCTGAAACAGGAGTTAGGATTCTGAGAAGATACTGTTAGGATCAGGGCTGCAGCACTGTGCTGCGGTGTGCACAGCTCGCGCTACCCACTTACTTGATGAAGTAGTCTCTTCCATCTCTGTTTGCCGTCATCTCCCATCCATAAGGTGTTCCCTGGTTCAAGCTCCAGGTCCCTGAAGGATGAGACCAGCCTGAAGACTTGTTCCTGTGGCTGCAGTTTAGAGGGAGAGAAAAAAACTGTGTGACTTGTCTGTTGTATGTATTCTTTAAATTTACTTATTTCACATCATTCACTTGACATCCAAATACTTTCAAAGTTGTGAAATACACAGACAAAACCTATGCAAATGAAAACATGTTAATGCACCTACTCATACTGCAATATTCTTCCATTAAGTGGAAAGATACACTGTCACTCCTAATGGTCTCTGAGCCCAAGCCTTTGGCAAGGGAAATCTGGGACGCTCTATCAGTCCCACATCCACAATGCTCATTTGCAATAGATTCCAGCAAAAAGGGTGAGGAGCATTTTCATTCATTGCCATCTCATGTTCAAATGCCAGTTCTCAGTACAGTTTTAGCACAACAAACAATGAAAAAAACATTGCTGTGCATCGCACACATGGTGCACTAACTGGCGTGAGAAGGAACATCGACACCCGTTCTCACTGTTAGTAAGTGATTTGTTGTTCCATGTCAGAATGAAAGAAGACCATCACGCTTCTGTGTATGGATGTTAAACTGATTCAACATGCAGATGTTGCTGTGCTTGATTGCTATCCATCAATCTCTTCCTCCAGATAACTTCTAAAAGGCTGCACTATCTCTGAGCACAGTTACAAATCGCTGCTCCAGCACTCTCTGCTACTATTAATTCCTGAGCATGAGCTAAGTCTCAAATAAAGACACAGCTTACAGAGTCCACTTAACTAAGAGAGATTCAGCAGCTCTCTCAAATAAGAGTACCTACCCACAGGTCTGATACTTTTTGTGGAGTGTAACCTACGTAATCACACACAAAAAAGATAGTTAGCAAGAATCCCCCATAGTTTCTCATAGGAAATCCAAACATTTACACTGGTATGTTGCTCCTCAGTTGCAGGAATTAAGCTAGATGTTACCACACATTCACACTTCTTCTGTGGGACTTACAGGTGCAGAAAGCAATAGGTCTTTCAGCAAAATTAACCAAGTCATGAATAGCTATGTACAATCCCCCACCAAAAAAAAAAAAAAAAAAAAAAAAGAGAAAGAACGGGAAAAGGAGGTAGAGTAACCAAAGATATTAAAGACTAACTGCAAGTGTGTCACAGATGGCTAAGATGAATCGACAAAGAACATCAAATACAACCTGAAATTCAGAAATGCAAAACATTTCTGAAGTACCTAAAGGTGGGTTAGAATTAGATGGTCTTTAAGGATCCTTCCAACCAAATCCATTCTATGATTCTATGATAAAAAGACACAAAATAAGAGCATGTTTTGAAATAGTCACCCTCTCCCTCTATCTGCCTATTAAACATATTACTGCCTAGTTCTACTTCCTAGATTTATGTTAAGTCCAAATGCCAGCAATGAACATACTATCTAGTGTTTTAGATAGAGATGTAATAACTTCTTTCCTTTAGAGAAACAGAGAGTAATGCAACCTGGTGAACATTCTTCTGGAAGAACAGAATTGGTCTCTATGGACAACTCAACAATTCATTGCAAATTGCTAAACTCAACAAAGTTGTACACAGTTAATCTTTCCCAAAGGAGGAATGCATCATTAAAACCAACTAGCTATTTCCCCCTCCCCCTTTATTTCAAGGATTAATCACTACTGAGAAAAGATATGGTGCTTCAAAACATAATTTACATGTAAAGTAGAGCATTACAATGAAGCGCTAGATATCTGATTTACCAATTACATTAAGTACGCTATCTTCTAGGAGAATAAAAACATTTGTGTAAGCATATTCAAACACTAGTATTTGCCATAGGACAGGGCTTAAGTCTAATATTTGAACATGCTAGAAATCTTAATAAAATTACAGTTACTCATGGCTAACAAAACACATAAATGCCAGATATGCTACATTACCCCAGATAAATGCAACTAACCTATTCCTGATCAAAGGAATTAATTTAAAAAAAAAAAAAAAAAAGGTATCTGAGGAAAGAAAACAAGGTTTGAAAATAAGTATTTTCAGTGATTTCTCATACAGATTCATGGAAAGTTAAGCTCCAGCATTCAAGTTTCTCTGACAGAAAAATACTTGACAGAGAGATAAAGGAAACCACCCTATAATCTAAGAATGACAATTTATCTCTATAGACTTCAAACTACACTTAGCACCATTTTGGATCTTAAATACTGTAGTTGGCTTCAAAAAATAAAAAATAGAAAGCTATCTATTTTATCCAGATTATAAAGGCATATGCATACATTTAATACTTTTAATTTTACTTATATACATTTCTCAACCTGTGTTAGCTTCTCCACCTGTAAAATGGGTACGTGGATATTAAAAAATTCCCAGGTAAAGCACATCAAACTTCTATTATGAGATAATGTGTAGGAGCCCCCGACAGTAATGATGATCAATCATTTCTGCATTCAAATTAAGGGCCTATCTTTATATGGATAATAAATCAGTGGATTTTAAGGTAAATTTAATTCCCCTGAAAGCCTTCTTTGAGCCCCTAAACCATTATCGGTGACAGAAGCTATCATATAATGATGAGTAATAACTGCCTTACTTAACTATACATATGTCTACATCAGCTGCAGTACTCCAGTCTCTCTTTTAATCAGTGGGAAAGTAATTAGCATTCGATTGTATGTATATACCTGCCTACTGTATACACTTAAGATGAGTTGTTAGACAAGTACAAATTCTGAGGTGGCTCCAGATGGGTGAAAAACAAATACCCACAGAATATTTTCTACAGTAAGTTGCACAGTTCAATAATAAACACTTATGTCATAACAACAAATTTTTCTGCTCCTGCATAAATGCAGCTCAAAGGTGCTTAGCACCAGCGATTCCCAGTATCCTGTACAGTCTCAAAAAAGGAGAGAAACTGCATTATTTTACCGATTTGTTGAATATTATTCCACTTGTCTGCAAGGATTCTGTTTGAGGGATGCTACTGGGGCAAAAGATGGCAAGGAAGAGATCAGTGACAGGAGGAATGTCAAAGTCTCTGTAGAAAACCACAAGCAGGCCAGACATTTCACCTGGGGAACTTTGGTCAGGCTTTGAGTCAGGAGGATGCTTCACTGGTATGGAAGAATCATCGGGCCATGGGAGATGCCAGCACAAACCCTACTCCCTGTATGTGATCTTAGATAAATCCCTGCATATGATTTGTGATCACTATTTGCTGTTTATTTGCCTCACAGACATAGGAAGAAGAGCACACTACGACTGCCCAGATCTCTGAAAGATCTGAGCAATTCCCAGGAGCGGAAAGATACAGAAATGTGACTTCTACCTGCCTGCCCAAGGAGCAAGCCCTGGCACTGCTGTAACTGACTGCTTGCTGTCCATTGCTGCCCCTGCTCCCTACAACCAGACCTGCTGCTGGGCATGCATCACTGCAGAGCCCTTAGGTGCAAAACTTCACTGTGAAAGCCTAAGCCAGCATCATGCCAGCAGAGCTCTGAAAACAAGGCAGCATTAGCTGTGATGTCCCATCAGCCTTCTTTTGACAATCTCACTGCAGATGTAGAAAAACAGATCCCTTCAAATTGCTTCACACTGAACAATCAATTCATTAAATCACGTAAGCTGCATGTAAGGAAGCAGCGTGCCGTATGGAGGCAGCGTCTGACCGAGAATATAATAGCTGCGCCACAGTGAAGGTCTTAAGGTCAACCCTTTTTTCGGTCCTGTGCTTGAGGCATGACTGAGAAATACATTCGTATGTCAAGTCTTCTGTATTTGATGTCAGCAGTATGTGACTTATGCAATATGCAGAACATACACAGCATTAACCACGGTGCAAACAAGAAGTGAAGGCCTGTAAATAGTAGCCAGCTCTTCAAAGATCAAAACTAGATCAGTTTGATTTTTTAAAGCATACTATTAGAGCCTAATGTTCAGCGCATCTGAGATAGCTTTAATGCTGAAACTGAAAGCAGAAGGCAACACTATTCATTTTTTAAGGTATCAAAAAAAAAATTAAACCTTTAAATTTTCTGTAAAATTGAATGAAAATAAACAAACATAAACTAGCACCTACAAATACAGACAACAAGCATGCAATTTTGCCCAGAACTTGTTTTTTAAGCCAGAAACTCCTCTCAGTAGGCCTTTGATATAGAAATCCTGACAGACTATTTATATCACCTCTATAACCCAAGTCTGTAAATTTCGTTGTAAATGTAATGCTTCCCTGAACTGGTGGAAATGAAGCTCTCAGGCTGCAATTTTCAAACAACAAAAAGTGGTACTGACACCATTCCCATCCTCCCATAATCAGGCAATCCTCCTTCACATCACAGTTACTCTTGTGCCAACACAAGTAAACTGGATCAGCTTAATACTACGTGCTAGTTTTTCATTCCAACTCATTTTTGCTTACTCCACGGTCTCACAGATGACCACACAACAGCAAACAAGAAGGACAGAACAAAAACTGCCTGCTTCAAATATTCCTCAGGCAAAGAGAGTCAGACAGCACTTAACTAAAACTTTATTTAGTATACAGAGTCTACTGAAGCATAGAGCTCAGTACGTATGAATAGTTTGCCTACCCACCCCAAAGACAGACCATCAGGTTTATATCTACCCTTGTCTGAAGACAGGAGATACAAAAATTCTAGTTTCCTTAGGAACAAAAATGGACAGAGTTAGGATGTCTGTTTTATCACTGGAGTAGTCACCATTCCCTTGCCCAAGAGCCCCAACTCTGCTGACAGATTTCAGATCACAGTAAAAAGTAAAAGCAACCTTGACACCCTCTTTTTTTTTTTTTTTTCTTTTTTTTTTTTCCCCTCTAACAATATAAAGAAGGCAGAAACCTGGTTAACCTTGGTCATAGAATGGTCTTCATTCTTGCTCCCTGCAAACTCAGGTAGCAGGCTATTCTTGCAGAACGATCACCTACATAGCTCTGGATCGAGGAGTCCTTGCTGACTCCTTGGGATTAAAGTCCAAAGGAACCATATGGGGAAGCATATGGGGTTCATAAGCCCTTCTTTTCCACCTTCACAGCCCAATCTTTTAGCTTCTTATTAGGACAGGGTGGAGAGTAGTTGTGAACCATCTGAATTGACTCCACATCCCATTTCCTCTTATGTAGGACAGCCAAATCTTTTATTAGGCAGGAAGGGAAGACATTTTATTCATTTGTTTGCTTTTTAAGGCATGGTAGCTCTTGTTCAACAATTTTAATTTTTCCTGATTGGCACTTACATAGCAAAGGTATCGTGGACACTTGACACTTTCCATTTGACTCCTGCAGTGGTGGTTTTCACAGACTTGGTCATTCTCGTTGTCCTCCTCTGAAATTCCTCCAGTCCCGTGCCTCTGTTGAGACACAACCTTGGGCCTGCACTCAGGATATGGCATACACGGATGGGCCACCTCTTTAGTTGAAACCTCGAAGTAGTTATCTCAGGAAGGAGTTGAAGAGCATCTCTGGCATGTAGGCTCTCAGTGAAAAGCTAAAGATTCAGTTCTATTCTAAAGTAGACATCTGGATTTGCAGTCTTTCTACCTGTACTAACTAGATCTGACTGTAATTTGGAGCTTCAACACCTTACTCCATGAAGATACCAAATTTCGAATTTCAAGTACATGAAACTGAAGATGAATTCTACATCACCCACAGAAGAACCCTTTGTAAAGCATGCTTAATCCCTACCTTTAAATTCCCATCCTATCTTTAAATTCTCATATAATAATAAATTGCACTTTTATAATTTATTCCCCATTCTATACCCCTTTTTCAAAATGTCTAAGTAACACATCAAACCAAGTACAAACACCTTCCAAGCTCCTGTTATACAGCTTTAAGATAGGATTTTTACACTGCATTTATCAAATGAGCTTTTCTAACCTTAAGAGCTTTAAAATTTTGAGGTAAACACCATCTTCCAACTTGTTACCATATGCTTCGGTGATCTGATCTCTAACATCACTTATCAAATTGGGGCATATCTTCCAAAAAGTCCCCAGCACAGAAGCTCCCTTTGGAAGCCCCCCTTCAACACATGACTGCCAAAAGAGTACTTATATTTCTTTTCTCTTCTGGACATACATTCTCCAAATGTTGCTTTTAGTTAATGAGTATTTGTGAGCTCACAGGCTCCAGCAAAGGCTGAAGTTAGCCACAGAGTTTCTGAGACAGAAATCTTCATAATCGTGTAAAATATCTGCGTGTGGAGCCATGTATAATCTCCTCAAATATAAATGATTTGAAATATTAACCATGTATTTCATTTGTAGTAACTTTTAAAGCATTTACCTTGGATTTTCTCTGTTGGATCAATACAGCAGAAGGATTATATTCTAACTTTCTTTAAAGCAATCCCTTGAACAACACAGCTGTAACAGCAGAGCATGAGGAAAATTACAGAACTTGTATTAGGAAGGATTAGAGTACAACACCGTGTTTACCGCTTGGATATTTGATATGTTGGAAGCATCTCATTTAACATCTTGGTTGTTCTCATAGTGCTTACTTACGTACAGCACTTCTTCATTCCTGATAGCACTACCTGCAGGGGGTCAGTGACTCATTCATGGCTGACCATCTAACACTAGTAACAGAGGGCTCCTAATGGGATAATATTGTTGATACATTGGTTTCCTTTATGTTATCATACTGAGAAAAACTCCTGAATTCTGAGTCTTGGCATGTACTCTGGCTTCATTTCAACTCTCTATTAGTACAAAAGCCAGTTCCTCTGACTCCCATGTACCAGTACAGAAGTCAGGCTCTCTCCAATCCACTGTAAAAGGAAGACATCCTAAACAGAAGTCACACTGTACTTTCAGAAGATGATTAGAAAGGGAGCAGGGATCCACAGCAGCCCCCAGTAGGAAAGTCTAGCTGCAACCAATCCTAGGAGGTACCAAGAGGAACACCAGAGGCACATCATTTTGTATTATTATTTCTTAAAAGTAAGAACAAGCTTGTGCTTGCAACACAAGCAGAGTTCAATAACAGTATCTCTGTGATATTTAATCTTCTGCTGCCTCAGGAATAGAAGACTGCTTTCTCAATCCAGTTCTCACCCATTCCTGTCCCAGAAGAATACAGCACTAAGCCTACCTTGATCCCACCATTTTAATTTGAAGGAGAAAAAAAAAAAAAAAAAAGAAAAAAAAAAGAAATAAATAAAGAAAGAAAAAAAGTTTTAAAGACTTTGTAGCTATACTATCAAGAACAGTCATCATACTCTGCTGTCAAAACACTCCTGAGAGGCACTGTACAATAGGACATTAATGTAATGGACAATAATACCCAATCCAAGGTCAAGAACGCTGAAAAGGTTGATGTCTGTGCACAGACTGAGTCCTACAAGCCCTCACAGAAGGAGTTCTATCAGAGGGCACAACAGAAGAAAACGGAATGCCCCAGAAAAAAAAAAAATCGTATTGGGCCTCCTGCTACTAACTCATGTAAGTACAGGAGGGATATCTGAGGGATATCATCCCAGAAGTAAGCTTAGAGTTTCAGGCTTTTAATTAAAACAAACATTAAAGGTATAACCATTGTCCAAGGCTGTTCTTATTTAACCGCATGAACAAAATGCTAGATTTGCATTTTTTATTTTGGCATGTGACAATGGTCTGTCCCAGTAATCCTACAACACACAGCCATGCTCTGGGCAAAGGTAAAATAATGTCGCGATACATTTTAGGCTTGTTCTGAATTTCCATCCTGGATCATGCATGATCAGACACGAACTAAATACTATTCCTGGAGGAAAAATAAAAATAAAAAGCATGTCCTGACTTCTCTGAATCTGGTCTTAATTAGTCCCTTCTCTCTTTTTTAAAAAAAAATATTTTTCTAGTAAGGACAATGAATAAGCCAGGCTGCCATGGACTGAATGTCCAGCCATTGTCTCCCACTCTAAGTGCTGTTTTCTTAGCAAGAGGATCTAGATGGTAACTACTCCTTAGACGCTGGATAGAACAAAAAACTTCTCACTCCTTCTCATCTTCCACCATGGATACTCTCAATTATTCAGCTTCATAGAGTTCACTCATTCTTAGTCAAAACCAGCAACAATGTTAAGCACTCCACTCATCCTTGAAATCCTTTGGTGGAAGAGAAAAAAGAAAACCGCAAGTACAACTCGAAACTTCACAGTGAACTCCCCTCAGCCAGTTTACAATCCAGTAGAGATACCTTTGCAGAGAATCCTGTCAGACTATTTTTTTCCACAGATCACATGAGCTTCCAGCTCCTCAGTGCCTAAAACTGAGATTTCCAAATGACAGTCTATGCCAGGGTGAAGAATAGGAGACACTCAAATGAATTCCTCATCAGCCTGCCACAGCTACTGCTGCTATCTAAGGCAGGAAGACAACAAGAGCCCAGAGCCACACAACGGATCAGACCAGCGAGGGATCCCTTTCACCAGGTATCTCCTGGCTGACATGACAAAGACACTGCTACTGTTGTCCTGACAGACAAGCAGCGAAACACAGCAGCTGCCCATCACCTGCTGGGGGGGAAAGGGGCAATTCCATGTGACCAGCAAAAAATTGTCTTTACCTGCTTTGCTTCTCTACAGGAAGAGTTGACACAGCTTTGCCCATCAAAGGCATGGGGAAGTTTCTGCTGGTGCATTTGCAAAGGTGTGCATGGGGAACAGAGACCCAATGAGCACACAAGAGAAACACATAAATATAAGGTATTTGCTTGGGCATGTGAAGTTGATTATTCTTGGTAGAGGCTTGGGATTTAGTCAGGACCAAACAGAATGAAAAGGATATTCTGCTTGTCATGGCAGCTTTGCAAAATACATCACTAATCCTAAAATCTGTAGGCTTGTGTTGAGCTATTGTGGGGGACTGCAAGCCTGTAGACAACATCATGGTGAGGCACAAGGACTTCCTCACAGCCTTTGTGTATCACTGTGTATAATCTAAACCAAAAACCTATCTATGGTGTCCACAATGACAGCGAAAAGTACCTCACCTTTGGGGCTACTATGCTATTCACGCTACTCTTTTCAGAAGCTCTCATCACTTTGGCATAATTTCCAGATTTCTGTCCATTCTACCAGCACCACAGAGGGATGTAGAATAAAACCACTAGCTATTCAAAATGTACACTGTACCCATTACTTGATTGACTATATGAAGAATGGCTCTTTGCAATCCAAAACTACAACAACATAATGTTACTTCCTCACAAACTTTGCTCTAATGGTCTACACATTGACCATTTTTACTTATGGATCTTCCACAAATCCTCTTTTGCTTTCCTCCATATGCTCCGCTTCATGTGAACAAAGCAGCAGGTACCCAAACAGTGCAAGGAAGAAGTACATAGGGCACACAGTTTTGCCTTCAGCTAGGTAGACAGCTCCTCTGTATTGTGTGGGGCTCCTCAAGGAGCCACTGTAGTCCACTATGGTCTCAGAACTAAAAATCTTACAGCAACATAGAATTGTTTGGGTTGGAAAGGACTTTAGAGATAACCTAGGTCCAAACCCCCCTGCCATGGGCAGGGACACCTCCCATCACACCAGGTTGCCCAAAGCCCCATCCAGCCTGGCCTTAAGCACTTCCAGGGATGGTGCATCCACAGCTTCTCTGGGCAACCTGTTTCCTTGTCCTATCATTATACCTACTAATTTACCTGACTAAAGAGTCCTTCTCCATCCTTTTTATAAGACCCCTTTAAGTATTGTAAGGCCACAGTGAGGTCTCCCAGGAGCCTTGATCCCCAGCTCTCTCAGCCTTTCTTCATAGGAGAGGTGCTACAGCCCTCTGATTGTCTTTGGAGCCCTAATATCATAGTTACTATACATCTATAGCAGACATCCAATATGTATGTTCTCGTTTTTCATAAAATTTGATCTTCAGCATTTATCTCTGACAAATTGACAATTATTATCAGACAATGAATTACACTCTATTCTTTTTTTTTCACTTTAGATTAGTTACCTCTACTCTCACTGAATCTTTGTTCTCTTACCAGTTTTCCAGTTAAAGTGCAATCATGACTCATTATCAAGTTAATAGCAAATAATATAGAAGTGCTGCCATTTCTACCTTATGGGGAAAAATATCCTAGTTCCTTGCAATACAAATGTTATCTAGCTTATTGATCACATTGTTACTATTATTGAGAGTTTACAATAGTACAGCCCAGAACACTTGAAATGCAATACTATAAAGTTAGGTATTATTTTAGATGTAAATAACAATACATCTTATATTTTCTTACTACCTATTACATAGCTATTCTTTTTATGCCATAAAATTTGACTGTGCACATTGCATTCTCAAAGGCAAAAAGGAATTTCAATTTTGTACATATGTATTTTTTAGTAGCATGAATTGGCATGGTTAAGAAGACTCCCATTTTGACAGGAATATAACCTGTTTACAGTGAGTTGACAAGCTTTGAGTAATCATACACCAGAAAAAGCAGCTCAGAAAACTTTCAGGCACTTTCTTTTGGAGGTGATTTCTATGGGACCATCTTATTTCTTCAATGACGTCAATCAAACTGGAGCATGCAAGGGTCACTTGAAAATTCTTCATGGAGTGCTCCTCCTATAATGTGACATTTTAGTCTGGAGTGCTACTTCTCTGATGTGACATTTTATTCTGTAGGTTAAGTGAAGATTCATCCATCAGAAGGATGGATTGAGAAAGGAATGGTGGAAAAAATAAATAATGTCAGCCTATCTTAAACCTATTTTTTAAATGAAATTAAAACTATCCCCTTACTTTTGATTAAAATTGCTATTTAAATGATTGTCACTATCTAGAAATTAGTAAATAATAAGCATCACTGTTCAGTGACTCTAAAAGTAGCTCCAAAATCCCAAAAGACTTTTCCTCAAAGGCACATTCAGTGACTTTGACATGATACATAACCAGTCACCACTGGCTTAGTTCATTTTCCAAAACTCCTTACAATTATTATTTTGTAATATATGTTTATTTTTTATATATTTTTATATTTTGTAATATATATATTTTTTTTTCACAGAAGCACAATAAGGAATAAACCAACAAATACGGGGCTTAGTCTTTAATAAATCCACTAATCAGAAATCTCAAAACCAAAGTAACCAGTGTTGGTTAGATTTTAGTCCATTTCAAAGACTATATATAAGTGAACAGTTGTAGTTCAATGTATTTTGTTCTGTTTCTTAAACGAAAAAAGTCTCAATGCTCCACTTGGCATAAACCAAAATTATCAAAACTGAGAATATATGAACAAGTATTTATCCCCCTTATAAAATACTAGCTCCACCCTGTACTTTTCTAGACTACACTCCAGTGGAAAGTTTACAAAAAAATTCAGAAAGTAGATCATAAAGCCTTTGCTTGACAATCTGTTTACATTCTTAAATCATCTACACAGAAACCTCTATGTTTTTATTTTCTTGTTTGTTTTTAACCAGCCAGGACTGCTTGTAAATTACCAAAAGCGGCTTCGTGAGCACTTCTGCCAGCTTCTTCAGTACCCCTGGATGAATCCTGTCTAGATTCATAGACCTATGAACATTTATAAGATGCAGTAGATCGCCTGCAGTTTCCCACCAGATTACAGGTACTTCATTCTGCTCCCTGTGACCATCTTCCAACTAAGGGGGCTGGGTATCCTCAGAAAAATTGTTCTTACTAATAAAGAGTGAGACAAGAAAGGCATTAAGCACCTCGGTCGTAACCTCATCTTTCATCACTACATCTTTTGTCTCTGTTCTATTGTATTTCCAGCAGACATCTGAGAAGTTGAAGTCCCCCATGAGAACAAGCGGTTGCAATAGTGAGACTTCTCCTAATTACTTACAGAATTTCATCTACCTCTTCATCCTGGCTGAGTGGTCTGTAACAGACTCCCACCACAACATCTGCCTTATTGATTGGCCCATGTGGTAACCTTTTGAGAAATAACGCAATTAAAGGATATTTTGAATAATAGTCAAAAGTTAACGGTTCACCAATGGCAAGAAGCCTTTATACAAATAAGGGGTTATTCAAAGCACTCCAGAAACAGACCTGCTTATGAAACCAATTGTAATGCAAATATGTGCATTCTCAGGAAGCTGTCAACACTTAGTAAGTTCTGTTGCAGAATTACGCTGCAAACCAAGGGGCATGTAAAACCTTAACAAATGCGAAAGAGCAATTTTTCTCTCTTCACTTTTTCTTCCTCAGTCTTAATGGCTCCACAAAGCGGGAGCCAACAAAACTGAACCAAAATGTCACGTTTCAAATCTGTCTAAAGGAGTTATGTACATAAGTGCCAAATTCAACATTTGTGTATCAACAGAATGTAAGAAAAAAGTTATGGAATTTATCAAACATTTGTGTGAAAGCTGTGCAGGTACAGTTCAAAATTGGAGAGAATTGATCTCAGAGCACTAGTCCATTCAACACATCTCAGGCATCCCAGAGGAGCTTAGAATGAGGTGGGCAAAACATCCATCTACAGGTAACAGACCCAGTTTCCCACGCCACTTGGTCTAGACACAAACTTTTTCTCTTGTATTCTCCTCTCACAAACACGCACGTCAATAGAAGCTACATGCCTTGAAACTCCAAAGAAATCACAGATTTCAATGCAAAGAGCTAAGAAATGGAAAGCTGCAAAGGAAAGACAGAAAGCAAAGGAAAAAACCATTTGCTTACTGCCCTGATTTCCACTGGGACACAGTTAATTTTCTTCACTGTAGCTGTTATGGTGCCTTTTTTTTTTTTTTTTTTTTTTTTTTTTTTTTTTTTTTTGGATTTAGGACAAAAATAATGCTGACAACACACCAATATTTCAGATGTTGCAGAGCAGTGCTTACACAGATCCAATGTCTTTTCAGCTTCTCATGCTGCCCTGCCAGTGAGGAGGCTGGGGGTGCACCACGAGCTGAGGGGTCGCAGCCAGGACAGCTGGCCCAGGTTGGCCAGAGAGATGTCCCACACCATGTGGCATTGTGCAGAACAGTAAAACTGGGGGGACTTGGCCAGGGTCACAGTTATTGTTGCTTGGGCTGGGCATCGATCAGTGGGTCATGAGTAATTGTGTTGTATATCCTCTTCCTCCCTCCCCTCCCCACCTTTCTTTCCTGTCCTTAACACGTAAGATAAATTTTAGTCTTTTTTGCCCCAATTTTCTCCCCCATCCCTCTTCTGGGGAGAATGGGGATGAGGGAGAGGGAGAAGGGGAATGGAGCGAATGGCTGTGTGATGCCTAGCTGTTTGCTAAGCTAAACCATCACACTTAAAACTACTCTTGAGAAAGAAAAACAGAAAACAGGGTAAGCTCTAACATTTTACAAGACCCCCATCTGCCGTAGCATACTCCAGAATGAACACAGGTAGCATTAATATATTCCATCATTTTAATCTTTTTTTTTCCCCCAGTATTAATGGGTTACAATACACCGTAGTCAGAAAAAAAATCACCACTGAATTTTTTCTTTCAAGTTTAGTCAGTAAAATCTCAGTAAACACACAATTGACAGTCTTCTCGTATGCTCTTGCTGACGTCACTTCATTACCTGTCCTCATTTTTTCTTGGCAGACAAAACACACGGTGTGATGTCACACTGGTTCTCATTCCGACTACAAAGGATAGAGTTTGGCACAAAGCTGCTACAGAACAAGAAAATCAAGCATTGAATCAGTTTATCATTTCTTAAGATTGTCAATTTTGAATTTAAATCCATTTATTATATACTTCAACAATCCAAATATTTACATATTTTTTGGTTTACCAGCAGCTCACACATCTCAGCTCTCAGTAAGAATACCGTTCCGGACAGGAATCAGAGAAAGCAGCTTTTAAGTTACTATGAGTTAACAATAAGGGGACTGCTTCACTTAGAAAAGAGAGAATTCTAATATTTTATCACTTCCCATTAAATGTATTAAACCATTATATCATGTGATAGTCTGTACCTGGAACAGAAATACTAGAGACGTATTATCTATAAATATAACTAATTTTCTGGAGTGTACCATTTTATGATTACAAAGACATTAAAAAGCTGAACTTTTCTGCCTATTTATGGAATTATACATTGTTGTACCCTCTCTGTCCCAGAGGCTTAGAAAAATCCAGACTTCTTCCAATACTCTTACTCCCAGGCTACCATCAATAAACAGCAGCATTTTATCCATGCCCTGGTGATCCAACACTCAAAGATCTACATAATTCTAGTTCACAGCAACATACACTTTAGTTTTTCCTTCTGTCCTTTGTCCTGCCAGCTCTTGGACACAAAGAGATGCAAGATGGGCATCTCACCGTGTTATTTTGATTTTGTGATTACCCAACCACATGCAGCAGTGAACAGAGAATTCAATGCAGTTATACATGAGGCTATAAAAACAGGACTTTAAAGAAATGATGACTTCTATATTAAAGAGAAACAAAAAGGTGTATTCTTAGGTGTACTCACATGGCTACACCATTGTGTTTTTTTGTTTGTTTGTTTGTTTTTGGTTTTGTTTTTTTTTTTGGTCAGGATTAGCAGCAAGGCTTACGGTTTAACTTGAACATCATCTCTAATACCAGCTGTCCAAAACAAATGGGCCCATTGCACATTTTCATCTTACACAATCAACAGCAAATGCTATGGCTGAATAATAATGTAATGTTCATGCTGCATCAGCAGGATACTAACTTGTATGTGTCATAGGATCATAAGAGAAATCAGTTTGGAAGAGAGGGAAGAATAAATATTACACTGCAAACTAAGTTGCCTGGAGTTAATCTTGTACAGTTGAATACCATTACTCTATTCCATTAAATATTAAACAAAAGACAGAAATAGTGAAATTTGCTTATTCTATTCTTTGCTGTTCTTTGCTCTATATCCTTGTTCTTCTCATATCACTATTTCCTAAAGCAGTGATTTTTAAAGATTAAATCTGTGAGCTAAAAAAATAATGTAAAATGTATTTTTTCTCTAATTTATCATATGAAACATGCTCTGAAGGTAGATAGGACTTTTACAACCAAAAGAGAAAACTGTAAGATCTTGTTATATGAAAGGCTCTTAGAATTATAACACAGATTTAGCCATCTAAACCCCTCATATTGTATGATATGAAGCCATCTAGTTAAGATGGGTAAATAGACTAATAACTTTCTTGTGCTAACAGGTTCTGGAAAAAGAAAATGACAGAGAAACAAACAAACAAAAAAACCCACCACCTACCTACTCTCCCCAAAAAAACAACATAAACCCCCAATCTTTCCTCTTTTAGTTTACACCAATCCTTGGTTATAGACCTTGATAGCAATATGGGTATCTTTGCTTGGTAGGAATACATCCTAGCAAGCTGCATTTGCATTACCCCTGTGACAGCTACTAGAAAGTATCAAGAAATTCTCAAGCTATGTGCAGGGGATAGCTAAGAGAAAGCATTCAGGCAGAGGCACAACAGATTTAGCTAACGCACTGACAGCCACTGACAAGCAGGTCCCTAATGATCTTGCAGCAGAAAATAAAAGTTTCCCTGCAGTCAGAAAATCAGAGGGACTCTGAGACTTACGAAGGTTTAATACTGTTCCCTGACACCAGGTTGTAGTGCTGCTGGATGTTTTCCTACAGTAATAAAGATGAATCTGGTTGCAGCTTGTTGCTGTGTGTTAAAGCTGAGGTGTGCACCTACACACATGTCTAGATCAAATTCAGCTCTTTGAAATTACGTGTTCTCCACACTTGCAGCTCTTAGAGCTTGCTCATAACTGCGTGACCAACCGCAACGAAATTAGGCACAGTATAATATAGGCAAATGTAAGCGAGAGCACACAGAGATACTGAAGTTTAATATCCACTGTGATTCTGAGATAACCTTTTGTTTTCAGAGTCTGAATAGAAACCACTATTGCAAAGCTTGGAGTCATCTAGCCAGCTCTACCCTTCACTGTTTCCACTTTGCTGTTAAGGGCTCCATACATGAAGGACGTTTAATCCATTTACCCTGTGACACACGCACTGTTGTACTGTTTCCAAATAACTTCACAACATTATCTGTGACCTGGGTCCCCTCACACCTGTTCAGTATAACCTGTCTCAATCTCACCATCAGCTCTGCTGTGCCTGGCTCTCGAGAGCCTTATCAGCAGAAAAGGTATTCCAAAACTAGCGAGGGATACGCTTAAAGATCATTCAATGGGAGTATCTGATTTGCAAAACAAAACAGTGTTTTGCAAGTCATCTTCCTGACTTGCAAGAAAGAAAAGCGGAGGGGAATGTACAAATTCAGTACAACTGAGTAAAAACAAAATAAAACAACAACAAAAACTGGAAGCTTCACCAAGAAGGAGTAAAAATTGCTCATCTGCTGCTGCCGCCCAGTGGCCCAGAGCAGTGGGTGAAGCTCTCACAGCAGAAGGACCACAAGAAGGGATGGCCCATGTCAGGCCAGCGGAAGTTGAAGGTGCTTGCAAGAGCCCATTTCACTAAGGAAAGAAGGAAAAATGGCCTCAGACGTGGCCACTGTTGGCCAGACCCATGTGAGCTTGAGCCCAGCCTGGACACCATGCCCCTTGCAATGGGCAGCAGCACAACTGGGGGGAAGAAGCGACCATCATTTCCAACCAGCTTTTCTCCCAGTTGTGGTTCTTAAACTACATAATTGCCTTTTTTAGAAGGCATTAAAGAACAGATCATCCCTGCCATCCTTTCATTTTTTCTTGCACAAATGTGTCCTACCTGAGATGGCTGCTGTATACAGAAACAAGAAAAACCCCACCAAGTTTGATTCCAGAGACATGCAAGCAGCAACCTCTTATTCTTTTGCTCTCCTGTTTTTCCAGTCCTTTCCTCCCCCAGGTTTTCTGATGCCCACTGAACTGCAGGATGCTCAAGACCCCACAGGGCAGTCCAGGCTGCCAGAGCCTGCTTGGAGGTACATAGCACAGGCTGACGTTTTAGCCAGACCAGCCTTTGCTAGCAAGTGCAGGTCAACAGGCTGAAGGCCTGAGGTTTTTCTATCACCAAGGACCCTATTTTACTTCAGCAAGCTATTTTTATTTCTTCAGTGCATTAATTCTTTCACTCATTTTCTGAAACACAGAGCAGAACTTGACAGCTTGCTTACTGTAAAGACATTCAGAAATTTTATATGTGCTCGTAACAGCCTAGTTATTTATAAAATGGGAAAAAAAAAGGTACCTAGTAATGGCAGTTCTTCACTGTTCCTACATTCTTCATGTTCCTACAGAAATCCATTCAAACCTTTAGATGCTTCAACATCTTTAAAAAACTGCTTGCAATGATTTAGAAAGATAAATCTAAGTTTGAAGTGATCGAGCCCTAGGTTTTATTAACACATCACTACGTGTAAATTGAGACTGAGGCATTTTAAAAACAAATTAGTATATCAGCAAATACATTATTACTATATGATTTAATTACGTTTGTCTCAAAGGTCATACCTGAACATGTTCCAATCTTCAATTTATCACCAATTCCACCAACAGAATAAATGTAGATATGGCAAGCTTTAAGAATTAAAATTGTTAGTCTGATTTATGATTTAAACAAGAGGATTATATCCTGTTCTAGTTACTAAAGATGCAGGGAAATTTAAATTTCATCTGAGGTGGAGGAAATCTTTCTATTCACTTTCATGGGAATGGACTTTAACCCTGGAGTATGATCAACGACAAATCCTATTACCTGCTATACTTGTTTGGACTGGGATAGAGTTAAATTTCTTCAGACTAGAAGAAGAATGAATAATAACAATGATAATAGTGAAGAAGATTAACAGATTAACTCTATCCCAGCCCAAACCAGTACCCCTGCGTAAAACCTTACTGAAGTTGCTGAACTCTGCAGCACAATTGGTCTTTCCATTTTCCACAGCAGCTCTGTAGGAAGGCTTCTGAAGCTTGCTACAGGTATGCACGTGGTCAGATGGCAGGCACTGGAGTGCAGCACATACCCGGAAACGTTGCTGCCCACGTTAGCATCCCACACAGCATAAAATTAGTTCCACGGAACTGACAGCACAAAGACACAATGCACAGTGGTTTGGATGGTAAATATTTACAGACTGTCAAGTTGAGTTGCAGCTGCATAACTGCTGCTGTGTTAAACACAGTTGACTCAGAGTCCTGAAGCCATGAGATTCATTTGCTTTAGGTATAAAAAGGATTTTCATTCCTAAACAGTTAAGCAGCATACATCTGAGAAGACCTACTTATTTTTTTTCCTTCCCGAAAGTAAACGTTTCATACATTGTTCAGAAAATAAACTTGTTTTCTTAAAAGTCACCACAAGGCAATTTTTCCCTTTCATCAGCTTAGTCACGGCAGGCAGACACGTAGGCATGTTTGAAATGCAAGCAAGCAGTAAGCAATGTTTTTCAAACAGGTCCTTGTGATCTACTGTGGCATTAATAGGAACATTTTAATACCTACAAGTCTACAGGACATCATATGAGATTATACTCCTGCCAAAATATGTAAACATGATTTATTTATCCATCCCTCTTTCTGTCAAATATTAAGTTTGCACAATCATTTATATTCTTTAATCTTCTTACGACCACCTGATGATGAATAAGTGCGTATAGCTACATATAAAAAGGAGAAAGGGCAGATATGTGTCTATATGTATGCACACACACACACAAGACCTCTAATTTCACTGGAAGTTTGATGATCTCATCTTTTGATTAAATTTCCAGAATTTTGCTTTTTTATTATTATTATTTTTAAAGCTAACTTACATTCTGATATAAAAAGAAGTTTCCAGAACTCAAAGCAGAGAAAGAAATTTTTAACTATGAAAAGCCATTGCAGAAAGTAACATGTGTAATGATTTGTAACCAGTCTTACTAGCTGGAGATCTGACAAACTTTTAATTGGCCTTCTGCATTTATTCTTAACCACATTAAAAAAAAAAAAAAATCTACTTTTATTGCCTCAAATCAAGTTTTTTGTTGTTGTTGTTGTTTTTAAAGAAAAAAGAAAAGAAAAAAAAAAGAAATTCTTCCATTTTTGTTTAGCAGGGGACAGAAAATGACACATATTGTTTCATTTCCTAAAAGGTGCAAAGGAATCTAGCAATAATTTTAGCAGAAGGCATAACATTTTAAGTATATATTAGAAGACATCATGATGCAGTAATATAACACCATTTACCTGGCAATGAAAAAATATATGGACAGAATCAAATTGAAAGGGAAATAGGCATATTAATAAGTCTGCACAACCTATTCTTTTTAGGGAACGTTGCTCAAGGCTCTACTTCTTCCAATGCACACGTTTTAAGCCACTGTGTAATTGAGTACCTTGCTGTCAAAGACTGCTTCCTAGTGTTATACATCAGGCTTCTCAACTACATGGTAGCAAAATCTGCCTTGAAGTACAAGCAAGCTCTACACACTAATCATAACCTCGTCCCTTTGAAGTGCTAACTTTTTCTATATCTTACCCTTTAAAGTGCAACTTTTTAAAGAAACCATTTGTGACTTCATTTTGTAACCCCCCATGGACTCTCCTTCATATCCCTGTAGCAAACTTCTTGCAGCTGCTCCCTCAAGTTCTTATTCAAAGCAATACCTTGATTTCTTTTCAGTCACCAAGGAAGAGGCTTTTAAGTTTCTCCTACACGGAACAAGATTCAAAGAAAGAAAAACAGCTTGCACTATGGGGAAGTGGCAACTTGATGTGATCATCCCCAAGAAATAGTTTAAAATTTAGACCTTAAAATTTGATTCATTTCTCCCTCAGATTCAGACATTTTTATTTATTTACTTATTTATTTTTACCTCACTGGCAATGCCAAAAGATTTTAAAAAGATATGATATGGAATGAGCATACAATTAAATAGCTGAAATGTAAGTGACATCCAAATTCTTCATTAAAGACTTAATTTAGTAGGAACATCATTTTGTAGCCAGGTCCTGTTTGCTATCAACTTTCTGTTACTCCTGCATCCCATTGTCACATTGCTTGAAGAGCCCTGGTGACAAAAAGCACCGCCCTTCTGACATAGGCAACTTTTGCAATCATGCCTTTAAAAAGTACCTCAATCTTCAGAATACACTTTTTACTGATTATTTTGAATGGCTGCAGAGCTGGAAAGCTTCTTCACTGTTATTTCTCCATGCCCTGATCAGCTCAGACTTACCTTCTGATGCAGCCATGAGAAAATCCCATTCCCAACAGCTGTTGGGAATTGTTGTTGCCTGCAGGGAAAGCAAAGCATGATGATCCTCCAAACACTTCCCCTCCTATTTCAACAGGCTGACTGAAAGCTTCCTCCCCTGCCATGAGCCCTACAGGGTTACAAAAACCATGGGAGGCAGAGGCTGAGCCCCCGCTGAGTGAGAGTGGGAAGGAAACCTTGGGGAGCAAGAGCTGGAAGCTTCAGCTCTAGCCTTGTCCTGCAAGTGCAAGAGCTTAATAAATACTTCAGCGACCTGATCCTTCCTCCACACAAAAAGCCAGATACAAGTTGTATTTGGCAATGTTGGGTTTAATTTAAACTGAAATAAATGCCTCCCACCCAGTTCTGGTCTCTGGGCCACCATCCTCTTAAGGACTAGGGGGCTGGGCATTTCTCTGTTAGCATGGGGTAGCTGCTGAACTAACATGCTCATCGTCCCTGACATCTGGCCCTGAGCTCTAGATTAGCCTCAAGCCCCATTAGTAAATTCTGAGCCCTCTTCATGACGGCAAAAGCCATTCCCTGCTGCTTCCAGCTCTTGGGGCCCAGCTCCCTGAAGGAGGTGCCGCAGTCAGGCCTCGCGTGGCCTGGTGCAGCCTCCACACAGTGACTGCCCTAAATCAATCACAAACACATCACCAGCAAAGAGATCAAAC
Organism: Aythya fuligula; assembly: GCF_009819795.1. Taxonomy (NCBI): domain Eukaryota; kingdom Metazoa; phylum Chordata; class Aves; order Anseriformes; family Anatidae; genus Aythya; species Aythya fuligula. The sequence goes on from NC_045559.1 coordinate 129,589,846, forward strand.
CTCCATATTGCTTGTTACCGCACATTCCTTTTATCTGTTAAAAAGAGGATGATGCTCATTTCCCTTCAGCCTTGTCTCCCAGTTCCTACAGAGTTTATAAAACCCTGCTGTGACTTTCTTTTGTTGTTGCTGCTGTTGCATTTGCCTCCACCTTCCCCCCGCCAAAAAACCTCCGGGAAGCCAGCCATCAGCCTCTTCCAGGGCTGGCTTTTTATAACTGCTCTACTTCCTTTTATATTTGCTCCTGTGTGCGTGCCTGCGCGCGCACCACCTGTATCTTCATTAATATTTACTGTCTGTTAAGGAGGAAAGTGCTTCTCAATTTACTGGCATATTTACCTCATGTGCTTTGCTGCACATGGAGTCATAAAACAGCGTCTTTCTCCATCCAAACAATGCAAACTTCATCTGACACCAAATTTCCCCTGCCGCCCCTCTACGTCTTCTGTTACTCGCTCCGTGCACAAAGCAATTTGCAACCGCACAGATGCGTAACATGGTGATCTTTGAATGTACTTCTTGGCTCCCTCACTCACCTTCCTCTCCCCACTCTGCCCCGTATCTTGGCTGTCACAACCCCATAACAACCGATGCTCTCCCTGCTCCTTCCTCCCCGACTGCAGCCGGCTCTGACAGCTGTGAATACGCATGGAGAAGGGGAGAGGCAGGCAGCACGGGCAGCCTCCGAGCCGCCCCTCCAACTGCAGGGAAGCACAATCCCTTCCCCTGAGAGGTGGCAGCACAGGGAAAACACACATTAGTTCCAAGCTGCAACTCTTCCCCTAACATCGCCCAAGGCACTGAAGCTAAACACTTCCACTAAATACAGGCACAAGCCTGCAGGCACAGTCTTGCTCTGTTTATGTGCTTTATGAAGCTCTTTTTTCCTACTGCAATCTTGGCTGCTTTGATAATTTTCTCAGATGGTTTTATTTAAACTGATCTCTCCCCTCTCACCACACTAATCACATTTAGCTCTTGATCTCCTCCTACAGTGACTCCCCATGCGGCTGGAGCCAGGAACACTGCTTCTTCCCCTCTCACAGGTTCAGGTCACCACAATCCACGTACCTGGGAGGGGTTTCTGTGGACACCGTCTGTTTACCTTCTCTGCTACTTCCCTCACAATTTACTCACATGCCTGTCACTGGTCTGATTTCCTTGCTGCTTCCACACTTCATGTTTCCTTCTCCTGAAAGCACTCACAAACCAAGTCTGTACCTGTCTTTCAAGCGAAAGCTTGAAAGATGAGATGTGCTCCCTTTCACAGAGACACTGGAGGTATTCCAGGGAAGGTGGGAAGAGTCACAAGTAGTGCCTCCTGCTTAACAGGGAATTCAACTACAGGAGTTTCCTTCTCAACTAAAGACTACACCAAATCAATCCAGCTCCTGAGTCATCTGTGGGTGAGGTCACCAGGGTTTGCTGCATCATCTAGAAAGGACAAAATGTGATTCCAGAAATTCTAAACAGGCTTTTATAGACAAATGGATGGTATCCTTTAGTTCTGGAGTAAGAGAAATTAGGAGTTCACTTCATCCTCTCCTTCTTCTCCTGCCTCCCTTCAATACGTGAAATTGTGCACATACATGTCTTCTGTATAACCATATGCAGGCAACCACCATATGAAAATTCTCTAATCATTACATGCTTTAGGATGACCTGCCAGCGCCCTGAGAGAAATGTGGCCACATCTTCTACTGACAAAGCAACCAGAGACCTAATTTTCATTTCACCAATCAGAACAAATTTATTGCACTTGTTTGGAGTGAGTGAGAATACTCATGGGTTATCATAACCTGTTCCATGCCTCCTGTTGGTTACATTCAGCTACTAAATGCTAACACTTATTTAATCTAAGTACTCACCTAGGAAGCAAAAATAAGACACCAGTTTATTCTGTAGTTGAGAAACAAGCAAAAGTGGCCAAAACATATTGTGAAGGAGCCAGCTAACTACATTAATTATGCTCACTTTTTATTAAAGTACATTGAGTGCTTCTTTGCACTTGGAGTAGCTTCTTTTCCTCCACATGAACACATGAAAAACACATATACGCATGAAACACATACATAAAGCAAATACCAGGAATGAAAATGCACAGCTTTGAGAACAGAACAAGCAGCTAGAGTACCAAAAATGTCAGTAGGGTGAAAATCTAACACCATCAGTTATGTACACTGGGCTACATTTGACCTCTGTGCATTCTTAAGAAAAAAAGGCAGTGTAGTGATGTAAGACGCTATCGGCCATTAAGATACCTGTCTGAGTGCATATTGCACCTACTAAGGCTAGCAGAATTACAATGTTTTAAATTCATTCTACCTTGAAGCTCTGGGTAGAGGAGAGAAACAAAACCCTGTACTAACATATGAAAAATCAGGAAAATTTTATCAGCCAGAAACATACCCAATTAGTATCTTCACTGAATTCAGCACATACAAAATGTCTCCCTCCTTCTTCCACATCAACTCAGATGATCTAATTAAAGTTATTTTGCCAAATTTAATGATGGAGAAAGAAAGAAGTGTGAGGGAAGGGGAGTACCCAGGTGTACCCTTTCATTCCTTGGTTTGTACAGGGAATGGAAAGGAAGCAAAATCCAATCCAACAATAACCCAGAATCTAGCAAACCCCACACCCAGCCAGGATCTCTGTTATGAAAAGGCATGGTAATAGTTTGTGTCCTTATGACTGTGAGACACCTAGGCCCATTTTTCAAGGCATTATTCTGAGGGTTACGATTTTACCCCTCAAACCCAACAGTCCAGAACCCCCCTGGGACTGGCCAGGCCATGAGCTGGCAGGTGAGATGGCGTCCTGTGAACTGGTCCCCCATGGCACTGGAAAACATGTCAGCAAGCCCCATGAAGAGAGGAAGTTCAAGAAAAATCCTGATACTACAATTTTAAAAGTAGTGGCAAGGAGGATTTCAGAAGTTATTTGCCTAACACCACTTTTTCAGGGGTTGTTTTCTTGAAACCCTTAAACTGTATGCTAAAATAGAATGGACAAATTACCCATTTTTTAATTTTGTTTGGCACTAAGGAGCAATGAAAGAAACTCAGATCCTATAAGGGCAAAGTTTTTACGCAGGCCATTCTGCCTTATTTTTGAGACACATATTCGTGATGTTTTGGAAGCTCCCTCATGCTGAGGAATACACTTCATTTACACCTAGCAAGAAAGGGTAGTGCAGGCCCTGGTGACCAGCCTTCCTGGCAGCCACCCATCCATACCCTCTGGCAAGAAATAAGAGGTGTGTGGAACAGGAGAGGGGATGCAGCATTGCCTACGATGTAGGAAATGCACTCTCTAGGGACAGGGAGCAAATAACTGTTGGGTCAATGGTTTTAACTCTTCATTAAGACAAACACACACAAATAAAAGCAGCAGCGACAACACACACACACACAAAACCTACCCTGTGTGGAGCACATACCTGTTCTTCCCTGACTACCCTCAGAAATGAATACAAAGGCACTGAATACAGTTTTGCATTTGTCATCTTCTGAGAGTCTGCCTTAAGCTAATTTGCCTCATACCAGATGAAACATATGTATTTCCAAATGCGTCTTTTGATGCTTTTGTTTATTTTTCAACTTTCCGTCTAGAAGATCAGAAGTCCAGAAGGCACCACGCCATATCAAATGCAGCAACATCACTGTGTTACTTTTCAAACAGGTACACACTTGAAGCCCTTGAATCAATTCTCCATTGATTGCATACAAAAGGAAGCTGCTTTATTATAATAGCATGTTGGAGCATCTTCAGTTTTCTCTAAATAGATACATGCTTTCCTAATTGAGATCTTAAAAACTTCTTTTCTAAAACTCTTTAAAAAAAAAAAAAAAAAAAAAAAAAGAGTCCAACTCCACCCCCATGCCAGTCTGCAGCCCCTTACTGAGGTGCTGTCCTGGGTTGCAGGTAGTCATGCAGAGATACTGCACAGAAAAGCAGCAACGCAAGTGTGAAATATGATCAGCAAGATTTTTATTTTTTTATTTCCAAGTTAAGGGAAATGGTTGAATGATGCACCAGAAGAGATATTAATCTTGGGCATTCTGCACTCTTCTCCTTTCTGGGAGTAGCAGTAAAGCAAGGAAACATTTTTTCTTGGAAAGGAATGACAAGATGAAATATTCCTTCAGGCACCACATTCCTCATTTCTCTTTTTATCAAACAGCAGGATGTATTTGGTTTAGCTGGGACTAAACCTGTTTATCAGCGACAAAAATGAGAGGTAGATAGTGGGAAAGAAATTGCAGAACCCCCATGCATAATAAAATAATTTGACTTACAATGCACCCCCAACACACACCACAGGGGTTTAATGTGGCAGGAACCCCACCTTCAGCAGTTAGATGCAGAGAAAATTAAGAAATGATAATAAAATTATCACCTATGAGAACTGCAGAAGTTCTAAGGCACCTCATTATTTTTAAGCCTATCAGATATCTTCTTATGTTTAAAATGAAAACCAAAAAGAAATAGATTTTAGTAGCAGATGTCCCCTCTCCCCCCCTCCCTTTTAATTAAAGGTACAAATGCATTCCTGAAGAAACTTCTGATTATAGATTTCTATCTACTCAGAAAACAGTGTAATGAGAGTCGGTGGCAGGAATAATAGCTAGACAGACACAAATGAAAGATGGGGGACACATTTAATCATTATAAAATAGGTGATTAGCCTTAGCCAGGGGAATCATTTCAAGACTTCAAATCAAATTGGGTGGTCATTAAAAACACAGGTAGAACAGAAAATGGAGAAATGGAGAAATCAATGACTGCAAAATTTCATCTGCATAAGAAGTCATAGAATCATAAAGGTAGGTTGGAAAAGACCTCCAAGATCATCTGGTCCCAACCATACCCCTACCACCAATGTCACCCAATAAACCATGTTCCTAAGCACCACATCCAACCTTCCCTTGAACGCCCCCAGGGACGATGATGCCAGCACTTCCCTGGGCAACCCATCCCAATGCCTAACTACTTTTTTTGAGAAGAAATGTCTCCTAATTTCCAACCTAAACCTCCCCTGGTGCAACTTGAGGCCATTCCCTCTAGTCCTACCACTAGTTACCTGTGAGAAGAGGCCAACCCCCAGCTCCCCACATCTTTCGTTCAGGTAGTTGTAGAGAGCAATGAGGTCTCCCCTAAGCCTCCTCTTCTCCAGACCGAACAACCCCTGCTCCCTCAGCCACTCCTCACAGGACTAGTGCTCCAGGCCCTTCACCAGCTCCTTAGCCCTTCTCTGGACATATTCCAGGGCCTTGATGTCTTTCTTGTACTTCCTCGTACTGAGGGGCCCAAGATTGAGCACAGTACTCAAGGTGCAGCTTCAGCAGAGCAGAGTACAGGGGGATGATCACCTCACTGGTCCTGCTGGCTAAACTGTTCCTGATACAGCCCAGGATGTCATTGGCCTTCTTGGCCACCTGGGCACACTACCAGATCCTTGTCCTCCACACAGTTTTCGAACCAGTCCACCCCAAGCCTGTAGCGTTTCAGTTGGTTGTTATGACCAAAGTGCAGGGCCTTGCTACCCTCCAGCAGATCAACACTTCCCCCAACTTGGTGTCACCTGCAAACTCACTGAGGGTGCACTCAATTCCGTCATCCAAGTCATCAATAAAAATACTAGAGGATGGGCCCAACACTGACCCCTGGGGAATACCACCAGTGAATAGACACCAGCCGGATTTCACTCTGTTCACCACCGCTCTCTGGGCCTGGCCATCCAGCCATTTTTTGACCTAGCAAAGCAAGTACCTGTCCAAGCCATGGGCTGCCAGCTTCTCTGGGAGAATACTGTAGGAGACCATATCAAAGGCCTTGCTGAAGTCTAGGTAGACTATGTCAACAGCAGCCTTTCCCGCACCCACCAGGTGGGTCACCCGGTCATAGAAGAAGATGAGGTTGGTTAGGCAGGACTTTCCTTTCATGAACCCATGCTGACTGGGTCTGATCCCCCAGTGGCCCTGCATACGTTGTGTGATTGCATTCAAGATGACCTGTTCCATCACCTTTCCCGGCACCGAGGTCAGGCTGACAGGCCTGTAGTTCCCTGGGTCCTCCTTACAACCCTTCTTATAGATAGGTGTCACATTAGCAAATTTCCAGTCATCTGGGACCTCTCTATTTGACCAAGATTGCTGATAGATGATGGAAAACAGCCCAGCAATCACATCTGCCAACTCCCTCAGCACCCTCAGGTGGTCCCATTTTTGGCCCAATGGACTTGTGATAGTCCAGGTGGAGCAGCAGATCTCTGCTTCCACCTGAACTGTAGGGGGTTTCTTCTGCTTCCCAACCCAGATTTCCAAGTCTGGTGGCTGAGTACGCCGAGGATAAGTGGTCTGACTAGTAAAGACAGCCATAAAGAAGGCGTTAAGAACCTCAGCCTTTTTCTTATTCTCAGTAGTCATGTTCCCCCTTACATCCAGTAAAGCATGGAGATTATCCTTTGCCCTCCTCCTGCCATTAATAAACATTAAAAACATTTTTTGTTATCCTTAGCCATAGCGTCCAAAAGTCAAATCAAAAGATCAAATTAATTCACACACTTTATGTGGTGATCCATGATGGTTTAGACAATAAACATCTTTGCATGGATCTGTGGGCAACTGGCTACAGTTTCCTTGCTTCAGATCTAATGTGACTTAAACTTTAACACCTACACATCTGATAAACTCACAGAATTAGTAGGTGGCTGTAGGGGAAGCATGAAGAAAAATAGCAAAGAGAAGGAAGAATGTTTATTTCCAAATTAGAATATGGACCAGTGAAAAGGGTGATAAAGTAGATGGAAGAAAAAATCAAGTTACACTATGCTGCTGAAAAGAAGCTTTATGCTGCTGAAAAAAGGCTCGATTAGTCTTTGTTAAATAAACAGAGAGGGAACAGAGAGAGAGAAAAAATACACTGTTGAACAGAAAGAAAATCCTAGTTCCATGTGTTTCCACACAGCAAAAATATTTATATATCATAAATGTTTCAGTTCCAATTCATCCTCCGTCTAGGCACACAGTTACAACAGAATGGCTGCAAATATAAACAACTTACCCAAATATTTTGGGTAAGATTTTCTCATGACATTATCTGGGACTCAAGTTTAGAGGCTGCAGTGATGAATCTTAATATTGCTTGCACCCACAATTGATAAAGCTTGTCCATGACTCTCAATAGTCTGATTGGTTTGAAGGACAGAATAACCCTTGCCCATGCCCTTCTGATGCCACCTGAAAATACTCCAAACACATTCACACCAAACCTTTTCAAACATCTTTCAAACCCTTTTTTTTTTTTTTTTTTTTTTTTTTTTTTCCAGATCTGCCATGCAAAACCAAACATTTACAAATTATTTTTTTGCCTGAAAATCAGACAAACCCACTAGATTAAATTCTACTTTGATTAAAGCAATCCAATGCTTTATGATACAATGTTTGGAAGCTTATTTTGAATTTGGTTAAATAGCATGATTAGGCCCTTAGCATCAATACATGAACACTACCCATTATACAGGAAAACATGAGCTCCTGAACTTCGTGTTATTTCTTCTCTTTTAAATTAATCTTGTATTCTAAGCACAATAATATTTTCAAGAAAGATGGTAGTGAAGTCACTAATGCATCTGGATAAAAAACGTAAGTTTACTCTAATTTGCACAAATGACTTTTTTCAACTCATTGGAAAATTTTCATTTTGTTCCTGCATTAGCTATCCCTTCATGCTGTAAAAATACAATGATATACAAAAAATGAAAATAGACCTTATGCTTCAGTCTGCATCTATTCTGCTTTTTTTCATTACATTTGAACAGATCAATGTAATGATGCAAGAAAATAAACCAAGAGTTGTGTTAATCAAGAGGCAATGCAATGTTCTTTGGCTGAATATCAAACATTTTAAGATTTATTTTTATCAAAATAATTCTTTATTCCAACATGCACTTCATTACCCTCCTTACTCAAATGTACCATGCTGCATTCTTGCCATATTGAATCTGTTCAAAGAGATCAGTCAAAAACAAAAGTCCCAAGCTAAATACCATTATAATTCCATGCTAAATATTTTAAATAAAAAGACTGAAAAAAAAAAAAAAAAATTAGAAATATGGCACAGAAAACCCTCACAAAGGACCTCACAAAGTGTACACTTCCTGGTCATGATAACTAGCACAGACAAACCCGCCTCACTTTCTTCCCATCTTTAGCTCTGACATCAAAACAACTAAAAACAAACAAACAAACAAACAAAAACCTTACAGCATCTGGCATTTCAGAACTTGAAATGCTGTCACATTTAGCACTTAATGAAATATGGGTACTTACTGCTAGGCATTAATCCCCAGCATATTTCACAATAATGGGAATGAAGAATAGCTTGTTCCTTAGCCAGTTCAGAGCAACAGAGAAAAGAGAGACCAGGAAGACCTTGCACAGCATACAAAACTTGTTGTCTTACTCCAGTTTGAAGACTACATTGCATTAGGAAAGGAATGATTGTGTGAGAACAGAAGAAACATATTTTTTTGGCTTCCATCCACCATATTAAAAAAAACAAAACAAAACAAAAAAACATTAAAATCTAGTTCTTACAAATGCTTATTTACAATATTACATATAAGTTCAAATTGCTGTGTGGAGGAAAGCAGTCAAGATAATGGAATTGCAGTGGGACTAAGTAAGAATACCTCCCTGAAACAAACTGACCTGTACAGAACAAACGCATATGTCCCTTTATCCATGGCAAAACAAACTCACAATCCAGATAAACGTTTCATGCCAGTTAATAAACTTCTCCATGATATAGGCACTACTATTTTCACAGTGAAATGTAAAAACAGGCTGTAAAGTATACAATAGCCATGTTGATTGCATTACCTATATTTTGTCACGTACTTCATCATGACAAAACTATTTCAAGATGTTCAGGGCTTTCAAAAACCTACAAGTAAAAGCGTATAGATGGAAATATTTTTCCTTGGGAAACTTTACTTTATGTGCTTGTTTGCTACTTTCTTGTACCCGCAAGATCTAATCTGGGGGGGAGGAGAGGAGAACAGCTTTAATTTTTTCCTGGATCCAATACCAATTCTAGCAAAGGCAACAAATTCCTAATTTCTAGGGTTATGAAAGTTTCATTAACATATGTTGTAGATGATCTCCAGGTGCATCACCACTGACTAATGCAATTATGCGAAATTAATGCAGTGTGTCATGATAGATTCTCTTTCCTTATTAATTAAACGCTAGGAAAAAAATAACACTAATAATACAGAGAAATATAAGCTTCTTTCTTCAAAATCTACTTTGAAACTATAATTTTCCTTAAAATGCAGGACCTGGACGACATTGGCAATATTATACAGTTTTTTGTAAGACAGCAACTAAAGAAAGAATAGCATGTAAAGCATACCTCTGTGTTGCAAAACATTAGTTTTAAAAACAAATCAGTAATTGTTGAAATTTTATATTGAAAAGCCAACAGTCTTGGCTGTTTAATAGGACTATGTGGATAGCTCAGCATGTAGTTACCTACCTTTTTCTTTTTAAATTTTGGTTAGTTAGTTGGTTTTAAATAAAGATGAAAAAAAGCATTTATTTATTTATTTATTTTTCAGTATACATTCCAATGTTCCTCTACTAATATGCTAGTTTTGAATATAAATTATTTGGATTACAACTGTTTATTCCATTGTGAAGGTATTTTACAGTACTGAAAAACATGATTATTTTAGTTTTTCATGTTATATGTATGTATATATGTATTTATTTATTTTTACTTAGCTGGGAGCTGTTTAAGAAAACATAAGTGGACAGCTCATTCATTGCATTGTTCTAAATTCTAGTTGTTTAATGTGTAACAGTTTCTACTAGAGAGAACACAGACCTTTGAGCCTCACCCCCATGCCTGGGAAGATCATGGAGAAGATCCTTCTGGAAGCAACGTCAAGGCACATACAGGACAAGGAGGAGATCCAAGGCAGCCAGCAGGGTTTCACTAAGGGAAAACCATGCATGACCTTCATGCATGTGGCCTTCTGTGATGGAGTGACTGTCTCAGTTGACACAGGAAAACCGACCAATGTCATCTACCTGGACCTTTGACAAGGTCCCACAAGAAATCTTGATCTCCAAATTGAAGAGAGATGGATTTGATGGGTGGACCATTCAGTGGATAAGCAGTTGGCTTGAAGGTTGCACCCAGAGGGTGATGGTCAATGGCTCTATGTCCAGGTGGATGCCGGTGACGAGTGGTGTCCCTCAGGGGTCTCTCTTAGGACTGGGCCTGTTTAATATCTTTACCAGCAGCAGACAATGGGATCAAGTGCATCCTCAGCAAGTTCGCAGCTGACACCAAGCTGAGCGATGCAGTTGATACAACAGAATGAAGGGATGACATCCAAAGGGACCCGCACAAGCTTGAGAAATGGGCCCATGTGAACCTAATGAGGCTCAACAAGCCCAAGTGCAAGGTGTTGCACCTGGGTCAGGGCAATCCCAGGCAGAAGTACAGACTGGCAGAAGAACTCATTGAGAGCAGCCCTGCAGAGAAAGACTTTTAATTCAGAGGGTGGTGAGGCACTGGAACAGGTTACCCAGAGAAGTTGTGAATGTTCCATTTCTGGAAGTGATTAAAGTGAGGCTGGATAGGGCTTTGAGCAGCATGTTCTAGTGGGTGGTGTCCTTACTCATGGCAGGGGGGTTGGAATTACATTATCTTTAAGGTCCCTTTCAAACCAAACCATTCTATGATTCTACAAATTTGTTGCATTTACAACACAACCACCAGCATGCAGATATACATACATACCTACATACATATATATATATATATATATATATTCAGCAAGCTGATTTGGCATCTTGTTATTCAAGAGAATTCTTTACAGATGTCATATATATATATATATATATTTTTTTTTTTTAACTACTGAGTAGCACTTTGGGAAACATCCAAACCAACTGGATTTAGGACAGTAATCTCATGAGGTTCCCTCTACTCTCAATGGACAGAGAGACAGACAAAGAAGTCATCCCAGAGCAAGACAGACCAGGAAGGTGGAACACATTTTTTTCACAGTGGGACTGTTTTCTTCTCTCCATTCATTATAGAGCTGTAGAGACCATGCTCCCAAGGTGAAAACTGATCTTGGGAATACTGCTGGGTTTTGATAATTTTTTTTTCTTTTCAATTTTATTTTTCTTTCTTTTTTTTTTTTCCACATTAACAACCAAAGAACCTCATAGTTCAAATATGAAAGTTAATTCTACATTATACCAAAGCAAACAGGAATCAAAAGCAGTGCTAAGTGAGATTATTCAAAGACAGATGAAGTACTCTTAAACCTTATTGCTTTATTCAGCTCTCCAAGCAAAGTGTGTTCATGAGAGATGCTCATTAGTGGGATGAACCGAGGCTGTTCAGCTCTGTTGTTTGTGGTCTAAAATCAAGGACAACAGATCTTGGAGGTCTCACCTGAAAATATATTCGGTTTTGACTGAATACAAACATTTAGGAGGGAAAATGCACCGACATCTGAAATTATTAATGCCTACGCAAGAGCAGTAAATATAGCTTTTTCTTCAGTCCAAATAAACTTTTGTCTTGTGAATGTCATAAGAAAAAAAATCCTCTATATTAGTTTCTATGAAGCAGCAGAAAATAGGATTACAATGAAAACTAAAGTAACAAAAGAAAACAATATCCTCCAGATATATTTTTATTGTAATAAAGCAATTATGCAAGACTAACATATTATCTAAGATCCTTATCTGGTTAAGAAAAAATATTTGAAATTCAAAGAAGGCTTTGAGTCATTAGGCAGTTTTCAAAGATTCTGTGCATAGAGCTTTCAGCTAAACCAATTAGCGTTTTTCATGGATGATATGAATCCATTTTTAAGCAATTAGCCTGCAAGCATTGTCAACTGCCTATCTGCCGATAGTTACCTGTGTACTTTTCAAAACTTATGTTATTTATCTAGCGGAGACTATATAAACCTCCTTTATTTATGGTTCGGAAAGGAGTCAGCTTGAGAATGAAGACCTCAACATTTATACTCTGAGCTAACTTGTTTCAAGGGAGAAAGCCATAGGAGCTGAATGGGAAAATAGAATACTTTTGGAAAACTATGGAAGATCTCAAGTACAGACACTGATCCCTACTGAATATTCTCTGTCACCAGCCACTGCCACCATACCACCTTAAGGCATAAGTATTATTCAACAAATGCATATTGTTTTCTTACAGCCTCTTATTTTAAAATAATAATAATAATAATAATAATAATAATAATAATAATAATAATAATAATAATAATAATAATAATAATAATAATAATTTGCTCCCAAACCATGAAAGACCACATGCTCACAGACACCACACACTTCACAAGTTTCAGCTAAGCCACTCAGCCAATGCAATTCCAGCTTCACTTGCAGTGCTTTTGCCTATCTTGAAAAACATGCTTCACAGGACTTAATTAGCTCTGGGAATTAACCTGTAACACGGATATATGGCCTATCTATAGAGATTAACAGGCAAAACTAACCTGAAGTACTGACTGGGCTGATCACCATAAAGTATAAGTACAGCATCGTGACAGAAAAAGTTCTGTCTAGAGAAAAAGAAAAATAACCCCCAAAACTTATAGGTACAGCATCTTGTACAGGATACCAGAAGAAGGCAATGAGCAAGCAAACTAGATAGATAGCCATGGTCTTGAAAGGCTACAAAATTGCCTTCTTGAGCATCCTCCACTCAAGCAATGTATGATAGAGATGACAAAATTAATTAAAAGAGAGCTGGCAGCAAAGTCAGAGGCTATAAAATCCAGACATCTTTTTGTATAATCACATAATAATAATAATGAAGGGAGAAATAGCAAATAAATTTGTCTGGCACTAAGATATAATGTGCAAATATTCAGAAGAGCAGTGGATGTTTAAAGCTCATCTACAGAGAGAGATTAACATTTATTTTTTTGATGTGTGCACTGCCTAATTTCTTCTTGAAACTATCCACTTACTTTTAAAATTGGCCAATCTTCTAGCATTCAATACTACCTCCACACAATAAGCAATCAACAAAACTCTTTGTATTTTTATTCTCTTTTTGCATATAGCTGTCTCTATGAAAAATCCTGTTAAGCAGTACCATAAAATGACATCCATAGTAATATAGACAAGTTCTGTGCCCAGCAGACAGTTTTTGCAGGCTCTACACATTTCCCCCCCTGAATATTAAGCTGACATCCTGACATCAATACCTTGCTTCTCATTCTTAAACAGTTGTCAGACAGAAAAGAATAGATATGGTACCCTTTATCTGATTGCTGTCCTTACCAGAAACTTGTACTAGAAGCTTGTATTTACTCATATCACAAATGGAAAAAAAAAAAAGAAAAAAAAGAAAAAAAAAGAAAAAGAAAAAAAAAAAAAAACAACACCCAAACAGAAAGATGTTAAAGATGTTACATTCCTTGCACACAGTGAACCCAGATTTCCTCCAGCATATCGATGAAGAAGCAGGGGTGCACACTGCAGCTATGCAGCTGATTGAAAAACAGTGTCCGCTCACAGTGCACCAGAACATGGTTCCTCGAGCTGTGCTGCACAGCCTTTGTTTTTCTGCTAACTGAAATGAAATCTGAGGCTTAATAATCTGTCTCAAACAGGCTAGTCTTATATAGTGACAGGTCAAATTAAAGGCTCATGGGGAAATTTTCCATTGCCAAAAGCCTCACACTATTTTCCAGGAACAGTCAGCTCTTTGACTTCCACTAGAATTTTGTAATAAATTCATTCTTTGCACTGGAGTATTTACTTACTGCATTTTAATTTTCTACCTTAGGCAGACCCAGCAAAACATTCAATGAATACACACCTGCATATCACTGAGGCAACATCTGATTAATAACTTGGAGCCTAAACCTTAAAGAACCCTTGGAAATGTCAAACCTCTGACAACAGCAATGATTCTAATTTCCATGACTGGTAAATCTGTGTTTTTATACTGTTTGTAAAAGGAAAGGGTATGAATATGTGAGAATAAAAACTGCACATTAAAATTTTACTCAATTTCAATTTGTGGTATTTTACACATTAATAATACGTTTTCATCACATTTTGGGGCACTAGCTATTTTCTTGTAAAGAAATGTAAATAGTGCAAAGACATTCTTTGACAAAAACCCTACTTTTGACATTAATTTCACAATCCCTCATGTTTGTGAAGAAGTAATTACAAATATGGCGACATTTTGCCATTACTTCATACTAATTCAGTTAATTCATCACACATTGGCTCAATAACCTCCCTAGCTTTCAGCCATCTTTTATTTCCCAGTGACACATCAGCTTTGAAGTTCATTTAGTCTAAAACTAAGTTGTCTTGGGAAACAAAGTGTTGAAGTGATAATCATTTATTTAGCCTTTATACAGTAATTTCACTTTGAGGATCCTAGAATAGCTTAGCAAACTTAAAAAATTCAACTTCATAATATCCTGACTAACACAGTTTATCCATTTCTGCTGTACAGGTGGAAAAACTGCAGTGTGGGGAAATTAAGTGGGAAGATTCATCAAAAGATTCCTATGCCCAGTAGAAGCTGCCTGTCACGTCCACTTACAGAATGACAACAACAACAACAACAAAATTTCTCTGAACAGAATAAGAGAATGATTGTGCTAGGAAGGCAACTCTGGAGGTCACCTGGTCCAACTCCTTGCTCAAGCAGGGCCACTCTGAACAGGTTGCATGGGGACATATCCAAGCAGCTTTTGAAGACCTCCAAGGAGGAGACCCTATAACCTGCCAATAGGAGACCCTATAACGTGCCAATGCTCTGCCACGTGCACAGCACAGAAGTACTGCCTGATGATCAAACAGAACATCCTGCAATCCAGTTTGTACCCATTGTCTCTTGTCCTGGCACGGGGCACCATTGAAAAAAGCCTGGCTCCATCCTCTCAGCACCCTCCCTTCAGGTATTTATAGACATTGCTGAGACTCCCAGAGCCCCCTCTTCTCCAGGGTGAACAGCCCCAGCTCTCTCTGCCTCTCTTCATAGGAGAGATGCTCCAGTCCCTTCATCATCTTTGAAGCCCAGTGTTGGACTTTCTCCATAATGTCCAGATCTCCTGTACTGGGGAGCCCAGAAATGATCTGAGCAAAAGTAGTGAAGCACATCAAAGCTCAGGGCCTTACTTAATAGGCTGGCAAAAAGCAAGCATTTCTCCAGCTTCTGTCCATTTGTGGCCTGAGCCCACACCCACAAATTCAGGAAAAATTATTATGAGAATGGATGATGTGGAGAAATTTTACTGTGGAGCCTTCCAAGTCTATGAGCAGTACTCTTGACACACGTGATGAGGAGTACCAAGGGTCTGGTGTGCTGTGGAAAAGCAGAGCTGCTCATGGCTTACTGAAAGCCTGCTGTGGTCTGCAGGCACTGCTTCCAGCATGGCATCCATCACCCAACATCTGCATAGGATGAGGTAGGGGACATGGGAAGGTAGGACATCTGTGTGTCTTCAGAGGGAGAATTAGGGACAGAAAGCAAATATTGGGTTCCAAAGATGGAGAGAGAGAGCAGGAAGAAACCTGCATGCCCTACCTCCTTGCAACTTCCTCACCTCCCTTGCAGCCGCCCCACAGGTGCTGAGGCCTTCCCACATCCCTTCATGGTGTCACTGTCACAGCCGTGAAACCAAGTTCAAAAGGTTCAATGGTACCCTAAAGAACAGATTAGTGTTCATTCAAATGAAAAGATGATGGAGTTTCCATTGCTAGAAATCTTCAAAACCTGACTGAATAATGTCCTGGGCAACCTGCTCTAGGTGGCCCGGCTTGAGCAGCAGGACTGTAATAGATAACCTCCATAGATCCCTTCCAAGATCAGCCATTCTGTGACTCTGAAGTTTTGTCCTATGAAATATGAGAAAAAGGTAACAGAGACATAGCTGAGTATATTTACAGTAGACATATTTAGTGCAAAGGTTATAAAAGACAAGTTTGTGTGTGTGCACATACGCATGAAACCACTCTATTCTACAGCTGTAATTCAACCCAGAAAGGGAACAGAAGACAAAAGCAGAAAAGGAATTTCTCCCTAGCAAAAGAAGAGGGAAGGTGCATCTCCAGAGAGCCCCTCAGAAGGAAGGAAACCTTGAGCAGGGAAAGCAAAGTTGCAAACCTCTTACCTCCTAAAAGTGAGTTATACAGGTAGTGTAACATGCTGCTGAGTTGCCCACTTGGCTCCAACAGCCCAATAAAGCTTCACAGAGGTACCACTCTGTAAGGCAACACATTGTTAAGGAAACCCCTTAGTTCAACTGACATTGCAAGGCATCTCAGAGAAGCCCTAAGCAATAAGGAAGTCAGAAGAGTATTATCTAAAGGTGTGAGAGTTTCTAATTTTTTAAACAACATTCTGTATTTTGTTAAGCTAACTTCAAACCAAAGAAAGCAGACAGAGTAAAAATGCTCTAAAAGCAAACATGGTGAGAGCAGAGCACATACCTTCTGCACAAATAATGCAGCCAGTTATTATAAAGCCTTTCAAACCAGGAGTTGATGTACTTCCCAACAAGCTGCAAGAACCAGTTTGAGAGCTGGTATCATCTAGTGTCATGGCACTTCAATGTGTACCACCTAGTGAGTCTTCCACAGGCAGAACAGTGAGTAGAGACTTCACAACTTGAAAAAAAAATCGTACTCTGCTTTTATAAAAACACATATATCCTAAACGACAGTGAAGGACTAAGCACCGGAAAGGTACTTTATTGTAATGGCATTTTGAAACAAACTTGTGCTTGTTTTATATCGTGCCCTTTGCATTAGTCACACCTTTCACAGTGCCTCTTAAGTGAATGACTTTAAACTGCCATCAGCAGTGGAAAATGAATGTCTCAAGGGCAAAAACCATCCCCTAGTGCATCCCATTCCTTGCTACCTCTTTCATTTGCAGCCTTTGGCTTCTGTCCCTTAATATGTGTTTCTTTCATAGTCTCTGCCTCAGAAGTCTACAAGCTGAACAGCCCTGTACCAGACACAGCTGTAATTGCTGCTTTCCTGCATCATTCCAACTGGCAGAGACTTAACAAAATCTCCACAAAGGCAACAGGAGTCAAGATCTACTGTTAATACAACTCTCAGCAGGGAACTGTTGGTAAAGCAACTCCCCTGAGACCCACTGAATAAATTCCCATTGAAGCTAATTTAAATAGAAAGAATAAATAGCCCCACCTATACTTCACTTAAAAGTTTCTGAGGTACCTTATCCAACATGTCAATGTCTCCAACATTATATTGTTACAGATCTAGGAAAGCCTAGATATATAATGTTCATAGGAAGTTAAAATATTTGTTATATGTTTTCAAAAGACAAGAAACCAAAATTTTCCTTTAATTTAACTCTTCATTTTTGGTCTGCTTACTCTTTCTCAGGTTTCAGTGTTCCCCTGGGAAACATTTTCACAGTTGAAAGCATGCTGTGTCATCTGTTATTCCCCATTTCAGAATCTTTGACTCTAGAGCAGGAACACACATTAATCATTCATTACTGTATAAATACATGAAAAATTAATAGCCCAGCTAGAATTCCAAGGCATCCAGTTAATGAGCTGCGACTCAAACGTAGGAGCATCATGTCACTACTACTCGATATATATAAAATAGCATTCAGAAAGCTTCATCAAATGAGACCTACTACTACAAATTCAGGACATTAGATCCAAAAAAAGTATCCAAAAAATAAATTAGGCATTTACTTTGGAAGAGGGGAAAAATAATCTTTTTTATTTCCTTAATAGTGAATTTATTTCAGAAGATTGAAAATTAAATCTTAGACTTTCAAAGTTTAAAACTGAATAAGCAAATGCAATAAAATCCTTGGTAAACTTGTTCCAAGTTTTAATTAATTTAAAAAAATAAACTACTAACTAAGTGTGAAAATGTAGGACAATTTTCAATATTTTTGGAAACTCTTCACCAATGTCAATTAAAACCAGGTTTAGTGGTTCCAGAACAAGTTAATATGACAAATCCCACCACCACAAGCACTGATAATGAAAAAAATAGCAAAAGGGAAGACTCAAATTATGTATTTTTTTTTTGTTCTCTTGCTCTGAATTGTAATCTGCCTTCACAATCAGAATTGTATGTAATTGCAGTTACACAGAATGAGAGGAGCGATACAACCATGCCTATTTCCAAGATTGCTGCAATCATCGTATTTATCATAGATTGACCAGAAAGTCTGTGGCGATGCCAACTTTATCTGAATGACACTTTGAAGCACCTACAGGCAGACCTCGAAGTAGTTCCGTCTTAGAATCAGCATTTTTGCTGTCATCAGTGGTAGCTGAAAATCTTTTTTTATTGATGTTAAATCACATCATGTGATTAAATCACATCATGATGTGATTTAACATCAAGGTGATGTTAAATCACCTTGTACCGCATTTCTGACCAGCCATCAAGAAGCAGAGTAATGGAAGAGCTGAAAATCAGTAGTAAAACCATGCTGAATGGTTGTCTTTGCAAAGGAGAGGGCAAGTAGGTGAGAAGAGTTTGCAAAGAACTTAGCGTCATCATGCTACCATGATAAAACCCTCTGCCACAAAGCAATAGTTTCTAGAGAAGACATTAATTAATTTCCAGAAAAATTAAGATGTAAGATGTAGAGCTGGAATATATAAATAATCAGATGAAATAGTAATTCTCATTCTTACCATATTTTAAAAATGATTTTCCATATTACTTGGGGAGTAATGAACCATTTGCATCTACATTGTGCAAGAGTACAAGATGATTGGAAAAGAGCTCCTCTATGACCGCAAATGCTGTACAATTATGTATTATGTTTCTGTATTTCCTTAAACCAGAATGATGGTCCTAATGTATCCCAAACTCATTTATATTTTCCTCAGAGCGATTCATAAAGCTACAAAAAAAAAAAAAAAAAGACTGCTGCGGGCAGTCTTTTAACTACAAAACATGATGCAAGCTTTTACATACTTCAAAGGAAATTTGTCCACTCAAAAGCCAAAAAATTCCCCTCAGTACCAGTAAAATAAAGACTACAATATGAAGACAGCACCTTAATCTCCTTAACCAGACTGCAAAACCAGACCCCATTTCCTATTTTGCAATCATTCATGTTATCATAAGGCACATCCCTTTCAGCTAAACTTTCTCAAATCTAATCTCAGGTCAAAGCAATCCAGTTCTGAGAGCACAGGCATATGCAAATGTATGTATTTTACTGCTAACTGCCTGCACGTTTGTCACCCTGCCAAAGCAAAGTAAAGCAAAGAGATTGATCACCTGCAACATACATGAACTGAAGACTCTGCCCTGCCCTTCCTTGCTTTACAAAATCCTGGTCTCCTCAGGACTAAAATCCTGACATTGCCTGGCTCAGGATTGTATTTGAAAGCTAGTGGAGCAAGAACATCACCTGCAAAAAGTCAAGAGTGACAGCACATGCTGATTACAGCATAAACAAAGAAACTATCATACAGGCAAAGGTTGTCAGCAAATTGCTCTCACTAAAGCAGGTTTAACTTTGAGTCCCCATCATGCAACTCTCCCAAAACATACTGAGCATTTTCCTTCCACCCCTAATTCCTTCACCTTATAACCTCCAGCTCTGCAAGAAAAGACCAAAGTGTTTCAAGTTTTTAAATTGCCAAATTACACGATGACCCCTAAAATCCAATATAAACACCATGATTCAAATACAGCACATGCACTAAATGGGTAAATTGTATACCTCTTTATTTTTCAGAGGTATGCAATTTTTAAATCAAATTAACAGGTAGCACTGATGCAAAAGAATGCTTCCTTTAATGGTCTGAACCAAAAGGGGTATCATTAGCTATAAAGAATGAAGTGGCTCTTGAAACAGAAAGCGGCATAAAAAGTTGATACAAAAAAGAGCTGAGGAAGCCTGTCTTAGGCCAGAAACTGAGTAGAAGGAAGTCTTATTAACCATAATAACAACAGATCCATGATAACTTTATAATAAAAGTCCTAAGAATTACAAGTTTCCAGACAATGGGGACATCTGGCTTTTGTTTTCTCTAGTCAACACATGGTTTGTTCTGGATGATGATAAACGTAACCAAATTCCTTGCCACTGTCATATCCCTAGACAACAGAAACTAATGAAAAGGGAAACATTAAGCAGAATACTGGCAGGAGCAGGTGAGCACAAATTTAATTGGTATTAACAATGAAGGAAGGCTGAGAACAAAGTGAAAAAGAAGCCCATGACATGGTTAATATGAATGAAGAGATGCACTTGCTGTAAAACCAATGAAAAAAAGCACACAAAATGAACTCTGAATTTACAGCAATTGGTACCAGCTGAGAATCAAATGAACTGCTGCAGCATTCAACATGAAATTATCCCGTATAATAATGACTAATGGTTTTGCTATATATCATACACTGAGGCTAACCATTACATAACAATTTGAAGTCTATGAAAGTAAATCAGTGTCAATATTGAGCCGCCACAGGTCTCAGCATAATTCACTTCCACAAATTCACTCAGTTTAATTAATTCCTAATGTACTTAGCTGTAAAGCTTGTTTGAACTCATTGGTATTAAGCTACTGAATGTTGCAGGACTTTGTATCTTTGCGGGTTGTACCCTGCGATCTACAGACACTGTATTTCCTACAGCAAAAGAAAATAATATTCATTAAAAAAAAAAAAAAAAAAAAAAAAAAGGAGAAGGGGGAGTAGGGAAGACCAGTTCTTCTTGCATATGCACTGCATACTCGCCAAATGGAGATGCTGGAGATTTCAGGCACCTGATGTCTTGAGTTGAACTTCCCATACTCTTTGGAGATGTAGAATCAAGGTCTGACCCTGAGGTTCATGACGACTTTTTAATGGATTAAAATGGATTAAAATTCAGAACCCAAAACTTTGCTGAAAAACTGGATCTAGCACATGGAGGAAAAGGCAACAAAAGACTGTGGAGGTCTTTGAAAACAGTCTGGATTTCAGGTGTCATTCAAGTTAAATTCTCATGCAGTTTATAGTTGGGCCCGTATGATTCTCACAGAAAGAATATTTTTATCCCGATCAGAGAGTAATTCAGGTTGCAATGGATGTCCACAGGTTCAGCCTACTGCTCAAAGCTAATCAGACCAGCTTTCTCCAGTGAATTTTGAATACGTCAAAGGATAGAAACTGCATAGACTCTCTAGGCAACCTGCTCCACTCCTTAATTGCCCTCATGATGAAGCATATTTGTTTCCCATGTCTGTCTTTCTTTTCCAGTCTGAACCTCCCCTTCTTCAGTTTACAATCTTAACCTCTCACTCACCTCTCCTCCAGACCAAATAAGTCCAGTCCCCCTTATAGCTAAATGTGTTTACACAACTATTTAACCTTGCATAAACCTAGCCCTTGTTTAACATTTACCAGTGTACAAAAATTAGTCTTTTCTTTCATCTTCATAATAAAAACTTTCGGACTTTTATAGTCAGAAAAAATTATTGCCATATCTTCAAATTCCTTGTAATGGAACCAGAATGTTTTTATATTCAGACATTCCAACTGAGAGCACAACTATTTTTTCTTTCAATACCAATGCTATAACAGTAATATGCATTAAAGAGGGAAAGAGGAACAAATTCATTCCTTCCTCACCTTTTCAAAGGCACTGTGTTAGCAACACACAAATCTGGGTACGGCCTGTACTCCAAACAGAAATTGCAGCATTTATTTCAAGTTCATGTGTAACTAACTTCATATCTTCCTAAAGCCTCTCACAACTTTCTCCATTTCCTCAGCACAAAACACGGGAGTTCAACAGCAGATAACCAAGAAAAATGGGAGGCAAGTACCAATTCTGTAAAGCCTGTCTGGTATCTACGTAAAATTATACACTGTAGATATAAAGGCTGTTAAAGCACGCAATGCAGGACCTCAAAAGTGAGTACTGTCCTTCCAGAAATAATTTAATAATCCTACTTAGTGTACGGCAACTAATAGTCTTACTCATCTAGTGTGGTTGTACAGCAGTCTCCTCTTTTTCTCCCTTGTCTCACTGGACATTGTTCATATTCTTAATACGATTTATTCTTGTACTGCTTTCCCCTCACCCCCCTCCTTCTCCCCCCATAGAAACCCTATAAAATGAAGGGCAGATAGAACGGGATTGACATAGTAACCCAGCAAAATGTGCTCAGAAGGGTTTTTCATATGCGTCTCCCATGCTTGCTTTTCACAAAACAATCATAATATCAGTGTATTTTAGACATAAGTACCTAGGAGGACATTAACATCTTCATCTGCTGAAAAGATCTTGACAAAGAACAAACAAATGCTTGAGTAGAGCCCCTCAATTTTGCCTAGAGAACACTGAATTGGCAAGTATGATTTTAGATGGCAGGAGATATTGGAACTCATTGTGATACATAATCGTTAACTAAACAAACAACAAAACAAACAAAAACAACCAGGAGAGAACTGTCAAACTTATTCTATTAGGCATATTATGTAAGTAATACAATTATTACTCTATGGTTTCTATTAATATAATTAACTCTGCGGTTTTATATACAGAGTCTTATATACATTCATCAAATTGGCATTTTGATTGGTGAAAATTAAATTTGACTACCTTTGGGAAGTGACAATGCCATACCTAAATTTTTCTGATTGATATTCTGTAAATATATGGCAGGAGACTGGTGCTATTCGTATATAAAAAGCCTACCCTTCTTTATTCAGTAGAACAATTAATTAGTATGTCATTGACATTTTCTACAGAGAGAAACAGTGAAGTATTTAAAAGAAACACAGAAAACTAAAAATATACCATGCTGAACGAATAAAAAAAAAAGAGGCTCATTTATTTTTAATTAAATTGTTCCCGTTACATAAGCTTTGAAACAGTTTCCATTTTCACAAGCCTTTCAGAAAAAGTGTTGAGTTGCTTTATAAAATCCTCATTTATGTGATAGCAATAGTGTTTTTTTTGTAAACAACATCTTTCAGAAATATTAAAATTCTGGTCAAAAATTACCATTGACATCTGTATAGAAATAATTGTGATGTACAAAAGAAGAAAATTAGCACTGAACAGAAGAGTAACCACTTCTTTACCAAAAAGCAGTGAGCTCCAAGTTGGTTTCAGTTTGGCATTCTGAATACTGAAGCTGAATTAGTCACTGAAGTACAGTCTCACTCCTTGAGCACTGACTAAGTTCCACAGGAACAGAAAATGAAATAACAGTTTCAACCTCTACTTTATAGAATAATGTGTTTCAAGCACACATATCTTATTGCACTAAGTGTACAAAGGTTTGATGAAACTTTTTGGATGAGAAAGTGATGAACGGAGTAGCAAAAATAAGAAGGATAGGCAGCCATACCAAGACATCCAGATTGCTTAGGAATTTCAGCCGTTCAACTCTTTAAGCAGTTGACTGAAGTCCTAAATTATATGCACAAGCTAACACATCCAGGGACAAGGAACTGAAGTGAGACATGTGGAACAGTTCTGGAAAAATGTCTTCTCCAGGTAGCAGCAGCAGAGGAACCCAACAGGAGCCTCCGACAAAATGGCAGCAGTGCATATACATTGGGAAGAGTGATCTACAGTTGCAGATGGGCCCACAGAGATCAGGGCTGAAACACTTATTCTGATGGATGCAACAGAGAGTCACAAACCATAACCAGGAAAAAAAGAGAGGCAGAGCTGGTCTGCAAGACTCAGGCACTGAGACTGCATTAGCCGACAAAATGAAGACTGAAACAACCCAAATGCAAAGAGAGAACAACAGGTATGGAAAGGGCTCTTCAGGTTAATGGTAAAAGACAGTAACAAGAGGCAAAAGTTGACACTGAAGTCTGACAAATTCAAACAGAAAGAGAGAAGGTATTCACATTCAGCTGGAAAATAAGAACAAAAGCACAGAACAAGTATGGCAGCTCGTAAGGATGTCCAGGGTGAATATGCTTCTGCCACAAACATCTCAGTCATGCATGTCAGGGCCAGGGAACCGTCTGTCTAAACAGCATGCAATGTATAGGAGATCAAAATCCTAGGTCTAAAGGTGCCTTCAGGCTTCACGTTGTGCATAAAAGAAGAGCACTGTACACGTCATTCCAGAGCACAGGTAATTGTGTTGGTTGTGGAGAGCACGGGTTTGGTTGCAGACTGCCAGGACACCCAGGCCATGCAGTAATAGCAACTTGCCATAGGCAGCACAATGTCAACAAATCAAGTCACTCCGGGGACTTTACATGCTCTGACACACTGCTGCCCTTAGCCAAGTCCACCTACAGTATATTTTTTGAGACACCCCTCCATCTTTCTGGTATTTTGGAAACTATCTTTGAGCCTGTTTTCAGTTCATTGCGTGCCACGTAACTACTGTTAGGGTGATGTCTTGAAACACTGCTCATTCCAGGTAAAAGTTTTATAGAAATATTATAATAAATGGGGTCACTTTACCACTTTTTTTTTTTTTGAAAGAGGAGAATAGTCATAGTTCTAAGGTTTTTAGTACTACCGATATCAAAAATCTTATTCTACCAAAACAGTTTAACACCGACAGACTAAAAACATCCTCAGACAACTTTGAAAAACAGTTGACTATATGACTATCATAAGACTTAAGCAGCTTTAAAATCACTGATCTGTAGTCTGCATAGAAAAATGTCCTGTTTCTTTATTTTACTGACAGAGTAAATTTCAGGAACTGACAACTGCCTGACTATCTCTTCTACAGGAAGACTTGTTCTTACTCAACTTTCAGTATTTATTTTAAGTGTTAGGTCTCATTACACTAGTATTAATACCTTAGGTACTGAAGATCAAGAGGATATTCTTGCCATGCAGCTGATGGCTTTGTGTTTTTGTTTTATTTTTTGTGTTTTAGTTTGGTTTGGTTTCTCTTCTCCAAAATTTAGAGGCATCAAAAGAAAATCATTTCCATTTCAGAACATCAAACAATAACCTCCAAGCTCCAGCACGTGGCTGGGTTCCCTGTTCCCAGGCTCCTGAGCTCCCCACAGTTCCTTCCTCAGGCCGACCCTGGTACAGCTTTCTTTCAGTATTAACAGAAAGAAAACTCAGCATTCAACACAATAAAGCACTATAAAATCTGGTATCTTGGCAAAGATTTTTCATAACAATTCTATTTGTCAACCAACACCTGATATCATCCTTACTACCAGAGAGCATCAGATACTTACAGGTGTATTTAAAAAAACAAAACAAAACAAACAAACAAACAAACAAAAACACAACACCTTTCACACAACCTAGCTTTCCCTCTCTTCAAATGATTCACCTTCTTTGAGTGTAACTGAGTTACATTTTGCTGGGGAATTAACCCACACAGCAGCAGCAGTTTTCCAGCTCTCCTCACTCCAAATTCATGGTTGTATCCCTTAGATCACTATTCCATTCACAGCCATTACAAATAACATCATCTTGATCTCCAAATAAAAAGCTGTCATCAGATAAAAATGTAGGCGGAGTACAATACAAATAATATCTAATATTTTAATATAAACATTTAATATTTAGTATTTTGTAGACATACTTCTCCATAGAAGCTGACAGAATAATAAAGTAACAAATAAGATCTTCATTTACCATGTTTCCTTTCTGGGAAAAAAAAAAAAAAAAAAAAAAAAAAAAAAAAAAAAAAAGAGTTTTCACAATCTCAGCCACTTTCTAGCAAAGAGAACAAATAAAAAAAAATCTCAAACAACCCAAGATAATAATAATAATAATAATAAAAAACACACACACGTAAGCAGCACACAAAATCGGATATAAGAAATCCTACTGCTAAAAAGCCTGTTCCAAAGCAAATCATCCTGGTTTTCTTACAGCTTTCGCAAGACTGTATCTGCATACAGATTGAAGGGAAGTGGCATCATTTCTATAGCAGCGTCCCGCTGAACATTAATCACCATTACCCACTTAGATACTACAATATTTAAGACTGATTGCTGCTCCACAACTGCTCCACAGCTCTCTCAAGCATGCTTGCCCTCAATGCTACCGCCTTCCTCACCAGTCTGGCACAAAGCAGCTAAAGGAAAACATTCAGTTTTCATGCCTATAAAGGAAATACACCTCAAATGTCAGAAGGCAAGAGAAGAGGCAAATAATTTTAGAAGTATCACTTCTCAACAGCAATTGAGCTAATAAATCGTTCTTCAGTATTTTTCTTGCATTTATTCATTAACATAAATATACTAAAAACCAACAACAATAAAAACATGATCTGATTGGAACTGAGCTAACCAATTAGTCTATCCTGTTTATTGTTATCATGTTGGATTTCTATTTGGGTCTCTCTTTCTCTCGCTCTCTCTTTTTCCTTTCTTCTTCTTAAGAGCATAAATAATTGCTTTTCCAAGGAGATGGGAGATGTTTGTATCTGTTCAACATCAGTTTGAAATATCACAAGCTTTTAACAGGGAACTTTTAAAGCAGGTTTTTTTTTTTTTTTAAATTTCAGAAATGCAAGCATTTTCCTTTTAGCTGCATAGTCGCTTGTGTCTTGAACATCATTAAACAAAACCAGTAATCAAGCATGTCTAAATGCATGAAAATTTCCTTATTACTGCATCTGGCAGTCCTTTTAAGTGCTAAATGCCAGAGTTCATATATTTTGCATATCTTGCAAGGTCAGGCATTTCTTCCTTAATTAGTCAATTTTGAAGAATGACATGAACAAGTACAAATTGCACACAAACTACTCCTAATATAGCAATCTGGTGATAACAAAATGTGTTTTCTTTGTATGTAGCTTAGTTGATAATGGATTGTTTCAGCGCTTTTCCTTATAGCTGAAACATCTCAGTGTTTATGATTAACACATTCATCATTACTTAGTAAAATGGGGGAATCTACAGCCCATGTCTGCCTTGCTATGAGTAGGCAATACACATCTGTATTCAGGATATCTGCACTGGTATGTAAGTTAATGATCAACTTCCCGGGATACTGGGAGTCCTACTTGGCCCTCACCTAAGGGCTGGAGAACTTTTTTCTATGAAATAGAAGAACAGAGAACGAGTTGCATGGAAAATTAAAAATTGATCATCCCCCATATTTCCCAGTTCTACATAAATGTATTTGCTCTTTTAACTTCTGTATTCACAGTGGATTCAGAATTAACTGAATCTTTTTTCTACATCTGTGACCTTCTGTTGCTTTATTTCCCAGCACTGGGAAATTTTAAAAGCTATCAATGGGTGTTTTACAAGATGTGTCTTGAGGCTGCAGTCAGAAATTCTGCTAAATACTTGGCCATGGGTGACAGAAGAAACAACATTTGTCAGAAGAAACTGAGAAAGAAGAGTCTGAGACTTTATCAGAAGAGACTGAGAAACCATAGTCTGGCAGTTAAGTGAGGACTGAATGATATCTGCAGCTAACTTACACTAATAGATGCCGTGATTATCTATTCTCCCATTAACACTTTCAAGAAAGGACTGAATTTAACGTTCCCTAAATGGTTCTGTTATCATTCAGTATTTCATTTACATATGAGATTTTTGGCAATACTTCTAAGCAGCAAGAAATTTTTTATTCTTCTTACAAACACAACTGAATTTATCAACAATTTATTTATTGTTTCAAAATGGTACCTTGTTTTATGAGGAAATAAACTTATTAGCTTGACCCCATCACCCAGCTTTATAAAGCCTTTGTATTGGCTCTAGGGAGGCTTCTGAATTGCTCCACCATTGTGGAGATTTAAGAACATGGGACACTATCAACTGAAGAGTAGGAAAAATTCCTGGGATGCTTCTGCTCTGTATTCTCCCCCTAGAATCAGCTTCCTTCATTGCTCCTTAAAAGGTTCATAAGAACACTAACATACAGACAATTTGCAGTTTAAAAAAAAAAAAAAAAAAAAAAAAAAGGCATTTTGTATAATCTCCTGTAAAGCACGATATACTAGAAGATTGAGACTTTTTTTTGTCTGTTTAAATTAACATAATAACACAGTCCCTTTCTGATCAAATATATTCCAGTCTTCATTGTGTTTTACTAAATTCAAATGTTAAATATTTGTCTGTTCTAAAAGCTTGTTTTCTAACCCAAATATTCCCTTTAAACAAGCTATAATTCAATTGTAAAATTAAATTTGAAAGGTATTTTGCACATTTCCCCCTCCTCTTCTGGAACAGAACCTCTGAAAGACAGGTTTGCAGAAATCCACCTCAAAATCTTTTTTACTAACAGGTCCATTAAAAAAAAATAAAAATTACAAATTGTTTTATTTTGCTCTTTCTTATTTTGCTACTCTCTACATCCTTCCCTCAAACCATGAACTATTTCTTCTCTGTTTTTCTGATTTTAGTCTTGTCTTTTCTTCCCCTCTTTCACTCTTCAGGAGAAAGCACCTCACCAAAATCTCTTCCAAGAACCTGGAACTCATGTCAGAGAATAAAGGCACTCTTAAAGTATTCGCCAGCCGTGTTTTTACATGCTGGGACTGTGCAGAGTCCTCCCTTCAACAAAAGGAAATCATCTACTAAGCCAGCTATCCTACGGCAGAATTCAGTAATATAGATCCCTCCTGTCACTGAGAGCTACTAAAATTGGACAGCAATGCATACTATTGAATTTTGAAATAAAATGGAGCCACCAAGGGGCTAGTAATTGATTGCTGAAGCAGAAACTATTACGTTGACTAGAGTATGCACAAGGTCTCCAAAGAGCATGAAAGGGGGAGCAGCTGGGAGCCGGAGAGCTTCCCTTTCACCAGGGTGCAGTATCTGAATACCTGCAGCCATGGGGAGCTCGCAAATCTCCAACACCAGTCAGGCTGGAGGTGAAATGGTCTATTAAAAAAAAAATAAAGACCTGACCTGAACTTTTAACCATAGAATTTAAATTTAGGTAAATTGAGTTCGTTCTTCATTAAGGCAAGGGAGAAGACTGCAAGCAGCTTAGAGGGCACAATTTAGGTGCCAATAGTTGAACTGTGATATCTTATTTCTTCCAAAAAATAAGGTATGTAAAAATTACAGCAGACTCAGCTCTAGATTATCGAATACCACTTACTTCTGTAAATAATAAAAATAAATATAATTAATACCCTTCTTTCCCCAGGAATCATTCTTTCAGAGATTACTTTTCCTCACAAATATGTCCTGGGTTGTTAAAAGTTTTATTTTTGTTTGTTGGCTTCTCTTTTTATTTTAAACTGAAAATAACCTATGTGAAAATAGACAATATCATACTGGCTAAACAAACCATTCATTGAGAAACCATCCCACACATAAATAATAATAACAAAATCATAAAAATAATAATAAACATTCAAAACCAATGCTTTCAAGACTTCTTTCCCCCGTTCTGCATTTTCTTCATTCTTCCTCCCACCCCTTCCTTATTGAAAGCAACGCTTAGCATAAAGCACAAAGAAATTATTCCTGTGTAAGTATTCCTTACCTTCATATTTGAAGAGTGTGGCAATACAGTACTTTCATCCAGCCCCTTGGGGTTATAGATCTCTTAAATTACCACATTCTCAACACAAAAATTTGGGCATCTGAAGAGAACTGTTGCATTTCCCTTCCCACCCTCCCACTTCCTTGCCTGAAATTCAAGTCACACTTCAGCAATTCTTCTAATGACACTTTCAGAACATTTATATCAGAGGAGTTCATAAATCTCCTCATCAAACATCCTACAGCATTCACGACACTCTGGGTGCTCAGCCAGCACCGAGCACAAAGGCACCAAACCAGTGTGCTGATGGTGGATGAGATCCATACCCACATCTGCTGTGTCTGGATTAACTCTGCATCTTCTCAAAGCCCATTCTCAGGCCATTTCAGGCACAGAATAAAACACAACTTTCTATGCCCACTGTGTAACTACAGCATGCTTACCCCAAGCGCAATATCATCAAACAAGGTCAGGAGAAAAAGGTCAGGAGTTTGTTATTCACAAGCAGGAGATGCTTGAGAGCTGTAAGGAGTTGCAATCACTTTTGCTATAATCTCTCTCCCCAGCCATGTCCCAGCCCTGTACTTCACACTCAGATGAGAGAAAGGCTTAGTGTTCCCCTGTTCAAAATAACACCTTCCTGCAGAAGTTAATGTCTGATGGGAGTGGATGTTGATTTTACAACCACCCTTGGAAATACGTTGGGAGGACAACATGCCTGATGGCTGTAAAGCACACAGTTCTGGATACTACATTGGAGCATCTCATTTTGCTGCCTTTTAGCTGTGAAGCCACTTCTCTAATTCGAGTGACGGGCTGCAGAGCCAGCAAGTGTGCTCAGGCCAGGTGGGGTGCAACCAGCCACTGGTCCTGAGCCTGGGCTTCAGGTACCACCCTGAAATAGCTGAAGAAGGGACATGGAGGTCAAATGCAATGACCACCCATCTGAATGTAAATCACGCTGTGATGGCTTACCAAAAACCTTTAGCCTGAATCACTGCTTCCAGTCTTTTTCATTTAGGGTCTGAAGGGAGGAGAGGATTAACTCCTCCTTAGCTAGGCTTACAGCCCTCTGTCCTTCAGGGTCTGCTCCACGGGGATCAAAACACAACAAACAGGAGGGGGGCATGCGATTACTAATCACTTTGGAGGCTTCATCAAGAATGGACTCTATGGTTATTGTCTTTACTGACTTCAGCCTCACACCACTGATGGCACAGAGATCAGCGACTGTTCATGCAACTATCCCCCATGTTTTATTTGACTTCATCCAGCACCAGTACCTAAGGGCTCCAGTGACCACACTTTCAGGTAGGAAAAAATGCTTTGATCACCAACCCTGAGCCTTTCTTATAATTAGCTATTCCTTCTTTGAACTCCAGCGAGGTCCTACCTTTACCCCATCAGATGTCTTGCAGAGGCCATAACTCAGAAACCAAGACGTAGCTGGCTCTTATGGATGCACTGAAGAGATGGTGCATTACAGCCAGCAATCCTCTTGCCAAGCAGGCAACTTGAATATCATAATCGTTTGGTTATATTTATTTCCTTTGGGAGGCGTTCGTTTAGTCAAAATTATATAGGTTTTAAATGTGCGCGCTCAATGAGAAAGAAGGGTGTTGTACCACACTGCCAAAATGCAATTCCCTTTCTCTAATCTATTTGGAAAATATTTAACTTCATTTCAACATGCAATTAGATTAGGTTCTTATTGGACTATTAAAATCTTCACAATAATCATCCATCTAAAGCTATTCCACAGCTTGAATTACTGGTATTTTCTATTTTTAAATAATGTATTTGGTAAGAACCCAAATAGCTTTTAATTTTTTTTTATGTAGCTGCCAAATCATAATACAGTAGGTCAGAGAGTGCCTGAAGCAAAATAAAATCCATGATATATATGCTACTATTCTTTCCTTTTTATTTTATTTTTTATTTTTTTCCCCCTCCTGCAGGCCTGGGTAATGAATAGGCACAAGCAGGTTCACATGCAGTTCTGCATCACAGAATTTAGTCAGAATTAGTTCATTGAAATAATTAATTTTTTGCCATACTCATATTGATTAATGAAGAAAGGATGGGTAAAATATCTAAACTAGACTAGACAAGACAAAAAGAAGACCGACTTTCTGTACATTTTTGCATGGGAAAAAATAGCTACTTTCTAAACCGTGTTTAAACATATTTTAACATTACTATAGACTTGCAAACTACTTCAACATACAAATTTATGCATACTTGTGCTCAATGTTATTTTTCTTTAGCATTTATTAGGTGTCATTAGTAACAATTGCTAACTCAAACAATGCTAGTACGTATAACAAGGAGGAGAAAGCAGAATGCAAACACCTATTTTTGCATTGCTGCCTTGAAGAAGTCATCATACAAGAACACAAGTCTTCTTGTGTACTTATTTTTTTGTTGTTGTTTTCAGCTCTGTTTTCTCTCCCTCCAGATGTTGTCTTAGATGTAGTTTTCAAGTAAAGTTGCTTCTTACTGCTCCAATCTCCAGTCAGAAAAAAAATAGAAAAATAAAGCCACAAGGCACCCAGTGACTACCACAGCATAAACATCATCATCTACTTGATAGAATGTGCCAAAACTTAAGCTCCAAAGTTTCACGTGTGGGTGTGCATATGAGAAAGGTCATGAACATGAAAGGAAAATCAGAAGGTAATTCTGTATTCAACAGAATTCTTCATTCTTTTTGTAGGGAATAGGCAGTTCTACTCCAGTGTTTAGGATAGAAAAGTATAAATTTTCCAAATTTATTGTACACACTGAACCATTTCCTAAACACGACCCCCATTCCCAACTGATTTAACGTTCACTTTTAAAATGATAAATATATTCATCAAAATGAAATAAGTCCTTATAAGATTTAGAGAATGTTCAAAGACGGTCGCTGCTACAGACTTCACTATTGTTAATTTTGCATGGGAGACATAGATTCAATGCCAGGCAGATAACAAGAAGTAAAACCAAAATGCACTCTGGCTGTGCAGTGCATTGAACATTTTGAGATGTATATCAAAAACTGAGAACTACAAAAGGTGGTGTTAAGCATAAAATCTTTTTATGCATAACAACAAAATTTATGCATAAACCAATGAGTGTCTAATTATTAATATTACGCCATTTTACTATACATTTATAAGATGGTAACGTCAAATAACTACCCAAGAAAAGTGCTGAAGCTGGTGTGTCCTTCAGCATAAGATGCAAAATATAACCTGATACATAAAACCAAGACGGACTACACTTCCAGATGATTCACTTGCAAACTTAGTTTTCAAACCGTCAACTTAAGTTGACAGAAATAACACAAACAGTCTTATGTTACGCAAGTGAAATCATCATACACCAATAGAATGAGGACTATGTAAAACTTAATGTAGTAGAAGATAACATACTAAAATTCCTGCCAAAGCCAATGAGATTTAGGATCCTCAGTGATTTAGACATTTACAACATTTAGTGAGATTTATTTATTACCTACAACACTATTATCAGAGCTATTCAATTTTTAAAGCAATATAATTCATCTGCAAAGTAACAATAAAATGGTTGAAAACTGAAGAGGAAAAGCAGAAAACTGACATATCCCTCAAGAGTATTTCTACATGAAAAAAATAAGCTAAAAATTAAATTACGTTTTCTTTCCAAAATCCAGACACTCATCATGCATTCTGCTCCTTGCAACTTCCTTGGAACACAACAACAGCCACTAGACATAAACCAATTTTACAAAAAGTTTATTCAACAGTGCTCAACAGACAGTAACGGATTGGCTCATCAGTTTTGGTTCTAGAGAATGTAAGATAACGTTTTTAATTCTTGTTTTCATCTAAAATATAAACAACTGAAAAAAATAATCAAATTTTTAGTAGACTCATCAATCTGCTTTTGTAAAATGTCATTTTCCAGCCTGACAGTGCTCTCTTTCACACTGTTACACAAGTAAGTGTAATGATCAAAGAAAAAAACAATGCCAAATCAGAACCATTGTTATCTGAAATTTATTAGCTTTGCAAAAGAAGTGGATTCTTAAAAAAATTACATAAACCACACTGAAAAAGGTACTGGCTTTCAGCCTTCTTGGGCATAGGAGCACAGTGATGAAAATATTAGCAATATGCAGTCTGAAATCAGCATTAGAAATTAGACAGAGTTAAGAAAAAAAGCAGAGACGATTTAAAACATGTATTGCAACTGTTTTGGACTGCATCAGTAATGCATCTGAACACAGACATTTGTGATTTCCAGTTAGCTTTCAGGTCAGATCTTAAGTTTATTCTAGGAATATCAGTCCTGCATACAAAAGTATCATTACGCTTCATGCAGATATACCCAAGATATAAACGCTTTCCAGACAGACACAGCCTTAATCTCATGGCACAAGGATAGGTGGCAGAACAAAATCCCCTGTGAGTGGTGTATGTACATATGCCATATTCCCCTTCAACTTTCCAGAATCAAAGATCATAGGAAAAAACTTCCAAATCTCACAAAATTAAATATGGAGATACATAGCGTATCTGGTCAGTGAATGGGCATTATATCTTCCAGTCCAAGTGCATAAACTGCACACAAAAAGCCCATGCAACATGTTCACCATAGCCCTACACATCAGGTTTCTTGCTACATCCCTCATATGGTCCTTTAGTCCCTACAGTAAAGTTTAGTCTCTCCATACCTCTATCAGTAACCACAGAATTATTCAGCGTATGGTTTTGTACCCAGTTGTGCTATTGCCGTCAACCAAACTAATTCAATACAATAGTAGTCAGAAAGGGGTGACAGCACCTTGACATTTTAGGCATACCCTAAAATGAGTATTTTAGATATTCTTCACTCCTCAGCTATTAAACATGGCTTCAGAAAATTCAAAGCAACATAACTGCCTTGCTAATAAAAACTAGATTATTACTGATGGGATTTAACACAACATTTGCATAGACGCTAATGAAAGATACAGCGGTAAATAGGCTCCATGCATCATGATGAGATTAAACAAGAAGTCTGATAAATTGATTGGAAGATCTGTGTTTTATTTAATCCTTTAAAGAAGTAGTTGAAAAACTCTTTTTATTACTTTCACATCATACCGACATATGCCCAGTCATTTCATGTGCACAAAGAGCTTTTCACAAAGATGAAAAACAAAAACAAACAAACAAAAAGCCCACCTCATAACCAGAATACTAAAAATTTGGCAAGCATGCAAGCATACACACAGAGTTCTGTGAAGACAGATCTGAAACATGAAAGAGGGCAAAAGGAAGACAATAAATATATTTTCAGACCATCTCCTGTCTCCCAAAGATAAAGTACATAAAAATACAGCTATTGACTACTGCTCAATGGAACCAAAATGTTCTGTTTGCAGCAGACTGTGAGACTAAGAAGCAGTACTACGAAAGGCATTCAAGCTTGGAATTACATGCGTTTTCATCAGTTTCCCCAAATCCAGGGAGATCTTATCAAATGGGCCACTCTTTCAGGACTTAGACCCTTATCTAATCTATACTCACAGAAAAGAAAAGATGAACTGAGAATAGATGGACAACACTCCTAGCTTTTGAAATGACCTGTGCTAAAGGTATCCATGTCTCAAAAAAAAAGTGATTACAACCTTGCCAAAATGTCAACTTTTCAAGTGTAAAAATGCTGAGCTTTTTTATTACAGCCTAAGTGATAACAGTGACCAGAGATCCCCATGCAAAGCCCAGTGCTATAAATGCATTGTTATAGGGGATTCATGTTGATGCTAAAAGGGTAGTCATCCCTCTGCGTATAATTTAAAGCTTTTTAAACAGTCCAGATTGAAAAAGTGCTTTTATTTTTCCCCAGTGATCTGTGAAATCCGGGATGGTGAAACCAAACTAAAAAACTAAAAACTAAAATGAAAACAACAGCAACAAAAACAATCAATTGAACAACCAACCAACCAAAATAAATAAATTAGTAAACACCCATCAAGTGGACCATGAAAGCATTCTGTTAAATGAAGACTGGTTTCCTACAATTTTTGCATCATACTTGAACAAAACTGCCTTCAAATCTTTTCACCACATCTCCAGATCCTCTGTGTCTCTCACATTTCACAGAATCAGAGAAGTGCTGGCTGGGATGAGCTCCTGTCCAACCTGCTGCTCAAGTTGGCAACTACTGCTAATAGCAGATCAAGACAACCATGGTTCTGTCCAAATGAGTCTTGGAAACCTCTGAGGAGGAAGATTAAACCACTTCTGTGGGCAACCTCTTCCAGTGCTGGTCTGGCTCTTGCAGAGAGAAGTTCCTTCCTACTGTTCAACCCCAAATCACAACTTGTGCCATTATATCCCTCATTTTACCATCTGCCTCTACTGAATACAGATCAATGTCTTTGTAAATGTATTTCAGGAAGTTTCAGGCTGCTACTGGATTGTTCTTTAGACTCCTCTTTTCCAGACTATCCAAGCCCAACTCTGCCAATCTCTCCCTTGACAGTCACATACCTTAACCCCTTCAGCACTTTTATAGTCCCTCTTCAGCTTTTCTACCTACACCTTGAAACAGGTGGCCTCCAAAACTGAACAGAGTATTCAGTATTGAAATGCCACAAAGATGACCAGAGTGTTGGAGTACCTGTCCTACAAAGAAAGGCTGAGGGAGTTGGTGTTGTTCAGCCTTGAGAAGAGAAGGCTCTGGGGAGACCTTACAGCAGCCTTCCAGTATCTAAAAGGGTCTACAGGAAAGCTGGGGAGAGTCTCTGTGTCAGGGAAGATATGGATAGGACAAGGGGTAAGGGTTTTAAACTAAAAGAAGATAGAATTAGATTGAATATAAGAACGAAATATATATATAAGGAAGAACATAAGGTGGTGAGATGCATTCTATGATTCAAGTTCAGACAGCCTTACAAACACAAAGTAGAGGGGTAAAAACTTTCCTTAAGTATTACTTCTAGTGTAGCCCAACGCCCAGATTTGTCTTATTTGCAATGAGAGAACATTGATATGTCATGCTTGATTTGACATAATATGTTGGAATAATTTGCACCAGATACTGAACTTCATATTTCTCTTAAATCAACCTCACGTGGTTTCTGTTGTCCCAGTGTTCAAGGGTCCTGAGCTCTCTCTGGATTTAAGCTCTTCTGTCCAGCATGTCAGCCACCAACATAACTGCAAATTTGCTCAAAGTGCATCTTGTTCCATGACCCAGACTGATGATGAAAATCCTAACAGTATCATCCCCTAGAGTATACTGCTTCTTAGGGACTGACAGTTGGATGTAAAGTATCACTAACCTTCCAGTTGCCAATTTTTAATCCATCTAAAAGTCGACTTGTCTAGCATATTCTTGGTCAACGTTCAAATAAAACCTCTGTTGGGGACAGTACTAAAAGCTCTACTGAATAAGGAATCATGTCTCTGCTGCTCTCCCTCACCCCTGCAGCAAGTCATTTCATTTAAGGCAGCAATAAGGTGAGTCAAGACTGTTTCTGCCTGCCTTCTTGTCCTTCAGATGTCTGGGAATGAGAATATACTCCATGATCTTTCCAGGCCCTGAGGTGAAGCTGGTCAGCCTATAGTTGCACAGAAGCTCTTTTGCCTTTCTCAGAGACAGGGATAATGTGAGCCTTTTTTCATTCACTGGGGACCTCACACTGCTGCACAGTTTTTCTGCAGATGACAGACAGTGGCCTCACATCTGCCAGATCTTGCAAGCACCCCTCAGTAGCTCCCATCCAATCCCATTAATCTGAAAATATCTAGCTTCTCCAAGTGCTCCCTAACCTGCTGCTCCCCAGATCCTGTCTGCCTTCCTCTTTCTCAGAAAAATGTTTGTATACACAGAGGCAGGGGAACATTTTTTATTTTTTTTCTGTGAAGAAGGGTGCAAATACACCATTCAGTGCCTCCGTTTTTCTGTACCATCCTTAACTATCTTGGGTCTTATATTCATCAGTGAATTTACAGTTATCCTGAATTTCCCTTTGTTGTTAATCTACTTTAAGAATTCTTTCTTGTTACATCAGCTAGTTTTAGCTCTAACCGGGCTTTCTTTTTTTCTTCTTGATTTCAGTCCTATGTGACCAAGCTATGTTTTTGTACTCCTTCTCTGTTATCTGTCCCTGTTTTCCACTCTTTGCACGCTTCCCTCCTGAGTTTCAGCTCCCAGAGAAGTCCCTTGTCTAGCCAGGTCAGCCTTCTTAAGAAGCCTCCATCCTTACACAGGAGGACTGAGGAGCCTGCCACTCAGTTGCTCATCCTTCTCACCTCTGCCCCCAGAGCCCTGTGGTCACCTTCAATCTGCTAAAAGCTTTTCCTGGCTGTGCCACTGATGCCTGTCTGGATGAGCTGTCAGGGAAAGTTATAAAGCCAGGTAAGCCATGGCACCTTCTCTGCAACACCATGGACCCAGGCTGCAGGCAAGCAGCAAACCTCACCGCACAACTGCTCCTGACCCTGGAGGGAGAAGTTGCAGATCACTAACACTTGCCATTGCATCTTCCTAGGATGGATCTGAGCTCAGTGACACAAGGTGTCCAACCTACAATTCTTCTGCCAACAGAAATCATCTTTTTCTGTCTGCTGCTGAGGCCCAGGCAAGCAGCCACAAACAGAGATGGAGCCTTCTGTGCGTGCCATTGCATCTGCCAACTTCCTCCAGCCCAACACTTGAGAAGTGGTGGGGCACA
Source organism: Aythya fuligula (assembly GCF_009819795.1). Classification (NCBI taxonomy): domain Eukaryota; kingdom Metazoa; phylum Chordata; class Aves; order Anseriformes; family Anatidae; genus Aythya; species Aythya fuligula. The sequence goes on from NC_045559.1 coordinate 129,628,013, forward strand.
CCTACCAAGGTTAATCTGACCTGATAGCTGGGAAAGATGGAGTGCCGCATTGCTGGGGCTAATCCAGCCCGAGGTGAACAGGGATCAGGCAGCCCCATGTGGATGCCGGCTGGCTGGCCACATGGCTGCTGCCCGGGGCCATGGACAACCAGCTACTGCTCCGCCACCGCCAGGGCGGGCCAAAGACGAGCACCTGGGAAGGGAGCATGGGTCCTTTTGGCTAAAAACAGTGGCAGACTATTTTCGGATCTCTGAGATCACCACCCATCTGGCCAGCTTGAAATACGTTTGACAATGAGCTAAAATGTGTGACAGACAAATAAACAGACAGTGAAGTTATGTAAGCTCTTTTTTTCCCATTCAGAAACCAGGCTAAAGAGTCACTCCCACACACACTCACACATCCTCCATATCAGCAAATGAGTTTTGCCAAATCCCAGGTAAACCATTAGCATGTATTTATTCTACTCACTGAACATTAAAAATATCTTGATTTCTTTCTCCATTTCTTTTTTCTCTAAATCCTTCTTGGCACTGCTGAGATCCTGTAGTCAAAACACACTCCTTTTGTTTCTACACCCTGGAGAAAAGCTGCATGACATCTCCATAATATATGCTTTTCTCTAACCCACCTTCTTCTACCACTTTGTTATAAAAAACAGATTTTGTTTTATGCCTCAACACAGAAGATGAATCAGGTGTTAAAAATCCCACTCTTCTTGTTGGACAGTCTATTACTCAGTTCCATCAAGACATAATCTAAATGACCCAACAGCATTGAGAAGTTATTGCAGATTTGCTACCATGAAGTTGAAAATGTAGCTTTACAGAAAGTAGCACATTTTTCCCATACTAGAAATACTGCAAAAACTAATTTAATATTACCCACTAACAAATCTAAATTGTTCAATGACCCATTATTTGGGAGATTAACATCTTCCACATTTCTCAAAGTAGAGTTAATCTAAGATGTAACTCCTAATAAGATGAAGAGCAAAAATGCGAAATGAAAAAGTCTGAGTCAAATCTACAGTCTTTTTAGCTGTAATGTAAAATAAAACACATATAACAGAGACTCTTGTGGGATTTAGGCTACTGATGTAATACAAGTAGAATCATATTGTGTTTTTTTTGTTTGTTTGTTTTTGTTTTGTTTTTTGTTTTTCCCTCCAATATCTGTGATTTAGATAATGAAAACAGCAAACTGTGCTAGGAAAATGAAAGCCTGCAGGTTCAAGCCAGATTGCTCCCTGCAGTCCTTTTAATAATAATAAAACAAATTTTCAAGAAACACTAATTACTTTTTCCTTCAGTACTCATTATCACATACGCCATTCTTACTGAAGTCCTAGCTAACAAGTGAAGGCTCAGGGTCATAATTTCTGACAGGTAGGCTATCACTAACCAGTGACTGAGGCTTAGTTTTAATAGATGCCAGAAAGATAACTGATTTCGAGCACTCTTAAAGGGCACCATAAACAGCCTTTGTGCTACTGAAACCAGGAAATAATCTTACAGAAACATAAGGTGATAGTACAACAATGTTTAATGCACTATAGGGTGAAGGAAACTACACAGAGCAATCTGCTGTTGTCTAAGTGAAATGGACATAAAACATCTTCTTCCTGAAAGTCTAATAGTTGAATTGGAGCTCAACATCCAGTTTTGGGAAAGGTAAAATTGCCTGAGCTAAGCAATGGTAACTATCTAGATGCAAAGGAAAGCTGAAAGTATAGTATCAGTTTATATGGAGCAGCAGCAATACTTCAGAAGTAAGCAATTAAAAAGGTAATTGTCTAGGTTCTAGGAAGGCTGGCATTTAAAGAAGGAACGGGCAAATTTGTCTTTCAGTCCCACTTCCCCAGAGTGGAGTGACAAAATTTGTTAACTGAGATAGAAACACCTTTAAAAGTAATGAAACAAACTCTTGCTGTCTTTAAAAAGAGCATAGACTTTTATGGATTAATAGGCAGAAAATTACTGAACAATCAGGCTTTATCACTAACCTTCACCCTATCCTCTGGAGGAGAAAGTCTTAAATTGAAGCATTTTTGGCAGAAGAACTAAAGTGAATTACGCCTTATTCTTTCCAACTCTATCCTAATAAAGGTTTTTTGATACAAGATTGCATTTTCAGACCTCCCATGTGAAAATAATATTATTTATGCTGTCCCTGCAGTTTGGAAACAAAACAAAAAAAGCACAAAACTAAACAACAACAAAAAAGCAGACCTACCCCTTCCCCCCCCCCCCCACAAACCCACACTACATAAACTATACAACTAAACTTGAGAAATGTTGTCCCTTCATTCTGCACGTGATCCTCTCTGGAAGTCAGATATTTATGACTGCTTGGTGTTATGACAGACCTATGCAAGTATTTTTCCAAACCACACAAACTAAGGAATACTGTCATTATTAAGTAGAAGCTCAGTCTTCCCCCATCAAGAAGAGAACCTTCCCATCATCTTTCTAAGAATATTGCCATAAACGTATGGTTTGAAGGAAAGCAGGCAGTAGTGTGAGCAGTCTCAAGGATTACATACCAAGTTCTGAAACATCACAACCCACCCCAACAGAAAACACTGCAAACAGTGCCAAAGGACTCTTTCCTCTTAAAAGATGCTTTAAATTGCACTGCTAGCACCAGCGAACTCACATTGGCTGCTATTTAGGTATCTTAGTACCACACAAAGAATGCACGATCCAAACTCTCACATCACTGCATCAGTCTGTAGTTCAGTGTTTCACCAGGAGCTGGAATGCTACTTCAACCTGTTCTTACATGTGCTGTAAGGAGTCCACTCGTTGGTATTTCAGATTTCTAAATAAGGTGGACTATGAAAAAATACCTAAGTGCTCTCCACAGAAAAGTGTTTTCTCAGGAGGTATGTTGGAAAATACAGTTCCAAGAATAGCCACTATCCCCCCCAAGGACCAGCTCCCCCAAAAGAGGCAGAGATAATATATTTTAAGCATCACCACTCTAATTTTGGTAACCATTGTATTCTGTCTTTTCTCCTGAAGCTCACGGTAGAATGAATCTTATAATTTGAAAGTGGTAATTATGATTCTTAAAAGACTGCCTTTTGTCACAAGGTCTTCAGAAGCTTTTAACAGGAGATGTCAAGCAGGCAGGCAGATTTTATTGCTAGGCAATAGAAATGTTACTTAAATCAATCTGGTAGGAAAAGGAAATAGCTGTCATTTTACTATGTAAATATCAAAGTGCTCTAATACCACTGCTCTCTGGGACAAGGATAAAGGTCTTATCAAGTAAAGGTTTAAAAAAACACATCTAAAGAAGGTTTTCATTTCTAAAAATATTATCTGTTTTCCAAAATCTATTACATTTCATTTCCCTTGTTTATTTGTTTCCACTTTTAGAGATGGATTTTAAAATTCTGTCTATAGCCTAAAAATTCTTGTATATTTACTTCTTGTCTGCTAACAAAGGCGAGAGCCACAGTCTCTGGATTTACAGACTCCTCTCCAAGTGTCACATCACAGTCGCAGTGGTCTCCAAGAATTCAAGCAGCTTTTCCCCGCTGAACTTCAAAGCTCTAGACATGAAGGAGCTTCGTATAATCTGCCTTCCAAGCATTGGCCAAAGATCCTAGCAAGCAGCTAGAGAAAGCAAAGATAGAGGCAGAGCTCACCTGAACAGCAAAGTACACTAAAATATTACAGGATGAGGACATCCATTTTTAAATAATCAAAACATCAACAGACTTTAATCACAGCTTCTGAAATTATCTTCTTTTTACCCAGCACAGTGTTTCAGATTTTAACTTTCTGAAATAAAGAGTGCTTTGATACCTCTGCACTGCATTCTAAAAACATGCTAAACTGAACAGAAAATAAAAACAAAACTTATGCTTATGCAGACTTTCTCCTCTGTCATTCCTCTCAAATTTCTTTATGCCCTATAGTCTGCTTTCCACTTCCCAAGACCTCTCCTCCTTTTTCCATTCCTCAGCTCTTTTCCTTGGGACTCTTCTCATGCTTCACTCTGCATCCCTCTGGGTGCCATTACAGAGTTCAGTCCCTAACAGAAACAGGAATCTTGAGCAAAAAAATCTCCAACACACAGACCCAATCTTTCAGGTCGATTGTATTATTTGCTTGTCTCAGACCTCCTTCTCCTCTGCCAGCATCCCAGGTGTGACCCCAGCACCTAGCCTGGATGCCTGCCTCACCACCAGCACCAAGGATGGCACAGAAAGGAGCCATTTCAGGGGAGGAAAAGAGCACGCAGAGAAACTCAACAGCGGCGTGGAGAAGCAACTAACTTCATCTCACACTCCTCCCTGAAAGCCTCCCACTCACACCCATAACCCAGCACTCTGTTGACCTGTTTCTGCATCTGAAGAGGCTTCTTCTACCACCAAACCACAACAACACTGCCCACAAATGTGCGGAGAACAAACAACATGTGGGTCTACCTGGGCCTCTTAGAAGCTCCTCCTAGGCCGACAAGCAGATTTTCAGAGGAGAGGTATCAATCAAAAGTAGCTCGGAGTCACGCTTTTTGGGTCAGAGCTCCAAATGTTTGGGTTATTTGGCACAACAGGGCTACAGTGTACTGTACAGCCTAGAGGCCCTGGAGAAACAAGGCACAGGCGTGCTCACTGCTGCTCCACACGGCAACTTGCAGGGCACAGCGACCGTGGCAATGGAGATTGTTAATTGGGAGCCATTGTGGTCCTGTTCTGCACTCAGCAAAAAGTCCTTCAGGTTAAACAAAAAGAAACAGCTATGAAGTTTTCCAAAACAACAAGACATCAGCATGTATCTGCTTAATGTTAGTAATGTTTAGTAACTGCTAAATAATAGTAATTAGTAAACTGGAGCATACGGTCAGTCTGTGAGCCAGTGTTTACAGTATACCTCTAAATGTAAGAAAAAGAAATACTCAGCAGCTACTTTTGCAGTCTTAAGCCAAAGACTGTGTTATTCTGAAACTACTGCTAGTGGTTCCCAACAGAGGCAGAATTACAAGGGACTTCGTGGAGATCTGACCATAGATTCAGTGTATAAACCCAGGATCCAATCTGGAGTGATGTCTAAACGCTTTGGAGACATGCAAAGCATGACACGCTGTACAAACGCAATCTTAATGTGCAAACACAAATATAGCTGTGGACTTGAACATTAAGACAAAGATGAATTCTGCCACATGGTGTATAAAGTACACACCCATAGAATCAAAACGAAAACTTAATAGGATTAAAATTTCATTAGATTTTTTTTTTTTTTTTTTTTTTTTACTTAGACTTATGGCAGTAGATAAATTACAAAACATGCAAATCACTTCAGCCACCTGGAAGGTAGAAAAATTTGCTGCAGAGAACACACAAACAAAGAAATAAATACAGAATATCTTGCCAGGCTCTGAGAGGAATGGATACAAGAAAATTGACTCTCTTCTCTCCAGCAGAGGTCACAGCAGTTAATAGGAATTATTAGCATGATTCTTGTAACATGAGAATACATTCAGCTGGCAAGTAATAGCTACAGTGCAATAGTATACTGGCTGCAATACTATTTCAAACACTTGCTTTAGCTGTACTACAGAAAATAGTAATAAAAAAAAATAATAAAGATTTTCTCTTAAAGAAAAGTGCATTGATTTCCATACAGCAACTAAACCAGTCAATTCTCTCATTATATTTTTTCCTTTTGAACTTGGCACCGCCATCTTGTCTCGAAAGATCTCAGCTCTGTGACCTGAAGCAGGGCTTTTCATCACTAGAGGGAAAATCCTTTCAGCTTTCAAGAAACTGTACTTTTTTTTTTTTTTTTTTATGCTAGTCATATGAAATTGTCTGCTTGCTATAAATTTGTTGATAAAAACTCAAGAGAATTTAAAGAAAGAGCAAAGGGATGCCTGGAGGATTAACATCTGTGAATATCTTTTCACACTGATCAAATGCCTGAGCTAATGGCTCCTAAAGATGCTGCTGATTCCTACTCTCATTTCTGCCCACAGAACATCCTACAAACAAACCAGACACATTTTTATCTTTGGTTTTGTTTGTTTCTATACAAAGGCTTAAAGTGACAGATTATCTCCTTATGATCAGTTTTTAAACTGATGGTAAGTGCAATAACTGATCTTTGGAGAACTGCTGTGCATATACAATGCTGATACACTAAAAGGAGAAATGTCCATGTTTGTTTTTCTCAGAGGACAACTTTATTCAAATTAAAGAATCATTATGATATAGTATCAAAGTCACTTGTCCCCAGACATGTTTTGCTTGAGTTGTTAGTGTTTTGTGACAAAGAAAACAACAACAAAATCCACCAGGATTATACCAATCTGGATTATACCGAAACTATTTTCCTTCTTCAGCTGAGGAACTATTTGCACACCAGAATGTGGACCATGTTCCAAATGCCTGCCTACTTCAGTTGGGTAACATTGCAAAACATTACTCTTAAATAATGGGTGAATTGAGTGGTAATCTCCACTTGGAAATTGTTTATTTCACATATATTTTTTCAGAGTATTTAATTGTAGTACCAGTGTTTCTGAGGGGGGAAGTTTGGGATACACATTCTGGGAGGAAATGAGAAGCCACAATATCCAATCACTTACATTGGAAATACCAGGTTGTAAATCTGACACTGTGAGGCATGTGATGGAAGTAAAAGGACACCTGAAGTGCTGAAATTGTACTACTTGTAATACTACTAAAATGTACTACTATTGTAATACTACTACGAAGTAGTATTACAATACACACATACACCTTGTGGTGAGAGATGTGAGAAGTTTTTCCATGGTATCAGATTTTTATTTACTTTTTTTTATTATTATTTTTATTTTTAACAGAGAACCATTTGGTTCATCAGAATATATGGACATGCAGCCTCCAGTATTTCTTTGTTCCAAGTGTTAATCCAAGCAGATAGTTGCTGCTTTCCAGAACTTGAGTTTCTGGTGAGAACAAACAGGTTTGCAGTGTTACTTACAAGGTGCACAGGTAACTATTAGACAAGCAGTTACCTGGTGTCTCCTATTCTCACCATGAGCCACCACCTCCACTCAACAACTGCCTCAGCTGTGAAGAAACATAAAAACTTCTTACATCAAAGACCATCTCCAGTTGGTTTCTTGTCCAGGAGACATTTACGTCCATCGGGGTCACACCCCAAACGGTAGCCTCACCTCTGAATACCTCCCTAGTCAAACCACCAGCTGGCAGAGGTTGATGTGAGAAGGACAAGACAGATGTCAGAGAGAACAAATGCTTAGAGAAAACACCTCCATGGTAGGAAGAGACATCTTACAGAAACCTTGTCTTCAATTTCAGCAACACACAGCCATGAGCCCCAGGCATACTGCATGATGCAGGCAATGAAATCTCTAGGAAGGCTGAAAGAACAAGAGAGATGTGAGTATCCGCAACGTGACACTACAATCACCTCTTCTCATTAAAGGGATTCTTCTTGGCACTTTTTTCCTCCATGTTAGTTTCTTTTGTTGTTTTTTTTTCCTTTCAAGTCCAGGTGTTCACAATTACAGCAGCGTGGGTTGCACATCCCAATGTGAACACCCTCTGCCTGCTCCCTCAGCGCTGCAGCCTGTTCCCCCAGCAGGAACCAGATATCTCGCCCAACTCCTCAGCCCCTTGCCCTCTACCTAACCTACCTAAGCATCTGCCGAATCCCCATCCAACCATGGCCAGGGGGCTGAGTTTGGCTTTGAGGTGTGAAGGTTCAGTGACTGAGCAGCCATTCCCATCTTTCAGGAAAAAGCAGACAATTGGATACAAGTCATTTGCATCTCAGATTTTGATCTACCATCTGATGAACCATAATGGCCAGGAATACAGCAATTTCCAGACTGTGCTAGTAGCTCTGTTACTGAAGACAAACCCATACATGTAAAGTAAAAATCTAAATTAAAAAATAAATGCTTCAAAAATTATTTATGTATTTATTTTTACAAGATCTGGGTTATCACTAAAGAACAGACCACAGAGATGTTATATCCTTATTAAATCCAAGATATTATAATCCTTATTAAATAAACTTCTTTATTATGGTTGGTTTTGTAACCCTTGAAATTAAAAATGAAATCAATTTAAATGTAAACATTACCCAATTACACTTGCTGCCGATGAGTCCATCTGCATGGGAAACATGAACACAGTTGAGTTTGAAGTGATTCAGTCTGTGTCAGAAAACTCTGGAAAACTATCCAGCTGTCCTAAGGGGGCACAGAGATGCAATTCATCTACTGAAGAGGCAACCACCTATCACAGTCAATGTTAGGTATCACTAAAAGTTCACTTGAAAACTGGGAGGGAATTGTTCAAATTTGTTAAGTAGAAAAACAAATGCTGGTGACGAGTGAGGGGGCAAGGAAAATAGAAGTATTCAAAATCACTTTGAATCAGCTCAGGTACTCAGATGGCCCTAAGCAAGTGTGCAGGTGCCCCAGGCTGCTCCTACCCAGGCACCAGCCAGCAGGCTGCCCTCAAATTGTGCCCCTGGCAACCGCACACCTTGTCTTACTGAGGCTGCACTGTGGTCACCAAGTTACATGCAGCTCCAACCCCTACAGCATGGTTTCACATAGCAAATGTCTACCTAAAAAGATGACAATTCACATCAACTAAAGTGGTTTTCCAGAAGCCTGACATGTGAAGATGCCCCTTCTGCAATCCTGCTTCTAAAAGATGTGTCCCCAGGACTCACCTCCTCTTCCCTCCTTCTACTTGTGCCCTTAAACAAACAAATTTTAAACAACTTGAAGCAAATATTTTTATTTATTTTAACAAATCAGGTTTTCAATGATGTTTTTAACACTCTCTTTTATATGCATTTACAATATGGAAACAAGATAGACAGTCTTTAAAAAATATATATACTTTTTTTCTGTTTTTTTCCCCCTCACTCAATCTTCTACATGCACATCTCCACTGCACTGCTTCTTCCCTTTCCTGAGATCCAAGCAAACCCTGAGAGACCAGATGGCTCTCACCGTCTCTTAGAAATCCTAAGTGCTTCTTACATATTTCACTTGAACGCTGCCCTCAGAGAGCCTGTGGGAAGTATTCGGAAAAGCAGCCTTTGCTTTAGTGATGCTTGTCCCCTTCAGCTTCATCTATCTCTGACAAAGAAAAAGAGGCTCTTCGAAGGAGCAGGATGCAGCAGCTGTTATTTGGCTTTGGCAGTGAAGTCCCTTTTGGAAGAGCCATTTTCTCTCCCTTGACTGTGGGAAGTGTAGGAAGAATGGTCTCTGAAGGTCTTTCTGCATATTAGCATTACTGAAGGCCCTTCTTACCCACCGCTTCAGGTGACTCCTCACTTAAATTTCCAGGTACACTTTCCCTGCTGAAATCCATCACTCATTTCCTGCTCTCTAAATCTAGCTGTGAGCTACATTTGTAAATATATTTCATTTGCCTAGATGATACTTAGGCAACAGTGCCATGTGCAAGTCCACTGTTACTAGACAGCTTGGCTGCTAACAGGTAGATAAGGAAGCTTTTAATAACAGTGACTATGTATTCCATTAAGCTATATGAGACAGGTAAATATATAAACTAAATTAAGAGAAACTGTGATGGAGCCTGTGGGTGAGCATCTTAAATGGAGACTCCATGTGGAAGCTTGGCAGCCCTTCCTTGTGAGATGCCTGGGCTGCAGTGCATTATAGCACGCTTTTCAAAAATGTGATGCACTTACTAGCTAGCAAGAGAGATAGAGTATATCTAAATCCACTATTCAAGTCTATTATGTCCATAAAGTCATTAGCATCCATACTGCGGTGTTTCACTAAAGAAATTATTCAGAGAAGCCCAGGGTCACAGGATGTGCCAGCAAATCTCTGGTTTAAGTCCCTGGACAAACTGGGTGAAGTTCCAGGGTATTCATACTCTGTAGGAAAACACACCTTCAAGGTGGACCTGAGAGACAGACCCAGAGTCATGGGTCAGTCCCAGGAAGAAGCACGTTAAAGGACTGCAAAGACAGAAGTAAAAGCCCTTTGGTTAAGACACAGCTAATGAATTGCCACAAGTGCTATAAATGAGAAAGATCACTCAGCCGCTGATTTACATGACAGCATCATGAGGATCGATGGCAATAAGAAAGAACCATAATACACATTCCTACAAAAGAAGCTCTGCTGACTTGATGGTTTAGAGTTTCTTCATTTATCCATATTGTGTATTTTGAAAAGGTTGACAAGGCTCAATCATAGACAGACCTGCATCAGCCTATGCTGTGACGCTGCACCCTTGCAAACCCCTCCGAACTAAGAGCAACTGACAGTGTCCTTGCTTTCCATAATGCAAGAAGGAATATTCACAAACCTCTAAGCAAAAAGCCTCTTTATAAGGTCCTATTCTCAACAGTTCCTGAAAGATCAGCTGCTACATGGTATTTTCACATTTTTCAGTAACACAATACAAAAGGTACATCCAATTCCTTCTTGCTAGACTCGTCAAGAAACAATTCACACAGAAGTTGCTTTTAATTCTCCCTAAAGAGAGGAAAGATTGAAAGAATATCAATATCTATCTTGAAATGAGTTTTTGAAAACTTAGGATGTGCCATGAAAACATATAAAAAACACCACTGATAAACTTAAAGCTCAACCTGGAAAGGATGTGAAGCATCTTTAAGCAGCAAGTGGAATACCGCAATGTGGTTCTTATTTCACCATCAGTGTCCAGCACACTGCAGTCATTTACTATGCTTACCACTCCTTTACATTATTATAAAACAATATCATACTTGGCAGAGATGAAGCAGAGGAAGGAGAGCCAGAAGCCAGGAAGTTGCCAGAGGAGAACTTTTATAAAAAGGAGATATTTAAACCAGCTTTGTGCAAGACTTAGCTGTCTTCATTAAACCAGCACGTTATTTGACATGCTTATCTTGCAAGACCTAGCAGACTAATTAGAATAATAAACTTTGCTCGGGAGCTAATGAGACATTATTGGAAAGAACAGATACGATTCAGAGTAAATATTCAAATTCCCTAAGATCTGGTCTTGACCCCATACCAGCCGCAGTACAGGGGGCATTACACAAATCTTTAATGCCTTTAATACTTTTTTATAGCCATACAGTTCACAGCTAGCTAAGGAGACAGACAGATAGTCCACTGTTCCCCAAAAGAAAATGCAAACATTGTAAGTAGTCATCATTTTATTCAAACTTTATTGCAACCAATGCCTTTAAAATTTGGTTGTAAAAAGTTTTGATTTTGTTTTAGCATGTTTCTAAAAAGAAAAGGCAATGGTCACTGAAGATTTTTGGTGTTGTATCAGTAGCTAATAGCAACAATTGCCAGATTCAGGAAGGCAGGCTGGTACACATACGGACCTGCCATGCTACTTGACCCTAACCAGGACAGCCTCTTCACTGCTGGGCTCTGCTCTGCCAAGGGGAAGAAATGAAATGCATGACCTAATTTTGCTTTCTCTTTGTATTTGTACAAGCATTACACAAGCAGATCATAGCCTCATCTCTGAAGAGCCCAGCTACAGCTGGATGTTAACACACTTTCTATACCAAGACATAATATGACTTAGGTAGCAATAGGTAAGGTTTGCTACAGCAAATTAAGTAGGGCAGAGCCAGTCAGTCACGGGAGGAAGGAGGGCAGTAAATGCGGGTATTTCAGGCCTCACCAATGCTAGGCATTAATGTTTCCAGGGGCCCAGCACATATATCTGTGATGGTGCCAAACATCACGTTGAGGACTTCCTGCCCCACATGCCTCCCCAGAGCCACCACCAAGCCGCACCACAGGCACAAAGATGGCCGGGGGATGCCACCCGCCCCTCTGGGGTGTGGGGAGCATGCTGCAGTGCCCTTCCCTTACACATAAAAATATGCCTGCACTTAGGTGAGGAACCAATTTATTCATTAATTTATTCATTTGTTTAGGGTCACCACCTTCCAAAAGAGCTTGACTCCGATGAGCATCTTTCAAAAAATACTGACTTCACGACAGATAAACCTAGCAACTATCTTTGTAATTAATTCTAATCTAGTTTTAATAAAGGAGGAGATATTTAACAGAATCTGTGAGAGAATATTGCTGTTGCTGCTTGTAATATGTAAAAAAACCAAACAACTGACGACCCAAAAAGGCAAAATTTAAAAAAAAAATAAAAAAAAAAAAGGCTGCTGTGTCCTCCAAGTAGTATTTTTCACAGCACTTACTGGAAGTAAATAATAGTACCAATTGTTTCATAATTTAAAAACAAAACAAAACAAAACAACAGGTAAGAAACACTGCACATTGCCCTAAAATCTTTCTGCAGTCATACAGTTCACAGAAATACATCATAGCTATTTATTCCATTAACTACTCAAAACCACATTGATGGCAGCCTGGGCTCCCATTCTATCCTGACCGCCCCGGCAACTGCTAGCAAGCAAGGAGACATGCTCAGGAAAAATGTTAGTTTAATTTTTATATTAAAAGCAAGCAAACACATACATATGATGATCTGCATTTTCTATTTACAAGCAAGAGCTACATAGCCTATGAAAGCACAAACGACGTACTCAAAACATGGTTTTTGACAGTCACTTTGCAGAGAACTAACTATATGTTAGAATAAAACAGCCAACCATACAAAAGAGCCCTAAAATACTTTCTGCAGACACAGATGGTTTACTCAGTATCATCTTGTACAAATAGCTCCCAAAGTGAAGCAAAAGAGATGAGTAAAGAACTATTTTGTTTTCCAGTTTCTTACTGAGCTCTTGACACAACTTCATTCACTGAAGAAGGGAAAAAGAAAAAAAAAAAAAAAAAGAAAACACCACCTGCTTCTCATCTACTCACAGGCAGGCAGCTTCTCTTTTGTCTGCACGTGCAAAGCATACAAAGAAAAAATCAAAATACTTTTCTAAAACCAACAAAACTCAGTACTAAAATTCAATGCTTCAATTTTAATTTTAAATCTAAGAAACTCCCTTTCCTGGGAGACAACTTTTCTTTCCAAACAGTAGATATTCAACTCTCCTGTACCCAAATTTTTGTCACAAGCCCTCATATTCTGTACTTATAAAATGTAAGAGGCATGAATCTAAACTGAAAACTGGTTCAGAGCTAAAAATTATTTGTCATTTGTCAAAAATAAATAAATAAATAAATATGTATTCTTAGGTTTATTCTTACAACAAACAATAATAATTCTATCAAAATTTAAAGAACAAACAAACAAACCAGGGATAAACAGCTAAACCAAGCTGGGAAATTCTAGAATCAGCTTTAATCTCTTCCTGTTCACTTTCCAAACATTTCAAATAAGTTGTGTGGTCAAACTCTCGCTCAGATATCTACTTTCTCTGCAAGTCTTTCAGTTTTCCTGTTTCAGTGCTGGGCACCTATGAATAGAAGCAGAAAGAAGTTACAGCCATCACAGATATCATTGAAGTTTTTGAAGAAAAAGTATGAAGTACATCACAAAGAAAAGGAGTGTTGCAAGGCAGAGGTAAAGCTATGGAACAGTAGGCTCTGCTCCCATACTTTCTTGAGACTTTTTTCTCGATTGAACTGGTGTATGAGAACCCCAGAACAGGCCAGATAGTGCCAGGGTGTCTTTCTTATTTCCTAAAGAGGCATTCACGTGCATGGATGGACATGCACAAACCATGCCACGTTTGGAACATCAAAGAACAGACCTGTTAAAAGCTCGAAGCCCATTTTTGCCGTATTTCACTCTATGGCCTTATTTTCACATTACAAACTGATGCTGTTCTTTTCCAGATGATGCAAAAGCACATAGAAGAATGCTTTCTTCTTTCCCTCACTCCCACTCAACTCTCAACCTAAAATCACCCTTTCGCTCGTGCTACCAAATGTTATTAGTGGCTCGCAGCTAATGAATAGATGCCTCAGCAAGCACGGCCACTACAATTACCAGGAGGTCCAGCCTCCCTCACACTCTGTGGAATCCACCTGAAATCCACAGTGCCATCATCAAGCAGTTTTTGAAACACTACAAAACAAAATTACACATCTTTTATTTCACAGGAATTCAATTCCATGCTGCTGCAAACACCTGGACAGCCTTGCAGCACCATGCAGCTGCTTTCCCAGGTCTCTCAATGAGGCCTCCAGAGGCTAATTATCTTGACTACACGTTTGTCAATACAGCTTTTAGAAGTCTACATAATGCATCAGGTTCACAGATGGAGAACTGTAATTGTTGTTGGTCATTCCCAACAACAGATGCCTGTTCAGCTTAATATGTCTATGCCCAACCTTTATCCTCAGTAAATTTCAAGCTCCTGAAGTGGTGAGCTGGAAGCCCGCTTTGCCTAGCTGGGAAATGTCACTCTGCAGTGGGATGGGAATAAAGCGTTGATGAATCTGCCTTTTTTTTTTTTTTTTTTTTCCAGCACTTTGTTAAATAAACTCCATTCCGGTTGGCAAAATTAACTGTGCTCAATCTTTATAAAGAAATGTTCTGCATTGTAGATCTGTTACGGTTCAGCACTTTGGCTCAGAACAGAAATGAAATACGAGCACTGAGATGTAAACAACAACTGCACTTTAACTCTGCCAGACAGTTATGAGGTACACCTCATCAATATAAAAAAGCAACTTGGCTCCAGCCAAGAGCCTTGCTTACCAATTAAGTATCTAAAACTTTAGAGAGTCAAAATAATTCCCAATCCCACCACCAAGATGTCTATGTGTGAGCACATGTATATGCATAATATATAAATACATAAAAATAAACCCTTGGTACTAGTTCCTTTCTGAAGAAGCCTTTTTCCCCAAGAACCCTTATGGTAAGTCTGAAAGTTTGAGCCTTTTTTTTTTTTTTTTTTTTTTTTTTTTGTCCATCTGAAGTGGAAATGCACCTGAAGACAGACAAAACACAATCCACATAAAATATACAATTTTCATTTGCAAATGCAAACTGGTTTCATGTGGTTACACCACCAACCTTTGGAGAGGAACCTTTCTTTCAATTAATTACCTTGTTTCTTCTTTTATATTTTCCACCTCCATCATCTCTTAGCTTTACCACACTATGAAGTCCCTACACCCTTTTCCTTGGATCCATTAGCATCATCATCTGCAATTTAATATCTTTAGAAATCTTTGGAAAAGAAGAGCAGAACAGACGGGATGGCTGTTGGTTTCACAGCAAGGCCATCACCACGGCTTCAGCCCATCCTGTGAACAAGGCAATAAGCCACAATCTCACCATGTACAGTGGGTGCCCAGATGCAACAAATACTTAGGACAAGGGCCATTCAGTCCGACATCCTTAACCTTGTATTAACTGCTACTAGTTTTGCAAACTTGCTCAAATAACTTTTTAAATTAGATTTGGGGCAAAATGAAAATATCTTGAAGTTTTCGTAAATTTAACCTTGCAGAATGGTTATTTCTTTGGTATAATCAGTACCTAATTAAAACAGACATGATGAAATGACTAAGAAAAGCCAGTTTCCACTTCTTCATTTTCATATAATCCCTATTACTGTTTTCTAGGACCCCAAAAAATGTTTGCTGTCTGGAACATTGATATATGTACTGTGCATGGGCCAATTGAATATCAATAATGGCACGTGAGCACAGCGCCACTTTAATTCGAAATGGAGTGCTGCGCAACATTTGTTTTCTCAACACGGCACCTGCTCAGTTTTATTTTCATACTTATCAAGACAGAAGAATAAGAAAACAACAAAAAAGTGCATGTATATAGATATATACGTGTATATATAATACAATTATTAAAACGGCAGCAAGATGACACTTACTAGATTTCCACGCACCACTAAACTAATATTAATCTGTGAAAGAGACCGTATCTGGAAACAGTGTGTGAAAAAGCCCTGAGAAACCCTGAGAAGGCTAATATCAAAACATGTAAAATTTCCACTCCTTGATCTCACACTAAATTTTTACATCATAGTCAGAGTACAGCATATAGAAAATACATTGGAAAATCTAAAATGCCCTCACCCCACATCCATTTAGCGTGGTTTTGCTCAGCAAAGCCTTTTCATATGAACCAAGTGCACTCCCCCTTTACCCCTGCAATGCCTGCATCTTTATGAAATTTGAAATATCTGCTCTAAATGGCACCAAATCACTGAAGTCCAACAAGATACTCCAATGACCACAAATAACTCAAGCACAGTTCAGGTCTCTCTACCCAGGAGACTGAAGGAGGTTACGCAAGATTATTTTTGTGACCCTACTTCCATGGCTGGGGACCATAGTGGGACTAACAGTCCCCATTGCCCCATCCAGGAGGGGCTCTCTCCTTCAGCACAGCTGAAGTTCTTTGGGTTTTGAGCCAGCATGGCAGCACTCCCCTGTCCTGTGAAGCCAGGTGTTGTGCCGTGGTTGCACAAGCAGCCAGAACCACTTCTTCTCCACTACTGAGGCAACTTAACTATAGTAAGTGTTTGAAGAATTGTTGATATTTAATTAATAGCATATATATTCTAAAAATTTCTCTCAAAAATCTTTTTTTCCTAAAGCAACAGACATGCATCAATTATAGTGCTCATAAGATTATATTCATTTGCATGATCACATTTTGTGAAAATGGAAATATTTCTGCAATTCACATCTACAAATGCTATGGTTTCTTTTAATTTTTTCTCCTACAGTTCTGAAGAAAAAAAAAAAGTCCCTATGATTGTTAAGACAATGGTTTTGTATTAGCTCATTACGTCTGGAAACACAGCATATATACTTTGTGGTTTAAAAATCATCATTTGGCTCATTTTTGTATTTAGATCTTTGTCCAAACGCACAACAGTATTTACGACACTAGGATTTATAAGTATGTCACAGGCTGCTACTATAAATCTTTGAGTTTTGATGGGTCTGAACAGCAACTGTTTAAACATGGGGCATTCCCACAGACCTTTCCTTTCTGCAGAAAGTGTATAAAGCTGTTCCTGCTGAGATTTGCACAGTACAGCCTGTGCTCATTCAAAACTTTTCCAATGGGTATCTGTATGTGGGTTAGAGGTATTTACACGGGTACAACTTTTCTGCCTGTGTGGGAAGGTTTGCCAGATCATAACCATTGTCTCTTTACAAGAACGGACAATAAAAATAATCACTCCTGAATGCATTTCAGTATATCTATGGCACATCCTTGCTCATTTCTCTGGAAATATTTAAGTGCAGCCAACACTGGATTTACAATGTTGTCAACTATCTTAAATCTTTTGACACATAGTTCAAGTTACAGCTCTTGCAATGTTCAGTAACTTCGCCTTTTAATATATATGGGACTTGTATTTTGTTTGTTTTATTTAAAACAAATAGTGAATAGTGTTTTATTTAAAACAAACAAAAAATGTAGAAAAAAAAATAGTTTAAAACATAATTCCTGGTTTGAGTGAACTTCTCTATTCACAGGGCTGGCATTTTACATTACATAGCCTCACTGAAAACTGAGAAATTCAACTTGTTCCAAGATCCAACACCATGAACAGCCACAAACTTTTCATGAAATGCTGTCTCTTTTGAAATAAACATCATTTTATCTTTTTTTCCCCTTCTTCTTTTATTACATATTTGAAATGAAGTGCTAAAATTGTTAGAAATTAATTTACACTTAGCACTGAATATGCCATCTCTCACCCAGTGATTCAGATCGCTCAGCTCCTGAAATTGTGCAACAGTTTTCTCAAGTAATTGACAGCTGGAGAATCCTATGGGCTACAGCTCAGTATCAGCTCAGATGGTCAACAAGCTTCAGAAGTTTATCCAGATTTTCTACAGAAATGAAAGACTTTTCTCCACAAACAAATTTTAGAAGGCTATGTACAAATACACACAACAACACTAATTTACTTATGACCTTTCAATTAACTTTATATTTTTTTCTTCAAGCCCAAAGCTAATCCTTAATGCGGAACTGACATTTACATTTTCAGCATTATAAATTTTGAGTGGAAAGAAGTCCATAAAACTGACAATAAGCATGACCACAGAAGGATGTTCAAAGATCAGCAACAATTTGATGGAAAACAACCTGGTCTTCAGTAAGAGCTGCAGTGTTGTGTTGCTATTCTACTACGCTTATAGCCTTACCCTTTCAATACATAAAGCGTGACCTTCAATGAACTGTTTTCATTGGCAAATAAGTTTTCAATTTATTAGAAATTCTATGTAGAAAAATATTGAGTTATATTGAGTTATTACCCTTTAATTTCATTCACAGCATTTTCCAACAGCTGCAGAGTCCTCTTCAACAAAGTTTGACTGATGAAGTCTGTTGCATATACTCAACCAAATAAATAACTCAGTAGCCTAGCATGACTGCATCAATTTGAGGACCTTGTCTATTCTTGACAGAGTAATAAACCAGTCTAAATCCAAAGGAAACTGCAATCTGAAATTGTTCTTCAGGATCTGAAATGAAAGCCTCCTCTCTAAACACTGAAGCTCTTCTGCAGAAGCAACATCCATCCACAAGCATGAAGCTACCTCCCTCTTCCTAAAGAAATCTCTCTTCCCATAAAAAGAGGACGTTCCCATGAGATGAGCTGGGCAAAAGGCAGCGGTTGGCTTGTGGCTACCTCCCAGCCAAGCAGCCAGTAACCAGGGCTGAGCTCGCTCCTTCTCAGAGCATGAGCACAACTTTACAAAATTAGTGAAGTTTGAACTGAAGAAAAATTTTCAAGTACCACACCCCCAAGTGCACACCCTCAGTTTGGAATGTTTCCCTCCTTGAACTAAACTACAGCTGGGAAAATAGTCTACATTAAGAATATTCTGTAAATTACCTTTTTTTTTTTTTTTTTTTTTTTGAGATATTTATATTTTCACTTGAACTAGGGCTTCTGCAGCCCTCTGAATTACCAGCCACCCTCAACATCTCAGTAAGTCAAGATTTTTTCTCATCTGCAAAATGAGTAAGCAGCCTACTAAATTTAGCATTACAGCATTCTTTTGTTCAGTCTGTCTTCGCACTCAGTGGTCTTACATCAGAAGCAGACATGGTACTTGCATTTACAATGCTAAGTGTATAAACACAATCACAGAAACTTGCTGTGAAAGCACACTACCATGAACAGACAGCTTCATGGACATCAGCAGTGAAGTTACATTTGCAAAACGATGACGAACTCTTCCCTAAACAATGTTACTTCTGATTTTCTTTCCATCATCTAAAAGCATCAGTTTAGGTCTTCTCTGGGACTAAAAAACTATCTTCCCCTATAAATTACTAGCTCTTCTACTGCTGTGCTGGAACTACAGGGGTGTAGTTTCCTACACAGCCCCCTTTGGCATTTCACTACTAACTACCAAAAAGCTACACCCACTCACATGGTATATATATATATATATACCAGAGATATTCCATATATCTGAAAAATTGAATAGTGTAAATATTGATCAAAAACTGGATAACTCTCCTAGAGAATGTAAAACTCTCCTAGAATGTAAAAAGTTCTAAAGTGAAGAATAGGCATGCAGAGCTGCTAACTTTTCTATTTATTTTTCTATTATTTCAGAATTGGAGACCTCCAAGCTTATCAGAACAATCCAATGAATGCTATTGAGAGCACACTGCTTACATTTATAAAAATGGGCTGTCAGCTTTCTTACATGTGGTCAGAAGAAAGGCATAACTCTGACTTACTGAAACTCGATGTTAAGATTTAATTGCTAAATATTGTTTTAACATTAATTCAATTTTGAAACTTCATTCTCCATTTGGATTCTCTACAAGGAACTAAGACAATCCTGTAAACAAAAAGGAAACATTTGCCTGTGTAAAACCAAGAACACTCATTTTGGAAAAGGAACAGAACTTCATAAGTATTCTCATGACATGACAAACAACATATTGCTCAGAAGTAAACAGAAGCATTAATCATCAGACTTCAGAAAAGCAAGAATCTATCTTCTCCTACTGGAAGTTAATTAATGTTTAAGATAATACTATGATTCTACTCCAAGTTTTCAAAAAATGGGTTGATTAAAAAAAAGTGAAAAAAGGAAAAAAAAAAAAAAAAACCACACGCCCCAAATTGACCCAAAATGAACATGATAAAATGGAAAGCAATCTAAAAATGAGTGTGTATTGGGTAGAAAGAGGGTTGTCTGGCCTATAAAAGATTGGCATCCTTCAGCCTTTCAAGCCATACTGGAAGTGGTGCGAGTCTCCACTTGCATCACACTCTGCCACACACTGGCACATTACAGAGTTGCCTCTCATTCTCCACTCTACCATGCAATAAATACAGTCAAATTCATGGCATTTGACAATTATAGAAGCAAAAAGCTTAGACTATAATAATGTGGTAGGCTCCTTGTCATTCCTTTTTCCACAGCAGCCTTTTTCTTTGGAAGCTGAGCACGGCATCTAGGTTTTCCAGAATGAGGCACAGCAACAGAGATGGCAGGGGAGGACACAGCAACCGATCTCTGTGACTGCGCTAGCTGTGCACTGCTCACACATTGCTTCCATTTCATAGCATGGTCTAACCACACCTTCTGGAAAGTTATTGAACAGGTACCCGGGCAGCTCACAGACAGCATTTATTAAGGTCTGGAGCAGGTTTTACAATCTGGTGATTGCAGACTTACCCTGATTTCCACAGTCACTGAGGCCCGTACA
Organism: Aythya fuligula; assembly: GCF_009819795.1. Taxonomy (NCBI): domain Eukaryota; kingdom Metazoa; phylum Chordata; class Aves; order Anseriformes; family Anatidae; genus Aythya; species Aythya fuligula. The sequence goes on from NC_045559.1 coordinate 129,648,619, forward strand.
GCGTATGCACACACAGCCCAGTGCTGTCTCTACTACAAACAAAATAAACAAAAATGGTAACAAAACAAAACCAAAAAAAAAAAAAAAGAGAAAAAAATAAACAACCAACCAACACATTCACACATTCCAGCACTAACATGTTATACATGCTATATAGGCTTCCAGTTTCTGTGCTGGTGCCAAGTTTTCTACCAGTAGTGACTGCAGGACCACTTGATTTCTGCTGCTCAGCTGGCACCACGGATGCATCCCAGTTGCCCAAGGAAGCACGTACAGACGTGCTACCGCTTACACCTCCACAGTGAATCATCCAAACGGAGCCAGCCAACCCCGAGATTAGCTGCATTGAGTTTGTATGATTCCCACACGAATCCCTGACGCAGAATGCCCACGGAAGTATGTCTAAGCTACCCGAAGACGGCTACAGAACTACTACACGTGCCTTTTTTGCATAGACAGAAATCAAAACCAACTTGAGACATCATGTCTATAGTACATACTTATATACATAAGTGAATAAATATACAGAGATAGACAGGGATTTATAAGTAAGGCACTCTTATTTTCAACATCTCAGAGTGACAGCTCCCTCAAGCACACTTTGCAGACTGCTTTCACTAGACAAGCAAGAGTTCACATCCAGGAACACGAAGTTTTAATACAGCACTTGTCTTACAATACACTTTATCCTCTCTCTGGAAAAGACAGGGAAAAGTAAATTAAAAACATAATAAAAATAATAAATCAGTGTTAGAGCCCTGCAAAGACTGTATACCTTCAAAAGAAAGAATTAGAGAAAGAGAGCAGAAACAGAGTAGAGGGACACCACCAGGAGCATCCAGAACACAAGATCCTCCTGAATGTTCAAGACAATGCTAAACAGAAGTCCTGCTGAAATGGCAAAGGTATTACTGATATTCAGCTATACATACAGGTGCTGGTCATGTGTGCCTGTTGTGGGTGGGGGGAGTTAAACAGGTGAATAATTTAGAATAACATAACAATTCCTTGGTTCTTAGAAATCTCTTCACCAAGAGAACAGTGCAAGATTAAATCTAGTGTGCATGTATAGCCTTACCTTTACTTTCTGTAATTAAGTAGCGACGCTTATAAAACATGCCTATGGCACTGCAAGATGAAGCTGTGCTTCACCCAAATGAGTGGCTGTCTTCCACTCAGTGCATTATGGAAAAAATCATCAAGTTCAGGTTCAATGAGCTCTGCATCATTTTTGAAACCATAAATAAAAATAGCGGAAACATAACATTAATAGTGAAGCCTGTATTTAATCATTTTTTTTACCAAATTCTCTGGTTAGTAAACATTGTACTTAGCGAAGTCACTCATTTACTATAGCTCTAAGCAAAGTTAAAGCTGCAGTGCTGTCAAAACTGAGGGAGAGAAAAGATACAGAGAAGGCACAGCATATCCTCTTTTCTCTCCCAGCAAAATACAGTCCATCTATCCTCAGATATTAACACAACATACTAAGTCACTTACGAGGATCTAAACTTTATTGTAAAAACAGCTGTAGTTTAATTTAATCCAGACCTGTGCTATGCAGCCATCCGAAATCTTGTCAATGATTTTCAAGAACACCTTCGATACACACGGTCAGCAAACAAACATCCAATAAGCAGCAGTTTAAACAGCAGGCAGCTTAACCTTTCTCCTGTCTTTAAAAAATGCCAGACTGTTCACTGTTTGCTCAAGACTCTTCTTTTACCAACATTCAATTTGAATGAGCCAGTGCAAATGCACTGCTCATCCCCTCATGAGAGCAGGATGCATTTATGTGAAACATGAGGAGAATGCCTAATGCTGAAACATACTCTCTGCATCCTCAATGAGATTTTATTACAGGGCTCTCTTTCTTTTCACTGGCATGTAGCAACACGCCTGCAATTATTCCACTTCTTTTATGGCCAAAAGCTATCCGTACGCTTGTATTTATGTTTGGCATGCACACGTGCTCTGCGTGAACGTGCTATGTATCATAGATGCATTATAACCTAATTGCGGCTAGGTAAAAAAAACTCCGCTGCTGCAAGGGCTTCTATGGGATACTGACATAAAAAATACTCTACTAATATTGCATACGGATAACTTTCTGGTCATTAAGAGCCAGATTATAAAAGCACTTCGGCTTCCAAAAGCATCAGGGGCTTGGTTTTTTAAATGTGCCTCAATGCAAGTCCATTTTGAAAACTAGCTCTACGGCCCTCAGAGGAAAACCTAGTAGTTTAATTAAAAACACAAACAAGTTTTAAATTAAAAATATTTTGTCTGTTGTATCAGAGCTCCATGCGACTAACCTTTATAGTTTCCCAAGTTATCAGCAAAACATCATGTGCTAAATTAATTAAAAAAGAACGACAACAAAAACAACCCATAACCAACTTCCTAGAGCTCACAACCCTTGAAAGACCATTACTAGTGCAACAGTATTTGTTGGTTAAAGAAACAAGTTACAAAAGGATGGGTTTATCAAGAATTTTGAGTATCTTGGGCTGTGACAACTAGATTTCACCAGCTTTGATAAATAATAAAAGAGCCTGGCAAATGTTCAGTTTTTCTAGTCCTCCACCTACATGGTTCTACGGTTCCTAACAATCCATTATTTATATTTCAGTAGCATTCTCCATGCAGTAATTGCCTTCTACAACGGTAGGAAAGATGCCTTTGTGGCAAAGATCTTCCACTCCAAGACAGCAAGGAAGCAAGAAGTTACTCTTTTATGGTTTCCTAGTCGTAACAGAGTAATGGGACAGAGACACTGTTTAGCCTCCAGTCTAAATGAAAAACTCTTAGAAATATTCAGTCCAAGAAAACTGCAATCAATGGCAAAACCTTTCATTATTACCATTGCTTAAAACAGTAAAAGCTCAATAAAATGAAAATGTTTTAAAAAAACACTCATCTTAATGGCTTCTGTGTCTTCCTTACTTTTTCTATTTGTTTCTGTTTATTATTTTCACGATATATCTAACATTCAATCCTCTTAAACCACATTTCTCATTCAACCACTCTTTAGCGGAAGACTCTCTTTATCACCACTTACACTGCATGGTTCAGGAATTTTGGGGAGGGGATGGAGATGGGCGGGTGCACATATGCCACCCATCTGCACCAACTGTCCTGGATCCATCCCCGAGACAACAGAGCGCCTCAGAAAAGGGATCCTCTCTGCCACGGCCACATGGAACACTGAAAGATATATCCTACTACAAGTAGTGCACCAATGTTTTTCCATTACCCACTTATTTTCAGAGCAGAAAATAAGGTAGCATCACATGAAGATGGCAATCCATGCTTTTGCAAATAAAGGCAAGGAACCTCATTTTTATCTGTTTAATTCCCACTGGAATCTACACTAAGAGCACCTCCAGATGAAAGCAAAAATGCGGTGATGGTATTACAGAAAATTTGTAAATTTAAGGACATAATTTTTGAAACCTGAGCTATGACAAAATAATGCCTTCTGGAGAATTATACTAATTGTAAATTTTGAACATAAATATTTTCAAAATGAAGGTCACGGTAATAAATTATCAACTATTCTTGCATGAACTAAGATTTAATTCTTCTACCTTCTGACTTGCTGTAGTATTTGCTTCCCCCAAAAAAGAACAGCAGGAGAAAAACAAACAAACAAACAAACACACATATCAATAAAATAAGAACAACAATGAAAAACAAAAAATCCCCATCTGAAGTAGAAGACACATAGATTGAAGTACCTATATTCCATCTCGTGGAAGTAAGATGTGCTACTGACTACTGACTTCAATATAACTTAATTAAAACTAGAGATATAAGATATGTATATACCTAAGAGCTTTAACAATCTAAAAGCTGGAAGAGCTGAAAAAATGTCAGTTATCTGGTAGTTCAGTATTTCATTTGTTCATTTTTATTCTAAGGTAAAAAGTCATCCTCTTTCAAGTATGTCCTTCACTGAATAATTCCAGGGAAAGTACTATGTATTTTGTATCTGGATCAAGACATTTCTCTTTTACCTACTTAGGAAACTAATCTTTTCAACTACTTTGCCTTTCTTCAGAATGAGTAGGAAGGTGTAATAAAGAGACAGTATTCAGATACCTAAAACTGGAACCTCCACTCATGCAAAACACAGCAATCATTCTACTGTGCCAAGCTTTGTTTATCCTGCTTGAAACAACAGAGTTAAAATCTCTAAGCAAGTCTTCTTTTCTGCTGTGGCTTTTCAAATGGAAGTAAAACAGGAACTAAACCACTTCAGGAATTTCAATCTATTACACCGTTGTGCTCATTCTATGTAGAACACCCTAACCTATCTGGGTAGCATCCCAGTTACATCATCTCGAGTACCAACAAATGGATGAACAAAATTAAACTTTCTTATTAGTACAATTCAAGGATTCTACCCAATGTAGCAGTAGCTGCATGATATCTGCAGAAAGTTTAAGGATAAAGTTGGCTGGCTATAGTCACCACCCAGTTAACAAGAAAACAAATACAAGTTCCAGAATAAATGTACTGATGGTTCATAGCAAACTTTGACAAAATACACAGCTGAGGGGAAAAAAAGCAAAAGCAACAACAAAAACACAATTCTTATGCTGCAGAGGAATTTTTATCAGGATAATAGTGATTATAAAGTCCTGTTTGGGGGGGGACATGGTGAAGCCATTCAAAGGGATTTAAGCACAGAGACTTATCTAGCATCCATCTTGCGTCTAATCTTGAAGGTTCAATACCATCCTAGATGACCCCAGCTTATCTGTACATCTGTAATAACATCAAGCAGGAGAGAGAATTTCCACATCCATCATCATCCTTCTCACCTTGCCAGACCAGTGTTACCAGCTACCTTTAAAAAGCAAGGGGGAGATATGACACAGTAAGTCTGTAGCTTACATAAAGCATTCCAAGTGAAGCATCTCTTAATCTGCATGTTAGATTTTTTCTGGGCTTTGCACATTTCCAAAACTTTTACAAATGTACATGTATACTCTTCATCACTGCAGGTTTTTTTTGTTTGTTTGTTTGTTGTTGTTTTAATAAAGCGTGCTACTATTTAATCACTGCCTGCTTCCCTTCTTTCTTTCCCAATTTGGTTCTGAAATTTTCAAATTTTTTGACTTCCTCCTTGACTTTGAGTTCCTTCTTTATTTAATATCTTTCTCCATCAGCTCTGCTAGTCTTTCCAGTGTCTCCTTTAACCGTATGATTTCTTCTCTGTTTCACTTCACGGTTTCGTTCTACTCCACAATTTGACTTTTTTCTCTTTCTTTCCTTCCCTGCCCCCTGTCCCCTTCCAACACACCCAAATTAGAAGGTAGACACACGCTTTAGCGTGAGTCTGCCCATGGCTGGCTCACCTTGACCACATGCACAAAGTGAAACCTCAGAGTTTGAACCATTTGGTGCCACAAGACTAAACTTTACAAAACCAGGAGACCAAGCAAGTAATGCATGTAACTGTTGGTAAAACACCACAGGTTCATGGTGAATGCACTGAGTACCAAGGCATTCATGGCTGAAACACAGTAGCATAAAACTTCCTCTTATAGCAAATTATATTTCCTCTTGTTAGGGAAGAAACCACAAATTTGTACTGTGACTGTCATATCACTGTGCACTACGTCACTGCTGAACAGGCTATCAGCAGCCATTCATTACAGCTTCAGATCAACAATCCTTATCATATGTTACATAAAAACCTTGTGAGTTAAAATCCTGTCCCCATCCCCAGCAGGATTACAGCCAGGCAGCTCTCCAAAACACTTGCGAGGCAGTGGGTTACAGAATGGTTATTGTTCGAATCAAGGCTTGGATGTTTGGTCTTCACCACCAAACTTATAGAGCATTAATTACAGTATTCCTGGACCCAAAAATGCAGGACTGAAAGCTGATGTGGAACATCCGTGGCTTTTCTGAGAGTCCATTTCACTGATTAATGAACAGAAAAAAGAGCTGTAAAGCCCTTTTTCAATATTCAGCTTAATTATGTCTTCACTGACACTTAAAGACCATTACTTCTTGAAATGCTTGTCATGGTCAGCCATCTAAATGTGTTTATTTTGCAGAACATGAATAAGTGATACAACTTATCACAACACAAGTGTTATGCAGCTTCACAACATTCTCGTTGTTTGACATAATGAACAAGCTCAGAAGAGGCACTTGGCTGTTGGCGCCATCTCTTCCTGAGGATTTCCAATCCATTGAGTAGCTCCAGACCGGCACTTAAATGGATTGCAAATGGCCAAAACACATCCATCCACCAAAGCCACAGACCTTCTTTTAAGCATATGCAATTTCAAAATACACCCAGCTCTTCTGCTGAAAAGATTTTGGTTTTCAAGACTGAAAATCCTAAGAGGTAAGCCAGTCAAGCTGAACTCTTGAAAAACTCAATCAGAAGTGGAGACTCCTACAGCTGCCCTCTCAATGGCAAAAAACAGGTGAGAGAGGAGCTGACAGCAGACCAGCTACCTCTCCACACAGCACGCAAAAACGTGTCTGCTGCTAAGAAAATTTTTGCATTAGTATTGCAAGTGCCATTTCTAGGTGTGAACTCCCTCACTTTTTGAATGCTAAAATAGTGTTAATTTTAATTGATAGGAGTCTGCTGGCCGAAGGGAGAGACAATGCCTCCCTCTCCAGTGAAGTGTTTTTTGATGTTCAGTCTGCCCAAGCACAGGGCAATACAGTATGCTCCCTTGTCAGAACAAAATCTTGACAAGTATTTTGCCTGTACCTCCCTAAAAAGATAGCCTTTTCTCTGTTTTTGTTTATTTTTAATCTGAAAGCAGCTACTCCACTTAGGATGAAACCCAGCATTGGCCAACATTTAATGTTTGCCTTAGTATTCAGCTACTTAACCAACACGTGCACACAGCCTTTGCAAGTGGCCAACTTCTTTTCTTGCCTCCTGGTGAGTCACAGCACCGCTAGAGATAAAATGAAATAAATAAATTTAAACACAATGACTTTGCTCGCATCTTTCCTTTATTTTTGACAGGGTGGTTTTCTTGTTGAAGGCCAGGAGGAGCACTGAGGTGAGGCGTAAATAGTCTCCACACATTTATTCCCTTTCCTCCACCTTTCTTCCCTACCAGGACAGAGTTCCCAGAACCAGACAGGAGGAAGAAGCACAGGGGGCAAAGTCCAGCGGATAAAACCAAGCACAGCTGTGGCCTGCTCCGGAGAGAGGCCCAGGCACAGCCACTGCAGCTGCTACCACCAGGCACTTACTTGGGGCACCCCATTGGGCACGGTGGGGAGGAAGGCAGCGGGGATTCTGCGGCACTAACCCAAACCTTGGAAACTTGCAAACCACTGGAGCCTCCCGAGGGAAGGAATGGCAGAACATGTTCGGGTCGTTCCGCTGTTCGGGCAGCGGAAAACATTTTCTGGCTTGAATATCCTCATTTTCCTCTAGGCTACAGATCCTTTGGAAGTCCCAGAGCAATATTCCTTCTCCTCCTGCTCTCTCTGCTACAGTATTATGTACTGCAACAATACTATACAATACATTAGAATTCACCAAGTCTTCCTTGAAGAAGGAAGGTGAATCTGCCACCTGACAGAAAATCAACAGCCTTTGATGCCTACAGTGAACTTAAGCAAAACAAAGGGAGCTCAAACCGCTGCTGAAATGTATAAACTGTGGTGGGAATATGGAAACAGTTAAATGGAGAAGGGGAAATAAATACAAACATTCATGTTACTATGAAGGGCCCAGAAGAAGAAATGTAGTTAAGCAGGAAGTTCATTAACAAGAGAATAATTCAAAAGTACACACAACTGAATATTAAATGCAATTATTCAGACAGGAAATAAGAATTAAAAAGTAATTATTGTATTTTGTAAAGGGAGAATAAACGTAACAGAATCACTCTGTTCAGTACCTCCTGCTTTTCGCTTTTAATCCTCACTAGTATATCCTCATGCCCTCCATGCTCTCTCAAATCAATCAAACACGGTAATTAAAAAAAAAAAAAATCCACTTCAACATCCCAATACGCCTGGGGCAACAACACATACAACGTCATGGAAATAGTTAGCAGGAAAAAATCCAGCCATCAAATAATTGACTGCTGCTCAAAGCATGTACATTTATACATTCAGGACCTAGGTCCCAGTTTCCTATGGGACAGGCATTTTCAGTAAAAGCCATTGTGCCATAAACATTATCACACCAATTGATTTTAAAGAGCAGTTAAAAGCTATCATCTGTGACAGACCAGGTAAGCCAAATAACCTACGCTCAGGTACTAAGCAAACTACATTTATACTTGAAATATTTTGACCTCATCCCACAACTGCTCCCATCAGGCATCCAGCAATGAATACCTAAATACCTTTTCTTCTGCCTCTGTAAGTCTGTCCATGAGTTTCTGCACATGCTTTGCTTTCTTTTACACTTAGAAAGGCAAAACATCTCTTCAGACCACAGTAAGAAACTTCAAATTCTATTGTATGATAGAGGGTGGGATAAAAAAAAAAAAAAAAAAAAGAAACAATAAAATCTCTTCCACCAGAAGCACGTTTGGTAGCCTTCAAGAAACAGATGATGTAGTAAGATGTTAGGACAGAGCTATGGCAATTTTAAATCATGTGCAAATGTCAGAAGATGACAGACAAAGAGAAAAATAAGCTCAAAACAAATTCTTAAAATGTCAAGTGTCTTCCTGGAAACCAGATTACCACAGGGCAGGGAGAGAGCCAGCATTAGAAGCATACAAGCTTAAAACGCAGCAACAGCAGCCCATGAACAAGAGCAATGACACTCACAAATTCCATATATGCCTCAAGAATCCCTTTCCAGCTCTCAGCAGCACTTCCAGCAAAAGCCCCACCTCAGTATTACCCCATCCACAGACTCTGAATTCAATTTTTGTCACAGCTCAGTACACTGAAATAATTCATTGTGTTTGTTTCGTCTTTTTGATCTAGCCAAAAGTTATTATACATGCAGAGCATCTTCTAAAGAAAGCCGCTGCTTCAGCTGTTTCAGTAGTCAATGGTTCAGTAATAAACAGTTGCACCTACAGCTTTGAGTCCTTTAGTACAACTGTTTATGAATTATTTTATTGGGTATTTTTTATACTAAATGTGCATTGAAAGCCAATTTACTTCCAGTAATGCTTTTGGAGACTGTTCACATTTCTTCCAAAGGCACTATTAATCTTGTAAAAGAGAATAATAACCTGAATCAGACCAGATATTGTATTAAATATTTCTGCAGTTTGATATATTTTTAATTCACTTTGATGTCTGAGCCACTACGCATTCATTTCACTATCGTTTACACAATTAGGTTTACTGCAGAACACACATGCAAAGCTTCCACGGAAACTTAATTTAAAGACTAATTACTAATATGCATTCCCACCAAAACCTATCATACAAAAATGACTCTCAGACAGACCAGGGAAGTTGAACAACAGATAGTGTACATGTCTACACGATATGGCAAAAGTGTTAGGAGTAGCAAATCAAAGCTGTAAGCCCTCCCCAAAATCTTGGTAATTCTGAACAAGGGAACATTTGGAGAAGACTGGTATGCTGCCAGTCACCCAGAGAACCCAGGAAGACAAAATTCATTAAATCAATTATTCATTCATATTTAACAGCTCAGTACTGGATCTAATATTTCTCTTTTGGCTACAGAACAGTGCTACAAATCCATCTACTTTTAACTGCACTGCTGAAAAAGTTAATGTCATTTATTGACAGGTTAATTTATAATGTTGCCTTAATTAAAAAGTATTTTAAAAGATTATCATTTTCTGACTGAAATGAAACTGCGGGTAATTGGGAACAATGTACCTACAGTCTAAGGAATGATTTCAAGCAATTCAGTGTCCAATTAACACCAGCATCTGGTGTGGGGATTTTTTTTTCGTGTCAAAAACATCAGGCATATATTCATTATATTCTTATTCAGTAAGAACAGAAAGTTTTATCCTGGGTGTTATCCTTTCAGAGAAAGTACACAAACTACAATTGTCAGGGTCTGGAGTCCACACAAGCAAACTCCCTATCACTGGCAGGAATGTGAAACCGTGGTGGGAAACCTTCTCCAGCCTGATTTCCACAGCTATCCCAAAACTACATTAATGGAAGAGGTAAGTGTCCCTTGTGGCCAAGGCACAGAAAAAGGACCCATCTGCTCTCGCCTGGAGGACCCTCTCATGTAAGTTTCATGAAGTACCAAACTCTGCTTGCTCAGGAAGGCAGCTGCTTCTTGTGGCTTTTCAAACTAACCTTAGCCGATAAAAAGGTAATGAAATAATATGATCTTCCAGATCAACCACAACTAGGAGATTTGGGGCAGCAAGACTTACGGTGGTACATGGAGGAAGCATCCTTTAACTAGCTACAGTCTTCAAGGATGGGGGATTGATGAACCAGAATTTGACTGCTGCCTGCTTAGTAATGCTGGTTTTAGATTAGTCAAGCATAATTTTTGAAATACAATATTGCTCTACTAACTCTCTAAGGCCATAGTATACAACTGAAATAAATATTTGCTCTCGTTTTTTAAGTCAAAAAACACCTTGGCATTTTAACGTTAGCATGTATGGACTTAAGACCGTCTAATTCAAAGTACAGCATGCAAGCTCTGCTGATGTTTAGGAAAGGTGTAGTACTGTTTCCTTTGGGCATTCTTGAAATTATACAGGATGTTAACTTGGTACACCAAACGGTTATTTGAGAACAAAACAAATACTCCTTCCTGAAATAGGGTGATTCAGAGGAGGGGTGGGGCTTTGTAGTTGCCAATATTTTGTTCATCAATCTTGAGTTTGCAACATTCACTGAATAAATAATTAAATTTGGGGAAGAAAAAAAAAGGCAGATAATCTTTGCTGAGTAACTGCATGATAATACTATATATATATTCCTCTTCCTATTTATTAGGAGCATCATTATTGCAACTTCTGACTTGGAAAATTATGAGAATTGAAACCAGCACTAATTTGAATCCAAATATTGGAAAGCTTTGCAAGAAGGCTTCAATGACCATATTCTACATGTATGCTCCTACATGAAAATCTACTGGGGAAGAAGAAATCATACATCTGTTTCTCATGAATGCTCAATTTTAATTAAATGTCATAACTCCAACTAGATCACAGTTCATCTTCCTTTCAGAAGCAAGGCAGAAAATCTATGCTTCTCTTTTTAACAGAGCTTTAACTGTGTTTCTAGGTTCACATTTGCCTGTTATTTACAGCAAGGATTTCTTATCCTTCCCCATAAAATAAAGTAATTTTATCCCACCCATGTAGCAGGCCTGTGCAACTGCTGCCAAACCAATAAATTAACAGACTCCCAGACTGATCATGCAAGGTAATTCTTTTTTGGCTCTTTTATCTCTAACCTACAGACAGCACTCCCCTCCCAGTTTTAAAACTAGAACTCAGCTCCTGGTCACTGCTATTGTGCCACTGACTCTCAAATGGTTTTCATATAAAGAAAAAATAGATCAAGCTTATTTCCAGCATCTGCAGGATGATCAAAAGTACATCTACCCTCATGCTGCAAAAGGTATGCACTGAAGACTTCCAGGATTCATATTCTGTCATCTGTGTACCTAAGAAGGATCTCAGAGTTGCAAAGTACTTTTCAGAAAGAGGGAGCAAGAGGGAAGAAAAGTGGCTAGTTTTTAAAGTTACTTAGCATTTTGAAAGCGAATCCAACTCTCTGTGGGAAAGAAATCTTTAAAATACATGGGTAAAAGCCATGCATCATGAACAGGCACGTGCAACCTCCTGTCTCTCCTTACCCCAGAGGAGTTCCTAACACAATAACCTTCCACTATTTCACACCTATCTCTTCCTGCCTGCTCTGTCCCATGGACCAAATCTCAACCCTTTTCACTGAATTGTGCAGTTTCAATCCTTTCCTGCCCGAACTGGGGCAGTTCACAATATTTGTCCTTTCTCAAGGAGTTCCAACAAAACCCTAACACAGCAAGCTTATTACTGTCTACAGCAAAATGGTTTGGATGGTTAAGGGTTTTCTTCATCCCTCCCTCCTTGTTACCTGCAGTCAAAGCTAAGACACACTGCCCCTTTCCTGAAGAGAAGCCCTCCAGTAAACCTCCTGTGATAAAATTGGTGCTGCCCCATTTTGCAAGAATAATCAAGGGAGGGCGCACTGAGGTAAGGAGGAGTCCCTAGTGTCATCAGACTAGTTCTCACTAGAATAAGATTTTGCTAAGATTTCAGCACGTCACTGTTGTTTTCCCAGGACTCTTTGGGAATCCCAGCCTTCCAAAACATACAGAAACCTAAAACTTTGGCCTTTATAAGTTTATCTTTGTTTTATTGTGTCATGGTCTGAAAGCAGACTTTAGGTTCAGCATGCAAACAATGCATCTTTCAGCAACAACAAGTAACTGAACGAACAAATAAACATAATACCACATTTCTCTCCTTTGATTTCAACTAAATTAAGAAAAACTGTACCAAAGGCATAGAAACCAATGCCCCATTAAAAAGAGCTGTAAGTATTAAATGTTCTCAGAAAGCTGGTGGTCACCAAAATAAAATAATAGCACAAAACAACTGCTATGCCAGCTATTCCTAGCCTGAAATCTGTACCTTCTTTCGCAGAGACAGGGATATTTTTTTCAATAACATAGTGTGTATTAGGCAAATTAATCAATTGCCTGAAGGACTCTGAAAACTCCCCAGTCTTGAGACAGTAAAGAAAACAAAAACATAGCTTGAAATTACTTATTCGAGCTGTAATAAAAATCTTTTGGTAAGTACTGTCCACGTTAGATAAACTAGGGATGACTACACAAAACCATACAGTTACCTGAGTTAAGCCTCACTTAATTTCTAAGTGAAGCACTTGGAAGGAGTGAAAAGAAATAAAATGAACTTAATGGAGTTTCTCTGAAAGGTCTGGGGAGTAAATTCCTCTGGTTTTACTGACATGTCTGATCTTGAGATTAAGCTTTCAGTTTAATTTACAACAAAGCTTCTCTCTTGTTTCATTGGGAGACATACACTGAACCTAAATGAACAAATAGCAACAATATTTTAAAATGCCACTTCTGTTCAAAATGCCTTGCTCCTATTTCTCTGACTTGGGAAAAGAGGAAGTGTATCCTCTATGAAGACTCCTAGGGGCATACTACTAATTTCTTTTTTTCTTTTTTTTTTTTTTTTTTTTTTTTTTTCTTGTGGTAAACTGGTTATTTTCTTTTCTGAAAACTCCATTTAGCAAGCTGAGCAATGTACACCATTGAGGTTCATGAATGGCATTTCATTTCCATGGCAATTGGCATATCAGGTCTCTTTTCAGGCGGAAGACCAACCAAAATCAAATTTATTTATTTATTTGATTTGGCTTTCATTAGCAAGTGAACTTTTTTTACTTTTTTTTTTTTTTTTTTAAACATAACAGCTAACCTTTTGTCTCCAGAGGAAGCATTATTTTTTATTTTTTAAATGGCAGGTATTTTAAGCGTGGCTGCTCACCCTCCTTCCTTTGCCATGAGCAAACTAACATCCTAACATCACCTGTCATGTCGTTTCACCACTAGTATCATTAGACAGGAGGACGGGAAGAATCACAGACAGTATCTAAGGGTGGATTGCCTAATACAGAAAATGACAAAGAGAAGCAGGTAGAAAGTGCATAAATAAATTACCCATCAATGAATCAGACGTGTGAACCATTTTCGTAAGTGTCCTGAAGAACTTTCCTAGGCATAGAGGAGCAGCAACGACTATACCCACTTCACAAGTATTTTTGCTATCAAGCCATTAGCCAGGCAACTTCTACTCCCAATCTGACATCCTTTCAGAAGTATTTTTGGTATCAGGCTATTATCCAGGCAACTTCTACTCCCAACCTGAGATCCCTTCCAGTTACTGCACACCCTTCCTGCAGTGAACTCAGACCCAGCAGTGCGGACTTACGTGCTTAATTTTATCTAGGCCCAAAAGCCACCAAAAGGGACAGATCAGTTGGCCAATTAGCAGTCATGCAGCCATGACATAAATGAGTGGAGCAACACGGGGCACAAGAGGAGAGGCCAGGGCTGGCAGCAGATGGGCTAGCTTTCTTAGTCACCAAGCTGGTCCACATAAACACAGCCAGGAGCTACGGAGGAGGATGAGGAAGAGGAAGAGGAAGAGGAAGAGGAGCCTGGCCATTTCTCTCATTATGTGCAGGGTACATCTAAACTACATCATAAGCATAGTGAAACTATGCCAAAAGCCAATATAACAGAACTGGCAGACAGCAGGTCTCACCACTCCCAACAGATTTTCCTTTGTTGCATTTAGTGAGCCCAGTACAGGCACGTGTGCCAGCCATGGCATCGCTGCCTGAGGCAGACCCCAGAACTGCTACTCCCAGAGGCAGCCCCCTCTCTTCCCTCACACCTACTGACTGCTGGCTTTTAACATTCACTATTCACACAAACACTTATTTTCTCAATTCTCTTCTGTGTAGAACCTGCAAGCTTTAGATAAATAGACCCAAACGCTCCCCCAGCAAAACACCCCTGCAAGCCTGCCCTGCAAATCAGTACTGCTGCCAGTTCCACACGTGCCCCAGTAATATAATGATGAGTTTACTTAAACTCTTCTTCCTCGTCCCTTCTTCCTCTAAAATCTCAGATCTGTCATTAATTGCCAACTTCACCCTTGATTTGTTCCTTCACAGTTTACATAGGTTATATATGGCACCAGTTATACATATGAAAATATGATGATTGATTGCTGAAGAAAAAAAATATATCAGCAGAGAGAAATGTGCATAAATCAATAGAGAAAAAAAAAAAAACAGGAATAATGTTTCACAGGCAGCAGCAGAAGGCAATCCTATTTAAAACAACTCAGGAGCCAGAAGTACCTCATGTTGAACAAAGGAATTGGAAACAAAAACCATTAGAAGCAATTCAGCCTTCACTGAAACCTATACACATCATCATTAACAATAATAATTTGGCTCTTCATGTGTAATCACTGTATGCTGGCCTCACTTTACGCTCATAATGCCCATTAATGTCAGCAGGAATTGTGCACATGGGCACCACGCCGGGCTACAGCCTGGTTTGCAGAGACAAACGGCTCTCTGCTAACTCTTCCCCCTCATCCAGCCGAGATTCCCAGCACAGGAATTCCCACCGCAGAACAAGGAAGCAGCCGCACAGCTGGACTGAGCCAAATACAGAAGATGCTATTCTTCTGTTTAACTCGAAAATACAAGAAGTCAGCCTTATTAAAACAACAACAGAAAGGGAAGCTGTAACTCTCTGCTCACGCAGTATTGAATTCAAGACAGTGCACACTGGAGCACTGTGAGGACACATATCATCACAGCTCTGTGACTGATTTTCATGACTCATTTCATACGTTAATGTTACCTCAAAATGGTCATGAAGATCATGGATGCAGAACATGCTGAAAAGAAACGAGTGCTAACCCAGCACAGCTCATCCAGGATGCCTTCCACCCTCCCCTCACACAGCACACATGAGGCAAGGGGGAGCAGTAACGTTCCTCCACAGCATTTCAACAATATCCTCACAGGTTGAAACTTCCACAGAAACTACTAGAAGATGCCACTTCTATGTTGTAGGAAAGTTCAGACAGAAAAAATAGCATTAAATCACTCATTAATATACCAGTGATAATACTCATCAGCTATATAGTCACTATAATCCTCAACTGACCTGAGACGCAGAAACAGGGTCTAACTGAATTCTGTTACATATAAGGTTAAACAAAATTATAACACACATGCTTTTTGCCATGCCTTCAGTAGCTCAGATAAGTTACCAAAAAAAAATAAAAAAATAAAAAATAAAATTACAGTTTTCTTCATATATGAGCAAAACCACCAGGAAGCTTCCAGGAACATAACTGTAGGCTACTAAGGAAACTCATTTTACAAAAATGTCTACAATACATAGAGAATAAACTGTTCAATTGGATCAATGCTTTATTTTCTAGCATATCTCATCTTCTTTTCTCAACAGAATAGTCTGTGTCAGTCTAAGTCAAGCGATAAAAGTACAATAATTTTGTGATAGAAGGACAAGGGCAGACATTATTTCTTAAGGTAGACTTATTTCACCCATTTATCCTAAAGCTATGTCAAATCTGAAGCCATCAGTATAGCTACCGAATTCAATGTAAGATTTCACATAAAAACTTAAAAAATTATGAATTCCAAATGTTTTTTCCTTAAGTAAAAGATCGAGCGAAGTTCAGCAGAAATACTTAAAAAATCTAGTCTTTATTTCTCAGGCTTATAAATAAAATCTTCCATTAGGTGCCTCCTACACAACTTCATAATTCACTCCCAATCCCTCATGCACTTGCAGTGCTCATTATTTCCTCTTAAAGAACCTCTACTCTGCTTGTATCCCCATCATCTCAAGACACTTATTTTTGTTTTCCATTCCACAATAATTTCTCACTTTGCTATCTTCCTTGTAATGATTTAGGCAACATACTTGAGCATCCTTTAGATAGGGACACGGAATAGAACAGTTCTCCAGAAACCCTGCTTGTCAGTGCCCCATACTTTATTATAATTAATTATAGAGCTAAGTTATTGCTTTATTAAGTATTTAATTACTCTATCAGGTATTATATGACATAAGACTAAGTTCTGTATCATTAAGGACTGTGGATTAGTGTTCTATTATATTAGAACCTATTATCATAACATATTTTGATTAGCAATTCATTTCCTTTGGCCCTGAGAGTTCTGCAGGAAGTCGGTAGGCACACCTGTCTAAACAAAACTTTTCTGGGTGATTTCGTTCATCCCATCCCCGCATGGGGAGAAAAGCGAAGGTCAAGAGCAGCCAGAAGGAACAAGTCATCTACACGTGTGAGAACGCCTTCTCTTCACTGCATTCAAAACTTGGTGCCTGCTTTGACACCCGTCCCCAAACCTTTGAAGAATTTCTGAATCACTAAACCTATTTAACCATCTCTGTAGTTTTCATCTTGCTTCTATTGAGACTCGTTATGTCCTGGATGCAAGGATAATTTCACTTCTATTTGTAGAGCACACATCTTGCAACACATACCTTACTTTTATGAGCTGGGTACTCCTCTAAAGGTACAGTGCCTACACAGTGTTTCTCCAGAGATTGTCTCCATGATTCAGGAGATGAAGACAAAGGCTGAATAACAACCATCCAGTCAAGAAGCTAGAAAACCCTCCCCACCAGAAAAAACATCTAATATCTGCAAAAATTAAAGAATGTGGAGAAGAAAGGGTGTAAGGAAGGACCACACCAGGCAGGTAGAAAAGACCTACCCTCCAGCGCAGTGCTCTGGCCCTGGGCATCTGGAACCTCAATCCATCTACAAATACCTTTGTCACTAGAAGCCTCCAGCTGAAATCCCTTGAAAGGTTCATAAACTATATTCAAAGAATACTGCCAGTCATAACCGAGATATGCTTCCATTTGTAAAAAGCCCTACATTAAAACTCTTGCGGCTTTAGCAGTGCACCTCAGAAAAATTCTGATATGCTTACACAGTTAGGTAGCTAATTGTTAAGAAAAAAAAAACAACACCTTAATTGAACATTGTGATTATAAATAAATCAAGAGAGTTTAATTCAGTAATCATATAAAGTTCACACTCCATTTATCTGAACAGATTCTACAGCAATTGACACCTTCTTCATATGCTATCCAGCATACAAAAATGCACACTGCAATTATAACAAGTTAAGCCTTACATTTTGATTTTTGATTTGGTTTAAAGAAAACTCCCTGTCACTAAAGGAAATTGTTTGCCATCGTAGCCAAAAAATCCAAAACACTCTTTTGTAAATTAAAAATGATCTCTTCATTGGTTATTTTATCAGGAAAAAATATTCTCCACTTCCTGCAAAGGTGAAACAATGCTTGCAATTTTTCAGTTGCTTCTTTGTATCAACATGCACCTCAGTACAGAACATCAAATACCATCATGGCAAGATCACACATCTTCAGTCTGCACAAGTAAAATAGTCTCTGCTTCAGCGGTAACTCACCTCTGAAACCATTTCTAAAATATAAAGAAAAGCTCTGAAAACTCCTGCAGTATTAATGTAGCCTTCACAGAGACAAATCACCAGTCATTCCTTACTTAGCATACCTGTGATCTCAGAAAATATAACAAAGAACTTATTTTTAAACAATATTTTTAGGAACCCTATTTTTGAAGTCTCTTTGTGATATGGTCTTTAACACAGAACAATTCACTAAATATATTTAAGAAAACAAGCCTTTAAAAACACTTAGTGTCTTACTCGTTGTAAAAGGCTATCACAAGGATGGGTTATCTTTATAAACTATCTAGAAATAAAACATAAAAGTATTTTATGAAACATTGATATTTATGACAGTATTTCCAATAAAAATAAGAAACCTGATTTTTTATAGCAAAATATTCTTCAAAAAGAATATGTAGCAAGATATTCTTCAAAAAGAAGAATATCTTCAAGTTCTGAAGATATTTTAATATCCTTAGTGAGCTTTTCTGCTGAAAGTAAAATTGTGATGGATACTTGCTTCCATATGGAAATTAATTTGACAGTTGCAGGTTACAATTTTCTCTGTTTGATATCCCATCCAGTATTCACTTCCTAATAGCTTTTTTGGAATGTTTGTCTAAACTTGCTTTCTATTTAAAATGTTATATATAAAAAAAAAACAAAACAACACACTTCGTATCTAAACATTGAAGAAGAAAAAACTAGAAAGCATCAGGTATGCACTGTGACTCCTGTTGTTTTAAAAAGGAAAATGAGGATCAATAAATTAAATTTGATGTGAGCAACTCATTCTCCACCAGTAAAGAAGAATACTAGGCACAGAAAGTGTGTGATTCATGAGCCAGGCTCAGGATTTTGAACACATGACAGAAGGAAGTTAGCTGTCTAGATACTGATCTTATACCCTTGCACCTCTTTTATAGACTCATATACAGTTTTACAGCTTTCTCCAAATATCAGCATATGAAATAAACAAGCTTACTCATACCTTGGAAATAAAGAACCCTGCCCCATGCATCAATCAATCCTAGAGGAGCTCAGCCACGGCACTGGTTGGGACAGAGTCTCTCCTGCAGGGTTGCCATCTTCCCTACCAAGGCCAGTTTGTAGGAGCCACATATTCCAGTTTGAACAGCAAACTGGCTTCCAGGTAAAATTGCACAAAATAGTGGACCAACAGAAAATCAAATCAAAAAAGCCTGCCCATCCTGTCTTCTACTTAGTTCAGCAATGTGGCTAAAAATAAAAAATCATATTTAATAACTGTACACAACTATTTTCATAGAATCACAGAATGGTTTGGGGTTGAAGGGACCTTAAGATCACCCAGTTCCAAGCCCCCTGCCCTGGGTAGGGACACCTCCCACCAGACCAGGCTGCTCAAAGCCCCATCCAGCCTGGCCTTGAACACCTCCACGGATGGGGCATCCACAACTTCTCTGGGCAACCTGTTCCAGGGCCTCACCACCCTCTGTGTGAAGAACTTCTTCTGAATATCTAATGTAAATCTATTGTCTTTTAGCTTAAGACCATTCCCCCTTGTGCTATCATTACCTGCCTGAGCAAAAAGTTGCTCTCCAATTTCTGGCATATGAGACAAGGATATGGACAGTAAGAAAACTATATATCTGAAATTGTGACCCTGAGCTCCTTGTAAGCATTTTCATAAAATAAGGCTCCAATTCTTCTAAAGACTACATAGAATGAAATGAAATGGGGGAAAGAAGACTGCTTGTGAGGGGTAAAAAAGTCAGGTGTGTAAGAAAGTTCCTGCCTGCAGCAAGCTGCAATAGCTAAATTAAGAAAACAAGTTGTGGTATGCTACTTACACTTCATTTTTCAGCAACAACATTAGTATTGTGCTCTTGAAAGGAATGGCACAGTTTGGGCCAGGAATACAGATGCCACTATTGTTTGGTGACTTAGGACTCAGCTAGCGGCCCCACTCAGTTCAACAATGATGTGTTTTCTGCGCAAGGATAGTAAAGTCATTGCAAAGTTTGGTAACATGCAAAAGTACAAAATGAATTAGGAGAAAAGAGGAACTATTTTATCATTGTTGTTTTTTTTTTTTTTAATTATTATTATTTTATTTTTTTTTAATTTAGGTCCCTTCAGGGTCCCTTCAGGAACATTAGTAAATCTGCAAAAATAACGCTTACGTAACACTTACAGTAAGCATTTCTGCTTCAGGTTTATCGAGGGCAGAGGACTTTTTGAACCTGGGTTATCGCTCTCTATGGGTACCTCAAGGGAGGCTGTAGCGAGGTGGGGGTTGGCCTGTTCTCCCACGTGCCTGGTGACAGGACGAGGGGGAATGGGCTTAAGTTGAGCCAGGGGAGTTTTAGGTTAGATGTTAGGAAGAACTTCTTCACTGAAAGGGTTGTGAGGCACTGGAACAGGCTGCCCAGGGAAGTGGTGGAGTCACCATCCCTGGAAGTCTTCAAAAGACGTTTAGATGTAGAGCTTAGGGATATGGTTTAGTGGGGACTGTTAGCGTTAGGTCAGAGGTTGGACTCGATGACCTTGAGGTCTCATCCAGCCTAGAAAATTCTGTGATTCTGTGTGATTCTGTGATAATCAGTTTTGTTTACATTAAACCGTTAGTAAGCAAGTACAAGTTGGAAACCCTCACTGTAATATGTACAGCTTTTAATTAAATCAGCATAATATACATATAGCTTACCTCTTTTTGTAACTTTAAGGTCGCATGCTTCATTAAGTAACAGTCTAAAAGTGATCTGTTAAGCACAAACATGTTCTGTACCTGTTTAATTGACTAACCACACTGTCTTCTGTGCATTGTACAGAGGCAATCAAAACTGAGTTTCTTACCCAGGACAGAGTCACTGGGCAAATATGAAGTCACTACTAAGCAGCAATTAAAAGAAAATATGAAGTGACTAAATACTTGCCAACAAGACTGTACAACAAGAGAGGGTCCTATTATTTCAGAATTTATATTAGTTGGAAATGCAGCGGTACATCCAAGTTACACAATCATGTATCACTTGTGAAAGCAGAAAATTTAATCAAAACCATTACTAAAAGAAATAGATACTATATCATGTTTCTTGCAGCAATAGTAAAATCAAGGCGGCAGATACCTTCTTCTATGTCCCAGAGAACTCCTTGTGCGTGATATAGCCTATCACATTCAAACACAGCAATGTGCTTTAAAGACACCTATTTTATTGTAACATGGAATTGTAAAAATAAAATAAAAATTTACAAGGACATGTGTATACGTCCACTTCCATGCAGTGTGCGTATATCTCAGAATTAACCAGAACAGATGCCTTTGTGCTGAACCTCATCTACTTGTTTCTTTAAAATGTCATGTCCTCCACCACAGGAAGAACTCCTAGTACTTTGGTCTCTGAAAACAAACCAGTGAATACATTTTGTCCTGTCTGAGTAAACAGTCCAAACCTTCATGGCTCCTCTTTAACTGGAAAGAGATGATTACATCTGCAACAGAAGGCAGCAAAATTGAAACAGTGTTCAACTGGTAAAGCAGCATAAGAGACACTTAAGCCCACAAAAAAATAGGAATAGTTTGTGATTAGTTATAAAGAGCTATGAGAATTTCTTTGCCAGTAGCCAGGCTAAAATATCTTTTTTTTTCTAATCTGGGCTTCAATTCTAACATTTCCCATTCTCTCAGTCAGCTTTGCCTGTTCCTATCCTCATGGTCCTAGGCACAGCTGATGGGCACCATCTTGTACAACAACAGAGACCGTGTCTGCCCAGACGATGCTTGTAACACATCATATTCCATCAGTACCTGACTTTATGTATTTATGTATGTGTGCATATCCGTATCTATCTATATCTTCACTCTGGCATAAAGATGATCTACAACCTAAATTTCAAACTAGATCTAAGCCCACAAAAAACTGCCTCAAAAGGAACAGTTCTTGCATATTCTTCTTCATCTAATCTTTTTAATTCAAATGGGTCAGTTTTTTTTGAAAAGAGTCTAGCAAGCAAGAAGGAAAAGTGCCATCTCCAATTCTTCCTTTCACCACAAGAACAAAATCCCCGATTTCGGTCCTACATGGCAAGTTGGCATTTCCAACAAGCTCCAATGGAAACACCAAGCCTCTCAGAGGTACAATGTTGACAGCCTGCTTCAGAGCAGCACACTGACACCCAGGCTACATTTTTACATAATTCCTTGAGTGAAAACAAACAAACAAACAAACAAACAAACAAAAAAACACAAATGAAGGAAAACATTCAAAATACGAAGTCACTTTTCAGGCAAAAAGCATTTGGACGATGCTCTCAGTAATGCGCCTTAACTTCTGGCTAACCCTGAAGTGCTCAGGCAGTTGGACTTGATGATCCCTGAAAGTCCTTTCCAGCTTAACTCTTCAATACGAATTTTGTGTTACTTGATATTCACACTGTTTTTGCTCACCTCAGCAGCATTATTTGACAGCCCAGACTAACTAATTTGTCACCACGAACCAAAGCTAAGATTATTCACTAAACCAGCATGTAAAGGACAAGAGGGAAGAGTAAATCATTTTATTATTATCTAGAGCTGAAAAAAAAAAAAAAAAAGCTTCTGAATCATGGTCTAGCTTTCGAGTAGTCTGGAGAAAGTTTCATAGTTTCTTTAGTTTCTTTCAATAAATTCCATCACAGATAATAAATGGTGACACATCTTTAGCAAAGTTGACCATATCCAACTGTAAGTTCACCATAACCAAAGAACGACATGAGGACAGAGAGCACCCGACTGCTCATCACTTCCAAGGGCACAAAGAGGCAGTCTCAGGAGCTTTCAATTTCCTGGCCTCGCCTCAGCACAATGGACAAAAACCACAGTTACCTTGACATTGCCTCTTTACCAAAACCATATGCACTAACGACAGGATGGAAGAAAACAGCACTGCTGCCTCTCATTACCATTTCCTCCAACCTCCATCACTTTCTGCAGGCAGGCTCCTCACTTATTTTGCCTCTTTTTATACTTCTTCTCTGTGTTTTCCATCTTCGTGCTACTGAAGCCTATGTTCATCCCTATTTCCATGATTTTACTCTCCTCTCATGTTATTTTTTTCTAGTGGTTTTCAACAGCTCATATGTTTTTAAGGTATGATTCACGTAATAATGAGGATTGGTCCTGATTTAAGCCAACAGCAACCAGGAATCTGTATAAACATTCTGCTTTCGTTCTCAGTAGCAAGCCAAAAAAATCAAGTGAAATTTAACAATGTTTCAAGCTGAAATCCACATCGAGCATGAACATCACTAGTGCCTCGTCTGTATTCTGTGGTTGTGGAGACCTGGCTTTCATCTCTAACCCGCTCTATTTGAGCCTTTCAACCTTTCCTCAAATTTCACTGAGACTCTTTTCTTTACATTCATGGAGCGCCTTACCCCAGAATTCATTTCCTACTTCCTTTTCCTTAGTAAATTACATATACACATACACAAAATCATCTAGGTTGGCAAAGACCTTCAAGATCATCTAGTCACACCATCAGCCTGACCTTCCTAGACCCATCACTACGTCATGTCCCTCGGTGCCACATCCATACATCTCCTAAATGCCCCTAGGGATGGGGACTCCACCACTGCCCTGGACAGCCTGTTCCAGTGTACAGGCCAGTTGCGGAGCCAGGCTGAGTGAATGAAGCCACAGCAGGTGCAAGCATTGCTGAGGGCCAACAGCAAACCCAGAACAGGATCCAGCAACCTGGGTCCTCCCAGGGAAACTTGCAGCAGGTGGCATACAGTCAGCATCAGCCTGGGCTTCTGAACAGCTCTGACACCCCTAGCAGCCACAGATTGAAAATTAGATCAGATATGGGATTAGGGTTTCTCAGAGTCCTTGGCTGAAAAGGCTGAAAATGCCACCACCTGTGGAGAGGGCCAAAGAAGGAGCATACAGTAAATATTCCAGCTAATTTCAATAGGCCTTAGAACACTTTTCTAGTATTGTAGCAAAGAACAAAAGAATTTGCCTCTCAGAAATGGCTGAAGCAAAGTCTTAACTAACAGCCAGACCACAGTTTGAACTAATTCAACATAAAATTAACACATCAGTGCTCTACCTGATGTCTTCACCTGTTCAGGTCTTGCTGTCCTTGGCTCCTGACCCCGGCAGCTGTATTCCAGTAATTCTGGCTTCAAAATTGCCTGGGCAATGTCTCTCCAGCTAAGGATAAAATTGCCTTTGCTTTGCCAGTGGTAGGTATGGGGAGACATAGCAGTGTGGGACTTTAAGCTGCAGAAATGTTTTGAAATGGTTGCTGATGTAATCGTGGAAAGAAGTTTGTCTCCTGTGGCATTTCTGAATTGTGAATTTCTGATTGTGCATCAGCACTTCAGTGAAAGAGAAATTTAGCAGCACTGTTTTGCCATCACATCTCGGGCTGCGGTCATGCAAGCCCCTGCAATACTGACGTCGAGGGATTTTTTTCATGCATTTCTCTGGTGCAGAATCAGAGCTCATGTCAGCAACAGTTAGTTACTCCCATGCTTCAGAACTTTCGCAGGCAACTTCCTTGTTCTCAGTCCTTCAGGCCTATTTAGAGGGACAAGAAAGCTCTGCCTCCTTTTCTTTCAGGATCCCTCCATGCCTTTGAAGCCCCCCTGGCCATTCTCCCTGAGTCCCCTCTCTAGTGCCTCTCCTTCTTTCTGCTCACCAGAAGCAAGAAGGGATGTAGGCTTCAAGCCAGGTGCATCCCCATGTCCATGACAGGGAATCAGATACCACCAGGGGAGGGAGATGGGCAGAGGCAAAACACAGCCTTACATATCCCATTAAATTAGTCATCCCATGCATTTTAAGAGTGTTAACTAAAATAAAAAGCCTTTTTTTTTTTTTTTTTTTTTTTTTTTTTTTTTACTCAAGCAGGTAAGAGTCATCCTTTATTGTAGTTGAGCTGGTGTTTTTTGCCATGTGCTTTATGCTCAGCCATGTTCTGCTGTACTTAACAAAGGAATATTGTGCACAGTGTGTCAGAGCACAGGGGAATGGGGAAAGAGGCACGCCTTCTCATCAGTTTTTGATTGTGAAATACAGTGTAATGGACCCTCATTAATTCAATTCATGCCGGTAAAACCAACACTGAATTATTAAATTATTGTGAACAAGTTCCAGAACAAATAGCATAAAAGGATTCTTAACTGCAAAGTATACTTTGCTCATTTGTGTTGACAGCTGTAACATAACTATAATTATTTATTATACTCTGTAAATTACAATCTTTTTTTTTTTTTTTTTTTTTAATATGAACCTTCTACATAGCACCAGCCATTGGACTTCTGTTGAACAATGTTCAAACCTGTTTTTTAATTGCTTTTCATGAATTCTTAAGTGAGAAAATTAGCTGAGCTGTTCTGGCATATATAACAAAGGCACTGACATAGTAAAAAAAAAAAAAAAAAAAAAAAAAAAAGGAATAATTTGTGCCAATTTTCTCATTTTTATTAGGAAAATCTCTTATACAAGACAGCTCATGACACACTTTTTCCGTAAAATGGAGAGGTCTGGAGAGGGAGAGAAGATGCTGGGGTGCCAATAAGCTTGTTATTAGCCTAATGGCAAAAAGTTTATACCTATTTATACTACAAGGCCTTCCAAGGGAATCTGCTAACTCAGATGGGAAGACAGTACTTAGCAGTAAGCAATACTTCATTAGCATTTCAATGCATATGTTACTATCTCCCCCCTCCCTTTTTTTATTTGACAGCAATACATAAGTATCACTCAGACAAAAGACATAATTTGAATTCTTTTCTGCACTTCTAGTATGACAACAAATTAAATACACACCTGAATCTGTCTTGATACAGAACAGCACAGTTGAAAGAATAGTACAAAACAAGTGTCAAGCCACCATCCTAATCTAGAGTTGAAAAAAGGTCACCTCGCACCTTGCCATCCAGGCTGGTATCACTCAGGGGAATCAATAAAACTCAACCATGCATCTTAGGAAGGGTAGCAATTACATATTTGCATGTATTTTGGGAGAAATGGCTAATTAGTGAATGGCACATTGTACAGTGAACCTGTTGTTAAGAACTGCCATTGTATTTCAGACAATGAGGTCTAAAACATTGGCAGCGCTAAAGGAAGAAATGCAAATCATTATGCTTCAATGTCCTTGAATGTAGTGCTTTTTATGGCTTGCTATCCTTACTTTAAGGAGCCAGAATCGACTCTGTTGGAAGGAACAGGTTTAGTCAAAACACAGCATTTCTTTTTCAGGTGGTGTTAGAAAATAGGCCTATGCAAGTCTTACCATGTTCAAATGAGAATGAAATCTACACTGTTTCTGTACTACCCAGAAGCCCTGAGCACAACCAAGCCATTTTTATGGTGCATGCATGTAAAATACTGCACTGTAGCCCAGCAATCCCGTGCTGTAACTAGTTACATAAACCTGTTGCAATTGTCTATAATGTGCATGTTAGCACTGAAGACAGGAGGCCTCTCCAAAAGCAATATTTCCCCCTCAGACAGAAGTGAAGCACTGATCAAAGGAGTTTCTAGAGAAATTCCAATGCGCTCAGGTTACTATAAAATGTCTGATGCTACTTAAGAGCAAAAACACAAGGAGAGAAGTCTTCTCTTCCCTGGCAATTTTTGAATATTAAAAAACAAACAAGCAAGCAAAGCCTTCCCATCCCTAGGCTGTCAGAGAGCTGCCAGGAGGCAGACAATACCAGGGAAATGGGCTGGAACCTGGAAAGGTTACATGCTACATTTATTTCCTTAAGGCGGGATCAGCTTTACCTACATCACTCTGACAACTGACTAACTTATCCTTAAAGGCCCTTAAGGATGAAATGTCACCTGGAAATATAACTATGTTCGCTCCATCACTCAGACGGCGAACAGAAATGAGAAACAATCTCAGAACTCTGCAAAACTGCCTGTTTGAGAGTAAACTGGTCAAAACTGGAAGGAACTTTTCCAGCTTTAAGATGTTTTACTTTGTGTCACTGAATCCAGTCTTCCCTCCTCCCATGTTCATTACGTTATATCAAGAATCACACCAGATGTTAAGAGAGGAAACATCTACTGCATCTAATTTTCTTCTCAACTATAATGATGGCTTAACTTGGTGTAAGGTGCTTTGTTCTCCATCAGATTGCTTTCTTCTATGAGCCTTCCAACAGCCTGTTTTTCTCTAATATTTCTGTAGTAAAGGAAGACAAGCCAATTGGTCTACTGCTTCTTCAGCTTTCACTCTCCTTGAGTGGAAAAGAGAAAAGTGAGGGGAAAAGAAAACAAAAACCAGGAAGGAGAGAGCGAGCAGCATGCCCCTTTTCTCTGCCCACTTTCCTTGACCTTAACACCAAATCTCAGCTAGCTACTGAAAAGAGAAATTCCAGAAATATGTATTATTCCCCAAAGCAAACCCTCCTCCTACATAAGCTGCCACCACACAGATGAATCTCTGGCTCCAACTGTAAGCCATTGCATACTATTTTCTATTTGAAGTTATCTGCACCTGCTAAGGCTGGATGGTACCCTCTTCAAGTAGAATATGGCCAACATTGAATAGAAAAAGATTTCTGGTGTGGATGGATGTGCCTTCACCACCCTGGTGGATTGCTTTACATCACCTTCTCTAAACTACCTCCCCTCAACTCGATTTTATAATCTACAATACCATCCACCTTTCTATCTTCCTTTTAGGTGTCATGCAACCTGAAATGGTCCGTACTGTGGCATTTCATGTGCAATGCATCTTTTGTCATACCCATTTTATTCCACTTCTGTGTACATAAGCAGTGCTTGCACTGCTTGTCAAAGGCTTTTAATTGTATGTATTTTAAGATGCTCTAAAAGAAAAACACAAGTCTGCCAGAAGCAGTAATGACTGTTTTTCACTTCCACAGAGCACTCCATCATACTTAACACCCACTGGAGTATTTGCAGGCTTTAGAAGAAGAGGGCCTAGATGTTATTGTACTAATGTAAGATATTTGTCATTGTGAAGGTCAGCAATTCTTTCTACATTACTGAAAAATACCAGACTGTACATAATCATATGCTTTGTTATAGAGCATTTTCTAATTGCCATAATATTCTATTGTCTGCTCCAGGATGAGTAAGGAAAACCAATATCCCTGTCTCTTACAGATACATCAAAAATAAGCTTTTTAGTCAGCATATACAACTGCAAATCATTGTGCTCTAAGGTCCACTGAAAGACAGTACCATTTGCAGTGCTTTTACAGCTTAGCATGTAGAGAAGAGGGGAATTGCTGTTGAGCGTGTTCCCAAAAAGACAGACAACCAACCTTTCCTTCCTTTCGTCAATAAAAATACAGTAGTTGTAGTATTTCTGTTTGCATGATGACAAAAGTATTACACTTCAAGCTTTAAATTCCTGCTTTGAGGGATTTCTTCAGGCTTAGTGCAACAAAAACTTCGACTCATTTTTGCAGAGACTTTTCTTCTTTAATTTTCCGTAATTCCTGTTCCAGCTTTGGGTGATTCAAAACAGCAACGTGCTTCTGAAGAAAGGCACGCATATTTTTTCTGTACTTATTGCTAACAAGTAATTCCAAGATATTCAAGAGATTAGTGAATATGGACTAAGTGCAATTTAATGAGTAATAACTTGCAAGAGGAAAACCTTACATTTCCGAAAAACATGCTGCATAAACAGAATGTTTCATTTACTATTAATATTGAGGAATACAGAAAGAGTTTCATTATGGAATATATCGTGTTGTAGAATACACATTTATTCGGGAAGTATCTATAGATACTCCAACTTTTCTCCAACTTGCTGCCAAAGAAAAAAAGGTTTGCTTTGTTTTGTTTTTAACAGGTGCAGTGCATGCTTCCAGAAAACCAAGAAACCAGAGTCAATGATCCGATGACTAGTATACAGTAAATATTTTGGTTTTCTTCCTTTGGAAACTATTTGCTTTCTCAACATAGTAATGAGGCATATATTTCAGAAATCTTTATAAAAATGCACATGCACTCATATATACATATACAGTCAGATTACAGAAAATTATTTTCTGTGTTAGACTGACTTTGCATGTACATGCTCTAAAGAACTAGCAACGGTTCAGACAGCTCCCAGTCAGACAGTAACCTGGTGCACTGCACTCCATATAATAAAGCCCTGTTTACATGTGTCAGACGCTGTTCCGAGATCTTGTTCTCCTGCCTGAAGGTCAAGCCTTTTCAAGCTACAAATGCCCAGTACAGCCTGTCAGCACACCAACGCCAGCCACGAAAAGTTCCCATCTGCTGCTCCAACCATCTCATACCCAACCTCCCCAAATAAATAATTTCTAACAGGAATCAATTCTTGTGCACAAGCACAGAAAATATCATCATCATCAAGTGAACGTGTTAGAACACTTCTTTCTTTCACTGAATCCAGAGTAATTTCTAGGCCTCTGTAGCTTTGTATTGTAGCATGAAAGCATGTCACAAGGAGCTGGATCTACTGTTGTGACGCTGCAGGGCATAGGATGAAGCTGTAGGGAGAAACAACGAAGGAGAAGAGCTACCAGATGGCAACCATGGACTTAGGACACTGCCAGCTATCCCCTCCAGCATATTTTACATAGTGGTGGGTACAGTCACTTACAAAAGTACCAATACAACATGTTTGCCCACACTCACCTATGAAACAAGTAGAGGTCAAATTTTACCATCACATGAATTTCTAACAAATCTTGTCTAAGTTCTTTTTTGTGATGTGGCACTACTTTATCTTACTGCATAATTTGACAGAATTCATCTAACGAACATGACATACAAATCTTGAGAACAAGCTGAAAGAGAAGTAATTACAGAAAAGAAAGCCTAAAATATGGAAGGATATAGTAATACATTCAACCCTGAAAGAAAGAGTAACTTGCATGCCAAGAAGTTATAAGGCAGCTTGGGAATGCAAACTGGCAATCAGCATCAAATACTTAATGGGGTCAAAGTTTATAAAAGCTGCATACTCACAGGTAGGTCACATCTTCATTACAAGGCATGTTAAATACAAATTACAAGGAGGAAAACTTTGTTTTTTGTAAAAAAAATTTTAAAATGGGCTGTATCCATTTTCTGAAATTCTCCCAAAACCATGTGAAGAACCTTCACAAGCCTTTCTGCACCACTTAAAAAAACACTTAAAAATATTTTTTTTCCTCCTTTTTTTATTTCCTTTTTTTTTTTTCCCCTCTTTTCCCCATTTCTTTAAAAGAACAGGACTGCACAGTTTGTATTTAAATAAGCAATTAAAAATTACAGGAAAAAATATTTCAAACAATATCCACCACAGATGAAGCTAGAAATCTTTCAACACCAAGTCTTTCAAGTCTTTCAAGACTTGCTTGCAGGAGTTCAAAAGATTTCATTCATCCCCAGATGTTGAGAGGGGTAGTGGAATAAACAGATTTGTTGGATTTCATGTAACTACCGAGCATACAGTAATTCTGATTCTCAGTCTGTCCATATTGTTATTACTCAATTTGCTTAATTTGAACCAAGGTAACTTACATTAATTGAGAATATGGCCTAGAACCTATTTCACCTGAACTGAAGCAGAAGCTTTTTCTAAACGCTTTAAGACAGAAAAAAATACCTCTTTTTATCAGAAAGAATGTTTTACAATAAATAAATCCATGAACATAAGCATATACATTCTGCTTTTTGCCACGCAAGGAAATATGGTAAAGAACAATGATTTATTGGCTTCTGGAGTACAGCGAGTTATGTGGAAAGCCTTCAGGGTTTTCTTAGGACACATACAGTCACCAAGCAGTCAGGGAGGCTGAAGAAGCATACTCAGCTCTGGCACCAAAGCTGCACCATACAGCGGCATTCAGCACCGCAAAGAAGCACAAATGATCTGTGACAGCACTCTAAATATCAGCATGCAAATAAGACACCCTGAGCAACCCTCTCCGCTTCCAGATTTGCCACGTTGATTACAGCCTGAAAAAATTCTTTAGAAAGTAGGCCGGGTTCTCACTCAGCTGAACTTGGCCACAAGCACACACACAATCTGTCAGGGATCAGCAGCACAAAGAAGCACAGTCTCTTGGGTGTACAGCCAGGCATTTGTGAAGCCTGCAAAGAGCACAAGGTATCAGGCTTTAAAAATAGCCAAAACAAGAAGCTGCACCACAATCACAGCTACTTGAGTATAATTACCCCACTGGAGAGATGCCAAAATTGAGATTAGAACTCCTTGTAACAAAGCATGTGTTTTACTATATGTTAAAATTCATTTAGGTGCAGAAGTGACAAAAAAGCCTAATGATGGCACACGACAAGCTGGATTATCTGATATCCTAAGAAAATCTACAGATGTAGAGGAAGGAGATTGAACTGTCCTAGATGTGACAAGAACCCTCACATTGCAGACAGCCCAGTCAAGGTGTTGCAGTTCACCTGCTAGCAGCACTCTGTCACACAGCACCTGTAAGCTCACCACCTCAAAGACATCCCTGACAACAAAGGTGTCACAACTTCTCAGGCAACATTTCTAGTTATCTAAAGAAAGGAGATAGAAAAAATATTTTGCTGCAATCAGTCTTTAAGCCATTTCCCTGGCACTGTATAATCTTCTGAATTTCAGAACATGCCAAGCAGCGTCATTTCTTTTTCCTGCCTCTAGTATCTTCGAAAGAGCCCTCGGATAATGAGTCATGAGTCACTCTAGACATCTACAATCCATTATACCAGTACTATTCGCTGACGTCCCTTATGCTTTAAAAATGCATTAGCAGAAAAATGTTTATTCCCACCCTCAACCCAACTGACCTTTGAGATGACGAGGTTTCTCTAGACCTTAAACTTCATAATGCCTCTTCTGCACTGCCAGTCATGTCAGAATTCAAAGCTCTGTACTTCTAAAGAGGTCTCCTGGGAAGATCAAAAGCCCATCCTCTCCTTCTGTAGCAAATATTAATACATATCCAAAATTTCATTTCGACTCTGAAGACAAACATTAACAAATGTTTTTGTTCTCCAGTTGAGAACAGTAGAGACAAACTGGCATCAGACTACTCAGTATTGACTACCATTACTGTGAACTTACAGAAAATGGTGCCCTTGTCCTGACAAGTTTAATTTAAGGTCACCGAAGGTAGCTTGTTAAAAAACACCAAAAAAGCTGTTGAGATTCTAGAGGCAAAGTGTTTGAAATTGAAAATCCATCCTAAAACAAAATTGTTTACAAGATCTCACTAACTCGCCTCTAATGCCAAAAGCGTAGCACCAAATCAGCACGTCGAGCTTTTAGAAAAGTCCTGCTTGCTTGGGAGTGTGGCATCTGTCCCCTCTGCACTCCACACCAGCTCTGTGACATCAGAGTTTCAGAAAAACATTTGCTCCTTTTGCAAATGGTGATGAGCAGGAGAAACAAGGAAATGAGCACAATCCACACAAAACCAGTTGCAAACCAAAATAGTTAATTTCCATGAACTTTTCTCCTTAGGAGAAAAAACAATGAAGTACATTGGGAAAGCAGAAGTCTTTTTCATGCCTCTAATACAACAAAACTACTAAGCACAGCAAATACATAATCTTAAAATAAAACTAATGATAATGTGTCTATTCACAGGCTTATAATTAAGCTTTTTTTTAGTGCTCTGTTAAATCCATTATGAATGAGCAAAGAAAATTTAAGGAAAAACGTATACTGTCATAATAAGTTATGTTGCTAGAAAAACGTAAATATTAAGTTAAAGATTCACTTTATCAGAGAGAGCTCCCAAACTTTATTTTTTTTTTTTTTTGTTAAATTTTG
Organism: Aythya fuligula; assembly: GCF_009819795.1. Taxonomy (NCBI): domain Eukaryota; kingdom Metazoa; phylum Chordata; class Aves; order Anseriformes; family Anatidae; genus Aythya; species Aythya fuligula. The sequence goes on from NC_045559.1 coordinate 129,681,411, forward strand.
GCCAATTTTATTTAATCTGATTTAAAAAAAAAAAAAAAAAAAAGAAAAGCCTTGCAATAAAAAAGTTTGCATTTTGCCTTCTGCCAAATCTATTCCAGCAGCTTAAGACTTCAACTTTCTTTGATGTGCTTGCACTAATGATAGCTTAAGAAAGTCTCTTAGCAGAAGTATTAGGCAATTAATAATGTTTTATCTTGTTCTTTTCACATAAAAAGGTGAACATGAGTTAAAAGGGTGGAAAACACAATATTACAACAGCACACTTACCACATTCTGTAGCTGATAGGAACCTCTAAAAGTTAGGTCTTTTTCTTTCTAAGTTCCAGTTCCATCATTTACATGATTCCTGTTCGCTATCTAATATATGACAAATAACAACATTTATTACCTTAAATACATACTCTAACAAAGTCTATTCAACACCTGTTCAAGTTTTGATCTGTTTCTCATGCAAACAGTTGTTCTTAAAGATGAAATACAAATCTCTATTTGAACATCAGCTGGTGAGACTGATTCAGCTCATGTCATCTGCAGATTTCTGTGCTGCAGCTTTTCCAAACACATGAAATCATCTGTACAAGGAAGCAAAAAGAGATTTTGGCTTTGGAATGCTTAATAACTCCACAGAATTTAGGACCTCTAATTCTGCTTCACTTAACTATACTTCAGTAAATAGGATGCTTTTGACAGTCTGCCCACAAAGCCTTTCAATTTTGAAAGATGTGATTTCATAAAGAACTTCAAGGTACCAGAGCCCCCTCCCCCCCATCCTCTAGTGATTTGTGGTCATTTAAAAATAGCTATCCCCCTCTCCTTCACAAACATTATGTCCTGCTTTTCCAGAAAAAAACTCATACAAACAATAACAGGCAAACTGGCTGTGTATAAAAAGACAGGATGGCTATATACGAAGTGCTACAAAAGCAGAATATAAATGAATGAATACAGAAGTGTTATCTTCCTCCAATTCTGTGCTATTATAGTCATTTTAAATGTTACTTGTTACAAGAGAAAGCTTGAAATTTGGAGGCAGATGCCTGCTAATTTTCAGTCAACACTCTCCATTTAATTCTATATTATTGGGTTTGTTGGTTTTGTTCATTCCCTTTTCCTAAGTGAGGTCAAATTTTTACAATTACACCTTTTATTAGCAAGGTATCCACACTTCTCTAAGCACCCCTACTGCTGCCGTGTTTAGGCACGGCCCTATGCGTAGCCATGGAAACAGTGAAGAGCAAAATGAGACAGCATTTCAAACAAAGTTATTTTTCATTATTCCTTCCAAGCAAGCTACAACACACCACTTATTTGTAGTAGCCTGTAGTGCCCTGTATTTGTATTGGGGTAAAAATCTTCACTAACAGATGGCAGTCAGTACCTTGGAGAGTGGTGATGGAAGAATCAAAGCATGTACATGATACCTTCTGTCTGAACCTGAGATGTTTCCCATTACGTGGAGAAAACAGTTTGAAATAAAGAGAAGAGTATTGGAGGTTAAGCCACAAATCCTGTAAGTCTATGTAGATCTACATTGCCTCTTAATACTTTTAAGGGTTCTTCCAGCTTTGCATACTTGATCTGTATAGTTCTATATACTGACTAGATAAAAATAAGACATGATAGGAATAGTAGTTGAAATTCCTTACAGACTCAAAAAAGAAAAAAAAAAAAAAAAAAAGAATGGAGTACTTTCATCTCTAAATGGCAATAAACTACTGGCAGACAATAATGACAATCATCTAAAATTCACCTTCACCACCACCACTCTGACTTAAGAACAGAAAGTAATCACAGGAAAGCTGGAATTGATCATCTCAGAGCTGGCAAGTAAGGAGTGCTTCAGAGATTACAAGGCTTAAACAACAACAACAAAAAAGCATAATTAATGTTCCTGATAAAAATACCGTGATCATCTACACAGGTAGTCAGGTTATCCGGTAAATGTCCATCGTTCCCCAAGGGAACTTTCCATTAAAATTTAAGGACATTTCAACCACATAGATTTTTATTTTTTTTCAAGTTTGGGGAAAGAAAAGAAGAAGCAAACATCAAGAGAGCTATCAATTCAGTTTTTGGTTCATTTCCAAGAGGTATGATAAATGTTTATTACTGGTTATGTATTGTAATGTATGTATAAACTACACCGCTCATCCTTTTTATTATTCTTTTGAACACCCACAGGACAAGTGAGCTAAACAGCAGAGTAAGTGTTGAAAGAGCAGACTTTCCAGAGAAAGGAGTGTACTATGATCACAGTAGGAGGCGAGGGCCATCTACATGCAGGCAGCTTCTGCTTCCATTGAACGGAAGGGTGAGTACTGGAATACACAAGTCATGAGAAACTGAAGCACAAGGAAGACCTCGCTGGCACTGTTATTGTGTCCCCTCTCTCTGCTGAGCTACTGTGTGTTAAGCTCTCACAGCTTCTACTCTTCAGATGTTTCTTGCTCTATGGGGTAAGCAGCCTATACAATACAATTAGAGATGATAGAGTGGGCAAGAAGAGAAGGAGAACATCCGATACAGACTTGGACAATATTTCTGTGTTGACAGCTAGAGCCTTTCTTTTACCCCATCACTAACACACAAAACAAAACAAAAGCAAACAAAAGCCACCTCCAGCAAGAGAATGATCTCTATTGAAATGGATTTCAGAAGTGTGCTAAGAACTTTTAAAACCCAACAAGAACCTTTTCTAGCACTCTGGATCCCACATGCAAAGCATCCAGTAATTTTAAAAGGCAGAAGAGGATTTGTGACCTGCATGGGGGAAAATAAGCGTTAGACCGTAATACTTTACTATGGAAATCCATGGGCAATATAATTTCAATTCATAGTGAAATAGAACACTAAACTGAGAGTAGTCTACCCAAAGCCAACAAGTAGGCTACTTCAGCTGGGACTGCTAACCCTCCATATCTTTCAAGGATACTCAGTGCTTCCCATCATAACAGTCCTCTGTAACTCCTTAGCTCTGGCAACTTTACACAGCCAAGACCAGCATTTACTGCAAACACAGACGTCTTCTCAATCTGTTTGCCTTTGTTTGAGAGAATTTGATCTCAAGAAACTCAAGTTATTTTCAGAAACAAAGGCTGGGGAGATCATTATATTTGTCTGAAAAAAAAAAAAAAAACTGATAGGTAGTTTTTTTTAAAAAAATGATACAGACAGTTGGGCAGAATACTTAACCTCTTGAGATCTTTTCTAGCCCTCTTCTTCACGGTCTAAACACAATTTTAACTGGTTATAAAACTATGCCAAAATTTGCCCAGAAACTCCAGCTTCATTCTTGATGATTAAGCAATTGAATGTCTATGCTACAAGTGTCCTCTAAAATTTCCTCTGTCGTCTGCTTTTTATTCTGCTCAAAGATATCCATTCCAGAAACATTTCTCTTTGAGCATTTGTTGTTTGAGGAATGCTGGTACATTTTTCTCCTAAAAGGGGAAGGCTGATGAACTGGCTCAACTAGTAATGCCTGTTACAGATCTGTTTTTTGTAGTCTTCCTTTGCCAAACCATTTGACCCATCTAGACAGATGGGCACCTCAGTCAGTTCACATAAGAAGAGCACTCAGAGCAGTTTCAGGTACTGTGAATAAACAATACCAAAGTAGAACCTGTAGTAGTGGGCACATATTTTCACAGACCTCAAATAAGTGGGCTAAGCACCCATTCCAGTCTGAGCAAATGCCTTTAAGAAATAAACTACAAACATTTTTGTGAGAGAATCTGTCAAGGGATTCAGCAAATGTGTATCACAATCATAGTTTAGTAATTTTAAAGGGCAGTAATACCAAAGCAAGCTCCAGTACAGCCCCAATTTCACTTCTGTAGGAGAAAGCTCTGTATCCATTCACACTCTCACCATCCAGTAGATACTAGTTCCCAATAGTAGTTCTCTGGCTGTTGCCATGCAGTACCTGCGATTTCTCTGAGGGCACTTTTGAGCCTTTCTTTCACCACCTTGCCAGTAATTTGTTCCCTGTCCATCCTCTGGCAGGGAAAGTTCTTCTCAGTTACATGATGCATCTTTGAAACATTGAGCCGCTGAAGTCTGAGCTGTTTCCATACCGTTTGCAATGAAATGGATGTTCACAGCTAAGGCAAAATACATATCCATTACACAAAGGCATTCTTATATATTTGAAGACTCGGTCTTCACCTCTTTAGGTTTAATAGCTCCAATCACCTATTACAGTTTCCAACTTAAGAAAACCTTTCTTGGATCCCAGCTTATTTTTCTTGTTTCTTTCTGGATTGAAACTGGTCCACAGCTTCCTACAAAGTCTTAACAAAGCTGAACAGAACAAAATAATTACTCTGTATTTCTTAAATAAAACCTTACTAAAACTTTAGTGTGATGTTTATGCTTTGTAATTACATGATATCCTTACAGAGTCCGTAAACCTAAATCAGGAGTCAGATTTCCTTATGTTTTTTTTTTTTTCTTCCTTGGCCAATGACTTGAATACAGACCTTAGCAGAGCCCCAAGTCCCCTTTCACTGCCTCCTTCTGACATGCTCTAATCAGCTCCAAAAGAAGTGACATGCAGAGCTGACACTACAGAACTTGAAAGCTTTGTGTTCCTTTTCTGTGACACCAGCTTCATTATATATCTGGTCTAGAGATGTACTTGGGGTGTCTGATACAGACTCTTATTTTTATTGCATTCACAAAGACCCATTCCCCCTTATACCAAACAACTCATTTAGTTTGTTCCGGAGGTTCATACATCATTTATCTTAAGACACAATTAAATAGGCAAACACCTTTTTATCACCACAGCAGGCAGTTTTTATCCAACAGTTCAGAAAGACTGAACTTGCTAAAAAAAGAAGTCATAATGAATATGATATGGCCAACAGGGTGCCTGGTTGAAGAGCACTGCCATGCTATGCACAAGGTATCTTTTGGGACTCTGCTATTATCCTGACCTCTTCAGTCTTCTTCCTCATTCCCATTGTCACAACAACAACAGCAAAGCCCCTAATAACAAACTATATACAAGTTACATCCACAGCCATGAGATCATAGTCAAACCATGCAGGTTAATGAAGTGAATATCAGCTTTTAAACATCAGAAATTATTAAGTACAAATTAGTGAATTATGGTTTGATGTATTACTTGCAGCGTCAATCACAGCTTCCAGTTCCTCAAAACAGACTTTAAGTTAAGCTGTAACAGCCACAAGCATCCTTCACCCTGCTTGGAAGATTCTTCAAAAAGTACATCTGGATGAATACATTTGTATTTTTTATTTTAATTTACAGTTTTTCTCTGGTTCACTGTAAGTTGTAGAACTATTATTAAGTACAATACAATCGTTAATAAATCTACCCATATCTATTCTAGTTTCAAGCTATGCTAAGGTGGCTGCAGATAATCTAAACGAGCAGGATTTTATTAAAAAAAAAAAAAAAGCACAGCTTAACAGTCATTTCTCCAGTTATGTCACCATCAGAAGCCTTTATTTTCAGGACTTCATTTGGAAGGATGCTTTCTACTGTGTTTGTTTGTTTGTTTTTGCTTTTAGTCTCTGCTGGAATGACACTGCTTGGCAAGATACTTAGTTTTTTGCTAAATACATCAGAACTGTAGCAACTGACACCCCCGTCCGTACTCAGAAGTCAAACAATATAAAAGAGCATTGATTTGCCTCAGCTCAAATTGCCTACTTGCCTCTTGCTATGAAAGTACTCGCCAGAAAGTCAGCGAATGTGGCTGAGGAGAAAACCTGCAGGCTGTTTTCTTTCTTGCCATACAGTTTGTGACGCGACCTTCAGCAAATCATCTCCTGTCTCAGTCTCAGCAGAACAGAGGTTAACGTGCTCGCTTCCTTTATGTGCTATATGAGGCCAAGCCATGATGATGCACGCTGCTCAAAGGTGACACACTCAGTGGGAAAACACACTTATCTCAGCAAGACTGAATTTTACTCTTGAGGATTCAAGAAGTATTTACTCATTACTCAATGTGCCAAAAAACGCACTCGATACCTGTTGATGAAAAGACTGAAAATGGACTTTAACATGGTCAAGTGACACAGGAATGACAACTGAATTCAGCCATTCTTTATATTCAATACACTTTCTCTGAATACCATTCATGAGAAATTAAATTAAAGCCAACAGGTTAGGACATCAAATTAAAGCAATAACCTAAAGAACGTTTGATGGACATTTTCTATTTGGCTTTCTTTTTTGTAACTAGGTAACGAACAATACTGCTTGCATTAAGAAAAGATTAATTTTGTAAATGCCTGTAGGATGGGAGCCCTTGTCTCCACAAAGCACATAGCTATAAGCTTTCTGGAGAAGACATCCATGCACTTCAGGTGACTGCTCCACATGGAGATAAGAGGCAACAGATGCCCTCAAACAAGACGTGAAGGTATGAAGAGCTTTCTCTCACAGAGAAAGTCAGACCCCAGCTCTATATGGTGGGCCTCTGGGCTATCAGCAGGCAATGATATAAACAGAACATACCAGAAGGCCTTCAGTGTCTGAAAGCTACTCCAGCAGAGGGACCTCACACCATCAGCCCAAGGGTCACAGCAAACTGATTCCAGCTTCAATACCAGAGGTCTCATTTTGGCGAGCAAGAAGGTTGTTGCAGAAATTTGGTATGTGATTAAAAAGAACCTCATACATACAAGTAGGAATATCTATGCCCATTATCACAGAAATTAAATAGCCAGAGAGATGCTATTACAGAAGTAGCTGGCGTTTTTGGATGTCCTATTATTTTTCATCAAGAACAAAATTCTGAAGGAGCAGGCTATTTGGGCTATTTGATAAGCACAGGCAGATTTCAGGAAACATTTCTTTCTTGAAGCTAAGACCTAAGCAGTAGTAATAAAGTTAGTCTACTTCTCAGTGATCATCTTCATGGATTCAAACTTCACAGCTCCACCATCTACCTCACAAAGACCTCAAAATACTCCAAAATTAATAATAATTAAAAAAGACCTTTAACTGTGTCAGTCTGAAATCCATTTTGTGCTCTCTGAAGTCCATTTACCTTAATCCAAAGGAAGAAGGCAAAAAGCAGAGGCTACTGCAAGAAAAACATACCCAACAGCATGCTCTTAATATGAAACTCTCATGCATACTAAATCAAAAAGAAAATACCATTAAAGGCATTCGCAGGACTCATGAAAAAGAAATTATTTCATTACCTAAAAAGCCTATACTGAGGGGTTGCATAATGTTTAAGTAGAATTAGAATTGGTTATTTTTAGTATTAATTTTCTAAAGAAGATTCATGATTGGAAAGTGAAGTCAATGGCTAAAGTCTAATTATGAAAGATCAACAGAGCAAGAGAGACAGCAAACTTTATCAAAATGTCACTTGCTTTTCCCTAATACTTAGTAACTCTGAAATAAATTACATGCAGGCTTACAAAGTAAGAATTCAATGTATCTCATATTTATTGCAAACAACCAAAAAACTCAATAAACAGGGCAGCCGAATCATTACTCTTAAAAGTTACAACACCTTTGGGTACTGAAAGGGAGAGGACTTAAGGAGACTGACTTGTACTCTAATAGGTTTGAGACCTTTTTTAAAAAGCTATTGAATTCTTCAGCTACAGCATTTAAAAAAAAATCTAACTCAAAAAATATTAATTTAAAAGGGGCTTGAACTAGAACTCAACTTGGCTAAGAAGGTTTTTTTGGTCCTTTCAAAACGCTCAATTTTGCTAAACTTAAAATAAGTATGTGCTCAGTGAAGCATGACACCTATAAATAGATTCCTCATCAACATGCCGTTCCGTTATCTATAAAACGTTAAGTTTGAAATTATTCAACAGGACAAAAGAGAAACCAACTTCTAGCAGAGCAAAAAAAAAAAAGGGGGGGGGGGAGGGAATACAAAAAGAAATATTAGTATGCTGATTCACTTATAAGTGATGGAGCTACAATAACAGGAAAAAAAAAAATAAATACCACTTTTCTACATTTACTTGTATTTAATTACTTATTTTTACTGTTAAGGTAAAAAAAAACAAATAAACATACTAAGATTAGTATGTCAAAAAACTAGAACCCAAGATTCTTTGAAAAACTAGATAAGAAAAATATATTTAATACAACATGGATGCAGGGGGAAAACTTACTTTACTTCAACCTAATTCCAAAAAAAATAATCCTGGCAACATTAAAACTTTGATTAATAATAATTCTCTAAAGGTGAATGACAACATGCAACCTTTAATTGTCTGTATTTCTAGCAATATCCTACCACCTCTGCTGTTTTCATTTAATTACTCAAAAAAATGGCTACTTAGGTATCTAATGATACAAAAAGAGGTAATATATAATGAAGCCAACAAGTTCGGTGGTATGGATCACTGAGGACAGTAATTGGATTTCAGTAAACAACATGTCTATAGTAGAGCGCTACAGATTTACCTTTTTTTTTTTTTTTTTTTTTTTAAGGCTACATTTACAGATTGATGAACTTCAGTCTGAAAAACCTCTAAACAAGACTTACAGATCATAACAGCTTACAAACTTAACAAACTCCATAAGAAAACCCACAGGGAAACAAATGAAATCTTGAATCTATACACCTGTATATTAGAGAGACTGTATTACCTCTGTTGTCCCACTCTCCCAGGACTGCATCAGAGAATAATATCCAATTTGGATGCTCGCATATTGAAGAGGAGCTCAGAAAAGAGGTATGAGAATGACAGAAAGGACTGAAAAGCATGTTTTAAGTTGAGCACACCAAAAAACATAACCTAGATAGCTTTTCAGAAAGAAGACTAAGAAGTAAGCTAATACAAACAGAGAATAAAGGGCTCTTTAAATCAAGTTGTAACCGTGCTGCCTCAGACTAGAAAAGGTTGCCGTGTATTTAAAAATGAAAAGAAAAAGAAAGCTGTGAAATTCTCTACCTTTTGGAAGTACTTAAAGAGGAGAAACAAAGGATAAAAGGCAGCTAGCTTCAAGAGAACTATTTAGAACATGAAATAGCAAAAGGAATTGATAGAGCACTAACATGGACTTCTTTCTCTTTCTCCCTGCCATGTGCTATAACTGACCAGAAGAACTAAGACGACAGCTAAATCAAACAAAAGAAAAGCTTTGCAACATGAAGACGTATGTTAACCCACTGCAGTTATCAAAAGAAAAACTGAAGCTGTCAGCAATCACACAGTATAAATAAAGATGATATGCAAATATATTGATGACAGCAACAGTTGAAACAGCATTCACACAAATGGTTGCATATGAAGGCTTTTTTTTTTTTTTTTTTTTTTAACAAAGTCAGCTAAAAGATGAATGTACAGAAACCAATAGCAATACACTCTTTTTTTTTTTTTTCCCTGAAGGCATTAGGCCAGCTGTGATTCTCTGCACAAACCCTTTGAGATGCATATTTAAATGAATATTTATCATTTTTTTGCACTGAAAAATATATTTAGCAAAAAGCAGCAGATGCGATTGCTTTTCCAGATGTAGATTTCTGTCACAAATCAGAACTCAGTAGTGAAGGTGCTCAGCCTCACTCTACTCCTGGGCAGGGGGGTCAGATGACCCCAGCCCATCAGCTGAGCTGGATGGTGGTACCCATATGGGCCCCTACTGAATAAATATAGGGCCTGATGTTTACAAACAGGAGACAAAAGCATGCACACATGGAAACTGAAGTATCAAGTACTTCAAGTCCCAAAGTCCATGTGCATAAAGCAACTTACAAAGTAAACCACTCCTAAATTCCAATGAAAGCAACCAGGTGTTTTAAGGTGGTGTCCTAGTACAAGAAGGGAATCCACACACTTCAAAGCTAATAGCCCCATATTCCTATGTGTTTTGGTACTGAGAAAGGGCTACCAAGACCAAACCAAGCAGCAAAGTTTAGCACTCAGAAAGCCTGGCCTCTTCATCAATGCTGTCAGTGTATTAATGCAGGCTGGGTGCCCTGAGGCTGATGGTCCACCTGGCTGGGCATCAGTACTGCTCCTCTAGGAAGCCTTTGGAGTGGGCTGCTTAACAAAGCCACCTGTCCCATAGCGAGGTCCTGTAGAGCTTTCTGAGGAAAGAGTCTTGAGTCACCACACCTCAGCTGAAAGGTACATGGATGTATGGTGTCAGCCAAACCAGGCACAGCAAAACCTGCCATGACAGCTGGGTAAGAACATACTGCGATTGTATTGGAAAGGAACAAAAGCCCAGGTTTTCTCCCTTTCTCAGAGTTGAGGTTAGCCTCCAAACCACTGGGAGGCACAACCCACCTCAATTCTAACAGAGAACCTCAGTATGGAAAAATCCCACCTATTTGTTATGGAAAACACGCACAATACCCAACAGGAAAGAAAACTTAGATTTGCCTCAATATAAAAAAAAAAGTAAAAAAATAAAAGTCTTTATGATTAAAGCCCCCCAAAAATTCATAAAGCTACAAAGTTGCAAACTTTAGTAATAACCCAGCACAAGCACTGCTACTACTGTATTACTGGAATTTGCAGCCTCTTCTTCCATCCTCCAAAATCCCAGATTTTCCTGACATGCTTCTACTACAACACTCTTACCTCAAAATCTTTATGCACACAAAGTCTGTGTTGACAAAGCCAAGCTTTTTACTTCAGAGTTGCCCAGACATTGACCTTTATTTTGTGAGACTGCTCTGTAACATGTTCTCAAGGGAGATATTACAATTTCAGTGTTAACTGCCTCCTAGTTTCACACCATCAGAGCTATAGGAGTTGCATACCATCTTCTGCTATCACTATGGAGCGGCTGCCAGTATTTTAGGGTGCACTACAGCATTATTCCTTATAACTACCTTTAGAAAACATACAGTACAAGGCTGGTCGAGCATTGCAACAGGTTAGCTGAAGACCTAAATTAGCACAGAGCCCAGGGCATTTCAGACTCAGGACTGACCTTGCTTTGAGCAAGAGGCTGAACTTGATTCCTCCTGAGGCCCCTTAGCACCCTGAATGATCTTACGGCTGCTCATTTCAGTCAACACTGCTGACTCCACTCCCATAACTACATACATTTCATACATAAACTGGCTGCAGTAGAGAGTGCAGGTACTTGGCAAGTTTCTCTTTCTCAGATAACGATTTTTGCAGCTCCTGCTAAAAGCACTGTCACTTCCAGTGACACATGACGTATTTATCCTCTTTTAGAGCTTCTGCGAGAGAGCGGTTTCGCAGAGCACATCGCCAAAGTGAAAAGCATCACATACACCTTTCTATTTCTGTACAGAACTGCTACCCAGCCTCGTGGCCCACGGGCTGCCAAGCAGCTGCTCTGCCAGCTCCCATGGCCGTATGCGGCAGAAAGCCCGAGTAGCAGGCAACTGGAATTGTTTTCTTAAGGACACTCAGTTTCCTCTCATCTCTCCTCCCCTTGTACATATCTCACATTGCCCCAGTTTTCATACAGATCTGATTCTTTCCTCTGGCAGCCAATATGGCCAACCGTACCCTGGGGTGCACCACGCACGGCATTGCTAGCTGGTCAAGGGAATAGATTATCCCACTCTGCACTGGTGGGGCCTCAACTCAAGTACTGTGTGCGGTTTTGGGTGCCACAGTATAAAAAAGGACATAAAACTATTAGAGAACGTCCAAAGGAGGGCAACAAATATGGTGGAACGTCTGGAGGGCAAGACGTATGAGGAACAGCTGAGGCCCCTTGGTTTGCTCAGCCCCGAGCAGAGCAGGCTGAGGGGAGGCCTCATGGCGGCCTGCAGCTCCCTCACGAGGGGAGTGGAGGGGCAGGCGCTGAGCTCTGCTCTCTGGGGACAGCAACAGGATCTGAGGGAACGGCATGGAGCTGGGACAGGGGAGGGTCAGGCTGGGGGTTAGGGAAAGGTTCTGCACCCAGAGGGTGGTTGGGCACTCGGACAGGCTCCCTGGAACAGTGGTCATGGCACTGAGCTGCTGGAGTTCAAGGGGCATTTGGGTAATGCTATCAGACATAGGATTTGATTTTTGGGTGGTCCTGTGAGGATCCAGGAGTTGGACTCAATGGTCCTCGCATGTTCCTTCCAGCTCAGGATATTCTGTGATTCTGTGATTTTCATCCTGTTTCATTGGCTCATCAGAAGATCCCAGCTAAGAGTAATATTGTTTCTGTTCTCCATGTGTAGCCAGGTGAAATCCAACACAGAAAAACTGCCATCTTTCAGACTAAAGGCATTATTATAAACAAAAGGTTTGAAAGTAATCAGCATGAGGAAGTCCAGCCCCAGATACACAGTATGGTCTCAGTCTTATGAATATTCACAGAAAAACAAACAAAAACCACACGGATTCAGGAACTGGCTAGCTCCAAGGATAGTAAAGTATCAGGGCAGAGAACCATTGCACCCCTTTTGTTTAACTAAATTTTGGATTATGCCTTAGAGGTAGAAGTAATTTTTTCAGCACACCACTGAAAGGATCTTGTATGTGCAACAAATTGCAAATTCAAACTCATCCAGTCCTACAGCCGGCTCCTATTTCATGATTTTATCTGCATCTGTATCCCTCTGACATTATTTGCAGCAAGGACTGAAGTTTCTGGAACATAACACACTTACCCACCTACCCCTTGAAGGAGCACGATAGTGTGGATGAAGAGGCAGGGATTTTCATTTTACCTAACCTAACTGTCTGGGCTACGTTTTATAATAAAGGGAGAGACAGAGAGAGGTGTTGGGCATAGAGATATCCTTTGCTAGTACCTTACTCAACTGATTACTATGCAAATCTAGCCAAAATCCCTCAGACTAGGTGGTCATCTCTTCTGTTCTCAGCCTGTTCCTAAAACGCTTGAGATCCAGGGAAGGATGTACCTCAGCAAGGAAAGCTTCTGAGTAGCCAGAACGGAGTGAGAAAAGTCTTCTTGACTGTCCACCCGTTGATGGATAACAGAGACATGAGCTGTAGAAAAGCCAGAGTGCTGGAGCCCACACCAAGCCATGGAAAGGTGACACCTCTGGTCTGGGGTCAGGAGGCTCAAGCAGCACAGCTTGCTAAATGATCATAAAGAAGCGCTGCTAAATCCATCCTGGACATGCTAGTTGCAGGCATATTAGCCACTGACAATTCTGCTAGTGCAGACTATGCTTCAGAGTTTATTCATCTCATAATTAAGTTCTCCTAAGTACCCTTGAGTTAATTTGGAAGAGCACACGCACGTGATGAGAAAGAGACAGAATGGTTTAGAAGAGTAAATATAAGAGTACATTAAAAAGGCAAACACTCCACCACCACAATAGTAGTCATCTAACATTTTGAGAAAATACCTGATATTATTGTAACTGAGCACTGCAGGACTTTGGCATACATCAAAAATACTGTGCACTAAGTAATAATCCATTATAATCCCTGTGTTTTATAGCATCTAAAGAGAACCTGCCACAACAGGAGCCATATAAAACTGAGGAGGATAAATAAACTAAAAATACAAAGTGAATACAAAACTACTTTTCATATTCAAGCAGTGGCAAATCCAGCAAATGAAGCTCAATAAAAATGACAATGAGATTGAATTAACACTGAGTTCCTCATCACTCCAAAAAACAGATTAAGTTACATATTTATTCTCCATAGTATATGGCAGGTTTTGGCTTCAAGCACCTCACTTTTTCAGGGAAGCAGGCTGTATCACCAACAGGATGTCAAGGTTTGCAAGCCTGGTATCATTAACTTCACAGAATAAATATGTGCACTAAAAAACTGACTTCTAGATCAAAGGAGGAATGGGGGGAGTTAAAATTTGACCTCATGCATCATCTTATTTCAGATTATATTGCACCTTAGTTGACATTGAAGGACTATTATTAATTTTGTCACTGCAGACCTTTTCAGAATTCTAGAGGGGAAACAAAGGTCATTCATTTATAGCCTCTAGAAATTACACAATTTCTAACAAGCTTGTTTTCTTCCAATTTTTATAGCTACAGTATTAATCATACAGCATACAATATTACAACAATTGGAAATGAAATAATACATGCACATGGAAGTAAACAAACGCAGATTTTTCTTAACATTAGGAAAGAGAATTTTGAGGTCATCTTCAAGAGTGCAAAGATAATTTCTACATGGACTAGATCCTTCCATCATTCCCAGAAAAAGAAGTAGCTACAGAAATTTGTTAAAAATCACAGAAAAATTAGTTAGCCTTTCTGTTGCAGGTTTACAGTGAAGCACTAGTAAGGATACTGTTGCAATCTCCCCCGAATGCCTTCCACAATTTAAAGATCAACAATATTTAAGCATTTTTACTTCTTCAGGGACAATTCTTCAGTAGGTTTTTAAAAATCATGTCATTTCAGGTATTAAAAATGATCATTAGTGCAGGATTTGATTTAAGCTATGACTAGATAGCTAGACTTCTAGCTGTCTCCCAGTCCCAGTGCTTCATTTCCTAGTCTAGTTTCTCACTAGATAAAGTCTCTGGGAAGAGAAGCAGCAGAATACTAAGTATTTTGTCCACTTGGCTACTGAAGCGTTATACAGAAAACAGAATTTATCTAGGTCACCTGGACTGAATAAACAGAAGGCTGAGAGTAATTTTTTTTAATGGACTTTCTGAACTGAGGTAACAAAATCCAAAATTTATCAGTGTCACATTTTCAACTATACATTAACATTGCTTATTATTTGTGTGCATCTTTACGTACATAAGTACACCATAAAAAAATAATCCAAAATTTCCAATTGAATACAAAAATATGCAGAAAATGGAGGTGGAGAGAATTCCTCCTCCCTTCACGTACACACACACAAAAAAAAAAATACACCATTAACATCTTACAATACCAGACCAATTTTCAACAAATCAGTGGTATAAATATCTTCATGTTCACATACCTAGGGGTCATGGATGTGGTTCACTTTGGAAGGTAAAGAAAATTACTTAGCTTTGTGAACTCATCTGATATTTGGAAAGTGGTTTTGCAATTATCCTTCACCTGAAAAGCAAACTCCTCTGCAAGAGTTTAATTAAAAAAAACCTACTGATGGTCCTAAAAGAATTAAGTTTCATCCAAATGGACAACAATGAGGTTTATGTCACTCCCATATGGAACCTTGCTAAGTCTAAAAAGAAAATAAATAAAAAAGAGACAGAACTACAGTTTGTGATCATTTAATCACTCATCTAAGCTCTAAAAAGTATTCTTTCTAACACCCTAGGAAAGAATAGAGAAATAAGCACAAACAAGTAACTAATAATAAAATAAGTACCATTGTATTTATACTACAACACACTTACTGTTAGAAAGACTCAGTTTCTGCAAAATGAAAACACAAAATGAAAAGGAAGAAATCTCTTATCCATTATGGACAGTTACTTTGGTTCATGCTGTCGTCTTTAAGGAGTTTCTCTCTGCTTTAAGAGATTAAAAAAATCCCGCTATTTCCTGTGGATATGCTTCTCTAAAAATTACTCTGATTTTAATGCCAAATTGCCTCATGTGCCAGGCAATTGCTTTTGATAATAAATAAAAATTATTTTTGGTTATCCCCTTGATATTTTTATGAAATATCTTAGTGGTGTCTTTTGCCTGCTGAAGAGACGCCGTAACACCTAGGCATTTTCTCCAGTGATATATTAAAATATAATTACTTCCCTCTCAGCAGGTGCCAGGCAGCATTATACCATGTTTAGCCAGTCTATTTGATAAATCAAGCACAGACTGGAAAGCTTCTTTTTATTCTTATAAGGGATGGCTTCAAAAAGAGAGAAAGAACTGGAGGCAAGATTAAAGAGCCTTACCAACACTAATTTGCACAGCCTAATTTCAGAGGTAACTTTGCCGAATCACCTCTCATTAAAATAGTACAACCTGAGGGTTTTTTGCTTGTTCACAAAAACAAAATACAAACAAAAACAAATGAAAAAGAAAAAAAACAACAACAAAAAAAAACACACTAGGTGCACTTTATGAAAGCAAGTACAAAGTTTTGTAGCTACTTTAACTTTATTCTGCTTTTTTCCCCCAACAGTACAAACACCCCAAGAGGATGCTGAGGTTGGTGGGGCTGCTCTAAACTTCCATCAGCAGGTTTAAGGTTAGGGCCACTGTCCTCCACCGCTACTGCTCTCCACCTTTATATTCTTAAAGGAGTCAAGAACAGCACTACACATTAAGTAATAGGCTGGTTTAATTTGAACACCCAAAAGTTTTCCTTTGGACAATACAGATACTGTAGTAACCGAGTTTGCCAGGCTCTGTAAGGCTCATGGTAGCTCACCTCCAAAGACATAATATTTTTGTTTCTTAGATCTCTCTGCCTGAAGAAACCAAGACAAAAAAATAAATCTATGAAATAAACTGATGTGGCTGAAGTAGAGCAGAATGACATGCTTTATCTAACCTATTTTTAGAGAAACATATTAAATCCCTCAATCCTTCTTAAAATGTTTTTGTTTTACATTTCCCTTTTCATTCAGCACTCATAGGATGTGGTTCTTCTTCTTCCAAAGTAATTCACATCCAAGTGAATTAAAGATATTACATGCTCCTTTTCACAAGCATTCTTATGCTAAAAGAAAATTAAACAAGATACAGAAACACTTCATGATGAAAGTAGTCCACAGCATTTTTAAAGCACAAGTCAGCAATGTTTATATAAATATTTTGTTTTCTGAATTACAAATATGTCTAGCATGACACACAGTACACTATATACTCTTGATAAAAAGGTGTTAACTGAAGGCAGCTGGCCAGGTAAGATGCACATCATCTTTCATACCTGAAGCAGAGGAAAGATGAGAACAGCCAATACCTCACAGGGTATTGGGCCAGCACTGTCTGTCAGGTCTCACCTGCCTCTCTTCTCCAAACAAGCTGACTACTTTCAAAAGCCAAAAGGGGCTTTTCCTACATGGGACCCTAGCAATGGTGGCAGAGACTTAACTGAGGAGCAGCATGATGAGTTGTGCCAGGCATGAGGAAAAGGCATCACGTTCTCTCACTTTTACTGTTTTTCACTCGTATAAGTAACAGCAAAAACGCTGTGTCCTCCACCATCTCAGTTTGCAGAGTGCTCAAGCAACCAAACCTTGAAGGTGCGTAAAGAAAAGCATTCCCCATCCCCTGCCCAACTAAGGCAAAACTCAAATTATGGAAGTTTCTTGATTACCTCCACATGACCTGTTAATAATTTCCAACAATCTTTCTTTTTGAGAAAAAAATGATTGGATATCCTGATCATATGTTGAAACTTCTAGGCAAATACATTTAATTGCTCTTAATGCTGTGGCTTTCTATGTTGGATCTTCTCTACACTTTTAACTGCTTGTACCCAAAAACATTTTCTTTGGGGGAGAGAAATAGTCTTAAACTATGCAGTTATTATGCATATTTTTAATCTCATCCAATTTAAAGACACATTTCTCCTTGAATTTCAGACTCAGAAGCCATGTCCTGAAGGCATGAAGAGGATGTGGCTACTCTAAGGTTGGAGCTCAGAACTGCCAAGGCAATGCAGCGAACATGTCAGAAAAGAACTGCATGGTAAAGAAGAGGACCATAAGAGTTAAACGGTATAAAATTATTTTTTCTTGCAGACATCCTCTTGGTATGTCTGCTTTGCCTGAGGGAGATGGAGAGCTAAACAGAGCACTGCTAATGGAATTTAAGTGGCCTCTATTTCTAGTTTTCAAAATAAATAAGGGCAAAAATGAAGGATTTTCAAGACAGTGAACAGCTGGAGGACCACCAGAAAGCAGCAATGGGATTGATCAACACCTCCGCAAAACACATTTACAAAGGTAACAGGAACAACATTCAATATCCTGTAGTAATGCCCAGAACAGAGGAGGAAAACAGGAAGGTTTCTTACAACTTTTTTGAACAATTGTGATCACTTCATGCAAAGTGTTCAACTGTAAATGAGCAAACATTTAAGATGTCAAAAAAAAGTTATTTAAAAGGTTCCCTCCTACATTAGGATACAAGAGATAGCTTAACACTGACACAACCACGGAAATAAGATTTCAATATCAATGCATCTTTCTCATTGCTGAACCAAACTTCAGGTAATGACTGGGTGCATTGTTAGGGTTTACGGCAGGGATTAATCCCATTGGACACACTTCTGCTGATGAGAAAAAGGCCAGCCTTCAACATACACACAACCCTGTCCCCAAATATTAAGTATATTTTCCTTCCCAGACTACAAAGCCAAGCTGCATGTAGAACAGTAGATATCGGTAGTAGGGTGGACACAGAATAAACTCTAGAAATGAGCTTTTCAGTTAAAACAACTGATTTTCAGGAAGGATATTGTATCTGTAACCCATTTTAGGGGTGCAAGTTTTTAAACCACAGTTTATTTATAATCTAAAATTTCCTAAGTTACAGCATCTCCTACTGTGAAGTCACTGCACTAGAAGCCATCCGAATTCTGGGGTGGGGGCTGCCCCCTAGCAGACATCACGCTGAAAGGCAAGCAGGCCTCCACATTTATACCTCACCCATTTTATGCTATAGGAATCACTATCTATGTACCACATGGAAAGATTCTGCCTACTGCACCTGTAACACAAGTTGAAGCTCTGCACACTCAGTAGCATGAGCACTTTCCCCGTGATGGTGTTCAACATCTAGAGTTCAAAATATGTGATGCAGTAGAAAAATACAAATGTACAGAGACTGAAACAGAACAAGTTCTTTCAACTATTCATAACTCTTAAGGTTACTCTTTCATATTAATAATCCAGGCATCTCAACAAACCTCTTCCAATCACTCCATTGCTTACTGAAGCTGATCAATGCCTTCAAAAATTATATTACTGAAGTTAACAGAAGTATGAAGAGGAACAACGAATTCAAAGTTCTAGGAAATAAATAAACCCAAGGTGAGTAGATTGCAAAGTAGACAACAGGATTGTCATCACAACAACCTGCGCACTCACATTTCCAGAAAATCTGTCATTTGTTGAAAGTGATTTTTCTCTTATTGTACATCTGACTCCATTATTTTGTTCAGGTTTAATTCTGTTGCGGTAGTGTGCTAGGAAGAACTGCTGCAAGTGATACAGCATCATATTTCCCTGGGCACTCAACTACATCCCAGCCCACCAGCTACAGGAAACCCTTCAACACAGGTCACAGCCCTTTGCAAGAGCACCAGTTCCTGAGCTTCTTGGCAAGCGATTCATTTAGTGGCTCCCAGAGCATGAAGATTGTTTACTATACGCAAAGCAAGGCTGGTCATACCTGAATGACTACACTTTCTATTGATTCTTTGTCTTACTCAGAAAGCAAAACTGTCAACCCTGAAGCCTAAAGATGAAGTTTGCCAGTAAAAATAAATAAATAAATAAATAAAAACATCCAAAGATCCGCATTCAGGAAAAAATGGAGCACATAACTAACTCAGCTACAAGACGTGGCAGGCTGTGTCACCTAGCCACAAATCTGCATTTATGAAGTTAAAAGTGAATTGTATCATTCATGATTATCTTCACTGATGTCCTTATTTATGAGACCAGTTTTGATTAAGAGCAGTCAAATACAGATAATCTGGACGGAGTTTCTGATACCTGTGCTGGCCAAGGGTATAGAACAACCCCTGGGCAGGTCAGAAAGTTGCTTTATTCTTTCGTGTTTCCTATGCTCATACGTGCATTTCTATTTCTGAGACCAATTATTTCACAAAGACCCAGCACAGCTTGCAAACAGACTGGCCTGAAAATACTGAAGACTGCAAAGACTTGAGGGAAATAATCTCCACGACAGAGTTAAGCAAGGCAACAACATCCAATTACATCACTGTCTGGAGACAATGCAGTGCTTTTGTAGCAAAAGAGGATTAGAGAACAAAAAGGATATGGTACCAGCTGCACCAGACTTCCAGCAAGTTGTTTTACTTGTGGCCCCAAAAGCTTACGATGCTAAGGTCAAAGTTTCATAATAGCATTCAGAGCTTAAAGAACATTTTGCCACTGGTACCAATGCTACTATCCCCAAGCTCTTTAAACCAAAAAACAGAAACAAAAACAAACAAACAAACAAACAAAAACAACCACCAAACAAAGAACAGTGAAATCAGTGATTAAATCTCTCATTCTTGGTAAAGGTCTCGCTTTGGTGTTTCTCCACTCTGCTGGATCATCTAAGCAGCTTTCCCTTCTGGCTTCTAGTCTTAACTACTCTTGCAAACAGCTATATAGCATAGAGAGGGCAAAGAATTTGCAAGCCTCTTTATTTCTAGAGAAAGTGAGTATTGTTTACTTTTACCTCTACCAAGATGAGATCACAACAAGGAGGAGTTGAAGCTTAAGTCTTTACTGTAAGTTATGAGAAGATTCTGTATTATATGATACTAACTTGGGGGTGGGGAAATAACCTGAAGCCAGTGAGACACACTACAATTAATATATTAATAATATTCTTCAGACTTATGGTTTCTTAGGTGGACAGTGAATTGCATACTGCAGTAGTCTCACAATTCAAAACAAAAAGAAAAGGTGAAGGTGTGGGAGAACTTGTGGCCATGCAATCCATAACACTCCAAGGCTGCACACAAAGCAAAGCAGAATTCAAAGAAAATCTCAAACCTCTTCACCCTGAACTGGCATACAAAACCTCCAGGGAACTCCACTTCTAGACAGACTCGAGGTCTGATGAGGGGGACTAATTTCTAGTGGAAATAAGCACCACTGATTAGATGTTAAACACTGCTTTAATTGTTCATTACTGTCTTTATTGACAATTTTAATATATACATAATACTTAATATATGTATATAAATAGATACACACACATATATACACTTAAAAACTTTTTTAATATACAAAAAACCTCATGTCTTTATATAAACAACATATAGCTGTTCAAAATTTGCAGGAGAATGATGTAAATGCATTATCTGAACATGTTTCTATCACACAAACATATTTTCTTTCTTTTGGAGGTCCCAAGAATTATGACGAACCAAGAACACTAAGGAAAGGATTCTTCTTCACTTTTAAATGTGGGTCTTTTTGGTGAAAATGCACACATCAGAGAAGTCTCCCCTCTTCTTCCTCTAACAACTATGATGCTTTGACACATATAAAGCTTCCAAGGCTTTCAGTAGCATGTTATTATATGTTCACAACACTTCTGTTAAAACACAAATTCTTCCTCTCCAAGATTTTTCACTTTATAGCATTTTACTCACCACAATACAAGAAGACAGCCAAGTATCTTTATTTTTCTTTTGACAGAAAGCAAGAGCAAGCCCAAATGGCTGAGAGCCTAAGCATCACAAAAGGAAACTGGTATTTAGCATTAATTTAGATCATTCAACATCTCACTCCATAATTTACAATGTGTACACTCACATCTTGGAAAACACACCTAGGATTAAAATATTTCATATCGGACATAAAAATACATTCTGATCACCTGAGGATTTTAGGCTTGCATCTTAAACACAATGCCAATATACTGGTACTCTACTCTTGCTAGTTTTAGACTCCCCATATGAATCTCTGCAGCAGTGCAACAGAATACAGGCACTCTCACCTCATCATGTTTTTCCATTCCTGTTCTGTCTTTTCACCTTCCACTGAGCAGCATCAACTATGGTACAAGGAGTTCACCAAACAAAACTGCAAATAAGCTTAGCCTGATACTGTGAGAACATACTCTTCGTTTCTTTTTTGTATTACCATGCCTCCCATCTTTCTCTGTCCCCTGACTGTTTATTTAAGGCTTGGCTGTTCCCAAACCTTTTGTTTTGGAATGTTTTAGACCAAAGACTGTTAGCACATATGAACAAGTATTTATACATAAATACTTCACTGAAAATATTTAATGGTTTCATTCCTCACTAACACTGAGGAATAATATGATATGCAAGAGACAGAGCTGCAGCAAACCAGGATGATTCTGCTATTACAGGTAGTTTTTTGCTGTGGTTGAAGACAAAAAACATTCAAAACAATCATCTCACTACATCTCCCTCCCCCCAGGTTGTTTTCTTTCTGCTAAGCATAAAGAACATTCTCATTTCTCGTTGTCTTATGGAACCCTGCCTTCTCCCTCCTCTGTCCATGTAAGCCCACGATACGGTAGATGCAGATGGCACAAGTCGTGATGAGAAGAAGCACAAGAGCACAATCTACAGCGCAGGAGGCTGAGATGGGTGAGAGAAGCAGATCTATGATCTGGCAGAGGCTGGCAGGCAGCATTTAAAAACATATATAAAAGCCAAGGAACAGGAACAGAAAATTAAATCACTACCTGGGAAGTACTGCAGTTAACTACGTTAGCTATGCTTACCTTCAGACCGGGAAAGGAGTGGATAGATATTTAAGATGATGACTCTGTGCAAACGAATAGGAAGCCAGACTGAAAAATACAATTTCCATATGCCCCTTGCTTTCCAAAACCCAACAGCTTTCTATTCTGCCCTTGTCCTACAGGTGACTGCCCTCCCATCCATTAGGACTTGCCACCACAGTTTCAGCAGCCAGTACATCTTTGTATCTCTCAAGGCCCTCGGATAAATGGTCTAGTAGCAAGTAACACAGTATAGATATATGAAGCTTTAAGAAGTTATCATTTGATATCTTCTGTTTTATCTAAGAAAGGGGACTTATAATTAAGTATTTTCCTCTAAACATCATCATCTGATTTTGGCTTATTTTGTAAATGCTTTCATACCCTTATTTTCCATGGCCCTACTCTATTTCCTCGACATCCCTCAAGATTTGCTCATAGTCTTTTCATCACATTTATTTTTCTTGAAATGTTTACACAGTTCCCAGGCTTTGTAATAGGACTTTATAGGCTTTAAAAGTACTCCCCTGTGAAAACCATTTTCCTTTCTATATTTTGTAACAATCCTTTGTGCATGATACCAAAATATAGCAAAAAAAAAAAAAAAAAAAAAAAAAATGAAGCTCTTTACACTAAATAAGAGAAAGGAAAAAGAAAACCTCACATGCTGTATGGACACAACTCAACAAAAATCCTGAGTAATGACAATACTGCTGCACTGATATATAAACAGTCCAGATATGAACAACAAATGAGCATCATCCCAAAGAGGATGCATATAACATGAAACAAAATGATTTTACATAAATGTGATGCATAATTATAACAGTTATCTGAAAGGTAACAACTTCCAGAGGAAACTGAAGGTATTACATTTGTGTCTCAGGAAACTGCATTATAAAGATCCATCTCTGTAATTATCAGAGGAAGGAACTAATAAATTTCTATTCCTAAATTTCTATATAGAAAGTAGTCATTAACAGTATATTAAAATGCATTCCTGTAGACAAGTCATTGCTGCACAACCTGCTCCTAAAGAACACCTGTGAATCAAAAAGAGTAAACTCAGAGACAGAATTACATTTTCTAACACATCTGCTTACAGCAGGAAAAAAAAAAAAAAAAGGCTCAATAAAAACCGTCATACCTAGAGACCATGAAAGAAGTTAAGAAGATTTTCTTGCTGTTGTTTTTCTTTTTCTTTTCTTTTTTTTTTTTTTTTTTAAACAGATTTAATACTTTCTGAGTCATACCAGGCATTTGACAGTTTTCTTCAAACCTGTATTTAGGATTCATGTGCATGAACATAGAATATGCCTCTGTACAGGCAGCTTACACGATGGTAACCAGAAAAAAACTCTGAATATTTGATGAATCCCATTATGCTTACCAAATTGCACCATGAACTAGTAAACT
This sequence comes from Aythya fuligula, assembly GCF_009819795.1. Taxonomy (NCBI): domain Eukaryota; kingdom Metazoa; phylum Chordata; class Aves; order Anseriformes; family Anatidae; genus Aythya; species Aythya fuligula. Next base: position 129,705,076 of record NC_045559.1, read on the forward strand.
GAGAAAATAAATACTCAGGACTACAGCAGATATTTATATGGACTATGAAAGTCTCTGACTAGGAAGTGCAACAATTATGGTGAAATGTGCAGTACAAAAAAAAATAGCTCACAACAATGGCAGATAATTATATTTGGCATTTCAATTAATAGTCTTTGATGAAGCCAACTGGCATTGGCTGTAGTCAATTATTTGATTTTTTTTTCTTGCCAAAACAGCTCTTCAGTTGGTCAGTTCTTTTGCAAAAAATACCTGCTGGCTATCATTTATATCTAGTGAGCATCCATCAAAAGAATATCAAGAAAATCACTGAGAGAAAAATATCGATTAAATAAACAGCCATAATAAAATGAAGCAATTATTTGGTTCCCCAGGTACATCAGTACATATCTGATTCTCTGCATATATATATATATATATATATATATATATATATATTTTTTTTTTTTTATAAGATCTGCATGGCATCTAGCAAGCCTTGCACAGAGAAGCAAATCTGAAATGTGATTTGCTTTCTACTTCTTAGAGAGAAAGCATTTTTTTAATCAGTTATTTTTCCTACAACTCTGTAGTTGAGCTAATTTACTAATGAAACGAATACTTCAGGGACATAAAAAATAAAAAGAGGAAAATAATAAAAGGTATCTTCAATTCAGAGTTCTGGGAATATTCTTATAAATCTGATGACATTTTGGCTTTTCTCATAAAAGTTTAAGATCCAGATTAAATTTAAAAATAATTTTTAAAAGACCTCATGTCTCCTTACATATACTTTTAAAACAAAAACAAAAACTCCCAGGTTTCTTCATGGAGAAAAAGTGCAAGATTTATTTTATGTCTGAGATTGGAGAAAAAATTGTGAGCACATAGTCATTTCCCATTTCTGGAACTTACAAGGATCATGTTTAATCATGCGATACAACTTCTGTTTCCCCATTGGAAAGTAACTCCTCTTACACAAATCACTGTTTGTAGATGGAAGCAATAAGCTGAACGCCAAATCTTAAACTAGATTTCAGTCTGTTTCAGTATAGTCAAGTAAGTTCATTTTAGTCACAATTACGATTTGCAGACAAATCTAGACTGATAACTCTACCGCCAGGAGATTTCACAACCATAAATTCAGACAGTTCCTGCATGTTCAATGACATTCACTTCTTGCTATTCATCCCACAAAGACTATGGAAAATGGAGAGAAAGAGCAATTACTGGCATTTTTTAAGGAGTAAGCCATACAATGTCCTTCAAAAACAAGTATTATTCCCATCAGAGGTAGCCTGACATTGGCCACATAGGGCTGGCCTGGGTTCCTCAGTACAGATCCTAAACTACATCTATGCCAGTTTTACATACCTTACTTCTGGCACAGGAATGAGCACCACTGTTCTTCAGCTGAAGAACTGGAGGCTGAAATGTCTAAGATTAACTAGCAGACAAGAAACTTTAAGAAAACCAAGCAGAAGAACAGAAAAACATGCAGAGATAGTACAGAAGACTTTGTAATTACAGATATTACACATCCATTTCATAAAGAATTTGACTTACAGAAAATAAGAGTCAACTAAATACACGGTTGTCCACAAAACAGAAAGATTTTATGCTTGCAAATCTACAAATAACTTTCTTAATGGCAGTGGAAGAGTGCCAGCCTGAAGCTGCACAAGTAATAAAGCTGGAACTCACCAAGAAAGGAAATGAGAAATAATAAGACTGTCTGTGCAAGAGAAGTTAGGACAATGGAAACAGTAAGAGGGCTATCAAAAACAAACAAACAAAACAAAACCACCATGGAAAGACTTTGTAAGCCAAGGCTTTTTCTGTTTCTTTCTTGAAGAAATTCTTAATACCCTAAGTATAACCTCCACTTCAGGAGTTAGCATTCTTAAATGCCTGCTGTCAGTTTCAGATAGGTGATGAAGCACTGCATTTGCTAGGAACAAACCTAAGAAAATTTCCTCACATCATGAAGAAGTAAGATAGCTTGAACAGAAATCTTAGACAAATCTGTAAGGGAGCATTTATAAACCTAAGGATGAACCCTAAAGTTCATCATATCTTATGTACCTGTGGTAAGCCATCAAGAAAGATCCAGAAGCTACAACACCTGCTTCTGTGCACATAAACATAATATACATCTGCAGTAGAGCAAAGCAAAACAATCACAGAGGACATTATCATTTCAAACAGAAAGCACAGGCATCAGCTGACCTCACCTGATCCCTGCCCTGACACTGACCTCCCTCACCTTCAGTTCATCACCGTCTCATTCCCTCCATGATGCTGCTGCTACAAGCAGACCAGGGAAAGCCATGTATTCCCAGGCACATTTTGGTGGCACACCATTAATGCAGCCTGTATGTGCCCTCAGACCTTCAGAAGGGATTAGGAATGAATTAACGTAATGTGGAAATCAAAGCCAGCATTGTTGTGTCCCTTGCGTTTTCAAGACCAGCTCATTGCCAACAGTTTGCCTCTCAATGGCTGGGCCAGATCCTGAGCTACAGGAGGAGTTCAATGGAGGTAAGGGTTCAGCAAGGAAAAGGCAAAAATCCGCTGCGGCATTGCCGCTCACTCACAAGGCCGTTGTTCTCTCCAAAGGACTTTGTTTGGCAGTGCTTCAGCTCCCTTGCCATCTGACAAAAGCCCTAGCAGATGCCACGTGGCCAAGCCGGGGCTGTGCACAGCTTCAGCTCAGCCACCCACACCTTCCCTCTCATACTCACTTCTTCCATTTCCGAGATCAGCTTGTCCTAAGGAGCACAACTGTTCCAGGTCAGGAAGATACTCATGGCTGTTTCGCAAAGACACAGCAACACCTAAGGCCCTTGGGAAAGAAAGCAACAGCAAAAGATCCCAATGCTATATCCCATCAAGGTCAGTTCAAGACAATCTCCTATCCAACAATAAAAGTGATACATGAAACCCACATCCAGTGCTGCAATGAAGGGGATTAGCCACACAGACCAGAAGCTTGCTTGGCCAGAGGATGTCAAATTTTGATCCTTAGATCCTTCCTTTTTTTTTTTTTTTATGACCTTGTGGTTGGATCTCCCTTGTGTAGTACTTAGTGGTTCAGAAGAATCTCCGATCAGGCATCACTACAGAAATTTGCAGTACTGCTCCAGGATTTACTTTTGGGGCCAGCAATAAAAATCTCCTACAGCTTTTTACACCTATAGTGGATGGCTATGCCCGTTCACATTAAAAAGTGTTTTGATTCTTCCATTGACTACATCTCTAATGTATTGAAGCCATCACAGAAGAATGCACTACTGCAGGTCACTTATGTCCCAATACTAGTGGGTTTTCCAACTTCTGTGTTAAAACCTTCCCTTTACCCCAACTAAAAGCTCAGTTCTTCTCTAGTGCATTATTGAGTGAGCTTACAAATGGCATCTACAAACTGTTTCAGATGTTTGGAGGAGTTTTGCTTTCTCTTCATGATAGCAAGTGAATGTTCGTTCACTTTTGAAAATAGTAAAAGGATTTAAAAAAACAAAAACAAACAAAAAAACAACCACACACCACCACTCTTTTTGTTTCTTGGAGAAGAGACAAAAAAAAAAAAAAAAATTTGGGGGGGGGAAAGGTGATGTTTGTTTGTTGTTGTTGTTTTGTTTTGCAGTTCTTCAAACCTCACAGCTAATGCAGCCAGGCTATAATCCAAGAGGTTGCTTTTTGTTTACAGTTATTTAGCAGATAACATCTCTGCAGATATTATAGATGGCCTGCAATTCACTGTATAGCAGCATCACCAGGAGTAGGGGTGAGAGGGCAAGGACAGTCAGAGAACTTGTTAAAATTTGAGTCAACTGCAGAGTAAACACATTTCTCATACATTCTGAAACATACATCAGGCATCTCTTTCCTTTGCCCCTCTCTGCCCAGCAGCAGGCAATGGTTCTCACACAAAATACAAGCACAGCAAAAGGAGAAAGAGATAAACTAAAAGGTAATTTTATTTGTATGGCACATTTCCGATTAATTCATTCTGATAGAAGCATAAAAGAACCACTTTCCTCCCACTCACACAGCTACATCTGAGGATAGAAAGGAGATGGGAAGGTTCTGATGTCGAAAGAGACCGATCTTGCGTTCAAACTACTAACAACAGCTCCCAGAGACATTTGATTCGGCACACGCACAAAACTGACCTACTGCTCCTGGATAAAGGACGTTCTTCCTGTGGAGATCCTTACAAAAACATGTACAGAAAAGCTCATATGTTCAACCAACAAACATGAGTTCTTTATATATCAAAAAGAAGAAAATAAAAGAGAGAAGCCAAAATAAATACTCTAATAAGCACATAAGAAGGTCCCATATTTTCACTTTCCTTCACTTTAAAGAAGATGAGTATTTTTTGTAGATTTATCTTTTCAGGTTGAACTCCCAGGAATAAAATGCATACATCCTATAGTTCTTGGAGACAAAAATCACAGAGACCTCTCAGATCCTACTGGAAATACATGTATTGGCAGCTTCTGGCTGGAGATTTCCAATAGAGTCCACATTAGGCAGTGAGGTTAAAAAAATATATCAATTTTAATGAAAATTGCCCGTGTAAAACAATCATTATTGTCTCACAGCAGTGTTCTCAGTGTACACAGTTTCTCCATATCACAATATAGACCTATCTTCTACCAGTGGATAAAATACATGCAGTTACGACACTGTTGTCATTAGTTAAATGGTCAAAAGTGAAATATTGCTGCCAACCTGGACATCTGTACCTGACCATGTTTCCATTCTCTCCCCCACATCTGTCTGCTAACACTAGCAGAAGCCCAGAAGAGAAGCAGCCCTTGTGTGTTATTTACAACTCCTGTATTATCAAGTTATTGAATTAAAGCAACTAAGAGCACTTAAAATGGTACCGTATTCAAGTGAACAGAACTGCTAAATTTTGAAACTATCAGTTTCTAAGGAAAAAAACAAAAAAACATGAGTTTGGTGTGATACTTTGCAGGAATTGTTTTTTTTTGTACAGAAAGAATAAGAGAGGGCTAAGACTTATTTCCAATTTTTAATATAGGAAAAATACAGATAAATGCACAATATGAAAATAACTGGAATTGTAGAGTGAAGAGAGAGAAAATGTCCATTAAACAGCTTAACATTTCAGAATCATCATTATACTGTTTAGCTGCAAGCAGTAACAAGATTAGCTTTTATCTAAACTCAAAATGAACACTAAATCCATTGGGTGCCCTCTGAATGTTAAAAAACAAACAAACAACAAACCCTACTCTGTGCCACCTGGAAGCCTCTTCCCATGGATGAAACAAAGCTGATTAGGCTTTACCAAGACATTGCTTCCTCCCAGTGACCATGTCCTTGTACTTACTGGCAAGTCTTGCTATTGCTACGGTGATGGCAAAAGCCCAGTAGCTATCGAGAGTGCTTAGCAAGCAAACATCATGCCAGAAGCCTTTACTTCAAGAGTAATACAGGTTCCAGCCCACTGCTAGTTAAAACAAATGGTTCAATAATGGTTCCTTTCATCAGGGGCCTGTTACATTACCATGACCATACAAATCTTCAAAATGTCAGCTTCTTTCCATTCAGCAGGTGCACAGCATGCACATACAGCATAAACAACTTATTATGCTTTTATTAGTACTTTTATTACATAAGTAATGATGCAAAAGACAAAATACAAAGACATCAATGGAAATAAACATGTCTCTGAATAAAACACACAGGTTTTAAAAGTATTGCTTGTATTTTAAACAGAGGTACCATGCCCAGACATTTTGTCATTCTCAGGCTTATTGCCATTATTTAAAGAAATATCAACTATCTTGGGAACAAATTTCTTTTTAATGATGAAATGGTCATTTCAATGAAAAATACATTGGAAGAAATAAGCAGTTTCACTCACCCCAAAAAGATTATTGTGAGTCCAGATCAAGTTGTCCAAATACCTTCACCTTAATTTTCACAAAAATGAAAGCATGATTCACTAAAACCCCACAACAAAGAAAGTCTACTTCACTGCCCCCTCCAAAACTCACTGGGTGGCCATTTATCAAATCTCCACTCCAAGCATGATAGAGAACAGATATGAATTTAGACATCCCAAATGAGTGCCCTCGACACTGCACCATATTGTATATGGAGGCAAGACTAGTTGAAGTTGTGTCAGCAGCATGAAGCATCCAAAACATTCAGACAGAGTGAGAGGGATTCAATTTTGCATTTTATTTGTGCAAAATCAGATTGTTCACCTCATCTGCTAGACCGAAAGGGTTGTTTCAGAGATCTTACTACATAAAGGAAAGCAGACCAAATTACTAGTGTTTGCTAATTGAGTTCTTTTGTTATGTCTTTCATTTTTTAATACTAGATAATATTTTCCATTTAGAGAGACCAGATCAAAAATATGTTAAGCAACTTTCTATTAACTGCTTCACGTAATATAACTACACTGTGATATTCTGAGTCATTAGAGAGGTGTTCCTGCTATTGATGAGAGGCTACCTACAAATGTGGAGGTGATCCACAATGCCTTTGGAACTAAACCACAAATTAGACTCTGAGAAAGGACAAAAAGAAAAGAAATCGGACTAGATTGCAAATTCACTGCAATGAATCATAAGCAACTGATTCTTTGCTATGAATTAGCAAACAAGCTGATTTTTTATTTTTATTAAGCGTTTGTTACTGTAAAAAAGCTGGAGGAGCTGTAGCCCTAATAAGCTTTGTGGAATGATAAATCACTGTAGGTCTGAGTTTGAAACGTAAAAGAGCCATCCAGAGATCACATTGTTTTCAGTAAGCCTAAGGTGATTTTGCTACAGTACTTGCATTCAAGGAAATAATAAACCAGAAGATATGTCCAGTCACTAAACTATACAAAAAAATCCCATCACAATAACTTTGTTTCATTCTCTGAATACCCCTACCTTGCAATTGCTTTGTATTACTTTATAGAGCTTTGCACATTAGGAGCAAGTTTGCCAAGCAACTTTGTCCCCACAGACCATGATTCACACCTTGCCACTACCACTGACTACCCTAAAGAGGTTCAAGCCACCATTAGGACTACAAAGAATCAATAACTCACCCCTTTTTATCTCAGACCAACACTGTTATTAATTACGCTTTGTTCCGTAAACTCCCTGATGATGCAACCGTGAACACTGATTTATAAGTTAAGGCAGGTCATCTTAAGAGGGTATCTAAGGCCTTGTTAAAAGGTGTAACCGATTTGCCTCATAAAACCGTAAACCATTTGATGTAATACCATTTCAAATAGTACTGGGTAATATGAATTGAAGAATATGCTAGTGAATTACTTCAATACAGCATGACTATGTACTTGCAAATAAGGTATGTCAAGCTGAAAGCAATAAGTCTAATTTTTGACAATTATTCATGCACTGACTACCTCAGGACAGTTTTACAGCGGTCTTGCTGTAGCCAAGAAACTCCAATGGCTTTGCAAATTAATAACTATTTGCAGATTCAAATATTCATTGTCAAATAGTTGACATAGGAAAAGAAAAATACACAAACAGGAAAAAACAAGTACCAGCAGAAACCAACCACACACTGTCAGGTACCAAGAGTGTATAGGCCAGTTAGCAAACTTGAATCTCAGCTTAAAACTGAAATCGTAAACAACTCCGTGCCTACCAGATACAAATCAAGCTTCAGAAACGAAAATAGGAAGAAATACTATTTTGATCAAGGAACTAGCCTTGCAAAGTGAACACAGTACAATGGGACACATACACACAGAAAAACGTACACACTACTTCAACAAAGCCAGGCGCAAGCAGGCGTTCCTCCTTTTCCCTTCCACATTTGTTCTCTTCCCCCTTGCAAATGCCCAAAGAATTAAGAGTTAATTGAGAAACAACATTTTTAAAAGCAGCTATCACACAAAACAAGGTATCAAGCATAGCTTCACAGCATGCAAACACCCTCCAATGGAAAATGATTTGGAGATAACCAAGAACTACATTTCTCAGCTTAACAGCCTAAAGAATCAAGTCTTACGCTTCATTTATACTCAGCTCCTGATAGCAAGAAGTCACTTCCTATGAAGAAGTATTTGATTAGTTATCCCTTTCTTTTGGCTGGACTCTGGAGGAGAGCTGAGAGGGTTAAAGTAGAAGTCACATGAAAGACTGAGCTTGTGCATAAATGCTGCTTCCCTACAGACAGTATTCATTTACCATGAATATTCAGCTTTGCAACTTCAAATAGATGGTAAAACATGAGGTTTCGGAACGGGGCACTTTATTTTTCCAAACTGAAACAAACACACGGCCCTTCAAAGTCATCAGGCTTCCTTCGCTCCCTGGACAAGGTTAAGCTGAGACCTAACAGCTCTGAAGCTCAGAGAGGGAGAGCAGCTCTTCACTCCATCTAACGGTGAAAGGGAATAAGCATCCCCATAAGGTTTAATTTATTTACCTTGTAAAATCACCCCAGGCAACCCGTGCACATTGTTTTATATTGCTTGGAGCACGCCTGGGATGTGTTGATAACATACAGCACAGGTATACACAGCTACAGAGGAAGCAGTTGACGGCATGTTCCCGGAGAAGGCCGCTCACGGAGGGACGTCTGGTAACCAACACTAACACCAGCTCCCAAAATAGGAACTAAGGCTTCTTCCTATGTTTGTCTGCCTCTTTCCCAAGCCTCCAGGCACTGTGCGTGGTGCTGGCAACCAGTGATGGACCTCCTGCCAGAGGAAGCTGATGTGATGTGGACAGGTGAGCTGGGACAGGGCCAGCATCCTCCTGCCGCAACCCAGTATGTACCAACAGCATGGCCCTCTCCCAGGCCAGCTCATCTCCGTGTCCCAGCACCCATGTGAGTCTGCCATAAAAAAACAGGTGGGGAAGAGGAGACAACATGGCTGCCCTTTACCCCTCATCCACTATTTAAGGTTTTGATAAGCAAACGTTGTTATGCTTACCAAAGGTCCACAATATTTTTCTAGTTAAGGACTGTCAATGACCTCTTACTCCCCAGGGCTTCTAAATGCTCTTAAGTGGGAAAAATACAATCCACTAAAAATGTTATGCTATGACAGGGCTAAGAGAACAACGTTTTTGGAGGATTTCTGAACCTAACTCTGTTCATGGTTTAAAAGAGTCCCAAGGTACCATCCCACTCTGGCCCTTGCTACATCTAATGGCTCCAGGCAAGAGATTCCCACAAGAACACACCAACGGTGCCTAAATCTAAAACAGATTTAGACAAACCAGACATAGTAAGATTTGTTCTCATGCAACAGGTGCTACGCTAAGCATCAGGGGAATGAAGCAATGTCCTTTTGTTCTCTGCCATGCAATCAGACGGGGGAGCGGATGGCACTTGGAGGACACATATAGCTCCATGGCCACAACTGAAGACAGAGAAGTGTTCACACAAACACGCCTTGGTGCAAACTTTATCATGACTGTGCTCACATTTCCCTCACATTCTTGAGCAGACAAAAAAAAAAAAAAAAAAAAAAAAAAACAACACATCTGTTTTATCCTTTTAAGAAATGAATTAATTTGGAAGTGGTAAATCTTGGTGTAAAAATGGATTTTTTGTACACTGATTGGTAAAGGAAAAAGACTTTCAAAAGAATGGTCTGAGTACTCAACTTACTTTAAACAAGATCAATTTTCAGAAAATATGGAGCACTTATCCTTTCTCAAGCATCAGAACTTAACATAAGCTGGTGTATCAGGCTTGGGTGGCAAGGGTCTGCTAACAGGGTGGGTGCTGCAGAGGTGGCCTCTGTAAGTAGAGCCCAGCAGCTGCCCCATGTCTGACCAGAGCCAGCTCCAGCTGGTTCCAAGAGGGACCTGCTGCTGGCCAGAGCTGAGCCACGGAGTGACACTGTTTGAGTCTCTGGTAGAGCAGATTTTAGGAAGGGAAAAGCTGCTACTCAACAGCAGCTGGGAGAGTGAGGAGTGAAAAGCAACCCTGTAGCCCCCCAGGTCAGTGCAGCAGGAGGGCAGGAGTTGCTCCAGGCAGGCAGCAGCAGTTCCCCTGCGGCCTGTGGAGAGGCCCCTGGTGGAGCAGGCTGTCCCCCTGCAGCCCATGGGTCCCACATGGAGCAGATCTCCACGCTGCAGCCCCCCCATGGGTGGAGGAGCCCCCGGTGGAGCAGGTGGATGTGGCCTGGAGGAGGCTGCAGCCCATGGGGCCTGCTCCTGCGGGGGCTCTCCAGGCAGGAGCTGCAGCCCATGGAGAGGAGCCCACGCAGGAGCAGGGTGTCTGGGGGAATCTCCACTAGTCCATTTGGAAACTTTATTTGAGAAGGACAGAGGCTGGGGGGATTTCAGTAGACGTAACCAGTAGAAAAAAAAAAAAGAAAAAAAAAAAAAGCAGAGATCTTCTGACACAATACAAGGCGCAGAGTTTTACCCAACATAACCTCCTTCAAAGCCAATAATGTAGCATAAGTTAATTCAAGTGTCTCCTAAAGATACTTGCTCCTGTTTATCAAGACAGCCTGATCACTCTGCAGGTAAAGGAAGTTTACCTTTTCCCTCCACCATCTGCCAGCATTATGAAATTTTCATCTTCTGGCAATTAATATCTAAATTCTATCTAATTTTGTAAAACTCTTAATAATTCCATTATTAAAAATACTTGAAGTATTACATCAGCTCAGCAAATTGCTTGGATCCTCACTTCTATGAAACTGTAGATATATACATTTATGTATATGTATATATGTATGTTTACTGCCCCATTTCTGATACACATTACGATATCCATAGGCTTTTAAAGCAACATCTGCAAATACTACCTTGAGGAAAGCAAGAGGAATAAAACCTTACCTGAAAATGTATTATCCTGTTCGTATCTTATGCAAGTTTATAGAAGGAAAACAAAATCATGCTTTACTTCACTATTTAGGAAGATACATGAAATAAACAACACAAAAATTGTTACAAGAGCCCTATGTTACCTTTAATAAAATCATCAGTGATTTTCCATTTATGTAGCTCTCTTCTGTCTGTGAATGTATTCATCCTCTTCACAGAAGATACCTCTAAAGCTGAATTTAAAATACTTAACATGAAAAAGCATGAATTTTTTTCATTTTTTCAAAAATCATCTTTTTTCATTCACACATTCTATGGAAGAGAATCATATGCACTGATTTTATCTACATTTCCTAAAAAAAAAAAAAAAAAAAAAAAAACACACAAAACAAAACATTAGAAGTTTAGCACAGTGAGAAAAGAATTGGTCTCTGCATTAACCAATATTTTCCTACTCGTATTGTTATGCCCTAGTACTGGTTAGTGGCTGAGGAGACTACAAATTAGTCATTGGTACCATTCTCTTATATAATTAAGGCATCTAACTTATTTTACACTCAGGGAAGAAAGGAAAAAAAAAAAAAAAAAAAGAGGAAAAAAAGCCGCCTTGCAGAATTCCTTATAGCAGCTTTTTCGTATGTTTGTTTTTCCTCCCCAGAAGTACAAAGTTTTTTTGTTTGTTTGTTTTAAGTTCTGTAAATTCACTACTAAGCAGGCACACAAGCCCCACTAGATATGAGAACTTTTGGAATTGTTCTCTTAACTCTACAGAAACAAAGCTACTCAGAAGTTTCAGATGTACATATGCAGTATCTTGAAATCTGTTTAAAAAGCAGAAGAAAATACATTAGATACAAATATCTGTTATGAAACAGGAGTTAAGACAGAAAGCTAATTATACACAAGAAAAAGATCCTCCACTCTCACACCATAATGTAAGTATCAGGAAGAGAAAGTCCACACTCAGAGGCCAAGCATTTCAGGATTTATTGACAGATAGCTTCACTAAATTTCTTCTGATAGTAATTACTTACTAGGTCTTACAATTCCTATAATGCATGGTTCCATAGGAGAGCAATTCCGTTGACTATAGGAACACATTAAATTGGCTATTTATTTATTATTAAAGCTTCTGGTGCTATTCATATTGAAAAAAAATAATGAATGCATTCAGAAGTGAGGCGATGTATTTCCTTAACTCACAAAGCACTTCATAGTTTAATGGGCAGCCAGTTGGCATGAGAGCATTACTGAAGTAAAAGAATGCATGCACAGGAAACACCTCATACGTCTTGCCCAAGAGCAGGTAGTGCATTCAGAATCCTAGCTATGTCAAAGACAACACTAAATTTGATAATGCCAAGCTTTGGAAGTACACGTCTCAAATCTATTATTTGCCTACACCTCTTAAATATATTATTTACTGTATAATGGAGTTAAGTTTACAGTAGGTAGAACTAAGATGTGAACAAAACTTAGGTTTTACAAAGGAAAGCAGTAAAAAGTGAAAGCCATCACTGTAAAATGTTCAAATTATTGACACTAAGTACAAGGAAGACGTTAAGTTTTTGATGCATCTGACTAAAAATTATCGCAATTAAAAAATACTGACAGTTTTGCAGTTTGAAGTAAAGATTCAGTTTCCCTCAAAGAGGCAAATCCTTTATACAGTTCTGGTGTTGAGGTGAAACATATTTGGCTCAATCTCAGCTGTGCCCTCATTCAAAATCCAACCTTCCCATCCAGCATTATCTAGCTCATCTGTAATGTACTTGCTGAAGTATTCCTTTACTGCTGCCTTTAGAGGTAAAGGCTTCCTCTAGTCAACAAGCTTTCCAAGGTAATCTTGTGTTTTTATTACCCTCACAGCATTAGGTATATCTGAATTAATATTAGTTTACTAACTCCTCATTTTTTTAAATTGCCTCTCTTGTCTAGCCTTCTCCTGGGTACGTTAGCTCTCTCAGACTTACAGCAACTGAACTTTCATTCATTTATTAAGGGGTTGTATTTTATTCATTGCTGCAAATATTTACTTAAGAGTTACATTGTATAAAAAAATTTAAAGTGATGCTCAATTATTTTCATTTATCTTCCTCCTCACTTAACACATTCACTATATTCTCGTGCACATCTATGAAGCATTCTCCCTTTTAGTCTCACTTTTATTTATCTGTTCCTAACACTTAAACAGTACTTATATTGACATCAGTGTTAAAGAATAATTCAGTTAAATAGTAAAATTCATTCAAATTTTCTCATTAAAAAATCTAGCTGATTGTTTCCCAGTTTTAATGTTGAGATCTTTTTTCATATGTTTTAAAGGTGCAACCAGGAAAAAGGGTATAGGGAATAGAAGCGTAACAGTATTCACTCTTAACTGTGACATACACACATGCATTTTTAGTGAGTTTCATGATCCTGAATGCATAGAAATAACAAAATCTGAGGGACGGTAACTCAGTATAAGAACAAGTAAAAGAATCCGTAATGGAGGGGAAGCATACCATCCAAATCATGGCATTACAGAGTATCAAAACAAATGTCTCTTAAATACACATTTACTAGTGATAGCAAATGTAATATAAATCTTACATAAAATCGTACATTAATCCTCAGATTATAACTGCTCATCCAATTTGTCACTTAAGAGCAGTATGTCATCTAAGTCTATTTTGTTAGATGACATTGCCTAAAATGTGTAGTTCCTTGTTCCATTCTTGGATAAGCAGACAACTTTAACGTTCTGTTTTTGCAGAACGTTATCTTAACATTTTACTCCAATGTTTCAGCTATAATAGGGATATGTTTCTTGAAACGGATTTCTGTCTACTTAGCTTGCTTTCCAATTCCCAAGGCATATTTCTTTCAATTGTGTTCATCATCCTCTATTTTGTTTGCAAGGAAGGGAAAAGGAGAAAGCAAGGAAGTTATATAGAGAAAAATTCATAACACTGAAGTTCTACATTTGGCTTCAGGAAGATTCAAACTATGGATCAGCAATTTAAAACATATCACAAATAGGATATTGGGACAGCCGGTTCCCAAACCCCACCACATACCATTCAAAGAATGAAAACATGAAACACAGGTCGAGATAAACCTGCTATCAACTTTGTCAGATTTGAGAGGACCGCAAACGAGGCAGGGGTAACAGTTGATCTCTCCAAGAAGCAAAACTGCCCAGACTCAACAGTCATCCTCTCAACAGGGGTCAACATCCCAGAGGAGCAAACAGCGACTACACAAAGAGACAGTTTATCATTGCGCGTAGGTTGCTTGCCTCTATTTTACATGAATTCATCCTCAGCACTGCAGTAGGTAAGCATACACACACTCCTGTTCCTCCTGGCCAACGAGTGATAACTTCTTAAAAAAGCATTAACCCAAGAGAGTTTGAATTATCTATTTTAATTAATTTTTAACCAACCTTACAAAAATCTAAAACCAAGACAAGAAGAATTTGAACGGGTCATTTCAAATGCATTCCTTACATTAGTAACATTAAATAAGCTTCTGCTTGGCATAGGGCTGCTACACTGCACCTCTGCCAGATTCTACAAAGCTGGCCTGTGCTTTCTTTTCTAAGCAGGACAGTGAAAGACATCAACACCATATAACTACAGAAGCCATACAGGAGATACAGCTTATTTCTGATAAATGATTTCTGAAAGACTTAACGGTGTTAGAGGTTGTTCTGCCTCACAGACCAAAAGTGTACAAAGAGATTTGCAGCAAATAACATTTTCTTTCCGCTAAAAATTTCTCCCCCACACAAACATGTACGTAATCCAAAGGTCAATTTTGGTTCTCTCTGCCTGTATCACCACTCCAACCCAGCAACCCAAAACATGGCCTCGCTGCATCTGTACAACCCCGTTGGCCCTCATGGCAACACAGCAGCACAACTGGCTTTGTCGGTCAAACCCCAATCGAACATTGCAAGTGGAGAAAATGCTCACAGGCCCTTCTGGTGTCTAGACAAGATGCGCTCAGTTTTTAGGCACAGAATACAGCAGAGTGTTGAGAGGTCACCAAATCTGCATCCAGTCTATCTGCTTCAGTATATCACTTAAAACTATCTCACAATCACATTCCTTGCTTTATCTTTTGCTGCTATGTTATCAGTTTTAAAATTATATTCCCTAATTCTGTTTTACTGGATGAGATTTCTAGAACTCTTCCAATTAAATTTCCCTTGAACATAATTGGAACATGTGCTATTAGCAGGAAATAAGTTTGTCAGGCTGTAAAGAACAACCAGAGCTGACATACCAGCCCCAATTTAGCACTTTCCCAAAAGGCTTTTACTAATAAACTTTAAATCATTACATTGTCTCACCATACACATATACATATCTCCTTCCAAAAGCTGTCTTCACAAACTCACCACACTGCCTCTAAGATGAAAACATTCTCTCACTGACTGCCGAGTCATTCAGACAGCCTTCACGACATTTACATCACGCCTCTAGATCCCTTTGGATCTAGAGAAAACATAAATATTATGCTCAGAGCCTGAGCTTTGGAAATATGCTTATTTCCAGTATTACAACTACCTGAGAAATAAGATTCTAAACACTGTTGTTTAAACACAACTCTAAAGCCAGCCTGTATAAATAAATGGCTACCAGAGTTTTCTGCTGAAGTTTACAAGCAATATCTCATTGCATCTACCAGACTCTTCCCTCCCAACTTCAAAATGTTTTTCATCCTCCAAATATTAGAGATACTGATAGCTCAGAAGCATAAAAAGAAAAAAAAAAAAAAAAAAGAAACCCACAACCTTTAACATATTAAATCAAAGGAAACTACTTTCTGAAGAACAAGTCAAGAAACTGTCTCTGGAAGAAGAAAAATATATGACAACTATGACAGGAAATACATTCACAGAGGTAGAATGCCTTTGCAGCTTATATGCATGGCAGGGCACTATATATCACAGCTATTTTTCTAAAGCACGTAGACTCACATGGAGTATTTTCTTATGGCATAGCCAGTATCCAGCAGCATGACTGATGAAACCGCTGTCCTGAACTGGCATTACCTGCATACGTAGAAGGGCCAAGTGACAGAAATATCCATACCTGCTGGGGGGTGGGGGGAGGACCCAGCCCCCTTCACTCTTCTGAGACAATAGTGAAACTTTCCTGTATTTCCTTGACTTTTTCAGAGTATTTAAAATGACCCAAATACATCTATTCAGAGCCCACATATCCAGCAGCAAAGCTGCAGCTGAATCCTGAGGTGAAGTCTTTCACATGAAACGAATGCTACATTCGGTAACGTTTCAATACTTTTAATAGTAGGGCCAACTGAAAAAGGATAAATGAAAGGAGAAGTAGTGAGCCAAACATTCCGTGTGGCTTTCATCTTTACACTAACATTCTCTTGGGCCTTCTGATTCTTAATATTCATGTGCTGCTGCATGTTGATAATGCATTGCTTTACATCCAAATGTTAACGAAGAGGATGAAATACAAGAGAATACAAACAACTGCAGGTGCAAACCGATGGCATCCCAAAGTCTGGTATGGCCAAAGTTATGCTACCATGGGGATAAAAAAAGAAAAAAAGATTTTCAGCTAACCAAATGAGATGTATTTTAGTATTCTACCCGTCTCCTGTGGACAGAAGCATTCAAGGTCAGTGGCACGACTTCTTTATCTAAAAAAGTAAACTTTTTGCAGTAGTCAGCATCAATCCAACAGAAGCACATCAGCTACGCCTACTGCTAAAGCAATTAGTAGTAGAGTAGTTAATGTCAACAAGTAAACTGTAAAACATGTAAAAAAAATGAAATCTGAGAAACAACAGATGAATAGGGAGGCCTCACTATTTTAAATCCATTGCTTTTTCTTTATAAATGTAGGAAGATAGCATTTTTCAGAACTAGAAAAATTGATGGCAGACACAAAAAGTAGCAATTATGAGATTTAAAGAAGTGTACCAATAACAAATGTTTAGCAATTGATGTAAACAGAAAACTAAGTATTAAAAATACCCACAACACATTATTGACTGGTTTTTAAAAATGCATCAGAATAAGGTGTTCTAACTTCAACATAATGCTGTATGTTAAGTGATGATCATCCATAGTGACACAGAAAGAAAAAAAAAAGTAACCCTACAGATCTAAAGGGTGTTGCTACTCACATACAGTGTTAAAAAAGGCATGACCACCATAAAATGCCATAAAAAGGGAAAATGCTTTTATGAGGAATTGCTGAAAAACAGCTACTATAGTAAAACAGAACTGTAACAAACCTTAAGTCATAAAATAGTCAAAAGACATAAACTAAACCTGGCTGTTTAATAAACATATTACATGTTCAATGAATAAACTATCAGCAAATTCTGCATGCTGAAGGTTTGTTTGCCCTCCCGTTGACTCTGTGGCTTGCATTTCTGATTGCTTCTTTCCAGCTGCAGAGGAAGGAACAGAAGGCATCCTTCCTCCCGCCTTCCCTCCTCCATCTGCCCACTAACACCCGAACAGTCTCCCCATAAGGACCGTGTGCCTTTGAATCCACTTGTGCTGAAGGAAGAGCTGAACTAATTTGTAGTGCACTCATTTGTAGGTTGCCAGGCAAATATGGGACAACACCCTTAACACATTTTTAAAATGCATTAAAAAGGCAGAACCAGCATACCTACCCTCAAGAGGAGGGCTCCGATAACTGGCCACCAAGCTGTGTCCCCAGCCTGTAGATGTACTTGGAGCCAGCTGTCCTCCTTCCACCTCCTGTGGAGGGTGAGAGACAAACGCATCCCTGGCATCACCTGTCTCACCAGTGGCTCCCCCAGAGCACACAGGAATCCCAGACTGCCCTCTGCAAGGGCTGCCCCAAGGCTTTGCCCTGAATCAGCCTGCCAAGATCAACTTTTGGAGGGCTGCAAGACCCAGTTAGGCACTGACATGAAGTTACAGACTGCACCAAGAACGCTGCTGTGGGGGCAATTAGCAACACAACCCAGTTTGCTCGTCTGCACTTCACAGGATCATACAATACCCCAAATTGGAAGGGACCCATGAGGATCAGCAAGTCCAACTCACATTCACCCTGCAACCATGAGAGGACTGGCAGCACAGCTTTCAGCACAGAGGGGAAGGCAAATGTTTCTCCCCATCTTGCAACAGTATTTAATGAAAGTCTTATTAGTATTCAGAGAAGTAATACAACGTATTAAAAGATTTTTGATTAAAAAAAATTCAAATCATTTACAAAACTAAAATTATTTTTAAAGCCTTTATTTAACACAAAATCCTAACTAAGTAGGACACACTGAGGACAGCTCTGGCCCTTTGCTATATAACAGTTTACCAGTGAGCTAGAGGAAAAACAAGGGCTGCTGATAAAATCCACAGCTAGCACATGGACTGGGGAAAATGGTAAACAGGAAGAGGATAAGCCACTGATAGACTTATCTGGATCAAGCATTTGAAGGACATCAATGCAGGCAACAAAGATAATGAAAAGTTATCTTGTTAAGAACAAATACAAGGGAATTTTATGTAAGAGTGAGTTAGAGTGAATTACGGACATATAGTGCATAATTAGATGGGCATAAACCATTAAGATTAACTTGTTCAGGATGTGCAAAATGGAGATCAGAGTATGCTTCTATTTGGTGCTCATAGGACAATTGTGTGTCCCTACCAACATCCCCAATTCCAAATGTTAAAATGGAGAAAAAAAAAAAAAAAAAAAAAAAAGCAACAAAAAATCTTCAAGAATTACTAAAGCTGATGACGTCTCTCACTACCAAGTCCGAACATTAATTTACCATAGCAAGGAGGAAGTTATTGAGCAGCTCAGTTCCTGTCTGTAAGTATGTACCTATGGGAACAAAGGCTTCAAAACAAACTCTTCAATAGAGCAGCCAAAGGTCAAATAGCTGGAAGTTGAAGTTGGATAAATTGAGAACAGAATAGAGTTGAAGACTTTTTTTGTTCTTAAAGCAAGGATATTTAGCTCTTGCAATGATCAAAGGCTAGTTTTGTTAAGCAACCTCAGATGGTTTTCTTAAACATGCCTTCTAATATATGCAACATTGCAGGGAAGTATCCTGAACCCTTTATATACGTCAGATGAGATTATTACAAAGTTCCTCTTTCCTTATTATTAACAAATACAGGGATAAGGCAGCCTCCAGTTCAAACCACAAAAAAAAAAAATAAAAAAATCTGCATATCTGCATTTAGGAAAGTACACTAGAAACAGGAGATAAGATATACAAGAGCCACCATCTTACCCAAGTATTGAAGCATCTAATAGTCATAGAAATTAAGGTAAACTGCATCTAGTGTATGAGGTAGATGACAAAATATATTTATAGCAACAGCCATCAGATGATGCAACCCCACAATGTCTCTAGTCACAATTATTGACATTATCATTAAAACTGAAAACATATGGATCATCATGCTTGTTACCAACAGGGATGTGCTGCACATAAACGAATCAAACCAGATAGGTTTGATAACACCTGTACATAAAGTTTGGAAGTAAAAATTGTTTGGTCAGAGATAGCTTCTGTTTGGAAAATACCTGCAAGAGATCTCCAGCAATTAGCAGCTAAAATGTCGCTAGAAATCATGAAAATAGGTCACCATCACTTTTTACATACAAACATTGCTGCATCCAACATCCCAGGTACCTGCTTGGTGTCTCATTACAACAGTTAAACATGAACTAATTGCAGAATTGGGAGTCATAGTGCGGTTTATATTAGCAAACAGAACCCCAATTAGTAAGAACTTATAAATAAATATATTTTAACAACAAAAAAAAATGCTGTTGAGCACTGAACCTATCAGATGCCCTCATATTTCATTAAATTTTATGAAGGGTTTCAGTAAAACCAAAGCTCCCTTATGGAAGGCAAGCTTTCTCAACTATCTGTTATTTTTTTTCTAAAGAGAAAGTATGGGATGGGGTTGAAGGAGGTTTTGCTTTCAATAGTTTGTTTAATGTGGACTGCACTGTGCTTTTTAAGTACATAAACTCAAAAGAAATGGCTTTCATTGTGAAAGTGCACTTCTATGTTATGTGCAGACCCAATCATATTTAATGTTTTCACCACTCATCTGTCAATAAACAGAAAAAAAAATATGAGAAAGTCTGCCTGTCAAGGTGAGCACTCAGTTAATGACATGGGTTTCTTCATGCAAAATTTATTTCAGCAAACACCAAGTTTATACCTGGAGATAAACAATTGTAACCTATTCTGTGGAACTCTACACATGTTCTGAAGAGAAACATCTCCAAAAAACTCCCAGTGAGCAAGTAGGTGAACGTGAGCCCCTAGACACAGAAACGAAGAGGCCCAGGACAATCCTTAGATAAATCAACAGGAAAACAGTGGTACAGTGTTGATTTTAGTATGTTACAATGCACCAGGGAGACTGATGTTAACACCATATGTGCAGTTCTCTGTTAAACCTTTTCATAAAAACACAACCAAAACAATTCATGGAGGTACAGTAGTAGCAGAGGGCTGGAGAAAATGCCTTACAGCAAGAGCCAAAGAGCCGTCTGATTAGTTTAGAAATGGAGAATTGAAAGGTGACTTCATTAGAGTATAAACATCTCACTAAGAATGAAGTACTGGAGCTCTATAGCAGGAACCAGAGGCAATGCCTGGAAATTGAAGCCAGACAAATTTGTATTAGAAATAGAGGATAATTATATTTTTCAGCAATTAGGATCATTAACTACTAATGAAGTCAGACCGAAATGCAGCTTTTTCATCCTTCCACATCTCTAAACGAAGACCAAAACTTCTAGAAGATGATCCCCGTGCTAAGTACTAGCTGAACACAGAGGTAGCTGAATGAAGTTAAAGAGAGCTTAGAAGATACAGCATTTAACCAAGGTAATACAATGTCTGCAAGATTTGAAATTGCTAGCCTGCATGAATCAGTGCTAAGATAAATCAGCAGTAATAAACCACGTAGGGTCACGCAGCTCTGTAACAAATTGATAACCCAGTTTTAGCAAGACACCCAGCCTTTCTAGATGGGACCAAGGGATCTCCATCTTGTAACAACAGCATATTTCACTGATATTAACTCATTTAATGTAATAAAAAAAAAAGCTTTTTTATTTCAGTATTTCATCTTTTTATGTGCATCTTAAAATCCATATTTAACCTTTTTCAGTACTTCTGTTACTTAGTAGCTGTGATAAATTTCATCTAGATGTTAGCGTAGCATTACTGAAAATTAACACCGCATCAAAACTAACAAAATTCAGTGAATGCTTATTAATGTAATACTTCAAAATGTTACCACTTGCTGGCAAAGCTCATTAAGGTTAGAAATAACTATTTTGATAAAAAGAGAAACATTGATTACATAATTTGCACTCATTTTGTCACTTCTGTCCTTTTCATTTTATCGTTTTCTCTTCTGCTGCGTAGCTGTTTGACACTGCTGACTCACAGGCAGCAAGTATATTCCCAGACTGAATGTAAATGCATCTTGTGCCCCTAAATTGGCATTTGCCAGATATTCATCTCATTCTTAACAGCACCTGTACTCCGAGGGTACATCTGAAAAGAGATTAAGTGAAGAAGCAGAACTGGCCTCCAAAACTGGATTGTTTTTTGATTGCTTCATAGGAAACTGTTCCATTAGGTAAACAGCTATTCCTGCAGAATACAGAAGCAGAAACAGCACAAAAATTATCCCAATTTGGAGAGCATAACTACCATAATACAGACAGACATGGGATGGTGGGGGCTTATCAGCTTGCACAAATCTATTCTAAACAAGCAATTGGTAAATTCAGGGTAGCATATATTAATACTAAATTTGGATGTAGACAGAGTATGCATCCTAATGGAACACAAGTCTTAATTAAAATGGAAAAAAAGAGAAGGGAAAAAAAGCATGCAAGGAGACC
This sequence comes from Aythya fuligula, assembly GCF_009819795.1. NCBI lineage: Eukaryota > Metazoa > Chordata > Aves > Anseriformes > Anatidae > Aythya > Aythya fuligula. Next base: position 129,726,779 of record NC_045559.1, read on the forward strand.
TGAAGAGGTCAATGAAATCCAAGCCACTTAAAAATTATTTTTCCTTTTTCTTTCTGATATTCTTTTTCTTTAATATCTAACCTGAATTCTCTGAGCTATGGTTTCAGCTCCTTGAACAGGAAGCAGCATATTGCCTCTTTCTTTGCAACAGTCTTTTGCATATTTGAAAACTTATTTCTCCTATCAGTAAACAACCATGATTCATTCAAACTTCTTTAAAGGTCACTTTTTTTAGATCTCATTATCTGCTTCCTTCTCTGAAACCAACTGGTCTGCATCGTTCTTGAATCCCAGTACCACAGCAGTGTATGGGGCAGAAACATTACCAGGTTTTCAAGAGAAGACTGCACTTAACTGGGATAAGTGCCAGACTCAGAGGCACTGGGCACAAACTGGAGCCCAGGAGGCTCCCTCTGAACACCAAGCAGCACTTCTGTGCAGTGAGGGTGGCAGAGCCCTGGCACAGGCTGCCCAGAGAGGCTGTGGGGTCTCCTACTTGGAGTCCTTCAAAAGCCACCTGAAGATGGGCCTGGGCGACCTGCTCTGGGTGTCTCTGCTTGGGCAGGGGGATGGATCAGAGGATGCCCAGTGGTCCCATCCAACCTCAGCCATTCTGGGGTGCTGTGAGTAATTGTCATACACCTTGTACAAAATCAGAATTTGAAAAAGCAATGAAAGAAAATGAACGTACTATGGGAGATCAGACATATCAAATTTCTAGGTAAAAAGTAATCTTGTTCCCAACTACATGCATTTTTAATACCAACATTTCAGTATAATTTCATTTTACCTCTTTATAAATTTGAATTTATTTGTACAGCATGGTAAACAAAAATGGGGATTGTGGTTCTACCTGAGGCTTCTAGCATTAACAAAGAAACTACACCAAAGAGAATCAATGTATAATTATATTATAAAAATAAAAAAGGGGACATCACAGAATCATCTAGGTTGGCAAAGACCTTCAAGATCATCTAGTCCAACTGTCAGCCTGACCTTCCCAGTCCCATCACTACGCCACGTCCCTCAGCGCCATGACCACATTTCTCCTAAATACCCCTAGGGATGGGGAATCCACCACTGCCCTGGGCAGCCTGTTCCAGCACTGTTCCAGCAGGGCCAGCTGCAGAGCCAGGCTGAGTGAATGAAGCCACAGTGGATGCAAGCACTGCTGAGAGCCCACAGCAAACGCAGAATGGAAACCAGCACCCTAGGGTCTTGCAGGGAGACTTGCAGCAGGTGGCATACAGTCAGCATCAGCCTGGGCTTCTGAACAGCTCTGACACCCCTAGCAACTGCAGGTTGAAGATTAGATCAGATATGGGATTAGGGTTTCTTAGAGTCCTTGGCTGAAAATGCCACCAGCTGTGGAGAGGGCCAAAGAAGTAATGTGCAAGTAAATATTTTTCTAGTATTGTAGCAAAGAACAAAAGAATTTGCCTCTCAGAAATGGCTGAAGCAAAGTCTTAACTAACAGCCACACCACAGTTTGAACTAATTCAACATAAAATTAACACATCAATGCTCCACCTGATGTCTTCCACCTGTTCAGGTCTTGCTATCCTTGGCTCCTGACCCCGGCAGCTGTATTCTAGTAATTCTGGCTTCAAGATTGCCTGGGCAATGTCTCTCCAACTAAGGATAAAATTGCCTTTGCTTTCCCACTGGTGGGTATGGGGAGACACAGCAGCGTGGGACTTTAAGCTGCAGAAATGTTTTGAAATGGTTGTCGTTATAATCGTGGAAAGAAGTTTGTCTCCTGTGGCATTTCTGTATTGTGAACTTCTGATTGTGCATCAGCACTTCAGTGAAAGAGAAATTTAGCAGCACTGTCTTGCCATCACATCTCAGGCTGTGGTCCTGCAAGGCCCTGCAATACTAAGTCAGGGGATTTTTTTCATGCATTTCTCTGGTGCAGAGAAATTATTCTCTCTCATGTCAGCAACAGTTAGTTACTCCCATGCTTCAAGACCTTTGCAGGCAACTTCCTTGTTCTCAGTCCTTCAGATCTACTTACACACACAAGAAAAATCAAATAAATCAGGCTTACTTAATCTCCATCAATTTTGTCAACACTATGTTGTTGGATCTGAAAGCCTTTAATTAACAAAACAAGGAAACACACATGGAAAAGGCACCGCATCTCACCCATCCTGACATGCTAAAGCACACTTAAACACTCAGTTAAATATATATCCTAATACACTGCAGCTGAATACTTAGACTGTCTTAAGATATATTTAATGAATATATGATAAAATGTCATTCATAAGCAAATAGTGATACAGATGGCTCACATTTTTTTCACAAAATCTTTAATACATCAGTCAGAATGTGGATTACACAAAAAAAAAAAAAAAAAAGATGGATTGGCACAGAAGAGAAGAGGCAATTTGGCAGCTTCTCAGCAAACACAGATTAAAGCACACAAGCTCTAGTGCATACAAGAAAAGATGAATAACCCAAAAAGGTCACAGAACAGTCTCTGAGATGTGTGGATACTTATGTAATAAAAGATAAAACCTGCTTCTGTGAATAAAGCTGAGTAATTATAGCTTTCAACTGAAAAAGCATTTTAAACATGCACCACAGCATAGAAATCATTGTATGTGCTGCAATATTTTTCCAACAGGCAAGGTCTTTTAATCCAGAGAGAGGAAGCACAGTGATTGCCACAATTAAGTACAGCTACCAACTGAACACAAAGCCAAATGCCTTCACTAAGTTCTGCTCTATACGTGATGCTACCAGTAACTTTTGCATGGATTTATATTTCCATAGAATTATGTGCTATTGAATCATACTACTTTACATTGCAAAAGATTAGGCATAATAAATCACTGTAGTCCTACTGCTAATAATATGGTACTCATGCTAGAAATGCAGATTCCTTAAAAAGGAAGGAATCAGCTGTACAGCTCAACAGGAATTTTCTGGCATAGTTATTCATACACTGGGAAATGCTAATTTTACATTATTCCCTTTCCTGAATCTGAGATATCCATGGAAACAAAAATCAGAGGTGGCCTGGAAGTGCAGCAAAATAACCTTTTTCTGTCAGCCACACCACCATGGCTGGGCCACCTCCTGGCTATATTCAATTATGTGCTTCTAAGAAAGGAACACAAAAACAAGCAGAGAGGGGCCATGAAGCTCTTCTCAGGTTTACCAGAGTCTGTGTTTTACTCCAGATTTCCATCATACATAAATTGAAATAACAGATTTCTCTCCATCCTTATCATATTCCTTCTTCCAGTTCTGCCTGAAGCAAGGGTGACTTTTTTTAGAAGCAACAAATATTTCTGTGCTTTTCATCCTCATCCCCCTCCTCCTCCTTCCCAGTAAGTACTTCAGCAATTCACTACACAGAAGTTAGTTTATAAACTTTTAATTCTATCTAAAGTAACAGTTTTGTTAACCAAGCTACCTAGTCTCCTTGATCTGAACCAGCATGGATGTCCTGCTGAAAATGTGATTAAATTAGCAGCCTTTTCAAAACAAACAAAAAAGTTGGTAGGGAAGAATCATACTTCGGAGGTCCCCTTCTGGGGGGTCTGCAGCTCTATTCTTGCCTGACTGCAAACCAAAGCAACTCTCACATCCTTACCTGCCATCCTTGCATGCCCTAAGCCCAGAGAGCCACCCAGTGTGCTCACTCCACCTCACGCTGCTGCAGCTGAGCAGGATTCCACCTGCAGTTGCTTCTCTTCTTGACCAGGAGCTGAATGGCGTATGAACTGAGCACGCGGTGCTACCACGCTGGCTTGCTGGCATGCAGAGATGAGATGAAATGGAAGAGGCAGACAACACATAGTGAGCAGCATGGGAGTGTTACAGATAACTGCTGAAGAGAAAGGTTGGGACAGAGAACACCAGAACTAGCAGAAGCTCGAAATAAAGTCAGGTGGAGCCCAGAGCCAAAAGACGTGACTGTGACTAGCTGTGAAGTCTACTAGAATCCTACCTTTACCACACTCAGTCATTGGTATAGAAGGTAACGGCCAACTGCTGAAATTTTGGATCTTATGATTCAATACATGATACCTATAATAGATAATGTGCTTAATAACATCAACCAACCAACCAAAACATGGAAGATATAAAATCAGAGGGCAGTAGCCTGTGTATAGTCTGTATAACTGAAGAGACACAAAAATAGGAAATGCTACCATTTCCTATGGACAGATTAAAAAAAAAAAAAAAAAAGTAATCTAGGTCCACAGAATTAAGCAGAACTACTACAGAGGATCTCCCATATCACTGAAGGCAAAGGGTCAACAGACAATAGCTATGGTGTTTGTCCTTTGTGGATGCCAAATTGAGGCTTTGATTGTTTGCTTTTGCAGAAACGCTAAGCAGTTGCTACTACTACAGAGGTAGCAGCACGTTACCTGTCTGACCAAATACAGGTAAGACAGCCAAACACTGGCACAAAGTCAGGTCTGGCACAAAGAAGGATTTGGGTATTTCTCTAGAACAGAAAATAATTGTTTAAAATAAATAAATAAATCAGACCAGATTTGAAGAAAAAAAGGTTGTCCTCATTATTGGAGAGGACTACAAAAACATCCTGTACTGTGAAAAAATTCAGGTCTACGTGTCCCACTTTGCACGTGAAGACCTAGATGTTCTACCCGCCATTTCATACATCAATTCCCCTTCTGTAAATAGATAATAAAAAGCCTGCCTAATCTTAGAGCAGCAGTGTAAAAGAAATTCATGATATTTTTAAGCATGCAGATACTGTGATATGAATGCCATGGAGCAACTGTGAAAACAAGCAATTCTGTATGCACTGCAGAGTACAGGCATCAGGCAGGTAATCTGAAACAGAGATGGCACAGGCAAAATGAAATCCTGAGCAGCTGATCATTGTCAGAGCAGCATCCCACCTGCACACATACAAATACCGAAGTGCCAAGAAAAAATGAAGTGTGTGCAAGTAAAGACAAAGTTATTCTGCCAGCGTTTTGCTCTGCGTTGCGATTTGCCAGTTTTCACATAACATATGTAGAAAGTGTCCAGTTCTTGTTCAGAATAATTGTAGAGGCAGAAAGTATTTCTAATAATTAGGAAACAAAAGGGAATTCTTACCATACAACACTTTCAGGTTTCCCCACATAGTTGTATGTTGTTTTGTGTTTTTTTTTTTTTTTTCTCTTATTGAAAAACAAGTTTCTTTAAATAAATAAATAGGACCTCGAACATAAGGATTCTAAAACTGAAGATATGATAATAACAACACAATGAAATTAACTTATGGAAAGAAGTGGTAGATACTGTCTGGACTTCAAAGCTTTTGCCAAATACTTTGTCTTTGGATAAAAGAGGCTAGTGATTCATGATATACCAATATGAGATCTCCCATTTTGTAGCAGTGTTAGCTGCTTGCATTAGATAGAAATACTGCTAATAATATTAGGCAATTTTTGGTTTGCAGAAATGTTTTTTCAAATCACTCTTATTGCATGTGTTCATTTCTACCAGGGCTTGGTTAATGCAGCCAAACCTGCACTCTGGCAGTGACTTTCAAATAGACTATTAAATCTCATATCACTTCAAGTTTTTCTGTTAAGTTTTTTGCATGCTAATGTGACACCATAATTTTTATTGTAGAACTAAGCCAAATACTTTAAGATGCTTATATAATTTACAAGAACCTCAACCATAAGCAAACAAAATAAGAATATTTCATTGACTAATTTTAATTGCAAGCCAGAAAACAAATCTTAAGACTGATAAACTCAAAGTGAAAAAAGTCGAGTATTATGTGATGGAGCCAAAATAACACAGGCTTTCTCCTGAAATTCTTAACTATTTCTCTAATTGCCAATATCAATGTAAGAAAAACACAGAGTAAAATTACAATGGGAAACATGAAATTATTTTTTATCAAAATGTACATACCTCAATAAACTGCCTATCTTAAATTTCCAGTGAAGCATGTTGGATTTCAAAATACATTCTCTGAAAGGTGGTATCATTCAGAATTTAATAAGTCTACATTTCATAAGTTTAGTGTTTTCTACATAATTTATATTGATACTATTTATTAAAAAAATAATAACCACTCCTTTCTCCATTACTGATCTTTGCTAATTTTATTATTAGTGGTTAAATTACCAACATTGTAATATAAGCATCTGGCAACTATCAAACACCTAGATCCTCCAATGAAACAAGAAGGGAGTGACAGAAATATCTTTCTCTTCCACATGTAAAAACAAGTGTTTTGGACATTTCTTACAAAATGTTAATTCTGAGCAAACTTGAGTGATAACTTCTGTAACCATTTTGCTGGGACTTTGTTTTCTAGGTTGGGTGAAAATCAAGGAACAGAATATTACTGATAAAAGAAATATAAAAGTAATGACAAAAATACATTAGGCAGCTGAGAGAAGTTTTTGTTGGACTTCAAGAGTGAACGCATGGCATGAGAGCATTAGGGCAACCCAAGGAAGATGCTACAAGCTCACAGAGCACAGCTCCATTTTGTGGCAAAGCAACTCACAGAAAAGCTCCTGAGAAGCACTGAACTGCCTCATAAAATACTTCATTTTATAGGAACATCTACATTCAAGCTAAATTAGCAAGAGAGATGGCAGCAGGCTGAGGGAGGAGATCCCTCTCATATTCATTCCTGGTGAGACATCTGCTGTGCTGGGTCCAGTTCTCTGCTCCCCAGTATGGGATAAACACAGAAATACTGGAGTAAGTGTAACAGAAGGCCATGAAGACAATTAAGGGCATAAATACCTCATGGGGGGAGTAAAGGCAACAAAGCCAGGCCATGCTCAGTGGTGCCCAGAGACAAAAGGCTATGGGCACAAGGTGAAATATGGGAAATTTCATTTGAACTAAGGAAACTTGTTCCTACATTGAAGGTGGGAGAACATTGGGACAGTCTCTACCTTCAGAGATGTTCAAAACCCAGCTGACCATGGCCCTGAGCAGCCTGCTCTGAGAAAGTGGCTGGGTTTGGTGAACCCCAGGGGTGCCCCTTGGTCTCCCCCACCTTATGATTCTGTGTCCAGATGAAGCAACCATCCTGTTTGATGCCCAATAAGTATGAAAACAGAGCATATATACAGATGTCAGCAAGCACGACTGTTAATTAGTCTCCAACTGAATGCCACATTCAGCAGGCACAACTAAAAGAGTTAGAGGCCTTGCTTATAAACTGTTGGATTGACCCCAACCCCTTCAAGGTCTCTTTGCTCTCTGATGAGGTGGCAGTTTATTAAAAAGCCAATTCCTGGATTAAAAGGGAGAGTTAAATGAGGCAAAGGGAGCCATCTTGGCCTCGAAACTGAGGAACAGGTTGATTTTTATCTCATTCTCTTTGTCGCTCATTTCATCCCTGTTATTTCTCTCCCCAACATGCATTTATTTCTCTCATTTCTTCTGCATGCTGTTTAATCTTCTGCATCCATCTGGAATAACCCTCCCCTGTCACCACTGTATACTGAATCACTAGCAAGTGACATTCTTGAAGTAATAATTTAAGAGCTATTGCCACAATGTGCTCGCTGCTTCCTGCTCAACTGTTTCATGCTAATTTCTATTTTTTGCTCCCAAAAACAAAAGACAGTGTCTTCCACAACTGTAATAAGATCTCCACTGCACAGCCATAATTAGTCTTCTTTCAGGGGTTGCCAACATTTCTTTTTAAAGTGGTTTTAAAAGTGTGTACAAACAAGCACAGCTCACCAGTACTCTGCTTCTGAGGCAAGACCTCACGAGAATGGTTTGTAAAAACTGCAGCAATTTAGCATAACCTCTTGCAGTTCAGGTGATTTATAGCAGTTTCCTTCAAAAAGCTGCTCCCAGTGAGTAGAAGCAGGACATGAACAGGTGTACTCTTTTCTAAGGGTAAGTGATTTCATTTTTCTTCCCACTGGTCATTTTCCTCTATCTCCTCATCATTTCCACTTGTTTTGCTATTTCCTCCTCAGCTATCTTATGAATTTGGTCTTACCCTCCAATTTCTACCTGCCTGTAACTGATCTTACTACTACACATATTCAGGATTAAAAAAAGACACCGAGTTGTGCTTTGAATACTAATCCATACAGACCACAAGACTTCCTGCATGCATTAAATTAATAACACTCCTGTTGTCTTTAGTGGCTTCCCAGCCCCTTTTCAGAATGTAGAACTATTTTTCTAGTCAGAGTCTGAATCGTTTTAAATTGTTATTAATTCTACAAAATAAGATTGAGAAGCAAAGAATGGATGTTTAAGGCACATACTCTAGTTCCAACTCAGAGATAAAGAAGGCAGAATGCAAATTGTCAGCACATAAACTTGACTATTCTTGTGTGAGGATGAGAACAGAAGCAAGCCAGCCCTGCAGATTCTCAGGCATATTTTATTAAAATAACAAGTGCTGCCCTACTGGCCTAGAGCAGGACTGCAGGCAAATGTTCAGCTTCAAGCTGTGCCACCTGAGAGGAATGATCCAACTCATTCCTTCCTACAAGATCCTGCCAGATCTTTCTCTACATGAGATCTACAAAACCTTACCACACCTTCCTGCATCCTGACTCTCTACACCATCCCTCCAGTCTGCTGCTACACTGCAGTAGTTAAATAAAAAAAGACCTACTTTGCAAATTGTGTAATACAACCCAGATATTTTTGACCTACAGAGGACCAAGGAAAACAGCGCTCAAGCAACTCCAGCTCTGATTATAAGGCTCCAACAACCTCTGTCAGTTTGGTGCCACCAGTGTCTTCTTCAGCTGCAACTGGAATACAGCGTCCAGCACTTAACAGCTGTGTGTTAACGTGCTCTAGAGAGACACCACCCTCTTAAGCCTGTTTCATCAAGCATATAGTAGAACATAAAAGCAGCAACTCTAGCTTCAGAAAATCACAGAACATGCCATTTAAGAAAAGGAGGTGACCAACACCTTCAGAGACCATCAAAACAAATGGGTACAAGGTTGCTGGCAGACTAATAGGAAAGGGAAAAAAATCAAGACAGGAAAGAGCACAAAGACATTGCTCAGATATTGCAGTGCATGCCTTTTTACCTCTTCAGAAAATATGTTCCCAGCTTACAGTCTATTCAGCTTGTACAACCCCTTCAAATCACTGTATCCAAGGAGAGACAACAAAATTCTATGAATTTCCTCATATACCCATAGCTGCAAGAATAGCTGCATTATTCACACAGCCTACTCCTCAGAGCATCCCCACTTGGACACCTTAAAAACAAGAGGACTGGTAACTCTTTTCTCTCTCAAACTGCTGGAATGAAGAGGGAAGAAGAGTACAGCAGAGTGTACGATGAACCTCTGTTATGCATCATCCTGACCTTTTGGCTTCAGAAACACCAGGATTGTTCTCTGAAATACCTCAAGAATCACTTTTGAGTTGCAATTGCAATGAAACCTGGTGGGAACCAAAGCTCCCTTTAAAACTTGTAGACCACCAGTTATCCTTTCCAGTCCAAGCAGCAACCCCAACAGCTATACAGCTATAAATTCTCATTTAAAAAAAAAAAAAAAAAAAAGAAAAAAAAAAAGAAACACAAGATTTATTACCTATGGTTACTCATCAGTTAGTACTTCGAAGGTACCTTCACACTGTACAAACCTAAAAGCTATCTTGTGGATCATCCAAGACAAAGCACAATACAGAGCATAAGCACAGCTAGCGTGGCAATAATCTGATTTATAACATATTTCATTTACTTGCTAAAGGATGTGAAATTAACCCATGTCACCACTATTTGTTGTCATCAGCGCAGCACTACCTTGCTATAGGGATGATCAAATGTGTCCTGACATGTGAACCTCAAAACGCTTGTAGGACTAAGTCCATGGGGCACAGGAATCCTGAGGGAGGAGTGGCCCATCACACTTCCTTGAGCCACTGACGCATCACTTGGCAGCTCACCATGGACTTTTCATAGCCTCAGTCCTCTTCAAGGGGAAAAAGAGAAGGGGAAAAAAATGAAAAGTTTCATATTTATGCTGCAAGCACCTCCTCCTTAATATTAAACAGATCAGCCCAAGTAGACAGGAAGAAGAGATGATCACACTGTGGGAGTGCAGGTTTTGTAGAGCACAACCCAAGTAAATACACCACAATCCTGGAAGCTTCTGAGATTCATAGTCAGCAAGCTACATGAAAAGACAATTATTCTATTGTTCCTAATTTAATGGTGCCTCTCTTTTATATCATGCAACATCGGCAGGGACTGCAGTGCTGGAGTTGTTTGCGTGCTCTTTTCCTTACTTATGCACTAAAGCATACCTTCTCCAAATATAGCATTGTGCAGCTGAATAAAAATGTGTCTCAGGAAAAGGGACATCCTTAAGTCATTCCCAGCCTGGCATCATTCCTAGATGTAAATCGTGTCCGTTTGGGGTGTTAACTTTCAGTAGACCTGCAAGAGGCAACCTTTCTGTAACATGCCTTCTGCTAACGGGGACCACTAACAGCAAAACACGTCAACACATCTTCCCTAAAATTAAAGGGAGAACAAAAATAGTCTTAGAGCTTTCTAAACTGATTTCAAAGAGCCTTCAGCTGAGTAGCTTCAAAATGACAGTTCTGCTTTTGTCTCCTGGATTAGCTTGTTAAGTCTACGAGCATAACATTGGAAATGGCACATCTAAGGTAATAAAGCAAATAGCTGCAGACATCAAATTTGGAGCTCTACCCCAACAATAAACAGAAGAGAAAAAAAACAATGCAAGAGAATAATATGTTTACGGTTTTGCTTTTTTAATTAATCTTTTCAAAATACCATTCAGCTGTATCGGTCTCCTTGAATAACCTAATGCAGCCAAAATTAAAAACTCAGAATATTGCTATACTCTTGAAACATCTACTAATTTGAGCAGGAAGCAGTTTGTATATCTGTCAACAAGTCTTTGCAACCAAAATACCAATTGCCTACATCAAGATCAATTTGTAAAGTTTAATCAACACCTCATCAGTGCCCTGGCATATTTGTCATTAGTGACTAGTTTCAATACTAGTTGTTTGTGTGCTATCATGAGAAAACACATAATTTGTAAAAGTACAAATACTACATATATATATATATATATATATATACACACACACACAGAAATTAGCAACCCTACAAATCAGTCTAATTTAAAAAAAAAGTCTTTAAAGATATGCTACAGGACCTACATTAAGATCCAAGAGCTTTACTTAATCAATTGCATTTGAGTAAGCTCTAGCAAGACTAAAATTCTCACATATTCAACAGATTTGGTCTGCACGAAGACATGTAAATAATTCTGGATTCATGGCAAACACTGCCAGACATACAAATCAAACACACTGGACTTAACTGGTTCACTAAGCTTGTTATTTGAAGTTGATGTATATGTTTGGTTTTGTTTTAGAAGGCCTCCTGCCAAACACAGCTTTTGTTAATCTGTTCACCTTCTCCATAGACACCGTGCTCATTTCCCCTCTCTTCTGTACAACAGTAGGCTCATTATTTCCTACTTTTTATGCACATGCTTCTAACAGAATAAGGTGCTCTGAGTTAACATGTTTGACCTCAGTATTTCCATGGTTCCAGATCAGTCCTAAGGATAGAAATGTCAAACCTTAGAAATAAGGTCTTCGTTTGTGCTCCCTCTTCTGGCTTAACGAGCATATAACACAACCACATTACAATGATACAGACTATCCAAACACAGCAGCCACACGGCTGTTTTCAGCTTCCCCCCATACAAAAAGTACAGTCATAAAGAAAGTTATTTCAGCCTACAAGTTATGTCTGACTGTGGTAGAGCACACTATAGAAAAAAAAAAAAAAAAGATCAGTAACCATGAAAGTGATTTATCTTATTTCACTGCTCAACACAAAAGACCAAGTACTCAGTTTCCAAGGACAGCACAAAAATAGCTTCCAGTTTATTTTTTAACCCCATCCTATGTTAATTTTAGCTCTGTAAAGCTGTCATATGTAATAAAATAAATAGTACAGGAAAAAAAGGCAGTACCATTAAAGGGTTGTATCTGGATGTGTCTGGCATAAGGGACATTCATTTTCAAGCTTAGAACACATTTTAATCATTTTTATATTTATTTCCGTAACAAAAACAGTAACTTAGTAGGGGGGATATTTTTGTTTTGTTTTAATCTGTATTGACTTTGGCATCAAAGAACAAGAGGAAAAGGAAGGGGGGAAAAAAGCCAACTGCACAGTAGCTTACTTTTCCAGTGTAATATACTGCAGTGGAGGTCTATTTTAAGGAAAACCATATTTGCCAGTAGTGTAGCCTTCTTAAGTCATTTTGGTAGAAGCTGTCAAAACAATATTTTGACAGCTCTGTTCTTTGGAGTCTTGCTGGAGTTGGAACATTTTATTTGGCTTTGTTTTACAACAAAACAGAAATTGGTGACCATCCTCTAATAAAAGTACTTTGTGAAATATCATCTCTGGGTGGGGGAAAAAAAAGAGCAAGTGAAATAACCAATGGTTTTACCTGAAATGTAGGGGATATATGCTACAAAGTGGGACTAGACCAGAGATGAAGGATGAGGAAGGGAGCGAGGAACAGAATTTAGGCACCTTTGTCCAAGAGAATGACTTGGGAATTATTAATGGAAGTGGGCAGTGTTGGAGGGAAGCTGCAGAAAGCCACAGATGCTGGGAACTCTGGCAGTGAGGAGCACTAGGCCACAGTCCACTCCCAGGACTGCCTGCGTGACTGTTTTACAATGTGAGAGGATAAAAGCTGCTGCTAAACCTAGGAAAAGAGACTGGAAACCAGAGGACTCCCTTTCCCAGGCAGGTGTCCCCACTTAATTAGGGCTACTTAACAGTCAGACATTATATTGTTTACAGCTCCATTTTCACTCCTATATTTGCACTCAAATTCTTTCTCCCTGGAACATCCTAATGCCTGGTACTCAGGAGCAACAGATGTTGGCTCAGACCTCCAGCCTTAAGAGGGGATATAAAACGTGCAAACACCAAAGAAGGACAGAAATTCTGCAACACCATTGTTCCTGATAATGCTTTCTACTAGTTAGTGCCAAACGCTTTCCCAGATCTGCTCATCATGGACATCTGGTATTCTGCATTAGCCAACACGAACTGGTCTGGAACACTTAATAACCTCAGGAACGCCATGTAAATTCTCATACTCAAAGATGTTTTCTGTGATTCTTGGGAAGCTTAAGAGCTCACCAAAATTTTAGAAGATATCATACGTCATGGTAGATGGGCTATCCAGTTGATCAAATCTTATTTGACATACAGCTGAGTTATTCAGCCATTTTACTTTCTGAAGAGATTTGTTCAAAAGTAAACAATTCTGCATGCCCTGTAGACAGCTCCAGAAATGGTGCTTACAAGCTGATAAGGATGGCAAGTTAACATACATGAAACTAGCTAACAGCAGCTCATTTTTTCATACCAAATAGCAAACGTAGGAATGTTCCAGAGTACATGGCTTACCTGTTGCCCCTCTGTGTTTTTGAATTCGTCTGCTGTTCTTGTAAATAAACAGATATTTAGACTCTTCTCACAACCCGAAAAATCCTGGAGAAATCTAAACACAAGCCATTGTAAATGCCATTTACCACTAAACACATCAGCCAGCCAACGGCACATCTTCCAGATTCTTAACACTTTATGTAACTGTATTATCCTCTCTGAGTGGAAAAAAAGGTGATAAAGTTCAATTTTTGTTTTCACTAATATATACAGGCTTTTAGAGTCTGTAAACCTTTCTAAGTTACAGTTTCTATTAAGTGTTATGCCCTGCAGCCTGTGGAAAATGGATGAGATGATGCTTCCCCCAACGAGGCATATGAAAGCTGTAAGGTTTGTATTTTCTGTGCAGTAATACGTTACACATCCAAAGAGAATAACTACCAACAATGTAAGTTTTAAAAGATTTTCCTCATGACTCCTAATCTACACGTTCGTACTACAGCCAATCATAGCTGAAATTTATAATGGACTGACTGACCTTTCAACCTTTTTTGCCTAATTTAATCAGATAGAAGTTGAATTAAGTGCCTCAAAAATGTATAATCTAATACATAGTATTGCAGATCAGACTCTAAACTTCCAGAAAGATCTCACTCTTGATGGTACTTCGGTCTTGCAAAGAGCACAACTACTCAGCTACTGAAAGGGAATTCATTTTTGTGAAATACACTGCTGTATAAAACTTTCTTCTCCTTTAAGGCTTCTTAGTTAGTTAGTTTAGTTTAAAGTGCTTTGGAGGTTCAAAGTTTTTGATGACAAAATGGTGAATTCAAATCCGCTATTCTACATCACTGGAAAATTTAGTTTAGTACTTCTCTAAGAAAGTCCCCTTCTTTTCATCAATTCCCAAGTATCAGAATTTACCATCATATGGAAGCTTTTCCTTCCTTCTTGTTATTCTGTAACTCTTCTTTAAAAATGGTACCTGAAACTAAGCAAAACGTTCCAGATAAGAGTGGAACTCCCCCTGGATGTTATAATATATTCCCTACATATAGGGAGAAAAAAAAAAAAAAAAAAAAAAAGGTAATTCTGAAAAAATACTGCCAAGTCTACTCCTTATGCAGGGGTTGAAGAGAACACTGCATTTTTAGATATTGCATTAAACGCTAACAGGTTTTTCCACATTCAGCAAAATACAAGTTGTTTTTTCTGCAGACGGTTAAGAAGCTATAACCCAGCAACATGCATGAACAGTTTAAAGTATTCCTTCCAAATTACTAACAGACACATCATGCAGTAGAAGCATTTCTCCAGCTTTCTGACCCGCTTAAGATGAAAGCAGAGGAAAAAAAGGGGGAAAAAAGAAAAAAGCAATCAACAATGTTTATGCAATTCCCATCCAAGGGAGCAGACTCTTGGCTAAATCCAGAAGCAAGCCGAGCAGACTGCAGGTGATCCACTCTCCTGTCACCACCAAGTGCCACTGCAATCAATCAGGATCACTATAGGGATGCAGGACAGAGGAAAGCGGACAGTTTTAAAACCAAGAGGCAAAAAGTACTTTTTAGTTTTAGTGTGTATTAGTATTTGTAATTATGCACTAGAACAGCATGTTTTAAGATAATTCCACATACGGATAATATGTCCTTTGGAAAATTCTTTAATAAGATCCAACACCCAACTGTTATAAGGTAACATTAAAGGTGGCCTTGATTTTCAAAACTAGCTTGTGATTTGGCATTATCATTCAAAAGTCTGCATTCATTAGTTTACAGATAATCAGATGACAAGCACACAGTTCCTTCTAAGAGGAAAATAAAAAATTGTCTTCCATTGTTTTTTTTTCCTCCTCGTAAGCAGAAAATGACAAGAATGCACAACTAGGTTCAGAACTAGTTGCTTCCTTTGGAAGAACAATTCCAGTTGTTTACCAAGTTGAAAAGAATTCCATGATCTGATCTCAAAAGCAAGCCCAGGAAGGGTCAGTGCTGGGTCACTGCATAAGTAAGTTTTCCGTTCAGTTGACCACCATCATCACTGTCTTAGTATTTGTGTTTTCTGTATGTGCTGATAAATGTCAGAAGATGTTAGGTCACCATACACCAAACCTTACAACAGAGATGAAGTTTTGTGCTACTGTGAAACCATTACCATCAACATAACAGGCATCATTTAAGAAAGTCTAACTTGAGAATGAAAAGATCACTGCCCCTCAAATGACTTCCATTTTAAAGTTTTTGCTATATGTTTTACAGGAGATATACAATAAGCCAAGTGAGCATACGTGTGCATTGGTACATTTACACACCCCTGCAACTCCACACTCAACTCCATTGCCATTATTAACACTCATTATTCAGCAAATTATTCAAATCAGTGGTTGGACTGAGCTTGCCAATTTGGAGAGCGGATCATGTCATCTGCGAATGTAATGCAAATTTTACATCCCAGCTGAAAAGTCTGCCAAGGCTGAGAACAGGCACTTTCAGTAGCGCTCCATCAGCACAGGTTAAACTATGCAGCAGCCTTCGCTCCCTCAACCAACCTGGCAGCAGGTGCTAAACACATCTGCAGCTACTGCAGGCCTGTGCCCCAGGTGCTTGCCTGCTTCCACTCTGTGTACCTGGGGCCAGGCATGGTTGTCTACACAAAAAGAATGGGTATCTGGGACATGCAGGTCCTACTGGGTGAAACCAGAACAACAGTCCTGACTGAAAAGAAAGTTTCAGTTTGGATTCAAGCTACACTATTATTTCCTTAGTGAATTAAGTAATAATAATGATTAAAAACAAAAAAAAAAACAACAAAAAAAAAAAAACAAAAACAAAAAAACAAACAAACAAAAAAAAGCAAAACACTGTACACAGGCGTTATTTGGCTTGTGCAATGTTCGTACAGTTTGGTGGGGGGGGGGGGGGGGGGAAATAAACAAATCACAATTATCACAATTTAATCGTAAGAGCTTAAATCATTGTCCACAAAGTCAAAAAAGAGCAAGTGAAGAGGGAATCCAATGGCCATACTTGAAATACAAAGTAGCTAGTGCTGTCCTTACTTTTCTGAAGATCACACGAAAACAACAGTGAAGTTTCCACAACATTTCATGTTACGCTACACAAACTTTAAGCCCTTCTGTCACTAAATACTAAAGGTAGAAGCAACAGTAAAACCATCCAGTGTTCATAATTGCCTTTTCCTGAACACTGGTATAAATAAAGGAAAGCACAAACTACCTGATTCCCTCCCATGAAAAGATTCTAAAGTACGTAATCTCAAAAAATCTGGTGCAAAATGTGTCTTTTTGTGGTCAAAGCACTCCCTCACACATGCAAAGGCCCCTTCCAGTACTGCCAAGCAATCCTGATTTGTGAGTCAGCATCAAGTCCTCATAATGAAAGGGGGATCTAGCACAAGAAAGCTGCTTGAGTGGAAAACTAACTGGGGAGGGGGATATAAAGCAACAAACCATACCCAAGAAATTCAGAGACAAACTGCTTTCTGCTTGCCACCACATTTAGAGTTGGAAAAAGAATACATTGAATACTAGAGAGAATAAAGGTCGGTCAGTTGCTGTCACTGGTTAACCGTTACAGCTTGGTAAATGCATGTTGATCCAGTAATATTTTATGCAGCTATAATCAATTTCAGCCATTTTGAGATAATGCACAGTAAGATAGGTATTGTGTCTTCTAATTAGAATGCTGCTCATAGCAGTACCGAACTACAAAACATTTGAAAAATTAAACTAATGATGCTTTATCTTGTCCTACGAAAGAAGCATTTTAAACATTTAACATGAAAACAGAAATTCTCTTTCTGGGAAGCAGAATGTAACATGAGAAAACAGGATGAACACTAACTTTAAAGGCTAATGAACATAAATGAAAGGAGAACACTTACACAAGCATGTACTTGACGCTTTGCTTCAAGGCCACAAGAACACCGTGAGGTCGGGCTGAGCTCCAGAAGACAAAACCAAAAGCAGATCAACAGCTGTGTATTTTGCCATTAATACAAAGTACTTTTGTTGAGATTAGAGGATGAAGCTTGCATTGAGTTCTGGAAAAGTGAAAGTTCCTCCATTACCCTTCACATAGCAGGCTACTCTTGTATGTATTAAACATCTACCAGTGCAGCTAGGAAGAACACCCTGCCAGAACAGACAACTTTGACCCACTAGGGCAAGTACGGAAACAGCAGCAGCACAGAATCCACCAACTTTCCACACTCCCATTTCCACTGCAGAATACCCCTGAGATGGGATATTGTGAGGCCTGTCACAATACCTTAATGCCAGCTAAATACATCTGAAGAAAAGAATAACAAACTTACTGTTTTGCTTTGGAAAAAAAAAGTTTGTTTTCAGTAAACAAATATGCGAGATATTTGGCATCTGTCAACAGAACATTAACATGAAAAAGAAAGAATTTAGAAGTCTTTGGACCAAGCACGTCAACTAAAGC
The DNA here is from genome assembly GCF_009819795.1 of Aythya fuligula. Classification (NCBI taxonomy): domain Eukaryota; kingdom Metazoa; phylum Chordata; class Aves; order Anseriformes; family Anatidae; genus Aythya; species Aythya fuligula. The sequence continues at coordinate 129,744,671 of NC_045559.1, forward strand.
AAAACAGGCTTGCATTCATTCTAATGTTTGTATTCCAACAGTTGCTTATAAAGCAGTCTTCTCTAAGACATACTAAATGTTAGTCATCCAGATAAAGTTCATCTAGAAAACAACCAGATCACAATACTTTCAACTGTACATCCTACCAATATTTACCATGACATGCTACATTTTTATAGAATTTGAAAATAAACAAGCAAAAATAAATCAATTAGTTCTTTATTTTATTTTTTTTTTATGGAATAACTTGTGAGGCTTTTTTTGTTTGTTCTGGGTTTTGAGCAGTTCTTCGCATACATCTTTTTAGGTTTCCATAACCACCACCTTCTAATCCACACTTTCAACTCCTTCAGTGTAAGACTTGACAGGTAAACATCACAAAGTATGGAAGCGATAGACACTGAAAGGGCTGCTGAAATGCCATATATGTATAAGGAATGACAGAAGATATAGAATAAACTGAAAAATTGCTGTATGGGAGCTCCTTGGAGTTTATTCTTGTGTTAAAAAAAAAAAAAAAAAAAAAAAGAAAGAAAACCACAGTTTTCGAAGTAGAATTAAAAATTCAGGCTAATTAACGCACCTATAAAGCTTCAATTTCTAGCTCAGAAATGAAGAGCATTTGAAAAACAAGCCACTAATCCTCTTCAATTATTTTTTGTGGTTTCAGAAGCAGCATAGGCACACTACGCTAGCTTCTGTGAAATGTCCTGAGTTCAGAAACAGAGCATTTGAAAAGAAACCTTTTATCTCATTAGACAGCTTCCAGAACCTGGAAAACACGTACATGAAAAGGATACGACCACAAGCTTACTGCCATGAACAAATACAGGCTCATTAGTTATAAAATGAAATAGAATAAACAACATGTCTCTAAATTGTCCTGGACAGTTCATCTTCTACCAGAAATATGTGAATTAATCCCTTGAACAGCTGCTCTGCCCTCCTGCCTAATAAAGTAAAGATATGAAGAGAAATGTGCTTTTTAAAACAGTTCACACTGCCAGGGAAGCCAGTTTCCTCAGCCTGCACAGAACCAGAGCAGGGGTGGAAGCCCTGGGACAGGAGATGTGCAAGGTGCATGAAGGCAGCACTTGGAGCCCAGCACCTGGTGCCACAGGTGCCCAGGCAGAGCCACGCTACCCGAAGGCAACAGAACAGGCTCCAAAGGCAGCAGCCAGTCGAGAGACGGAAGCCAGAGAAGCTAGGAAACACCTGCTGAACTTCAGAGGGTCTGCAGCAGCCTCTCCGCATCCCACCATCTTCTCCGGGACACCTCCATCTCCTCAGAGATCCCTCACTTGAGTGTCTCCCAGCCTCCCTGCCTCTCCATGCTCCTCCCATGCTCCTGCAGGCCACTCAGTGGTGGTCTTCATCTCCACAACCTCCCGCACCAGCTCCCACCACCATCTCACACGTCTCACAATAGAGAATCTCTATATAACAGAGCTCATCAGATGCCCAAAGCCCAGTTTTCCTTCCTCTCTTGCCATCTTGCTGCCTGACACCACGTCCTCCAACTGCTTCTGCCAGGCCAGCTTAGGTATCTACACCAGCAGAAGAAGAAATATACCAAAAACAGTTTTCTACTGGTTTTAGTCTCTGAAGTAGCTCACCATGGTGTAGGATACATGCAAAGAGCTATAGGGAATAAGATAGGAGAAAGCAAAAAAGCAGAAGAAAGGAGAGATCAACCCCCGCAGTCTGGTGAGGCCTCCTGGCATCAGCTGTTAGATCAGGTTGACCATATGACAAAAGAACACCCTTCCAGGGCTTGAGACTGCCAAAGCCCACTCCTAATTCCTTGCCATATCAATGAAAAAATATGCTTTCTCATTTTGATGGGATTTTTTTTTTATTTTCTGATGTTTTTTGTTTTAAAGCCACAGTAAAACACATTCCCCAATTACTATAAATTTTGCAATCAAGTTATCTCTATTTGGGGAAAAATAGTCATTGTACCCACCAAACCTCGAGTGCAGAGGATGAACCTCACCCTGAGAAAGAGCACCTTCCTGGTCACAGCATCTCCAAAGGCAGCCAATGCATAGGGAAACAGGGACTGTCTCCTTATTTCAGGGGGTGAGCCATTTAGTTACCACAGATCCCTCTTGGAGAAGGAAAGGGATCCAAGAAGAAACTTACAACAACAATAAAAAAATGTTTTCTGTTGTAATGCTGGAGAGGATTCTTCCTTTTTTTTTCCCCCCATTAGCAGTCACACAGATTATAACACACATAACCAATTATTTCAACCAGCATTATAAAGCAAACAAATTCCTACCTAGACAACAATGCACGTTCATCTCCACATAAAGATCAGCTGGTCTTGAACAATTAACTCAATTCACTCATGACAAATAAGCCCTCATTCAATGTAGCATTCATTAACTTTGTTTCTCTAATTTCTTCTTCCTTTCTGTGCCATGTCTCCCCTATGACATGCTGTATCCCTTATTCACCCTACCCTTAAAGCAGAATCATCAAGCACAGAACATTCCCCATGTGCAGCTCTGTGTTGCTCTTGACCCTATGCCTTGGCAGAGAAAAATGTGCCCCTTGTAAATGTGACAGGCAGCATACAATACATTATGCAAGCTGAAAGCTTAGGCAGATAGCCAACTTCATGAGAAAATTGTCTGCCACTTTCCTCCAGGAAAATAAATAAATAATATTTTGGTTAAGATCATCTAAGGTTCTCAACAACTAAAAACAAACAAACAAAAAAAAGACTGAACAGTAATGTAAACTTGGTCCAAAAAACTGTGTGCAACTGTTGATCATTTCTAGCTGAATATGTAAGCTGCACTTTGACTCGCTTAGTCACATCACGCTGTCTAAACAAGTGATGCTTGTCTTTTCTGAAGGTCTGAACTACTGAAGCTCCACAACCTGCTCCATACTGCACTGTTGGACAAGCAGCCCACTTCTTCCTAGGGTAGGCAAGGTGGTAAAGGTACTCCTAATATCTCTTTTGTGGAATAAAGAACTAACACAAACGGAAAGGAAACCTTGAGCATTAGCACCACTTGGGCAGGCTCTTCTGTGCAACTGTTACCTCCACTCTCCCCTGGCTCAAGAATATCAAGCCAGTGATAGCCTAACTCAGAGCAACCCAAGTAAGTGCCATGGTTCAGGATAATATGAAACACCCTGACCGAACAATCTTCATAGATACATGTCATTTCCAGATATCTCCTTCAGTTCTCTACTGCTCCATTTCAGTCAAATTCACTCCATTTCAGTCAAACAAAATAAACACACCTCAGACTTGTAACAGGTGCCTAGTTTGTTCCACCTTGTTCATGCAACTGCTAGCACTTCTTGTAACATTTGCTGCCTCAGAATAATGGGCACTTTGCTCTCTAAAATATGAGTACTGCCAAATCCAGAGTAATATAATCACAAATTCAAGATTAAAAACAAACAGTGAAACTGAAAAATCTATAAGCAAGGTAAGCAAACGCTTATGGGCTGCATAATGTTGGGAGACTATTATATATAAATGTGTAAACAGTTACATTAGGTAGGCTGAGAGTTCATCTGAACAATAAAAAAATTAATCACTCAAAACAGCCAGAAAATCTTTTTCGTAAAGAGGGTACAAACAGTACTTCAAAAATTTAACGAACTTTTTTTTTACATTGCATTCCTACTAGGAGCATGCTGTGAATAATGCAATGGACTAGCGTAAAGGAAAACAAAGCTATTTTCAAGAAGTCTTTTCCTCCCAGCCCAGTCCCCATCTTTGACCCTCCACCAAAAAAAAAAAAAAAAAAAAAAAAACCTCACCAACACAAAAAGTACATAAGTACATACCCCAAAAAATTCCGAAGAATAGAAGCAACATTTGCTTGGCCTCTCTGATTGCTAATGCAAATGACTAAGTAGTTTTCATCAATTCACACAAATACTTTCTGTATTTATTGGTATCTTTTCTAAAGAAAATTCCTAATACAGTCCAGTCTGCCAAGTCGCTTTCTCTTTAAGTTTCAAAACTTTCGATCAGAACCCAAAAAAAAAACCTCAATTGACAACCAAACCAGAAAAAGATTCACTGTCAAAACCTGACTCTAGCATACAGTCAAACATTCCCTTTCTTCATGAACTTTTATTTATTCTCAGAATAAATCTCCTTTTTACTCATGATTGCCAAAATCCTGCAAGATATCTACATTTTAACAGAACCTTCTTCAAACTTCCTACGCTAAAAGCTAATACCTGGCAGTTCCCCTTACTAACTTCATAATAATTAAAATGAAAAAAAGTTTGCATTTTGTCCCCCCCAACCATTCTTTTATTATAATATAACTGAAAAAAGAAAAGCAAGTATTTCATATAAAGCCATCAAGTCTTAAAAAGTTCTGAAAATACCCAAGTCAATCAGCAACCATTTTTCTTACCATCAAGGGAAGTTATTTTTGTCCAAGCAATAAATCTCACAAGGGACTTTTCTTAGAATATATTCATCAGCTTTTTATCACATCCCTCTCCTATTTCAAATCACCAGCAAAAGATTAAGAGGATGGACCCCTGCATAACCTTCCACTGTGCCCATGCTAATTCTTCAGTTATACTTCATTCAGAATTCTTTTTCCTGAATTTCTTGTTTATTGTTTATTAAAACCCATGAAAATAATTTTCTGTGTTTCACAGAATGGCATTGGATTTGAAGGAACCTTAAAGATCATTTATTTCCAACCCCAGTTACCAACCAATAATCAATACATACTGAATATATATTGGACATATTATATCCAATAATTGATCTACTAAAGGAAGTTTCTCCACACTAAAGGAATACTGGTAGCGATTTCTAAAAACCAGGTCCTGATTTAGGTAGGAGTGACTTTCAAGTCCCAGAATACTTTACTTCTCTAGTTCCAAAGTACTTTCACACATATGTAGATTTCAGGCAGTGTTGGTTTCACTAGGTTTGAACATGCAATTAGTTACTGAAATTTATGTTTTTGGTACTGTTATTTACTTCATTTCAAGTCAATGGAATAATCATCAGAAACGGAGGCTCACAGACTCTTAAAGTCTTCATATAACATACGTTCAAAAACTGTAGTCTTTGAGATCAAAAATGTCTTCAAGGTACTTCAGAAGACTTTAATAACAATCATCCATGATTACAAAAAGCAGCTTAAAGTACAATTTGGTATAATCACAAGTCCTTTCCTATTGAAGGTATGCCCCTACAATATTTAAACTTTGATACCTTATCAGCACCAAAGGTTTCCATCCTACACTAGATTCAAACGGGGTATGTACAAATGCTCACGAAAATGAGTAATTTCATGTACCTGAATGGTTTCTCCTTGTTTAACAGATCTACTCATGCATGACTCTGGAAAACACTTTTCCCTTCTTCACGATTGTTTTTTGCATTATTTCTCTCCAGTAAGTTGAAGATTCTTCCCAGACAATGGCTCATTTTGTAAGTGATGTTAGTTGCAACATAACTTTACTTCATCACATCAGTCAGATACTAAGTTGTGATGTACCGATATAACCTGAAAACGCTGTCACCATCAGTAAAATACCCCTCCTCTGCCACATCACCAGCAGAAATGACAGCATGTATTATCTACTCATTATTTCAGGTCACGGTTTGTATTTTCTACAAACAGCTTGGTGCACTTCCATAATGACCTAGAATGTTATAAAATATGGAAGCATACCCTCATTTTGCATTTCTTTAATGGTTAAGGGATATTTTTCAATTTAACTGAAATTTCCCATATGAATCCTTCAGACTGACAACAAGATAAGTAGGCTTCTAAAAAAATAAAATTAAAGAAAACAGAACACCTCAGGCCCTTCCTGGTACCTGGAAATGCTGAGGGAAATCAAGCTTTTCTATATAACTTCTCAAACTATATGAGAATATAACTGATCAGATCGACTTAAAGGCACACATACAGAAACACTGGTACTGGTTACAATTATAAAAGAAACTAAACCCAGATTCTTGATTCATCCATGTCACTAAGGAATTGACACCACAGAATGAATCTCTCCAAAAAAAATATATTAAAAAAAAAGAAAAAAAGAAAAAAGCAGCATATGGAAGACTGATCTTCCCAAAAATGAAGTACTATACCAAATCTGCAAATGCAGTGATTGTTCTTAAATCAGAGCACTTAATTTCTAAGCTCTCATTCCATCCTCTTCAGTAATTATTACGGAAAGAAGAAAACATTACTTGTGGAGGGTGTTTTTTGTGTGTGTGTGTTTTTTTTTTTTTTCCCCTCCTTTCTCAAATGCTTCAAGAGATGAGTTTGTTTCTGGTTACATCTTTTAAGCACTGTATCTAGGCAAACAGTATTTAGAGAACATACATATTTAGAAGAGTTGCATCATCATTCACTGGCCACTTGACAAGTTTACAGCGGTTCATAATGTAAGGAGTGTTTTTAATAAATCTCTAAACTGCTAAAGCTGTTATGACATGGAATATTACTGACATTACAGGCACTAAAGCACGTATCTTTATTATGTGTGTCAGCTAACAAAACAGACAAATTATAAAATATAAGGTAAAGCTGCTATATTAATGTGAATAGACAAATATTTCACTAAATGTAACACAGTCCTCTCAAGAAAGGTGAAATAAATTTGTGGTTATTCGAATTATCATCCAGTATAATAAAATCCTTTCTAGAATTAAATTACCTCCTTTGAGCATAAAAAAAAGATAATCATAGGCTTTCTTACTGACACATTCTTTTGTAAATACTGAAAATAACTTACAAGCCATGATATTGTCATTCCAAAGAGTACCAATAAAAAGTAGTCCAAAAATTGTACATAAAAATCACTTCAGTAACCTAAGTACACTTTTAATCGTGTTTTCATTAAGGTATTTTTATAAATACCACAGCAAACTTAAAAACACAATGAGGAAAATCACAGGTAAAGAAATCTGTTATTCTGACAAACTATAGAAAAGATAAATAAGCATGACAAAATCTTCTCAGATTGCTTTAAAAATTTTCAAACAACAGACAGACAGGATAATCTTGGAACCTTAAATCTGGAAGATGTGTGTGTGCTTGGCCATTTACAAACAGCTAGAGCATGAAGCCAAGCAACCTTGTTCCTCATAAAAGCAAGGCCCGGCATTCAGAGCCTCTAAATACAGCTTCCGATTTCTTAGATTTTAAGACAGACCTAGGAGTGGACCTTTCACCCCAGGTTGGTAAGACAGCTAAAGACAGTACCTGCAGAGAACAGGAGATGAGTGCAGGGCTACAAAGGCTACAAAAAGGCTAGACATAAAGCGTAAGACTTTTAGTCTGTTTAGACGTGTTTCAGTTTTATAAGCAGTAAGAACCTAAAAGCACAACTGTCTGAGCAGGTAGCAAGTAAATCTACCCAATTAGAGATGTCCAGCTACAGAAAGACAAGCACAAAAGATGATAATGTGAAATTTAGCCACCCCAACAAAAAAGGTCTTTGTAAGAGGTCCCCACCTCACTGAGATACACAGCCTCGGGCACAGCATAACCACAGGAAAGAAGCAGCATTTGGGTGCTCTCTGAAAAGAAGATCTTGCAGGGTTATAGGACTGCTTTGTTGTTGTTTTTGTTTTTTTTTTTTGTTTTTTTTTTTTTTTTTAAACTGATCCCATGGGACACGGCAGAGAGATGCCTATTCGCAGTCAGTTTTTATCTAATAAACTTAAACAACTCAGCAATGCGAATAGTAACACAAAACTTAGACAGAGAAAGAGATCCAGGTATGCTAAATTTACCTACCACATAGCACAAATTAGCATTGCTGTTTATAACAGATCCAACTCTTGCTGATCCATTCCTGTTTGTTATATGAGGTTAATTCTACATTTATTATTCTTATTATTCTTTTAACAGCTACAACAAGGTAGAGCAGATGCCTACTTTCTTACCCGTACTGCAGCCCTTTGGTGGGGGGGCCAATGGCATCCCAGATCTGGAGAGCCAAAAGGAAGCTATTTGTCCCGGATCTGGAGGGTCATTACCACCACTCATGCCTGTGGTATCCAGATAGATGTATGGAAGTTTTTATGTCTTGTTATCAAAGATCTGAAACAGAACTGACCTCTATGGACATCATGAAAAGATGTATTCCCAATAAACTGATTTTCTAACTAAAAATACATTCCATGAGTGCAGGCTTAAACTCTTGCCAATGCCTGTGCACTGTTCTGACCTATTCTTTCATGGTTCACCTGTCTGGCACAGACTAGATAGTCGACACTGTGCCCTTTGCCCAGGTGTACCAGATCTGAAAATGTTCCCTTTCACACTGGACACAGCAGCATTCCTCCACTGCCAATACCTGCACTAAAGAATCACCACTCCATACTTGTTCCCTTTCTACTCATTCCCCCAGCAGCTGCTAAAAGCAATTATGAGAGAATACCGGGCACTGAGTGAATACTGATCCATCCTAATCTGGCAATTTTTACGTGTGCTTTATCTATCCTACTAATCCTCCCTTCCAAATTACAGACACTACCACACCAGACATATTTATGCAGCCCACACTAAAAAATGTTCACCTGCCTTGTACAGCTGCACATGGGAGTACCGATCCATTAAACAAGGCTTTGGAATCATTTCCTACGCTTCAACATTCATTAGAAAAGGATGTCATTATTTTTCTCTGGAATGACCCCACAAAATCTATACCAAAACAATCATTCCCAACTGTTTACTCGAACAGTGAATTTTCAAAAAAGGAGATAGAAGAGAGGATATATCAATGAAAGTGCAATCAATGTTTCTAAACAATATCTTTTTTTCTTTTCAATATAAGATGGATATCTCCAGTCTTCAGAAATCAATGGAAACTTCACCATGAAGCATCTCTATTTGATACACAGTATACAAATTGACAGCCCAACAAAGGAAATAACAAGGGAAGCCCACTCTTCGTAGGTGCATGCAGGCATAGGCCACTGCCCACTGCAGATTACACCCACTGTAAAACCAGTTTTGCCCTCTTCCACTTCTGCACACATCCCTTTTCCAAGTTATGCCCATATTCTCCCCTCAGCCAGCAGCTAGGGATGACTGCTGAAGGAGCTGCAGAAGACACTCTCCAAAAGACCCTACACACGGGTACCACACAGAACAGTGTATGGATCATTAAAACGCAAGAAATTACTACTATGTAAAATTTTCTATTCAATAAGCACTAAGTGTTTATTCCCCATCTTAAGCCTATTCTAGGTAAGAGCTCTTATAGATGAAGCAACCAAGGCAAATGTTAAACTCTCCCCACACGTATTACAATTACACGACAGCTGCAAGGAGCGTCCCTTGCAGTAGCTGTGCATAGCAGAGCTTAGCCGTGCTGCTGCTGCCTGTGGAATCCAGGCCACTGGCTACAACTCTTAAGAGCTGACTTGCAGCCTCAAATGAGAAGATGTAAATGCACAGCAAATTAAAAATAAAGAGACTTAAAAGAGTCTTTAAAAATATTCAATACCAGACAAGTTTGAACCAGCTTTCTGTAGGTAATCTGCCTGTAAGATCACACTCTCAGTTAAAAATCATTTTATTGTATTTCTATATTGTATATTGCTTTCTTTCCGAAAGACCTTCCTTCTAACAGCCAAGGAAGAGCTGGCATTTTCAGGCCAGCTAGCTTCTCAAGCCGGACACATAGAGGGATTAAAAATGGGGTTTACATTGGAGCCTGGCTGCTCCACGAAGCTCTCGTAAAATTGGAACAGATACCTAGCTGTTACCTAGGAAACAGCAAGTAAAGTAAAGTCCTGTGTAAACTATTAGGTCGTTTAACAACCAGAAAATTAGAAACGAAAGAGTGGCTCAGTACAGAAATTATTTACTGCAATCTACAAGCGAACTTGATCCCTGAGTACTTCATATCTTTGAATCCCATGAAGCCGGATACAAGCTTTGAAACTTGCGATTTCATTTCAGGAAGAAGTTTCAGGTCCCTCTGGAGAAATGCCGTGATCTGCTTTTGCTTAAGCACAAACCTCAGCATTGGCAGCATCCATGCCTTCAAGCATGCAGAGAGCTACAGACTTTTTACACACCAACAAAGGCTGAATCCTGACAAACGTACAAAAACTGCCACGTACCTGGCTTAATAACATTTCCAGGCATCCTATCCCTTTCTCTCCCTTTGACTCTAACTCAGGTGTGACAAATATGAGACCTGAAGGTCTGGGAGCCTTTTTAAAACACCACTTACAAACAAATAGGAGAGGTCAAGCAGTTCAATTACCTGCAAATACTACATGACCTCCTTCTTATCTGTGCTCACATATTGTCCCTCTCCTTAAAGTTTCCACTGTAGTTACTGCTCTAGCGGTATCAGCTGGGAACACGAACACGGAGAGCCGAGCGGGCCGCTACTGCTTCAGCCGTCACATCGGGTAAGATCGCTTGGAGCGGGATGAGACGATGATGTGCTCGAATGATAGCAGCTGTTCTGCACTGGCATTGCCACAAGCAGAGCTGTAATCACAGCCAGGTGCAACAGTGGGAATTTGGGGGGCTAAAGGCTCCGCTTGCACCTGTGGCACTCGGTGACTCCCAGCCACGCAGTAGTTGTTTTTGAAGACCATCTGTCATTGTGACAAGCTCCCAACCTGAGTGTCGCTGAAGCAAGCTACCTTTTGCGTTTCCCTGGCGAGGCCTTTCTCCCTTTTGCATAACACCCGGCTTCACTCAGCCTGCGCTCCACCAAGAGAGGAGGGTATGGTAACTATGGTGTGCTACCCACTGAATCATGCGAATTCAGAGCATTCCTGGTTACTGCCATCAGAGATAAATCCTCTAGGAAGATTACCCACACCAAAACCCAGCAAAAATCCTGCAGCTTGAGCAATTCCATGCTGCATCCCTGCGATAAAGTGTGACTTCCCCCATTACTGAGGAGGGCTACCTCCAGTTACATTTAACTACAGCGAAAAGGTGTTGACAGGGGCTATTGTGCTCCTGCACCCATTTGTGCAGCCTCGGGCCTGGCAACTGGCTGCGAACGCAACAGTCTGCGGACAGAGACCACAACTCTGAGGCCGTTAAAAGCAAGATTTATTCGAGACGGATTAGATACCCTAACCGAGGAACGAGAGGTAGACGCCTTGCGAGCAAGGGCTAGCGGCCGCCAACCCCCCCGGCGCCCCAGCACCCATCGTGCGAAGCGCCGGAGGGGCAGCGCTCATCATCGGGCGATGATTTCACCGCTTTTCCAAAAATATCGCCCCCGCTGGAGCTGGCGTGTCCGAGGGCGGGGGTGCAGGGGGCGAGAAGTTGGCACCCCGAGCAGGGGCAGGGCAGGGCAAGGCAGGGCAGGGCACGATCCTTCCCCTCGCTTCTCCCCTTGCCCCGATGCGGGGGTCCCGGCGCTGCCCCGCTCCCTCCCCAGCCCGCCCCCCTCTGCTCGCCCCCTCACGCCTCCCGCCGCGGGACGCCCTCGTTCATCGCCTTTTGGGAAGGGGGGGAAAAAAGAGGAAAAAGGGGGGTAAATGGAGACAGCCCGTCCCGCCCGGGCAGCCGCAAGGAGCCCCGAGCCCCGCCGCGAGGGGAGGGCGGCGGTGCCGGGCGAGCAGCCCCCAGCCCCTCCCGCCCCGCCGGGGCAGCGAGCACCTTACCCGGAGAGCTTCCCAATCTTCACAAAGCTAAACACGTCCATCCATGCAGCCGGCCAGCTCTGCCCGTCGCTCACTCACTCCAGCAGCAGCAGCAGCAGCTCCATGTCGGGAGAAGGTTGCGTCCAGCGGCAGCAACAGCCCTCGCCGAAGCGGCAGCCGGCGGCGGCAGCGGCTGCTACCCCCCTCCGGCAGGGAGCTGGGCGTGCAGCATCTCGCAGGAGCTAGCTATCCATCTGCGGGCAGCCCTCCCCCTCCGCCCTCCCCTGCCTTGCCCCTCTTTCCCCCCGGAGGGACTCCGGGCACGGGCACGGTGCCGGGGCTCTCGGCGGCAGCCCTGGGTCCCCGCCGCGCCGAGCTGCGGGACGCCGAAGGGGCAGGCGGCGGCGCCTCTCGGCGGCTTCTCCCGAGCAGGAGGAGGGCGCTAGGCAAGGTGGAAGGAAGGTGGAGGGTGTGGAAGGGGGAGTTTCTCCTCCCGCCGGCGATGTCTCCCCCTCCCGTGGGGGAGCGGAGGGCGCTGCGGCGGCGGCCCCGGCGAGCGCCGCCCGCTGGCTCCGGCTGGAGGCGGCCGCAGGGAGACCGCCGGGCACCGGGGCGTCGCAGCCCCCCGGAGGGGAAGGGGCTCGGGGCTCGAGGGGGGCACCCCGGGGAAGGCTCCACACAGGTCGTGGAGAAGCGCCCTGGGCCTGGGGGAAGGCTGGAGCTCCTGCGAGAGCAGCAGCTGGGGGAAGCAGGCAGCCCTCGGTGCCCCCGTGGTCTCCCCAGAGCCGTCACAGCGTTCCCGTGAGGTGGGGAAGGGGCTGCGGGCCTTCAGCCTCAGCTCTGGGTGATCCTCAGCCATGGGCCGCTGATCTGCCTGGGTGTGACCTCTGTCCGTGCCCCTAAAGAGATTTGGGGGAATGTAGTCCTCCCAGGAGCACGTCCAGGCTGATACGCAGCAACATAGTGGAGCGTTCCTCATCTTACATCTTACAGAAAAATGGTCCCCATGTCCTGACACATGAACAGTGGAGACTTACACTTTGGCCCTGCATTAGGCTTCAAAAGGGGTGCTGGAGTTAGCTATCCATAAGCTTCCTGGTCAGTGACCAGGAAGGCTGGTGAAACTCAAATCCATCTTCATGCAGGCTCCGTACTACAGTACAATTCTCAGCATGGGAACGTATTTTCTCCACTTCAATGTTTTGCTTTCTGTCCTTGCTTGCTAAACAGATTGATATGCTCTTTGCTTCCTGCCTCTACCAAGCTTCTGTCTCTTCTGCAGGCTTGCACCTGCGCTCTCCCACCAACCAAGAATTTCAGAAATGACCACAGAGCTCAACAAGTAGACTAGCAGCCAGATGAAAACAATGCACTGTTTTTAAATATTAGAACTTGTATTGATAAGAAAGCAAAAAGAACAGGCAGTACGAACACTCACTGTGAATCAAGTTTCAAACTATTCTTTAAAACAATAACAACAAAGAATGATTGATCATCTATTTACATTGGGAGAACATTGAGCCACCAGCTAAAAAACGCTTGCCAGCCTACCATAGATACAAACGGTTTGGGCATATTCTGAAATTCCATATGAAGTATTTTCTGCTAATATATCAAAATATTTATGTGGTTCCCACAAGTAACTATTTGTTTTTATACCAGATTTTTTAAAACTGCAGAACCTGTGCCTGTCATTCACATTGCTCTATTGATTGGTAAAAGTTACAAAGATAACACAGCTTCAGCTGGTTAGAAACTGGTTTATTTATAAAACTGTCATTATTTATTTATAGACTGGGGAGATAGGCCAAGATCCTACAAAGCTAAGCGAAGCTGATGAAACGATATACCATATATAAAATTAAACACATATGTTCTGTATCAAACAAGGTCCCAGTCTTGAGTACTTCACGCTCCGAGGCTCCTCACATAAAGGTGTCTTAAAGCAGTGGTGAGAGCCACAGAAGTGAAAGAGGTTCTAAGGAGACAGTCTAGAACTTCTACAGTTTCCAGGCCTTTTGGTGAAAAGGCAAATATGGTCCTAGAATATACTGACTGAAGTGTTTCCAGTAGAGACATGTAGAAAAGCAGAAAGCATAAGATATGATCAGAAATGCTGTACTCGGCTCCTTCAAGTACAGTATTTGAGGAAAATGAGAGCAGGTGCAGGAGAATGCTAAAAGAGAGTTAAAGGTAATGAAGAGTCTGTCTTATGAGAAGAGACTGAAAGAGCTTAGCCTAGCAAAACAAAGACAAAGAGGTGAAAAGATTGTTCTTTATAGATACATGTATATGTATGGTAAGCACAGGGTGCATACCCCAAATGATAGTGTGTTTCAGAAAGTCATTAAAATTTAAAGCTAAGATTAAATTGCCTTTATCTCTTTCTTTGTCATTCCAAACAAATAGATGAAGTATTGCTAAGGTTATAGCTACTTTTATATTTTTATTTTCCCAGGCAGAAGCTATTGCAAGAGTCCATCTATCCCAGAATGGTTGTGGAGATAGCATCGCAATAGCCAACATTCTGGGGGTCTGTTAATAGCGGTGTCACAGATATCTTATTCCCAGATGTGCAGACATGAGCAGAAAAGCTGAAAAAGTGTGTTTGTTCCTCCTGTACTAAATACTGGTAACTTTTTGGAGCCCTGTTATGTGGAAAATGTGGGAACCATGCATGGAGAAGGAGACTGAGGTGTGAGCGTGAGAACTTCAGCTCATATTTCTTCAGGTACTGGTGTCAGAGCAGCTGGATATGAAATCACGTCTGAGCCATAAGAAAAAGATAAAATTTGCTTGCCCAAAGAAGCAAGGTGAAGGATGTTCCATTTCATGAGTACGTGTCAATGTATGTAGTTTGGACTGGCTTTGGAGCCTTCATCTACACATTGATATCATATCTTAGTGTTGTATCTTCATTTGTAGAAACATCAGTAAGACTATGAGCTAACTAGACAGGAACAAACTAATTAACAACAAGACCAAGCTCTTTCATACCTTTTAGTTACTGCTGTTGGGTTCTTCTTAGTAACTTCTAAAATTTAGGTATCTAACCTGACATAGCCATGCCTTCTCTCTGTGGTGGACAGGCAGCTATCACTCCAAAGCATCTCATTTTAGAAAAAGCGACATAAATTGCCTTGTGCAGGTGCTTTATTTTCTTTGTCAACTCCAGTGAGAGGAAGCCTAGATGCCTATCTCTGACTAAAGGCCTGTCTTCTAGACGACGAAAGTTACATGAGATAAAAAACATTTGAAGGTGACAAACGTACATGTAAATGCTGAATGAGAACAGACAGCCAAAGACAGCAAAACAACATGTATTTAGTATCTCAGTAACAAACAATAATTGAACATGAAGTTCCCAATCTTAAACCAGGAATCTGACATCAATTCCTGGCTGAATTCTTAGCTGGCTTTCTTTAGAACAGAAAGTAAACATCTCTTTTTGAGGATGTTTTGTTACCATGTACTATTACATTTTTATTACTTTTGCCCAAAGTAATTCAAGTGGGGCGCTTAATACTAATGTTTTGTGTAATCATAGATGTCCTACTGTAGATGGTGGGCCAGTAAAAGCCTTAATTAATTACAGTATGGTAGCTTTGTGTATTATGCATTTATACAGAAAGGAATCTTTGCCTCATTTTATAATGCTCCTTGTTCTAAAGGAAATGTCAGACATATGTAATGCACATAGGAATATTATGGCACCTTAACTTAATAATACTTTAAAACTAATTAAACTGCTCTAAAGGCTTATATTTTTTAAATGCCCAAAATGCTTTAGTCCTAGGGAAACTGTTATGGAGATGGAATGTAAATATCTTTATGAGTGACATAAAAAAAAAAAAAAGAAAACATTTTTTTGTGTGTTCCCAGGTTTTAGGATTTTTAATTTTTCCTTCAGAGACACTGAATATTCACTGGAAGAATATGCTTTGAACTTTCCTAGGTACTACACTGCACAAACTTTCAACCCTGCAGCTGGACCAATAGCTGTTTATTACTTACAGGATGACTACAATTTGCTTCTAGATAATTTCAATGAAGCCAGGTGGAATCCCACACCAAAGACATAATATGAAATCTCTGGAAATGGCTGAGGTCCAGTTTGCATTTTAATACTTCTGGAGGTCTCACAAGTTTTCCTCTCATATAAATTAAAAATCCATTTCTGTAGTTTTATTTAAGGCTAGTCAAGTTGTTTTTTTTTTTTTTTTAATGATTTAAAATCTTAAAAAGATACTTAAAAGTGCTGTATTTCATATTCAATATGGATTTTAATTCATCAAGTTGCAATGACTTTTTTACCTCCTGAGATAACAGCTGAAGGTTCTGTGATTTTTCTGCAGTGCCTGATGATATTACTCATATCTAAATGGCATAAATGTTTAGAGGAGTGTGGTAATAAAATCCATTAAGTAATGGAGTGTTAATACATAGCTGATGATCTGAAGCTTTGAAGAAAGATACCATTTTAGCATTGTAGACTGGTGCTTATTGAATGCTATTTGAAGTATTTGAAGAGTTATCTGTTTATGACTATGTCATGTTCTGTTCTGTAGTACTTTGGGCTATTTGTATTTTAAAAAATTACATTCATTTTTCAGCCCCAGAGTTTCAAAACATACCTCCCCGCTCCCCCCCCCTTTTTTTTTTGAATCTATTTCTTTATGCTGGTGATTACTGTATGTATACAAGTCTCTATAAAAATATCATAATGATTACAAATTTTCTCCATCCCCATTTATGTGTTATCAAGAAATCCCTCTGCTCACCTGGAATCTATACACCCAACTGTTACACATCATTTCTGGCACCTTTATTGAATAGAGTTTTAACAGGCTTTTTTTTTATTTTTTTTTTTTATTTTATTTTATTTTTTATTGACCCATGCAGACTGTTAAGCGCTAAATGTTTTCACCATTGCTACATAATTTACTGAGGTAGACATGACATGTCACATACAAATGCAAAATGAAATCAGAGGTAGTAGAAATGTTAAATAAGATCAGATAAGATTTTCTTGCTTGTCAGTTAAGAAATGAATCAATCCAAAAGACTAAATGATACTATATTGCATGGAACAAAATAAGCATAGATTTCAGAACTGGTGCAACAATTCTGATGAAGCCAGACATACATAGTCAAATGTATGCAAGCGGGTTTGTTAAAAAGACAGTAAAAAACTACTGGTTGCTATTATGAATGGAAAAGTCTTACAGCATATCGAACCTGATATTAAGTTGTTTTTAGATGTTACCATACACAAATGAGATTAAGATAAGTGATGGAACCTTAGGCAACATAATGGTAGAAATGTTTCCTGCTTTAATGCAGAAGAAGATAATACCAATACATTAGTTCTTTTTAAATAAGCTGGTCTTCATTTAAAAAAAAAAAATAAATCATTTTTCTATAATGGATATGTATGAAATATTCAAAGCAGAATATAGAAAGAACAGAGTCATCTACAGTGGTTCTTTCACTGACAAAAGGCCCAATTCAGGAACATCTTTAACTCAAGCATATAAATCAGCCCTATTCATGGCATCACTTAGTCTAACATATAACTTGAAACAACTGCCAAGTTAACTGTGTGTTTAAGTGTTGTTTGAATAAATATGATTTCACAAATCATAAGAAAATATATGAAAATGAATCAGAAAAAAGAAATGTGAAATGCAAATGTGCAAGTGAGTATGCTTGAAGAGTATTTACAATAAAGGGAAATTGAGGGAAATGTAAAATCCACCCTGTCTCAAGGCAAATCTGAGATCTGCCAACACTGTTTTTCATACTTTAACCAAAATAGTGTACAGACTGAAAATTGTGGCAACTTTAGGGAAGATGATAGAAGTTGGCATTTTAAAACTGTTAAAATATAAAAGTCAGGACTATCAGTGAAGTGTTCCTTGCATTATCTCTTATGTTATTCAGTTGTGACAAAAATGATCAAATATATGTTGAGTTTCAAAAATCACAGGGATATTCTCTTTTGTGTTTCATCATTAAAACAAACCAAAGACAAGACAACCACATTAAAAAATGGGGGAGGGGAAGCATTTATTTTTGTTTGCAGTCTGAAGCTTAAAATCATCAGAAATGTTTTTTAATGATTATTTTTTCACAGGACCATAACATGATTTCAATTATGGCCTATAAATTTGCCAGCTTGTCAGTCTATGACCACAAAATGTTTGGTTGCCTTCTCTGCCAGTACAGGACATTTGCATGAATCTCAATAAATATTGCAAACTTTTGTTCTGTGTGGGTTTCCGTAGGAAATATCTGCAACCATCTGAGTTGAAGGGAGAAAAAGCAATTTCATAGGAGCAAAATAATTTACACTCAGACACTCAGAGAGGAGGAGAAAAAAAAAAAAAAAAAAGGAAAAAAAACACCACACAATTTTTCACAATGAATAGAAACTTCACATACGCAGTGTTTGTGTCTGGGTGCCAAAGCCTAGTTTTCTCAATCCATATTTAGGCACTTGCAGATAGGTGGCCTACTTGTCAGTAATACTAACATTCACAAATGAAAAAGAAATTGCCAGTTACTTCTAAAAACCAAGCAGCTTATACAGAATTGCCTGGATACCTAAAGGGCCAAACTTCAGCACATACTTTTGAAATATTCAGCCTATATTTTTAAAGATCTTGCACACCATGTTTTAGCCACTAAAATGTTTTCTTTTGATCTTAAGTGCAGGATTAATAAATCTCGACCCATTATATATATGCGAGGTCTCAGGCAATAGATAATTATTCTTAGCTGAGGGGAGTTACTGTGCACTGCAGGTGATATCCCTGACCATAGCAGGAACAGAAAAGGCTGTGGATCAGCGTTTGGTTTCAGTGTAGCAGCATGTATACAAGGTGTGTACAGTCAAGCATATTATGTGGCTTGCATTAAGAATGTTGTTTCTTCTGGGTAGGAGAAAAGACTGTGAACCTGTCCGCAGAATAAAATACAGCAAGGTAGTCACTTGTTCAGCATACTGAGCAACATGATAAGGAGTCTTCTGTGCTTGAGGCATTTCTGATTATTCAAGTGACCACTGGAAAGAATCATTGAGGATTTTCATTTTGTTCAGGCTATGCAGTGCTTCTAGAACAGAAACCGAGTGCCCTTATGTGGCTTAGCTATGAATACTGGAGAAGAATTATCACAGGAATGGGATATATGGGAAGACCAGTGGGAGCTTCAAAGCTGAAAAGGACAATAACACGCTATAAAGCTCACAAATGTTTCTTAGGAAAGCATGCGCAATTCTGAGAAATGCACTGCAGCCAATGAGAAGTATTTTGTAAATACAATGCAATTAGGAAACTATTTGCTGCATTGTACAAGCCTAATGTACAAGCTCAGTTAGGAGGTATGAGAAAATGAGCATTCTAATACCCGTCGGCAAGCGTGGGTGACATGTGACACAGCTGAGTAATCTGCAGGTGAAGGCACTTATGTCATTTTTTCTGCTAACCAAAATCTGTTTGCCCAGATCATTAAGAAGAAGATTGACAAGAGTGTTTCACACCTGCATTCCCTCCTTTGGCTACCAGTTCCAGTCTGGGTAAAATTTAAGGACCTGCATTGTCTCCACGCCTATTATCTCAGACCTGCCTTACCCTTACCCCTTTGCAGCACGCCCGGTCCCAAAACTGAGAGCAAGGGGTTCAGCTGCAGAGCATTCCCCAGGGAAGGCCATTCACACGATAAGCCCCAACTGTAACCACTTCAGCCTAGGTCACACTCATCAATCACACGAGTGGTCACACACACCTGGTGTCAAATGAGAGCCAAAGAGCCAATGCACAGCATAAGAATCATCAGTCTGTGCCGATCAGCTTACAGGGTAGAGACATTTTAGAGCACAATGCAAGATCACTTTCTTTGTGCTCCCTAGTAGAAACAGTCTTTAGAATTCACTGACATTTAATCATCTGCCTCGTATCACTCCTTTTCAGAGTAGCTATTTTGGTGCTACGTGGGGGTTGTCACAGAAATGGTTGCCTAATTCTGATCTAAGTTTTGTGATGTGCACCCAGATCTTTTACTGATAAGCATTTTACATCCAAATGTAATAACAAAACAAATTAAAAGTGATTCTGTTTCATGAAAAGAGCAGTGACATACTTATCCCCAGCTCTTTCAAAAAAAAAAAAAAAAAAAAAGCACAATTTCCACAAAGCTGGTGGAAAAATTTTCGTACATCAGTGCACAAGTTCCCACTGCCTGCCCTATCTCTTTAGTCTCAGTAGTTACAGGTGAATGGATTTTCAGTAGGGTCCAATAAATCAGGACTTGTTCCATGTAAACTACAGGCATTGGTATTTTCAAATCACTGCCGGCCTTATAAAATGGCTGAGGTTCAGTGCTATTTGAAGCTTAGCAGCCAGAAAAATACCAGTGCAACTGCCAAGATGCTTGCTGCTTCATGCAGCAAGGAACACAGACCTAAATGAGATTTTTTTCCTTTTTTTTTTTTTTTTTTTTTCTTGTAGGGAGGCTGCAAGGAAGCAGGGGGTGGGGAAAGGAGCTGCTCACTTGATTTTCCCTGAAATACACTGTGGCTGTAGATCTGAATCAATCCAATGAATGCTTTACAGGTGGTTTTAAGAAGATATAAACATTGACCAATTAATGGCTTCTTGTTTTCCTCTGTTGAGATTAGTTCATCTATATGTTTACGATATGCCAACAGCATTTTTTTTGCAGGACAACTCTCTCAAAGTTCTGTTTGTGCAAGTCTGCATTTTGTTACTTTATGTGAGTAAACACTTAAATTCTACAGATCCATGAGATGTTTGCCCACAGGATTAAAAGAGAAAATCCTAAAAAAAAATAATCTTTAAGATTCCTTTTAAAAAGCTAAAAACCACTTTTGCTTCAGAATTTAATTGGTAATCGATCTGATGGGCCCAACCCACATGCTTCTCAAAATTGGATAATGTATCCTACTAGGGCTATATTTGCTTCTTGTACCACAGAATAGCAAAGCAGATTATGACCATAGTTGTAAAAATTTGATTTTAGTGTGTAGTATTTGATATCTTTATGACACAGGAGAGCAACCTGCTTTTTTTAGGGATCATCCAGTTCAAACTTTTTGAATGCTCAACCTCATTTTGCTTATCCAGTTTTAT
The DNA here is from genome assembly GCF_009819795.1 of Aythya fuligula. Lineage (NCBI taxonomy): Eukaryota > Metazoa > Chordata > Aves > Anseriformes > Anatidae > Aythya > Aythya fuligula. The sequence continues at coordinate 129,765,425 of NC_045559.1, forward strand.
GTAATGTTCAAAGATATAGTAGGTAAGGTAGGTAAATTTTGCAGATCTAATATTGTGCAATTTCAATATGGATTTCTAATAATTACCATACTACTTTATATTTTAAAATACTATCTTTTTATTGTATCTTTTTTCTTATACTCACAATCAACCTCAAATCTTTCTACAACCTACAGAGGGATTGATACTAACTCACAGTTTATATAATGAGTCTTGTTCTTCAGTTCTCAACACTGAATGAAAATAATTTACTGCTGTGACAATGACTTAAAAATATTAATCAGGGAGTATAGACAACAAGCATGCAAGAGAAAGCAGATTTCAAAAAGATTTTTAACATGCAACAACAACTTTTTGCATATGTAATTTGCTGTGCATCATTGTATGAAAAGTACTTATGATTAGGACAACCTATTTTTGTGTTTTTCTGGAAAATCTTTCTTTTAAACATGGGCCAAAACTACTGACTCTGAGTCAGGAATCAGCCATGTATTTGTGATGGGATCCTTATTTGGTGATAAATGAGGTAGAAGTACTGAGGCCTACTAAGATGAATGTAATACCAACACCTTTACATGGAGGGGGAGGGGGGGAGAGAGAGAGAGAAAAAAAGGAGAAGAAAAAAAAAAAAAAAGGAAAATGATTAAAAACTAAAATCTAAACACCTAGCTTTTAAAAAAAGGAAGACAAAAACAAACAATACATTTTCTACAGAGGGAGATGAACACCCTTTTCAAGTCAAAGGTGTTTTGCAGGTAAGAATAGCTAGCTGAATGGCAACATATTCTGCTTTTTCTGCTCTAGTCCTCAAGAAATTCTTCCCTTCACCTCCAAAACCTGCTGGACTGCTGTCTTGTCTCCATTGCAGTCCTTCAATCCATGCATGAGTTGCAGGCCTCCTCTGCTCACTTGCTTGCTCACTCCATCCTGCAGCCTTCTTTCTTTTTGAGAACTCTCAGTAGCCCTAAGGGAAGGAGAAATCTTCCATTCATCCAAGAGGTCCGTCTTCATAAAAAGAACACAACGCATGCTTGGAAAAAATAAATCAGATGCCCAGCACAGCCTGTCCTGAAGTTCTGAGCTAGGTTGGCCTCAGACTTTGCGTACCAAATGCCATAGTTTAAGACTTCCTGAAGAAATATGTCTTTGAGAGTGATTGTGACATCTGGTTTAACGCTGCCTGAGAATGAAATTGGTTTAGCATAGTTTGAAAACATGTCAAAAGATTGTTTTTTGTTTTAAACATACACTATCCATTTGAAGCATTATTCTTGTTATCCATCAGGTGAACTCAGTAATGCTGGATATTCTCCAGAGCCCATTTCTCTTATGTTCCTGCCAGATGAATGGCTGAATTGTCAAAAAGCCATTGCAGTATGAAGATGAATTAGAATCACACAGTAGGGGTCACGACTACCCACATCAACTTCCTGCTTAAAACGTTTGCCACCTATTTGTGAAAAATGAACTCCACTTACCTGAAAGTCACCTTACTACTGTAGTTCCCTCCAGGTCCCTATGCAGTCTGCAGAGACTGACTGCAGGCTTTTCCTTAGGGAAAGTCTGCCCACCTGTGGTGTGACTAGTATTTGGGGGGTTGAGGGGGAAGAGATGTGTCTCCATCTCTCCAACACTGGTGGTGCTCCTAAGTTCCTCAGTCAGTGTCTATGCTGAAGTAAGCCTAGGCCATTTGGCAATTTGGCAGTCAGGCAGCTGAAGAGTAAAGGAGAAAAGATGACTGTGATCTTGTAAGCTGTGTCAAGAGAAGTACCCATTATACCAATTACAGGACCTCCCATGGTTGAATCATCGCTCTGTTGTTGCACACTCTCACAAGCAAATACTTGTACTTTTGTTCCTCGGTACAGTTTGAAATAGCCTATCCTACAAAAAAGAGATCCTGAATCTCCTGGCACTTGTTCAATATTACACTCTTATCTAGCTTCTAGCTTGTTGTTACACCTTTGTAGCATTTTATCCATTTGGGTCCAGTTCTGTATGACTCAATATATTTTTCTTCACATTTTCATTCTTTCTTTTTAGCATTAAAGTAATTGTGGCCCTGTTTGCATAGGAGTTAAAGTGTACAGTATTAGTAAGACTGCAGTCATTTGAAGTCTTGACATATCTGGGCAAACTGGAATGATTTGGCACAGAATTCAAATCAAAGCATCTTGCCGTACATAAATAGAAGTACAGTTTTAAATGGAAAGCTAAATACAGATGAAAGATGAAAGAGGTCCTAAGGAGCTCTGGCAAGTTTGTTAAGGTTATTACTTAAATTGTTACTTATGTGACATGGAAAAAGTATATGGTCAAAAGACTACAGAGACTGCTAGATTTCCAGCCTGAAGAGTTTATGATCTAATGGTCTGATTCAGGCAAAATAGCCAATGAAATCAAATAGGAAATGCACATGAATAAATACTCATAATAAAGGAAACCTAGGCACAAACTGTTAACTCAGATTATTTGTGTGTATACACTGCAACATGCAGATCATGGATCAAAGCCTGAAACATTGTGAGACTGACTTTAAACAAAAACATTTTTTAAAGTTCTGCATTCTAATTTGTTTCCCTTCTGGTCTCTATGCTTTTAGAAAGCCCCCAGTTAATGCTTTCAAGCTTTCATCTGCAAACCTGAGGGCTAGAGACTTAGATTTAGTGGTATCAGAGCTTTCAAGCAATCCCATTTATCAAGAAATTAAGTTTGCAAGGGAAAAAAAAAAACACAAGACATTGCAAGAGTAAAAATAAACAAGTAAGTTGGCAGCCTTGGATGCACTAATATGGAAAACTTTATATTTTAACCAGTTTTAAATATGTAGGATAATTCTCAAAATACTTTCAAGATAGGGAAACATTTCCCTTATTCCCTTTAAGTACACAGGAATTAGAGTGGGTTAGCTTTCTGATATCTACCAGCCAAAATGATAAATGAATACATGCAAAACGTAAAGAAGTAAATAACATCATCTAAATATCCACTACAAACTTAAATCCACCTTACTTAAATCCACCTCATCTGTCTCTTCCCAGGCACAATTTATTGAAAATTACCAGAAAATCTAAATCTCTTTTGTCTGTAATTGTACCTTCATGGATCAGACACAGTAAAGGGGCTTGAAAACTGATAAATATGTCATTGTGAATGTTGCTCCTATTTTTTGCCCCTTTTACATTTTCAGAGGAAGGTATGGAGACTTTTTCACATCTGATGATCAGACTTGCAGTTTCAGTCTGTACTAGGAAGTACAGCCTTAGAGTTATCAATTTTTGCTGTTCCTTGGCATTTAAATGTAGGGTCTAACAGCTTTCCAGATAAAGCAGAAGCATGAGAAGAGTGGATGCTGCAGTTGGCAGAACTGGTTATGATTCTTTAAAAAAAAAATTACTTTGCTAAGCTTATACTACTACCACTGTGTCCTAATTTTTTTTTTTTTTTTTTTTTTTTTTTTTTTTGCTCTTTTTTTTAAAAATAAACAAACAAACAAAAAACACACCACTGTCATTGATCAGCCTATGTTGTATATACTACAGTAAAGAGGCATCTCAGACTAGTGTCCTTTCCTTATTTAATAGCACTGCTAATACCTCTGCTTTAAAAGCAAAGGAACTGGGGGAGCCTGGGCAACCAGCAATTGATGTGCTGGATTAGACTCCGGATGCAGGATGCAGTATCCTCACTCTGGCAGTGCCAATGCTACACTTCAAAGGAATTCCATAAGAGCAAATGGGACAAACTCAGGAACACACACACACTGATCTCATCCCTGTTTCTGAGCAAAAATGAATTTAAATACTAAGGCACAAGGCTTAATATCCACTGCGAATTGTGTATAGCAATTAGTTTTAGTTCTGTATAATCTTGATTTTCATGTAATTTAAAAAGTCATGTCACCTGCATTCATTCATTAGATTAATTTTTATGTCAAAAAATAATGTTTTGAATTTAATTAGAACAGACTTTTTACATAAGAATGCACAGAGTGAAAAGTTAAAGTCACTCTCTTCTCAAGTCCATCTGCAGAAATAAGTGGGCACCATACTCTTCCCCAGCAGAGGTTTCTGAGCAGTAAACTGGAGTATTAGTTTCAAGAGATTTGCATTAGTCTAATCCAAAGCAAAAGTAACAAAGCTATGGGTAATGTTGATGATGCATTCATACCATATTCATTCCATGTATTCAAGTTCACTCCACTCTGCACTTTCCTCATCAGATATCAGCTGCAAACCTCTGCTATCCAGAGCTACTGACTGATCTTAGGCAATTTTTGTTTGCTCGATAATGAAATTCATAGGGTAGAGGAGCAGGTACAAATTCTACTATCAGCAGCCTGCCAGTATCAATTCTTTATCTTTTGCAATAAATATGCCACGGAAATGCTCACTGAAATACGAATTTTGGCCAGTGGCAAAATCAGTCAGAAAACTGAAAGACCTTAATACTATTTCAATGAGAAATCACTGATTTAAGAGTCATTAGCCCAGTGGTGCCAATACAACTCATGACCTCTTCAATGAAAAAGAGTAGTGATCAAGCTGAGCTTCACAGCATCCAATACAAAAGAATCACTGGGGCAGAAGAACAACTGATCATATTTTTGGTTTAGATCTACTCCCACGAAGTGCAGAATGGAAGACTAGTAATTACTAACAAGCACTGAAGGCAGAAGTAAGCTATGAAGATCTGTCACAATAGAAGAAAAAATAGTCAATATAGACAATACAGTTCAAAGACACAGACCAGTCACTGGTTTGCTTATGCAGCATTTTAGAGAAATTCTAAAAAGATGTAGAGACATAGCTATAACATTTTTAGGGAATTTAAATAATTACACTTTTGTACTACTCTCTATAGCATGGTTGCCTAGTTACGAAGCAGAGTCCTTGGAATGACAAAGAAAGTAGTAGTCATTCGTGTTTAAATCCCCCAAAATATCAGCAATGGCTTACCTATAAGTAGAGGTAATGTAGGCTTATAGTTTGGTATCTCACAATTTGCCAGAACTAGACAATTCATCATACACAATTTTATGCCATATTTGAGATACATCTGTTTCTAGTTCTAAGTTATTCATATCAGAAGTTCTAAGTTATTCATATCAGATCATAAGCAATCACTGTACAGAGTTTGGAATCTGTCATTCACAGATTTTAGGTCACTGAGGTGTCCATGAATTCAACAATTCAGGGAAGCAAAAAAAAAAAAAAAAAAAAAAAAAAAAAAAAAAGCCTATTTGTTTCATTAACTATTACAGATGTCTCTGCGAGATGTCACTCTGAGGTGCTGAGAATGCTGTAGTATCAGAATTATCTCATCACAGCAGGAAGGGTAAAGATAAAGTCAGAAGTTTTTTGTTTTTGTTTTTGTTTTTTTTTTTTTTTTTTAAGATATGCTATTATTCTCTAATTGATTGACTCCAGTAATTTATTCTGTAGGTTTTTTGAGTTTGTACACTGTCTGAATTAATTGCATGTCTGATGTATACAAGGTGCACCAATAGTAACGTGATGCCATGCTTGGTTCTATGCAGACATCCTTGGCATCTATGTGCAAACCTTCCAGTTCATGTTTTACTTTAAACACACACCTTCTTTACACAATAAGAACAGTAAAAGCATTCAGGAATACAAGGTTTCACTCCTTTTATCACCCTCACTGCTGAATTGTACTGCAACTCGCAAGAATAAAATAAGAGTTATGAGCTAAAGGATCCAAGTCTGCCTCCTAAAGTACCCAGCCTGGATTTCAAACATCACAGGTAATTTTCTGGAGCTTATTTGTCCCAGAAGCAGTGAACTAGTAATTGCATGCCAATTTAAAGATAGACATAACAATTATTAAAGCTATACGCTGGCACAACAGAAACAAAGAAAGCCAGATTTCTATGTTAGTTATTAAGAGTTTCTCCATTCACATTAAGGTCATAATTTATATTTTGATGCTATCATAATTTACATAAAAGATGTTTTGCTTTGACATTGTAATAAGATCTCTGTAGACTCTGACTGTTCCTTTCCATGGCTGGTGTTTTTCACACCATCCTATTGTAAATACAATACACATTTATTGAGCAATTCAGTTTCAATAACTGGCTCTGATAGTCTTAGTAAAAACACCAAAATTTCCAAAATCCCATTAAAACTAGCTTTCTCTACTGTTTAATTATTTTTATAAGAACGGGATAGTTGGCTAGAAAAGCATTGGAACTGTGGGGATTATTTTTGTTTTTCTCTCTGTAACTATAAGGACATGATTAGACAGATATTTCATTGGAGATTTGTTTTAGACCAGTGTGATTTAAAAACACTGAAAATATAATACCCTTTAGAATGAAGTTCAGCGTTATAACTTTGAGGGAATTTTAGCTATGTCATAATAGAACAAAGAGCTTTCCATCAATTAATTAAACTAATATTAAAAGTGAAATTCTAAATTCTCCAGATAAAGGCAGACATCAAAGGAGAGTAATATTGTAATAAAATACTTAGCAAATACTTTCTGTCTATTATCCCTCTTCATATTGACTGTCAAATAATATAAATAAATGCCATTTCAAGGAACGCTGTAATCAGAATGCTGTGACAGGGAGTATACTCTCTACACAATACATGTATTTTACTCTACGGTCATGGTTTTGAGATACGGTTTGGATTAATTTTAGTGTGGAGACATGTTAATCTGTATAGGTTTGATAAACTAAAAGTAATGTGATATAAATCCCAGTGGTGTAATTGTTTTTGTGAACTTGCTGCTGAAAAATCTGATGAGATTATTCAATGTATTAGGTGTATACTACGTAGATCAGTTTATTAGTTTTGGGAAATCAGGAATAGGCTAAGAGATTAAACTACTGTGGTGGTTTTACCTTTCTAGGCAGCTGAACTCCACCACAACCACCTTCTCACTCCCCCTCCACAGAAGAGGAGGGGAAGGGAAGAAGAAAAGGAAAGAAACAACTCATGGGTTGAGATAAGGATAATTTAATTAAAGGAAAAAAAAAATAATTATTAAAGAGAAGTTATTATTAATTAAAAATTCTAAATACAGGGAAAAAAGGGAAAGGGGAAAAGGGAAAACAAATTTAGCTGTGTGGAAGTGCAGAAGAAAGAAATTACTCTCTACATCCCACCAACAAGCAGTGCTTGACCACATCCTTGACGCAGGGCCTCAAGACACGTAGCTGTTGTTTGGGAGGACAGACATTTTCACAACGAGAGCCCACCCCTCCCTTCTTCTTCCTTTTTCCACCTTTTATTGCTGAGTGTGACACCACATGGTATGGGATATCCCTTTGGTTGGGTTAGGTCAGCTGCCCTGGTATGTTCCTCATCACCTCTTGCCCACCCCCAGCCTGCTGGCTCTGGTGGGGTTGGAGGGAGTCCTGATGCGGTGCCAGCACTGCTCAGCAGCAGGCACAACAGCAGTGTGATACCAGTGCTGTTCTAGCTCCAAGTGCAGGCACACTAGCACAGCACTGTATGGGCTGCTGTAGGGAAAGTTAACTCCATCCCAGCCAGACACAGTACTATTACCTACTAGCTCTGGCCACAATAGCTCAGAAGGGAAGGAATATAGCAGTTGTAACTGAGATTTTAGTATGGTGAATAACAATTTTAAAATCTGGAAATTCTTAAATCTCTTTCTGAGGATACATTTCCATGGTCTACTAAATTTTTCTGATTCTTCGTAGCCTTAAAAAATATACTGTGAATGTAGGAACCAAAGCTAGCTTATTCATTTGGCATACTAAAATATGTGAGACTTCCTGATTATCCAGGTTCTTCCTGATTATCTCCCAACAGTCAGTGGAGGACTTCACAGCTACAGAGCTCTAAGAACTTTGTAGTATTCTTTTTGCAAAATTTTGACCTTTCAGTAATATTATTTTTATGATACATTTTCAATTATCTGTCTAATTTAATATTATTATTATTATTTCTTTTTATTTTCCATTAACTTTAAAAAAAAAATAGCAGCATACTTATATGTCTTTGTGGTGCATTGATCACTGTTCCTTACTGTTATACTACCTAACTATAAAAACACTTTCATGCGTCATTGTGTGTATGTATAGGTATATCTGTATATGTGTATCTGAAGTAGACGTGGTTATCCCTCCACCAAACATATAAAATCCCCTTTTTTATGTTTTATAGTTAAGACAGTTTTCTATACCATCTTTTCATACTAAAGTCTATAAATTCTTCTTGCAAGTCAAGGAAGTGCTAAAATATATGCATTTTATATTGAATATATATGATTTCTCCAGTGTGTTTAATCAGAAACTTTACAAATGGAGATAAGCTTTTTATATTTTGAATGCCAGATTCTTTCCCCAGGCATTAGTTCAGTAGAAGATAGTGAGTTCTGTATTAAAAAAAAAAAAAAAAAAAAGCTTGAAAATGCAGACTCATTAATGTAAATTTAGAAGACTTTTTTAGATGCAATGTGCCATTTTTCTATCACCTCTGCATTCCCACCAGTTTTGATTTGTGTCTGTGCACAATCAACTTATTCATTTACCTGCCTTATACACTTTTTCCCACTCCAGGATTTGGAACAGACACACTGCAGTGATGGATGACCAACTCTTGCCCAGCTAAAGATTTCTCTGTCTTTCTACAACATTCAGTGTATTCACTGCAGTAAGTAGTTATTTTACCTTGAGGAAGTTAATGGTTAAGCACTGAGCTGGAAAACATGCTTTGTGCAGAATGCAATCAGAGTACTGATGGCCTGCTTTGTCTTACTCACCACAGATATGAAGACCCTCCAGGTTCTACATCAATCACTTTCTTCTCAATATCTATACAAAGGCACTGGGGAAAATTATGAGACATCATTTAAAGTACCAACAACATGGATCACTTTCTGCCCCAATGGATGGTAAGTCTTCTACTCTGTAAAAGTTATCTGCTGTCACCTGTGTCCAAAGTCGGAGTGAATCCTGCTCAGATCCATGGATAATGCCACATGAAGTGTATAGACCAAAGCCCCATCCAGCCTGGCCTTGAACACCTCCAGGGATAGGGCATCCACAGCTTCTCTGGGCAACCTGTGCCAGTGCCTCACCACCCTCTGAGTAAAGAATTTATTCCTTATATCTAATCTAAACCTACCCTGTTTTAGTTTAAGACTATTCCCCGACATCTTGTCAATATCTACCCATGTAAAGAGTCCTTCTCCATTCTTTTTATAAGACCCCTTTAAGTATTGAAAGCTTACAATGAGTTCTCCCCAGAGCCTTTTCTTCTCCAGGCTGAATGCTCCCTGCTCTTTCAGCCTTTCTTCATAGGAGAGGTGCTCCAGCCCTCCGATATCTTTGTAGCCCTCCTCTGGACTCATTCTAACAGCCCCACATCTTTCTTGTGCTGGGAGCCCCAGACCTGGACACAGTACTCCAGGTGGGGCATCATGAGAGCAGAGCAGAGGGGGACAATCACCCCCCTTGACCTGCTGGCCACTTGTCTGCTGATGCAGCCCAGGATGCAGTTGGCCTTCTGGGCTGCAAGTGCACACTGCTGGCTCATGGCGAGCTTTTCGTCCACCAGAACCCCCGAGTCCTCCTCTGCAGGGCTGCTCTCACAGAGTTCTTCTCCCAGTCTGTACTCATGTCTGGGACTGCAGTCTATAGCAGACACACACAATGTCACCACATTGGTCTGCCCACTAATTCCTGACCCGCAAGCTCTCAGCTTGCTCTTCACCATCCCGCAGCAGAGCTCTATGCATCTGCACTGCCCACTTGCATATAGGGAAATTCACTCTTCTCACCTTCCAGAGAGCCTGTATCTATCCATCACAACACTCCATTTTTGTGAACAATCCCACAATGTCTCTGTGCTCCAGATGAGATCCTACCCCTGCAATTGCATACACACTTCTAATTCCTCCTGTTGGTTTCCCATGCTGCAGGCATTAGTGTACAGGCACTTTACAGAGGCACCCAGCTATGCTCATTCCCCAGAAAGGGTATGAGAACTTCCTCCATAATGCCACTGGAGACATAACAATGATGGGAAGAGAGGAATATTAACATGAACATGCCATATCACAGCTCCTTTCACTGCCGCGGGACTTCATTTGCAACACTAAGTAAATAGTGTTTTGACCTGGGACTTTTTCTGTATGCTTCACAAATTCTGCACACAAGCTGATAAAAATACTCTTTTATCTTTGAGTAGCAGAAAGTCTAAATCCCTCCTCATGGATAACAAACATGGTTACAGTGGTCTGGGACTTCATGATCTTTAGGTAGGTTCATGATAACTCACGTTCCCAGGGGACAGAGCACTGGCTTGAAAAATTGTTCACCACTGGCTAGAAATACAGAAACAATACTTGGGAGGCAACTGCAGGCATTTGCTGTCTTTTTGACACCTGACTGATTCCTCTTGTAATGCCAAATTAATTCCAAAATCTTTTTCCTCATGTTTATATAGAGATCACTGGCATGAGCCAGAAACAAGACTTCCCTCAGTATTTACATACTGTACTACTGTCCAATGCAGGAGTTAAGCTCATAAAAACTCTATGACCTAAAACTAGTGAATTCCTTTCCAAAGGGAGGTGGGAAAAAAAGATTTAACTTCTTGCTGGTCTGAAAGTAGGAATTTCCCTTTAGTCAAACAATCCAGAAGTTACACCCACTAATATTACCTAGAAGAAATTTTCCTTCTCTTAGCCCTCTAATCTTGCATACATATGTCAAGAAGCAACAGAGATGGAGAAAAGAGAATTTTCCAACATTATCATAGGGATGTAGGTGAAGTATAGTGCATAAGTGGGATCCTGCTGTCAAAGTAATTCTATTTTGGGTGGCACTGAGGTTAATAGCATATGTCTAGGTCTAGAGTGAGAGGCAGAAGGAGGAAGACATAAAGAAAACCCAATGCAGTAAATGCATATAGCAAATAAAAATGACTCCACTCACATCAAATGCTTACTCTCAACTATACCGGTTTATGGTACTCTACAAAAGTAGGAATAAGCTTACATTTAGAACAAGCTTATGAAATTCATTCAGAGTTGTAATTCCTGAATCTCATACTTTCATGTTCATCATAGCTGTATTAATGCTCCAGCAGGTTGCTGCTCTTTTCAGCTGAAATGATGTTTATTACTAATGTTGATGTTTCTACATGTCATGTAAAACATTGCTTTTAAATGCTTCTTTTTCCAACTTCTGGGAGAGTTGATATTTTAAAATGCATTCTAGAAAGGATGAAGTTTTTATGTGGAAGTAGATATGGGTGAGATAAAACAACTCTTGTTTTTTTTCTTCTCTCCTTCCTCAAAGAGACATGAAACTTGAGCAGTACTCAACAACACCATATCACCATAATAAGTATATGTATTTCTTATGTATGTAAACAGGATATTGCTGGGTGATGCACAATCAAAGCTACACTAAGTCATTGTTCCAATGGCTGAGCAATTTTCTTTCCAAAAGGACGCAGAAATGAAAACAAAATTCTGCAATCAGCGGGAACTCATTCCTCAGCGATTACTTTCATTTTCATTTTAAAATGTGATAAAGGATCCTGCACTTCTCATTTCCCTTGAAGATGATTTCAGATGATCTGACAACAGCTGGGTTTTTAAGACTATGGGTTCTTAACCATATTCAGACACGCTGGGTAAATCTCACCTCATAAAACTTGAGCCTGCCTAATGTTACATGTCAAGTTTAAGCCACTTCATCAAAGTTCTGCATTTATTCAATGAATGAGGTAGGAGCAAGTATCCACCAAAGTTGCCTGCCTTGAACACCCATTGCAACAGGGGATAAATTACCCTCTGAGCATTCCTGGCCCTATGGGTTATGGAAAATGTAAATGATTGTTTTACAGAGGTGTAGGTTGCTAGAGGCATAGGTTATAGTAGTAAAAAGCTAAGAGAGGTGAATTTGATCTGTAAATGACATCCACGTTAGAATTTTATTCTATTTTAATGAGACAATACTGTAGCATTTGTCCTGTTTTATTACAGAGTAGCTTGAAAGGAAGGAGTCAGAAATGTCAGGGACAGTGGAAATGCAAGTAAATCAATGTACTGTGCAGACAGTAAAAATACAGGGAAGCGAGCATGGAGAAAAGCCTCCTCATAGAAGGTGTCAATTAGCTTGTTAATCAGAAAGGAGAGGAAATGTAGGCTTTCATGGAAAAATGTAGTAATAACTGTTCCTCTAAAGGTGAACCTACCTTTGAGTAATGGCTGTCTGGAGAGCCAGCATGCAGAGCAAGAGAAAAATCTAAATATGCATGTTTTGGTGAGGCTAGCAAATAGTCTTCTGATTTCTTTTTATTTTGGGGATATGTTTGTTCAAACAGGTCAAAACAAAACAAAACAAAGCAACTTAATAAACGCAGATGAGAACTGTTCCTTAAACCATAATCATATGTAAACAAATAACTAGCTATTTTACCTTCCTTAAAAACAGTGAAACGTGTGGTAAAAAAAAAAGGGGGGGAGGGGGAGGAATTATTATGCTTCCACTGCAGTAGGTTCAGGATTAGAGTAATCTGTTTTATTTCTGGAAACAATGTGGCCCCTCTTCTTATTGTGACCGTGTGAGAAAGAGAAGCAAAGTGTTATGCAAACAGGCTACGGGGAGTAGCTGCCGTCCTCAGGGGAGGTTTGGCGCATCCTGGTGTGGAGCTTGGCTGGATATAGATAAAGAGAAGGCAGGCTCGAAAGGGGAGCATTAAGCAATTAATCTCATGCCGGCTTTAAAACTAACATCTCTGGCAGAAAGGGTCACAATAAAGGGGAGATACAGAGAACAGGGCGGGGAGCACAAAATGAATGAGGTATAGCTGTTTGATGGGCAATTTCACCTGACAAATGCAGTTGTTTGGGGTGGAGAGGATCTGTCCTTCTTTCTGTGGGCTGTACAGTAGAAGTATCCTTGCAGCAAGGAGCAAAGTATTGCTCCTGGTATGAATAATGGGAAATGTCTCCCACATTCTTTGCTCATCTCCCTGGTAGCTCATAGCTTTGCATCGCTGCAAATTCTGTAAGTGCAGTTTTTACTATGGTTATTTTCAGTATTTCATCTCTGGTGGGATACTTGGATATTTCTTCATGGCATCATTGTCATCAATGATGGATGAATCTCAGGAAGCTGAAATTTCATTTTAGTTTGGATACGCATCTGAATATTGAGATGATTCTTTGAATTGTATATGGACTACATGAACTGAAAATCTCTGAACCTGGGCTGAAAATGTGACAAGTATGGTGTTTCTCATGAGTTTTCAGACACTTTTTCCATGGGCTACATCTAGAAATACAGAGAAAGCAATGCTGCTGTAGTATTCTGGAATTTGGTGGTGAAAAAGGAAAGACCTTCAAGAATGGCTCATTTTGTAGAACACAGTTTAACTTAAAGCTCAGTCTCGTTCAAATGAGAATAAAGTCCATTTTAATACATGCAGGATTACAGTTAGCAGGGATGTAGTGTTTTTTTTCCAGCTGATAAAATGTGAGATCTTATATCGAAATTGGAAGAAAAAAAAGTGTGTGTGTAAAAGTAGCTTGATGGGTGAAAATCATCTTGTCTAATTACAGACTTCTAAAAGTTAGATATCTAAGTCTACTTTCCCTTTATAGTTAATAGAATCATCTTCAGAAAACCATTTGCTGACCTGTCTTAGATGCCTGTCTTGGGAAGAGATGAATGGCTCTCTGGAGATTTGAACTGAGGGTAACAACATTTTCAAAACATTAAAGCTGTGAAATAAAATTTCAAAACAGAAACCCTTTTAATCAGGCTGTGTGCAACAGAAGTTGAGTGATTCCTGGTGTTTTCAGGGATCAAGGACAGGAGTTCTGGAAAGCAGCATTCTCCTTCACTTAGTTTTTGTATTGTTTATTTCTTTTATGAGTTTGCTATCAGTAAGACTGAATAGAATGCAGGTAGCAATTTGTTCCACATCAGCTCAAAATAACTTAGAGAAGGATGATTTGTATTCCAGTCCAAACCTTTCATGTCTTTTTTTCTTTTATCACATTACTCTGGGACCTTCCAGCAACAGTCCATGAATCCAGTAGTGATATCTAGATGATGAAGTGCAGATCACAGTAATAAATTCTTTTCTTTTTTTTTTAACCTTTGACCATTTCAGAATCACTTTGCTGTCTGGTTGACCTTACAATATTTTTTGTAACATTTTAAACAGTTGTATAGCTTTGAAGAGCAGCTCTTTTAATGATTTCTTGTTCCAACAACGCAGCAACACAAAGCTTTCCTCTCTGGAGTTCTGAATGGACAATACATATTCCTAAACCAGTGACAGCTTTATTGTACTATCCAGAATCCCATAGGGCCACAAAATTGTAGTTGTATAGCATTGGTGACTGCTGATCCCCAGCTTTTCAGTTTGATATGCAGTGTTGCAGATACCGTAACCATCTTACAGCGACTAACAGACCATCTTAGGTAATTTAAAGAACAAAAAGCATTTATCATTTGTAACTTCTGCTTTCCATGCTGGAACTGTAGAGCTGGACATTTTTCAATTATCCAATATGGCAGTCAGGAGATAAACAGTACTTCATTTTCTATGATTGTGAATATTCTGTACTTATTTATATCAATGCAAACTGTGCATACTGTGATATAATTTGATTTGTAACATCTTAAGTCCAGGCTGTAGGGGGGAGAAACTTCAGCATGGTCAAGGGATGATTAGCCTCACCTATTCTAAAAGATGTCTGAAAGAAACTAAAGGTCCTAACTCTAAGAGGAAGACAGTACTGAAGTGATTGTGTGGAACAGTAAACAGGTTTGATATGCAAAAGTTTAGGGTAACACACATAAAACTCTTAAGTGGCTCTGCTCCTCAAGTAATGAGGTTATCTATTGTCCTCAACAATACTGTCCACATACTCTCATTGCTGGGATTCTCCAGGCAGTCTGAAAGTTGAAGAGCATGCTTTCATACTGACCATGCAAAGAATGACCATGCGCAAGTCAGAGCTCCTGCCCACCAGCCCTGTCCACAAAACCATACCACTGCCCTCACTGGTGGCTACAGAGAGAGCACCAATGGTCAGAAGAGGGAGGTAAACCCAAGTGGTATCAGTGCAGGGCAAGGGAGTTATCACACTACACGCATCACATATTCCAAGGTCTTGAAAGGATTTTTAAAGACCACCTGTAGCCAGGACTTCTGTTTTACATTGTGCCAATAAATCAACATTATATTCCTGGTTTAGTTCTAGGGCTTTGCAGGCTGTCTTGGTCTTGGCTCAAAGGGGAAGACCAGCACAGCAATCACTGCTGAGCTCTGCAGCACCTGGGAGCTGCTGGAAATTTGCCGTCTCCCTGCCAATAAGACCTGTCTCAGCTAGTTTTATGAGCTCTGACAAGATCTGGTGCAACATTGCTGGAAATGTTGGTAATTTAACACCCTTATCAGAAGCATAAGGAGATTTTCATATTTTTTCCTAGGTCTTTACTGAGCTCAGTTGATGAGACAGACAAAAATGTGAAGGGGACACATACCACAGTGCGCATGGATGTCTGATCATATGAACTTTGTTTTGAAGAGCAGACAGAATGTTTGGATTAGTAATCCTTTGTTGTTTTAAGCATGTGAAAGTGTCCCTGTGCTGACCTGTATTTTTTCTACAGTCAGTTGCTCTTCTGTTGCAATTCATATTATCTATTTTTTTTTCTTAAAAAGCTGTGAAGCTCACACAATGAAAAATTAACTATTTTTTTTAACCTTTTTTTAACCTAATTTGCCCAGTGATATGATTAGACCATGACATGTAATAAGTAAATAAAATCCTTTAAGTTACTGAGTTAAACAATAAAACTAATGAGAAACAGAACTATTTAGAAGAACTTCCATTTTAAAATAATTGACCAAAATTCTTCATCTCACTTCCTCTGAAACTATAACCCTTCTTTCTTTTCATTACAACATTACAGCACTAATCATCATACCATCTAAACAGCAGGAACCTCACATTCCAATTCCTTGAGAAATATGAACAAGCACAAGAGGGTAAAAATCACATTTTGTTTAGTCCTCATTGGGAAAAAAATATAATAATCAATATAGTAATCCAAAGCTATTTAGATCTTTGTTACTACGTAAGAGAAAATGAAAACATGGTTTTTACTGGATGAATAAAATGATAGTTCTAAAAGATTCCCTTAAAAAAAAAAAAAAAAAAAAAAAAAAAAAAAAGTAGTGAGAATGACATGTACAAATGTATAGAAAGTTTATATTTAGAGCCTGTCAACAGCTGTTGTCATGAGCTGTGTTGGTGACTTTGAGGAGAACATGGGCTGTAGATCAGATGTCCTGGAGGTGACAGCATAAAGAATGTAGACCTTCTGGGTAAGATCCATAAATATTTTTAACACCTGGATCTCATCTCTTCCCAAACACCCATAGGTATTAAAGATTTCCTTAATAGAAGATGTAAACCTGAGATGTAGAATGTACAATTCCTCAGTCTCTAAAACATGTCTGAGGAGTGATGCTGGCTCTACACTGAGGCAAAAAAGAGAGTTACCAAAGGCAGCAAAGGGCTTGTGAACCAGTAGGTACTGTGAAGGGACAAAAAAAAAAACTGGCTTCAATAGCCCAAGGTGGCTTTCTCATGTTTTCCATCTTTGGTGGCAGCAAGAGCTGCAACACCATTTCACAAGGAGCCTCCCTTGCGTTCACCATCGCCTTTCTCTGCCAATACATCGCTGGCTCCTTCGGACATTCAATTTTATGGATGGTACACCAAGCCCGGTGAGGGTGGTGTGTGATTAGCCAGCATGGGGTATGGAGGTAAATGGAGTGTTTCCATAGACCTCACTGTCCTATTAGAATAACAAGGATAAAAAAGAGCCTTATGAGCCGCCAAGCTAGCAAGCAGAGACATTTGTCTAAATTTCTGGTAAGTGGCCATTAAAGTGTGGAAGAGGCAAAAGATCAGCTGAGATTGTCAAAAGGACTATTGCTTTACAGACCCTTTGCTAAACTGCTGAAGTTAAGTTCATATTTTAAATATAACTTAAAATGGTTTCCTTAATATACAGAAAACTGAAACCTTTGGTCAGTTACGTTTGAAATATTTGCCTGTTTCCAGTGACTCTGTACTTAAAAAGGTGTTCTGCAGGAGCTGCTTTCAGGAAAGAAAAAGGAGGGTGGAAGGAGAGGTTAAATAATAAAAAAGAAGACTGTCCTTTTATTCTGCTATTAGGTGATGTGCCCTTAGTTATTGCAGGACATTAGTCACAGAACCACAGGAAGAGAGACTTTGTAAACCTGGGCTATGAAAGGATTCTTGAACTTCACTTGGCAACACTGCACATTAAAAGACATAACACAGAATCTACACTTTCGAGTTCATATGCTGTTTCTTATGGTGATTTGGTTTTTAGGAAAACAGTTACAGAAAGAGTCATAACAAAGCCTAAAACTAGTTGGCGATTCTCCAAGAAACTGCTATACTTCTTTCTCAGGACCCATTTCAGAATGCTCTGAGGACCTTCCATTTGCTGTAGTACTGGTTCCTATTCTTCAGCTCCTTGAATCTCATGTGTAGATTATAGGCATTTTTACTCAGTTATTTACCTTAACTGGAAAGAAAGGTACTAAGATAGCACATCAGTCTGCAAGCGCAGCCACCATGTACAAATGCATACTGTTTGCCTGAAGCGAGGCATTCATTCATTACACATTCTGTTAGGATAAGTTGTATGGGAGGTGAGGAGTTAAAATCACATCTCCTCTAAATCGCTGTTCAGATTTCTAACTGAAATTACTGCTGTCATTGACTTGTGGTCAGAAACCTAAGTCAGAAGTGATAGTTTGCAAAAAAAGCTGAACACTCCCCTCCAGCATTTTTGTGTAGGTTAGTAGGAATTGAAAATCTTGATGGCATACTTCTAGTTTAACATAACATTTACCTACTTCTAAATAACTTTTTATTTCAGTTATGTCTGGATCAATTGGGGTAGGACAGTAAAAATGTATTAAATGAGTCCCAAATAGACATAGCACAGCAGGAGTAACACATTTTTATACTTTCTAATCAAATATTGTGAGTATCTGGGGGAAGAGGTTTTATATTCTGTTAAATACAGGACTTGGAACCAGGAATTCTGGGGTTGTGGTCCCTCTTCGTCACTGACTTAACCAAAACAGCTGATGTTGGTCATGTATGTGGATACAATGGCTGCCTGCATTTATGAAACTGAGTGCAGACATGGCCCTTTATAATTCAAGCTACTAACAACCCTAGTCACTACTGAAGGTCTCCAGAACAATACGTACTGCCTGCATCAGTGGTGTCTGCAGCTAGGTTTAGAAAGACTTTGGCAGAAATCCTACCTCCACCATGTTCCAGCTGCCTAGAAGAAAAATAATCCTCATGACCTGCAGCAAATGAATGAGTTTCTACCTGTCCTCTTCTCCTCCCTGTGGAAAATGATGTTGGGCTTTGCATTTATCAAAAATTGTTGATTAAGTCAGTTTGGATGCTTCATGAGCAAAGATGTTGTTTTACTTTGTTTCCAAAGTGAAGAAATTCAGATTCATCTAATGCAAAATAAAGTGGAGGGAGAAAAAAAAAAAAAAACAAAACAACAAAAAAAAAAACCCACTACCTTAGCTATGCAGGATGAATTATCTCACTTTACAGGCAAGAAATCTAATAGAATGACTTGCCTGAGGATCAGCAGTGAGTTTATGGCAATACCATATCTCCTGAGCGCCTGAACTGCAAGATTATCCTTCACCCATGCCAGTTGTCATTTCAATATAGAGAAGTATCTTATTTCTTAAGATACATAAGTGATTCATACTAGTACGGAAAGGAATTAACTTTCACAGAGAAAAATGCTTTCATCTGAAATGGTTCAAAGCCCATGTTTGCAAAGAGTACTATTGTGCTTGGAAACACTGGTTTCCTGTCATTAAATTCTTCGTATAAATTCAAATCATCATATGCTGTGGCAGTGCTTTTGGTACCTTATCTCCATTATAACAGGTCAATAAAAATAAATTCTACTGTTTCCAATAACAAACTAAAATTCTGTGGAGATTTATCTAGTAAGGGAGGGTTCAAATCCTGGGGAGGCTAAGCAGCTGGGACTCCTATGGCTTCGCTGCTTAGCACCACCTTGCTTTGGAGCCCAGAATTTTACATGGTAAATGATCTAATCACCTACCAGGGCTTAGAACTACCACAAGTTAATAACAGCGCTGCAGCCACTGCTGCAAAATATTACACAATAAAACAAAATAAATGGAAATAATCTCTCATGAGTGCCGATAATTTAGATTTACAGGGTAATCCATAGGTATTGCAGCTCCTAACAGATTGCCAAAATACTGCTTGGAGAATTCTATTTCAAATCTAGTACATTTTATTATCATTTCGGAGGCTAGAAAATTGAGGAATAAATTAAAGAGCTAAAATGGGGAAAACAAACATTTACAGATTGGAATTAAACATACGGAAGTGTAAAGCAAGCCCCCTCTTTTGAAAGGATTTTATCAATGTTTGATTAGCTGAGTTGCAAGCTTGAGCTGGCTCCCTGGTGTCCCCTGGTAGCCAGATGCCCCACACACTGCTCTCCCACCTCAGCAGCAGCATGGGCTTTGGCACAATTATTTATGTGGCTGCAGCTCATGGGTGGCATTACTCATCATCCCATCTGGAGGCCCTTCACAAAGATTTGGTTGTAATTGTCACCACTGAAGGCAAGCAATAGGCATCTTGCTTAGGACTGCTAAGCGGATCACAGCAGGGAGCCATAGGGTTAACAAGGTGCTTGGCCCCTGTATTTCTAGGGAATAGAGGAGGCCAGGCATTTTGAAGGTCAGTTCACATTGCTTACTGGCAGCTTGGCATCAGAAATGAGGACCCACTCTCACCACCAGGCCCACTGACTAGATGTTCTCTGGGTCTTTATGGACTTTTCCCCACCCTTGTAAGCACAGAGGCAGAAAACTGCCTGCCCTCAGGATGAAATAGTTTGGCCAGCCTTTTTTGTCCAGTGACTATTTTTACACCCGTAAGGTCTGCAAGAAAGAAGCGAAGGTCCATATTTCTCCTGGTGCCTGCCTGATGTGCAGGGGGCCCTTTCCAGAGCCTCGCACATCTCCACACAGTGAGCAAAGCCCAAGCTAACCAGCTCATGTAACATAAGTGAATCTCAGCCTGTGCAAACAGGGCTCAGTTCGAAACATGAGCTAGAGGAGATCACTGTGAGTCTCCTATCTACACAGTACAAGGTCTCTCATGCACCACCTGTATTTCCAACAAATTGCCATCAGCTTTGTTATACTGTGCTGTCATTCCTTAGAGACTGTGTCTCAGCTATAATCCTCCCCCAGCAGATCCATGTTCTTGGTTATCCGTCTTCTCCCACTCTAAAAATGCTTTAGTCCCCCTCTTTAAACTGAGTTATTTCTGAGGAAGCTTGTTCTTCTGAAAGCATGTGTAACTTCAGCATTGTGATATGAAGGTAATCAGGCCTGTTGTAATATTTAATTACCCTGTATTTTTGAAGTCTGTTTTTTTTAGGTGTATTAGTGTATAGCCTGCAAGACTGATTTATTGAAGGGAATGACATTGACAAGTATAAGTTTTTATGAATATCTTTGACAAATGAAAGAGTGCATGGTGCATTCTGTGTTACCACAGCTGTGATACTGCCAGTGTAATGTATATAACAGATCATGAGAAAGACTGTGGTCTGATTGTGAGTGGTTCAGTAGAATCTAAGAAAGCTGGATAAGTGTGAGGTCAAAAAAAAAGCTATTTAATTTTTAGAAAATTTACGATGTTAAAACAAATTGCAAGCGTTAAGAGCACAAGGCTCTTCAATGACTTAGTTAGCATTCTAAAAAATCCAGTTTTATATACATGAGTATAAATTTCTCTTCTGGTTTTGGATCCCCACAAGTAGCTGGTGTAGCTATACTTGAGCAGTTAGTTGTATCTAGGTATAAAATGATACAAAATTTGAATATTACGGTCAAAAAAGACTTGACTTCTCAAAGCTGGAAAAATATGCTAACACAGAAACCAATGCAAAAGAAAGTCAACAACAGCATGAAATAAAAAGGAAATATAATAAAATTTAATAAACACCAATTTTGTAGTCTTGTTGAGATGTCTTTTTAGCTATTCTGCTAAGTTTTATTTGTTAGCATTTTTTTTTCCTATGAGGGAATGAGATCAATAATAAAACACAAATAATTAATATGTATTTTCATGATGCAAATTTGCTGTTTTGGATGGGGCAGTATCTAATTCTGCATAATAATGCACAGTGCTTATATAATGCTATACCTCAATAGTGTTGTTTTAAGCATAGAAAGTCACTGTGGTATCTCAGGTGTTCAGGCTTTTCAGTGATAGATGATTTTCTACTGATTCACTGAAGCACAGTGATTTCCATAAACACTTCACAAACAATAATTCAAAAGGCATCAAGCAGTAAGTTTTGTATCACTTTAGAAATACCATCTAAATATAAACCAACGCTACAATACATAAAAGTCTATTGCTTAAAGATACACTTCACAAACAACTCTAACTTTTTCTGAGTCAACCACACAGATTCCCTGCTTGGCAGGACAGTGTAGCTCTGTTTCACCAAAGACTAGAAAATGTTAGCAGACGTTAACCCTCCTGCATCTTTCCTGCTAGAGGCACTATGTCATTGGCAATACCAGAGACTGATAACCATTAGAGTCATGGGTCTTTTTCACCAATTTGAGTTCACCCCATGTCTGCTGTGTCTGTCCAGGTAGCCAACACATTTCCAAGGTTCAGTCCCAGGGAGCAAAGCTTTCCCTGTAGGGATTTGGCAGCTCAGAGCAGTAGCGCCTGTGCTTAACCTTGGCTCTGTGCTTGAACTCTGTTGGCTCAACCAAGTTAGGCATGCCCCCCCCCCTTTCTCCTCAAGTGTTTTACTGGTTAGGTACAAATTTAAGAAAATTATTAGATAATAACACACTTTGTAAATACAAGATTTAATTTTTATTTGTGTCTATCTAAGTAAATCAGACCGTTTCTCCCTGACCAGAAGAATATAATGAGTTCGTCTAAGAAATGCAGCTATTCAGAAAATGGCTTAGAAAGAAAAGTCGTTTTTATAAAAGTCAGTATATGACATACTCTAGTAAATTGCTTTTTGTTTGTGCCAGCTTTTGAACTCATAATGGCTTAAAGACTAAAAACAGGTCATGTGAAAGCTAAAAACACTCTTTCCAAAGAAAGGCTACAATATTCATCAACTGGTGTATTTTTGTCAGAGAAAGTCAATTTTGGACCCTATTAAATCTCCTAGATTAAAAACCCCATATTTGTAGCTGACCTTAAGCAAATAATCATTGACAGATTTCAGACTTCTCCTGAGGTGAACTCTGAAGATTAGATACTGCGGGTAGTTCGAACTGATAGCGTCTCTGGCAAGGTAAGACAGGGAAAGAGAAACCAGTAAAAGACAGAGTAAATATGATGGAGCTTTCAGGTTGAAATCTTGCTTTCTTTTTGGTTACAATACCTGTCAGGAATAGTCCGGAAAAAATTTGTACTCACTGAAACATGGCACATCACATTAATATCAAAGAACAGAGTATTAGGTTCAACATAAAAGGTTAAAAAAATATATGATTAAAGAGAATCATCAAAGGAGGAAAGACATAAAGGGCAGATATTTCCAGTTACTGACGGATTGGCTGGGTCAATGACAGTGATCATTAGCTGCCAAGAAGTGCCCTTCCTGTCAGCCCCCATTACATAAAAATGAAATAGAAAGTAATGTAGATCAGAAGCCATTAGACGATCACATGTGGAAGCTGCTCTCCAAAATGCTGTGTTTTTTGCTGTATTAAGTATGATACTAATGTTCTCTCTCTTGCTTTGTCTCTGTTTTGCCCTCTATTTTTTTCCCCACACAGTCACATGTTTCTATTGGCCACACATAAGTGCCAGAACGTACCACCAGGTGACTCTCACAGTGGCTGTCACTGTGGAAGAGTGGGGAAAAAAAATCTGTGATTAATCAAGTGATTAATCTTGTGTTAATAGATAACTGAGGAGATGTGAAGATTTTAAAAGCAAGGACAAAAAGGTGTAATTGGATATGGTAACTTTTGTACTGAACAGAAGAACTGCTGGGAAGCAGAAAAACAAGTAATTATAAAAACAAAAAAGGATTAAGAAGATATTTTTTTCCTGCTGGGTACAAGCACCTGGATGGCACAGAGCCTAGAATTGGATTACCTTTGAATTTTCTAAATTGTTTTCAAGAGAGGAACTTTTTTCTGACCCATATGAATCAGAGAGAAAGCTTCTTAGAGGCAAGGGAAATTAATTTATAAGAAACCTTCCCTTTCGCGTAGATGCTCAGGGATATACTAACTGCTCAATACTGTATAATTTTTTTAGTCTCTTCCTGACTAGGACAATGAGGTGCAGAGCCAAAATTCATGACCTTCAGCAGGAAGAAAACTGCAAATCTTGCATTCCTTCCTCATGTTTTAAGTTATCCTTTAAAAGCAAGCTTAACCACTTAGAAATAAGTAAATAGCAACTTTTTACATAAAAAAATTGCATGAGACATTTTTCTCCCTGCTGCTGCTGATGCTCTTACACAGAAAAGGATACAATTTTCCTTGTGCCACTTGTATTTTTTCAATTCAATGTTACATTTGACATTTGACTGCTGAAATTTATTCTCTGTGTGGGTAAAATATTTGGTTATAAACACTGGTTAAACTGGTAAGTAGTCACAATAAACCGCAGCAAATTTTTGCTCCTGTAGGTGTCTGAGGGACTGACAGTTGGAGAAATGTTTTTCTGTGTCAGTACAAGTGGGGATGCTGAGCACCTTCTCTCTCTCAAGGTGATGCTACCCATGCATGTCCCCCAGGACCATGCAGGTCCCCTCTGCAACCCATTGCAGTTGGTGAAAGTAGGTGCTAGACAAGTACCCATGTCTCTCCTCCATTTATACAAAGCTCATTAGCAGCCATTCAGCTGTCCTGGTCCAGATTCAATGGCAATGCTAACAAAATATTAATGCCCCTTTTCTGCAATAAAAGAAAACAAAATCTAATGCAAAACACAATGCATCCACTTGCCCCCACCCCAGGTCCCAGGGCTGATGGCAGGATCTTAGCAAGGGCTCAGGCAAGCTGCGCAACTGGGACCTCTTTGCTAACATCTATCTGTGGAAATAGGTGTTTAGAAGATGCTGTCCCTCCTGCAAAAGGCTCTTGCTGGAGCACCATAGAAAGCTCTTAATCTGGCAGCTGCTTCCCTGGGAAGCCGAGTTTGCATGGCACAGCTATTAGACAAGCCCCCTCCAGCCCTGCTGGAAGGTGTGACTGGGGATGGGGTAAGAATGGACAGCCCCATTAGCTCCCAGATGTCTTTGCTTGGGCAGCTGCATCTGCAGCAGCAGCCCCAGATCTCCCTAATCCATCCACCCTGGTCTTTGACCATGAATGGTGGTCCTTCTGTAGACAAAGCTGCTTGGGGAGGTTGCAGCAGAGACCTCAGACCAGCCCCAGGGGTGCTGACCCCTGCACTGAAAGGAAGGGCTGGTTGGCATGGCCTTAAATTCCTTAAATTCCCTACCTGACACTACCATGGGCTGTCACTTACAAGGAAGTGAATCTGGCAGGTAAGTAGAAATGTTTGGAAGAAAAAGATTGCTGAACAGCCTGTACTAACCTCACCAGGCTGCAAATGAAACCTGAAACTGAGCTGTGATAGCTTGCCTTCGCATTGCACAGCTACAGCCCTGAAGCCCTTAGATAAACAGGATGTTATTTAAATGGAGGAGCAATATATAACACACATTGATTTTTGAGGGAAGTTATTTATTCAGCATTTCAGCTTACTAGGCATGTTGGTTAAGCAACTATCAGTGGGAGCAGCAAGAGGCTTATGCTGTCCTTCCAAAACGCTCTCCAGACTTCATCTGGAGGAGCATTGCAAGAGTAATTAGCTCCTGTGTCTGTTCATCTGGAAAAGCAAGGGGTCCATACGGACACTACAGGTGTGGAGGGCAACTGCTGTGTTAGAGAAACCAGAAACAGGTTGAGTGATTAGAAAGACATGACCAGCCTTTGTGCTGATAAATGCAGAGCTTCTTCCAATTGTAAGAGGGTTTTTCTTGTTGTTGTTGTTGTTTGTTTGTTTGTTTGTTTTGTGAGGGTGATTTTTTAATTTTTATTTTTCCAGATAAAACACATACTGGAAAAGTTTAGTTATTTAAATGAAATTGCTTCCCCTTACTTGCTCTCTGAGAACAGCAATTCAATTTCCTGGCAGCAATACAAGTGATAAATATGAACTGTGTGTTGCATGGTATTTATAGAAAAATATTTTTAAAGTTTGTATTCAGAGAAGAAAAGCCCCTCTTAACAGTCATCACGTCCACTCAGAAAGAAGAAACCACACCTTGTCACCCATGTCACCTGATTTTTTAAAGTGTTTGCAATGCATATGCAGCAAGTGAACAGCGGATAAAAATTATTGCTGAGATTCTACAAATGTCTGTATTAAATATTATGATCCATGTTCATAAACAGAAGGAAAAAATATTTAAGTATTTTTGCTATGAAATGTTTTGAACAATTCTTTGGTTTCAATGAAAAGGACATTCCAATGTTTTTGAAGATATGTGTGCACATGCATCAGTTCACAACATTGTACCCCCTATGGCATGATACATACTATGCAACCTGAGTGTTTTCTGTGCAAATAATATACAACTTCAGCCTCAAATTTACAGAAATATACTCAACATGCAGCAAACCACTAGCAAATATATATATAGATAGATATTTTGCAGAAGATGATTTACTGCACAAGGAGAAAAAGGACTGTAACATGAACCAATAATTTCTTCACTTAATCCAGGAATAAAGATAAAAAGAGAAGAGAAAAATACGGTTAACAATCTTCCCCAGGGTGTTTGAGTGAAGAAAGTGCTGAACTGTGAATCAGAATTGAATAGACAGAAACATTAGCTCCTTTCAGAAGGATGTTTGCCTTACAGAGATCAGATATTGTAATAGCACAGAGCTGGCTCCTTGCCTATGCTTTGCAGCATGCAAATGAATATTTTCCTTTCTCAGCAGCTCTGCAGTAAAAACACCATCAAATCATAGAAATATATGCAAGAACCTTTTAAAATGACCGCTGATTCTGCTGTCAAATGCTAGAAATGCCTGAAGCCTGATTTGCAGAGCTGCAGAAAAGAGCCCTCCCTTCCAGACTCACCCTCAGTGGAAGTGCCAGCAGTCAATACCTCTGAAAACTGTTCTCAAAGAGGCACATTATCAAAGGTGACTCATGGTGCAGGTGCCAGATGACTGTTTAAAAAAATACCTACATGCTATTGACTTGAAGTGAAGCAAGAATGTATTTACAGTGTGGTCTAAGGTTGCCCTTACACTGTGGAGGGAGGTTGCCCTCACTTGCTCAGAGGAAGCTCTGGTTTGTTGTGCTGAAGACCAAGATGTCCCAGCCAACACCAAGTTCTGCTCTGCCACATCCAGACTACTGCAAGCTTGTTTAGGCCTGGCTTTGATACTGAGATTTTCCTCACAAATAGAAAGTGCATACAAAAACTGATTCTATTTCTCTGCAGCTGTTACAGCTAGGCATGTCTTTGATTGTTTAAGCACTCGGGACCACTGAAAAGCCACGTTTTGGTTGGGTCTCCTAATGTGAAAAAAAAAAAAAAAGGAAAAAAAAAAAGGGAAAAAAAAAGCCTTTCCTGCTTACCAACTTTGTCAAGACTAAATTTGCCCCTACATACTCTGTCACCATCAAATATCAGTACTAAAATGGAAGGAAGGGCACCGCAGAGGAAAGAGCCAAAATGTTTTATTGCTAATGTAACCTTGTATCTGATTCACTAATACAGTCTTTCACGCTTGTACTCTCATTGCCTGCAGCACTCTCAATTTCAACAACATCACAAAATAGTATTTGGTTTATATTTAAATAACATCTAGGGTTTCTGAGAGGCACAGAAACATACTTTCCATAAGCTGCTTCCAGCATACTTCCTCTCCTCTGTACTGTCAACATCATCACAGTCTTGTCCACAGTGAAAGGGTCATCAGGAGGCCTCTCATCCAATGTCCTGCTCAAAGCAGGGCCAGCACTGAAATGTCTCACGTCACATTAGAAGACACATTGTAGTGTGGCTTTCTTCACAGACTATTTCGTCCTAAGCCATTTATGAGAGAAGTGACATTTGACATAATAATTTATTGGCTTTAAGTGGTACGCCACCAGTTCCAAGACTACTGTTGTGTTCCTACCCAACATGGCCTATGTCTGAGGTCACCCCGTCCTTCCACAAAGACCGGCCAATGGTCTGATGTGAGAAGTTAAACAGGATCACTTAAAATGCTCATATACAGCTTGGAAGTGCTGGCTGAAGAAAAGATTCCATAATCTGAGTATCCAACCATTAAATGAATATAATAAGCTTTCCAGTAGGTAGAAGCATATAACACATCTGTCAGCTTCTCACCATTTTTCATTCTCAAATGTACCTTCTCAGCAAAGTGTCTTTTACTGTGTTAGTCAAAGAACAATCTTATCCATCTGCCTTTTCAGAGTCTTTACCATAGTATGCAAAAAATTCAGGGAGAGGAATGCTTTCAGTGTTTATTCAAAATCAGCATGTAGGAAAACAGAAAACTGCAGACATGAGACATTTAGGGCAGCCAGTATAAATTCACTGTGGGTCTGGGAAGACTGTCAATAGCAAGGGCTTGTGGCTATGTGCTGTGAAAGTACAGGAACAAAATCAATTGCAGCTAGAATTTTTCCCTCCCAGTGCACACGACAAAATTATTTACAAGTGGCTTATTTAAATCTAGCCAGAAGTCAGCTATTTCAGGGCCCTATTGAGCAGAGAAGATCCCCAGTGAGCTGAGGAAGGTCACAGATCGAGTTACATCACCTAGATGATCTCTCTGACAGAGCGTTTGTAATACTTTCTTTAGCTAGCCTTTGTTTCAGAATGTATGGCTTGTGACAGTGTTTTACACTGGCATTTTTACGGGCTTTTTGTCTCGAACTTGCTCTGTCCTGACACAACCTTCCACATAACCATGATGAGCACAGTGTAAAGAGAGAGAGAACAGCACAGCTTATCTAGCAGCAAAAGCAGTCACTAAGACCACTCTTTTGGAAACCCTCATCTAACCTAAAGCTAAAAACTGCTTTAAACACCACCCACACTGCAGTCATAGATTTCCTGCTAGGCACCTCTCCATAATCTCAATGCAAATACTGCAAAGGCTGGCAAGCTAATAGCTGATCTGGCTTGACGCCAGCCCAATTTTGACTGTCCCCTTTAGAAGTCTAGGGCATCTCTACATTAGCAAGTAGTATGGCATGGCAGGATTGGATCCACAGACAGAAACTGTGGGTGCAGAGGAGCCAGGGGCCACCCTGTACACATTAAAAGGATTTCATTTTGGATGAGCGCAGAATGCCCAGTGGCAGATGATGTACAGCAGGTGCCTACCTGGACCTCATAGTCTGGTTTCATCAGAGGGGCACCCAGTTTATGTTTCAAGACCACCTCACACTGGGAATCAGAGTACAGTAAGCACAACAGGATATTTGTTTCCCAAGTACACCCCTGATCTTAAGTAAACTGTGAATGCAGACATGTCTTTTGGTCTCCTAGGAGGGAAAGTCCTTTGTGCAGGAAGAGATTCCGATGGTAGAGTTAATAAAAGCACAGGGTTAAATACAAGGCTGTAAAGCTTGATGAACCACTATGACTGCTAGTAAATTTTTTTCCCTTCTATATTGTAAAAGGCAGGACTACAGCCTGCTTTTCTGTTACATGGTTAGGACTCTCAAAGAGCTTCAGATTAAAAAATACCTGCCTTTCTGTAATTTAAATGTTTAAAAATGAGCAGCATAAGTCACTGATTTTGAAGTCCTCTGACATTGTGAGCCTTTTCTGTCAGCCTTTGATACTAACCGGCTCCTAAAGCATATTCAGGCTGTCGGTGCCAGAGATTGTCATCTTCCAAGCATGTCCACGGAGGGACGCTTGTTCTTGTGACGCTTCATGAATCAGGAGTGGTGCTCTGGGGACAGCACTGTGTGCCTGCATAGGGGAGATGTTTATTGCTGCCAAATCACAAAAAAAAAACACACTGTCTTCTGAAAAACTGACTCCCTTGTTTAATCTTCTTCAAGCTCACTTCACAGCCGGCTTGATGGGCACTCAGACAGGAGTATGTCAGGAAAGGAATCAGAAAAACATCCGGACTTACAGGCATGACCCTTGCTTACTGCTCAACTGTTGCGAGGGAGATGATGAGATATACTGTTTGCTTTGGTATTTTGTTTGTTTGTTGTCATTGTTTGAATGCAGCAAAGCAAAATAGTTCATGGAGATAAATGGCTTTCACAGAGATGAAGACTCAGCCATTTATATCGTGGAGCATATGCCTAATCGAGCTCTGTGGGTGGGTTTTTCACAAGCAGTTAGGGATAGGGAGCTGTGCTACTGACGTCCAGGGGGATAGCTGGGTGCTCTGAAAAAAGCTCAGCATACCTCTCTAATGACTGAATGCTTGTTCTGCAGCAAATAATGCAGGGACTCGATGCCTATAAAATAGGCTTCATTTAATTTGCTGTGTATCGGATTTTTATCCCTGGCACTCTTCATCCATATAATCAAAGAACTGAGGCTATAATGGCTGTTTCTGAATATTTCCTTTCTTTTTAAGCTTCCAAACTCCTTATTGGTATTACTTATGCTTCTGCAAGACCTGCCAGCTTTCTTCACGGTTTAAGGGGAACATACATAATAGAGAGCTCTCCCTCTCACTCATGACTCTATTGTAGAGCCTGCACAACCACTGCCCACTCATTCCAAACATCTCTTGTTCTGATGTAATCTGCTCAAAGAATTACAATTAAAAAAAAAATAAAAAATAATTTTTTAAAAAATGAGCAGTACTAAGCCTGCTGAGTATAACTCTGCTGCACATGAACTTAAATAGCTGTACCCACTGTGTACATTCTTAGGGGTTAGGGTGCCCTTAACCCATGCTGAAAAAGTATGAATTTGCAAACACATTTCAACCCCACTGAAATATGAAGGAGCACAGAGTAAGGTCATCCTATCTTTCCGCCAATTTATTTGGAAAATCTCCCTGCAGGGGTTCAGTTGCTATGCCTCATCAGACTGGCAGTGGTTGCCTTGATCTGCGTAGCAGCTCAACTGGCCCCAAAGGCAACGTCTGGGGAGGCTCTGGGGGACCACGTGCACCCACAGCAACATTAACCCAGGCAGGTCCCATGTATTCATGGAGCTCAAGGCACTGAACCTCTTCTGCTCCTGGAAAGTGCCAGTTTAGACTACTGCTGCATTGCCTGTTCCAGGCTTGATTTTTATTTTATTTTATTTTATTTTATTTTATTTTATTTTATTTTATTTTATTTTATTTTATGTATTTTATTTTATTTTACTTTATTATATTTTTTGGAAACAGGAAGGAGGGGAAGAGGAATAGTTATGAATATAGTTCTGTATTTGCTATCCTATTTCTGTTTCTGTTTCTAATCTCTCTTTTTTTTTTTTTTTTCAGTTGGCCCAGTTTCTGTATTCATCTGCAGCATTCAGGATGAGGGGTAAAGCTGACCCCAAAGCAGTGGCCAATCTGTCTTTGAGTGCAAGGAGAGAATGAAGGATGGACTTAGGTTGATAAAGAAACTCTGCAGAATCCTGGCATTTATTTTAATTCAGCCCTAGCATACACTAGCCTTTTCATTGGAGACCTGCAAAGACAAGGTCCCTATTTAGAAGGATTTCTAGCAAAGATTTAAAACTTGCCTTGATAAATGAAGATGACAAAGAGTAATGAAAAGGTAACAATGCAGAAATAAATGATGGTACACGAAATTTAAGATCATATCTTTATGAAAACATGCAGACATCTTTAGGCTCAGCTTATTTTGTCTCATTTATGGAAGATTAAATAGAGATAAAAAAGTAAATAATTCACACAAATAAAAAACACTGAAAGACCCAGAAAAAAAAATAAATTTAATCTGTATTCTAGTTCCACAGGGAAAGAAACTTTTATTCAAGTAGAAAGTAACCAGCTGAAGCAAAGCTTTTCAATTCTTGAATATTTGATTAGGATTATGTAAATTTTAAGTTTTCTCCCACAGTGCTATTGAGTAAGTTCTAGCTTTACACCCATTTTAAAGATGAAAAAAAAAAAAAAACACAAGTTAATTTTTATTTTTTTTTTTTACTCAAGGTGTATTTGGCTAAACAGATGTCTTTGGTAGAACTGGCAGCATAATCATGGCATACTGGCTCTCAGCCCTCCTAAAAACCATTCTATGATTCTAAATTTTGGACAGCGTCTTTTTGTGTATAAATGTAGTGAGACACACTTTAAACAAACATTTGCTATGCTCTGACCCAACATTCATAGAAGGCAGAAAAATCTTGAATAATTTATCTAAGATTTGAGCTCATTCTTTAAAGATAAGCATACCTCCTAGTGTAATGGGAAATTAGTTTCATATCTTTCAGAATCTTTCAAATGCATTTTCCAGTTGTGAAATAAATATATGCCTGTTAAAACAGCTAAGAATTGTTAGAATTTCTCAGAGAGTTAGTGTTCTTTGGAGAAAGAAAGTGCCCAGTGTGTTTCTTTAGTTTCTGAAGTTCACTGCAGTTCTATGGCATTTTCAATAAATTATCTAGGATGCCCATGTTACCTCTTGTTGAAATGTTACTTAGATTAGTTTAATTCAAAGGTCAAACTATTTTCAATGTTTAACTAAGCCATTTCAAAACATGTCTTATCATTAAGGACACAGAAGTGTGAGCATTTAAAACCATATTGCCCTTGCAAAGTATGCATATATTTAAATATTGATAATCTCATTAAGTTAAAATATGAAGTACAGATGTATTATCTTACTCACTGAATCACGGTAAAGATTCCCAATGGATTATCACAAACGTCCATTGTATTTAATGTAGACTGAAGCAGTTGGTCAAGAGATCTGCTCCTGGGACCCAGGCGCCTTGGTCAGCGAATTTTGCCTCTTTCCCTGCTTTGCCTTTCCGTGCGTATATGTGTGTGCACAGCCCTCCTCTGCTTGTCTTGCTGGGTTTTACCCGGTTCAACTCTCCACGTCAGATCAGCTACAAAACCACTAATGGTGCTGCTGGTTGAGAGCTAGCACAGGCACTGGGCAGGCACAGGGGATGCTGGGGGGCTTCTGCTGCAGTGACGCTGATGCATGCCATTCCCTGCCGATGCCGCTGGCAGGGGGAGATCAATGTGAAAATTGCATCCCATGGGCCAGCTGTAATGATTTAATGACAGTTTTAGAAAATGTCCAGTAGCTTCACCTTGAAACAAGCCTTGAGATTAGCCTTAACAAATATAAAGAAGTCTTTTTATGCAGTCCACTGTAATGTATGGCAAACATTACTTGTGATTTCAGCCTAACACTAATGATGTGTCAGTGTCTTCTAGCATCTGCAGGGAAAGGCAGAGTTCTGCTTTGTTATCCTTACCTTTGCTGGGATTAGTATTCAGAGCATAGAAATGACCTTGGGCTTGTAATGAAATAAAGTTTTCTTCTGATTAAACCAAAAAGAAATGACAGTAAGAGAAAGAATCTTTGTCAAGTAAGTATCACAGGTTAAACAGGGCTACAAACCTGTCAACAGAAGCCAATGAGGTGTTCAAAAGTAACAGTATACTCATTTGCTGTGCCTTGACTTTCCTCTGCCCAACCAGAGACCTCTGATTTTCAGAGGGAGATGACCAGTGCTTAGCAAAGATCAGTTCAACAAAACTCTAAAGACCCAGATCTAGGAGGTTTCATTACAGGCCCCAAGAAGATCAAGACTTTAGAAGAGAGTAGGGAAAGCAGTGGCTGCAGTGGGTGGAGAAGGCACCTGGAAAATCCACACCAGGCCTACAGAGGCTCATTGCAAATAAAAAGCTGACATCCTGCTGGGGTTTTATTGTATTGCCTAACTTATATTTTTACTCCGTGGTGAAAAGAAATGGAGACCGTTCTGAAGCTTTCAATTTACAAGTGCAAAATGCAGAGCCCAGAGGCTTAACTTTAAAGACAGAGGCTGAGCACATTCCAGCACCAGCCTTGCTGAAATGCCACTGTCTGAAGAGCCCATTACACACTGACTGGACAGTCTGGCCTCTGTGCAAATTTATGTTTTGGCCTTTCTCTTGGGATCACGAGAGAGGTGAGTGTCTCCATTCATGAAAAGAAGAGGCAGGATTTTTTCCCAAGATAAGCTTTAACTCAGGCTAAGCAGCCTATCACAGTTTTAATTGCTATTTTCACACAGTTGGTTAGAATAGGTGACCTAAGAGTAAAAAACCTACAGGGTAGTGAAAAAGTAAGTATAAACATGGGGTTGGACATCATTTCTGAATTGGACATCATTTCTGAATTGGACATCATTTCTGAATTCAGATGTTAGCAGTGGAACTAATTTGATCTCTGGTGATAGGTACATTTGATCTCTGGTGATAGGTACATTGCTAACAGACATCGGAGGGAGAGACAGCTAACTATTCATACATAGCTACTGATCTTCAGATTTTTTAATTTTTTTATTTTTTTTTATTTAGCCTGAGATGTACAGAGCAGTTTCATCCTGAAGGCTTAGCTACAGATGATCATTGTCTCTAAAGCTCAGGTCCAAGCTATCACTAATTGCATATCTGTAATCAGCAACCAGTTTTGAAAACACCATTTTTCATCTCAATCTCAAAGAGTGCTTTGTAGAAATTTTCTACTGAATCTGAGTAAAGCAGCTGATTAGGCTGTGTTAGTTTCCACATTTCCAAAGCAGCAATAAAATTTTACATATCTAAAATATCATGTGATACTTGTGGAGTAGTTTAAGTGAAGATGGAGGTAGTTGCCCCATTTGTGCACATGTATTTCTTCACATGTGCAATTAAGTTAGATAATACCATCACTTACATTCTCATGTTTTCTCCCCATTGTATGTGTTTTAGCTAGATCTTTTCCTTACTCCTGTTTCAGACTCTGTACTGTTCTGCACAACAGCCTTGTTATTCCTCTGCTATGTAAGGCATGCTACTGAAGTTATACATGTACTATTAGACACTGAGTTCAAAGTCGTACCCAGTAACTCATTACTCTCAAGGAATTCAGCAGATCCTTTCAGAAGTAACATTATACAAAATGAGATAGGTCCTATAAGCCAATACAGGCAATATAAGCAATACAAACAATTCAATACAAGCAATTTCTCTATTCCAGGATTCCCTGTTCTGAAATCCAAGCAAAAGAAACACTGAAAGTGCTAGAGAGGAAAAACAGGGACATATGTTAATTTATTTGCTTTTCTCAGTGCATCTCTTGTGAATCAACCAATACAGAAATAAACCAGCATTTAACATAATCCTTTTCTCTTACTGCACTCCTAATAGCATCTTGAGAAGCATGTACTGAACATTTGGGGCCAGATGCTCATCTGGCACAAATTGATGCACACACGTTGAAACCAGTAGAGCAGTGATGATTTATATATGCTGGAAGTTACAACAACTGGTCCTTAATAAAAGGTTTCCTAGGTTATGTAACTAGTAATTCCCATACAGGATTTATATTTAATACGGTTGACTATGTTGGGATGAACATGTCTATAACATTGACCTTGGAAAAGATGCCATAGCATTTCAAAATAAAAATAACAAAATCCCAATAAGTGTTCCTAGAACTCACAACAAACCAAATTCTTCCCTTTCAATTCAAACATTTTTCCATTTAAACTGGAAGAATGGAACCATCTGACGAAGTGCAGACATTTAACACCCTCTACTGAGGCTCTTAAATCACTGAAGAACAAAACAAGGCACCTACAGGATATAATGCATCTCGGCTTCATAGAGATACATTTTGGGTCCAATGAATCCCATCATAAGAGTAGAGACAGCCTTCTAAACTGAGGCAAGGTGAAGCCTCATCCCACTGTAGCTGGTTATATTACAGTGCAGTCAAGCAGTTATTTTTACTCCACCTCGGTTTCACTCCACTTGCAGTAACACGGTTTCTAAGGATAACCAGTCAATACCATTTTGTAAAGCTGAAGGCATGCTTCCTAAGTAAATGAATACAAGGAATATTGCTGATAAGTTGCCAATTTGACTGTGCTGCTAGAAAGAAGAGTAACTACTGCTTTATAGGAATCATTAAAAAGAAATGAGAACTTTGCATGTCGTGTCAGTGACTCAGGTCTGACGGCATTTCAATACATAGGAGTTTCTATTTCAGTAATCAGCAGAACATGTATGGGGCTTAGGACAGTTGTTAAGAAGCATGATAGGCAAATTAAATTTGAAAAATAATAATAAAAAATAAATATTTTGAACCCTGTTTAAGGATAAGAATGGGGTGATTTTTTTCTACACAATAGTTAACCTAAACATGCTCTTGATCTGCAGTTTCATGTAATCTTGGCAACCTTCATAATAGGACTCAGCTAACTTCAGACATCTACGGTGCAGTTGGCTGTCTGTGCTAGTCACCCACTGCTTGCTTCCACAGCAGCTTCTAGGCTGTGATTCATCTAACCTAATTCAGCTGACTGCTTTACAGATAAGATGAATAATGCCTAGAAGTGTCCATTTCTCTACAAAAGGAACTCACAGTGACAAGCTGTGAATTAGAGGTCTGCACTGAATCAGGTGAACCCCAAAGTGGTGTCTTCACTGTTTTCTATATGAGTTATTCAGTGCGTGGTACTACAGATGGCAATACTTTGTGTACAATAAAGAAGAGCCAGAGCTGGAGGAGGAACTCTCAACCTTATGCTTCAAGTGAAGGTCTATGTCTCAGAGCCTTCCCTGAGGCTCTATATGAAAGCAAAATGTAAGCCAGTCTTTGGGATGTCACACTGGGCTACTGAGCTGTCAGTACCAAAATTTGCTGTCCCGATGCAGCATCCCTTAAACTCATGCTTCTCAGCATGACTGAGTCTGGCCTTTCAGGCATTTGGAAAACTTTTTTTTTTCAAAGAAAACCTTTAACATGTCAGTAGGTATAGTCTTACATGCTCTCACAATAGGATAATAGAATGTAACCCAAAACCAACCATCCAAGCAAACAAAAGACAACCAACACATCAATGAGACCCACACATTTTGTTTGTGCATAATTTGATATTACAGCTAGACTGATGGTGACCTTGTCTAGCAATAGCCCTCTTCCCATTGATTTTCACATTTACAAGCCCTACCAAAGCTTTTCATATAGCGTTTCTCATTTGCAGCCTGGGCTACTCCTCCTCTTCCAAACTCATTTTCAACCCTGGCCATTAGAGAAAGGACCTGATATGCAGAAAAGAGAGGGATGTGTAACTGTGGGCAGATCTGGAGTTGTGGATAAGTCCCAGGCTCACTGCAAAGGGTGGGCAGAGGTGGACGAGAGCAGTGATGGAGCTAATTTCATATCTACTATTCACTTACAATTGCATTGCATTTGTTTAGCATTCAGCATGTGTTTGACTTGTATTTACTGATGTTTCCATTAAATGAAATATTTTTGAGGCACTCATGTTTTATCAACACAGCTATATAAAGCATTTGACATGCTTAGGAAAATTCTTCATATGCTACTATTTATCATTTTAAAACCAGTAAGTAGATCAGAAAGAAAAACAAACAGACTTTCAGGTGCACTACAGAATTGCAACAAGGGTTATGGTTATACACATTCCTTAGTTACTGGGAAATGTGAAAACAGGAGAAAATTTTAAATTGTATTTTTCCAAGCTTCTACCTGGCAATTAAGATCTTATGACATAATCCCCTTTGCAGAATTAGACACAACTCCCTGTGAATATGCGTAGCTGAATTAATCTTTTAATAATTTGAATAAATAAAGGAAAATGAGAGAAGCCTGGGCACTGCCTGAAGTGTTTAACTTCACTTATGGTTTTTAACTTCACTTGTGTTTTTTTTGTGTGTGTGTGTGTTAGAGACTTAGATATTCAGAAATCCCAAGTAATAATTAACTCAAACACATTCCTCACTGCCTTGAACAAACAGAAGCTGACACTGTACTGTAAGTAAGCTGGGAGTGTGACCCAAGAAGACAGGTCCCACCAGAAGATTTATATCCACTCCAACACCTTCCAGTGCAAAGTTGCCTCGGCAACCAGGAGAAACAGCTTCTGATCAAGGTTAGGCAGCCCACAGATGGTTTTCCAATGACTGACAAAACAGGTTTGTTAAAAATAAAGCTGGCATGAATTGCTCTGTCTTTTTTAGTGGCTACTAGCTCCTTCCAGTGGAAGGATCTGCTGTGGCACCTGAAATGTGTATCTAGAGCCACGTCACTGCAGAGGTCCTGCAGGACTGTCCCAAGGCTCACACCTTGTACATGGAGCCTGAGCATGGACATGTTACATCAGCGTAGACGAGCGATGTTCCTCACTAGAAAATGGCTAATAAACAACCCATTCGAATTACAAGCACTTCTTACAAGCACTAATGGAGGTTAAGATGATACACTTACATATTATATTTTGGAGGATCACTAACCCAACAAGCCTTAATTCAAGATCATCTGATTTAGACATAGTGATATGCCAAGCTTATTTATTATCATTATACCTAATTTTTATCTAGGACGTCCAATGAACCGTATCCATCATTCTTGTTCAGTTGTCAGAGTAATGACTAGTATGGAAGTTATATGGCATTAAAAATTACGCTATTAAACATGTATATTCTGAATGACATCCATCTGTCTGCAGGGAAAAGACATATTTCTCTTTTGTAAATGTGGTGGATTTTGTGGCAACTTAAACGTCCAGACAAGTGGTGTCCTACCAGCTGTATGGGAGATCCCAAAACCATTGTTAAGCAACCAAAGGGAAACCAGAGCAAACAAAAATGAACTAAAGAAAATGTAGTGATGAGTCAAGCAATTGCGCTAATTGAATTACTTATAAAGGTTTCTGAAAAGTCTCACAGGCCAATTATTTTGCAACCAAAATCTTAGTAAAGTGAACTGAGGGAGACTCTTCAGCCCCAGGTCAGTCTCAACTCTAGAGAAGGCATATTTTAGGATAAAGTTGTTAAAGGCATTGGTTCCAGTGCTGGAAAGCTGCGTAGGGCATTTTGGCAGTCAGTTGGACAGAACAGTCTGCTAACCAGAAAACATCTCAAAGTCAGACAGAAATCATAGGCATCAAAATACGTCTTAGATATATATATTTAACTTCTCTGTATCTGCCTTTTAATGGAATGGCTAATTTCTCACATCTTTCATTTTAATGACATTCTTGCTTCTTGTACAACTTTTTTTAGTATATAGAACATGCCAGAGAATGTCACCCCATGATTATGAGTGAGGTGATACTACATATGGGTAGTGGACTCACTGACAGCATCCAGGGACCACCACAAGTTGACTGAGAGACTGACAAGCCCTGCTTCACCAGGCCAGGTGGCTGCCCAGGGACCTGCTAGCACAAGGAACACATGCTGGCCACAAGCTGGTCTTCACTAGCCAATCTTTGCTCTTCCACAGGGCTTTTGGGGCTGTGCCTTGGTCACAAATTCTCCTCAAAATGTGGAGAAGCTCCATTATAACAAAACATGGTGGAGGGTAATGGTACTTTTCTCATGTCATCTCCGTTCTCTCTTTCCCATCCCACAGCAACTGAAAGACAGAGTCAGCACTTTCCCTCACACATCTGTACATGGCAACAGTATCCGTTGAAGAAAGAGGGGATCTTTTTTGTGCTTTTCTCCTCTCTAACACTCTAACCCTTCAGTAAATCATTTTCATATTGACTCAGTTGGGTTAGTTACTATTTTAAGTAACCACGGAAGTGCTCAAATGTTAGCTAGGCCATCTCCCACCAGCACTAAAAGCCCTCTGCTGTACACCTCCTTCTCCCACTCATTCCTGTTCTTGCCTGGGAAGCTATTCAGGCAAAGCAGCAGCTGAAACTTAATCTTTTTTTAATTACTAACAACTGCATGTACCAGT
Organism: Aythya fuligula; assembly: GCF_009819795.1. Lineage (NCBI taxonomy): Eukaryota > Metazoa > Chordata > Aves > Anseriformes > Anatidae > Aythya > Aythya fuligula. The sequence goes on from NC_045559.1 coordinate 129,804,521, forward strand.
AGAGATGTACTATTGGAAACCTACGTGAGCACTGACCTCAATGCTCTTTAGCCTAAGCAGAGCTCACTTGCCAGACCTCATCCAAATAAATACTGTCTTTTTCCTTCCACTAAACATGAAAATGTTTTAGCTTTCTCTGCCTAGGATTAATGACAGTACGAGGACTTAGTTTTCTTTGAATTTCTGCCTATATCTCCCTCTGCTTTCTACTTATAGGACTGATTTTCATAAGCAGTTAGCAATCTGGGGAGGTTTAATGTGGGATGAAAGAAAGAATTCTTTACAAAACTTTTGCAATGTTTCTTTCCAAAAATCATCCCCACTGAAACAGCTAACTCCAGGAACCTTAGATGTGAGATATTTGGAATTACAGACCTGGCTGAGGTTGTGAACTTTCTCTATTATTGTGAGAAATTATTGTGACTTATGGGGGGGTGGGGAGGGATTAGGCTATAAGTACTCACTGAAAGTTGTACCCATACTTGATCTCAGCATCTTCTTTTCCCCATATATTCAGTTTATGTGCAACCTAGTTTTCTCCACTGAAGGTTGTGAATAACAGATGTCTTTACTGTGAATAACCTCATTGTCCTTACTGACTTCAATGAGCTATAATTGAACACCGCTTTTGGTACACTCTCAGCAGCGTTGCTTGTATACTGCAAGTCATCTAAGTACTAATATTGAATTTCTTCCATCAAAAACTAACCCCTAGGGGCAAAAACAAACCAGAAATAATTAAATTCATCTAGTAAACCACAGGCTCATTTGAATAACATTGCCTTCTCTTAATGTTGTGTGTACATACAGTAAGCATAGATCATTACAGCCTGGCATCAGCTTGAACTCCTATGAAGCCAGGATTCTCAGTTTGGGCTTCACAAATAACTAATGCTTTGAAAGGGAGAGAGAAGAAACACTAGTTCCTTTATTACATCCTCAAGTAGAAATGCTATGTATTCTTTTTGCAGGTTTTTCAGTGTTCTGCTTTCCATTTGAACTCTTTCTACCTTGTGCTAGTAATTTTTTGTTGCTTTCAATCTGTCAAAGTGAAATGACAGTCGTCTTATGTCAGACCAGTTATACACCTGATTGAAATCCCTTCACATTTCACCTGAATCTCATTAGTTTCCTCATTTCTATGCTGTTCTCAGGATGAACCAGATCACAGTTCATGCCTTCCCTGGAATCACTCTCATATATTACGTGCCTCAGAGATACAGGCACTGACCGACAACCTACAGGATTCCACTTAGTATTTCTGTTCAGTATGACACAGCTTCTTGTGTGGATGGTTCCCATTCACTATGTTGCTCATCTTTCTATTTAATTTGTTACACTGCATTTCTCCTAGCACATACTGAAAGATAGGCAGAAAGCTGCAATCAAGCAACACTTCTTAGGGACCTTGCTGAAATTTAGGTCTGTCTATAAAGTTCAGTGATGAACGTCTTCTTTTCTATCTTCCCTCAGCACTTGACAGAGAAAAGTCTTTGCAGTCAATAATTTAAGGAAAAAAAATGTGCTTGAATACTGCGAAACTGTATTTTTAAAATATTTTTATGTATCTTTTTTGGCTGTGCTCATTTATATTTTGCATAAGAATAAAGATCATAAAGATCATATATCAAACTTTAAAGGTCAAAGATGACTGTCAAATAATTTAAACAGAAAACACTATATGCCATTTTACTCAACAAATCCTTACTAGAAACTGTGTAATACAAAAGAGAAGAATAGTGTTTAGGGAATCACAGCAAAGGGAGTCTTGCATTCCAGCCACAGCTCCATGTAAATGCCTTGGTACACAGTTGGATAAGTCCCAACTTCTGTGCATTTCAGTTTGCTTCCCTGCAGGATGGAAATTAATACTGACTTTCCATATCTCACAAAGGCAAAATACACGTAAAACTTCTTTCAAAAAATTTCATCAAAAGGCACCAAGTAAATGGGTAGCACCATTACTTTTCTCATACTAAACATTCTCCATATCAAGACAAGAAAATGCAGTTTTTCATTTACATCTCAATAAGCTTATTTCACATTTTCCATTAGGTTATTTGTGTGTTGGAGGGAACATGAATGTATCATCAGTGATAAACTTTTTTATTTTTATGGAAGGTAGCAGGACAAGTGAGAGTCTCTTTATTATTTATTTATTTAGTTAGTTAGTTAGTTAGTTTGGAGAAATGTTACAGGAAGAATTACAGTTATTCTTTCTTGAAGACCTGAAATTATTTTGTGTGGTACAAGGGTTGCATAAAAGCACAATTAAGGAATGTCACCTATAATGACAGAGCCTTCCTAAGAGCATTCACATTCACAACCTTACCACAACACAAAGAACAATCATCAAAGAAAAATAGACATTCTTATGCATAACAGTAGTCTTAGTTTATGGCACATCATTTGTATAGCTATTTATTTTTAACAGCTGGTGAACAAATGACTTCACTATAATGTCGAATTTTTCACTTGCTGAATGTATTTTTCTGTAGAGGTCTGATTCAAAGTCAAATCAAAGTCAGCCCCCAACAGTTTACAGATGAGTATTTTGCTCTACATTAAACCAAAGTCTGACCATGCTCCTAGTGATGTAAATGATGAATCTATGGTCCCATGACTTCTTTTATTTCGTTGTAAAGACAATCAACCAAAACGGCTAGAAGGCTAGAAATTTGGCAGAAACTTTAATCCCAGAGCTGAGAATACTTGAGAAGTTAGAATATGTTCATATTTTTAAGAATGTATCCACATTCATGTCTTTTTCTCTAATTTCATGTCTTTAGTATATACAACACATAGAGGAACATAAACAAGCATATTTATATCATGAAATAAAAGTTAGATGGAAGAATGAAAATGTTCTCAAGTTTCAAAATAACTATTTTACAACTAATTCTGTAGAAACTTTTCTTGAGTATTTTCTGCTGTAGCAAACCATATAAATTCCTACTGTATTATTCCAGTAAGACAGAATTGCTTAAAAATCTGCCAAAGAATTGCTTATAAAACTTTATGTCCCCACCATCAGCTATCTTAAAACTTAATATTGTTAAACTGTATTAGAAACATTTTCTCTGATGTTCCAATCTACCTCTCCATAGCTTATCAGGGAGGATTAAGAAAGGAAGAGTACCCAAAAGCTGTCTTTGTACCACCTATGGTGATATGATGATCCAGGTTTCTCCCTGAGGCAGGGTGTTAATGCCATGAGCCCTAGTCATGTCAGCAGCTGAGTGAGAGTGTACCTGAACACTTTGAACTGCTACTCTCTGCAGGACTGCTAGGGACAGAAACAAGGGATCCAATATCATTTCTCTCTAAATTAATGTGTACAGATTCTGCATATCTTCTTTGTCCAAACATCGTTCCCTCTCCTTTGGAAGACAGAACTTAGTTTTTCCATATTCCCTATATCTTATTATCACTGATTTTCTCTTGCAGGTATCCTCTCGGTATTTCTCATGTCATTTCATCTGAATTTAACTCTCTGCCATCCGTAAGTTGCAGATATACCTGGTAGCCCTCCTAAGATCCAGCAGGAAAATGCAGGATCTCTGATTTACAATAATGGATACATCAGTATTGTCCATGTATGGCAGTTGTACGGTTGTCAATTTACCTGCTGTTCAGCCTGCAAGCCTTTAAGCCAGGCCTCCAACATGGTCAGAGCCACATATTTCAAGATGCTGCATGCTTGAATGCAGTAAGACGATTACCATGTTCCCTGGTGTGTCCAGACAGGATGTCTGCAGGCAATCTGCAATCTGCCAAACTGATAAGATATGGACTGGAAGGAGAACACACTTGCTGTTGTTTGTGAGATTGCTCCTCCACAGAGGCAGACGATATTTCTTTCTCTATGAAAGATGCTATCTCCTCTGTTCTTCTTCAAATCTGTGAGCCCTTAAGAGGTCTTGTGAAGAGATATAAATCTTCCTACAAGAATCAGTGGCAAGATCTGTTGTCATGTGAGGAACTCTCCTGCTTGTTTCACAATCTTTAAGTAATGTGGCGATTAGGAGGAAATGCATCTGTGTCCAAAGGAAAAGTTAACACTCAAACACACAGCAAAGTTAACTTATGCTCATTAGAGTAGACTACAAAACCCTACTTAGGCAGTCAAAATGCCAAGGCAGAAACTGTACATTTTATGGAAAACATTCAAGATTTCTTATCATTTCTATAGGAAAACTTTGCCATCCCAAATGGAATGGATGTACAGAGGCAACTGATTATTGGCATTAACACCCTAAGAGAAGGTAGGCAGACAGGTAGACAATCAGCTGGCACTTGCTGTTGAATATCACTTTTCCCACTCCTTCCATGCCTTAATTTCTGCTAGATAAGTCACAAACCATGCAACAGCTTCTACAATATGAATGTTGCCTCCTCACAGGATCACCCTAGTGCCCAAGATGGCAACCCGCTATTAGAGCCCTTCCTTGTGATATGCGCCAAATTCCCGTCTCAGCCTCTAATGCTTTTTCCCATCCCTCACACTATTCAGCAGAATACTTCTTATATGCAGTAGTAACTAATGCCAAAAATTCAGAACAGGCAAAAAAAAAAAAAAAATCTTTTTAATAGCTCTAATTGCTTACATTGCTTTCAGGCTGTAAATGAAGCTGATACCTAATAAGCTTGGTAAAATTTTCTGCAAAAACCACCTCCTTACCAAAAATAAATAATAATTAAATAAATTAAATAAAATAATTAAATAAATTAAACAAGAAACTGTGTTTGTTGCTGAACCAAAATCTGAGAGTTTTCATTAGAAAAAATAAAATAAAATCTTTTTTATTTAAAAACTGTGTACCATAACTGAACATTATTGTTTTTAGGCTGAAAACCAAAATATCCTGGACAAAATCCAGAACATTTCAGCTGAGAACTAGCTAATGCTTCATCACTGTGGTTAGCAGATGTGACTGGATACACACAGGGAGTGGATTTGTTCAGCAAAACTTGACAATTTTTCACAGTCACATTTCAAGCAGAAAAGAAACTCTGAGAACACAATGATGGATTAAAAGGGAATCATTGCTTGTTTGCAGAGGATAGCTACCGATGTGCACATAGAGTGAAACTGGTAATAAGGCTCCCTTGCGCTTTCCCCGCTCCTTATCCTCCCTGCCGCACACAGTCTGTCAGTGTCACCGCAGGAGACAGCAGTCAGACCTGTGGGGTAATGGGCATGCAAAGTGCTGTCAGTTCAAATCTTGTTTAGGAGTGTATCAGCTTTTACATACTGCACCCCCGCCTGACAGAGGAGTACGTGTGGTAAAGGCCCAAGCCTCTGAGAGGTGTGATGACGCTATGTGCTTGAGACACTCCATTACTGTGCATGGCAATCTCCACCTCACATGTCCATCAAGAGAGGAGACAGAGGAGTTTTTAAAAATTCAGGAGGTTCTTAACATTATGACCATTCATTATGTTGTTCTCTTCTCACACAAGGTGAAATAAAGACTAGTATGTTTGTCGTCACCTTGGCCCCAGTCTTTTTAAGCTGCGTGCATGCACCTCACTGGGATTAACCCTCTCTTGTCGCACTGCCAGTCAGGCAGACCAGCATCCTTTATGTGTCAAGTGCTCTTGGAAAGTCCCACAAACACACAGGGCCCACATGACAGAAGCCCCATGTCATGGCCCAGGAGCACCAGCAGCAACCTGCTCACCACTGGGCCATGAAGGAACATGGCAGGGCAGGCCTGCAAGGGCTGTCATCACCAGGGAAGAAAAGCCCTGCAATGACTGGGCTGCCAATTAGCTTTGACACCGAACAAAGCACTTTTGGGGATCACAGCATAGAGCTGTGCCCCTCCTGGCAGTGCTGGATTTCCTCTGCCCAGGTTTTTGAAGGTCACTCAGGCACTGGCAAGCTTCCCCATTAATGGTGAGGCACAGTGACGGCTGAGGGATTCCCCCTCGTTGCACTGTCCGTTCAATCACACTCTGCGGTGAGGACAGCTATGCACAGCTCTCACAACCCATATTTTATGTCTTTCTTCTGCCATCAGAACCAGACAGCTGCCTTTTTTGCCCTGGTTATGACCTTGAAATGTGAAGAACCCAGGCATTTTTTTAATTACACCGTTCGATTTTTAAACTTACTTTCGACCACTATTTTAGAACCACCCATTCTATTCCAGTGTTTAAAACTACATCAAAGAAATATGTTTGCTGCTGCTTTTAGCAGTTCTTAAATATTGATTGTTTTTAATGAGCTTTATGGTAAAGCACCCTTGTGACTCTTACCAAGGACAATGTGTAAGTACATGGCTGTGATGGTGTTGACCAAGCAAAAGTGTTTTCAGCACTTTAAAACCTGTAGTTTTGGCATGCTCTAGAAAAATACATAGGGTTTTATTACAGACTGTCTCTCATACAACATGCTGGAGTAATATTAGTAACAGTAGTGTTAATCTGTTTTATTCTTTAATTAAAGCCACAAGCAGGAGCTGGAAGAAAAGGCTTTGGGGTCTTGGGCTTTTTTGTATCAAAGAGCCATTTTTTATATTAAAACTGTAATACATTTGGTAATGGGTCAAAGTAGCATGATGTGCAGTAATGGTTCTGGCATGTTTTCAGTGATTGGGGCAGAACTTATTTCACTTCTCAGCATGAAGGGATATATTCCAGTGGGTAAGGAGTGCTCATTATTTTAGGCTTGACTCAGTACAAATATATATTAAAAAAAAAAAAAAAAAAGGAATATAACTAGCTTCAGCCCACACAAAGCCATGAAGCCAGATGTCTTATTTTTTGCCTCAAATTCAAGTAGGTCCTTTATAAACTGGTGTGGAAAATAGCAGAAAGGGAAGTTTTAATTATATGCTACAATCAAGAAGGCATTTTACATCCCAATTGGCAGAGCTTTTACTGTGTATTTTAAGCAAGATGAAGATGCCAGAAGAAAGGAGAGAAAAAAAAAAACAAACAACAACAACAAAAAAACAGCTTCTATACTAGTTCTCTGGTGCAAGGAACAGCTTGATCTTATTTATTGTATAGTTTTTGCAATTTCTGATATTTAGAGCCTGTTTTGTAGCATCCAGGAGGAAACACTAGGAAGTCTTAACCATATCATAATGAATTATAAATTAATTTCCCAGAGTCATAGCCATGGCTCCTAGAGGGACGTTAACTTATATGCCATTTCTTTTGGCATCTAATGAGGCTCGGTTAGATCTTTTATCATTAATCTTCACCAAAATGAATGAGGATTAGGGGGCTGGGAAAGATCTTTCAGCATTTGCTTTATAACTTTATTTTACCAGAAAAAAAAGAAAAAAAGAAAAAAAAAAAAAAAGTAAAATATTATCATTTCCTTTCTTAATTAATTTGCTTTGGCAACTGCCACAATTATCTAACAGCTTTTTTAATATATCAAAACTGTGAAGTGGCAGGTTCCGGGATTAATGCTCAACCCTCATAAAAATTGCACTTTGTAGATACACACCATTTGACTTCCCTCCCCTTCTAAACAGAAGACTGATCTAAATAATCAGTTCTTTATGCTTCAGTACATTTACTGTGTAAATTTAATGTCCTGTTCTTGATTAGAAAATAGGATTCGGCAACAAGCTTTTTAAACAGAGCTGCCAGTAGCTCTTGGCCAGTAGGTTTCACAAAAAGTCATTCTCTCCTCATTTCTGTAAGTTTTGCTAAATGTCGAATGAGCAATAAACATAATCATAATTATTAGCTTTATTTGTAAACAGTTTGCAATATTGGGTATTTTAAAAATGCTGGAGAGTTTGCTTGACATATCTAGTAATGTAAATACAAAACATTAAGCCTGAAGATTCCTGCTTTGCTAAGAGCCTGGAGTAAAAAGGGTAATAGTGCTTTTGGGGATACGAATAATTTCTAAAGCGTGGAGCTGTTAACATTTTTCCAGCCAGTACTAGTAAATAGCACTACCTCTTTATGGATGTGATTAAGGAAGTGTAATGGTTACACACCTGAAGAGTGATAATAACTACTACTGTGAACTATAACAAAGTTTCCCTCTTGGAGTATAGAGGCATTTGTTACATGCTGATCTGATTTAGTGTATTTAAAATGACTGAGACAAACTGAGCCATCTGAATTCAGGCTTCAGGTTTTAATTCAGTGTTCTTAATCCTCCTTAACTGTGGAACACTCAAGACTTTGCTTAATTTGATTAAATTATATAATCTTTAATATTTTTTTAAATATAGTTGTTACAATCCTGGCCGAGATCTTACTTGTCTTCCTGTCAAAGTTAAGCCAGGTGAACCTTCAGGCAGAGAGACTTTGGCTTCCCTCTCGCTGGCCCTGTCTGATCCCGCCTCTTGGGGATGCCAGACCTTGTAGTACAAGTGCCTGACATCCCACTGCCAACACTAACTGCTAAGTATTGCTAAGAGCTTATCTCCTCCTCAGAAATACAGCATTATGGATACTGTCATCTATTACTTTACACTTTCAGAAACACTTTGACAAGTAAGGAAAATAGGTATTTTATGTATTTGTTTATTTCCACAGAGGAACATCTAAACAAGGGACATTTCTGCCACACACGAAAATAAAATGTATAAAATTAGACAAGAATAAAGCAACATGCATGGAAAAAAACCTTTCATTAATACTCTCTAAAGTCCCAAATACTCTCAAACTAATGATTCACGAGGATACCACAACCCTCTTGCTATTCCTGTTGGAATTGACTGGTAGCCAGAGACAGAGCCTTCCTTTCATATGAAGCTTTCTATCACAAACTTGAACTTACTACTCACTGACTTAAACTACAAACTAACTACTTACTGGGCTTTATCCCAGTATCCCAGAGAGCAATATTATTTTGTTGCTATATATCTTTGTGAATGAGTTATTAAATCTGAAGAATTCCATAATGTTCAACTGGAAATAAATAAATAAATGAATGAATAAATAAAAGAGTGCTAACAATATGCAAATAAAACATTACCCAGGTAGTTGAAGGATCCTCGGTGTGCTGGAAAATATTTTCTCAGTTTTGCATTTTCTCCATTAAAGAACATTTTTCATACAACTGTGATGTGTAGGTAGATCTTATACCTGCACACACCTAATTTTGCCTAATTTTGCCTAATTTTGCCTGTCTGTGGTATCCTCAGGTATGTGTTGCTTGTCTAAGGTCCAAATGTATGCAATGGAGATCTAGAGGACCTACTTTGTAATCTCCACTGATGCTAATGGGATCTGAGACACCTGTAGGGGCCATAGTGCATCTGGAAGTATGAAATGTAGTGGGATACAGAAACAAATGTAAAACTCAGAGAGCAAACCTCAGCTCAAATCTTCACTTATAAAGGGTTTTCACCCCTGCCTTACCAGTTAAAAACAAGCAGTTCCCTTCAAAACAATAGGGTCTGGAACACTTGCTAAGGAGTTGCAACATGTCACGTCAAAGGCCAAATATCTAGTTAGTTGTGAATCACATCCCATATATTGATCACATGCCATCTGGAAGCACAAGCTCAAATAGCTACAGTCACCCGTTGTGTAACTTTGATAAAGTCAAACCATTAAGCTATTTCAAGTCTCCTATAAGTGGTATGATGAAGAATACTAGCTGGCCACAAGAAAGTGGGGTACACAAAAAATAATAATTAATTATGTCAGTGGACACAGTTGGATGGGAGCAGAATAAACCCACTTAAGATAATAGATAATAAAAGTAAAAGAGAAAGGGGTCAAGAACAGTCAATAGCTGGAACAGAGGATTAGGCATAGAGCCATTCTGGTGGATTTGGGCCAGATATAGCTGGAGGCTGTACTTAAGCCGCTCCGAGTTGGAATGTTTAGATGTTAGTTTGAATGTCTATAAAAGTTTAATTAATGTCTGAGGGGCTTGGGGAGACAGATGAGCAGAGAATTAACATCCAAAAACTGCTTCCCATAATGAAACCCTATCAGTTTCTCATAAAACTTAGAAAAGCAAGGAAAAATATATGAAATCTTTTGTTAATATAGAGCCTTTGAAGAATTCCTTCATAAGGCTCAGAATTTTGCTATAGTTGTAATAATTATTTCATAGCTGCATCTATTTCCTTTCCAGACTAAGAGGCTTATTTATAAATGTCTTTGACTTCAAAATCACTGTGACCAGAATGAAAAAACAAATCTTTACATTTGTGTTTTCATTGCACAGAGGGTGCATTTCCCTGAAATATCTCAGTGTGCCAAACTCAGTGCCAAACTCAGTAGCAAAACAACAAGAATGTAAGGTCATATTCTGTGGCTGCACAAAACATTACCGATCTTGGTGTTCTGGACATTTACCAATCACTGTCTGTGGTCCAGTAGAGATTCCCCCACAGTGCAGTGTTGCACAGGTGAATGTGCTTGGCATCTGTATCTTCCTGTTGCAGCATTCAGCACTCATTAGTTCTAGATAAATGACATTGTACCACTCAGGGTACTAGAAACTCTTGATAAGGTAAATTTTTCATTTGCATTAACATGTATACTTTTATGAATACATTCAATACACCATATAATGCGTAAAGGACTACCCACATTTGCAAAAAAATGCATAACAAGCACAGCCCATTACTTGTGCACATCCTTGTTTTGTGTCTTGAAGCAGACTTCTGTTAAGCTTCTTCCTTTCTGCATGCTGGCTTATTTCCACCATGACCTGTCAGCCCGTACAACCCTCACCTTCAGTCAGACTCTGTTAGCACAGTCATCCAGGCTCTCTTTCTTCCTCCAAAGCAGAAAGTTCTCTTTGCCACCCAAAATAACACAAGCCACTTAACAACATAACAAAATAATGCTTAACAAAATAATCAGGACAGGAAACATTCAATCTTGTATCATAACAAGTTTATAGGACTGGCTGAGCATTTTGTCCTTCATGTAGTCTAGAAGTGGGAGTGCTATGCTGCTGGGAAGTGGAGATTTACTGTTTTCCAGAGTATGCGCAGGTATTTATTTTACTTCTTTGTCTGTCTCCCAGGACTCCCCATACGTAGCTGGCTGGTTGGATTAATTCCTGTTGAAGTTCCTATTTAATGTTGTGAAAATGTATTTATTGTGTGGTTAATGATGGTAGAAACATAAAGCCTTGGATGGATGTCTTTTTTTCTTCCTCAAATCTGAATAAATACATGAAAAACAACCTATGAATCTTTCTTATTTTTTTCAGTAGCTAATAGCTGCCAGAATTTAGGGAACTTAACTGGACTTCCATATTTGAAGACATATTTTTTAACCATTCTAAATCTTTGCGTGTTTTCTTTGACATTTTTTTCTGGGGCTGAACTGCAGGCTCAGTTAAGATAGGTTCAAACAGAAGCCATGTTTGAAAAACCAAGCCCAATTTTTCTTTTCTTTAAAAATGCCTACAAAGAGATAGATTTCTGTGATAAGCGTTTTGGAACAAGCATGCTTACATATTAGATAACTAGATTATTTTTCAAACATCTGAATAAGCATGACCTGATTCTCATAGTCCCCTTTCCTTTCAAGTGGAATTCACTAGAGTCGCAATTTTTTTTGCAGTTCAGACAATCAGTCCTTTCCACATAAGGAACAAGTATATGGGCTCAAAAATCTGGATTTTGTTGGCAGGAATATGGGTATGCAATTCTAAGAACATTTCTTTTGAGGCTTCTAATGAAGAAATCAACAGTACATTACTGGACTGCTGTAGCAGCATGTGTATCAAGGTGTAATAGCAGAGTACTACCTGGTGATTCCTGTAAAAATAAGTTTATATGCAAACATTTGTATGTCTGCACATATGTAAGGTAAGTTTGGTTTGTAGCTAATCTGGAAAACAAAGTTCATAAGAGCAGCTGGTATGAATCTTTCATCATCTGTTACTGGAGTGTTCCTGGAGGTGCGTGAAAGGACAATAAAGGCTTTGTCATCTGCATGTTAGGAATGGGAAGTCCTCTGAACTTGCCAAGCTTTGAACTTTTCAAACCAGAATAAAAACAGTGAATAAGGTTTGGTTGCTTCTCATAAATTATTTATGAGAATCAAAGATGATAATTTTGTTTTTTCTCATCCAATTATTTTGGGGTTTCTTCTGCTCTTAATTAGCAGTCTAGATGCAAATGAAGAAGTATCCTACAAACCAGCTCTGAATATGATAGAAGGAACCTAGTTTATAGGACACAAAAAAAAAAAAAAAAAAAAAAAAAAAAAAAAAAAAAGGAATGAAAAATCAGCCTCTTCCCCAAATACTATAGATCTGCACTGCATTATGGATATTCAGTTTCCAAAAGGGAACAACACCAGTGGCAGTGCAGCATTTTGGAAATCCCTTTCCCAATGGGGAAGGGTGGAGTCTACAAAGCACTGGGAGTGTTGAAATTATCTGCTTAGGGTCAGCTCCAGTATCCACATTGAATAATTACTGTTGGTCATAGGGTTTTGATAATGTTGCTGCTGCTTTGGATGTCTTTTTCATTATTAAGTTATCTTATGCAAAGACAATTATCTATGCAAGGACAATTTTCAGGAAGATTAAAGAGACAGTACCTGCAAGAACATTTCTGCTTTGTCGGTACCTTCAACACTTTCCTCTGTGGAAGGAGTGACTAGGTGCATCATTTTGGGGACCTTTGCTTTATCTACAGAAGGAGCCATCGTGGCTGTGAAGCATTTTCTGCTTATGTCTGTCCAAGACACGACCACACTGCTCGTTGCAAATTCTGCCAACATCATTAAAGAAGTTACTGGGGAAACAACCCTCCGTACTTGCTTCTGAGGCAAAAAAGTAACATCTGCTCATTTCTGGTGTCTAGTGGTATCCTTACAATGAACCAATTTATTATTAATGATATTATATTTATAGCCAATTCAATGGAAATCAATTCATTAGGCTGAGAAGTTTTGCTGCATGACCGTCCCTAAAGCCTTATCCTGTTCATTAATTCTAGTCAGGTTTTGTCACTAATTACACTTGGAGCATGCCCTAAAGAGAATTATGTATAAACCCCAGCCATTATAGTCTCCAGATTAAAATGAAGAAGAATGGAAACTCTCCATAAGTTCTATTTCAAGTCAAGTTTTATCTGTAACAGCTCCAGGGAACTTTTTGTCTGTTCCCTTTAGACCAGTAGCTGCAGAAGTGGTAAAAATGCCTTTCAGGCTGAAGGACCCCAAAATGCTTTACAATCAGAAATCACTTCAACATGTCCTGAAGTGCAGCCTCCTTTGTCTTGAGAGGGAACAGCTGCTCAGCTGTGCACATCAGCAGCAGCACACAGAAATTTCCAAGTGAACAATATCAATTCTGACTGAAAACGCAGGGACAAATTTAGGCCAAAATGGTGTGGTTGCCCAAATGCACTTGTGCCCAGACTACTGTCCCCCACACAACACTCACAAAGACCTGCCAACAGTTAATTGATCACCACCTTGCTTTTTTAATGCTTTCTTCCAAAATAGGAGGTGGCTACAGCCGCAGTGTGTTGTAGCTGATGTGCACTTCTCACTGCTTGTCACACTGCTTCACGTCTGGTTTAATGGGGAGGTGTACAAATGCGTGGGTGGGGAGGCCCCACAGAGATCCCTCTTCATAGAAAGCACATGGTTTCACACATCAGTCATAGCACACTGCTGTGGGTATCTCTGCAGAGTCACTCTCAGGGCTACCTTCATTTCTCCCCAGCATCAGGAAACAGCTGGGTGTACCTTTGCACACCTAGTGGATCCACAAGTTCAGAAAAAAAAAAAAAAAAAAAAAAAAAGCCTCATACTCCATGGAATTCAGTAAAATTTCAACTGTAAAAGTCTTTAGAGCTAAGTAGTTACATAGTGCTATGTAAGAGAGAGAAAATAAGGCCTTTTCAGACAAATCCATCCCAAACACTAAGACTGCACACGCGCAAGGTGGTCACTTGCTGAAGGTTATTCATGGAGCTCTGCAAAGAAACAAAGATTAGTAACCTATACATTTATTCCTTGCTTGCATTTTTTGCTTTCCTCCAGCAGAAACACATTGTCCAGTAAGCCAGCATCTCCTCAAGGGAACCAAGTAATAGCAGCTTGCAACTTATCTTTGTTCATTTTATGGCAAGATTGTAGACCACCAAAATCGACTCTGCTCATTTTAGATCAAGCTATCATAAGTATCCTCAAGGATGGCTTGTGATGCAAAGAATCATACATATTTAATTAACAACCAAAAAGCTTCTGCTGTTAAGATGCATTGAGCTGAAGTGATCATTTTCTGTTTAGAAAAAAGGTACATTACTTTTAGCTCTCAGGTTCAATCATGACCTTTTTTCTTCTTATGTCATTGATTCACTCTCCCAATGATTTAATCTTTCTAAGCAACTCAGAGATACAACCGTGCAAGCATCTCCTTGTGCTGTGCAAATGGATATGTGATGTACTTTCAGAGTTAAGCGTTGAACTTTCCATGTCAAAATACAGATTCTGTCTGTGCATATTGTAAGCCATAACAAGTTATTCTGCAAAGCATATGTCTAATTAGTTGGCATCTTCCTCTCCAATATCATGATATAGTTGAAGTTGAAGAACTTAGGAGTATGTGGGGACTTCTAAGCACTACAAGAAAATTATTCCACCTTACCACATCCTGAAGAATAAATCTTAAATGTGTACGTCATCTCATACACATATATAGCTGAGAAAGACTTTCCAAATTTTGAAAAAATATTTTTTATTTTTATTATAATCAATGTAGGGTGTTTTTTTTTTTTTTTTTTTGGTTTTGTTGTTGTTGTTTTCCTAATATCATTAATAGTGAATTTCTTTATAATGTTGGCGTGGTTACCTTATGTATCCTTCAAAATTCTAAGTCTTTAGCTGTATTTCTTATCCATTAGCACACAATCTTCATGAAATGAAAAGGCTTTTGTATCTTAAAGGTAACTTGTATTGCTTTATGGCAGTCCCAGAAGGCTTTTGATTCAGCTAGCTTGATGCCAAAATGATAGATATTCCTTAGTGATAATTATAAACACTTCTGAAAAGTACAGGGCACAGTGGATGATTACACAATTGCCAAGCAAGAGCATATGCTGAACTAGAACTTCATAAACCAAAGAGGTCTCCCAGCTTCCATAAAGCATTGAATGCTTTGTTGAAAACACAAATGAAATGGTGGCTCAGACAGCTTTGCAAAATGTCAAGGGGTGTATGGAATATTCTAGTGGCCTATTTGGTGCAAAAAAGTGAAAAATCAATTTGGAATATTGCATGGACATGTAGAGCTCATCACTGCAGAACAGCAAACTGAAACTGGCAACACTTGCCTATTGATTATGGTTTTAATTGTCATACTCAGTATGTTAACTGACCTTTGTTGGCTGTATGTTCTAGCTTTTATTTCCATTAGAAACCACTAATGGAACATAATATAATCATTTTATATTTTGTAATTTGATAATTGCCTATTTAATAATAGATTTGTCATGCATATTAGGAATTTGATTATAAAATTTCCTGCAGAAGAGATAGGCCAAAAGGTCTAAAGATGAGATGAAAAAAAAATAGTGCACTACATAGAAACAATCAAGTCTGACAGACTTTACAAACATTTTTAGAGGTGCAAGAATTGAAAATCACCATGAGATTGTCTCTTTTGCAGGGCACTCAGATTAGTATACGTTAGAGGAAAAGGTGCCAGTAGATGGCACTCTGTAATGCATAGCATTCTATATGGCTTTCCAGGAACACCATCAGTTTTGCTGGGCATTGCCGACAGCCGTCTTAATGTTGGTCTGTGGAAGTCTTGACTACATTATTTGCTAAAAGCATGGGAGAAAAAAAAAATACTACTGCCTCTTACCAATCAAAGATGGTGAAAATAAATGGTAGTAATGGTACTATTTGATGAACACTGTCATGATGTCTTTGCTCTGCTTTCAATACTGTTCTGAGATTATTCTGACCCAATTGCAACACATAATGATGAAGTAAATGATGAAGTAAAGCACGGTTAATCTGGGGCTTTGCAAATTCTAGAGCAAAGGTGAAGAAAATCATCATTGGTGAATGTATGCTGGAAGTGGCAATTTAAACTGTTCAAATCTTAGTACAGATGTAGAATATCTTACTGATAGATTTGAATTTCTACACACTTTCTTTTGGATATATATAGGTGAAAAATCCCCATCTTAATCTGTTCTTTCCAAAAATGGTCAAGACAGGTTGAATTTTCACCTCCATAAATACAAATGGCAACCTGTATCTTTAGCCAACTGTAAAGGCTGTGTATGTAAGGATTTACTACAAGACAGCCCATTGCAACTGTCCTGTCTTAAATCTAAAGAGATTCTGAACTTTCCATGTCTGCACCTTAGAGTATGACATTCCCTCACTATTCAGCTCGTGATGAGTGGCTGCACAATTAATAATCATCACAGCTTCAGACTTTGTGACGGTTACCTCTGGGAGACCCACTACTCCAGGAATTAGGTTCTTGAAAGCGAAAGGTCAAAGACTTACTGCTGTCAGCCGTCACATCCTATTTATTTTTTGTCTTATCACTGGACAACACAAAGATGCATGTCAACATGTTTACCAATAAGGGTGTTAAGAAGTCCTGCTAGGAATTCATAAAATAGTAGATTCCTCACCTCCATCCTACTCATGAAAAGGGGCAATAGCATACCTATCTGAGATCTTCAGATTCCACCTACCACCAGAAAGGGAATAAATTAAAGGAATAAATTGAACTAAATAACCAAACCAACTGATTTTTTATTTTTTTTTCTTCTTCTTCAGATAATTAGTTCATTTTTTCTCTGGATTTCCAGGGGAAAGAGAGGTTATGCTTTCTTTCTTTGAGTAATTGCAGTCCTTTCATGGACTGTCTAGAAATACTATAAGCACTACAAAAAATAATAATAATAATAAATTAAAGTGTTCACATGGCTGAGAGTAAAAAAGCTGTTTTCTCTGAAGGCACTTTATGCTCATGTTTACTGCCACAATGTGACTTCCATTGTCAAGAACAGACTGATAATCCAGGGGAATGCCTTCTACTTTATTAATGTAATACGTAAATATTTACAGATTTAAATCTTAATAGATGTAAATATCTAAATATTCCAATTGGTTGAGCTATGTCTCTCTTTCTCAATTAAATACATGTATCTTGCATATTTTCTTTCTTAGAGGGACCTTAACTTAAGGAAAGGTTTTCTTAACCATGAGGTTAAAGGAAAAAATATGTTTCCCTTTTTCAGCGTTACGTCCAGTCAAAGAGAGAAAGCTGTTATTGGAACTGGTGTTGTAATTGAAGTCTCAAAACCTACCATGCATGCTGATTATAAGAAGAACTATAATAGCTAAGGATACAAATTAGGAGGTAAGTGAAACCATGTATTATTTTCAGTCAGCACTTCTGAAATATCACTGTTTTCTATAAGCTCTCTAAAGACTACTAAAAAGTGCAATAAACAATCTCTGCCAATTATATTTCCTTGTAGAACATGAAAAAAAAATGCAAAAGCCTACAGCAGACATTTCATTATTTCTGTTTGCATTGTAGTCCATCAGATTTTAACAAGTACAGCATAACAGTTATCATCTTTGTTATAACTTTACATCCTTTTCTAATCTGTAAGAATAAATAAAAGGTCTAACAGTTGTTATTCTTAGAAAAATAAAATAAAATAAAATAAAATAAAATAAAATAAAATAAAATAAAATAAAATAAAATAGCCATTTAAAAAAGCCAGTTAGCCATCTTAAAATAGCCATCTTAAAAGGTAAACGTAAAAACCTTTGCTCAGTACTGACATTCTTGTTTGATGTATGACTTTTCACAATGAGGAATGAAACAAATGTGTTCACTGCATGTAAACTAACAAAAATAATGGGAAATGAATTGTTATTTATGGCAACTAGTTCAAGCCATCTTAGGTCACAAAATATTGCATCAGTGTTTGAATTAACTAGTCTGGTATTAACAATTATTTATTAAGAGTAAGAGAGAGTGTCATTGCAGCTAGCCTATAGTGACACTTAGTTTCATTATAAAGTATTCCTCCAGATTCAGCCAGCACACACCTCTCTCCCCCGCACTCATACCTATCAGGATATTGGGAAATAACAGCTGTTCTAACAAAGATCTCCTAGAGTTTGCTCCTTGACCATTTTGGTTGCTTACAAAGCAAAGTGATCCACTGACCTGTCTGGGTTGAGATTACTTTTAAAACACACACACACACAAAAAAAAAACATAGTCCACCTTCCCCACTGCCCTTTTCCTCAAGTTGTTATAAAAACTTGAAAACATAAAATGAATAAATAAAAAGTCTTATTTATGGTCTTTAGATTTCTGACTTTATCAATTATCAAAATATTGGAAAAAACAATTTGTATAGTTGACCGGCTACAATAGATTTTCTGAACCTGGTTTAATATGGATTCATACCAGAATACAGAGAAGAGGCATCTCCATGGATTTGATGGACTATTGATGGTCTTCTGTGGGCTGAGGACTGGCACCTGTTTTCTCCTGATATCTATTACATCATCAGCCAAGACTGACAAGCTACTGGAGATAACTAACTAAAGGAATTAACAGGAATATGGGGAACATGTTGCAGTGACTTAACACCTTCCAAGGGATACACAGATCTGTAACGGAAGATGGCACTGAGCTCCAAACTCCTCGGTTGCAAAGCTGACATTAAAAGTTTGATCGTTGTCACTATCAATGTAATTCAAGAATTAACTTTGTTTACCAGGAGGCTGTTATACCTGTCCTCCAATTTCTATGTTGACTTCCTGGGAAAAAAAGTCTCAGAGGCAATATTTCTGTCTTCATCTAGAAGGCACTCAGTAGCTTAGATCTACACTACATCTAACATTACTACTGTTTTCAGCTGAGGAACATACCTATATAAACCTCTTCCTCAAATATGGCTCCTCAAATATCTATTAAATCAAGATATCAAATATCTTCCTCAAACATCTATTGCAAAAATATAGATGCAAGAATTTTCTTGGGAGAGAAGTAAAAAATGAATCCAGAGTTTGAGGCATACTCCTACAGATAGCCATAACCTGCTTTTGTGTCTAAGTCAAGCTTGCTTGACCTTGCTTTCATTGATGGATATATAGCAGATATACCATTGTATATTAAATCTGTACAATATATGTGGCTGGAAAGAGGGGGGGGGGGGGTGTAAAAAAAAAAAAAAAAAAAGTTATATCAAACTGTTTTAAATATTGAATTAGTGAAGCATTCAATTCATGCCACTGCTTACTAGAAGGGAATCAATAGCATAATACTTATTTAAATATTATCTTTTTTTATACATTAAATAAAAACATAATATTAGTATACCACAAACAGACTGTGGTATAAGCATTTAATATTGTATCTTTCATTAAAGAAAAACTCTATTTTGTTTAAAAGGCTACTCAAAGCTGTCAAAAAATGATCATGTCTTTAAATATCAAGAGCTGCAAAAACATTTAAATAGGTTGTTTCTGCCTTTTGTAAAATACATTTTAATTCTATTAATTCACATCATCTCATGTCTGTTTTCTGCTTGTCATAAAAACTCTCAAAAAGTATTAGATAACTCAGTTGTTCAAATTCATGACTTTATATCATGATGAAGCACTGTACTGTAAATGTATCTCCTTTCTCATGTCTTGCTCATGCACCGTCTTTTATGGTGGAGACCAAATGAACTCAGTGATTTGTTACATTCCCACAAAAACACATTCACACATGTATTACATTAAACAGGAATCTGAATTATACAAATCTGAAGGGGCTGTTAGAAGGTCTGAGAGCCAGGGCAGATTTGTTTGTCTGGTCACCAGGCCTCTCTGGTGACCCTTTTTAGACTGTAATCATTCACAAGGAGATAATTTGTATAATTCACATTAGATGGCTACAACAAATAACCTTACATTAAGATATTTGCAAAGTGCTGTCCTTTCCTCTATTGCCACTTAAACTAAAAATTTAGCCATTGCCTTTTTGATCAAACTTTCTACCAAAGTTTATTTAATGAAGATCAGGATGGGCCCAGAAGATCAATGAAGCTGAAGTTTTCTATTCAGTCAGATTCAAGTGGCATGCACAAAGGAATTACTATTGTCATGCTCTGACCCAGCTGTCATAGCCACGCTAACACAGTCAGAAGTGAATCATTTCCTTAGAGCTGGTAGGAATGTGAGGCTCACAGAGTCACAGGTATAATGAATACATACCTTTCTCTCCTCTGTATTCACATCTTTGGGTGCTCAGCCCTGGCTGAGACTAGCATGTGACATGAAGGTTTGTGATGCTCTTCTTTTCCTCTGATACTTCCAGCAAAGTGCAGTCAACTGGCTACTCATGAGCAATCTCATCTGAGGGGGGATAAACTGTGAACTGTTTGGAAACATGCATGTGCTCAAAACACAAATAAATCCAAATGCAAAATCTTGACTGTACACTCAAAATATAGCAAACCTGATTTCTAGCTTTCATAGAGTTATAGCAATTTTACATGAAGCAGAGCTAAGTGTCCATTAAAAAGATGCAAAAGAGCTTTACATGATTAGCATTGCTGTGTTCATTATGTGGATAAATAAACAAGAAAAAGGGAATTTCTAAAAATAAGTTCTAACACCAAGAGCCTGGCTAAGATGTGCTGGACTTGTTTCAAAGGAATCAGTTTGTGTTTTTACCTAAAGCAAATAGACAGGGTTTTCAAATGTTCCTTATAAAGAAATAAAAGGTAAATTAAAAAAAAATAAAAAGAAGGGGGATAATGACTTTAAATAGGGACAGCCAAAATTCCAGGCCCTTTCTGAACGTCCTGACATGATTACCAACAGATCAACCAGAAAATCTGTGGCAAAACTGTGACTAGATTCCTCATTCTTACTGCAACCCCACCCACCTATTTAAACCAACTTTTTTTTTAATAAATCCAAGGAATTATATGTAAGCCACTTGCAATGACTTTAAAATCTCCATCTGAAGAAAAGCATGCATGTCCTTATTTTGCCCCAAGCAATGCTGACTTATTGGTCTCCTTGTTTTTTTCTATGCTAACACTCTGTAGTGCACTCTCAGTGGAAGTTGTGATTCAGAGTAAATAGAGCACGTGTGCAGGACAGAACACCTCTGCTGAGAGTTTTAGGTTAACACCAACTACATTTTACAGAAGAGGTTAGCTGCTGCAGAGGCATTGTAATAGTCTTTTCTGGAAGCAAGAGTGTGCCATATATTTCAAATCAGACAAGAAGAAATAGTAGACGAATGTCTGTATCAGAATGACAGCATGGAGCAAGGAAATCTAAGGATTTGAGATATGCTCATGTGACAGCTAATGCTCAGATTCTCAGAAGGCAGAATAGGGCTCACCATTATTTCCAGATATCAGTGACATACAAACAGTCCACCTACTGTTGGCTTTGCTTTTTTTTTTTTTTTTTTCAAAATAAATTTTATAACAACTTAGTGATTTCCTATTATTTTACATCTGTCACTAGCTGGTCTCTAATTTATAAGAAAAAGAAAGGACTGGTTATGATGTTGGACAGTAACTGAGAAACAGCCAAGTCCTGAACAAGGTCTATATTTGACACATCAGACAGGACAATAATCCTAATGTCATCCTTACTCTCTACAGTTCTAATAGAATAATTCAGGCAAAGTAAATCAACCTTTAAATAGTTTAAGCTGTGTAAACCGTAAGATGTACCATAACTAAAGAGACGATTGTGATTTATATTAGGAAAAATTAATCCTCTTTTAAAATATAACAGCAAAAATACATTTTAGAGAGGCTAATGAAAGAAGATAATACAGTTGAATTTTAGAGGATTAGCTAAATATACCTGATTTGTGTTCTGAAACAAATGAAATCAACGTACCAAAGGGGTACTTTGCAGCTAACCACTGCAGCTGACTTAAAAGGGAATTATATTCATGAAAACAATCTTAGCCTGACTCTTGATGATGCCTGAATCTATGGAAGAGCATTTGCAGTTTCCATTTGCTTAAATTTCTTGCTTTCCAAAATAACAGCTTCTCTGTCTCCCTGAAATGAAAGTGTAGTTCCACTGATTGAAAATTACATTGAGATAAACCCTGCTGTATGTATCCTATCAGACTGCATCCCTTTTGGTTTACACAGCTTTCACTTATATATGTTCAGAAAGGTTTGTGAGTGTCTATTATGAAAAATCCTTGGCACTCTCAGACTTAGGGATCTCCAAAAAAAAAGGTTGATGTACATGTGGAAGAAATAAAAAATGCCAGTTAGTGTTGAGATGCCAAGGAAATTAAAACTGCACGCAAATAGCAACATTGACTACTGCCATCCAAAGGGTGCTGACTTCTAATCAGTAGGCAGACCCTTCCTCTAGCTCAATTCCCCGCCCTGCTGCTGCACTGTGTCTCTTCTGCTCCAGGGCCATGAGACGCATCCCAAAGCAGTGAGAAATGTTTTGGCTGCTTTTGCACAGTGCTTTTGCAATATGCGATAATGCGCCAGGGGCACAGTGTGCAGAACAAGTCTGTAGGGGTGCCTGAGAGAGGGAGCAAGGTCCAAAGGAGATTTTCTGGGCAGTGCAGATCACAGCTTTTTTAAACTGTCTTCTTTCTCTTATGTTGGTGAGACATCACTCTGAGGCCTAAAGACAAAACATTTTGCTACTGGGAAAGAAACAAAATAATCTCCATTCGTTCTAGCTAGCTTTGAGTTGTTTGTTTTTTTTGTTTTTTTTTCATCAGTGAAGTATCACTGTACTCTGGGCTCCTCTAATGAAGCCCATTATTTCTGTTAGTTGAACTTTGCACAGTGCAGCATTCGGTGTCACACACTGAAAGCTTCTCAGGATAATATTTCCCTTGACTGCACGCTACTTGTCAATCATGTGCTTTTATATCTCTGTGAGATAGTTCATTTGATTAACAAGGCATGTCTGCTACGATTTTGGAAGCTATACTTTATGGGCAAATTTGCTGGTATTAAGCAGCTAATGCTTACCATTTAGACCAAGAACAGTGAAGATTTTGTTTCAGGAATAGGAACTGTATTATGAGAACATCTCCTTTAATTAACCTTCAAGAAATAAATAAAATAAAATATGGAAGAAAGCTCAGCCTGAAAACCAGTGAACATTAGCTACCACTTATTCCAGCGTCTGGAGCACTGGCTTGAAAGGCACTCACCCCCCTCCTCCTACCTCTTCTGCACCACTCATGGCTGCAGTTCTCAGCCACCAAAAGCAGTATCTGTTTTTTAGGCCAGTGGATTAAGAAACATCCCCACATGTCTTTGTTTTGTTTTGTTTTGTTTTAGGTTATATTGTAAATCTATCTCTGTGGTAGGAAGTCAGTTCAAAAATATCTGCGTGGTCATTCCCTTAAAAAATAAGATTTGTCTGTTTTTTCATTAGGGAGCTCATCAAGAAAGCTCTTTTCATCTCAGTTCACATAAAATTCCTACAGCCTAAATACAGTTTACCCCGAGTGAGCTTCTCAAGTCACCCCAGCTCTGGGAGTAAGAGGATGCTGTACATCAGTAAGGACATGAACCGTGTCCTGATATAAGCACACCAGCCTTTTGTGAAGGCTTTCAACTCTTACATAACATTAATGATTTTGTGCTGCACAAAAGCGCCTCTGCTAGTGGTTTACATCGTGCCCTAAATCAGATTATTTACTCAAAAATCATTCTGTTTCTCTTATCCTTTTACAAGCTGTCCCTGCTCGTTAGAAGGATCACACTGAGTGCCTTTATACTCCTAAGTAAAACAAGGAAAAAGCTTGATCACCGATTGACCACATGGCTTAATTGTTCTCTGAGCCCTTGGCTCTGGTTTGGATTGCTCCACACAGCTGTCTGCAAGGCAGCACTGATCTGCAGAGGGCTGCTGCTATGTGGCACACACATAAATGCAGCCCTTGTCACTTGGACCGGGTCTGACTCCAGGTCCTCTTCTATTCAGCAGCTCTTGAAAGCAGTACGAGGACTCTAATTGTGGTTAGGGTGTAGAAAAATCAAAAGCAAGGCAGCTCACCCCTGAAAGATGCCTTTTATGAATGCTACTGTATCACAGTTGCTTGGTACACACTACCACGGTCAGTTTGCTTTTCTTTCTTATCTTTCTTTTTTAAAAGTTGATCTACACATTCAGCTTCTTCCTACAGTGGACAGGATACAGCGGACTGACACTTCTTCTTCCTTCCTACCACAGTGAAGGCTGCCTTCTGGGAAATGGGAATTACATTATGATACTACCCAATGTCATTCCTTAATGACCCCTGGATGGGAGGGTGGCAAAACTATCTGATTTTTGTTTGTTTGTCAGTTCTTAAATACAATTGCATGTCAGATCTAGGCACTTGCAGAGCAAAAAGGTAAACTGCTTTTCTGGTGAAACTACCTAAATACTGTAATGAAGAACAAAGCAGAAGACATGTTGCTAACTATGGTATATCAGGGAAGAGACAGCATGGGCTTTGTGAAGGGAATTTGGCCTCACAAACTGATGGAGGAATCAGAATGCACACCAGGAAAGTTCACTAGAATTTCAATAGGCTCCTGGCCAGCTTGGTCATTGAAACTCCTCAGGGAAACTAAGCAACCAGAGGCTTAGTTGTTACAGGGACCACAGGAAGGTCTCTGTCTGGGCGAGGAAAAATAAATAAATAAATGAAGCAGGTCGGAATATAAGAAACACTATAGAGGAGTAAAGTGACAGACAAAGGAAGAAGTAGAAGTTTTCATGCTAAGCTATAGCGCTTGTTCCAGTAGGGTGCTGCAGAAACTCCTGGAATAGAAGGGTCACTTGTGAAAGAGACACCCAATGCGTGTTACTGAATACATGACCACCACCTCCCAGCACAGTCTCTGGGCTGAGAGTTGTTGGAGGCTAGAAAAACACCCTGGAGAAGAAGCACAGTATGCTTCAAATGCTCTTCTCTAGGCATCTGCTCTTGATCATCACTGGAGAACATCCGACTATGACCGTTACCACTGCTCTTGTAGTCCTGTGTTAGGATGACAAAGGTGAAAAGAAAATACATGCAGGCAGAAACAGTAATGGGAATTATAATCACACAACCAAGAATAGTGTGCTGATTTAAATATCAGGGCATACTGGCAGCACCTACATCATAAAATTGCATGCTTAACATAGGGAAAGTGAGAATATTTCCTCACAAGAATCTGCTGAATTTATTCGGACTTTTTCTTCTGGACCTGTTATTATTCATCAAACTAGGTAGTGTGTACAGGAGCATCTTTTTTTTTTAATACTTCTTCATACCAACCTGTCGGAAATCTGTCTCTGTTTCATATACAGTCAGCAAAGAAATAATGTTTGCTTTGCAAATACAGACATGTCATTTTAGTTGAGCTTTCCTTCCCAGGCCCTAGATTTTTATATTTAAAAGTTTCAGATGTGATAATGCGCTTTTGTAAGCTTCCCTTCATGATTTACTGTCTAGTTTAGTGAAACTCACAGGAAGAGTTCCATTTATGAACAACACTTGAAATTTAAAGAAGGTGCTAGTAGAACAACCTGTGAACTGCATCTCAACCATGGTCTTTTTTTTCTCCTTCTTCTTCTTTTCTTTTTTTTACCTTACTGCATTATTCATGATTGTCAGCTGTTTCAGAATTCATTGCTGTCACTTATGGCATGTGCTTTTTTGGATTATTCTGTACATCTGGGTGAGCTGACAGGCAGAAGTATTTAGCATCTCTTCCTACACCAAGTACCAATTAATGCAACCAGTTATCTGATCAGGCCTACTGGGAAAAAAAGCTATACTGGATCAAAAGCTACTTTTTGAAATGACTCCTTTTGACTTATTTTGCATATCTTGATTAGAAACCTCTTACCTGCTGAATTTTCCTAGGGGAAAATATATATATATATATATATTTTGCCTGGAAGAGACTGTACCCCAGCTTCTGGCAACCATAAATATTGCAATAATGTAAGGGGAATGTAGCTACAGAAAAATGGGATTATATTAAAGAAGCAGAAATAAGTGGTGGCCTTGGAAGTGCCATGAACAGCTCACCATTCCCAGGGACCCAATCCTCCTCTGAAATGAAACAAGGTGACATTACTTCCACTTGATTTATTTTGCTGCTGGCACAGAGGACCCTCGCCAGCTCCTCTACTCTCACCAGTACTGATTCTTGAGGTTATTTCCCTCCTTCTCTTCTCAGTGATATTCCTGGCAGGAAAGCAACTGCCCGAGGGTGTGGGCATTTAAATCAGTTTTACATAAATACAGTTTCAGTTATTAGAAAAAGCATTTTTAATATTATTACTTAGAATCTTCTCCTTCTGACCAACGATAAGTTCATGTACAAACAAGTGGGTAAGCCACAGCCATAATTTTGTTCCCCACAGAAATATTTTCAATGTTCACACAGGGTTAATTTATATATGTTAATGAGCATTCAAACTTGTTCCTATAATTTGTCAGAGGGAAGTGGCTATGCTCATTAGGCACTCTCAGCAGTGCATAACAACCACTTAGTGTAGCACAGAATACTCCCAGGAAAATTAGGTGACCATAAAAATGTCAATGACTTTAGTCCCAGAAAATTTCAGGATCACCGCCTCGCCTTCCAGCTGTTCACAGCTCTGTGAACCGCAAAGTGCCCTGAGGGAGGAAGAAGAGTAAGTAATATCTGCTGCAGCATACATTAGTAATTATCATATGCATTAAGAGAGAGAGGGGAAAGGTGCAAGGCAACAAGTTGCCCACTGTCATTCATAGACCCCAAAGAGATTAGGTAGCCTTTTGGCCTTTCAGAGCATGGCACTGTAACCCCTGCTTCCATCTGAGTGGCAGCAACCCCAGACACCAGCCCCAGCAGAGCTAACTTTCATTGATGAAGGTATCAACACCACTGGATCTGCAGATATTCTAGATAACCCTTTTTCTACATGCATCTGAGCATGCTTTTGAAAGAAAAAAGGTCAAACAACCTTCAAAGCTCTCTGCTCACATACACACCAAGCTGCCAAAAAGCTGCTGTCCTTTAGAAATGATTTCTGATCAAAGGGCAAGGAGGAGAGCAATCTTTCCTACTGCTTACCCAGCTCACTCAACTCAGAGTTTGCCACACAAAAAATTAGCAATGCAGAGTGTTTTCCTGAAACTATATATTTACTCATACTAGGGGGGGGGGGGGGGGGGGGGGGGGTGGAGAGAGAGAAATGTGAACGCCTACATGAAATAGAGCCGCCTGGCTCACCTTCCAAATAATATTATAAATGATATCCTGTGATGAATAACCACCAGTGTAAGCAGTGTGTAATTTTGATGCTGAACAACAAAAGCCATTTTCAAGAGCTTACTGCTGCTAGGAGGGAAAAAATATAAGCAGCAATAAATTTTACAGTAAGAGAGAGTTATAACTCTTTTTGAGTCTTTAAATACACTTATCTACTACTAACTCTCATTCAAAATAGTCACCAAAACGGCAAGAACATCAATTAGCACACTTTCAGGATTAGGAACAAAACGAATTATAAAGCAATGTTGATATATGTATATATATTTAAACACAGAAAACTAAAATAACACAAAGTTAAGGATCCACTACAGAATACAAAGTGGTCCTCACACAAATTAACATGGTGCAAAATTAACATAGTTCACACCTCAGCGCCCTAACATACCTGTACAGAGCAGCCATTAAGTGACTTTCTTAATCATTATGGCACCAGTTTTTACAGGCATGCTTTTGGCATTCTTACACTATATTCTGCTCCTCTTCTATGGCAGTCTCCAGAGACCACAGCAAAACTGCTCCAGAAAATGTTGGGAGCCAAACTGAGGATCAATATGAACCTTTAGAATGAAGCCCTGCACTATGAAAAAGCAGCTCTGTTTCAATTAAGAAAGAAAACTAAACACTGTGTGAAAGAAAAACCTGGTTGTTATTAGGTTGCCTGATCTGTTCCAGTTCTTAAAATCAAGAGTTGCTGACAGTAATGACTCTTCTTCTTGTGCCCCAGAGAACATGGGTAGGAGAGAGGATCTCCTGACACCAGTCTTGCACATCAGCACTCGTAGTTGCCTCAAAACTACCAAACCAATACAAAGGTTTGTGAAGGGAAAGTGAACAGAGATGTAAACAGACCACCAAATGGGAACAAGTATTCCCAAGACATTTTAGAGTTTCTCTTCTGGTTCTTGACTGCAGCCAGAGAGAAGGCAGGAGCATCTAGTAGGGCTAGAGCATTAGGGGGAGTAGGAGGAAGGCAAGGATGCTGGTGGTGAGGATATCTCCCCACCCCCCAGACATCAAATATTTCTTTTCTGTTGAAAAAAAAAAAAATAAAAAAGAAGGATTGGGTGCAGGGAAATTAAATCTCTTCTGACTGCTTTTCTTAACAATCTATCCAAAATGTTTTGGAGTAAAATCAGATGAAGCTATGAAGCTATTCTTAGCCTCTTTTATTCAAAACATAGATTGGAGAGAAAAAAAGAAAAAACAAAAAAGAAAAAAAAGAAAAAAAAAAAGATAAAGAAAATAAAAAAAAAAAAAGAGAAAAAAAAAAAAAGAAAAAAAGAAAAAAAAAAAGAAAAAAAGACGGAGGAAGGGAGGGAGGGGAGAGCCAGTCCCATGAGCAGTGAGTAAATGCACCCTGTTTTCTTGAGGATGCATGATGTGTTGGTGATTGACTTCAGGTGATTGACTGAACATAACCTCCAGTTCTAGTTTTCCCTCAGCAGATTGCCTCTTTCCTACTGAAATGAAAAGGAAGGAAGGAAGGAAGGAAGGAAGGAAGGAAGGAAGGAAGGAAGGAAGGAAGGAAGGAAGGAAGGGAGGGAGGGAGGGAGGGAGGGAGGGAGGAAGGAAGGAAGGAAGGAAGGAAGGAAGGAAGGAAGGAAGGAAGGAAGGAAGGAAGGAAGGAAGGAAGATTGTGTTTTTTTCTTAGGTGGGGATACTTGCCACTTCTCTCCCTCTAATAGGACACTGGTTTTCACCAGCTGTGAGTCTCTTCCCTTTAGTTAGCTACAGCCAGGATTGCCCAGCAAATTCAACAGGGGAAGAAAAGGACAACTTCAGCACACAAACATAGGCCATGAGACAGCCAGAGCCAACTGTCCTCATCCAAGCTCTTCATTCAGCAGCCCATGGGACCAGAATAGAAGTTGTCATTGGCAGGTGAGCCTGATCCTAGAGACTGCACACATTGTAGGAAGCAGGCAGGGTCAGCCTTTGTACTGACCGCCCAGAGGAGCTTCTAGTTGTGTAATAGGACACACTGAGCAGAGCTAACCATCCCTAATTCAGCCAGCTAGGCTCACAGTTTTAACATGCTTAATCGGGAAAAGGAAATATTTATATATATATATATATATATATATATATATATGAATTCCTTATGTAAGGATCTGTGTCTAGCCAGAGTAGACCTTCCATCCATGCAGTATCCAAGCATGTTACACACAGAGAGAGACTTCGTTTATCTTTATGTACCAAAATAAGCGTACATGAAGCAAACATAAGTGGAGATCATCTGCTTGTGAATGCCCACTCTTAATATTTGCAAGATTGCAACTGTGTTCAAAACTGTGACTAAAGGATGTGTTTCACAACACAGACATTATTCTTCTATTTACCTGTAGGAAAAAAATCTGTTCCTGCTATAGCATTAGCAACAAATGTAATACTTGATAGATTTGAGGTTTATTGGAGTCTCAGTGATCACTCTTTAGAGTTTAACATATCCTGTTGCTATAAAAGAACAATGGAAATGCAGTCAGCATGGTTATTGATATCCCCTTTAGCTGTAGGAACATAAGAAAGTGGTATCTTTGAAACTACCTTAGCAGATCACACCGTTACCCATTAAGCTCACATTTTCCAGCTGTATCTTCCAGGTGCCTCATAGCACTCACAAGAAACGCTGTAGAGAAGAGCCCTGCTGCTACAGGAAATATCATTTTAAGCCTCATTGCCCCCGTGTCTGTAATGGAATAGAAAGCTGCTCGTTAATTTATTTATTTTTTCCTTGGTATAGAGTTGAATGCTTTTGTTATTGATGCAACTGTCTAACCACTTGGAGAATCTTGCTAAACTCTGGGGCTCTGTGGTTATCATATAAGTTATACAGGCCAATAATTCAGTGCTCAGTGGAAGGGTACCTATATGTTTCAGTATATTTGTACTCCAGATGCATCAAATATCTCCTTAAATTTGATTGCCCTCCCCTGCACCATGATTTATATACCTTTCTTACCCTCCTTCATCTCCTCTCTGAAACAATGAGTCTCTGTTCCTTCAGTTTATATTCCTATGGAAAGCTTTCATTGCTTGTAATTATTTCTGTAAGGAGTCCATAAGCACGCAAAATGTTATAAAAGTCAGTGAAATAATGGAAAATATTTTTATATGTGAATCAAATTTTATGCAAGTGTGTTTCTTTGTGCATATGTGGACATACAGAATATCTAACATATTGACACTTCAGAGGTATAACACCACAATATTGCACAGAAAATCTGATTATGTTTTTAAAAAATGATATTTGTACAAAGTCAAATCTGTAAATAGGTCAGTATTTTATGTCAGTACATATATGAGCTCAGATGTAGTTATACACTCCTACCCAGCACCTGCAAAGCATCTGAAAATACATCATAAATGTGCAATAAAGTATATTATGTATACAATGTAACATTATTTTTATTGCTACTTATTTTGTTGTTTAGGCATCCAATCACACTTTGACCATCCCTGCAGACAAAGAACATTTTGATGAAATTTTAAGGTCCTTCCCTCCCTCAGGTATTGTGTGGTTTGTTTGTTTTTTCCTGTTTAAAACTAGCAGTATTGTCCATGATATTGTTTTGTTGACATATTCCACCTATAGTCACACTGCCAGTTTAGGTAGCTTTGCTAAGTCCCTTTGTTGGGTGTTTTTCACACTCTATTGCACTGCAGGTGAACTCTTCTGTCATTTGCAATGTACTTGACAGCATTCATAGTGCAGCTCTGCACTCATCGCTTGGCTGGCCTTTTGCCAGCCTGGGACCTGGGTATTTAGTTACATCCCTTTCCCTTTTTATGGCTTGCCATTCTGTAATCACACTTCTCTCACCTTGTGATTACTTGATTTCCTTAACAGCCCCCACTTTGGGAATTTTAGCAAAAGTAGTTTTTAAAAGTCCAAATAAATTACTTCAGGTGATTTTACTTTAGACATCTCTATGCTAGGACATACAATAAATTGTCAGTAGATTGTAAACACCACTTTCTTTTACAGCACCTATGTTGATTTGTGAGTGTTATGTATCTTCAGCCTCCTATTGGTTTCTAATGACTTCCTTTAATTATTGGTTCATCCTGTTACTCCACACTGATGCTAGACAAATTTATTTATAACTTTCGCAGTTACCATACAGCCTTTGTTAGAGATGGGATTGAAATTTGGTACCCTAAGGTGTGTTGATAAAATAACATGTATTTTGTTAACAGTTTATTTTCATGTTTCCACAGAATGCCTGGTGGAGTAGCAGCCAAGTTTTCTTTTAAATACATTACTGCTTAATATAGCAGCTTGTTCTAACATTTCTTCTTTTGACACTTCAGTCTCACAAGGTTTCAGCTTTATTAGCTGGAAAACAGCTATTTTCAATGTTTTTTTGTAGTTAAAATGAACACAAGAAAATAATTGCATTTAAAGACCTCCTCTACTTTCTTTACATCTTTAAAGACACATGGATCAGAGAGAAGCAGCATGATAAAGAATGATCCCAAACACATAGTCATAGGCATGTGTGAGGGAGAGGGAAGGAAAAAGCTTGGGTTCAAATCCCTGATCTGTGTCCTTAATCCAATGACCAAATGGTCATGAAATACCCAAATCAAAGCTAATATATGTTAACATATATTAATTAATGCCATTGAAGAACACTGTGTGTAGACAAAGCCTTAGTTATTTACTCTACTTCTATATATCAAAATGTTTTGGTTTTGTTTGCTCGGGCAGCTAACTCTAGGATGGGTCTCAAAGTTGTGAAGCTATCTCCAATTAGTCCAAAATAATGCTGACTGTGAAGCAAAGCAGAGCTAAGGTGCTATGCATCTCGATTGCTAGCTGCTACCTGGATAAACCTTGTTCTGGATTTTATGGGTTCTGTTCATAAGTGTTCATTCTCTTCACACATTAGAGGAAGAGTAGATGTGCCTCCTAAAGGAAACTCTTACTAAATGATTTACTCCTACTCATAAATCCTTCTTGTGCGTACAGACTGAACTATTTATTATTATTTAGGCATATAAATTACATCCAGCTATGTATCTTTAGCTCTCTCCTCTCACTTCTGCAAAGTCCTGGCAAGATCCCATACTAAACCTGCCAGTGATTTTCTTAAGTCATTAACAACCTTGCTAACTTGGAAGTTGATTTTTTTTTTTCTCTTTCTTTACCATACATCATTAGCCCCCTTGCTAACTTGGGAAAGTACACGGCTAACAAAGCAATTCCACAAACTTCCAGTGCAACTACCAACCAGAAAGTTGTTTTATGTCCACAAGTGAGCACTCCAGTGTGTGGCTGCAGCTAGTAAAAAATTTTAACGTGGGGAGGAAGAGTATAACTAAAGAACCGAAGCATATTTTGCAATTGGAGAAGGAGAGAAGGTGAGCATTCTGGATGGAAGAGAACTGGCAGGATCTTCTCTACAGGCAGGGGAGAAAGGAAAGAAACCCTTTGGCACAGGACTAGTCTACAAGCAAGTACAGGAAAGTTTATGCTGTCTGGACTGTAAAACGTGTTGAAGGATAAACGGTAGCAAGGATCCCTTAAATTCTGCAACTTTTTAATTAATCATCCCTTCCTTTATGGTCCAGAGGGAAGCAGAACTTAAAAAGACTAGTGAGTACAAGGCTCAATCTTGCCTTTCTATTGAAGTTTCAGCTTCTGTTCACAGCTATTTCAATCTGTAGGAAATGAGAATTTGGTCAGTTGTTCTTCCATGCCCTCTTTCCTGGAAACTTTAAAGAGAAATGAGCAAAAACTCATTAAGAAAGTCAATTAATCAGAGAAAGACAGACGAAAAGCGTCATCAAACTGTGTGAGACTAAGGACTGGCATGTTTGCATGAGCATTGATAGCAAACTCTTCAGCTACCCCAGTCTGACAACCTCAGTTTATTCAAAAGTTAAGTTACAAGCCAATAGATAAACTAATCAAAGGACGTGCTCTGTAGCTCTGTCATATATTGTTCATGAAGTCAGATATTTACTCTATTCCCCTGAGTCATTTCATACTGAAATGGAGTTCTAACCTAGCATTTCATTAGATTCATAAGCAATATATGCTGAAATAAATGAATAAATGCAGAAAGGTATTGAATTTTTGAAGGCAACTTTCTGATCAGAATGTTTTTCATTTCTGTTGAGAATTCAAATGTTGCTTATGTTTTACCAATCTGAAATATGAATCTACACACATTTTTATCCATTTCATGGAGCAGTAACTCTAGAAAGTTTCCTATATACATAAGATGACATAAGGTAATAAAGGGAAAGTGGCATAGTCACTCTACATTTCACACAGCAACTACAGCGGCAGGAAATGCAGTTACCAGCAAATAACACAGTGGCCTGAAGGTGAACATATGGTATTTGTCATACTGCTCAGCTGTGAAACCTGCCAATACGGCCATAGGAGGAAAGAAAAAAAGAAAAAAAAAAGAAAAAAAAAAAACTATTTAATTTCAGTGGAGTGAATTATTGGTTTCATGTAAGTAAACTCTGTTTTTGGGTTAAATTAAGAAAGTGTAGAAAAATCTGAAACATTTTAAATGAAGAAACTGTCTCCCTAAATTGCAGAAGACCATGTGATCTCTCACTATAATCAATTGAAATAAATGAAATTTGGAATGTTTAATTATCCCCCAGTTCAGCAAATAATAGTTTTTATCTCATTGTACTCATATGAAAGATAGTGTGGGTGAGCATATGGATCTTAAAGACGATGAAATTAGTGACTAATTTACTGCAAAATGAGAAGAAAACAGATACATAAATAAAAGTTGGAAATGAAAAAAAATGTTTTTTTCTTTTACAGTTAACATACAACTAAAACAGAGTAAAAAAAATTTTTTAGATAAGCATATAAAACTCATATTTAAGACAATATTCCCTTGCATCTTAGCACATCCGATACCTGATTAAATAAGGATGGAGAATTTTAGCTCTTCTACTAATGAGATCTATGGGTAACAGAATAGTTGTTGTGCTTGCAAGTAATTATTTCCACTTACTGTGAGACTTTGGATGGGTCAGCTGCTTTCTTTAATCTTGGGAAAATAATAGCATAGTTATAATAATGCACCTTTGTTGTAAGGAAGGAATTTGCCTCTTCAGAATACATAGAAGCTGCTGTGGCCAAGGCATTCAAGAAGATTTGCCAAAAATTAGGGTCCAAAAGCCTTATTTAGGTGAGTAAACAAAGGAGCAAGTTTGCCAAAGTGCTTGGCTGACAATAATTTCCCTTTGAGAGACAGTTGATGGGAGCTCAGCACTTTCAAATGAGTTTACTTACTCAATCATGCATGTTGGAAAGTTTGCCTCAAGTGCACGGGACTGCAAAGATGAAAATGTCTTGCTGCCTTAAACCAAAGTCAGAGTGAAAATAAAGCTGACTGAGATGATGGTTAGCTGATTAATCTACATAATTTGCTTCTACAAGACCTTACGGAGGCTAAGGGCTTAGTACAACATGCTTTATGTGCAAAGCTGTCTTGGTTTAAAAACACTTGGTGACTTTGATGGGTTGATAATTCAGGCTGGGAGGGATTAGGAGGTCTCTAGTCTACTCTCTGCCCAAAGCAGGACCAGTTTGGGGTGACCTGCACTGCTGCCTCATGGCTGTGGTGCCTGGCTGGGCGATGGTCTGAGGGCAGCGTGCTGAGCCTAGGCCTGTGGGTGGAGGGGCAGCCCTTGCCATCACTAGTTGCCCAAATCCACCAGCCACAATGATGTGGGAGCTCCCCAGTGTCCCAGAGACTCGCCTGGCCCCTCTTGCCCCATGGGGGTTCAGGTGGGCAGGAGGCAGAGACAGCTGAGGGTGTCCCCTGGCCAATGCGCATCCCTCCTCCCCGGCTGCAGACCTGCCCCAGCGGCCTCGCAGCACGACTCACCGCCTCCGCAGCAAAGTTTTAAACCGGTTCAGCCAAACCCCACTAATTTTAGGTACGAACTCCAGTAAACTGGTTTAAATTCAGCTCATGGTGACTCAGCTGGCATTCATAAACACTAGCGTAACAAAAAACTAATTTTAAATCTGTCTTCTTGTGTACGGTTGCATCAGTTTAACCATAGTGGCTTGCAGGCAGATTTAAGGGAGGCTGGTGCTGCTCTGTGCACAGGAGCCTAGGCTTGGAAAAGGTGACGTGCTCACACAAGTAAGATCATCAGTTGCAATTATAAAATGCTTCAGCTAGGGTATCTTCCTGCCGCAGGGCATAAACTAATCAATCACCTGCTGCCATACGGAAATCTTTCTCCTTCAGGTGCCCTCAGTGGAGTAAGCACCTTCCTCCCAAACACCTGCTGTTGTCCAGAGCTGCAGAAAGCTGGATGGAACGCTGTCCATACAATAATTAAATTCTCATGTAAAACACAGTGATGTTATCATCAAATTGGGACCAAATCCAAGGTAATAGAGAGCGTAGAACAAATAGTCTCCTTCCGCCTGATCAGATGCCTTTCTTGGCATTAATTGGAAGTGCATCAGCAGGGGAGGTAACTCTGTTAGCTAAATGAATAACGTTACTGAAGTTTCTCAGGTTATATGTGCCAAATCTGTGTTTAATCGGTCTGACTTGGAAAGGCTATAAAGGATTGTTTTATTAATCTCTAAGGTCAGAATTTTAGCAAGGATTTTGAATTATTAAAGAAACTGGCTGATAATTAGGGTAGGAGGTAGAGTCACACTCCACTGTGAAATCACAGCCTCAGCAAAACCTTCCTGAGACCTATTACTGGATTCAAAGGGACTGAGACATGCATTTAGACTGTAGAACTGCATTTTATAATAAATGATTTAAAATATAGCAGTAAAATCCATCTGGATCCGGCATGTTTTAGGGTTTGCTGAACTAAACTGTCCATGTTACTTTCATTGCTTAAGAGACACAGGTTCACTGCTGTAACCAGAGATTTAACATTTCCTGAACTCCATTAAATTAAAAACATCAAACATGAAGCCATATCAATTTGAACAGTTGTAGTGAGCTATAAAACACGACTTTGAGAGTTTGGCCTGAGAATCCCTTAGGGATGCAAGCAATGAAATGAGAGCGGGATGAGATCTCTTGCTGAGGTTACCTTTCAACAGCATGAGCAACCTCCCTTCTGCATTGCCACAATTTTCCTTCTTCCCATGAGGATTAGCTGCCCATCCTGTACTTGGTATTCTGGGCATGAGAAAAGCTTCAAGACTCCTTGACCTTTCTTCACTAGCTGCTAGCCTCATGTCTTTCCTAAGCTACATGATTAACAAGAAAGTCACCTTAGGCTGTCTCCATCCTAAACAATGCAAGCACTGTGAGCTTTCATTCCCTTTCCACTTCTCTAAGGAGTGGAAGCTGCCTCCTTTATCCAACTGTGAACAGACTGGGAGATGTGGATCATACCACAGGTGCAACAGAGCAAAGAAAGGAAGCAATCAGACCCCGAAGGTCTGATTTATCACTCAGACTGATCAGAGTAACATTTCTACAGTTTCAAGCAGATTTTAGTGCCATGCTGTTCCGAACACACTTCTTCATCATGGAGACATAGGTTGGAATAGCTCAGCTTGCTAATGGAGAAAGAGATTCCCTGAAGGTCTGCTCACCACAGCAATGCAGCTATGGCTGACTGGACTTCTCTCGACATAATAACCCAGGCATTTAACAAACACATTGTAACATCAGTCATCCATTGACACTAAAATCCAAAACCGTTTGAGGAAATGAAAGTGATAACATCTAGAGTGTTGTAAGATTTCTTTCCTTCCCCTCCTCCCTGCACACCCCACAGATAAAATTGCACCCACTTGTATGAAACATATATATTTTTTCTATGACTTGCTGACCTAAGGTCAGTGTTATCTTACTGGATGTGAAAGAGTGCATTCAGACTTCTTTTTTCTTTTAATAAAAATGGAATATTTGCTATATATTTTATTCTACTCAAGAATTATATTGCACAGAAGGGATATATATCCCTTAATAAATTCTTTTTCCATTTCTCCATTGCTTTTACTTTCTCAGTATCAGCTTTTGAAAACTACTTTAATAGCTCTCCAAATGAGAATGGTCTTTTTTTCCATCAGTCTGATCTCTTTCCTGTGAAAGGAAAGACAGAGATGTTTGGAAAGGCAATATGCTTTCAGATTATTAGAAAACAGTTATGTTATTGTTTTTGCAAAGACCAGCAGCCACAAGATGTTATTAAATGTATTTCTGAATATATGTAATATCCAATTACAAGGGAGAAGGGAGGTGGCTCAAAAAAGTTCTAAGGATGAGTAGACTCCTTTGGGAAATGCCATCTCCAAAGTGAAGATTTTTAGCTGTGAGGGCAATAAGCCGCTGGAATATGATCCAAAGGGCATGAGAAGCATTATATTGTCCTGAGGCTCTAAATCTAAATTGGAAACAAAAGCCTAGCCTCCCACTTCAGTAGGTATAGGATTTCAGTCTGAATATTTTCTGAACTGAGTATCTAAACTGAGTATCATCATGGCGGCCTGCAGCTTCCTCAGGAAGGGAGCGGAGGGGCAGGTGCTGAGCTCTGCTCTCTGGGGACAGCGACAGAACCCGAGGGAACGGCATGGAGTTGGGACAGGGGAGGGTCAGGCTGGGGGTTAGGGAAAGGTTCTGCACCCAGAGGGTGGTCGGGCATTGGGACAGGCTCCCCAGGGCAGTGGTCACAGCACTGAGCCTGACAGAGTTCAAGAAGCATTTGGACAGTGCTCTCAGACATAGGGTCTGATTTTTGGGTGGTCCTGTGAGGAACCAGGGTTTGAACTCGATGATCCTTGTGGGTCCCTTCCAATGTGGGATATTCTATGATTCTATGATCTAACCAATGGGCTAGAACTCATTGTGGTTTTAATGAAAAGACTGAGTAAATTTTTAGGGACTGATTGTTTTGTTCAGGTTGGAATGGGTGTTACTACTGGATAGAGTTTTTAAAACCTCTAAAGAATTCTATAGTACTTTAACTTAATACTCGAAAATACTCATATTTTCTACTTAGGGATACTGGTGTACTATACAGATATTGCTGAATTTTTGGCAGTCCTGTGAGATCAGTAATGAAGTGCAAGCTACAGATGCAGAAACTGAGGCACCCAAGGTTCAGGTAACTTTCTAAGAACCACAGAAAGGAATGAAAATATCAGGCTGCATTGTTCTGTGATCCCACCGCAATGCTTCCAGCCTGACCTGACACCTGCCTCACAGAAGCAATACCTTTCAGGCCACTGGCAAAGATACACCCTGTAAGATATACACACAAGAAAGATTAAACTACCGCAGCATGTGGAGAAGGGGATACCATGCTTTGTCTGACATTCAGTCACTGTTCTCCAGGATACTAAAGCATTATTAGAGCAGGTGGCGGGATAAAAGGGGAAAAATCACATCAGAAGAAACAGTTGGTTTGAAAAGTAGAGGCTTAGTGAGAATAGCTGGAAAGGACAATATTTGACAATAGTCTTTGAACGAGATTTACCACCTCCAGCAAGGCAACAATACAGTAATGTAATTATGTGAGAAAGACTGACATGGTGTCATTTTCCATCCCACAGAGTTGAGAAAGAAAGAAAAATAACAGGCACTTTAACAAAAAAACTGTGAAAATTACTGTGTTGATTTACCTGTGATGATTTCTGGTCACTAATGTTTTGAAACAAGTAAAAAAGACATGTTTAGTTTTCTACATAAATAAATGGTCATAATCGCTTTTGATTTTTGTTTATCAGCACTTAAATTTCCAGTGAAAATTAATTTCCTAGCAGCACACTTGACCTGAAGTTCAGTGATCATAAAACAGGGTTTACTCAGCAGCTGACCTGTATAGTCTCCTTGCTAAGGAATTACAGGTTAGAATGATATCCTGAGTGGTTGGTTTTTATGATGTCCCTGACCGTGGCTCTGAAAGGTTTCTAGAATTCATTTACAATTCAGGAATGAGTCACAGTAGTCCTTCATTATATATGGAGAAAAACAGCCTAATGACTTCCACTGGGATGATACCACGTTCCAGTGGAATGACTGTGAAATCTATTTCTGCTTATGCCACTTTTGTGGGGTTTTTTAACTTTTTTCTCTGACTTTCTTACTGAGAAGAATATGAAAAAATCCTGAGAGGCACTTCACTGTTTTTTCTGAGGAAACCCATTTATCCAAAATTTTTGGGAAAATGGATTTTCTAGCTGTAGGGCAAAAAAACCTCAAGCACTCAAAAAAAAAAAAAAAAAAAAAAAAAAAAAAAAGATTATCTAACAAATATTTCTGCTAAATTCATGTAATAAACTCTCATACATCTTAAGCAAGTTGTGTGCAAGTGCATGGGGGTATGATAATGTTAAACTGATCAGTGTATGTATTTACATATTCAGCACTACTGTACAAGATTCACTGATGCTTACATACTTATAACCTGCTGCTTATATACCAATAGATATTTTGACCTATTATAAGTGATGTTAACTATAACTTTTTAGTACTGGATTAAAAATACCACATCTGTTAGTAACTATTAATTCTATTTGTACTTGATTCAACATCCTGGTGCTTTTACTTACATGGTTTCATAAACACTAAAATATATTTTCATCATTTCTTAATTGTATCACCTATCTACTTGTGTCCTAACTCACATAAATGTCTGTTTTGAGAAAATAAGACCAAAAAAAAGGAAGAAAACCACTGAGGTAAGTATTTCTTGGTCAGGCTCATTGCTTTTACTTCAGCATGTATTCAGTTATTATTTAGTATGTATTTATTCATGCAACAGATCTGTCTTCCAATTTCAGACTTCCTCCATTACTGTTTTTGTGCCATGGTTCTCTGTCCTGGACTTGAGGTGATTATTGGTGTGTTGATGACCTGTAGGGTATGAGGAATCATTTGGCACAGACTGAAAATATGGCCAATCCCTGCAGTAACGGAGGTTTGACACTCACCATAACTTTGACATGAAAAGCCCAAATGCCTCTTTAACATTGACAGGCATGGGACATCAACGACCTCTTTGAGGGTGGTCATACTCCACAACAGGCTTCCTAGAGAGGTGCTTGATGCCCCATGCCAGCCTTGTTAACACACATTTGGACAATGCCCTCATGCTTTAACTTGTGGTTAGCCTTGAAGAGGTCAGGTGGTTGGAGTAGATGATCTTTGTAGGTCCTTTCCAACTGAACTATTCTATCCTATCCTATCCTATCCTATCCTATCCTATCCTATCCTATCTTAAACTTGCCCACATACAAATTTCTGTGGTAAAATTTATGCATATATTTCCAGTTATTCTCCATGTGACGGGAACAAAGGAAATTCCAATCCATTTTTAGGTGAGGGGGAACAACACATTATCTGGAAAGAGGTTTTTATTAATGAAATAATTGCATAGCTGGCTACATGCAAGAAAAAATAAGAGGAGACAGAGGAGACAATTCTGTTATTTAAAAATTTTGACATTAGAAGAAAGTACTGTATTTGAAAAAAATGGATGAACAAATTGCCCACAAACTGGGAGCACGCCAGAAAAAAAAAAAAAATAGGAATAAGGTCATTATTGCTACTTGTAGCCATTTGACCTGTGTGTAGAGGGGAGCAATGATGATTCAGGCCAATACATGTTACCTACTACTACTTCACATGTGAAAAATCTTGTATCTAAGTAATTACAGACTGAAGGAATAGCTTGAGCTACTTAATAATAGTGGTTGTAGAATACATGCATTTTTTTCTAAATTTAGAAAGGGGAGGAATAAATTAAATCAATTCAGGAAGAAATTAGACAGTATTTTGGATGAATAATTCAAGCAAGCTCTGCCTAATTCTTGTAGGTGTTAATGGATCTTTAAGCTTCTGGACATATAAACCAGGTAAGCAAAGCAAAGAAACTAGCCAGAGAGATGAAACCTTGTTTGAACTATATGGTTCTGTAGGTAATACTTCTAGAAACAAGTGAACTGTGAGGGTGCTGGCACAGGTGAAATGGAAATATAAATGTTCCCCCAGAGAGTGGTGATGGGAGAATGAGGCTATTGTTACCATGTCTTCAGTGTGCTATTGTACTTTCTAAAGCAAGGGAAAATCTACGAAATGATCTATGTTCATTTTACTGAAAGGATATATCTAATTTTGAACCTCTGACAGCTATCTCAGAAGGCTCTTTGATTTATTCTGGGACCAACTAAGCAACTTTACTTGGCAGGTATTTCTGATTTCTATCCAACTTAGCTTCTGCTTATCTTCCAGTATGTATTACTAGTGAGCGGATCAAGCTCCAGCTGTGTCAAAGATAAAACTTCATCTACCCGCTACCACAACACCTACATTTACCATGTACTGTGGTACAGATGAGTAGGGACAGTGTAATTTCAACTGAGGGATTCAGTTATTTAACAGTCTCACGGAACAGCTAAATTACTGAAGTGCTGTAACTTGCCCATCTTGGAAGCCTTTCTGTCACAGGCAGCCCTCAGTACTGCATGTTTCTTTAATTTTTAAGCATCTTACTAACACTGACTTTCTTTCTTTCATCCTTTTCCCTCTCTCCAAAACCAAAGCAGAAAAAATAAAGTGGGAAAAAACAAAATAAAAAAAAAAAAGAAAAAGAAAAAACAAAACAAAACAACAACAACAACAACAAAATAAAACCACTGTTTAGACTCTGTCTAAAACCTGAAAGGATGCAAAACTACAGCTTCTTGAAGACCGCAATGTACATTGCTACTAGCAGCATATGGAAGGTTTGAAGACACTGCAGTGAGAACTACTGACCTGAAAGCAGACTACTTTAAAGTAAGTCCTGTCTTGATTATTACCTGTGGTGCAGAAAAAAGCTGCAAACTGTCTAATTCAGATTCAGTCTTCCTTTTCCTGTATATTAGTCCAGCAAATTAAGCATCTACTCTCTCACTTCTTAGTCGGGAAGTCTAAACCCCAGTACTCTGAGCTGGTGGTCAGGAGGACCCTGAAGTCACTCATTGATTCAACATGTGTAGAGGTGTTTACATCGAATAATATGGACGGATCCACTAGGGTGTCAAATGTTGTCATGCAAAGAAAAGTACGAGTGTAAGTGTCTGTGAGAGTGCAAGCCAAAAGAGATGGATGCACTGTAAGACTAATTTTCAGTGCATTTTTGACATTTGCCAAGCTCTTCCCTCCCTCCACAATCTGGGCTTCATGGTCAGGGCATGTCTGGTGAGTGACTGTCACAGGGAATGAGTAGGGGAAGTTACTGAGCAGTTTTACCATTTTGTCTCTGTCTTCATGAGAAGATTCAGAGGTGCCACGGTGATGCCCTGCAGAGACCCACAGCCACATGATCCCACCATGCGGGTCCCTCTGTGTACCACCTGCTCTCCAGCTCACATCACTTTGTGGGCTGCCTTAGCACCACTCACCCTGGGGCTTCTCTCCTACCACAGCTTTCTGCACACACTCTCACCCCAGCTAGCTAATAATTATATTTTTCTTAAAGAAAAAAAAAAAAAGAAAAATAATAAAGGGAAAAGGAAAAGGAAAAGGAAAAGGAAAAGGAAAAGGAAAAGGAAAAGGAAAAGGAAAAGGAAGAGGAAAAGGAAGAGGAGGAGGAAAAGGAAAAGGAAAAGGAAGAGGAAAAGGAAGAGGAGGAGGAGGAGGAGGGGGAAGGGAAGGGAAGGGAAGGGAAGGGAAGGGAAGGGAAGGGAAGGGAAGGGAAGGGAAGGGAAGGGAAGGGAAGGGAAGGGAAGGGAAGGGAAGGGAAGGGAAGGGAAGGGAAGGGAAGGGAAGGGAAGGGAAGGGAAGGGAAGGGAAGGGAAGGGAAGGGAAGGGAAGGGAAGGGAAGGGAAGGGAAGGGAAGGGAAGGGAAGGGAAGGGAAGGGAAGGGAAGGGAAGGGAAGGGAAG
Source organism: Aythya fuligula (assembly GCF_009819795.1). Lineage (NCBI taxonomy): Eukaryota > Metazoa > Chordata > Aves > Anseriformes > Anatidae > Aythya > Aythya fuligula. Next base: position 129,847,615 of record NC_045559.1, read on the forward strand.
GGAAAAAAAGTCTAAGTCTTCATCTAAGTTTCGTTTCTAAGTCTAAGTTTCCCTCTTCTAAGTCTAAGCCCCTCTTCTTCCCCCACACCCTCCCAGGTGCCCCTCACAAGGCAAAATTGGGGACATGAAGATCTGAGCAGGGCTTGTTGTACAGAGAGATGGACTTCTTGTGAAGACAGTCAGTTTGCTGCTAAAGCCAAAGGAAGCTAGAAGAGGGAAGGGGAAGGCTGTTTTATGGAGATTTAGTGGGGAAAAAAATCAAAGCACCTATGGCTTCCCCTGCAAGCTCCCAGCTGTCCTGTCCCACCTCTGCTCTCACCCCAGGGATCCCTCCTGTATAGCAAAGTGCAGTCCCCTCCCTATGTTACTGCTCTCTCTCCTGGCTCTCCCAACTCAAATGGCTTTGCCACCATGGCATAAACAAGTTCTGCCTTCCCACATGTAGTGGGTTTACGTGGCAAGGTTTTGGTAGCAGGGAGCCATAGGGGTGGTTTCTGTGAGAAAGATCTAGAAGCTGCCCCATGTTTGGGAAGGGCCCCATTGTTTTCCAGATCCGAGCCAATAAGCGATGTTGTTTTGCGCCTCTGTGAGAGCATATTTAAGACAGGGAAAAAAATGCTGCGCCACACAGCAGCCGGGAGAGTCAAGGGAGTGAGGCACAGCACCAAGGTCAGTGTAGAAGGAGGGGGAGAGGTGCTCCAGGCGCCGGAGCAGAAGTCCCCTGCGGCCTGTGGTGAGGACCATGGTGAAGCAGGATGTCCCCCTGCAGCCCATGGAGTACCACGGTGGAGCAGGGTTCCACGCTGCAGCCCGTGGAGGAGACCACGGTGGAGCAGGTGGCCCTGCACCGACGGAGGCTGCCGCCTGTGGAAGACCCCTGCCGGAGCAGATTCCGGGCCGGACCTGTAGCCCGTGGAGAGGAGCCCACGCAGGAGCAGGTGACCTGGCAGGAGCTGCTGCCTGTAGGGGAGCCAGGTTGGAGCAGTTTTCTCCTGAGGGATGGACCCCGTGGTACGGACCCATATCTGGAGCAGTTCTGGAAGAGCTGCTGCCTGTGGGAAGCCCACGCCGGATCAGTTCATCAAGGACTGCATCCCGTGGGTGGGACCCCACAGCACAGGGGACGAGAGTGACCGAGAAGGAGCGGCAGAGAAGAAGTGCTGTAGACTGACCATAACCCCCATTCCCCGTTCCCCTGCGCCGCTCGGGGGGAGGAGGTGGAAGAGGGTGGATGGGGGGGAAGGTGCTTTTGTTTTTTTTTTTCCTTTGTTTTCTCACTTCTCTCGCTTGTTAGTTGTAGTCAATAAATCTTACTATCTCCTTATGCTGAGTCTGTTTTGCCCGTTACAATAATTATTGCGTGATTTTCTCGTCCTTATCTCAATCCTTGAGCCCTTTTCACATATTTTCTCCCCATTCCTCTTTGAGGAGGGGGAGTGAGAGAGCGGCTGTGGTGGAGCTCGGCTGCCCACTCGAGCGGAACCACGACACCACACCACAAGCAAGGATGGGGAAGGCATTTTGCTTCTGTTCCCTGGGCATGGAAATTCCGATTCTGATGTGCTGTGACCATGCTGTGAGCTGGCTTAACTTTAAGACACGGCTTGGTGCACAAAGGCAGGAGGGCAATTTTTCTCCACTCTGAAAACATTTCCAAATAAATATATGTATGTATATACACATGTGTATATATAGTTTCCTATAAATAGTTTCTGACAAAAATAAATAAATAAAATTAGCGCTCCATGAAGTTTTGAGCTGGAGTCCGAGGTCTGAGCATCCTATTTCCATTGCCTGTTGCTGTTTTTCATCATTCCAGGCCTAGCAGGGAAACAAAACCTCTGTCTGAAGTGTAGGACAAAGAATCCCAAAATCCCATCTCCCACTGCCTGCCTGCCAAACCTCTGTGCTGGAAGCAGTCCACATCTCCTTTACTGGTCCATAGAGTGCCCCTGTGTTTATTCTGGATTGTATGAAAGAAATGTCATGATAGTTAAGAGGCAGAGATTTTTGATGGGTGAACTGTGCTCAAAATATCTGATATTAAGGTGTGCACAAGAAGTAGCTGCCTGTAGAGTTTCCTTTAGGGAAAAAAATCCCTTCTGAATATAGGATAAATAACAGGGTGGGAAAAAGTAACACCAAATAAAGCAGGGGGTGTTAAAAAAGCCGTAATAGGCGCGAGATGGAGCAGTAGAACATGTGGGTTTTTTGACCAGTGCTCATTTTAGTTAGAGGGATCTGAGCCAGATTCCCTTTCAATGCCAAATACATCTATTGAAGTCCGAGCAACAGACTTAATTGCAGCAGGAAATTGATGTTTTAAAAAGCATATCTGTAAAGAATGGGAGAATGCATATGGCACATATGTGCCTCGACAGTTTTGCTAAATAAACCATGAATTTTGACAAGTGTGTATCTGTAAGTTTGCCATGGAAATAGGATTGTATAACATCACAGCTGAAACAAAAGTTCAGCCACTGAAAACTGCGGGGGCGTGCTGCTAAAATGTTTGCTTCGAATGTTAGCTGACTAGTTTCATAACTCCCATGCATCTACTTAATGCTCTTTTAGACAATACATGGAAAGGATAGATGCCAGGACTGTTCAATAAAAGTATAATAATTGTTATATCTAATGGTCAGGGCCCAATTTCAGTGTTTCGGAAAATGACAGAAGTTTCTTGTGTTTCTTGTGAAATTTTAAGAGATGAGAATTCCCGCCTTGTTTATACAGACCTCTATCAAGTGGAGGTGTGGAAAAATATTTGGTTCTCTATTTGATGAGGAAAGTGCACTGTAGGGGCATTAATATCATTTTTGGGAACCGGTTAGTTCAGCGAACCAGTAAGGAATGGGCTATAAAGACTTTCTCTTTCAAGTTATTAATAAAGAGCCGTTCCCCTGATGCCAAGAACAGGAATTACAGTGAGGATGAGCTGTTACTACTAGTGAACCTGTGAATCAGCTCAGGAGTCTCACCCAGAGCCCAGCACACAAGTTCTTGCTCCATAAACCACCGATGTCTTTGGCAAAGGTTCAGGTGTCCCATCAACCACAACCTGGGACTAAGCAGGTGAGAAAGCCCATGCTCACAGGACTCCTACAAGTGGTAACGCTAGCACAGGTTTGGTGTGCTAATTACTTCAGGTGGAAAACAAAGTGCTGTCTACCATGAGATAAGCACAGATATCTTTATCCAAAAGAAAGAGCAGGATGAGGGATCAGAGCTGCTTTCATCACAATGAGTGCTATTTACTATTTTACCTTATTATTTATTTTACTTTACTATTTTACCAGATTTTTCTGTCCCCCCAAAAAAGAGCTGGCTGGGCCGGGGAAAAGGTGCAGGGGTACATGTGAACACATGTTATTGCTGTGGCATCTTCTGTTGTTGATAAGCAAATTGTTTATTAGTACAATATTAATGTTAGCGTCTCATGTAATAAAAAGCAGGAAATACAAGACACAGCTCAGCATCTCAACTCAGTCTCTCTACACAGTGCCCTTTCCAAAATAGTGTTCTGGATTGCTTGGTTTGCACAGAGCTAATGTCCTGATTCTGCTTTTATTTTGCACCTTACAGACTTTGTCTGGAACACACAAGTGTGACAAGTCCAGCCTAACATGCCACACCTGACTGAAGCTGGGCACATGAATGACCAAGCCGTGCACAACAGCATTTGTGCTTTTTGCCAATAACAAAGACAAACCATGCAACCCACACAAGTCTGAGACAGCAGCTGATGAGCAGGTGACTTTTATCAGCACAAGGTTCCTGAGATGATGCTGAGATGTTAACTTCGAGCTAGGCTGGCTGTTCAGAAGAAGGGGTGACAGAGAAGGCAGAAGCTCCCAGCTGGGCTCTGGGAAGTATTTAAGTATGTGGTTCAGGAGCCTTGAAGGAGATCAATGTGCCATGGCTTTTACAGGTGCCCTGTCCCCCATCACATGGAGCACCTGTTGGGCCACATGCAGTACAAAGCTGCCAGGACATTACATGAGGTGAAGGGCTGAAACAAGGGATTCATGTAGCTCTTTTTGCTCTCTGTTCCCCTGGATTGGTTGGAGACAAAATTAAATTAGATTCTCATTATCACAAAACTTTGAAAAACCCTGGAAGTTTGTCTACACCTGTCACATAGCTAAACTAACGCAGGGGGTAATGTCATCTGCAAGACTGGGGAAGCGGAGATGTATAAGAGATGTGGAGCATCTTGTTAGGATATTTGAAATTCACCAAATGGCAAAGATCCTGTTACAGTAGTTTGTCTCTCCTACAGCCGAGACACTTGATCTGTTAAGTCACGGAAATCACAAACCCTGCAGTTGCAGTGCATTGGGAGGATTGTATTAAACTCAGTCAGCAATTACTGGTAATATTGGATAAAAATCTTTACTCTGAAAGTAAGCTTTAAAAGGTCAGAAAGCAATCGCTGTCACTGATGGTTGCTGGAGTGGCTGTAAGCCTGATTGCAAAGCAACAGAGGAGAAATGCAGATGCATAAGTTGAATGCAAACCCTAAAATGCTATTTCTGTCATGGTTTTATTGGCAAAATTATAGACACAGCACACATCAGCTTTCACAACACTTGCTAGCCTTAATAAATTTACCTTTATTCTTTCCCAAATTTCCTCTGCATTGTTGTTCTGTGAATGCTCATTAGCAGCGAGCACAGAAATGCCAAATGAAACAGGGAAAGTGGGATCTGTGCCAAGGAGTCAGTGGGAGATTCAGACAAGTTTTCAAGTCCCTTTGCATTAGTCACAGAAAATTAATACCCAGCCTAAAGCTGCATTGCCAGATTAGAGCTGGAGCTGGGCATTGTGGCACCTTCCACTGCAGTGAGATGTGGAAAGGCAATGTCTGGAGACCAGTTTGGGTGTTTGGGATTTGCACCCCGACTGGTGCTAGAAGCTGCCAGCTTACACCAGTGCTGGCAGCCCCCGGCTCCCTCACACCCACAAACTCCACAGCAAAGGCATTTCCTGGAGCCACTTCTCCATCCTGTGGGCACTCCCTGCTTGGACACATCTGCCATTCTCTTCCAAGGGAGCCTCCAGTCCCCCTCATCAAAACAATCAGTGTAACAGGTTTTGGCTCTCCCTTGCCTGCTTTCAGAATCCTTATTTTCTGCAGCTCATTCACAGGCAGCAGGCAGCAGAGTTAATCCCATTCCACTTTTAAGGAGGTGCAGGTAAACTTTGTTAGATTCTCGTGTAGGTGCTCTCATATAGAACTGGAAAGGTCTTAGAGTGATTCAGTGCTCAGATGCCAAATATTAAGGTAAGACTTTATTGCATGCCAGCTCCTGCATAAATATCATTGTGTGCTCTCTGCCCTAGCAGTGCTGTAGCTTGAATGATTTCACGGTTGCTGTATATTAAGAATCATTGACAATTAGTGCAGGTCCCTCATACATAATAATTTGTGATCTAAGAGCTTGCTGCCTCTACCACACCACTTAGTTTATATCACTTTGAAAATAATTTCTGCTTAATTGAGTTAAGGTCAACTCTTATGGAGAGTTTTGGCACAGTGACTAAGTGCAGTTCAGCTTATTTATCCTTAACTCATATTTTAACATTCCTGAGTGCTAATGTACAAGAAGCAGATTTTCCACAGAGTTAACAAGTAAATAGGAATATCCTGAGCAATGCAGCCATTTAGCTTCACTCTACTTTGTGATGCCAATCCTCTGACAATGTCCAAACTCTCTGAAACTAAAATGGTTTCCTCTTCCTGTGAAATTGACTTCTTATTGTAAAATCATTCAATAAGTTGCTTCTAATAGTGGCTTTACAAATGTCTCATGTGCTGCCTGAATGGCTTTAATTTGCCTAATAAAAGGACAATTTTTAGTTAATCAAAGTCTTCTCAGTGGATTCTGAAGTAACAGTTGGCTTGCTGACAGGTAAAATTAATTAGACTTTATTTTTTCTTTTTTTTTTTTTCTCCTACTAAAAGAGTAAAGTAATCTCTTGCACATTTGTGACAGAAGCCACCAGGAGACATCTTCAGCACTTACTTTCTGAAATGCTATAATATCAAACTTTGTCAAAAAAAAAAAAAAAAGTCATTAGTACCACAATGTGTGTACAGATATCTTTGCCATTAAACAGATTTTAAACAAAAAGAGTTTCCAGCCATAAAGCTGGTGCTCCTTCTGTGTTTCATCTTAGTCTTAAAAACCATCACAACCTACATGGCCATAGGAAGGGCTGGCAGGCCATGTTACTGTCATCTTCCCACAGCACCATGCCTGCCTTGCACAAACTTGCAAGCACTCTTTTCTTCATTAAAATAATAACAATAATAATAATAATAATAATAATAATAATAATAATAATAATAATAATAATAATAATAATAATAATAATAATAATAATAATAATAATAATAATAATGATTATGATGCAGGGATCACTGCATGTGTCTGAAGTGGGCATCAACACAGTACATCTGCAGTACCAGAACCCAAATGCCACAAATTTCTGAGTAGCCCTCATTCCTGCAGCATCCAAGCAAGGCTCAATATCTCTGCGGAACAAGCTGGGGCTTGCAGCAAAGTGCAACCTCTCAGACAAAACCCCAGCTGATTAATGTAACCACCGATGCTCTACGGAAAGATGAGACAATTCCTGTATTGAACCAAATATAAAGCAAGCCAGCATCGAAGGTGACCTTCAGCTGTGGAAGAGCAGAAGTTGCAGAGCGGCATACGGCACATCAAAACATTAAATACACAGTGCTGCCTCTCAGCTCTCTTCCCTCCAGGCACCGGCACAGGTCAGCCCAAATCTCTCTCATTGCCCCGTGACCCTCAAGCTGCCCACAGCCCTCACACAGCCTCAGGCACCCTTTCTGCCACCACAGGACCAGCCCCTTGTGGGGCCAGAAGCCCCTTCTCTCCTGTCTTGCTCTCCCTACCCCTGTTGCTCACCAGCCGTGGGCACCTGCACCCCTATCACCCTGCACAATCACACAGGTAGCGCTGCTCCAAGCCAGCTGCTCATGGTTCATTACTACTGACACATGAGGGATGGGTACCAGGGGGTTGGGAATGCGTGCCCTACCTCCCCACATGAAATAGTGCTCATCCTGTGGCACAGATCACAAGTCCCTTTGTATTATGACAAAGCCTCCCAAGCTGAAACATTGAATCACAGAATGGTTTGGGTTGGAAGGGACCTCAAAGAACATTCAGTTCCAACCCCCTGCCATGGGCAGGGACACCTCCCACCAGACCAGGTTGCCCAAAGCCCCATTAAGCCTAGCCTTGAGCACCTCCAAGGATGGGGCATCCACAGCTTCTCTGGGCAATCTGTTCCAGGGCCTCACCACCCTCTGAGTGAAGAATTTCCTCCTAACATCTAATCTAAATCTCCCCTCTTTTAATTTAAAACCATTTTCCCTTGTCCTATCATTATCTGCCTGAGTAAAAGTGTTTCTTTAGGCATTTTTTATCATCTGTCCAAAGTGAAATAGGAAATGGTCAAATGAGCTCTAGAAGCTTCTTGTTAGTAAGTGCAACTCGCAACTAAATATAATTCAATGTAAGAAACAATTCCTAAGGCCAACATAAAATGTATAAACTGAAAGTAACTTTTTAGAGGTATCTGTACATATCTGCTGTGGTTTTCTAATGAGGTTTGTCTACTGTGGCTATCTATACGTCTACTTGTCATTCCTTACTAAGAGCTTTTGGACTGACCAATTTTTTCTGACCAATTTCAAGGAGGTTTGACAGAGCATCAGGAGAATCAAGTGTGTTCAGTTTGAGTATGATTCATGGAAAGAGGAAATGAAGCAGAGAAAGGACTGCCATGCAAGCTGAACCAGTGTCCGCATGGTGGCTCAACCTCAGGACACAAATCTGCAGGGAATCAAAGCGTAAGACTGGCTCCACTGCTCACTGAGCTGCTCCACCACCACCCTGAAATCCATCAAAAACATCTGCTGGAAGCTTCGCTGTAAATGGAGCAGGCACCTTGGTTCCTGAGCCAAACAATTTGTGGGCAGCTAGCAAATCAGATATAAATCCTAATGTGATGGTCAGTCAGCTCCTATGTTTTTATTCACATATGCAATGAATAATACTTACCCTATAAGTGAAAGGGAAAAACAAGCCAGGTTCCATAGCACTGCCAGAGTTCATCATACCAACAGTGACCTCAACAAGTGTTAGATCAATTCATTTAAAACATTAATTTTCAGCTTAAAAAACAAACCAAATAATGTGGAACATTGAAGTCACTTCAGCATCTTAAGAGGACTTGTCCTGAAAAGTGTAAGCACTGCAAAACAGGAGTCAATAACAACTTATTTGATGGCATTTTAACATGTGACATGAATGTTCATGGAAAGAGCCTACTGCATCCTCTGTGCCTTCACCTCCCTGCCTGTCATTCACTGAGCTTCAAAACACAGTGGAGTTGATCTCTTCTGGTAGGGTATCCACATGATTGTAAAAGAAAATTGTATTTGTACCAATAGCTTATTAGCTTTCTCATTAGGGCTTACTATTTTCAGCCATTAGTTACCATTTGAATGGACTTGTATGTTGTGTTATGGAGGGAGGCTGGAAGCATGCCATATGTGCAAGTACAAATGCATACTTCAAGATTTATTCTAGCTGTGATTAAACTGATAACAACCATCTAAACAGAGACTATTGTGATAAGAAGGGGACACTGTTCACTGTCAGAGAAAATCCACTCTTCTGTCATCTGATGCCTTTCTTTATCTAATTAACATCTTTTAAAATTTCGCATTTTGCTCTTAATAGTGGCAGGAGAAGTGTAATTACGCTTGTGAGAAGCAGCCATTGTTTCCGCTCTCTCATTCCTTTTCCCATTCCTTCCTATGGTAAATTTTTAAAATAAAGAAAACAGTCTTTATGGCAGCAAAATTAATTTCCTTCTTCCTAAATGCAGCTTCTTTTACACTTTGTGAAATGGCCACCAGCAAAGAGTGACACTGGGTCTGGGGTCTGCCTGTGGGGCAGCCCTCAAACCACCCACACCCACCAGCCTCACCAGAGGGATTTGTCAACAGGGTAAATTATCCCAGATCTGAACTGGGACCTATCTCTGCCCTACTGGGCTGCATCTAGGAAAGAAGGTTGTGATCTGTGCCCTTGCAATGCCTGGGGTACCTGGTTATGGGGGGCCCTCAGCAAACCGCTGGGGTTTACAGCAGTTTACAGTTCCTGGGATGGTCTCTGCTACCCCGGTGGAAAAAGACACACTCTGTGTGATTTCCCAAACCAGGAAAGCATAGGATGCCTTACAAGCAAAGAGACAGGGGCACACATCCAAGTGCATCTGCCAAGCCTGAGTACATGATCTTGACTCAGAGGAATACCCTGGATAACAGAAAATTTTTCAATTCTCCCCATTCCCTTGAGTACCAGCACAAAAGAAACAGTAAAATTGTTGTGCAGTTAACACAAAAACTCACAGCTGAAAGACCAAGAGTTTGGCTGACTATACAGAAACACATTAACCAGCATACCGCCCTCCAGAAACATGCAGAACACTTTCCCCTTCCCACCCCAAACACAGAAATTGCTCCCCATAAAATGCCTTTTAATCCACAAAGGTCAGGGGAATAAAGAACAGCCCAGTTTTGCCCCCCACCTCAGTTCCCAGCAGAGATAAGGGAAGCTTGATCAGGTCAAAGGAAATTGGAGGTCAGTAAGTGCAGTGAAATAACAGGGTTTCACCTGACAGTTGCTGTATCTGAAAACTGTCCTTTCCACTTAAAACGTCTGATCGTTAATGTACCTGTATTATTGATTGCAAAGGACATCTGAATATGCTTGTGTATCATTAGGCAGTTCTAAAGATTTTGCTGGGGTCTGGTGTGTGTACGATGATCAAAAGAGACACCCCCAATTAGTATTGAAATTCAGCCAGGATTGCTCATCTTATCAAAAATTAAAACCGAGACAAAATTTGACTTTGTCACTACATTAGTCTAAAATGCTGTCAGCGCCTTTTGCTTTGTGCCAACCCTTCCCTCACCCCTCCAAATCCATTCTCCTTACTGCACTTTTAGCAGATGGATGTTCTGGTCTGCAGCTTCAAAAGTTACAGCACCTAGGTGGAAACAAGTACTTTGTAGTTTGTCATGCTGGAGGGGACTTTTGGCCCTTTCCGAGAAGAAAGACTTTCCTACAGCCCTGTAAAAAATTAGATGTGTACTAGAACATGAGTTAGCCTGGAGTCGTCTTCTCTGCCTGCTCTTTCAAGAACTGTATCTAGCTTGATTTTCTTCACCCAATTGCTCTTGAAAACCTCCTCTGCACCACTTCACGTGATGCTGTGGCTGTCCCCTGTGACCCTCTGCTGGTGCCAATGGCCCCAGAGGGACACAAGGAGCAGACCTACAGCTTGCTCACACCACGAATCTACTGCACAGACAGAGGGCGGCTACCAAATTAATCATCATTACTCACTGACAAAAGTGCTCCTCTTCCCCTTCATCTGCGACAATGCTGATGTCCCAGGGAATGCAAAGGGTTTGCTTTCTCCCACCACCAAAATCCCTCTCCATCATGGGGGCAGGAGTAAATCACCGACCCTGCCCTTCCCAGGAGCAAGGAGCTCATGAAGCCTCTCTGTGCCCTTCGGCTGGGCAAGGATGGAGCAAGCTGGGCTTGGAGCAGCTCTGGGAAGGGACAGCGCATGTGAGAAAGGGGGGAGAGTAGCAGCGGGTGCTTGGAGTCCAATCACCTTTCATCGTTTCGCGAGTCAGAAACAAGATACCTCTAAGAGGTCATGTGCCCTGAGTGATTTACAAACACGATGGCCCTATGGGAAGCCGCAGGAGGTTTTCTTTTCAGCAGAAGCACCGCTTTTTATTGATATTTTGTCCAACATCCAGGCTTAGAGATTGCCCATCACATATAAGGAAGAGTGTCGAAGCACTTAAAATATATTAAAACAGTTTCAAAACCCACACGGCTGGAGGGAGCCTCCAACCACCCAGCAGAAATGTAGGATTTAGCACTTTCTGTAGCACTCTGAAAACCTCTCCACAGCAATAAGTGGAGCCTTGGATCCTGAGCCTAACACTCACACTCGATAAGGAAAAAAAGCCTCCTTTTCTGAGCCAGGCCAATTTACTACAGGGATGGGGAAGATGGCACAGTGCGTGTGGCTGTGTGTGTATCCTCATTCCCCTCACAAGTGAAAAATGCGGAAAGCAGCAGCAGCCTTCTGCTCTGTGTTGGATGAGGATGCTAGCAGGGCAGTCTTACACAACATGGTAAATAAAGCGTACACATTTCCTGATATATCTCTGTCTGGCAGAGGCTAACAATATAATGCTTGTAGAAACAAGGAGAGGTTTTTGCTTGCAGGAGCGTACGGCAGACTCACGTTCCAGGTGTTGGATGTCCACCTAAAGGGGACTTTAAAGGTAGCACAATCAGAGAGGAAGAGAAAGCTGTCAGATACTTAGATAACAATAACCAAAAATAAAAATAAAAATGGAAAGAAAGCGAGGCACTGAGCACACAGGAACAGGGCTGAATGTCTTTGCAGTTCTTACCTCCAATTATGGATGACACTGAATCATTTAAAGGGATATTGTAAATTCAAATGCAGGGCTTTAAATAATTTATAGTTAGAATTTAAGTCCCCTGAACAGTCTATCCCTACATTGGTTTGGCTTCTTTCATCTGCTTATTATATTTCACACCTCTCCTATAGCACAATCTGAATTTAAAGAGGCTAGAGATTTTCTTTGGTGGAAAATGCAGGGAACATTTTGCACACAAAAATGGCTTCTTGTCAGAGGAAGCTCTTAAAACTTTGCAGCAGGCTCAGTACCTCCTGGGACTGAAGGCCACTCCGTGGTGTGAAGGACTCTCAGCTCTTGGCTGAAGGAGGAAAACATGCAGGATCCTTGTGTGCCAGTCCCATTGCACAGGCAAAACACTGCTAGACAAATCTGCGATGCTGCAACAGCATCTCATGCTTGGACCATCAAAACTGATTCACGTGCTCTATGACTAATGAGGTAGGTCTACACAGCATCCTAGGTAGAAAAAACAGAAGGGCAGTAGAGGTGGGAAGGAGGCAGAGTTGCTGGGAGAGGATGCTGATGGCATCCACCTTTTGGCCACAGCCATGGCTCAGAGATGTCTGGGGAGCTGGAGTCTGGGAATGGGAGCTCACCAGTGCCCTGTTTGCCACTTCTGCAAGGTGACCAGGCCTTTTGCTTTTGTTTCTAAGTGGTCTGTGCTGGCAAGCACCATCAGCCTTCTCAGGCACCCAGCACACATTGATGCCTTCACAGGGTAAATACCCCAGTGTGGTGGGCTCCCCACTGCTCTCAGACTGTGGAGGGGGTTACAAAGACTGGCCCAACTGGGAATGGCCCACTTCTGTGTGTCTGCCTCCTCCAGGCTCTCTCTTTGTATACACATAAGAAAACCACTAAAAAAGTGACTTTCTATTTTTTGGGAGTACCACCATTTGGTACTGTGAGTTCATGGCTCACGGCCAAGGCTGGCTCATAGAACCACAGCATGGGTGGCAAAGATAAGAGGCAGCAGGGTCTGCACCAGGGTGCTGCAGACATTTGGGGTCAATACAGTGCCATGTAACACAGCAGCTCCTGGTCTGCCACAGAGTACCATGGAATCAGTTCTTATTCTGAGCCCCAAAACACAGACGTGAACTCAAGATATAAATTTGCATCTTCCCTCTATTTCCCCTGCCCTGAGCTAAGACCCGAAGGTACTTCTGGCATTGCAGAAGATCTCAGACAGCATCATTTTAATCTGATGGCATTTCTATTTCCTTCTATAGCTGGACTGTGCTTGGTGTTCCCTCTTTCTCCCACAACTAAAATAAAGACACTGCAGCTGTTTTGACAAATTTCATTTTGAAAATCCAAATGGTTGTGAGCACATTACAGAAAACACTTTAAGGGACTGTGGCTCTTCAATTATTTACAACAATATTATACTCCCAGATTTGCCTCAGCATAAATAGTATCAAACAGGAGCAGAAAGGGAATAAAACATTGGAGCCTATTTTTAAGACACCCAACATGCCGTGCAGCTCTACACCTGCCCCTGAGGGCTGCTCCTCACAGTCACCGCTGCAGCAGAAGGTGCCAGGGGCAAGAGAAACGTCACCCAAGGTCCTTAGAAATTATTGCCGGCAATATCACATCTATTGCTTGTTTCACTTAATGAAAACTCTGAATGCTTTTTACTTCATGGCTAATTTCTAGTCTGGAAAGCCTGGCATGGCTGGCACTGATGCAAATGTCACTTGTCCCATTAGGGCACAGATGAATTTCAAGGTGGTCAGTGGGAGAGCAGATGGCCTCTCTGAGCCCTGAGCGTGCAGCCTCCCTGTTCCCAGTTCAGACATTCTCCCCGACTTGTTACTTGGCTGTTTCATTTTTCATGTATCCAAAACAGCCATCAGTGGGGATTTAGGAGCACTTTGTTGCATAAAGCACACACTGAACTGGTATTTAGAGTATTTAGCAGTTGACTAGTGAGTCAACCCCAGAGTCTGGATAATAGATCTGCTCTTGCCTGCATGTATTACAGTGTTAGGAGACCCAAGAAGAAACTCAAACCTCCCTCCACTGCTGGGAGACCCACCACTCACTGCTAGGAGCACTGTGGCTTTGAGCAATTTACTGCAGGTAAGACTGCAGCAGTGGGGAAGCAGACTGAATTGTACTCTCTCCTTTGAGACTTATTCTACAAAAGTAAATGTCAGTCCAGAAGTATAATAATGTTCTCTATCCCAGAAAGCCAGTTTATACTGACACAGGGAGTACCTTGCCTTTATAGGTCCCCTGCTGGGATGGTTCCTGCCTTCTTCAGACACAGCCACAGTCCTGCACTGCCTCTAAGGAAGCAGAAGTGGCTTCATCCCTCTCACTGACACTGTCCAGGAATGCAGGTGATCTCTTTCAGATGGTTTAGGGGAAGATATTCACAAGTGAAAGGAGCAAAATTTACCTTATTTCACCTTAGGCATCTGAAAATATCCCCTTGCTTAGGAATATGGCCGAGTTGTAGTATTTTCATAAAATGGTCATGGCAACAAAGGAAAGCTAAGCACAGCTCAGGGGGATATGTTCATATCCTTAATTTGGCTTCCAAGAGCAATTCCATGTGAACTCATGGGACTGCTCATATAAACAGAGTTACAAAGATATGCAGGCTTTTGTGGAACTGGGTTGGTCTGTATTCCCGTGATTCTTCACAATCCTACCTCTTTGCCTGATCAGCGATCTTTGGAAATCTCTCCTGCAGCTGCATTTGTAAGCAGGAGTGTGGTGCACAACGGAGTCATGCAGTCTGTCCGTGTGTGCTGATGAGCCATATGCTCACAGCCACTCATCAAAAAATTATATGCAAGTCTCATTATCTTAAACCCAGGTGACAGTTAAAGAAAAGAAAGGTAAATAAAGAAAGGAGGGAAAAGCAAAAATACAAACCAGACAGTTTGGCTATTATTGTGAGCCTTTACAAAAATACATCAGAAAAAAAAAATCCAGTTAATTATTCCTTTTATATTTGAAACATTAAAAAACAAATGGAAGGAAGGAAGGAAGGAAGGAAGGAAGGAAGGAAGGAAGGAAGGAAGGAAGGAAGGAAGGAAGGAAGGAAGGAAAGAAAGCAAAGAAAGAAAGAAAGAAAGAAAGAAAGAAGGAAAGAAAGAAAGAAAAGAGGAAAGGAAGGGAGAGAAGCTTCCGTCTCAAAGGCTTTTAAAATGCTTCACCTGCCCTGAGCATACTCTCGTATGCTCTCCCCTTCCTACAGCTTGGGAAAATAAAAAGCCTTGAAGAACAGCTAGAAGCAGACTCTCTGTTGCTCAGACACTCTCCTACTCAGGGGCCTCTGCTGATTGCAAACAACCTGTGCAGCACAGGTAGGAGAATTCCTGGGGGAAGCAATATTCCTACCCTTTCTGTAGCCTGATCCTACCCTTTCCCAACCAGATCCATCACCTGACAGACTGAAAACCATGAGCACACAATTTGCTGTGCACTTAGGGACACCTGCCATACATTCCTTTTCCCCTGCTTCTATATTCACTAAAAGCACAAAGAGAGAAGCCAAAGCGAGGTTTCATTCTCACCAAAGCTGGAGCACAAGTGAGGGAGCAGTATCAACAGAAGTAACGCAGTGGGCTATCGTACAGAGATCACCCATTAGCCACAGGCAATACCAGCCTAAATGAGTTGGTGGTCTCACATCATGTCCTTTCCAACCTCAGAGACCCCTGAGAAAGAGAAAGTCACATACGGAAATACAGACTGCATATTAAATTCTACATGATATTTACATATTCCTCCTAATTTACATATTAGGAAACATTCAAACATAAGGGAAAGGAGACAAGAATGGCAAATAATAAATCAATCTATATGCATTGGATATTTCTTTTTAATTTTAATAAAAATAATGTTTAATAAAAATAATATTTGTGCCTGTGCATGCGGTCTTCAGAAGAACAAAACTGAAATTACAATATCCACTATCTTCTTTCTCATCTATGTTTCCATTATCTTTTGTGGGTAGAAAAAGATTGTGAACAAGAAAAGGAGACAAAAGGTGTCATGTATCAGGTACATCAGCATAACTTTGCTAGTTTTCATAGTATGTAACAAGGTAGAAAAAAATATAAAAAGAAACCTTATCTTTTCTCACAGATAAAGAATGAAATGAAATATCTTTGTAATTAGTCGAATTGGTTTTTAAAACTGTCTTTTCTAGAACAGAAGTCAAATGAGAAATGTTTCTAAAGAAGTTGTTTGCATGCAGTGCAAGGCTTTTCAAAGGATGTTCAGGCTCTCGAAGGTCACCACAAACTTAATGAGCTTTTCATTCACAGATGGCCTTCAAAAATATATTTTAATTGATGTAAGAAACTTAAACAAGAAGTTGTTTTGTTCCTGGCTTTTTAAGAGAGGGATGCTACAACAACTTTTTGTTCTTTTTACATTGGATGGATAAATACGTGTGAGATGGCGCATGCTAGAGCTCAGGACCATCAGCGTGTGATGTTCCCCGAGGCACCAGCACAGGGCCCACCTGCAGCGGGCAGGCAGTGGTCTCACGGGGATGAGAGCTGCAGGGCACTGTGCATGTAGCCAGGTATTCCTGGGGGCACAGTGCCTCCTGCAGGAGGGACTCTGGGATCCGTGCCATTCTCACTGGTTGGCAGGCTCCCCTGGATGTCACTTTTTGGTCAGGTACCTACTGACTGCAAGCGTGTGTAGTTACTAAAAAAGGGTCACCAGGGCAATGGTAAACTCTAATACCTGTCCAGAAGACTTCAGTGCAGCTCCTGCAGTGCACAGGATCACATTTCTAACCCTTTTAGCCCAGTCAGTAAAAGGAGAAAATTGGTCAAGGCTTAATGAATTTATTTCTTTTAGTGCTTGAATTGCAATGCTGGACTTGAGATTCCCCCAAGATAAGTACTGTACAACAGTAAGAGGTAGCCAATAGCCACAA
Organism: Aythya fuligula; assembly: GCF_009819795.1. Lineage (NCBI taxonomy): Eukaryota > Metazoa > Chordata > Aves > Anseriformes > Anatidae > Aythya > Aythya fuligula. Next base: position 129,864,126 of record NC_045559.1, read on the forward strand.
AAGACTGCACTCTGGATAGATGGGAGCTGGAAAGAAAAATGACATAGGGAAAGAAAAAATGAATTGTCCAGAAAATTATCTAAAATTGTCCAAAGACAAGCAATAGCAAGTGAGCAAGTCAGCATCCCATGGACAGAGCTGGATTTTACTTTTCTGTCAGAAACATACTTCCAATTTTGGTAATTTATATCACTTTACTTCCAACTTCAAAAGATACCTCTATATAAAAGCAAAAAATACTCCTTCTTGAAATATTTTCTGAGTTCCACATTGTTTCTGGTAAGAGAAGCTGAATTCAAACAAGCCAGGAATCAATGAGTAATTGTTAGTATTGTTGCTTTTATTATTAACATAACTGCACTTCAGCTCCCCACAACTTTCACATACATCTGTAATGAAGCTGAGCTTTTATTTCTTTCATAGATCTATGTGGGTGAAATTATATCAGGTCTCATTACTGCTTTTTATTCCTTCCCTAGCTTTGACTCTTGTTAGCTGGAGAAGAGGAAAGAGAAAATGCTGTTGACTTTCATCATTGAAACAACACCTGTCAGTAAGCACAGGCTGACAGTGAAAGTGGTGACCCCTGCAGCTCCAGGGATGTTGCTTTTCCCTTCCCCTCTGTCAGGTCTATCCCCCACGTGGGCACTGAGTCTGTAAGGTGGCTGTGCTGGCAGAGAGGAAGATTTGCACAGAGAAATCCTGTCTTTTCCCTGTCCTTTATGCCAAAAGAGTCATAGCATATGGTCACCACATGGTCACTGTGGTGTGCCTCTGACTCCCCTGCAAAGTCAGTGAAATGAGGATAACTGCATGCCCTTCTGTCAGCTCAGTGCCTCCCACCAAGAGGATACCAACACAATTTGGGTCTGAAAGATTTCTAGGAAACCTAACCATACCTATTCTGTAAAACAGTGGCCTCTTGGCAAGACATTGCCTCATTAGATTGGCTTTTTTTTTTTTTCTTATCTTTGAAAAATAGAGAGCCCCTTCTTGTGCTGAATGGTAACAAGACAGCAACAGATGAGATTACACTGTGATGTCCATCAACACACCTAATTTTATGTACCTCTTTGTACACCAGTCTTAAATGTGACATTTTCTTCAGAATGAGGTGGTTGTTCCAGAGTTTATCAGGCACCTGCTCTTCACACAATTATGTATTTTGCTGCTGAGACAATAATTCTGCCACATACAAGGCTGACTCCAAGTGAGTGAAGAGGAGAGTAATCTGTAAACAATAAAATTATTGTTTTCATAATAGCACCCTTACTAAGGACAGATTTGGCTACCTTATTCATTTGGAGTAATCTTTTCCTCTTCTCAGTGGCTGCGTGAGTGCAGCTGCTGGAAGGTGGGCAGAATTTGGCAGGTGGAAAACAACTCTCTTTTCTCCTCTAAGCCTTCTCCTCCTCCAAGCCAAAGAGAAGTATTTGGAGCTGGAGGCCTAAACAAAGTTTTCTCAGAGAGCTGTTTTATCAGGCATCACAGGTTCTTTCAAGCAGTTCATCAGTTCATGATGAAATGATCTCAAAGATGAGGTGAGCAGAACAAGTCAGTCTGATCAACAGAAAATAAAGAGATGCAAAAAAGGAGGTAATAAACACATTTCATCTTCTAATTAATCTATCAAAAGCTCTATATTCCTTTTAGTCTAAAATAAAAGAGAAATTAATAAGTTTTTTTTTTTTCAAAGAGTAGTTGTATGATTGTTGTACTTTTAATGACATTGATTTTTAACCTTTCCTTATGAAAGGGATTTTTAAAACCCTGTATGTAAGGAACACTTATTAAAAAGTTTTTTTTTTTTTTTTTTTTTTTTTTTGTAACATTCATATGTGTGAAAGGCAGACAAATTAGTACTAAAGTGTTGAACAAACCTTAAAACACATTGCATCTGACAGTGCTAATAAAAAGATGGAGGACACAGCTGTTTAACCCACAATTTCCCAAACTGTTTGTCTCCTCGTATATGCATCTGACTTTGTTGTAGCAGAATAGATATTAAAAGTACCTAAACCATATTGTACTCTGGATATATTATACAAATAATACAATAATAAAAGGTATTAAATTTAAAAAGTAAACCCACACAGACGTGCTAGTTGTCCTGATCCACAGCCCACCCACCCCTTGGGGTTGAAGAAGGGACCCTTTCATACAAACTATTTGCTCTTCTGTTTGCTCTCTCCTCTGCACACACAATGTTTTGGTCCTCTGGTCAAGCAACAGGAAACCCCAGCCTGGATAGGATTGCTAAATGTTTTGGCAATGTAAAAAAAAAAAAAAAAAAAAAAAAACTAATAACACAGCTTGTTCTCATACAATGAGTGCACAGAAATTCAGAGAGACATTGCTGTGGAACACTGTTTGATTGGACTGTAAGATCTCATTGCATCTTGGAAACAGCACAATCAATAAGAGCTACACTGCTTAAAAATGGAAGTCATTTAGAAACAATAACAGCTGACAAAAACAATTTAACCCACTGCTGTGCTAAAGGCCCTGCTGCTGCTTTGCATCCTGCATCAGGTGAACTTTTTCGTTTTGGCTCAGCTCTGTCAAACCCAATAATAACAGGTACCCCGCGCTGTGAAGAGGGCTGCAAACCTGCACTGTACATTAAATATAAGGATTTAAATTTAAATAACTCTATTTTCAAGACATAACAACAACAGTTATTACTGTCAGCAACATAAAAAGAATGAATCTGAAGCCTGTTCCCAAGTCAAACTGGACTCTTTATGTGAAAGCCAAGATGTTATTAAAAGGGTAGCTGTTATTAAGTAGACAGCTAATCAATCAGCCACCAAGACACTCAGCTTCACACTGAATCTGGTGCCATGTGTAAGACACGCTGAGATCCTTGACTGGAATGAGATGTAATAGAAATGCAAGAAATGATTGTGGGCAATCACACTGCAGAGACGAAGTGCCAAGGAAATGTCAATAGTAGTCAAATGGTAATTTTTCTGATTACTACATATGGTCCAGGCTCTCCCTCTCTCAGGGCTGATGCAAGGTTTTACATCAACTGTTTCAGACAGCTAAGTCACAATCCATGACTGGGTTAAAAAGCACATACTGGAGTCTCAGCTCACACCTTGGTAGTGTTGTCTTCAGTGGAACATAATCACATCCCTAGTTTTACAGATGTGTTTTGGTAGCCTCCTGATGGGAATGTGCTGTTAATGAGGCTTATTACAGTAATTTGTATTGGAATAGCTTACAGGCCAGTGGCCCAGTGTGTTTGGCACTGTGCAAAAATTGGAACACAAGTTTCTCTACTCTTTAAATTCTACAAAGTACAAGAGAGAGAAACAACTTACTGATGGGGGGAAAAAGATGGGAAGTAGAGAAGAAGCAGCAGGAACATACACAGCAGCATTATGGTGAGAAAACAATGAGGTAATCAGTGGTCACAGCACATGGAGAGTTGGTTTGGTTTCATCTCATCTCATTTTAGGTCTTACAGTGTAAATTTGTGTGAGTTGGTAGCCCAGCACTCACTACATCTGACCCATTTATCTGACTTGCCATTTAATGCTAAAGACAAACCATACTGTAACATAACTCATCTCCAAGCAATGCAATGGAGCACAGTGACTGACTGACTCAGATGCAGCCATTGTATCAAGCCACTGCCCATAACAATCCATAAAAGAGTAAGGATGAGTAATTATGATGATAATACTGCCCCCCCCCCAAAAAAAAAAAAAAAAAAAAAAAAATTAGGTGAATGGATGACATCTACAGTATGAAATTAAGAAAAGAAGTCTGGAATTCTAGTTCAGAGAGAAGGAAATACATTGAGATCAGACAGATATGTTTGCATGTCAGTAATGTGAAGAAGGGAGCTCCTGTTCTCTCTGAATGAATTAAAGAATGTCCATAGGGGAAGACTGAGAGAAAGTTGACACCTGTAGATTTTTCCTTAATTTTTCACTTATGTTATATTGTAAGCTTTATAACCCTTCAGGTCCAAGCTGATGCTGAGGCCTTAACTCTTCCTCTATTTGCAAGATTCAGTTGCAAGTTAGACAGGAGCTCCTGGGAAACCATGGGGCTTGGTCAGAGAGTGTTACTGCAGTCTTCTTGACACCATAGGTGAAAAATTTGGTCTAGGGTATGTGTTGCTGCTGACCACATGTTTACCAACTGACTCTGTACATGTACGCATTAGTGCATATGTGTGCATATGATCCACATCTGAAAGCGACATTTTTAAAATTTTTTATCAGTCAGGGGGCATTCATTTCTCCTAACCATGTCCTCTTCCTACTCTTCCAACACATAGACCTTCTCACTCCTTGACACTGTCTTGGCTGGACAAGGGTGCCCAGTTCCAGCTTGACTACCAGTATCCTCCAAGAGTGGCCAGTGTCATGACCCAAAGAAAACACAGAATCATAGAATATATGTTGGAAGGGACCCAGAAGGATCATTTAGCCCAGCTCATGGCTTCACACACACAATTTCTGACTTTTGCTTGCTTTCTGGGCTGTGCTTCACCAAGCAGCCTATAACTTAAAGGTCTGGAACCTGCTTTTGCCAGGTACTGCAAAAAGGAAAATCATAAAGCTAGGCCTTAGGTTCAAAAGTTTACATAATAAAACAGAGCAAATGGAAACACAGACAAGAATTGACAACTGTAACAGTCTCACACTCTCATTATGATTGTTTTGCACTTTCCTTTGTACCCTTAGTCTACCAAGACATTGCTGAAGAAGGCATTAGTTTTGCTATGAAGAATGATTTTTTTTCTAAAGCACAGAGAAAATTATGTCACATGCTTTAAAAAAAATAATAATGCAATTAATAATGCAATATTCAGTAAGCCACACTACAAATAGGTTTATAAAACATCAACAATTTCTAACTAATTGCCAACTGCACCCGTGCAAATGAAATGCTGGTAGAAACAGCTATGTTCTATTGTTCTCTAGATGCATTCCCTGTTTTGGATAATCTTTCATAGTGCTGCAAAAGGGGTTTCGTATTCATTAGCTGGCTCTTGTTGGTTGGGAGCCATTGATTTACTAAATATCTTGCTTATTAGTGTGGAGGCATAGAACAGAAGGCAATACTTCATGACTGCATTTTAATAAACAACGTTGAATATTTTTAGTAAGTAGCTGGCAGGAGGTAGGCTACCAGTTTGTTTGTTGTTGTGTTTTTTTTTTGTTTTTTTTTTTTTGTTTTTTATGAAATGATTCAGTTGATAGATTCTGATGTTTCCTTTAAGTTGACTGTGTCCTTTTCTGTCATCTTCCTACAAATGCAGCTCTGCCAACCATTCAGGCCAAGAATCTTGTTTGTGATAGCTTAGTAGATTAAATACTCGGTTGAGATCCCAACAGATAACATGGCACCCATTACTGACTCATTTTATAACCTTGAGCTAATCGTGTAATCTACTCTTGTAGGAAGTGTGCAAAATCGATCCACTGTAAGCACATACTGCATTTTGAAGAAGCATTAATTGAATAAGTAACACCTTTTGCTGTTGGGCAGTGGCTGGGGACAAGAATCAGCTTTAAAGTTAATGTACCAACTACCTCAAATCCCAAACAGTGTGAAGATCACCATCTTTGAGCATCTCTAATGAGCCATGCTTCACTCTAAAGCTTAGAGCTTATAAAAAAGGGGTGTTATTTATGAGAAAAACAACAGAACTTCAGTTTGAGGAATTAGAGAAATATATCAAAACAATAAGCAGAACACTCACCCCTGACAATTTTGGCCATAACTAGCCAATACTATTCTTCATTCATCAGTATAAACATCAGAATACCAGCTGTGTATTTAAAGTGTCTCTTCTTTCTTCTGACAATAAATCCTGCCCCTGTCAGGAGACTACACATTTCTACACCCTCCTCTTATATGGGAGAGGCATACTACATATCTATGCTACTCCAGCCCCACCTTAACATCCCTGCCAGATTTCAGCATGTTCAGGATTTTGCCCCAGGATGTGTATGTACATCTGTGTATGTGGCAGAAGGCATAGGAAAGGGATTATTTTTCACAATTGACAGCATGAGGGATTTGAGCACTGATGTCAGAAACAGTGCGTCTCCTCGCCAAAGTAAAATGAAATCTGCTCTAAAAAAGCAGTGGAATGGCAGAGACTGTCTCAAACGCATGCTTTGAGACCATCACTAAGGTCACACAATAAGCAGTGCTCAACAGAAAGGAACCGTGCTTTTTCTTATTAGTCCAACCAGTGATCAGAGAAACACAGCTACATTCTGAGACTAATCACTAACCTTTTAGTCATCCCTGTCTTTTCTACACATCACAAGATGAAAAAGAACGAAAGATAGGCTCACTTACAACTCTTGCCATTATGATTCTTAAACATAAAATGGATTTTAGGAGAGAATGAGACATGGGAAAGGCAAAATGGGATTTGAACATGAGAGAGTTTTCTCCATGTGCAGCCAAATTAATCCAGATCTTCAGGACATTCCTCATTCACAGTACCTGGGGACAACTGGAGGGCTTCATGGACTCCACAGCTTTTTTCGATTGCACCCTAAATGCCCAGGTTACAATCAGAATTTCCTGAAATCTGAATCGGCTTTGTCTAGAAAATGTTACAATACAGTGAGCACTGTCAGGTTATTTCTGCCCGCACTTATGATTTGCTCCAATACGCTTGATTTGATTTTAAATTTATTCTTTTTTTTCTGACGTGAAAAGATTGCTGAGATTTCAACACTATTGTGACTTTGCGCTGCCAAGCATTCCTGGATTATGACAACATTTGCTATACTTTGCTAACCTTTATGTTAGTGGATGGGAAGCAGGAAATTAAAATAATTGATAAGCTTTCCCTGTTTGATCCAAACAAAGCACAAGGCATTAAAATATGTGTTTCAAAACCAGAAAATGTAACATGCGTTATCCACAGTTTTTACTGTATTACTGAGAAATAAGCGGTCATAATTTTTAAATAAGGTTTTTAATCTCAAAGTGACCATATGGTCCATTTGCAAGCATAAACAAAAGACTACAAAAACACACACAGAGATATATCACAAAGCTCAGTCAAACAATAGAGACAGCTCTTGTGGCACCCTGTGCTAACCAAACTAAAGACATCCCCAGATGTGCCTGTGTGGATTTCCAGGGAGAACTCACAGTGCAAATGAGAGCTGGGCCAAGAAACTGTCTTGGCAGCCCTAATCTTGTCTCCAAATAAAATCAATTGTGAGATGAACTGTAGCAATCCAAAGGTATCCAATCTGCCCAGATTGCTATACACCGGGCAAGCATCACATCCAAATCTTTGCCTCCACTGATAGCCAGCACATGTTCCAAGGATCTTTCCAAAGGATGGAGTGTGAAAGCTGTGCGACTAATCTCAATAGCAGCTACTGCTGGGGAAGCCACTGGTCCAGAATAATCTGCAGTAAGCCTTGGCACACGTAGCAAGTCACCAGGAGGTGCCAGCCTCCACGACAGTTCTGCTCCACAGCACTGCTCCAAGCGGACGCTCACAGATTTTGAGGAACATGCTGTTCTTTCCTCCATGACTCTGCATGTTCCCAACCTATTTGTATGCCTTTGAAATGCATGTATTGCCTTCTCAAGGCTGTGGTTATTAAATGCTGGTGTTTGCTACTATTTTTCTCTCCAGAGGATGGGTAAGAAACAGAAATTAAATTGCTATATTAGCACAGAAACAGGAGAAGCTACAACAGGTTCCCCAAAAGACAGATGATTCATATATTTCATAAAAATTGTACCATAAATGTTAGCTATCATTCTGAGATAACATTATTGTTGTAGGCATTGTTGTACTTAAGTACTTCATTTATCTAAATTGAAGCTTTACACTTCTGCTCACTCTGCAGGTCTCAGCCCTGATATGATGGAGCTACTCTAGTAATGCATTACAGTGTCGAACCAACTCACATTTTGTATTTTTAACAAATGAAGGGCAAAATAACAACAAAAAAAAAAAAAATCAAAGAAACGAACTGATATCATCTGAAGTTGCAAGTAAGTAGCAGCTTAGCTCCTCTACTATTTTGAGGATGGTGTCAGAGTTCCTTCCGAAGTGTGGACTAATATTTTGGAAGGCAAGTTATGATTTTGAGAATCTCTATTCTCAGATGAGCACGATGATATTCTTTACACAGGACTGATGTTTAAAAAAAGGGTACTCAGCACTTCTGACAAATGGGCCAGTGCAGGTCTTTCATTTAGATATTCTAAAACTAGAGCATGAAGAACCACTTGTTTCTTTTGTAAAATTTGCAATTTTTTAATGTCATTTTTAAAGCAGAATATTTTACCCCATCATTTTTTTTTTTTTTATTTCCATTGAAGTGAAATCATGATTTTTTTTTTCTAGAAATTGAGTTCATATTTATTGTTATGATTTAATGTCATTATTGAAAACCTGTAAAAGCTGAGATAAAAGATGCATCTTTTATGAAATCCATTATTTCCACAAAATAAACACCATTAACTTCTTCTAGTATTTCTCTGGCACTACATATTCAATGGCTTCCCAATCACAGCACATTTCCCTTTGTCATTTTGGGGAGTTTGCCTTGTCATCCCAGTGCAATTAGTGTATCTTTTAATTTACCCGTCTTCCTCATGAATAGGGTTGGCTTTTCCTTCCCCTCTAATGGGTACCTGCCCACTTTAAGAGCGATGGGAACCCAGTCAGCATCTGTGGGAAGATCCTTTCCTTCTCTAACCACTTGTCCCCTCAGTCTGCTCATATAAGACTTGTGAAGGTGGTACTCTCTCTTTGATAGACTGAAGCTCTAACATCAACCTGCTTGAGCCCTAGGGTTGAGTCTGCATCATTCTTAAAGTGCAAACAAGGAGTAGGAACATGGGATTACTCATCTCACAATTCAGGTACCAGGCAGGCAGCTAAAACTAGATTCAGGAAATCAAACATTTTTAGTGAACACCCACGTGTACAAATGTATTTGGCAATGGTAAGAAGTCACCTATTCACTTATTCCAAGAACAGTCCATCCAAATAAAAACTGTGTTTCTTGGTTGTTGAGAATTTATCTATAAAGCACTGACTTTTGAAATGTGAAAAAGAATCAAACAGACTACAAAGGAAACAAAATACCCTCTCTTTCTAAAAAACAGAAGTATTATCTTAATTTAATGGTGAAAAAACTTTTTAGTTTTTATTTTCCAGTTGTTTGTTCTCTCAGGTATAGGAAATATATAAATAAGGAGGAATGACAACAAGATGCAAAAGGCATAGGAAGTTATGTAAATATGTCTAAAACAAAGAGCTTCTGTTGCCTTGAGACATGTCAGAGTGCATACATTAACTTAATTTAACTTACAAATACAACTGTCTTTCTTGCAGGTATGATAAACTTGAGTCAATGCTTCATTTCATTTTATATAAACTCAAGTATGCCACGACAATATTTGAAGCATTCAAATATAAAAGTCCAGAGATCTCAAGGCAGGAGCCTCTCTGAAGCACCTTAGGAGAAAACAAACAAACAAATCAAACACATTCATGTGGTGCTGAGAGCAATTTTGCAGTAAGAGGAAGGTCACTCCCAAGCCCACTGCCACAATACTTAAAGTAAGGGCAAAGTGGGCATCAAATAGCTGTACCCTCTTTCCCTTTCAGTTGTAGTTTTGGTTCGTGACTTTGGTTCTGACTTTTCACTTAACAGACCAATCAACTCCCATTTTTCAAATAATTTCTTGGGGTCTTGAATATCTTGTGTTGATAGATCACTTTCAAGTAAGACTGTTGGAGTTTGTCTCTTTTTACTGCATTTGTTTTTACTGGAAAGTAGAACCCCATAACTGCCATTAGGGCAAAATTTTTCCCACAGTGTTTTGTGAAACAAAAAATTATTGGGAAGTTGTTACTTCAACAGTGATGACCCTTTCTGATGCACCTCTACATTCAGCAATGTTTCCAAAAGCAAATGTCTAAAGATCAAGCCCATGGATGCCAGGCTGCTCGTTCTTCTGGCAACGTTTATGCTGCTTGTGTGCAACTGCAGAGCCCCAGCTGGGAGTATCACTGAAGGAAGCACAGACAGTGATTCCTCCCACGTTTAAATTCCTTGCAAATTTGGACCACTTACCCTTTGCAATCTTCAGATTTGTCTTAGATCAAACCAATGAACCAAATTAAAAAAAAAAAATCAAGCACACAAAACTGTATTTATATCGTTATTTTAGGAACATTCCTGTGGTGGCATTCAAGATTGCTCTAGCTTACTCAGCTGAGTCACTCAATGTATTTGTGATACCAAACAAGCATTATACCCTCAAATATAGCACTTGAAACTGAAAATGAAGCTTGAAAAGATTTGAGCTTAGAAATAAATACGTTTTCAAAGATAAAATTACTTCTCTTCCAGTTATCTAGCACTTCTTGGAGACCTCATCCTTAGAGTTCAGAACCAGAAATATCAAAATACCTCATGCTCAGAACGCTTCAGCACAGCTGGAGATCATCTAGCTAATAAAACAAAGATACTCTCCAAAATTCCTAGACTGAAGATAAATACTTCTGTGACCCTGAGCTTTCAGACACTGACAGAGTCAGAAACCTTTTGCAAAATTTCCCTTCCTCCCAGGTTTCAGCTGAAGAAAGGACAAAGCCATCGTCGTTTGCTGGAGTTTCTGCAGTGGGATGAATAACCACTCCTCAGTTGAGCTGACTCCACATTTGCTCTCAGTTCTCAGCAGGCGTGAGGTAAGAAATTTTAGGTTGTGTTTCAGTGAATGAAGCTTAACAAGGGAAAGTGGAAGACCAATAATTTATGGAGCAGAAAATGGTGGTAATTAACAAGCATGATAATTATCACCATCTAGCTATTTTGACAGGACATCTGGGACTACACTTAATCCAAAAGAGAGGTGGTAGAAGCATGCCGGAGAGCCTTTATGCCGCTGAAACCAAATGATGAGGATGACTGCATTCTCATCTTACAATTTCTTCTACAAACTTTTCATGCTACCATTCCGATAACCCAAGAAACTTGCAAGAAGTTTTGGCAAGAAGAATAGATAATTCTTCTGAAACAAGAAGAGCATATGCTTCTACATCAGGGTGCTTGCCATTGTGACTCTAAAAATACAGAGAGCTGTATTATTATTTTTTTTTTTTTAGACTGAGATCAATTAAAATAGTCATGCACTTAGACTGAAAGATAGCCAGGAACTTAATAAATAAATAAAAATAAATTTTAAAAAAGCCCTGTAGCAACATGATACAGTAGTTATGGCAAGACGATCATGTTGGCATGAATGCATCATTTAAAAACAGTGCAACATGTCTCTGAAGAATATAGATTAACTGAGATTTATTATGCACTCACTGCTCACTACCCCCAACTGCTATTTTAGAAGAAAAAGCCAATATGTTGAGAAAACATTTTAGAAAGCATGAAGAACATTTCAAAGTTCCAGTAAAATAATTGGAACCTTCTAAAGTTTGCTTAATTATGCATTTCAGTTAACCCCTAAGTCAGTGATTTAAAATTTGGACTGAATATCTGAGAAAAGCCTAGCATTTGACTGGAAATAAGATTTATTTTTTTCCCCATAGTAAGCATTTGAATTAAGTATTTTTGTTTTATGGGAAGACTCCGATATGTTATAAAACTACGTTGACCTGCCAAGTTAAGACACTTTAATTAAATTTAAAGCAGGCAGACTTGCTACAATCACCAGAGAAAAACAAAATATGAAAAATGAAGCTGCAACAGAGAAATCGTCCTCGAGTCATTTTATCAAACCAGTGATTTTGAAGTCTATTAACAACCATAGGCCCAAAAGGGATGTGAAATTGTTCAGACTGACAGATCCAGAAGACCTTTGTCACTAGAGGAGAAACTAAAAGTTCAACAGCAGATCGGCCATTATACTGAAAAACCATATTGACTACAGTCAGCCACTGGACAAGCCTTTTCTATAATATGTTATGGAAATAAAAACATTCCAAAATGTAGAATAAAATGTTTATGAGATGTTTGCAGGAATAAGGTTCAGCATGCGGCAGAAGTAAGCCTCACCAAGTAGATACACAGTCTACTTTTATGATATGAAAATAAAAATTTTAAGGATCAAAATGTCGGTTTAAGATGCTAAATTACACTTTCCCATTTTGGGAACCTTAATCCTTCATGGATTTAAGCCAATAGCAAATGTGAGAAGAAAGGTGAACACAAGGCTCTCCAGACCAAGCCACCAGACTTCCTTTCCCCTCCACAAGCTGCTTTCACTGCTCTGCAGATGACCCATTATTTATTTGTAAAGATGTTTTCATTCTTTGAACAACATTGCTTTGACTGTTTGTCAGTTACAACAAAAACGAGTCCTTCCTAATTAACTGTCCAATTTCATATGGCAGCTCTGGTGATTGCCCATAGCCAGACATTATCTTGCATTAAAATGCATGCCGTAGGCCCTTACCAACTGAAGTCTTTATAGGATGATGATGACCTCAGGGTATGAACAGCTTCACTTAGCAGCCTTTCTTCAGTATTTCCACCAAAATATTTTCCAAGTTTCTGATACCTGCACCTGTCTTTACAGATACACTGGTGAACATGGAAGCACATAAAACTTGACAAGATTTCTCTTAAAACAAACACACACATACACATTATTCCACCAGAGCAGCAAACAAAGACATACAGAAAAGCAGATAAAGTAGCATCTGAATCACTGCCTCCATATTTCTACCACTTTTCTTGGAGTTGTTCAGTGTCTACAGAGACTCCAATATTTTTCTGAAGTTTCATCTCTTCTTGTCCCTGCAACTTACTTGTGTCTCTCTTTTTTTTCTGGCTAGCAAAGAAGGATTACGTATTAAATAAATAAATGACATTATTTTAAAACTACCATTCTCCTTCATCAAGCAGAACACTTTGATAGCCAAAACTCTGGTCATCTATTTCTTGGCTACCTGCTCATCTGATATAGTATTATTTGCTTGTCCTTTATCCAAGAACAACAAACCCATACAGTTTTGTAGCCCCCTGTTAAACTCAACAGTTTTCCCAACCTGCCTTAGGTGTGCCAAATCAAAACAAGCTGGTTGTGTTGCATACATGAAAGCATACATCAGATGTGGGCAGAGATAAATTCAGTCTCACAACAACCTGTCACATCACTGGCAGATGGAAAGTCAACAAGTTTTACAGCAAAATAATTTTGTCAGAGCTTTTAGTAAAGGGAAAGTCATTGGCAAAACAAAACACCAGCCAAACCTTATTATTTTAAAATACATGCAATGACAAAACCAGGAATAACAGATGCAAAGAGTTTTGCTTTATTTTCAAGAGAGAATAAAAACAAAATACTGAAATCTATATGCAGTGAAACAAAATGGTTACGGATGCCTCTCCCTCAGGTATGTGAGACCAAAGACTACTGTTAAAAAATGATATAAACTGTTTGCCCCCAGTTACACGATGTGAAGCACTATTATGTAAGATTGTTCTTGCCTCCTGGTGAAATCAGTGTCTATGGACTTGTGTGAATACATTTACATTTTTAGCGTTCCCTTAATCCACAAAAGAATCTGATAGTTATCGAAGTTGCATCTTGCCCTTGAATGTTTTTGTGTGTGTGTGTGTTCTGGTTTATTTTGTGGTTTATCTGTTGTCCCTGCTTTCTTTGTAATCTCTTGATACCATCTGTGAATTCAACTGATGTGCAAGTTTTCTTCTGTTATTATTTTAGGTCATTTACAGAGAAGCGAGTATTAGTCTCAACATTAAATCCTAGTGAGCTCTGCTTCAATATTTTACCACTCAATTGTTTCCGTTTCTTATTGTTCAGCCAGTTTTGTATTAAAATCACGATTCATATTTTTTTGTTGTTGTTGTTGGTTGGTTGTTTTTTTGTTTATTTTTTTTTCTTGTTTAAAACATGTTTGAATTAGATTTCCTTGATGAAATCCCTCAATTTTATTTTATTTTTCAGAAATCTAGCTATGTTTAGTCCTTTATCTACTGAAATTACAAATGAATCAAAGAAAGCAATCAAGCGTGTCTGGCTTCCCTTAGACCCATGTGGCCTGCAGCATCTGTACTTAAACTCATATGTAACTGCTCACACAATTATGTTAGTACTTACTGTACAGGCAGAATATATATTATATACTTCTATACATACCATTGTTCTGCACATACTGTAGGGATGCTGGGATATGGAATTTGTCCACAGCATAACAAAAGTTTACTTCTGACTGACTATAATGACACTTGCTTACTCTTGCATATTTGAAGATAAAAATGTTGAGGGTTTTTACTATTCCTTTAATTCCTATTTCTTATCTCTCAATCCATGTTAAATGGAAAAAGAACTCTCTCGATATTTATGTTAGCTTATAAATCTTTTCTTAATACAAGGGTTCAAAAACGAGGGGTAACAAATTCTAGAATATATATATATATATATATGTGTTTCTAGCCAAACTTTAAGCATTAATTTAAGAAGAATTCCAGTATTTTTAAGTACCACATAAAGAGGTCTGATGCTGGTCAGATACAATTTATTCCTCTCAAATATCACTTCATTACTATAACATGGTTTCCACCACGAAGCATGGAGAACAAAAAGTGCTGGACTATCCAAGATCAACTGGACTCCTTGCTGCTCTTGATCTTGTGCCTTGTTCAGTGTTATCAATACAGGACAGTACAGATTTGTTCTACTCTAACCACTTGATGATCTATATTAACCCCAGTATTTAGGGCAGCATGCACGTCTTTCTACTTCTATATGGCTTTAGCACTCATGCAGACGTACTTACATTTTTCAAGCTATTTATCAGAGACAAAGGTGCTGACTTCACTTTGTTCTAGCACATTATAGCTAAAGCACAATAAAAGTCACAAAATGACTGGAAAAATACCTAACATAACCCTGCATTCAAGAAAATGGTGTTGTCAGACTGGGGAAGATAAAAGTTTTAGAAAATATTTTGACTGATTTGCTCTTCTGCTTTCATGTCTGCCACTCATAGCTCCACAAGACTTGTCAAATTCATTTTCCTAAGTGGAAGATGTGAATTTTCTTCCTGTTTTGCTCGAGACAAAAATCAAGGAAGAAGGAGGCATCCACAAGAGTGTTCTGTGGTCTTTCCATACCCTAAATATTTCTCCCACTGCACTTGGAAGTACAATTAAGAAGTCTTCATTCAGAGTTTGAATCTTTAGTCGTGGTTTTCCTAATAAAATCCTCTCTGGTTTGAACTTTACATTAGTTCTTTTCAAGTGAACCCCAGACTGATTACTTAACAGACAGCGTTATCTAATTAATTATTTAGAGAAACAACTACCAAATTACACACAGAGATTGAGCAACATATGGCAATTCAGTTTTAATCCCCTACTTCAGAGTCTAAATCCCAGGTGGGGAGCTACGCTCTTCTTTTAACAGCACCATACAGATCGTGCTGCCACCTCATACAGCAGATGTTCTCCCAAATCCAGATGACCTCCATACATCTGCTCCAACCTCAGCCATCCTGTGAAATTCAAACACAGCCCCCCAGTAAAACGGCTCCACTGGCCACTGCCCCACAGGCACTTCCCTTGCAGTCAGGCAGAGATACACATCAGCAGCCTCTCAGCCAGTTGGTCTGTGTGCTGCTCCCCAAGGGTGTCATTAACTACTGAAGTCCCCATAGGTGACATCCTAGGCAACCTGCTCTTGAGTAGTAGTCCCTGCTTGAGTAGGGCGGGTTGGACCAGATGACCTCCAGATGTCCCTTCCAACATCAGTTGTGCTGTGATTCCATTGCAGGAGGCAAAGCCACAATATGAATTTTGCTCCTTGCTTTTTGTTTGTTTCCAACCACATATTGCATACTCATTAACCTGTTATTTGCTTATTGTCTCCTTCCAGTTAACTTTTGCTCTTCACATGTCCTGTGCAATTTTTTTTATTTTTTCTTCAAGCATCCATCTTTTGTGTCACTGTTTTCTGAATGCTCTTGTAATGTAAGTAGGTAGTGTAGTAGCATAGTATTTTATAATGGGCTCAGAACAAGGGTGACATATTTACAAAAATCCTCTAAATAAAGGAGAGCAAAAGTATTAACTAAAATTTCTAGAATGCCCCAAATTAGTTTCAATGTACACAGACAGTACAGGGAGGGATCATCTCACCTAAGTGTACGTACACGTAAGAGTGTTGAGGTCTTTGCTCTAAAATCTCTAAGCAGCAATGGCAAAGTTGAGGCTCAATAGCCTCTTTTACACACCCAATATACCAAGATCAATCACACCATAAAAGTACTACTTCTTCCCAAAGACTATGAAGTACCACTTTAGTCCACTCAGGAAGCTCACAATATGGGCTCGGTATTCCTCATGTAATTTACTGCAGTATCTCCTAGCAGGCTGGTGACAAAGAAAAAAAATAAACGAACCCAAGAGCTACAGGGAGAAGTAGAAGAAGCATGAGGAGATATTTTTCAATAAGGGAAAGGCTTTATTCTCCAGGGGGGGGAAAGCCTCCACCTTCCAGGTCTGTGGCTCTCAGTCATTTCTGCACAGTAAGACTGTGTTAGAAGCTGTGTGGAGGGTGGCCTCACACACCATGGTCTGTTGAGTGTAGAGTAAAGCATCGCTGTCAGGGTGAGTACATATCAAATGCAGATCTCTGAAGAAACGTAGGCATCTACAACCGTACAGATTGCCATACTTTACTTGGAAAGTGAAAGGTTTGATGGATTGCTCCCTTTAGCTTGCACAGATCTGACCTCAGCATACATTGCTTGAGACACCCACTGTCTTTGACAGATATGGGCCTAGGGGAGGAGCGACAATGTGTTGTCTCTTGTGCTACAACCAGACAGACAAATAATTTAACAACATGCAGGTTTAACAACACAAACAAGCTATTATTCTTGCACATACAGCACAGAAGCTGAGGAATTCACATCTCGCTTCCCGTTTTCTTCCGATGCACGACTCCATCAGCTTCATCATCATGCACGGGGCAGTTCTGTTACTATGGTAAGCAATTTCTCTCTCACTTTATTAATAGTCATTCCAAACAAGTAAAAAAAATTGAATCTACAAATTTAGATTTATGCCTTTGGCAAAGACAGACTGTTTGTTAGATTAGCAGATATAACCGCCCTACCCAGAAAACCTTGCTATCTCAGGCTTGTGTTATGCTCTCACAGATGTTCACAAATAAATTCAGCCTCTGATTATTTTCAGATTAATGGCATCCTGCTCTATTAGAGCACTGCCAAATCATCATTTTATTGCCAGTCTTGCAAGGTTTTGTGCCTTTTTTTTTTCCCTCCCTAGAACTCCCAACTCTAAAAGATGTGATTAGCCAGAAAACTCAGTTTTCCTTTCTAAAGTCTCGAGCAATTCTTGTTGCAAGCTTGACTCACATTACCCTAGGGGCTCAAAGAACAGGAGACAATCTTCACATTTTCTTAATCACTCTCAAGACTTTTAGCGGTCTGACTCATGATTTTAATGCCTACAGTTGGCAATACCGCATATACATTACATGTGTCATATCATCCATCTGCCAGTAAGCAAAATCTTTACGAAATGTCCAATTAGCTACTACTCATAGTGTTTCTAATAGATTTCTTTTTAGAAAAACACATAAATCTGATGCCAAAGAAGTTATATCACTGCACGAGTCACAGCAACAGAAAAATTCCTCATTATTCTGACTAAAAACAATTAGTAAAATCTACCTCCTACTCAGTCATGCAAGTGAAACCTAAACACAACCGAACTACTTCGGATCTCTTAAGTCAGCAGCCTACAAAACAGAAGGCTGTAAGAGTGAGAAGTCTCGCTAAATATCAGCTATGCTTCCATCCTCTTTATCCCTACCATTAAAATACAAGGCGCAACGTGCGAAGGTTTGTTCCACTTGAAGCGTCTCCCACAGCACGTTCCCTGACGCCCCCAGCCCAGCAGCTGAACACCGTGAGCACCTCCTGCTCAGGCTGAAGACGTTGCCAAGAGCTACAGGTTGCCTTGGCTCTTCCCCCCAGGCAGCCACCTTTGCCAGGTCAGCCACGTGGCAGATTTGTCATACGCTGCATTTCTAAGAAGCCCCTGTAAAGAGAACAAAAAAGCAGAATGTCTCTTCCCTTCGTAACACAGGATGGTAACGTTTCATGTGTTTAAAACTGATGGCAAAATTTGATGTTTTGATTACTCGTGCTGACATTTAATCAATTTTACACTTTGGAGAAAGGCCCTAATCTACTGTACTTGCCATCAACTGACCGAGACAAATCAGAGCCACATTTAAAATAGAAAACACTCATACACTAGAACTACTTTCAACTATATTAAAATTATCCTAAAAAGCATAACTGTATATTCACACCATACAATTTACCTCGCTAATTTTAGCTTTACTTTTGAACCTACCAATAAAATCCAAATTATATTTAAAACATATTTGATGATTATACCTTAAAAAAGAATCAGAAACATCTAAGTAGTTAAGAAAACTATTTGCACCTTGCTTAGCCTGAGTCAGAACCATTCCCATCCTCTCCATGAATCTCATAAGCACGGTTTTGTTTTTTTCTAGAGTATTAGAAAAGCATAAGGAAAGAAGAAAGGAGTAAAGTCAAAAAGCACTTGGGAGATGTCTTTATTTCAAGAAGTTTAAGGATTAATAAATTAAAATACTAGATTTGTAATTATTAATAATTATAATTAAACACTACAAAACCTTTAATAAATTAAACATCTACTCAACATTCACAGATATTAGAGGCACAAGTACACTACTGCTTTGATGGAAGTGTCTGCTGCTCACTTTGCCAGAAACACAACCCATTCATCTATTTCTTGCTATACAGATGTTTCATAAACTTTGTTCTCCAGCATTGCAATGAAATATCCACATATTGTACGACTCAGAGCTTTAATTCCTGGGTTGTTTTCCCCAGATCCAGTATCTTGCATTAGAAAGTTATTCTCAAATCAAAACCTTCAGTCATTTCTAGCATCAAAATGGCAGAGAACTTACCCCACTCCTCAGCAGATACTTTTAAAGGCCTGCATTCATGGCAAGATTTATCCATTTGCGTCTCATGAATTTGTTCATTTCCCTTTTAATGATGTTATCCACTTCACATGATGCGATCAACCAGCTGACATCCAGGAGGAACAACATGCACTTTTTTGTTTTTTGAAAACAGATTTCTCCTTTTCATCTTTGGATATGTGTTTATACTCCACTGATTTTATTCAGCTTTTAATAATCCTTAGCCTTAATGCAAAAAAGTCAGCTGCTATATGAATTAGAAAGGCGAAAATACATAATACATGCAATAGAGAGGATGCATTGAGTTAGATCTTAGTAAGCATCTACATCTGCCACTCAGTCATTGCTAATAGCATTTTCCCAAGGCAATATATATTCCAAACTTTTTTTTTTTAAGCACCAAAATTGAAATATAAACTGCATTGGTAGTGTTTCTATAGTATACTTCTCTGTCTGTTTTAGTACCTGTATTCACTAATTTCATACAGAAGAATGGTGGAGCCATACCAGAAGTTGACAATCCCTCCAAATTCATCATGTCATAAACAAGTGGGAAAAAATGGCTGTGTAAACAGATCCAGGCTGTGCTGATTATGGTCAAACACATCGAGAAAGTAACATACTATCAAGAACCATTGTTCCAAGGAAGCTCATTACACTGAGACGCATTTACATAGAAAAATAAGTAATTAACTCAGCTTGTCAACGCAATTAATTGCGACCACCTCACACCACAAAAGAGACTTTACAGTACACAGGAACACCGCACAAAAATACACTTCGTGATGCATTTGGGCTAAGCATACTTACACATCGTGACTATCTGGCATTTTCCCATAGAATTTAGAAAGTACGATTTATGTACTCAAGTGAAAGCTTGCCATTTAGCTCTGCTAATAGGTCAAGGAATTAAAAGTGATCAAACACACGAGGCCAGAAGTTAAGTTCCAGGCAGCTGCCCAAGTTTTGTGCAGCTAACTACCACAATAAAGGTTTGACTTGAGACTAAGCTAACGATAAATGCACATTGCTGCCTTTCCCCCGCCTTGAAAAGCTGGTGTTTCCACTCCTGTGCACATGCTTTTGAGAATGCATTTATGACTTTAGAGGACATTTATGACTCCAAAGAAACAACAGATATTTTTTCAAGAACTTCGTATCTTACGCATCCGTATATATTTTAACTCCAATTACCAGGTCCCTGGTGCATTTCCTAAATACATTGATAACGCTTACGATTCAGACATGAAAAAAAAACAGTAATGGCTTTTTATTTCCAATCAGCTTTCTACTTCCTCTTGTGACTGCGGACACTCTCTTCAACATAACGAAGAGCAAGGTTGTGTGCTGCAGCACTGCATGACAAGTTCACACCAAACATTCAGGACTCGAGGAAATAGCCACAAGTTGCACCTGGGGAGATTTAGATTAGATATCAGGAAAATTTTTTTTCTCTCAAAGAGTGGTCAGGCACTGGAATGGCCTGCCCAGGGAGGTGGTGGAGTCACCATCTCTGGCAGTGTTCAAAAAGCGCTTGGACAAGGTGCTATGAGGTATGATTTAGTAGCTTAGTGGTGATAGGAGGGCAGTTGGACTAGATTATCTTGTAGCTCCTTTCCAACCTCTGTTTCTATGATTCTATTTCAGACAGAACAGCTGAGCACACACATGCCATTAGCCCACCCCAAATGCAGAGTGAAACCCTAACATCTGCTTAAGCTTTCTTCCAGAACGGGACATAAAGCAAGCTTTAAAATAGCACTTGGTCACAAGGGCCTTGGTCGCCTTGGCAGAATAGGACGCTAGGCAAAAGCCTGAGCTTTGGAGCAGAGCTGTCTATTCCATAGAGTTTGAAAAACACAGCACTGTAGCAACAAGATGAAAGGCACTGCAGCAACTCTAAATTGTGAACATGAAAGAACGTTTTTTGGTTTTTTTTTGAAGGACAATTGGATGAAAATAAAATCTAAAATTAGGAATAAGCACAAAAAAAAATAAAGTTATATTCTGATAAGTTTTTTGGCAATCTGAAAAGACTTTCTGTATTTCATTTCATACTTCTGTGACCCAGCATCAAGTTACCCAGACACCCTGATGCCAACTAAGTCAGACCAAGTACTGGAATTAGTATTCGTGCAGACCAAGCACCTCAGGTACTTACACAGGCAATGTGCTTCTAGGTGCCACATCAGCTGCATTACCTGCTTTTGTTCCTAGGGTGTTATTATTCTATTCTTTCCCCAGGAACAGTCAGCTAGCTGCACTCACAGCCCTACGCCATATTTCAAGTTGATGCAGCCTACTCTTGAAGGCAAGTGCAAGGGCTTGCCTTCACTTAAGAGATTTACCAGTGGAATTATGCCCTGTAATTACACTGCTGTAACTTCCTTGAATTACACAAGCAAAATACCCTATCTGGAACCAGGGCACGTGAGTTAAGCAAAACAGCTACAGCAGTGTAAACCATTGCAGTTCGTCAACCTGCTTTCTCAGCTCAGCTCCTGAAGCTGCTCCTGAGACTGCCACTGAAGCCTGCTGGCAGACTTGCTCAAGTGAACCCTCCCGAGCCTGCTTCAGTCAGGTTCTCACATTTCTTCAGCACACTTAAGCCATTTTGACTGAATCGGGTTAGAAAGCATTGATATGAGTAGCTCTACGAGCAGAGAACACTGAATGGCAAACAGCTAAGTGCAAAAACCTCTTTTATCTGTTCAGATGGATATGAATCCCATCAAAAAAAATCCAATCAATCAAGGACATTCAAAGAGGTAGAGAAGAACACCAGCAGTACAGCTATACTATGAAGCTTCCCCATGACACATAAGACTTCGGATGCTTCAACATGAATTTTATGGGGATACTTGCAAGTTTCTATATAATTGAAGACTAACAAAAACTACCTTCTTTCCCAATCTGGTTCAAATTTTTGCAAGTGTCTTTCACTGCCTCCAGCTTAAGAATGGGTATAAAAATAAGAAATAAGTGAAAGAACAGTAACAATTGAGAAGGGGGCTGTCAAAGATGCATATTATTGTAATTGAATATATTAACCTAAACTTGTTTTTAAATTCAGAGATACTGTCCTGGGAGGTCAGGACAACTGAAAGTGGGAAGAAGTGCAAAAGGGTGCTACTTTTAAGCAAAAAATGGCTGTTATGAGAGCAAACCAATTTGTAGAAACATATCCAGTAGCAGCTCCAAGAGAATTTTACCATAAAGTTTGTTCACAACAAGAATACGCTAACTAGACCTTCAGGATTTTCTGCCCCCCTCAAGTCTTTCGATCGTCATCATGGCCTATACCAATGAGTCCATCATAACAGTACTAGTAACCACTGCATGCAGAAGCCGTCTTTCTAACAGTTAAACATAGTCACACAATTACATTTGAACTCTTCGTAACTTGCCTTGTACTCAGATACCAACAGTGGAACAAAAATACATTTGCCATATTATACACACTGACATTCCTGCAACAGAACAGATTAAGGATGCAGTTTCAGGCAGTATTCCAAGACTGATGTCTTATTAGATTGTCACTGGTATTTTGTTGAATCATCTTTATAAAAGACTGAGGTCTAAGCCTGGAATTAAACATTTTCAATACGTGATTTTGATATACTCTGACTCTGCTAGATTCAAAACTTCTGAAATTTGAGAAAGACTAAAGCCTACAAATTTTTCTGGTACTACAAAAATGCAATTAAAAAGGAGTACTACTAAACACTAATCTTTAGAAATAACAATCACCAGATCTGCTTGCATCCATGCCAAACATTTGTTTAGCAACCATTACGTTCAACATACTCTTTACATAAGCTCTTCTAAAGTGCAGAGCCTAAATTGCTAAAACTGAAGTAATCCCTAGCTTCTCAGTTCAAAAGCTTTAATGTACACCCTGAAAAGCAAGTGAAATTGAGTGTCAACAGCAGGTTTCAGATTTGCTTTGACCTCTTAGACTACGTTTGCCATTTACATTTCAAAAGATGATTCCTCACAACTGCTGGTTTCTGCAAATCAAGAAGGAATATTTTGTCTTTGACATTATAATAAGTGTTCTAAAACAAGTCTTCTGAACAAGGAAGAATAACAGTGATTAACACACTGGTCTATGAGCTTAGAGTCCAGTTTTCTGGCCAGTGCCTGACTTGACAAAGAAGAAAATGCTGAAACCAGAATCCTGTGTTGTGGACAAGGTATTGATAACATTCAAGACAAGGTTATTTCAATTAAGTTCTACTGAATGTGTTGTCAGAATGATAGGAAATTGGTTCTGGGTCAATTCTTCTTTAACACTTTAGTTATGGAAATAATGCCTCCTTAGACAGTTTCAAAGTCTGTAGAAGAAAAGTCAGTGATACAGAAAGGGCTTCCCCCTCCCTGTTGTCAATACTCCCACCTCATTCTATGCATAATCTCAAAATTATTAACCAAGCCCAAACAAGACATTTTAGACAGTCAAAACCACACATTTAAACAGCAGCCACTGTATACTTTATTAAGAAAAGAAGTGTTTGCCAGTTAAACTGCCATCACTTTATTGACTTCTCCACTTACTTGTAGAAAATCTGTTCTTTCATAATGGCCCTGGAATCATTTATAGCCAGGTAAATGTTGAAGCACTGGCAAGGCTCTCCTTGGAACTGTGACAGCCTTACCATGGCAAGAATTAGAAATATCTTTGCAAAACGCAAAGTAAGCAACACATCTTTCATTCAAGCAAAGTCATTCTTGAGACAGATGTCACACAAGCCAAACAGCAGAAAAAAATCCTTTAACTTAAGCAATCTTTTCTATTGTGACAGTTTCACAAAACGAAGTGCAATTTGTAAGATAAAAATCCATAAGATAGCAGTTATGCATTCTCTTCACGTAACTGTGTAGCCAAGTCTTACTACTCAGGCTGGGGAGGGTGGAGCTAAAATGAAACAGCATGATGTTCTATCTTCATGAAAATGTCCTGTTGCTAATGCATCTGCTTTTGCCTCCCTTCTTTTTTAGCAGTTCTATGCAGTCCTATGCATTAGAAGTCAGAGTTGGGCTTCTTGGTTCGTTGGGAGTTGGGTTTATATTCAGTCCTCTAAGCAATTCAGAAGACAGTCTATACACATCTGAAAATAAGTTCCTCGTTTAAGTAATCCAACTATCAGAGAAGATATCCCCCTATTACTTCACCTCTGAAAGTTGTTTCAATTCTTTTTTTCCCATCTTCATCTTGTAGCCACGTGGCAGAACAGCATTGTCATGGGCTACATATAGTAGTATTTAATCTTTACTAATAGCTTCAGTAGATTGCCCGGGGATTTTTAGTACTGTAGTAGGCTTCACATGCAGCTACATAAGCAGATTCTGGGAAGAAATCATCATGGTATTCTGCTAAAAACCTAAGAAAGTACACACAAAAGGAGAACATGAAACATATAAGAGAAGCAATTTTCAAATCAATTTTTAAGCTCAGCAAAACCATAAACTGCAAATTACACATTATTAGTTTGAAATCTGTCATACAAAAAGGGTTGTCCTATATCTATTTATTTACAAGTTTTGCAGAGTGAGAAATCATTCTCAAATCCAAGTGAATGAAAAAATTTTGGTCAAGCTCCATAAAGGAAACCCATACTTTGTATTCTTTTCTGAGCATAGCTTTTAAGAATTGTGAGACAAAAAAGTGGGAAGATGATTCTGCAACAGTTCTGTCAGTCACCTGTTCAACATAGTATTCTCAGTTACTTCAAAAAGACGTGAATTTCAGTTATCACTACATCATTATATTATGCAAATGGCCATTAACTATTAAGCCAAACCATACCTTTTACGGTAAGTAGAACTACGATTTGTTCTTCCACATGTGCATGTAGGGTCTCCATCCTTCTAGTGTGTCTGATTTAAATGATCTCTCAAACAAATAGTACCTTGTGTAAATCCAGTTCCCTCATTTCAAATTTCTCCAACCTGCCCTTCAAACATTATTCCCACAGCAACACACAATATTTTAACACGTTCTGTTCTTCTAAGATACAACTCCTTCTCTGGTTAAGTATAGAAAATGAAAAACACTGTTGCTACTAACAGCAGCAGAACAGCTGAAATGACTATAACCACCCTATACAGAGATGTGCTATACAAGTGGGGGTGAAAGGCCAAAACAGCACTGAAACCCTGAAGTACCTGATCAAACTTGACTTCAGGAAAAAAGAGACCTTCAAAAATACCTGGATATTAAAGATCAGCTTCAGTAAAAATAGGAAAGTGTTAGCTACATGTTCTCTGAGTTAGTGTAGGACACAATGGAAACAGGGAACAATGTAATCTCCAAAATCTGCTTTCTTTCAAGAACCACTGGCTGGAGAGGTAGCTTACCCATCAGAAGCTAAAAATCCTAGCTTTGCATAACCAGCTCTGGACCTAAGTCCAAATTAAAAAACAACTGTAAAAGTGAGTACAATTAAAACCAGTGTTTCTCCAACCTCATTTGCTGTTAAGACTGTCTAAACTAGGCATGCCTTTTGATCTTCAGGAAACCACAACATCAAAGAACACTGACAAGACTCTCTATAAAAAGGCAAGCAAAATTTAAAGCAGAAATAAATTAATTGTGGAGAACTCATACAGAAAGCAGAAAAAGTGATCAACTCCAATAAACACACACCCCAGTCCTTGTACTTAAACACGGCCATAAAACAACTGCAAAAGCAGAGGGACACCTGATTATATCCTACTAATTCTAGGTAAAATAATGAGAAACACAAGCTTTTAAGAACAAGACAATTATTTGATGTGCCACCTTTTGTTAAGAAAGCACTTTGTCAACGCCCCCCATACTTGTTTGCTTCCTAAGAGTTCCATAATTAACTCCACAGAGGGACCTAGGCTGGTTTGTGATGTGAAACATTTCAGGCTTAAAGACATGCAAGTATATTGATTGTCCAGCAGTTCATTTCCAGAAGATCAAATGGCAGCCTGTTTTTGTTTTTTAACCATCACCCAAGGAATTAATCAGAAAAGGCTCCATTACATGACCCATAACAGCATCTAACCAAGAACCTGATTTCTGGCAATATTCAGTTGGTGTAGGTACTGCCAAAGAGGGAGAAAGATCTCTCTTGTACCTAAAACAAGGATTCAACTCCCTCTGCCACAAACTGACACCACATAGACTATCATAATAAACGAGTAAGAGCTAAGTTAAAGTTACACACAATCTTCATTCATGCGATCCTACATGTGTTAAATAGTTCGGCATTTTTAAGCATTCATACCGTGCTAGTTTCTCATTGGTTCCAATAGCAGCTTTGACTTTATTTTAATAGCACATGCAAAAAGGATTACATAATTCAGTTTGGGGAGATCATTTTGAAGAAAAAATACACAAGATATTCTGCTAAACCAAAAAAATATCTTTAATATTACAGCAGTGTTACAGCTGCATTATTCTAACTTCCTATTCACAGAAGTAAAGGCATTAAATAGATGAAAAAGCAGCAATGAAGTATTTTTCCCCTGAAGGAACAAGAGAGAGTCAACCAACGCAGTGAATGAACTAAGCACTGAATCAAAAACTGTTAAACTTTGGCAAGACAGTAGGCCAGAAAAAAATAATAACTTTACGCTTTCCTGGAACTTAAAAAATAAAAAAGAAATGTAGATTAGAGCCAGCAATATTTGATTAACACACTGAAGCGTACTAAGCGATTTTCTAACCCAAGTCATTCAAAGCATTTACCACCTTCTTTTCCAGGCTTACCAGGCCATAAATTGCTCTAATACTTGGTAAAAAGGATTCTTTCATGAGATGCAGAGGTATTCCTTAGAAAGCGATCCATAAACACACAAAAACAATTCACACAATCAGATCCTCCTTCTAATCACAGAAGCACATTGTTGGTTGTTTGCACCACACAAACACACATTCCTTACTCTAGGAAAACAACCAAGCTGGTGGCTTTCTATTGGTGAAGTGACTGATGACCAATCAACGTCATCTACCTGGATCTTTAACGTGGTCCCACACGAACATAGTCGTCTCCAAATTGGAGAGAGATGGATTTGATGGGTGGACTATGCAGTGGATAAGAGACTTGCAACCCTCACGCCATTTCAAGTGCAAGGTGCTGCACCTGGGCCAAGGCAATCCGAAACAGCAGTACAGACCAGGTGAAGAACTCACCAAGACCAGCCCTGCAGAGGAAGGCTTGGGAGTTCTTGTGGATGAAAACCTTGGCATGAGCTGCCAGAGTGTGATTACAGCCCAGGAGACCAAATGTGTCCTGGGCTGCACTAAAAGAGGAGTGGCCAGCAGGGCAAGGGAGGGGATTGTTCCCCTCTGCTCTGCCCTTGTGAGGCCCCTCTTGGAGTGCTGTGTCCAGGTCTGGGGCTCCCAGCACAAAAAAGATGTGGGGCTGTTAGAACGGGTGCAGAGGAGGGCCACAAAGATAATCAAGAGGCTGGAGCACCTCTCCTGTGAAGACAGGCTGAGAGAGCTGGGGTGTTCAGCCTACAGAAGAGAAAGCTCCAGGGTGACCTCACTGCAACCTTTCAGTATTTGAAGGGAACTTATAAAAAAAAAAAAAAAAAGATGGAAAGAAACTCTTTGCTCAATCAGATATGGACAGGACAAGAGGGAATGGCTTTCAACTAAAAGAGCAGAGATTTAGACTAGAAATTAGGAGGAAATTCTTCACTCAGAGGGGGGTGAGGTGCTGGAACAGGTTGTTCAGAGAAGCTGTGGATGCCCCATCCCTAGGATGTTCAAGGCCAGATTGGGATGGAGCCTTGGGCAACCTGATCTAGTGGGTGGCATTCCTACGCAGGGGACTGGAACTAGGTGATCCCTGAGGTCCCTTCCAACCCCAACCATTCTGTGAGTACTACAAAAGGGTACTGAAATTACAGTAATTTAGGAGTTCATAAAATACTTGATTCATTAACTGCTGTGATCTCGGATTGTAACTAGCTACAAATCACTTCCTAGTTTTTTGGGGGGTTGAGTTGAAGCAAGTGTGATAAGGCTTGAATCTAACTTTTAACATACTGAGACTGCACAAGACTAAGATAAGCAACAAATGGAACTGAATTATTAATTCTTCATTAACACACGTTCTGACTTTGAGAGAGAAGCAATGACTGCAAACTACCGAGGCTGATCAAATTTCTGGTGTCATTGTGCAATGTTCTCTAAAACATAATACCAGAAAGTGCTAGATTTTATGAGGGACTACTTTAAGTGTAGGTAATGGGAAACAGGTTCATTCTCTCAAAAAAAAAAAATTACTGATATTTGCTTAAGATCAGTCATACGTGGCAGCTTGGTGCAAGATAAAGGTGAGAGGTTTTAGCTGAGATGCTTGTGGCATACCTACAACTCAAGGAAAGAAAAAAAAAAAGGCAGGCAGAACACACGCAGTCTAATGATGTATACCTCACTGTTCTTAATATAATAGCTGTGAAAAGCAAAATACCCCAGGGCTAGCAGATACAAATTACTTTCTGTAGAGAAATGGTACAAAACAGGCAAGAGAACACAAGGTCAGCTTCTGTCCCTATCCCTTGACTACCTGCATAAAAAAAGCAGTCAAAAAAGCCCTTCTGAAGCTGCTTTCTATTCATGCTGCATCACAGCGCAGAAAGCTGGCACAGAAGTATTAGGAGTCTCAAAACTCTTAACTACTGGATATTTCATTAATGCCTTGCTCTTGAAAAAGCTGAAACAGCACAAAGATCAATTACACTGGCACCTGCAAGCCGCAAGCCAAGATTTCAAAACAGAGGGAGCTATACCAACTTAGCAAGCAGTCAATGTTCTGGTACAGATCTGAACACACACTGCTATTTAGCTATTCAGAAATTGTTTATTTGTCCCTTTACAAATCTGACAAAAAATTCAGTCACCAGTTGCATCATTATTGCCTTTTACGTTTATATACTTTTTAAAGAGCTTGTATGCTTACACCTGAGCAGTGAAACTGCTTACTAGTGGCAGTTTGGAAACACACAGTGCACACAAGCTTCCTCGTATTTAAGACCACATGCTTTTCTCTTGACAAGCATCCACAGTTAACCCTCATGCTCAGGACACAGAGGGAACATGGCATAGTGCTGCTATGCCCCTCTCTACCACAGATTCCTAGAAAAGGAACACTTCAGAAAGGACTTGAGGAGATGGAGGTAAGAAAAACAGGCACACAGGCAACCTTATGTTCTGGACTTCAAATGCAGCAGTGTACACATAGCAAGCTTACCTCAGGTGACTCTAAAGCAAAAACGCCTCACAAATGTACTGCCATCTGGGCTGTGAGTTATGCAGACAGAACCACCACAAAAAGATATAGAACTAGCATCATCCACATTAAATAGCCACTTGGCATGTATGTCAGGAACGATTCTCAGCAAGGTCACTGAATTAATATGAGTTTTAAGAGCATCATCTGGTAGCAAAAACGTCCTTCTCTTGGCAACCTCAATATAACTTACTGCTTCAAGTTTCTGCATGAAGAAAATGACTTCTGGATATCAGCTGTCACCCCATGAACAAACTAAGGAACTGCCTGAAAAGTATGAACATCCTCAGGAAAGGAAAACCTTAAAGGACAACCTCAGCTGTAAAGGTATGATGTACACATACATGACACACAACACAGAGCTGAAAGGAAGTATTTTCAAGAAGGTAACATCTTGCACACTTTTCTACAGCTCTGGCTTTTAGAAGGTAAGCAGAAGCTCCAATAAGGAGTCTGAGCTAGATACTGTTTGAAAGACAACTGAAAGGCAATTGTAATGATCTATCCAAATGAATTTGCTGAAAGAGCATGATGGGTCCTAAAACTGAGTCACCTCTTCAAAAGAAATGTCATTTTCAGATTACAAAACCTATCTCCTCTCCATGACTACTACTGAAAGGCAGGATTTTAAGCCTAAAGGCTTACTTTCAAAGGTGTATGCCACCACCTGTCTCCCTACCCCCTCCAACTGCTAGGCATATCTCCATCTGGAAGGCTGCTCAGGCAAGTTTTGGATGTTAATTCTGACATCCAGTGTTTCAGAAAACCATCGGGTTTGTTTTGTTGACTGGAGTCTTGTCACTCATCCACATACAATATTCCTTTTTTTTCTTCCGTTCTCAGGAAGTCGCAAATAACCTTTCATTAATTGCACATTAGCACAGACTAGTGGTCATAATTCACCACTGCAATTAAGTGTAAGATCACTATACTCAAAAAACGTTTAGATATCAACACCAGAGATCTACTTTCTAAGGTTACTTCAAACAACTTGCAATCTTTCTAACACATTTTATCACTGCAGTCCTCTATAATTTGGTCAGTTTTTGATTTGGCTCCCTCCTCATAAAATACTCAATACTGAAGGTACTTTATCCATGGAACAGATTTGCACAATAGGTAAAAGCTGTAAAGCATCAGAAATAAAAATGAAAGCTGAAATGAAAGAGTCAACTTACAGGATACACTGAGTTTGAAAGATCAGTGGATTTCAACAAAACCAAAGTATTTAACTATTAAGGATGTACTTTTCAATCATCTAAAAAAATACATATTAGTCTCACCTTGACAACTACATTAGAAATGTTAAAAGCATTTTAAGAATGTAATTGTTCATTTACTCCTTGTTCTTTATTTCAGGAAACTAGAAATATCTATGCCTTTCCAAACCCTTAGCTACATTGCCTGATATTACCTCAAAGAAAATTGGTCTTGCTGTTCTACAAAGAATAGACAAGTTACATTCTCCTAGCTTCTAAGCACATACCGTTGGTCAATAGTCCCGAGACGACAGTTTTCCAAGTCAAGGCTGTATTCGAATCAATGGAAAGAGGAAAGCAAGAAGTGGCATATTCTTGCCTGTTGTTACTCATCACTTAAGCAGCTCCCGAAGGCATGCTAGGCACCTCAAAATAAGGATAGGCCATACATAATACAGTACCTATAATGCTTTTTTAAAAACATGGCTGAAACTATGGAATTGGTTAAGAGGCAATGCTTTTATCTCAAAAATTAAGATCTTGCAGGAAGATTTAACCAGGTACCCTTTGCTAGGGAAATTACCGGTTAGTAGGCACCAATTATTGTGCCAGCTTCCACTGTTTGTTCCTGAAGCCTAAATTGAAAGTAGAAGTGAAATTTCCTGAAACCAACTGGTAAGTCAGTTGCTAAACTCTATTTCAGACTAGTGTTCTTCTGCAGATATTATGAATTATTTCAGGACTACACAGTTTGACATGAAGACTAAGAGGTTTTCACTTAATTTGAAAAACTAGTTTTCCTTCTGCAAACTGTGCAAATTCCGCAATTGAGAAATAAATGTTCATGTTCTCCATGAAGAAGTTTTTGATTATGTATGCTTGTAGAATGCTGCACAAAGGGTACAGCTTCTATTTAATATGAAACTCAAAGATATATTTAATACATTCCTTTAAAAAAAAAAAAGCTGTCTGGAAAACTGAGATCAATCTTGTCTAGCAGCAATTTGAGGCATGACTGGAAAATATTACCCATGTAGCATTTCAAAGTGAATTTAATACATCTATCAAGTACTGAGTAAACTCAATAAAACAAGCTTCCAGACAAAATGGTATATTAAACAAGTCTCAGTTTCTAAGCCCGCAACAGATTAATAGTGTAAATGTTAAATGAAACTGTAAACTTCAGCCATATAATCATAATTCAAAATTCAAAATTAAATCAGTAGCTATGCCAAAACTAAATCAAGTTGTGTATCATATTAAAGTTTTAAAAGTGAATAAACTACTTTTGTCAGAGTACTCTACCTAGAACTCAAAGATGGTTCAGGAATAGTTTTATTAATTTTAACAGACAGGTTCAATCCCTCTTCTGCTATAAGAAAAATAAATAAAAGCAGAGTGCTTCAGCTTGTCACTTCAGAGCAATTCACCATAAGAAATTAGGTAGCCTGAAGTAAACTATCTAATGCATACAGACTGTGTAAAATAGTTCTTAGGTTTCAAAAAGTAATCCAGAACAGAACTGATACAAAATACTCTTAATAAACATCAATTTATCCTTTCATTCCCAAAAAGGAAAAAGACAGAATGTGAAATTTGAGGGAAAAAAAATTTACAAGATACCACCCTCAGCCTCAAGTTTTCACTTGTGATGAGAAACAGGTAATGCATAAGTATTTCTGCTATAAAAGTCTGAATGAGTTTCCAGAAGATTTAGTTATTTGAGCACTTTCAGACAGATATGGGACAGAAAAACAAATGCCCAAATGAAATACATTCTAAAGCACCACAAAAACATGTAAAAAAATAATTTACCTACATAAGATTGAATGCTTCCTACAGCTTCCTACTGTAATTTGCAATTTCTTTCACGAAATGTTCTGAATTTGACAATTTCTGATAAAGCTACAGAAATAATAATTATAGGAAAACAAGAAGAGCATCAGCAAAACATCCATTACATTGGCCTTAGAAAGCACGATGAAAACATATATAACCTCAAATATTTTGTTGTACCAGATAATAGCCACACTATGCTTGCTTGGGGAGGAGCTGTAGGGGGGCCATTTTGGTTTAGTTGTAGTCTGGTCTTAAGCAATGAATGCCCCACAGTACTAGAGCACAATTTCAGTTAAATGCTTTCCAAAAAGGAATCCAGCTTGTGTACTGAGACCACTCTGCAATGCAACATAAGGCATAGCAAGCAGAACTACTGGGAGTTTTGCTTCAAAAGCAGTCTTACCTAACCTAAAAATGCTAATGGGGAAACACCATTTTTTTTTCCACATTTATAGGTAATTAGGCATTTCAACAAAATGGTCACATAGAAGAATAAAACACATATGGACACCAACCCCTATGATCCTGTTATTCCGTGACACTACTAATAGAAATTTTAGTTTAATCACTACCCTACTTGGACACAGTTGTTTCCTCCCTTCATCCCCATTCCACCTCAGCTTATCCATATAATGGTTATAAAGAAAACACATTTAAGACATTAAAGAGTTAAGATCTGCTCTGATACAACAGAATCAGAACAGGAGGATGTCTGAAAAACTGATTTGATCCACAGCAAGTTAGACATCCTAAACCATATTCACTTCAAGCAAAAATACCTAGTACCTGCTTTCCAAAAGTGCTAATGCTGTCCCACTTAGTATAAAAACATTTTGAATACTAGTAAGGATCTGACAGAATAGAAATATAAGAACAAATCGGTAAAACTTTAAAATGAAGTCATTCAGAAGAAAATGTCTGTATTGTAGAAATTTTGACATTTGAGATATCTTTAATTTTCAATACGCAATTAAAATAAAAGCACTTTAAAGTTTTTGTATGGACAATCAGCCCTCCTTGATCTAATAAAACTTTTGATATGCTAATAAAATATTAGATTACTTTTCAGTATGTAGCCGTTTTGAGGTATCTGACCAAGGTTAAGTTAGAAGTTCCACATTTGTTGGAACCATTTTGTGTTTAACATTTACAACACTTTTTTTTTTTTTTTTTTTTTTTTTTTACAAGTTTTGTCTTTTTTTTTTTTTTTGCTGTGTTGATGCTGCAGTATGCAGTGCCACATTAGACATATGAACTACAATTACAGTGCAGAGATACTAACTAGAGTACTGACAAAGCGGATCATGATACAGATATGACTGTACTATCTCCAGCTGTAGAGCTACTGTGGTTAGAAGAGTTTAGGTACCCCTACAAGCCACTGCACTGCGTAACAGAGAAACCCTTTGGTTTAAAAGCTGGACTAGGGCAGCCTTTTCTGGAGAAAAAAAACACATGCAGCAACCACCACCACACTACCATCATGTGTAACAGGTTTTAAAACACAAGGTTTTCTCCCTGCTAACAGTGATGCAACACCAAAACACTCAGGTTATGCTCTTAAGAACAATGCAGGGTTTGAATTTCTTCATAAAACATGCTTCTTAGCATTCTCAGCAAAATCAGACTTGTCACTCTATACTTTCTATCACACAAGCTTTTCTACTTCAGTTTTCTACCAATGTTTAGTAAAGTTTTAAGTAGAGAGTTTGGATCCCCTTCAATTTGAATTCCAGAAGTAAAAATTTAATTTTATCATACTCATTTCTGTAACCACAAGAATATCTTCTAAAAATCCCTTATAATTCCAGAGCACTTAAATCTACATAACAATGCAATCACTACTGTGGTAGATTGTGTCGCATTACCTCAGAAACATTTCGAAGTGTTTTACTAAAGCCTTTAGGTTTTTTTTCAGGAAAGCACATCTTCCCGAGTATTTCTGGTAGCTTTACTGTAAAAGAGAAAAATAATGTTTACAAATTTTACCTGCTATAAAGAAAAGAAGAAAGCAAGAATATCTTTTCACTGCAGCCTCCATTACTCTTTACAAGATGCTCAGTGATTTTCCAGAAACATTACTATAACAAGCAAGCTCATAAATTGAATGTTGCCTGCTTTAATAATGTTTGATAGTGTAGCGGAAGCAACGCTTATTTACAGGTTTTTGTTTCTGTAAATCAAATAAAAGATAACCGAATTTATGAACAACCTTTTAAGAATTTTAAAGAGATTACAGAGTACATTTCTCCAAAAATAAAGCTGTGATAAAGCAAATACAAAATCACATTGATACTGCCACTGAAAACAAATCAGACATTTTGATTCCAGAGCAGTTTACCAAACATCCGTAGCAAATGTTGAGATCCATAGATATATGATGGAGGTGGTGGTTGATCACTTGGTGGATAATTCTCTGGCATCAGTTTCCAGGACAAAACCTGAACATTAAAAAAAAAAAATGAAAATACTGGTTATGAAATCAGTATAGCATCATAATTAATTCAGTCTATACAGAACTTCAAAATATTAGATGAAATAAATAATCTAAACACCTTTTCTTGTGTAGGCCTACTCTGAGGGCCACAATATCTTTAACCATTGAAAGGACAATAGCATGAAGTTCTCTTACCTCATTCAATTCATTGTTTCTTCTTCCTTCAAAGCCAGTAAATACCGCACTCCCCTCTTTGCTAGGAGTTAAAGTTATAGGTGAAGATGATCCACTATGGACAGGGGTTTCTTCAAAAACAGAAGGAAAAAAAAAATTATTAAATAATCTGTTTTGTGGAAATACAAGATACTAAAAGGCAACTAAGGCCTGCTGATAAAACATTTAAAGTCTTAAAATACTGTAATTCAGTAAATGCTATTCTAAAGTAGACTGACAGATATCCTGTGAGTAGACTC
Organism: Aythya fuligula; assembly: GCF_009819795.1. Classification (NCBI taxonomy): domain Eukaryota; kingdom Metazoa; phylum Chordata; class Aves; order Anseriformes; family Anatidae; genus Aythya; species Aythya fuligula. The sequence continues at coordinate 129,899,386 of NC_045559.1, forward strand.
AAGTAGCTCCTTGAATTCCATTGGGAAATACAGCAAAGTATTGTATTTCTCCCTCTGGTATACAACTTCAGAGAGAAATAATTGATACGATAAGTAATGAATTCCCACTTTGATCATTCAGTTCCCAGTCCATACCACATTAAGAAAAAGCTTGTTTAGAGTAACAACTTTAATAGCAAAACCTACTTTTTTCCAGGTGCAAGAAGAGCTTTGGCATAGAAGCTGGGGTGTCAAGATGCCGCCGCTTCGGCTGTGGGGAAGCACTGCTTTCTGACAACCTGTCACAGTTAGAGGTATGGCGTGTAGAACGTCTCAGGGACTGCAGAATTTCAGGTTCAGCTTTTCGCCTTTTTGGTGTGGCTGGCTCCCCTGCTGGAGGCTGGCTGTCTGTTGACTGAGGTGTTGGTGGGTTCAGTAGAGGAGGACTTGGGGAAAGCTCCTCCTGATTTCTAGGAAGTAAAGGCAGCTTGACATAAATGAAGAGGTCAGATGTTCTTTCCTTAAAACAGCAAGTTTCACAAATCCTCTTAAATTCTTACACAATTTAGTATTCCCTTAAGAACAAGCAAAGTCATGCAACCTTCTTTTAAGTGTTGTTTTCCCTAAGAACATTCATTTGCAAATGTAAAGGTTAGTGAACATAAACTTACATTTTGATGCAATTTTATTTCACAAAGTTGCAGAACAGCTCCACACCAGTCAGCAGAAACACCTCTTTGGAGTTAATCAGATTGAAATTCAGAAATCATATTCTGAATTCAGGCAAGCAGTTCACACAGAAGTCGAATGTTTTATCAAAACAATTTTTAAGTCAAAGCATACAAGAAGCCACGGTATTCTAAACGTATAACCACTTACTATTGCATTTTCCTCAGATAAGCAGTATTAGACTATACCCAACCTACCTGTTAGTATTTGTTGAGTTTTCTTTGATTGGAAGAAAGAATTTTGATGAAGTCACCTTCTTAAACTGAGCTTGCTCATAAGGATAGAGCAAAATTAATGGAAGTGTGAAGTCAAAGGTTATTCTCAGCCCATCAACCATCTCTTTACATAGCTCAACACTACAGGGAAAGAAAGATTATGAATTTCAATTTTCAATTTCATTTGCATGCCAAAATGTTCAGTGTAGTTTTTAGGAAATTCCCCTTAAATACAGATCACTAACATCTTAACTATGATACATTCATTTATTCGCTATGTAATAATCCCTTAAAAGCATACTTGAAAAGACAGTGATTCCAGTTTGTAACTTCATTCATACAAGTCCAAACTTTAGACAGTCTGTATAATTTTGAGTTCATTAAGCAATCGTTCTATTACTATTTACTGGATTAATAAAACCCACTTTACAGTAAAGTCAGTCAGATGTTTTCCACATAAGCAGTGGTTTTTTTCCCCAAGTTCACTGTGCTCAACTAGAAGAGTCAGCTGTCAGAAAAATGCTTAGGATTTAGTAGACTGAGTGTCTGAGCAAAAGCCATATGCAGAATTTGACCTATAGCAGCTAACTAAGATACAGTTAAGGCTGTGCTTAAAACATACCCAGTGAATCAACAGAAATGGATACATTTATATTGGATATCAGCTTCCAGTGCCCTGCTCCTGCTAACCGAAGCACTGTATTTAGAGACTACTAGGAATTTCTGGTTTAGGCTTATATAAAACATTCACAGCGCTAGGTGCTGGGCAGATGCAGTGGTACAAGAAACTAGAAATGGGTGCAGTCCACCTCCAACACCTCTAACCTCTATGAAGGTAATCACTTTTCAGGTCTCAAGTGCATACATGTGTATGGCAGCATCAAATAATGTTATCAAAGCCACACACATTATGAAGCCTATACCCCCCCGTTACACCCTCTTATTTTTATTTTATTTTATTTTATTTTTTTAAGGCAAAAGAAAACACTATATTGGGTCAGGGTAGCACCATGCGCATAAATTCCATCACATTTTAAAAGGTCAGTTACCTTCTATGCAGAAAGGGCAACACAATAAAGTTGTCAGCTCAATCTCTCCTACTTAATGGATCACTGAAATTACAACCATTTTCCCTATTAAAGCATCTTCTTTATTGAGGAAGTCGCAAAAGCATACACCTTTAAAAATCATCACATACACACAACCTTTTGGTCATGTTTCTCATGTCTCGTCTAACTTCTCATCTGGGAGATTAATTGCACTTTCCTTCTTTCTAATATAATCTGTTAAGTAATGAATGACATCCATATAAAGTGAAACACTCACTTCGGGCAAAATACTGCAGGGAATGGCATAATTATGCAGTGCTGAAATAAATCTTGATTTTATGTTCTATTTTTGGAAATTTAAATAAAATGAAAAATTTCACCCCAGTATAGACTTACGTAAAAGAACAACGTCAACTAACATTGAGAACCTTTACCACAAAAAACACCATACAACACCCCCCACAACACTACAAATATGCCAGGTCAACATTGCATTTGTACCTTGGTAGGAGACTATACAGCTCAGCTAAGAAAACATACTAAGATTTAATCAATTTTAATAAACAGGATTGGTGCTACTACACAGTGAGTTTCCTTGCATTTTGACTCTAGGATTTAAGATATGTCATTAAAATAAATCACCTCCATTTGGAGTTCTCTACTATGTTTGCATAAAACATTTATAAAATTTGAACCTGTTCAGTTTTATTTCAACAGGGAATTCTTATATCAGATATTCTCCCACTGCTCAAAAAAAAAAAAAAAATCAAAAAGGGATATTACAAAAGGGGATATTGATGCTTTTGTATCAGGACTCCTTCACTGATAAACAAATTGTCAATGCTACTGTTCTTTAGATATTCATCAAATATTTTAATCCCAATGAAGGGACATACATGACAGTATAAACTCACAAAAATGAACAGCCTTCAGACTGAGCATGCAATGCAAGTTCATTCTTCTTGTGACAACAGCACTGGGCTAAAGATTACTTACTTCTTCTCTGGTGGCACATAATGAATATTCATATTAGCATGTGGAGTCATCTGATGATGTCGAGACCTTTCATTGGCTGAAAAAGCAGCATTAATAGCAAAATGTTTCACATATGACTCCAGGATGGTTATTATATTTGTCTGGCAAGGAAGCTTCACCAGCTGAAAAAATAAAAATAAACTGATGTCTTATAGAAATAATTAGTAAATGTAACAATCTAAAACAGGAGTTAATGAGTTTAATGAAGCATGAAGTTACTTCAGGAGTTACCCATTTCAACCTGTAAACTACATTTTTGATCAATCCATTATAAATATTTGGAGAAAACGAGGTAAACAAGTGTACTCTATTTAATTTTCAGCTTTAAAGAGCAACTTACACTCCAAAACACAACCAGGTACTGCAATGTTACAACCTTAAATACAATGACAACTCACTGCTTTAGCTATAGAGAAGGCTGCTCCTCAAAACTTTTTATTCTTCCTTATGTTGTCTAAACTAACCCTTGCAATAAAGCTCAGAACAGGGGTTGTTGTATGCAATAAGTATTTTTGAACCACCCCATGCATATTCATTTCATACCCGTTTTCTTCTATTAATATAGTAACAGTCTTCCTCAAGCTTCTTTTTCAAGACTTCAGGAATTTCAATGTTTATTGCTCTTTCTTCCATGTCCCTTTTTGTATGAGTGTCTTGATCTTCTTTCTACAACAGACCAGTGCAAGAAATTATATATTGCTTGTGTTATTAAGAAGAAATACAATAACCAGGATACAATATAAAAATGAAGTTTTGTTATGCAAAAATAAGAGCATTTTAATTAAAGTATTATTTTTGTATGTACAGTACAATATAAAAACATTATTTTTGTATGTACAGTATCTATTTAAGTGTATACTAGTCTTACTGTAATGTAAGCAATTTAACAATACTGTTTTCATGTCATCTACAAATTCAGTTTTTAAAATTTGTTTTTAATTTAGCATTCACTTAAGCATTTAATAGAAAAGAACAAACAGGAACTTGTTAGGTTTTGCTACTTCAGATCACCTCCATTGTACTAGTTTGATTCTACAGACCTTCAGAACAACTATTTACCCTGTACTTTTTGTTAACGTAGAGAAAGATGTTTTTTTTTTTTTTTCCTTGAAGTCAGCCTTCTACATTTAAGACCAGAGTTGATAGGCCCATCTCACAGTAAAATACAAAAACCATAAAGACCCTACTGCTATGTCCAACCTGAGTAGACCAGTAAGATTTTATAGCACCTATACACATGGGTAACCTAGTTTGCTAAGTTTTCTTCACATAAGCCTTACATGTCAACAGACAGGAAAAGAAGCAAATGTGTATTGTTCGATTAATGACTTATTCTTGTAGAATTTTGGTATTTTCTTTAACTTTCAAGAACTCAACTACAGTAGGCACTGGGAGTGAGAAAATATACATTTTAATTCTGGCTAAATAAGCAACTGTGGCCTATATTTACTCTATTTAAACTTTTCCAGTGTTTTATATACTGATTTTTAAATTCTATTAACTTAAGGAAGCCATGAATATACCATTTCTGTCCTATCTTCTATGTCACTGTCTTCACTTTTTATTTCTTCATCTGTTCCTTCATCACTGTCATCAGAAGAACTACTTATAGCTGTGTAAAAGAGATTTCAGATATTTATCTCACACTATCACATTGCACAGAGGTTCAGGCCAAACAATTTCAGGCCTAAATTAAAAAAAATAACAACTTGTTATATGTAATTCGACTAGAATTATTCATTCTTATTAAACACATAAGTAGTATTTACAGCACAGTATCAACTTTTTGAATACGGAAGACAGTAAGTTTAAAGGAAGTATTCTAGTATCTCTTCAATTGATGTACACTCACAGATAATTTCTATTTTTATTGTACTTTAGTACTGAACAAGGGGTTAATGCATTAACTATTCAATTGAGAGCTCTGGATATGTGCAGCAACTGTTACACTCCATACATCAGTTAAGTGCAAAAGGTCCTGCTAGCTTTCAAGCTACAAAGAGAAGTGCCATGAAATCAAAAGAGGTGGTTTAAGAGTGAAATAGGTCAGTCAGACTGGGAGGGGAAAAAAATCCCCCCAACAGATATATAGAAACATTAGAAAGGAAAGCAGCTTGTTTGCTAACACCAAACAAGGAAACTGCGGGCTTCTTGCACCTAGTACTACTACAGTAAACAAAGCAGCACTGAACTCTGGTATCACGAAGTGACATGAGGAAAAGCCTCTAGAAAACCAATTAAAAAGAAAAAAGCAATAGATTAAGAGATACTTAACATGAAACATTACATTCATTCTTCACACAACTGCTTTGGTATAGTTTCAATCAGGCCATGACACTCATGTCATCCTACCAGCACGTTAAGCACTCACTGTACCCCTAGCACAAAGTTAAAGCATCACACCAGTTACTAAAGAACGAAAACAAGCTCACAGTTTTCGCTACTCTCGTCATTTTCCTCAGCAGGAAGGCTTTTTAATACAGAGTCAACACCAGGCAATCTGCAACGTCTCTTCTTTCTTCCTTTTCTTCTCCTATAGAGGATAAAATGGTTCACTTAAACTTGGCTGATTTCATTTAATTTGTTTATCCTACCTAATGACATTACATAGAAATGCACAGGAAATGTATGTTTGGGTTATTTCCATTAATTAACATTGAAATAATTTGGATAATGTTTATTTTAGAGTGGATACCTTAATGTCTGCACATTACCTCATATTTGTGTTCCCAGGCAGATCCTCAAGCCATGTCCAACCTATATTAGGTTATTGCCTTTGGCTGAAAAATACCTCAGGCTTTCCTAAATTATTGTTCAAGTACATTTCTTTTGGAAGATGTAAGTTAAGCCTGTACACAGGCATTTCACAGCAACACTTCTGAGTAACATACAGTTACTAAATGTGTTAGCCATTTAGAGTGTTGTTTAATGATAATGCGTCTACCTTAGTATGGATGTACTGACTGTATTAAGTATTTACCACCAACAGTGTGAACTTAGAGACCAAACTCACTTGTAGACACCTAAATGTAGCTGTTTGAATATGAATCTCTTATTTATCTTGAGACCAAAAAGATTTCTTACATGCGAGCCACAGCCTTCCGCGCCAATTTACGTTGTAATCTGCGATTTTCGTCCGTATCACGAAGAACATGATCCTCAGCTGCCCATCTATCCCAGCTAAGGATTGGTAAAAGGAGAAACATTAATGGCTCAAAATACATTCCATTCACGATTATTACCGAATTAATATACATTAAACCTAAAACATCGTATTTCAATAACATTCAGATCAACTTTGAGTTGCATGCTTCTGTATTCACATGGCTTCAACTCTCACGTTGCTCTTTAAATGCTCTCAAACCTTGACATAACACGACAGCATTTGTAGCACCAACGCATGCTATAAATCATAGTCAGAGACTGCACTCATGTACTGACCTTGATAAGCAAACAGTCTAGGCCTAGATCTAACAATACACAAAATCCTTTTTTTAATGAAAAACCTAGGTGCCACAGGTACATGCCAAAGACAGATATCCCATAAAATTTAAACTCAAGACCATCAGACTGATCCATTGACATTTATAGATATAAGGCAATGAAACATGAGAAAGCGTATTAAAGGCATTCACAAACCAAACATACTCACATTAAGTCCTTTGATATTCTGGGTAACATCTTTCTTTGCAAAATAAAATGGAAGAAATGGAAGAACTAAAATTGTGCATATGGGTTCTTACCTTCTATTCCAACCATTAAAATGGATCAGATATTCTGGAATCTTTCTGCCTTTCTCATCTTTTCCGACAATAATATCAACAATCTGAAACAAACAGTGAATAGCATGTATTAAAAGGCTTGACAAAAAGTGAACTTTCTAGCGTTTAGGGATTTATGCACATAGAAAAAAAAAAATGTTAATTTACATAAATTAAATACACCTAGAATGTTGCCATTAAGTATTTATACGAGCAGAAGATATGGATTATACTCAAGGTGAGAAAACAAGCTTTTTTCCAGAGCTCTTCTCAAACAAAGGACTGCCGTCTTTATTGTGTCCTCAATACATTCAAAACAAAGATGCAAAACAATACAGTATCACAATAGGAATGTGCAGATACGGTCATGTGGGCAAATAACGTTTTCTCCTGAGTGCTCTCTCTTCAGGTCCTCAAAGCAGGACAAAACAGTGCTATATGTAAATCTCAAACACTGTTCTCTTGAACGCATCATCCAGCCAACAAATATTAAAATGTCTTGTAAATATCTGAGCCTTTGTTTCTTCTTCTATCACCCCTGTAACATTCTCCTCTTTAGCACATGCACAAAGAAGTTTATTTTGACCAAATCATGATGAGGGTAAGCGGAACCAAAAACCACCGCTCTTGCTAATGGCATTTTCTGATCAACTGTTTGTGCAGGAGCTCTTCCTTGATCATTTTCCAAGTGAAAAAAAATGCAGATGCACTACTCTTGCTCTCCCTCTTCCCAGGAAAGAGATTCAACATTTAAGAAAATGCATGAAGACCTAGTCTGAAAGTGCCTGCACCTCAAAAGAAAAAGGTATTTCGCAATGGATCATTAAGAAGACCATCAGGACCAGTAAAAACAAAGCTATCAGTGGGTGCACTGCTTATCTCCAGGCACACCCAGCAGCTAGGCCACGGGAACGTTTAACCTGAGAGCCGACAACTTGAGAATTGTTGAGCCAGATGGGGCCGAGGGCAGCTTTGCTGGAGCTCCGTATATTTAAAAGCAAAGAAAAGGCACTAATGATTTGGGGCCAGCCAAAGCATAGGCCTGCATGTGGAAACAAAAGGGCAGTTGGAAATATCGCAGGAAGGCGGAGACCCTGATCAAACGTGTTTAAAAAATAAATAGATAAATAAATATGTACGTCACTAAAACAAATTGAAGCAGAAGTATGACTTCGGACTGGAACCCAGTCGAAATCTATGTTTTTGTCCCTCAGAGGAGCGAAAACGCGACCCAAACCAGCCAACAGCGCCGTGTTTACAGGCTCCGCACGGATCCCTTCGGCGTGTCAGAGCGAGCCCGCGTCCCCGCGGCACCCAACGCCGCACAAGGCTCCCGCCAGCGCTGTTACCGGGCACAGCAGGCCGGCAGGAGGCAGCGCCCGCAGAAAAGCGTCGCCCGGGGACAAGGCCCGGCGGCGGACAGGGCAGCAGCGCCCACCCACCGCCCGCGGGGCCGGGCGGCGCCTCCCTGTGCCAGCGGGCGGCGGCCGCTCCCTTCCTTCCCCTCACCCCGCACCGGTGGCGGTGGTGGCGGCGGGGCCGCCAGGTCAACCCCCTCCCTTCCCTCCCGCTCCTCCCCCGGCCCCCGAGCGGGCGCGCACCCGGCACGGCGCGGCGGCGGGGGAGCGTTAACGGCCGCCAACGGCCCCGCCTCCCCGCGGCGGGGGCGGGGGCAGCAGGGAGGGAGGGTAGGAGGGCGCGGCGCGGCGGGGTCACCTTGGCATCATAGAGCACTTTGGCCTTGGTGGGGTCGGGCTCGAAGCAGAGAACTCTCTCCCCCCGGTGGAACTTAAATTTCATTCCCCGCGAGGTCATTTGTTCATCATGGCGCAAAGGAGCGGCGCCCCGCCCCGCCCGGCGGGGAGGTGCCGCTGACGGGACCGCCTCTGCCTCTGCCTCCCCCTCTCCTCCCTTCCCTCCCCTCAGGCGCTGGCCGTGGCCCCGAGCCCGGCTCCCTCAAGCAAGCAGCCGCCCCTCAGCCTTCCTGCGAGAAAACATAAACAAATAGGATCGGGGGCTAGGAGCTCGGTTCGCCAGAGCTCGGTTTAATCTTTTCAATGTTCAATTTCAAATTGACGGAGTCTCGAGCAGGACGCAAATCGTGGAAATAAAATCAATTCACGTTTTTTCCAGCTCACCGACGTCCTGCTGATCGATGCTTGGAAGGGTCTGTGGCTCAGGCAGGAGAGCTGTGTAATTTCCCACACAGTGTTGCTCGATGCTCCCTCAGGCCCTTGCAGCTTTGACGCTAATTCTGCATTTCTGATTTACGCGAGGCCACAGCAGAGCCAGGAGACCCAGCTAACGCAGCCTTCGTGGGAAGACCGATTAATTTGTGATCGTTTAGCATTTCTGAAGCTCCTTTTCTGTAAAAGCCGATCAGAAGGAGCATGACTCTAAACAGAGAAAGATCTGTCCCACTGAGCATATGCTAGTCCAACCACTCACTGGCTAGCACTAGTGCAACAGAGATTTAAATCCTCTTTTCTTCCAGTGCCTGAGGCTGATAACAAAGCTGGGGGCTGGCAGAAATGCCAACGGGGAGCAGCTAGTGTATTACCAGCCAGTTTCCAAAGGAAAAGGGTGATAGAGGATATCCATAACGAGATGCTGTGAGGATTACTGCTCCCTCATGGAAGCAGTGCTAAATTTCTTACGATTCAAAATTTAGATATTTTCCACACTGGGGAAAAAAAATAGGAACTTGTTGGTAAGATAGAGTGGAGTGAAAGGAGTGCAAAGAAATTCAGGGAGTATTCTTGAAAGTGCTCAGAGTTCACTGCTGCTCAGGTTAAGAAACAGGCTGCAAAAATGTGTGGACGCAATGTCAGTTGCAGAAAGTATTATCGAACTTCCTTTAAAAAATAAAAAATAAAAAAAAAAAGAAATGGTGCTGAGTATCTGTAGAACAGTTGCTTTCTTAAAAGAAGCAAGAGCAGCAGAAGAAAGAGAAAACAAACTTCTGCTTGTGTCCTGGCCTCCAAGCTGGTCTGCCAGTTGACAGAACTCACACAAGGGGATCGATCCTTCAACCATTTCTGCCCAAAACAGCCTTATACATTTCTATGCTGTCTCCTAGATTCCCCCTTTCCCTGGCTCCCCACTGATCTGTTTCCAGAGTCTGCTTCTCGTTCATCTCATCATAGCCTCTCCTCATTTGCCCTAGCCCAATTTAATGGCTTTCACCCAGGCAACTTTTCCTTTTGACTCACATTTCTTCTCGTTCAGGTTTCCTCAGAGATAAATGGCATCTGCCCATATCTCCCTACGCCACCTGACCGTGCATCACCCCTGCCAGCAGATCTCTCCAGACCTTTCCAGATCTGTCACCGGCGCTACTGCAGGATTTTTAAAAACCTGGACACGGGGTGCACTTAACAAAAACCCATCCAGAGGGAGCTCCGAGAGCAGAAAGGTAGGCACGTTTGAGAAACATCGGCTCTGTGATGGTGTTACGCAGGAAATGCCTAGATCTAGCAGAGCATTAAATACAAACAAAACGTCAGTTTTCAAAGGTACCAAGTTCTGCACAGGCGTGGAGTGAGCAGTGGAAAATAAATAATAAAAAAATAAAAATAGTGGTAGTCACCACTGAAAACAGGAAAATAGGCTCTGTGCACATGCATATACATATGTCTGTGATGAGTCTGTCATTCGGCGCATTCCCAGGATCTCTGGCAGGGAAGAAACGCGGCTTTACAGCCCCGCCGGGACACGGCGCAGCCTGGCAGAGGAGCCCCTCGCCCTCCCTCTGGGCAGCGCTGCCCAAGGGCGCCCCGCGGCTCACGCAGGGTTCGCTGCTGACGCGCTTGGGCTGGGAGCACGCAGCCCACACGGCTCCGACTGCAACAGCGCAACCGCCGCTGCTCCTCCCGCCGCCGCACAAGATGGCGGCGGGCGCACGGCATGCTGGGAGATGTAGTCCGGACCGGGGGAGACCTGTGGCCGCCGCGGCAGGAGTGGGGGCTGCCAGAGAGTTTGGGAAGAAGAGTTTCCAGCGAGGGTCTTAAACACCAGTTCCCATTTCTTTATGAACTCACCTACACTGCGCGCTAAAATCAGCGATCATCACTCACAGGATGGCAGCTGTTGGTTTTTAGCCATACGAATGATCACACGCTTCTCATTTGTTTTCGCTGTGACAGGATGTACAACCGTACTTTATTCATTATCTTTTCTAATTAGGCATCTGGTTTTACTGCTATTTGTTTCCACACCTGCAGGGGAAAATAAAAAATAAAAAATAAATAAATAAAGTGACTGTTTTAGAACACCTCTTAAATATCTATCTGTGCTTGTGTCCTTGGAATCACAGAGATTGATTTGCGGTCAGTCAGTATTAAAAGATTAAAATATTCCACCAAGCTCATTTGGGTTTCCACTAAAGAATTTTCAGAGAGCCTGCTGTTCAAGCCAACTGTTTAAACAGTATACTGAAGGTCTTGTATACCTAGAACACAAATTGCAAAAATGAATTTCCAGAAGGAACAGTAGAGACACACACACTTTGCTTATAGTTAATAGTAAATTATGCAGTAATTGTAGGTTGGTCTAAATCACATTAAACTGTGGGATAGAGCTCTAAGAAACAATATGACTGACTCTCAAACACCAACAGACCATCAAGCAAAATACACATATTTGCAAGGTATATATTGGCTCAGTGATTCACTACATATTTCATCAGTGTTTTCTTCTTGTCTGGAGGAAAGAGTACTACATAAGACATGAGTAAGCCCTATGAATACAATTACATCTTGAAAGAAGTCTAGGGGAAGCCTTTCCAGCAAAATCTTTGCTGAAAAGGATGCCTAAAGCAGTTATCAAAAACACAGCCTTCTGCTGTGTTTGAGATGTTGTGTGTAATAAACAAACAGCTTTGCCTCCAAGGGGAACCAGTTTCATCAACAGCTTCTCCTAATGTGAGCAAACTGCATTTTCCTATATATTGGGTAAATGCTTGGAACAAGAATAGGCAAGTAGAAGTCTGTCACGTATGGATATCCCTGAGTTTCATTATTTTGCCTGGGATTGATGTTAGGTTGGCAGGTGCGTAGTTACCTAGGTCATCCTGGTTGGTCCACTACTTGACCCACATGCAGTTCAGGGCAGTGGAGGTGGGTGGTGTACCTAACAGTGAACTCCAGCATCTACAGTGTTAGTATGCTTCTTATAAATGCTGGTGAAACATCAGCTCCTTTACACTTGAGCACTGATTTTTTTAAAAAAAATATATATTTTTTTTTAAATAAAAAATAAAAACTATGAGTTTTTCTTTAAAGCTCCTCCGCTGTTCTTTCAGGCCAGGAAACTGCAGGCAGAAATTTTTAAGTGTTCTAAGAGTGTTTTGGCTGCATGATTCTCTCATCACATTGCTTAGACTGAAATCCCTTAAGATTGAGTAATTTTTTTCCTATACCTTCATTTAACAGGGGACATCAGCAGAGTTTGTTTGTTTGAAAGCAGAATTATTTGTTTTGGGGTTGACCAAGGGAAGAGAATACATTGTTTTTGGCGGAGTGACATTCCTCCTTTTTGCCCACTCAGTCTTTCGCATGTAATTACGACAACTGGTTTTAGTATTAGCATCATATAAGTTTTCCCATTAATATTACAGGGCACTCAAAGGACATCTGCAGCATGCAGAGGAAGCAGTTAGAATCAAAGCACAGTTCATGAGAAAAAGACCAACCTACACGCTTCAAAAGTTTCTTATTGCATAGAAATCTTGCAGGACTGTGTTGCACAGAGGATATGTTATCTGCACCTTGATGAAGTAATAGCCCAGTTGTGCTCTCCTTGAAGTTAATAAAAATTAACTTGAACGCCAACATTACGCTATCCCAGATTCTTGATATAATCCTCAAAAAAGCTCCAGTGGTAAATGTTTAATAAAGGGAACACAAGTATTCAGGATCTCTGTGAACTAAGTGCTTCATTTCATCAAGGCAACCCCTGTTCCTTTCAAATCTCCTGAAGTTAAGTCCTGGTAGTTAGTCTCATTTCAGCTGTTTACATTAGCTTTGTAAACCTTCAGCCTAAATAGAGAAAAAGAAGGAAAATTTCTTCCCATGAAACAGCTCTGGAGAGGAATCCTAACATCAGTTAAATGAAGCGTACTTCCTGCTTCAACATAATTCAATTGTGAGGTATTAAAAACACACACACACACACACACCAAAAAAAAAAAAAAAAAAAAAAAAAAAAAAAAAAAAAACCAACTAATTTACTGTGAAGCTACAGGCATCTCTGGCAAAGGGTTTTGCTTCTGTAAGCTACCAATGGGGCAGTTATCATTACCTATGAAGGATATCCCTCCTGATGTTCTCGTTTGGTATCTGTTTCAAAGTGAGAAGTTTCAGCCAAAACTGTTGGTTGCTTCCAGGGACAGAGCTCACATTTGTTCTGCTGAAGGGAAACCAAACAAAACCAGTCTTTGTCAGTTCTGATGCCCTCATGTTAGAGCGAGGATTTCAGCAGGATGGTGGGCTTAGCATCATAAATTTGCCGTCTGCCATCCCTGTGAAGCCAAAGGGGCTGTGTTTGTAACACTGAATAAAGCCAGGAAAGGACTGTCCTCCAGCCAGGTGCCAGAACCAGGCCACATCCACATTACAAAGTTTCCCTCCTGTGGTCTGAAGAAGTAATTATTATTTTGTTTGTGCTATTGTATTGGCTGTTTCTTTTAAGTTCTTGCAATAAATGCTTAACAGAGTCATGTTTTTTTAGTACAAAGCTGAGAATATTCACGATGTGCCCTAGGAGCGTGGGGGTGGCAAAAAACAGATAGGGCAAGGGAGAGGGAAGGGAGGGAGGCTTCTGTGGCTCTTCCCTGATTCATGGTGCCTGCTGGACTGGGCCACAGCATATGCCCTCTCCTGATCAGGGTACTGTCTGGGACAGGGCTAGCTGACATGAGTTGAAAACCTTTCCAGGACACATGCTTACAATTAAGCATAATGGGCAATTAGCAGCCCAGTGCTTAAGCTCATTTTCAGACCATGCTTTTTCTAGTGTTGTAGACATGGCTTCAGAGACCTTTGGGCAAAAAACATTATACTGCATGTGATCAGTGGAGACTTCTTTAATTTTAGATGGTCTCTGACCGGGGTTCCATAAAGTAGCTTAAGAAGTTTCTGGTTTGGGCTTTTTTTTCCCCTTACCACTGCCAGCTGACTAGAGGGAATGGCCTCAAGTTGCACCATGAGAGGTTCAGGTTGGCGATCAGGAGACATTTCTTCTCAGAAAGAGCAGTCAGGCACTGGGATGGGTTGCCCAGGGAGGTGGTGGGTCACCGTCCCTGGTGGTGTTCAAGGAAAGTTTGGATGCGGTGCTTAGGGACATGGTGTTGTGGGTGATATTGGGGGGTGGGGTGATTGGACCAGGTGATCTTGGAGGGCTCTTCCAAGCTTAATGATTCTGTGATTTTATGGTTCTATGAAAATAAAGACACTAGCAAGCCAAATGTTTGAACTATAGAAGTATAGTCTTAAGCAGAAAAAAATTAGGGCAGCTTATGCTCAGGTGCAGTGGTTTTGTAAGTAAGAGCAGACTATCCCAAGACCAATTTGCCTGCCTTACACCAGTCCACAACTGCAGCTACTTTAGCATCCTTCTGGTTTAAGCAGACCATGCAGCAGTTGTGGAGTGTGAAGTGGTGAAGGCACAGAGGCGTGAAGCCTGCAGGCATCAAGGCAGCAGGCTCTACAGTCCTTTGGCCTTCAGTTTTCTGATTTGCCCTCTGATGGCCCAAGACTCTTACGAAACTGCGAGCACACTTTTTCTGAGACAAGCTTGACCACAGTAGCAGAGTGGGGTCAATGAGGCTACAGAAGGAACTGGGAAAAAAAAAAAAAAGTGAAATATTCATAATAGAAAGTAACTAAATGGCTGTTCACTGAGTCTTTACACATGTGCAGCCCTGCCCAGATAGGATAAATAAATGGAAAGCATACAAAATTTTGCTGTTTTCCTGTAGGAGTCTGTCATTATTTTGCATGACTATGGAGGGCAAATATTACAGGGGAAGAAAGAGAAATAAGGTATTTATACATACCACATACCATGGAAATGAGTTGTCAGTATACAGTATAAAATGCAGTCTTTCTGGGTGGTAGTATCGTGCATGTTTTGCTTGGGGAAAAAAAAAAAAAAAAAGCTTTCTTGGAACGTGAGCCTGCATTACTCCTGGCCTTCACACTGAGGCATCATAAATAATGCAGAGAGCTGCTGCCCTGAAGTCAGGAGCTTGGAACGGAAAAAGAAAATATGACTCCTATGGCTGCCTCGGTGTCCAGAGGAGTGCTGAGCAAAGCAGTGTGTACGAGGGCATGTGCGGTTCGAGTGGGGAGGGAACAACTCAGGTCACTGCAGGAGAGCTAGGTGGATTAGCATCTTGTAGCAGAGTCGAGCAGCTCGCTGAAACTGAAGTCCAAAGCAGTACTTTCTGGATCTATGGAGCTCAGCAGGGCCATGGGCCAGGGAGCATCCCAAGCTGTTGGAGTGGGTTGCCCAGGGTGTGAAGGGACTGCCTTAGGACTCAGCCTTACCCATTCTCCAGCACCACCAACAAAGAAGAATGATTGTTTGTCACTTGATTATTTTTTTTCTATTTCACTCTGTGGGTATTGATGCTTGCAGAGAGGCAGTCCCTTGATGTGGTCTGCAGAAAAGTCTTGAGTTCAACCAGCTGCAAAGACGAAGGTGACGTCCTTGACATTTGGAGGGGACCTTGGCATGCACAAATGGCTCTTGTTTTCCTCTTTCCTGTGAGTTCTGCAACCCCAGCAAGCCTTCTTTTCCCTATTCCCCCATTTCCTATTTAACATTTTTGACACTTTGCCATCTTGCATTGCATATTTTTTTTTTTTTTTTTTTTTTTTGTCACCCACAATCGTTTGTTTTTCCTCAGGCCTTTTTCCCACCCACCTCCCAGTTTTGTGGGGTAGGGAGAGATGACATTTTGTTTTATAAATAAGTGGGCTGGTGTCCTTCCCTGTCATGGCAAATCAGTGAGAAATTGTGCATCTGCATTTTCACCTAAGCTTCTTCCTGCTCTGCTTTCCAAATAAGAAGCTTGAGAGCATTGCTCTGAGGCTTTCTAGCAGTGCTCATAAAAGACTTCCAACAACACAAACTCGATGTAAGATACTTCCACCCTGCCTGTGCCACAGTTTCTAGTTTCCCCTCATAGCCTTCAACTCCCCACACCTCCTGTTTCCTTTCTTGGAGCACAAGTTCTTAGAAATACTCTTTGGATGTTTTTTTTTGCATGACTCAGATAGGGGCAAGGGGAAGCCCATGCACAGGGTCAAGATTTTTCCTCATGTAGCTGTAAGAGTATAAATTGGCAATTCATTAAAGTGTCTGATACTAAAATTTGACCCTGTGCACTTGTTCAAAGAGTGCAGTATGCTAGGCAAACTGCACTTTTCCTCTTGAACTATGAAATTTTGTTTTGCAAAGACAGGCATGTCCTTACACTGCCAAACAAACTACGTATCTTTAGTTTATATGCTGATGTAGTAAAATCCTTCCTTTCATAAGTCCATTCTTTTTCTAAGCTCTGTTCTTTGTGGTTATCTGATTTCAGCGTAGAAAGGGGGAGAGAGACATTCAAAAAATCTGTTTTAAAAATACTTCAGATAACAAGATACAACATGCCTTTTTATTCTGTAAGGTCATGCAGGCAACACCTGCTGTTCCTCCCTTCGCTTCTGTACCTGTACATTGAATGAGTCAGCCAAAGCGAAGTGCCAAATATCAAGAAACAGAGTGCCACTGAAAATGATTCAGCATTCTCTAAAGGTTTAGCTTTCTCTAGTGCAACAAGATCTTGACTATGCAATTTACGGTATATCAATGCAAAAAAAAGCTAGCAAGGTAACCTATGGGAAACACAAATTCCAAGACCTAGAATAATATAGAATACACTCCTTGGGGCATTCTTAAAAGTTTTCCATTTTACTTGAAAATGGTATTTTTTTTTTTTAATTATTTCTGAAGAAATTGACATGGAAAAAATCCATACTGAAGATGTTATTTCTTAACTTAATCTACTTTTATTCTTTTAATTAAAGAAGTAACAGCATAGGTAACGCTGGTTTTAAAGTTTTAAATTCACACTTCCATGTGTTAATAATTTTTCCTGTAGCTTGTTATTTTTCATCTTTTATTTGACCCATAGGCTTTTAAGATACTTTTTTTTTTTTTTTTTTTTTCATCACTCACAAAGGTCTTTTAGGCATCTCCTGAGTTATTTAGATCCTGAACAAAAACTTCTGTAGTTAAAGCATTTTGAGGACGTGAGTTTTCTTTTCCTGCTTGCTTGGATAACCCCAAAATAACTTTAGTTTGAACCTTGGCATGTAGTTACTTTGGAACAGAATGTAATTTTTCCAAGTGCTCAGAAAAAAAAAATAATAAAAATCTCTCTCAAACAATAAAGCCCTCCACTCTGTTCCCCACACAATGCATATTTGCTAAGGAGTCTGGTAGTTTGGGGTGGCAGTCCTGGCTTCATGGGAAATAACCAGGAACGGCCTTTGTTGTCCTCAGAGCAAGGATCTGACTAATGGGTTTTGGAAAAATAAGTGTAGGAAGGGGTGGAGCTCTGGGAGCAGTTACATGTCTTCCCACATTATATTCTGCTCGTCCCAAATTGGTGGATTAAGCTGAGACAAATTGCTGTGGGCAGACAATCTGTATCCCTGCTTATGAATACAAAATGTGGGATATTTGGCATGAGGTAGAGGTTAGAGGTGAGCTTATGAGTCAAGGACCACGAGTGGTGAGCAGCAGATGGTGTGGGAAAGAATTCGCAGATCCATGCAGATCTCTGTGCAGTGAGGAACTCCACCCGTCAGCCCTTCTTTTACTTCCAAGACGTGAGTGGTTTGGAAACCAGTTCAGAAACATAGTGCACATGTTCCCCATCCCTTCTGCCCACTCAGTCCATCCTAATTAAGTTATAAGGAAGGCTAGGCAAACCAATCTGAAAGTGGGAGTGAAAAAATAAAGCTTTTATTTTTCCCACACCCTCATTGTCATAGACTTTCTCCCATTTCCCACATCCAGTGCTTCTGGTGTCCTTCAGGCTTCTGTGAATGTTTGACTGTGTCTAACAGTACTACTGTGGAAACACTGAAGTGATCAGGAATGACTTTGCAGGATGGTGGCTGGGGCATGCTCTCGGGAGGTAGGACCTGGATCTAAACCTGCCCTGGTCAATGTTTAATTAATCACAAGGAATGAAAAGTGTCAAGAGAAAAAAAACTTATTCTAACCAAGTCTAGCAGCCTGTGGCTGCAGCATTTCTTCAGCTTTGGAGAGAGATCAGTTTAGATTTCTAACGTAGAGAAAATACCACAGCCCCAGACTATCCCATCTTAAGGGAGCGCTGTTCAATGAACTAGGAGTAAGACCTCTTACTCTGATAGTTCTGTGATTTTTTTTTCCAATCAAACCTGCCTAATGACTTAATATTTAAATTAATTTCAATACAGAAAAAAAAATAGTTTCCCGATTAATTGTATTTTTTTGTTTGTTTGTTTTCTTCTTTTTTGTGCAATTCCAGGTCTAAGCTTTGCTATTATTTTAATAATATAAATGTTCCCACCGTGCTTTTTTAATAAAAGTCAGGGGACTGTATACACTTAATTAAAAATACACAACCACCACCACCAATTTCATCTTTTCTATTACTCAGGCTGCTATCATTGTTACACAGCGAATTAAAATTGTCTTTTCATATTCTGTCAAGCCTTGAGTTATTCCTTTCTCAGTGTATTTATTTTGTGCTAAATGAGTGTATCTTTGTTCCTTCTTGTCTCTTCTGCCTTCTGTTATTAGCGTGCCCTTGACTAACCAGCCTTTCCCAGGGAAGAATGGTTCATCTAAAGAATGCACAGTGCAATTTGTTTACCATTTGCAAATACAACTGTCAAATGTAATACGCCTCAAAAGAAAGCAGAAAAGCTTCCCTGCTGGTGGGTTCGTCTATGTTCTTTGGTTGTTTTGCTGGAGGCCCAAAAAGTCATCAAAATACATAAGCCCATGTATGAAATTCCCTATTTTGTTGGAAATGAAGCACAAACTAAACTCAGTTCCTCTTCAGCAAAGTATATTGAGAAGTGGTGAAATATTAGTATCTATTTAAATGTCAGTTTTATACTGTGCCTAAATCTAAAAGATTAAGACAAAATCGTCTTTTAGAAAGAGAAAACTTCTTAGCTGTTCTTCTTGTCATTATATTTGTGTGTATAATTTAGGGGAATTTAGAGGCAATCTGGGAAATGCATATGCCCTGGTTAATCTAGATTTACAGGAACACTTTGATGCAGTTCCATTTAAACTAGTTAAACTAAAGGCAGCAGGGGATCCTGCTTCAACCATGGGAAAGAATAAAAATCTTGGCTATAAGACAAAACAAAATACGGAGGGGAAAAATGGATTTTCACCTAATATGGAGAAAGAGGAAGCACTGAATGATTTTCCTGTAAACCCTGTTGTTACTACCTGTCTTTTTAATAACGTTTAGATCTTGAGAGACACAAGCAAGTTACAGTCATTAAATTCGGATTGATTTAGAGCCCCTTGTTGTTGCAGGGAAGTGAACGGGTCAGCATAAGCTGCCACTGTCAGGCCTGTAAAATTTTGAGGCAATGTTACTTTACATTATGTCTTTTATCTGTAGGTAAGGCTTTCCCTCTTGACTTTAAAATGGTGCAGATACTTAAATGCCCAACTTAAATGCCCCAAATGCTATTGTGGGCCTGGAGCATGTTCTACTGTGGGACCCTCCTCACCTGGGCCAAGGTGGGCCTGGGCCTCTTCACCACCCTGGGCCTCTTGGCTCAATCTGCTTCAGCTCAAGCAGAGGCACGGGACCCTTATGGGTTCTGGGAAGAAGCATCTGTGAAAGGGACTGTGGCTGTGTGTCTGAGAAGCTGTAACACCCAGCTTGTGTGTCTGACACTGCATCACCATGGCTGCTGTAGGAATTAAGGGACTCAGGGATTGACGCAGACCTAAACAGAAACTGAGGAAAATAATGGAGGCTGTAGGGCCACCAGTGTGACAACACTGAAGGCACCTGCTTTATCACATCCAAAACCAGGAGATGAACATCATCCCTGAATACTCCGTGGTTCCTCCTGGGAGCCTCAGGGCCTCCCACTGGTTTGCAGGGCAGCAGAATAGAAATGGGGATGATGCCCATACTGTAGGGGACAGGGTAGTGATGGTGATGTGGAAGGTTGTTGGTGTTCTGCTGCCTTCAGGCACAGGCAGACACCTAGGGTTCAGAACAAACAACCACGTTAACAGGCCCAGAAAGCAGCTTGATAGGTCTTTTTCTCATTTTGTCTGTCTGTTTGTTTTGTGGGTGCTAGATCTTGGGTGCTTTGCCAAGAGGAAATCTGGTGTCACATGCCACATCTTGTGCTGTCCCATCAGCCTGCCTGTGTGATTCAGTCTGTCCCACTTTGGTGTAGTCCAGGCACAGGCACACAAATCTACACCTTCCTCACCTGCCCCACTGTACTGGCCGTGTCTGGCACCTTCAGCAATTCATCACCCACCTCACATGGCAGAAATTTAACAAAAAATGCAGACACAAAATAAGCAGTAATTTTTTTTGGTTAGGTGCATGAGTCTGCATTAGTTTTCTTAATTCCTGGTTCCAAAAACAATTTGCTGTAGTGAAGTGAAACTGGAAAGGGCCCAATTGTTCTCTCTGGCAAATAATTATCAGACCTTCTTTGATCCATATACAGTGTGCTGTGTTTATAAAACTGAACTGAAGGTATTCAAGGTATCAGCCCCTGACATCTACCATGGTCCTGCATAGGTTACTTTTGCCTGTGCAGAACTTCAGGTACGCATGGGTACCCTGTGCTTTAACAGTGTTAAGGCACACTGGTCGAGTTACCCCTGGACTTGGGTAAGACACAGTTTCACCAGGAATTAAGGGACAAATTAAAGTCTTAATTTAGTCAATCATGAAGAGCTTATCCCTTCTATAAAGCTGTGTTTAACAGATGCTTTATTAATTAAAGGGGAAAAGGGGAAGTACAGTGGATCAGTAGCCACTGTGGGGGGAACCTAAGGCCAGGGTGGAACTCGTAGACAGTGTACTCAGGACTGGGAAAAATGTGGAAATCTTTGATGGTAACTGAATTTGACAGCTTGTTAGAAAGACAAAAAGAGGAATAGACAAGACATCAGATGCCAAGTATATAAGATGTGTTGTGTTTGTTTTCCTGACATGTGTCAGGAAAAAATTACTAAAGGTGTCTGGCCTTCTAGTGCCCAGAGGAGTACAGGTCCTGACTCCTGGTCCAGGTCTGTTCTTGTGATGCCTGACATCTCAGTACCTAGAGGTCATGGGGCGTTTGTAGGACTCTTCATCAGGCATCGAACACAGGCTGCCCTGGCAGCTGGCGACAAAACCTGCAAATTCAGGAGAGCTAGAGTTGGCTGGAATCTCTTTGGTGGGCAATAGGGACTAAAATGGATCTTGGGGTCTTCTCAGATTGTGAGGAGAGCTGGAAAAGGCTGAATAACCTATGAAGTGGATCGTTTCCAATTGCCTTGAAGATTGGTCTTTTCGATACTGGCATTAGACAGGCAGAATGCTGGGATTATAGAGATGCTAGCTGGAGTAAGTGGCTCATTCCTATCCCATATTTATACAGTATTTGGCATCCAAAGGATGACATTTTTCACTTAGGTTCCTGTGTAAACTAAATCACTTTACATGACACTGCTGTTTTCATATTTCTACTTAATTTATTTATTGAAGCCAAATGTTTATATCAGACTACTTGTGTAAAGTCCAAACTTCTTCTGATCATGTATACTAAGCTGTTAAGCAGAATAGCCTTGGCTATTGAAAGCAGCATAAATTTATATCTTGTGCATATCTGAGAATGCCAAGGACTAGAAAAAAGTCCTGAGAAATTGTTAAAATACCTTTTGAAAAGGAGATATGAGAAAACTGACTTACACCTATAGAGCATAACACAGAGAGGTCATGATTTATAAGAAAACTTGGTGTTTTTATAAAGCATAAACTCAAAAATGAAGACTGAAGGACGTTTTACTGATGAAGCCCCAGAAAGACTAACAGATGGGAAAAGATATGGGTTACTTAAAGGCTGAGAAATGAACAGAAATGCTATCAGACTCCAACTATATTTCAGTGTATAAACAAATCTAATCCTTCCATCACAATCACATTGCATCATTCTAATGCTAAACATGGTCAGAGGTAAGAAAAAGGCTTCATCTGATTATATCTCCCATCTCCCACATTCCAGTGATAACATTTAAGTGAAAGAATGTGAATGTGTGAACAAGAGAAGAATAAAATTCATCCTATTCACAATTTAAAAGAGGCTATGATTGGTTATGGGAAAATTTATTGACCATTTCCTGCAAAACAAACTTTCCAGGGAGTTCTGAAGCCTATTCACCTGCCCAGAAGTAACCCATTGAGAGTCTGGGTTTGGGACATCCTCTCTTCCTCAGGATTTCTTTTCTGTTCAAGAACATTTAAGTATCTATTAAGTATTTCTGTTCAAGAACATTTAAGTATGATATCTGCGAGGCTTAAATCACTGCCACCGATTTCTTCTTGTTCTGATATCAAACGAGTGTGGAAGTTAATCAAACTTTTTGTAACATACTAATTATCTCTCTCAATTAACAGCGCTGAATACAGCCAGAAATATCATTTTGAAAGTATTCAGCCTCAGCCCAACACGGATCTGTGTAGCTTCAGGTGTCATTTAAGCATGCGATAATATTCCCAGGAACCCTTTACAGAACCATTTACAGATGATGTTGCTGAGAAGAGGACAGCATTTTTCAACTAGGTGATTTCTGGTGCAAATGATTTGCAAAGGCATCCTTGATCCCTTTTCATGGAGGCATTTGCAAAAATTCTTCCTGGTACTTGACTTCTGTTAAAGAGCCAAGCAAGGGAATGAATAGCACTTCGTATTTTAACAACAGAACACTCTTCCAGAACATGCCCTTTTCATATTTTCAGGTACTAAGTGCAACTCTGGTACTGCTGAGAACCTCTGGACCTGTCGGTGCATGAACCTCTTGAGAAACTGTGCTACCCAGATCGTGCAAACATGTAGTAACACCAGTGCTTGGGTATCAACGTACAGAAAGGTCCATCTTGCTTCATATTTCCACCCAAGGGTGGAAAGATTTCCTTCTGACCTGGGATGATTTCTGGGGTATTAGCTAAACATTCCCAGGTTTGTGGACAAAGAGAAATCTGTAACGGATTACTGCCACTTTTGTGCAACTTTTTAGTTAATTACTTAATTCTGAGTACACAAGGCGTTCCCCTGGCCACGTGTATGTTTTCAGAGGAGACTTACGCTATGTGCCTGTGCTTGTAAGATTGAAAATTTGTACAAAATAGCTTGTTATATTACGTGCTTAGGCTGTGGTTTGACAAGACAATTTAGGGTGTCTCATACCATATCTAACAGGCACAGATTACAAAGTGCTAGACAAACTCACTCTGCTGGTTGATACTGGTTCAAAATATGTAAGTGGGAGGTATGTCTTGTCCTAGAGACTTGCACAGTCTGTCTGAATTGTTATTACATAAGCTATAGATAAGGTATTATATAAAGCATCGTAACACTTTATTTTGGCTGAGGTATTGTTTATCCTCCTGCAGCTGGCATAAAAACTACATACATAACATATGTAGCACTCTGAGTCAGAATAATGCAGAGGTGTTCACATCTAGCAGCATCAGATCCGTACTTCCAGGTGATCCCGTAGTATGGACTCTGTATTTATTACCATGCCTAATATTGCTTTTACAGGAGTACCTAATCTAAAAATCAGCAAAACTCCCAGTGCAGTCAGTGGGCTTTGGATCAATTTTGTCTCTCATTTGCTTTGCTTTCCCCAGGTTGACAGAGATGTGCTAGCGTAACTGGTTTTAAAAGAAAACTTAATTTCTTAAGAAAACTGCTTTAACTTAATCTCATTCTGGAAAACGTTGTAATAGTGACTTTCCCACAAATAAAGTGTAGTACATTAGCTTTTAAGAAAAAAATAATGATTGTATTTAACAATGCCATATTGTAACTAAGTTTTAAACTGATGTATCTCTGTTTTTTTTTTTAGCAAGAATTCTTATGAGCGGTTATTCTTTTGTTTGTGCTTACCGTGGGAAGAGCAGGGAAGGAACATGCAGTGTGGTGTGGTGTGGTGTGGTACCTGGTATGAGATCAGTCCCTGGCTTGAAGATGATCCCAGCCTCCCAAAACAAGGGAGTGTTTCGATCTGCTTTTGTTTTTCATCTGGCTGGATTACAGTGACATGTTAGCTCATCCTGCTGCTGTTTTTTCTTCCTGGTAGCAAACCTGAATGCACACATAATTCTCTTGACAATGATCCTGTTCCTGAACTCATCCACAATAAAGCATGCAACTGAAGGGAAAGACAAAAGCTTCTCACGAAGCTGTCTCAGACCTTGTTTGAAGCATGTTTTGGTTCTTGAGGTACGTTTCTCTAAGATGTCTTTCAGAAGGTGGGCACCTGCCTTATCAAGATGGCCCTGGAGGCTGGGAGGTTTCGTGTCGCAGGTGCAACAGCATTGCCTCACCTTTCCAGATAATCATTCTCCTGCCTGCACACATGCTGCTGGCAGCAGACCTGTGACACAAGATGTGTTGGAATCACAAAAAAGGCTGGAGGTATCTGTGGGGATGGTTGATGTTGGGAAAGCACCAAGCAGGTGCCTGCAGCACCGTGTATGGGTGCTCCTTCTCTGTGACTCAGTGCAGACCCTGAGCCCTGCATTACTAGATGGCAAATGGGAGTGGAGGTGGAACAAGCTGGTTTGTGCTTTTGCAGTCCTACATGTATATCTGCTCCTGCAATGAGGCCATAGCACACATTGTGAATTCCTATGTGCTAGAACATAAATTAATAACTAATAACTAAGAATAACTAATAACTAAGCAGGAACCATTGTACTGAGGTGACAAGGACTGAGGACTAGCTGGATCAGCCAGGTTAATGCCAACATTTATTTTTCCTCTGTATAGGCCATGCCGCAGTAGCACAGAGCTACTTGGAGTTCAGCATTTCTTCAAGTCACTCTTAGACAGTGTTTTTATTACACTGTGCTTGGTGAACATGCATTTTGGGGGGGGGCAGCAGTAGTTGGAAGTGAACTTGAGAGCAACAGCAAAACAGCACACATCTCCTGGGGAGAGACACTGCATCTAATGGACATCCAGGCATGTGAAACAAAAAGGGGATTTACAACTTGCCCAAGAGAGATTATGACAACAGAGCAAAAGCAACAGGTTCAAGGAAGAGCTCTGGTTTGGTTTCTTGACCACAGGGGCCATGGAGCCATGGCCTGAGGGCTGGAAAGTCAAAGGATAAAGTTAAACCAGATTAGGTAGTATTACAGCCATATGGGACTCACTGTAAAAGGAGATTACTGAACGATGGTAGTACTGATTAACAAAAGCTGTGTGCAAAACTGTGTGTAATTTCTTAGAATCATAAAATCACAGAATGGTTTGGGTTGGAATGGGCCTTAAAGACCTTCTTGTTCCAACCCCCTGCCATGGGCGGGGACACCTCCCACCAGACCAGGCTGCCCAAAGCCCCATCCAGCCTCGCCTCAAACACCTCCAGGGATGGGACAGCCACAGCTTCTCTGGGCAACTTGTGCCAGGGTCTCACCACCCTGAGTGAAGGATTTCTTCTGAATATCTAATCTAAATCTACCCTCTTTTAGTTTAAAGACATTCCCCCTTGTCCTATCACTACCCTCCCTGACAAAGAGTCCCTCCCCAGCTTTCCTGCAGGCCCCGTTTAGGCACTGGAAGGCCATTGTAAGGTCTCCCCAGATCCTTCCCTTCTCCAGGCTGAACAACCCCAACTCCCTGAGTTCATAGGAGAGGTGCTCCAGCCCTCTGATCATCCTCGTGGCCCTCCTCTGGACCCACTCTAATAGGTTGATGTCTTTCTTGTGCTGGGGGCCTCAGAGCTGAACACAGCACTCCAGGTGGGGTCTCACAAGAGCAGAGCAGGGGGGAACAATCACCTCTGTCTGCCTGCTGGCCATGCTTCTTTAGAGGCAGGCCAGGATTTGCTTCATCTGCCCTCCTTAGTCCCACAGTGCATCATCTTACCTTTGATATTTCCAGTAGGCCAGGAGTATTTTCACATTTTCTTTGCTGGCTCGAGCCATGGTATTCATGACAGATCCATTTATTTATTTATGAAAAAAAAAAAATCTCCACCCACCCAACCTGTTATTAACTGGGCCCTAAGCTGCTTAGTTAGGCGTGCCAGTGAGTAGAAAGGAAAACACAGCAGCAGCAGAAGCAGGAAGGAGCCTCTTAGTTTGAGGGTGAGCTGGGATAGCAGCCCTGGAGTAGAGCAGAGGTGGGTGGCAGGACTGTGGGGTCGGGTCCGGGATGGGGGCATGGGGAGCACAGTACAGCGGGGCTGAGCATGAGGGACAACAGAGGAAGAGGACAAACTCATCACATTCCAATGTACAAGGAGAAAAGAGAAAGTACAGAGTGGGAATATACAGAGCTGTGGGCACAGGGAGAAAAGGAGAGGATGCTGAAATGGGGAGCTGGGGTGCAGCATGGCTGTGGTGCATGGGGAGAGGCAGCACTTGCAGGACACCGAGCGCATGCTACGGGCTGCAGCCATAAAGCAAGGGAGAAGCATTCGCAGGGGTGTTTTGTTTAGACTGAGCTGAGCTGACTCATAGCAAGAGGAATTTTTAAAAACTAAAGCAACAATAAACAGCAGAGGAGGAAAGAAACAAACAGGGTAGGAACTACATGTAAAAGACAGAAAGCTCACAAGAAACTTCAGAAGACGAATGCTTCAGATTTAACAACCGATTCTGTACTGTAGGCCTGTACTGACAAGGAGCATATGGTGTCCTGGAAAGGTGCCTTCTCTAATGTCGTGTCTCCCTTAACAGATAGAAACAGTGCTGGGTCTATTAACCCCCTCCAACTCTGCCTAATAATGTTTCATTTAATCTGGAAAAAATAAATAATAATAATAATAATAATAATAATAATAATAATAATAATAAAAGCAAAATTTAAGAAGAACAGAAATTCAGCTCAAGCAGACCAAGCATGTTTGTTTCTTTTCAACTTTTGGTTTGCTACAAAGAGATGAAAAATCAGTTTGAGACTCAGCCCAAGCAGCTACAGGTACCCTGCACGCTGTAAGCGTCCACCCTTCCCCAGGGCACACTGTGGCACATCTCCTTGCATGGGGCAGAGCAGGCGCTCGCACAGCTCCTGACTGTCACAGCCTGCAAGCGTGCCCCAGGCCTTATTTGCACTGCTCAGCCAGGGATTTGCTTGGCACATCCCAGAGACTGACGGAGTGGCTTCGTGCCAATGTGCTGCTCCAAGGCTGGCCCAAGGGCTGCTCCCAGTCACGCTGGATGGCCGTAGGGACCCCGGTGCCAAGTGGCATATTTCAGCGGTGTGCTAACTGCGAGCTCTCGCCTTCAGCAGGCACTTCGCACCGATGGCAGGAGGCCAGGCATTGGGCCAGCTCTGCTGACTCATGTGAGCCAGGCAGCCTCCCTCACCGGTGAAATCCTCGTCTGACCTGTGAGCATCGCTAAGGGGGATGGATCCTAAATGTCTCCACTTCATTTTTACAGTATTAATTGGTATCTTACCAGTTATCGATGGGTGCATAAGGTTGAAACCAAACAGCAGAGCTGGCAGGTTTGTAAGGTTTCAATTTAAGAGCAAAATCAATATCTAAATGTAATGGGAATAAAAAGGATTAGAATTAACAATATATAGAATTAACCATTTCAATCTATTGTCCATTGCTTGGCCAGGACTTGCTAACAATATTTAGTGGGGTTGGGCATACAGGCAGTTATTGGAAAAAATGGGCAGATTGTTCTCTATTGATTTAAGATGTCAAACAACAACACATGCATGAAAAGAAATACACTTGGATTCTGCTTTCCACTTCAGACAGCTACTAACTCACCATTTCCATTCCAAATGTTTATTTATTTTGTTTATCTCTTCCCATCTTTTTCCCAGGACACATGGTTGTTCTCGGAATGAATTCACCCCCTTAAAACTGCAATATGTCAGTGCTCATTTCTCCAGCCAGAAGGACAAGATGTGTAATAATTTCTGCGTTATGAAAACATACCATCTACTAAATGTTTCTAAAAATCGAAGCATTCATTTGTTATCTGCTCTGTATTCTGCTGGGAGATCTAAAAGCAATAAATGAAAAGACTGTTAGTGCCTCAGGAGGATAATGAGAACTTCTATTGCCTAGGAAAGAAAAGTTTATAGTGAAGCTTAGTGGATGCCAACTCTGTGCAGGTGAAGATGCATTCTGTTTAAGAACATGACATATTTTTCTGACAGTGGGAAATATTCCTGGGATACAGAATGATGCGCACCGAGAGAGCAATTGGAAAACACTATGTCTTACAAACTGCTTGTGGTCTATTTTTCTGTCCTCACTCCATGTACCTAGATTGGTCCAGATGTCCTGAGTTTGCAGGGCTGAAGCTGTCGAGATATCAGCTGCCCCCATGAAGTTCAGACTGGGGCCGCTGCTGCAGCTTGTCCGTGCAGCACCTCTGCAGCTACCAGCAGCGCAGCACGCGAGGTGGCTGGCTGTCTTGCAGACAGATTCCCTCTTTGCCTGAGGAACGGGAAAAGCCTGGGGACTCCAGGAGACATTTCTCAACTGCATAGCTGCAAATGTATTTTCAAATGAAACAGACACACATGGACATTTATTCATTTATTTATGCTTAGACCATTAGCATACATCTAAGGCTTGAAAGTGAAATTAGCTTTTTATTTTTTTTTTAAATGTACTTATGTAAGCTTAGCTTTATATATTGGGGGAAAAGAGGAATAAATGTAGACAAGCATGTTAAATTTAGCCACACGCAGGTCTGACCACTGCTGCTGTTAGGACTGGTGTGACTTGGATCCAATGCTCCTGCATGCCCAAGCTGCTTTATGAGTCAAGTCCTGGCTCTAGCTCATGCCAGAGGTGCACATCTGCCTTGTCCAAAAGGGACAGACAAGCAGCTGCTATCCTGGTGCATGCTGCTGTCTTGCTAGGGGCAGTTTGTAGCAAATTGATACTGCAAGTCCTACAGGATTTGGACTCGCCAGACCTACACAGCCAGGATGCTGCCAGGACTCTGTGGTGCCTAATCCTGAAATTAGCTCCACTGCCTCTGCACAGCACATCTCCCTTCCCCTGTGCTGAGAGTGAAGCTGCATGGATCTCTCCATCCCCACGCTATGGTCTGGCACATGCCACGGGGTCAGCTTTCTTTGCTTGGCTTCTTGGCTGCACTTGCTGGGATTCTTCAGGTGCTTTTTCTTCATAGTGGTATTGGGAAAGCTTAGTATTATTCTTCTTCCAAGTCCGGATCAGATAATTTCACTGCAACATTACCAAGGCACAATACAGCCTAGCTACTCCAAATGCCTCTTGAGAGGCATCGTGAGACATTTGGTGCAATTTGTATCCTGGGAAGAGTCAGGACATTGTCCGACAAAAGAATCCAACCATCTGGAATCACTTGTATGTGAGACCCTCATTTCTAAATCCCTAAGCACTAGATCCCACAGTCTGTGCACACCCAAAAAATCCCATTAATATTGGCCAGAGAAATGGCTGCAAACAATCATGAAATGAGAATTTCTTCATGTTAAAGACAGATGAAATTCCAAGTTTAAAGTGGCAATCAAGCTTTTAAATTGCTTCTTTCAGCTGTGGTTTTGTAAGAAGTAGAAAATAATTGCACAAGCACTGGTTAATTTAGAAAAGCCTATTCTGAGGGGAGATTTTGCAAAATGTTAGGAATAATATAAGAGCCATTTTTAAATTGTGCCAGAAAAACTCCAAGTTAACAAAAAAGGTCTGGCTCCAAGCTGGACCACCAAAATAGAAACTAAAGACAGTGCTACGGATTGGTTCATGTCAGTTTGGCTACCTTGTAAATGGAGTGAGGAATAGCTTAAAGTTTCTGATATAAAAATGTTTTGAAAAATCCCACTTGCATTGTAGGCTATCGCTGTTAATGGAGAAGCCAAGACTCATTTTTTGTTAGCACACACACCTTTATGCATTAAAAGGCTGCACGTAATTATGGCAAGACAGCCATGATGTGCTTCCAAGGCCTTGAAGTAAAATGAAAAATTTCTGTGCAAATTCCAAGATTTCTAGATTCATCTATTCTTCTTTCAGATATTAAAAAGGAGTAAAAGTATCTTCAGGTAAAGTAATTTAGACATCTTTTGTCCCATGGAAATTGCTGTTTTCAAACAAATAATAAAAAAAAAAGCAACAACAAAAAACAAGCAACCAAACAACCTTTCTCACACTGCAGTTTGTTAAAATAAACCTTCAGCAATGAAAACACTCCACTGGAAATACTTTTTAAAGTAAATAAACATACACAGGTGTGATGCTGAACATACGGGGCCCATCTGTTGAGAGAGCTTGGGATAATTATTACCTAATCGCTGGAGGAGCAGCGTCACTTTAAACAAAATGGGTTTAGACGTATTTTTTGGCAGAATGCTGAAGCCAAGGTCACGTGGCAAAGCTTTGTTTCAGGAACACGATAAGCAGAAGCTCATACTGTAAAGAACAGCACACTGTCTCGGAGGACAAGAGACCTAAGAGGAACAAAACAAGCTAGAGGATACGGAGGTTGAGCTTCACATACACGCTAGCTAGCAAAAGGATTTCGAGATGAACAGCAGATTAAAACAGAACAACAGTAGATAAAATCAAGCATAAATAAAAGCGAAGTAGCACACACGGAAGGGAGACCATGAGTATGGCTCAGAGGGCTCTGAACAGTTTCTACTCAGGGCACCGCCACTGCCTGCCTCCTGGGAACTTCTGCTCCAAAACAATCCCAACCCAACCCGACCACAGACGAAATTCCAGGACAAAGACTGGAGTAGAAACCGCAGCAGGAAATACAGTGAAGAGCTATTTACACGGCACACTTGACAATTTGCCCCGTGTAAAACATCTTTATCATCTCTGAGCTGCGTCTCAGTGTCGATCACCTTAAGCACGACATGCAGCAAAAGCTGACAGACTCTGCCGTGTCCTCACTGCCTGAAAAAGGCACCTGAGCAAGGAGTAGGCCGATTTCCTGCAGGTTAACATTGACTGTGTTTTCTCAGGCATGTTCTGCAGTCACAATCTGTAAAACCAAACCTTCCTAGGCATCAACAAAATTCCTGCTACTGCCACCGGCTCCCGGAACATGGCCAGCTCAGGCGGCCTCCCTACAGCCATGGCCCCACATCACCCTGCCGGTCTCCAGCCGTGGTCGACTGCCCACAGCCCACAGCACAACTCCCAGCTGCTCTGCCCAGGTACCCACAGGGAACAGCAAACAGACACCTCTCTGCTCTCAAATCCTCAACAGCAGGCACCACAAAGTGCCAAGAAGGAAAAGCAAGAAATCTACAGCCATCCCCAAACCTCTTCTCTAGAGGGCTGTGTGGCCTACTAGCGCGTGGTGTGTGCACACATTGGCATGCCTGTTTCCTGCTTCCCCAAATTCTTACATCACAGTGAAAGTCATCTAACTAAACATTAAGACAGGTCTCCTGTCCTCAGCTGTCTAAAATGGCTTTTCTTCACTGGCCTACCAGGTACTTCTAGCTCTTTGACACTCTGGTCCGGCCTATTTTCACACAGTACAGCTACAAGGGGAGGATCAGGTAAACTCAAGCCTATGAAATTTCCTGTATAGCTCTAGCCTGTGTGGTGATATCTGAAATCACTCTCCTTTTAACAATGACATTTCTCATACAGGAAAAAAATAAACAGAAAAAGAGGTCCTTTGAATAGGTTCATTAAATTAATGCAAATGCTGGAAACCCATGGTGGATTTCCACAGGCATTAAAACAGCAATAACAGAAGTTCATTGGATTACCAGTAGTTTTGAGCAGAACACACTAATGAGCGAAGCTGTCGAGAGCTAACACTTCAGTGCTTTCAAGGTCTTGTTTGACCAGGCTCAACATTTGCAACTTTATTTTTAAAAGGCTCACTACATCAAACAGGCACATGTGCTCAAGGTAACAGCCTGAACTCAAAGAAGTCCCTTCTGCATTCTGAAGAAGAGGTAAAATACATTTTACTACCCTGTGGTTTACAAGGTTAAGCCACCAAGTCATGCATCTCACCGGGACACATTTTGTCAAAGTTTTCTCCTTCTACCACAGCTACATCATCCCACGCCAGTTTGTGCTGACACACAGGGTGTATTGTCACAAACTGCAAGGCAACACAAGCCGTAGCAATAAGCACATTTATCTTGTCTGGGCCTCCACATATGTGAGATACAAACCAAACTATAAGCAATATTTCCTGTGGTAAGCTTAGTAGCATTCACTGCACTTCCCTTACAACAGTGAGGAGACATCTCTACCAATGCTCTACACCTTACTCTTTGTTGGATCCAATAAGTCCCTCTCCCAGCAGCTTCACAGAACAAGGTCTCAAGACTGGAGCTGCAGGAATACTGAGGTGGGGAGGTGGGGGGAACAAAAGAGATGAGTTTCTTGGTTTCCATGCTCTGTGGAATTTGCTCATTTCTATGGGCTGGAGAGATTAAGAGAAGCAAAAAAATACCGTGCATCTCTAAGCCCAACAAATCCACTGGGGCTCCAGCAGGGCACCATGTGGCCCAAGGTCTCGTTCTCAGCTTCTTAACTTGGGGAACAACTCCGTATTAGCACATCCCTCACATGAGAAGTGGGCAAAGGATGTTCTTATCCAATCCTCTCCCTTCTGAAGGGGAGCAACTGAGATTGCATATACCTCTGTGCAATACAGAGCCACAAGCAACTTGCCTCGCTCTCACCAGTGCAACAGTGTTGTAACATGCTAAAAGTTTGCTTTCAGTGTTTTCAGCACTGATAAAAGAATACATGTTTTTAAATGCCTGTTAAAGCCACAAAATATTTTAAGTATGTTTAATACACTGGTAAATGTACCATTCTCTACCTTGCTTACAGATTCATTTCAATTCCTGTTCATTTGCATGCAATCAAAATGTTTAAAATAAAAAATGCATGTTTTCAGAAATGATGCATACCAGTTACCCACCCACTCTCCTCTCCCAAAACCATTTGCAACTGTAGCTTATACGTTATTGTTATTTGTTGCACATTGCAGTCATACAAGCCAAGCACTTTCTCTTTTTTTTCCCTAAAGTATGCTAAGAGGCAACACAAAGAGCGATCTTCCAAGCTCCCTGCTTGAGCTCCACAACCAGTTCCTTGAAGTGCCCTCATGCTTAGTGGGTTGGCATCACCGACAGCCTGTTCACCTCCACTTGCAGGCCAGGGCTCCTTTTACTGCTCATGTATTGGCCTGCAAGGCATATTTGCC
The DNA here is from genome assembly GCF_009819795.1 of Aythya fuligula. Taxonomy (NCBI): domain Eukaryota; kingdom Metazoa; phylum Chordata; class Aves; order Anseriformes; family Anatidae; genus Aythya; species Aythya fuligula. Next base: position 129,932,642 of record NC_045559.1, read on the forward strand.
TTCTGGTACTAAACCTCCTCAAGGTACTCTACAGATAGCTTTTCCACCGGCCTATACCATAATTAAGCGGTGTGGCTGAATCTGCTTATCCTGAATGGGGAAGCAGAGAACAGATTGGGCCCCTGAAGTCACATTTTTTTCCCTTCAATACCACCAAATGCATTGTGCTTCTACAGGAAAATCTCTGTTCTTGGAGGTGTAAGGAGTTTTGCATTTCTTTTAGCAATCCAATTTAATAGACTGTTATCCTGGTGGATACCTGATAACAGAGCCACTCATCTGGCTTGGGAGACTGCCGGTGAGGGAGAGAGAAAGAAAAATGACAAGAAAATGACACAGAAAGAAGGAAAATGAAATGCTTCTCTCAATCCAGATCACTTTGAGAGGCCTATTGCTTCAAATCTCTTTCTCATTACCTGCATAGACACGCCAAGTGCAGCAAGATACACACCTGTACTCCCTGAGCAGAACCCCCAACCTTAAACTGACTTTTATTTCATTTCCAGGAACTCAGGACTGCAAATGTTTCTAACCCCAGAACCTCCGGTAAGTAGTTGTACAAACCTCATTCCCCAGCTTTAAGGGCAAAAACCTCTTTTTGCTTCGCACTGTATGGAAGAGATGTATGTGCTAGGGAACCATTTGCGGGTACTAGCAGTATTCCTTCCTTCCAAGCATCAGCATGAGTGATGTTGGATGGTCACGTAGCGGGGAAAGAAAAACAACAGAGGAGCTACAGTGGAAAATAATGGCCAGAAAGTCGAAGGGGAGAGTGACAGTCTCAGCATGGCAGGTTAAAATTCTGGGTCTGCATTACACATTTCAAGGAGCCGTCTTGCCCCATGTATAGAGGAAAACACATATTGTCTTGCAGCTTACTGATGACAGCCCCATCACTTACAACCAGCACACCCAGCCCTTTAACTGTGGTTGCCTTTGAAGAGCAAGCCACTCACAATAACGGGTTAAGCCTTCATATGCAAATAAACTTATCAGTCTATCCCAAACACTGCATTATTTATGGACGCTATGAACCACATAACCGAGGCAGAAGGTGCTTGTAATACCTAAAGCAAATGTAAACCATATTTCTGTTTTTAAACAGCCATTTCTGACTTTAGATCATTAAGACTGTCATTTTAAGTGGTGAGTGACATTTCTGGCATCCACTGACGAAGGTGCAAATTGCACTAAATGCAATTTGAGTTTTAGACTCTGCACAGAATCTACAGAATTAAGCTAAATACTGACAGAGTTAAGTGGAAAGGATTTTATTGGCTACAAATGTTCACAATTGAAAAAAAAAAATCAAAGAAAAATGATTTTGTTTGGATGTAAACATTCCCTGCTGCCCTGGAAATACTAACACAGAAACACTGCACTGAGATGCTGGGAAGAAGAAAATGTTCTCTAAAGTAAAGAAAGAACAACCACCACCAAAAAAGGTAAAAGTACTTCTTGAAATATTTCAAGTTTATGAATATTATAAAGATATGGTGTGTATTTCTACTTCTTAAATCTCATATGGCATATAGCTGATTGACCAGTGAACTGCCATAATACGAAGATGCCAACTGGTTTTGGTGAGAATTCCCAGTCATAAAAACCTGAACAAACAGTAAGTGTGCTTGGACAAGATTACATGCATAAAAATGTACGTGCTGTATCAGGCTGGACTAACACATACTGAACCCTGGAATAGCATGATAGTCAAACCTGAGGGCCAAAATGAGAGGGGAAGAAGTAAGATCTAGCTTTGTAAAATTTCTCAGCAAGTTTTCAGGGACAAAAAGTCTGTAAGAATTGCCAAAAGCTCTCCCATAGACACTGTCAGTTGTTGCAGCCCCGACTAAGCAGATGGCCCCAAAAAAGTTTGATAACTTCACTAGGCAACACATCCACAAACACTCAGGCTGTTAGTACTGCCTCACATCCCTCTTCTCACTGGTTACAACAGTCTCTGGGCTTTTGGTTTTGATTTTACTGTGAGAGTTGTCAGAGGGACCTGTAGCCAGCTGCGCTGGTTTCTCAAAAACACGTGAACCTTGCAGGCAGCCTGGAAGTCTCCCACATGCACTCCATTCAGACAGTTAGATTCAAGCTAATTTAGATGCTTGCAAAACTTCATGCTAGACTACAGTAACTTGGCAAAACGACGCACACGACTGTGAAAGGCTCTGTGCATGCAGACACTGCCTGATCCTAAGGCTAAGAACACATTTGCTGTGTTCACCAGATTTTTATAAAAGAGAAAGCCACAGCTGATGGGGTAACAGGAGAAAGAGCGAGATGGGAAAGCAACAGTTGAGGCTTAAATTGAAAGTCACATTGAAAAACTGACAGGATCTCATCAGAGCTCAGTAGTAATTTTGCTCAACTACTCACAAGTTGCTCACAAGCAAAATGTGCTATCAATCATCTCACTTTTAAGATCCATCATTACACCAGTAAAAGGGCAGAAGAGTAGTAAAAGGCTCATTTTTCAGGCTCATTTCTCCAAGTATCTCAAAGCTAACAGCTGCACACAGGTGGAAGTTTGAAACACCACTGATCTGGCTCTAGCTTTGCTGAAGCTTGACTCTTTCCAGCCGTGTCAGTTTGCCCAGCTTTACGCAGTGTTGTCTCACTCCTTCCCAAGTTGCAAGACATTTTGGGCTGTCAAATCACTGCACTGCTTTTTTTGCCCTTTGTAACAAGACCATGTATCAATCCAGCCTATAAAAAGCACACCTGTGAAAACAGGTACCCATCTTGCTGGAAATCTTACAAATAAACTTATCTGCAATTACCCCAGAAGTACGTGCCAGAATTCTAGTCAACTAAAAGAAAACTAGTTTTCTGTAACATGCTGGTCCTCCCAAAGAAATCAGTTGCCACGCATTTTAGAAGTATTCCCACCCAGAAATTCCATCAGTCTTCCACTGTCACTGCAGTTTTGTACAAACGCTTGAGGTGCTTGAGAGGAACTGTGGATGCCCCATCCCTGGAGTTGTTCAAGGCCTGGATGCGGCCTCGGCCAACCTATCTAGAGGGAGGCATCCCTGCCCATGGCAGGGGGGTTGGAGTTAGATGATCTCGAAGGTCCAACCCAAGCCATTCTGTGATTTTATAATTTATTTTGAGCAAAGCATAAGAAATACAGAAACATTGAAGAGAGAACATCTTCCCATCCTATCTAAGTAATGGGACTTACAAAAACAGTATTATAAAACGTGTATTCGTGATTTCTGCTGCAGATCACAGTTAGTGTACGGGTAATAAAATCATGATTCATTTCTCCTCCAAGCCTCTCACCTACTGCATGCAGTATCTTCACTCGTCACTCAGTTAAATGGTTATCTTCAACATCTGCTTTCAGACAGCAGACATCAGCGCCTCCATGCTGTCTGACGTATCCTGTAAGTGACAGCAAGCTTCGCCTGCAATCACCAGAAGAAATCTACTCATGAATCAATGATGAACAGAAGATCCGTGGTCCTGCGCCACCCCTTCAGCACAGCCAGCACGCTGACTCAACAAGGACACGACAACCTCAGGAGCTGTAAGGGCAGGATTCACTCAGTGCCAATGCCATACGCACATCCATGCAGTAGTGAGTTGCTGGGAACCGAAGAAACCTGTTGAAGCCAAATACTTCTAATGAGAAACTAAGGGAGAAGGAATTTTCATGCAGAAGCTTACAGCACAGCAATGAGCAGGGCAGCACATGTGCAAAAATTAACACCAGAGCAAGCACATGCAGTACAATTACAGGGGGCTCAAAGACAGTGATGAAGGCCAAGTTTATGGAGGATTAAAACAAGGTGGGGGGTGTTGCAGGGAGATCCCACATGTCTGAAAAACACCACTGCTAATACTTTGCATGGCAAGTACCCTTAAAAGCAGGCAGCAATTTTAAAGCAGCCACTAACACTGGAGAGCAAGGCAGAGCCCTGACAACGTCTCCAGCACACAGAAGACAGGGTGGTCCGGTCCAGCATCAGTGGCAACCAGGAAACTGGGAGGTGACAGAGTGCCAGGAAGGGCACCAGACTGTAGGAAGACTGGAGAGAGTAACAGACAAAACCAACAAATTCTTGGCAGAAGGACTCAGCAACAAGCACTAGGAAGTGCTTCAGACTCCAGCTGGGTATGCTGCTCCCAAGCAGGACAGGAAAAACACGACTGTCGCTGCTTTGCTGCTCTGAGTCAGGAGGTTAAGACGCACGCTTGTGCAACTCATCACTGGGACAGAAGGGACCAATGTCTGCTCATCCTTCCTTGCTTCTCCTGCCACCCAGTGCCCTTCCGCCCCCGCTTGCTCCCCAGATCCTGCCACTATTACTGAACTTCCTCAGAAGATGCCTGCAGCGATTAGCATGTAGCAACGATGGTGAAGAGATGTAGCACAGACTAGTGAGTAACAAAACTCAGATTTCCTGGGAAAACAGGACAAGGGTGAAATGATGCAAGTGATCTGCTGACTGAGCTAAAGCACCTTCTCAAAAATTAAAGACTTTTACAGTCTGTAATTATATCTGTAAGATTGTTTCATATTCTACTGTATAGAACACAAATTTCAGCACTCAGTGGACCAGATTCCCATTCTAATACCACTAAAATACTGGTATTCCAATACAGCAGCTGTTACATTTTCAGATAGACTACGGCCTGATTCCTACCGTTGCCTCAACAACCGGCAAATAAAACTACAACAACTACAGTTAGAACATTATCAAGTCTTTATAAAACAAAACATGGCAAGCCAACTTCAAAGGCCAATTTGTTTCTTGTCAATAGTTAAGATTCTGTTGTGCTTTCTTAAGTGGAAAACCAAAAATTCTGTAAAAGGTCAGGTGATGGAAACCGTGATTGCAAAAGGGGAAGTGATGATATAAGAGCAAGGGGGGAAAAAAAGACTAAGATTAAGAACAGTATTTAAATATAAAAATTTATTTAGGTGAAGTCACAAACATTTGTTTTAAATCAATTTACAAACACTTCATGTTATGCATATTACTGAAACTATCAAGGAAAGGTAAAGGAGAGCAGATAACGGCAGTTTTTTTTTTTTTTTTCCTGAAACAACTAAAGGCATACCCTTACCATCATGCGCCTTACTGGATCATAATATTACCTTGATCATACTCCCTAGTATGCAAGGGGAAAGGAAAAGAAAACAAAATACTGAGATGTAAAATAATTTAACCATGAACCAGTGAATATGATTTTCATGAACGCCAGACCACAAGAGTGAAGTCTGATGCTCAGGATCCTAAGCATTCTATGAGGATAAAAATAGAATAATAATTTAGGTCAATTGTTCTATCTGATCAAGAATTTTGTAATGCACAATTGGGCTATAAATTACTTCTGGCAATGACAGCAACAGTTAATCCATTTCTCAGAGATGAAAGAAGAGGCGGTATTGAGCCTCACAGAATTATTTTGTCAACAACCTGGGTTATACCAAATGTAGGATACTGTTTCAAGTCAAATATACATTTATGTTGCAGATATTCTCAATGAAATGGTAAAATTAACAGCTGTAACAAGACAAGTTATGATTTATTTTTTAAGCAAATATAGTACACAGATTATTTTACTTTTTTTTTTTTTTCTTTTCTTTTTGAAGTGTCCGGTTGTGATCTGCAAAGATCCAGGATTGCACACAGGTTTGCTCAAATGAGAAGGGTTAATCTGCGCATTAAATTGGCTTATATTTTCAATGTAGTATTTTAGGGCAGGGTTCTCCTCCGGGAGACTGTTCCTGACCTCATTCAACCAATGTTCAATTTATTCACCTTCCTGAATCTTTGCCCTCTTTGGATAGTCTGTGACAAGTGCTGCGCTGCAGGAATTCCTGTTTTCCAGCAAACTGGCTTGCTCTGCAGGTTTGTAGTCCATTGTTACAATTGCTGATTGGGTAAAATGAATTTCCTACGTCTTCTCTAGCACAGCTTGCAACGCAACAGAAGCAGAGGTAAAAGAATGCACTAGAATACCAGAGCTCCACTTAAACACCAACGGAGTCAGGCTGTTGGCACCAATAAGAAATTCTGTATTTAACAAATCTGTAAATATTTAAAATCCAAAGTTAGTCAGTTTTATACATAAACTCACCCACTTAGTCTGACTGCCATTCCAACTGGCCTTCTGTTTTCATGGAGTCTGAAATAAAAAAAAAATAAACTGAGAATTGTCCAAAGTTAACTCACATACAGGAACGAATCTCAGCTATGCCAGTTACTGCATTCAAACAAAGCTAGGGTTTCTCACTTCCCTAAGCTAAAGCAAGCTTATACCTCTCTACTGTCTCCCCAGAAAGGAGGGTTAGCCTCAAACACGTCCCTTTGTTGCCTTTGACTTTGTTTTTACTGGTTAACCTTCTGTGCAGAACTGGAGAGATACAGGCACTGCAACAAACTGACATGTACGAATCTACTGAAAGGGGAAATGAAATAGTCAGGCTGCCCAATGCTGTCCTCTGAAATGAAAACAAACATCATTTCAAGCAAACAATCTGGGAGAAAAGGTCTCTGTAAAACTTCTCAATAGTACGAAGGTGAAAAAGCTCAGGTTCTGGTCAAAGCCTGTTGTCTATCAAGGCCTATTCTCTCCCATTTGAATTCTCTATTTTTTTTTGCCCAAATGCAAAGCCACAACCTTTTACTTCTCTGAAGCAGTTTTACAGTTGGAGCTTGTCAGGAGCTGAGACTGGGTGAGGGGGAAACCCTCAGGTCAACACTTCCCTGCTGCTGCCTTGCCAATGATAAGCTCATGCTTTATCCTAAGCGTCATCTACATTTAACAGCTGCTCACATGATTGTTTCAGTTAAGGATGTTCTTCTTCCTTGAGCAGTTATAAATTAGTATGTGCTACCAATTAAGGAGTGCTCTAATAACAGACAGGTAGCTGAATCCACACTTAATGGTTATACAGCTTTTACTTCCCATCACGCTGTTATTAGCACTGCAGTTTCTATGTTCAAACAAACCAATAAGCTAATTTGGGCGTTTTATAAACTATTTAGCTAAAATAAACACGTTGAATTTTTCTTTCCACAGCTTCTGATTGGTTCTTCAGATGAGAGGAAAAGTCAATGTCAGTACTAAAATCAGCTGGAAAATTTCCACACAATCAAAGGGGATCGAGACCTCTGGTGTCTAAGCAGCCAGCAGTCCACAGCTCTGCACTGTCACAACAGTTATCATGAAAGTTACAAGTCTGGGTAACGTTACAGGCTGAAGATCCGTCTCGGATGAGATGAAATATATGAGATATTTTCCATCTGGTGCTCACATAAGATCTGTAGTAAAATAAAAACTGAGCTGCTGTTCTTGAGAATGGAGAAATCTAAACAGAGATATCAGAACAAGTTACGTAAATCTAAAACATCAACCACAGAAAGCACCAAGGCCACACGGCTGGCACTGGGACCTACTACAGTACTTGTTCCTTACACTGTCTTTGTTTCCATTCTTTGTCTGCAGGTTGACCCAGAGATTCTGATAGGTAGAGAAATCAGGGTTTGGTGATGCACCGAATACTTGGGGATCCCCTGAAAAAGGTCCTCCCTTTCCAGGTCAGACTAAGAGTCCAACAGTTTAGCCACTCCTCTCTGCTGAAGGTAACTGAGAAGTGCAATGTCTGATGACAGCTAGCAAAACCCCTTCAGGAATGGAAAGATTCTTCCTATGGTCCTACTTTTTTTTTTTTTTTTTTTTTTAAAGAAATAAATATGGACAATGTAACAGAACCCTTTAACCACCGTTCAGCTGGCATGAAACTCAACATTTAGTACCCAGCATTTTCTGCTCTGGGGATCTGACAGATTACAGCCACCAGTATTAAAAACAAAACCCCCAAAAAATAAAACAAACAAAACCCAGTACAACCCTAAATATAGACAGGCAGCTGTCTTTGTACCACTGGAGCTTGCTGTCACAGCTCAAGCAGTGGAAATAGTACATTTGCCTGTGTACGTTCGAGGTTATGCCAACTCAGTGACACTTGATGTCTGTAATAAAAGCAAATCCTTAATGTGAACAAAATCTTCCCTGCCTCCCCTAATCATATTCATCCTGCAAAACAGGCCAGAACTCGTGAATTAAATCTACTGAGGCCCAAAATAAATTAAATCTCCAAATCACAGTAAGCTTGCAAGCCGCGGCTGTTCAAATTGAAGTTTGTCATTACTTACATCAATTTTCCTGGCCTCCCACACAGCCTGCAACTACCCAGTGTTCCTACAGCAACAGCAGAGTCTGTACTCTGTGTCCTGGTACAGCTGACAAAGTTAATTTAAAATCTAAAAGTTAAATCTTTTAGAGACAACACAAAGTAAAAGAAATGCCCTTCTTCTGATAGCTTTAGAGAAACACAATCTATCCTCAGGGATACACTGCATCCTCAGGAGGCAATTACTGGGGTTCCTAACTCCCGATATCTGGAGCAACAGACATTACACAAGCAACTGTTTGCCCAGGGAGCATTTTTCCCCAGCAATCCAGCAATTCCCCAGCACACCTCCCACAGCAGCTGGCTGGGCACCTTGTGTGGCCCAAGCAGGTACGGCCCATGCCTTGCAAACTGATGCTTGGTGGGCACGAGCTCAGGGTCGGAGCCGTGAAGTGGGAGCCAGCAGACATCCCAATTGCCCATCCACTTTCCTTGCCCCTTCTCCTCTTCCCCTCGGCAGGGGCACCACTGGGGCCAGGGGATCGCACCGCCGCGGCCTCCGGCCTGTCACACCTGGCTTTTCTCCTCCTGCTTGGGGCTCTGGGACGACGACGAGGATGGTGGCGGCGGCGGTGGCGGCGCGGCCTGCGGCTCGCTCTCGGCACGGTGGTGCCTGCTGACGAGCGACTTGAGGGGCGCCATCCACTTCATCCAGAGGTCCAGGTCGACGTCACCCCAGGGCAGGTTGGGGTCCTTGGCCGCCCGCCGCCGAAAGTCCTCGTCGTAGCTCATCCACGAGGTGCCCCCGTAGGTGGCGTGCAGCTTGCGGATGGTGTCCAGGTACTTGAACATGGCCCCGCAGCGCGCCGGGTGCTTCTCGCACACCACGCTGGCGTACACCAGGAAGGCGGAGACCCACTGGTCCAGCGTGTCCCCCGGCCGCGGGCCGTGCTCGGGGGCCAGCTCTGTGTGGAGCAAGGAAAACAGGTCAATGAACTCCCCCCGCCAGATGCGCTCCTTGGTGGCCTTGGCCAGCTGGTAGCCCAGGGGCCGCCGCAGCCCCACGTAGGGGGTGGCCGCCGCCTCCGCCGCCGGGGCCGGGGCCGGAGCTGGGGCCGGGGCCGGAGCTGGGGCCGGGGCCGGGGCCGGGGCCGGGGCCGGGGCCGGGGCCGGGGCCGCTGCCGGGGCCGCCTCGCCCTGCGCCGCCGCCGCCGCCGCCGCCGGGCCCCCGGCCGCGCCGCTCGCCGCCGCCTCGGCGCAGGGGCTGGCGGCCGCCGCGGCCGCCCCGAGCGCCGCCTGCCGCTCCAGCCAGCGCGGGTTCACGTACACCGTCCGCAGCCGCGGCGCGGCCCCGGCCCCGGCCCCGGCCCCAGCCCCGGCCGCGGCCGCCCTCGCCGCGCCGTCGGCGCCGGGCTGCAGGCGCAGCAGGGCCAGGGCGGCGGCGGGCGCGCAGGCGGGCAGGTCGCTGCCCTCCCGCCGCGGGGCCGGCTGCGCCGCCGGCGGCACCGGCAGCAGCGCGGGCGCCGCCCAGGGCGGGGAGCCGCCCCTAGGCCCCGCCGCCGCCGCCAGCGCCTCTAGGCCCGGGAGGCCGAGCCGCGAGCCGGGCGCCACGGCGCCGAGCACCCATCGGGTCTCGGCCACCCCGCCGCGGTCCCGGGGGCTCCGCGACCTCCCCTCCTCGCGGCGGCCGGCGAGCGCCGTGCCCAGCGGCAGGGGGGCCGCGGTTCCGGCCCGGCGCCGACGGCGGCTCCGCCGCCTCCCACGTGGCATCGGCGCGGAGGCTCCGGGCAGGGCCGCGGCGGGGGCGGGGGCTGCGCCCGGCGGGGCGGGGACGGGGCGGGGACGGGGATGGGGACGGGCGGCGGAGGGGGACGGGGAGCGGGGCGGCCCGGAGCCGGACCCGGGGCCTCCGGGCATATATATATATATATATATATCTATATGTGTATATCTATCTATATATAAAAATAAAATAACCCGCTGATCACCGTCACGGGCAAAACGGACTTCTGTTGGGGAAGGTTAACTGAACGTGCCGCCAATTAATAGTGCAGCAGGGCAACGAGAACTCACACCCAAATCACCTTCTCCAAATCCACCCTCTTCTATGTCCCCCACCCCCGGGCAGCACAGGGGAACAGGGAATGGGGGCTGCGGTCAGTCTCTGAGACTTCACCTCCAGCACTCCTTCACAGTTGCTCTGCCCCTGCTCCACGTGGGGTCCCTTCCACGGGATGCCGTCCTTCCTGAACTGAAACTGCAAGGGCTGCCCACAGGCAGCAGCTCTCCAAGCACTGCTCCCACACGGCTCTGTCCCACGGGGTCCATCCATCCCCCAGGAGCAAACTGCTCCAGCACGGGTCCCCCACGGGTGGGCGGCAGCTCCCCCCAGACCCCTGCTCCTGCGTGGGCTCCTCTCCACGGGCTGCAGCTCTGGCCTGGGGCCTGCTCCTGCGGGGGCTCTCCATGGGCCGCAGCCTCCTCCAGGCCACATCCACCTGCTCCACCGGGGGCTCCTCCACCCATGGGGGGGCTGCAGCGTGGAGATCTGCTCCATGTGGGACCCATGGGCTGCAGGGGGACAGCCTGCCCCACCAGGGGCCTCTCCACAGGCCGCAGGGGAACTGCTGCTGCCTGCCTGGAGCACCTCCTGCCCTCCTGCTGCACTGACCTGGGGGCTGCAGGGCTGCTTCTCTCACATGTTCTCACTCTCCTGAGGTGTCTTACTGAGGGTGTCTCAGTGACTGACCTGCAGAGTCCTGTGCCAGGGAAGAAATAGGAGAACATGATGATTTTAATGGGAGACATAGCCCTACAGGCAATTTCCTTTCTAGTTATGTCAAAGCACGTGTTGTTAGCATGGCACAGCCATACACGTCTTACCAAGGTCACTAGCAAAACACACAGTGGCCACTGCAGAGACAGGACCAGGCTGTAGTTGGTTACCGTCCTTGTAAAGGTCAAACACAAGGAGAGCCAAAGCTGCTGACTGGGTGCTGGCTTCTTGCAAGGACTTAAATCAAACATCAACTCCGTCTGCTTCTGTAAACACTTTTGAAGACCTCTCCTCTGGAAGAGTAGCTTTGAATGTGATGCTAAAATGCGCATAGATCAGTTACACTGTAGTGTAGCCTTAAGTTCTGTAAATAACAACTCTTCTGTCTTCACATGAAAACTAGAAGAGTTTTAGAGGAGCTAAACTTTAGACATGCCTTTTTGTCAAACATCAAATCCCAGGAACTAAAGTTTTAAGAATTCTCTTGTAAGAAAAATAGTAAGGTTAAAAAACAACTTCACTTTTTTATGCCTATAAGTTTTGAAGAAATAATGAGTAGCAAAATGCTCCAATTTTCTAATTCATCTTTATTTTTAGAGATTTTGTTCAGAAGTCGAAACAGAATGCAGTCTTCCTTAATTACTGAGATGAATACATTTGTATTTTGATAAACAGTTATTTTTAAAAGTGCTACCAAAACATGTGTAATGATAATGAGATTTACACATTCTGATTTTAAGTTCTGTCCAGAATCTCCTTCTAATTCCAGATTACTTCCCGTGGAAGTAGTTGTGTCACCACCCCTAGCTGTATTTAAAAGATGTGTAGGTATAGATGTGGTGCTTTGGGACATAGTTTAGCAGTAGACTTGGCAGTGCTAGGTTAACCATTGGACTTAATGATGTCAGAGGCCTTTTCCAACCTAAATGATTATGTAATTATATGATTAAAAACACTGGAGACTGTACAGTAACATAATTCCTCTAAGGCCTGTCCATGCAGCAAGCTTGCTAGTAAAACAGGTGATACACATCTTTAGAAAATCTCTAAAAAATTTTAAAATTTTTTTTTTTTTTTTTTTTTTTTTTTTTTTTTTTCTTTAATCCAAAATTCAGGCTCAGTTTGAAACCATAGTGTTATTCAAGTTGGAAGGGACCTCAGGTTGTCACTGGTCCCACTTCCTGCTCAAAGCAGGGTCCAAACTGAATTCAGACAAGGGTGGTCAGTGCCTTTTCCAGGCGGGTCTCGAAAACCACCAGTGATGGGGATTCCACAACCTCTCAGTGACCTGATCCAGTACTTAATAACTCTCAGTGTTGTTTTTTGTTTGTTTGTTTGTTTTCACTGTTGATCCAGCCCTGTTTCATTTTATGACCCCCACCTGTTATCCTCTCGCTCTGTACATCAGTGCAGAGCCTAGCTCTACTTTCTTGATAATCCAAGAAGAGACTCTGAGGCGCATTCTGGAAGGCTGCTATTGGGTTCCTCAAGCTGAACTAGTTCGGCTTTTCCAGCATCTCCCCAGCAGTCAAATTCTCCAACTCCCAGCTGTCCTGGTGGGCCACCTCAGGATTTGCTGAAGTTTATTGGCATCCTCCTTGTATCAGGAGCACCCAAACTAGACACGGTCTGCTGAATGCTGTGTAAAAGGCAGCAATGACTTCCCTTGCTCTACTGACTATGGTTCTGTTGATGCAGCCCAGGATGCTGTCAGCCTTCTTCATGTCCAGGGCTCACTACTGGCTGATGTTTGGCCTATTGGCCACCAGGCACCTGGGTCTATCCCAGCAGAGCCGCACCCTGGCCTGTCAGTGCCTAGCCCATAAAAACACAGGGGGTTAGCCCGCACCAAGTGCCTCCTTGGTGACTTTCACAAGAAAGCCCGCACCAAGTGCCTCTGTCCTTGCTGACTTTCACAAGATTGCTGTTTTAGCCTTGTCTAAGTCCATCTGAATGGCAGTCCTGTTGGCTATATGCCCTGATTCAATGTTGTCCATGTACTGGATGAGAGTGCACTCTCTCTCCTCCAGGCTATTGATACAGATATTAAACAGGACAGGTCCCAAGACAGGCTTTTGAAGATCTACACTTTAGCTCCAAGGTAGAGTATAAACCACTCATAAATATGATCCAAACATTTTTTTTTTCTCTTATCTAATTGTTCCAACAAGGAAGCTGTGGGAGGTCACCAGTCTGTGGCCTCTTGGATTGTCCTTGCTCTTTTTCAACATGGGTGCAATACTTAGCTTTTTCTCACCACTGGGTACCTCTCCAAATCTCCATGACCTTTCAAAGATGATAACAAGTGGTCTTGCAATGACATCAGCCAGCTCTCTGAGCACTCTCAGATGCATCCCAGCAGGGCCCCCAGACTTGCATGGGCTGGGGTTCCTCAAGAGATCCCTGACTCAGTTCTTTTCTGCTTCTGCCAGATCCTCTTCTCTGTGAGGCACAAAGGGCTATAAGACTTTGCTGGGGAAAATCAAGGCAAAGAAGGGATGAAATACTTCAGCCTTGGCTGTGTCAGTTGTCAGTAGGTCACCTGTTCCTTTTCAGCAGAGGTCTTACCTCTTCCTCTTTATTCTTTCAGTGATACTGTAAAGAAAAGAAGCTGCTCTGCTTGCCCTTGACATCCTCTGCCAGTTCCAACAACTGCAGAGCTTTGGCTTCCCAAACAACCATGCCCATATGCCTGGGGAATGTTTCTGTATTCTTACTCTGTGTACTGAATATTTTTCAGAATAAAACTGATGACTTGGAAAGTCGTAATTACGAAATGCATTCATCCCTCAAAATGTTTATGAATTCTTATTGCATTATTAATCCATATTACTACTGCTGCCTTTCATAAATACAGACTTGAAAAGCTGAAGAGAGATTTCAAATTCTGGTAAGTCAGCAGACTACTGCATAAAGGCAGTGAGAGGCAGCGAGACAGAACAAGGAATAAACTTTCTCACTGGATTTAAGCTTTCACTGAAAAAAATATGAGAATGCAAACTGTTAGCAAAGCCTTTCTGGCTCCAGAAGTCAGCCCACGCCATTATCTACTCACAGCTCCATGAAAGACTGTAAAATTTCTTGGTATCTACTGCAACCTTGTGAGGAGCAGCTGCAGCTTCGCTGGTATAGCTTCAGAAGGGAAGGGCTGATGACCAATATGGGATCGACCAGTATTGTCTCACCATTTCTCAGCATACATGGCCACACAGCTGATGTCTTTCATATGGTGATTAGAGCTAAGGTCTGGGGACTAGGACAGTCTTTTTGTCTGGAGTTTGTATGGTGCCTGGTGCCCAGCTGTGGAGCCCAGCTGCATGGGTGGTGCTGCCAGACCTCACAATAATGCAGTTTATAGTGATAATCATAGAATCAGAATGATTCAGGCTGGAAAAGACCTGTAAGATCATCTAGTTCAGCCTTTAACCTAGCATTGAAGTACACCACTAAACTGTGCTACCAAGTTCTACATCTCCACGTTTCTTGAAGACCTCCAGGGATGGTAAACAGCAACGTTAAAAAATATTTAGTGTTGATATTGCTGTTGCCTCAGAAAGATACAGATGACAGCAAAGATGGGTAGTAAAATTGCATACATGAAGCTTTGAATCTCCATGCATATGTTGGCTCTAGTAACTGAATGTCAGCTGTGATTCTTCGGGTCTCTGTCTCTTGAAACATCCTCAGTTCTTTTTTTGTGAGAGCTCTCATTTTTTTGTTTGTTTGTTTTTGTGAGAGCTCTCATGGAGAAAACCAGCTGGGTAATAACAGTACCTGGGCTGAGATAGTGGAAATGAGATTGGTTTGCACCCACTTAAGTTGGAGTGGGTACTTGTAAGCTGGCTGATGCTAGTAACATTGCATTTGTCTGATTGCTTCTGTCTCCTTTCACAGGTTGTATGTGTGTTTTGCAAGGATCCAAGTTTGCACTTGGAGTTTTGCTCACTGGAAACTGGTTGTGTCCCAAAGTCTCAGCTCTTCAAAATAAGCAATGCGTCTTACTGAAGATGGCAGGAAACATTTCCAGCGCATTTGGGGGGTGGGCATGGTTATTATATCTGCTACTCATACTCCTCACAGCTCTGAATTTCTCCCTCTGCCGGCTTCCTCACATCTTCCTGGCCCTGTATGTTCCACAGATACATTTGTAGAGGAGAAAAGTTAATGCCTGGAGCCACATATCTGTAAAGCTGTATTGTGGATGTGCCTTTCTCAACCACATTGCTAGCATGGGCACAGGGGGTGTAGAAACAAACTTGGATCATTGCTTCATGCTTCAGACCTTTTTAGTCTCAGGCATGAGACCCTATTGAAGGCATTAATGAGGAGGGAAAATGAAGCTTTAAACAAAAACAGCTGCAACCTTAGCTGTGGAGGATCTAGCAGAGTTTGGAATTAAGCAATAGACTGGTTTATTAAAATAAGGGGGAAAAGTTCCTTTCCAGAAAAAAAAAATTACTGAGAGCCCCCTCTCATATGGAAACATCACACAAAACCTGAACACCCACCTCCCTTTAGAGGTGGATGGGCTGGCACGCTGCTGGTGGTCAAGAACTGTAAGTAATGCCACTCCGGAAAGAACAGCCTGCTCCCTCTGTTGATGAAACTAGAAAATGCTGCCGCGGAGCGCTTACCTGCACAGGCTCCAGGATGAGCCAGGGTTGGAGGAGAAAGTGCAGCATGAGCGGGAGATAACTCGAGTGCCGTGCTCAAGGGCTTTTTTCAAACCATCCCATCTTTTTCTAAGGAATTTTAAGAGCTCCCCGCAATAATTGTGGGGGGACTGTGGAGATGGTGGTTTCTCGGGTCAGAGGAAGGAAGCTTAAGCCCCAAAGAACCAGTAGTCTGCTGGTGATTTCACCTGGTGCAAGGAGATTTAAAACTTTCACTAGAACTCTTAGCTAGCCTTCCCCTACATGTCTTCTACTCCCCCCATAAATTAAGTATAGGTCTGGAAGCAAAACAGGATTCTTGTCTGTGTATTTTTCTTTTCACCCTCCAAAATTTAAGGGTTGTGCTCCTCACTGACAACAGAGCAGCAGGTCTGAACTCACCCATGAAGCTAACGGCTAAGTGCAGCTTAATAAAGCTGAAGCACTAATTAAATGATGGCATGGGGCCTCCAGAAAGAGCCCTACAACCGACGCTGTTATTTCCAGTGGGGGGAGGGCTTTACATTCCCGGCTGGGGCTGGGGGCAGGAGTCAGATCCTGTGGTGAGGGACCGCTTCCTCCGCTCCAGGTGGGCAGGGGCTGGCTGGCTGCCACCCGGCCGGGGCTGTGCAGTGTTCTTCCTTTGCCGATGCTCTGCTCCCACGCTTCCTCGTGTTTTTGACTCTCCTACGCTCGCCCCTTTCTCCTGATAAAGGTTTCCTTGTCTGCACTTGGGGAGCGAGCAGAGAAAGTCTCTAGAATGGATCATCTGGTGACACGAACGTCCACATCCCTTTGTGTGGAGTTGTTCGACTCGGGCTGTCAGAAGCGGCCGAGTGCGTGCTCAAAACGCGTGTTGGCTGCGGTGGAGATGGACAGACCACCTCAGGCTGGCAGAGGATGGAAAGCACAGGCCTGAAGGTGCTGGCTGGCCGAGGCCTGCTGCTGGCAGCCCCACAGATGTGTGCCAGAGGCTGGCAGCGCTCTGCAGCCCACACCATGCCGGCCATGGGGGTCCTCTGGAGAACACCGGGTGGGAGAAGAGGGGGACCCTGGCCACCTGCCCTGCAGGGTCCCACCCTCCAGCACAGGCTGCAGGATGGACCTGCGTCCCTGCTCGTGGCATGGGGCACACTGGGGCTTTCCCAGGACCCGAGGGAACCCCCAAAAAGCCCCGGAAGCCCCTTGGGACACGGTCCCTGCCCCGAACGCCACCGGGCAGCGCCAGGACGGCCGCGGGGAGCAGCTCCCGGCCGGGGCCGCCGCCGCCCCGACGACGTCCCCGGGAGCTGCCCGGCACGGCTCAGCTCGGCCCGGCACGGCTCGGCTCGCCCCGGGAGGGGTCCCATCGGTCCCGGTCGCCCGTGGACCCGTGGGTCCGTGTGCGGCGAGCTGCCCGGTGCGCATCGCGGCCGCGGGGGGAGTGCCTCTGGCAGGCTGCGGCGCGCTGAGATAAAAGCTCGGCGGCTGCCTCCTTCCCTCCCCTTTTCTCTCGCAACTTTTTTTTTTTTTTTTTTTTCCCTTTTCCCTCCCTCCCCTCCCAGCAAAGTGACCGCGGCGGCAGCAGCCCCAAGCGGGACGCGGGCCGCCGCCATGAGCCCCCCGGTGCCGCCGTCGAGCCGCGCCGCCGGGGGCTGAGCCCGGGCGCTGGGCGGGGGGCACGGGGCTGGGGGGGGGGGGCCGCGGCCGGGACCGGAGACCGGGAGAGAGCCGGGACCCCCCCGGCCACCCCCCCGGGGCCAGCGGCCGCCGCGATGTCGGCGCAGAGCCTGCTGAGCAGCGTCTTCTCCTGCTCCTCCCCGGCCGCCCCCGCCGCCAGGAGCCTCTCCAAGCGGAGGCTCCGCCAGACGCGCAGCCTCGACCCCGCCATCATCGGCGGCGGCCGGGACGAGGGCGAGGGCCGGGGGCGGGCGGCCGGCAGCCCCCCGGGGGAGCGCCGCGGTGCCCGGGGCGCCCCTCCGCCGCCCCGCGGCTTCTCGTCGTCCACCCCCAGCACCCCGCTGGAGCGCTCGCCGCCGGGCAGCGGCCTCTTCGAGCCGGACAGCCCCCGGGGCAAGCGCAGCCCCGGCCGGGAGCTGCCCTTCCTGGCGCGCACGCCGTCGGCCAACAGCATCTTCTCGTCGCCCCGCCGCTGGCTGCAGCAGAGGAAGGGGCAGCCCTCGCCGCCCGGGCCGCGCCCCGCCGCCTACGTCGTGTGGAGATCCGAGGTAGGGTCGCCGGCATCCGCGATCCCCCCGTCGGGGCCGGGGGAAGGCTCCGGGCACGGCCCCCAGCCGCTGTCACGCCTTGCAACCTCCCCTTCCCACCTCGCAACCTCCCCGCCTTCACACCTCGCCGCCGTCCCGCCTTCACACCTCGGCCACCTGCCCTCGGCGAGGCTCCTCGCAAGCCCGGCGAGGTGTTTTTAAGAGATGTTGCTCAGAGTTAGCCGGGATTCATCGCCGTGCTTGACTCTGGAGTTAGTTAAAAGTTTGTGATTTCAGAGAGGCTTTGTGGGACACCTGCGGTGTCAGTGACAAGAAGCCATGAGACGGTGCCTAATGGCTTTGGTCTTGAGATGCTTATGGTTGTTACGGCTGAGATGGCAGCTTATCCACGTAGGGTTTGATGAGGAAAAGTGTAAGCCACGTAAGATTTGCTGGGCAGGGTTTCCTGACGCCAAGGCTCTGAGCACTGTCTCAGGTCTGCAAGTGGAAGTGAGTCTCTACACTGACTCCATGTGAAGGTGTCATATGCTCAGGGCACGTAAGGGTTAGCTTTCCTGGCATTTTCCACAAGTCTATGTATTGTCACACCACGTAGCATCACACACCTTCAAAAATATGTTTTTTCCCTCTAATTTGGTGTGTATCTAGCACACTTAAACAGTCGAATTTGAGTCGAATTGCTGATAATGTGGTTGTGTTACATCGTGATGTAATTTGTACCTTAATGTGAATGCAGGGCAGTTTGATGGGATGTTACAGCTTGGCTCTGAGAAACTGCTTTTTGCTCACACGGACCTGGGAAAGTGTCTTTCATCCCTTTAACAAATGGGTGCTCACAGTAATGAAGAGTGGTGTTGTATTTTGAGGGCATCTGTCATACTGGAAAGGCCTAATTTTTACAGTAACCGGTATCTATGTGTAAGTGCAGCTTAAAAAAAATGGCCTTTATGTTAGAAGAAAAATGCAGGCAGTTCTGCCATAGGAGAACAGTTTTGAGCCCTGTGCAGTAAGGGGCAGCGAGTGCCCGTGCTTGTGCTGAGTCCCTGTGTCTGTGCTGGCCGTGGGACCCGTGCTCTGCAGGAGCATCTCTGTTGTAGCCATCGGCCCAGCCATAGTGGCGTTGGATGTCCTTGTGGGACCTCGTGCCTGTCGGGTGTCAAGTTTCTGCTTCTGAAGTGTTATACAAGCTTGATGATAACTAACTTCACCCAAACATTTTGACTGCATTTCCCCCTCTCATTGTAGGCATGCATCCTAATGTTGGCCATTCAATTTGGTTTCATCGTACAGTGGCATTGTTTATAAAGGATTTAGTTGATTGCGTCCTCTTTAGACTTAGCTGAAAAAGGACCTGCTCAGTTTTCTGGAAGTAAGGGGTTCTCTGTTTCTGGGGCTTCACCCTCACTGTGGCAAAGCAAGCGTGCTTGGGAAGGTGAAAATTTTAAAGATTGTAAAGGTTTTACTGGGTGAAAAGGAGATAATTACTTATAATATTGTAACTTTAAAAGGTCTAATTATTCAAATTGTTGCATCCTCGGTAGGGTTAGTAGTTCAGGTTTCCTGGAGCTTGAGAAATGAAGCACAGCATGGCAATGATGATACTCAGCTGCAGAAGATAACTGTACAGAAGACAGCAAGCCAAAAAGGAACATGGAAGTTTTTGGTCTGAGAACTTAAAAAATCCCATCCTATTAGCTAGGGAATAAAAGAGGTATTCATTACAAAACCTGTTTTTGCTACCTGCTTTCCAACATCACCAGTATAATTGTACTTTTTGGGAAAACATTTCCTTAAAGCCACTGTGCAGGCAACAATTCTTTTCTTCCCGCTACCTTAATCTCTAAGGTAGTAAAGAGAAGTACGAATGTAATGGAGATTTTATCTTCAGAACCCACCAAAACAATAAGTTTTGAGCAGGTCATCCTTCACCCACATCTGTGCTGTGATATATCAGATGACGTGGTGGGGATGCAGCTTGCAGCAATGGTTTCTGTGCGAGAGCCCTCAGCACAGCCCCTCTGCTCAGCACGTATTACCAGCTGGTCAGGGGATCCTGCGTACGAGGCCAAAACGGCTGCAATAGCATTGATGAGATGCCAAGAGAAGGATGGATTGTTTGTTTTACCTTTTTTATTTTAGTCATTTGATTTCAGTATTTTATACCCTTTCTGCTGGCTGAGAAATGGAAAGGTTACTGCTCGGGTTAAGTGGCTGGGCATAAGTGACTTTTAATGAGTTGTCAGAAAGCACTGAAGATTTCAGCAGGTCACACCTAGAGGCTTTCCACGAAGAAAGGTATTAAGCTCAAATTCTCCATCCACAGATGTTTGGATGTGAAGCATCATGTGACAGAGACGTCTCTAACTCGCTGGTTATCTGTCTCTTCTTTATCAGCATTTAATTTTATTCTCAAGAACACTTTATGGTTGTAAAGAATATTTTTAGTGGACTTTACTTCACTAACAGGAATTCTTACCCTGTTCTATTATCTGCTCATGCATAAGCTGCTTAAAAAGAAAACTGTTCCCGGTGATCTCAGAGATGACAATTTCCAGTGGTTTCAGTAAATCATAAGGCAAAGCTGTGGGGGATTTCTAACAGAAGGAAAGAAGCATTTATCCTCAATTCCTATCAGATTTCAGCTGTCTTTTTAAGTCCTATTATTTTTTTCACTTACAAAATTAAGTCTATTAAGATTATTATGCCTTTTTTTTTTTTTTTTAAATATGGCTATGTGACTAGATATCATGGAAAAAGGTAGTAAAAATATGAAGAGATATCTTAAAGCCTTGATTCTGCCAACATTTAATTGTATGTCTATGCTTGACTATGTGGGTAGTCCTATACAAGTTAAGGACACAGGTGTGAGGGGGTTATGTTCACCAGGTGAGAAGTCCAGGAGGGCTGGATATTGATAGATCTGGGTGAAGTTTTGAGTGTGTTATGTGTTCTGCTTATTTTTCTAAATGAAAGGGGAAGAGAAGATGGGAATGGAAAGCCACAACATGTGTATAGGAAATACAGCAAATTATGTAAATATATCTGAGTAATCTCTTTGTTATGGACGTGAAACTGTTGGAAAGTGTCCAGAGGAGGGCTACGAAGATGGTGAAAGGCCTTGAGGGGAAGACGTACGAGGAACGTCTGAGGTCACTGGGCCTGTTCAGCCTGGAGAAGAGGAGGCTGAGGGGAGACCTCATCACAGTCTACAACTTCCTCGTAAGGGGTTGTCAAGAGGCAGGAGACCTTTTCTCCATTAACACTAGTGACAGGACCCGCGGGAACGGGGTTAAGCTGAGGCAGGGGAAATTTAGGCTGGACGTCAGGAGGGGGTTCTTCACAGAGAGGGTGGTTGCACACTGGAACAGGCTCCCCAGGGAAGTGGTCACTGCACCGAGCCTGTCTGAATTTAAGAAGAGATTGGACTGTGAACTTAGGCACATGGTCTGAACTTTTGGGTAGACCTGTGCGGTGTCAAGAGTTGGACTTGATGATCCTTAAGGGTCCCTTCCAACTCAGGATATTCTATGATTCTATGATTCTATGATTCTATGATTATGATAAACCAAATCTACACTTAGCTTATATGGCCTGATTATTTTGCTGTCATACTCTGGGTGTTACTGAATGATGAAACATTAGCATCTCCAGCTTTTGTGGGGTTTACTGCTTTTAAAGGAATGGCAGCATGAAATCAGAAGCCTTCTGCTGGCTTGCCAGGCTGCTGGGAGGCAGGAGGACCTGCCACAAGGAAGGGAGAAGTTGCGAGCCTCCCTGGTGGTGTCTCCGGGCCAACTGCAGGGGTATTGGTGTTACTTGCCAGCAAAACTGGAACAGCAGCTAAGGCTTGCCTATTTTATAACTTCTGGTCGAGCCTTATGGAGTGGGAATTTAGAGCATGGCTGTCAGAAGTAGTGAATGCTCACAAAACCACTTTCAGCTAATTGTTGCTTTGGGAGGTCAGCTCCCTTAAATTCACTTGATATTGAGAGAAAGTTTAAATCCATTGGGAAGGCAGATACTCAGATTCTCTATCTTCTCACTTACCAAAGTTTCCCCCAAGCATCATGGCTTTTTGCAAACTAATTCTAAACCCATTTTCCAAGTTACTACAAGTGGCTAGCTTAGTTCTTTTCCTTTGCTTCTTTCTGCTTTTTCACATCCAGCACTTGCATCTAAACTCTGCTGGTGGAAGGATATACATGAAAAATGCTTTTGCAGAGAAAGTGCAAAGCAAAATTCCTCAGAGAGTCTTGAGCTCACTACTCAAGCTGACAAATCAAGAGGTCATGTTCTCGTACGGGTGTATATCTTTGGGTGCTTCCAGTGAATATTTTTCTTTGAAGGCAGTGGGGCAAGTTGTTTTGCAGAAAGAAAGGACTGATTGCATCATCAAGGATGAAGGAAGAGAACCCATTCGTTGTAAATTCAGAGGAAGGAGAGCTTTTATGTATCTTTCCTTCCCCTTTCAAGTCATGAGCAATGGTTTGGATCTATTCTGAAATATCTAGACTGCCTACAGCAACGAGAGAAAGAAGTCAGTCTTCTACTGTTCGTTAGGAGGCATGAACATGAAATAGAAGTATGTATGCTGCATCACTTTCAAAATATCTAAGATGAGCTCTGTAAGCCAAGGCATCTGTGTTCACAAGGCATTGATTGCACTTACTGTGATGTTGAAGTCACAGCGTGGTTGTCAAACCAGGGGTTAAGCCGAGCCCTTGCAGGTGTAAAAGCCAAGCGGATGGGGATACTGCTGCTTGGAACTGGGGATAAGGCTCTGCCTCTGAAGGCTGCAGTAGTTCACATTGTCTAGAGGTCAGCATGCCCCGATAAACTAATTTAACAATATGCATAGAAATATTTTAGTGGAACACCTCCTCAACATTTAGTCTCTTGTGACAACTCATATTTATTGCTGTCCAGTTGCCATAGTCTTACAGGCTTTACCTTCAGCATGCTGTTGGTCTCATGCTTTTGACTTTATTGTTTATGCATTTGCCTGTGTGTATTGTGTGGCTTGTTTTGGTGAAATGCTCCAGAATCATTTCCCCATCAGTTGGAAGTTGTGTTTGTCATAAAATCACAGAATCACAGAAAGGTTTGGGTTGGAAGGGTCCTTCAAGACCACACAGTTCCAACCCCCCTGCCATGGGCAGGGACACCTCCCAGCAGACCAGGTTGCCCAAAGCCCCATCCAACCTGGCCTTGAGCACCTCCAGGGATGGGGCACCCACAGCTTCTCTGGGCAGCCTGTGCCAGGGCCTCACCACCCTCTGAGTAAAGAATTTCCTCCTAACATCTAATCTAAGTCTCCCTTCTTTTAGTTTAAAGCCATTCTCCCTTGTCCTATCACTACCCTCCCTGACAAAGAGTCCCTCCCCGGCTTTCCTGTAGGCCCCCTTTAGGCACTGGAAGACCACTGTAAGGTCTCCCCAGAGCCTTCTCTTCTCCAGGCTAAACAACCCCAGCTCCCTCAGATGTGTCCCCATAGGAGAGGTGCTTCAGCCCTATGACCATCCTTGTGGCCCTTCTCTGGACCCGCTCTAACACGTCTTGTGCTGGGGGCCCCAGAGCTGAAGGCAGGGCTCCAGGTGGGGTCTCAAAAGGGCAGAACAGAGGGGAAGAATCACCCCCTTGACCTGCTGGCCATGCTGCTTTAGATGCAGCCTAGGATACGGTTGTCCTTGGAAAGCAATCCCAGGCAATGTATTAAATTGCTATCATCACTGGTTGATCTTTTTGCCCTAATAATCTCCAAACAGTGATGTGTAGCTGAAGTAAAGGACAGCTCAGTGTTTCATATACGTAGCCTTAGACACCTTCCTACCTGATTCAGATGCTTTTCTATATGGATGGATAAGAGGTTTCAGCTAATCCCTGTGCAGAGCCCCCATTAACTGTCCAGGGAGCAAAATGGGGATCTGGCATTTTGAAAGGACTTTTTGACACCTTGTTTTATTGGTTTTCCTTCAAACATTTAAAAACCCAGACAGTCCCCCACTCACAAAACTGGTAACTTGGATTTTTTCTTTGGTGTGTCTGTTGGGGAGGGATGGGTTCTTTAATGACTTATGTGAGAACTGTATTTTGAAGGGCTTTTTTTTTCTTAAAGTAAAAAATTTCATGTTCTGACATTTGCCACTGAACTCTTTGCTTTGTTTTTCTTCCATAAGACACCCTAAAACATTAAATGCACAGATTAGTTTCAGCCTGAGTCCCTCCCATTCAGTGTTGTCAGAGTTTTACAGCTGTAAAACTCAGTGGGCAGACATATTGTGGGTCTCGTATGAAGAAGAATGCCATTCAAAGTAACTAAATATATTCAACATTTTTGAATTGGCAAATGCACTCTTTCCATTCCTGACTAAATTACGTCTGAGGACATTTGGTGAAAATGTGGGAACTGACAGCTAGGACAGATGGAATTGCGGCAATGATAGAAATGAGACTGAAAAGTAATTTTGAGCAGTCTCTAAAATATCAACAACCCAGACCACTGTCTGGCTTCGTGATGGAGTTGCTGTGCAGTGGCAGTTTGCAGGCGCAGAGCTTTGCAGCAGTCGTTCTTCACTCCTCTGTGGTGTTGTGGCGGGATAAGGATGGAGGTGTCAAGCATGTGGTTTTCTCCTTCCAGATGTAAATATTGTAATGGAAACCAGCAGGGAAGTCTGAGCCAGTAGGGCTGAACTCTCGTGCAGAAGGAACTAGATCCTGTCAGCGTTGTAGCCACAGTATAGACACATAAATGTAAACAGGTAATGAAAATTCAGACTATAACATCAATTCTATCTTATTAAATATGATGGTGCTCCTATTTGATTTTCTGGGTTTGTGGCATAGTGTTTGAGAGCATGAGGGTCACTGGAATTAAGCCGATGTTCCTGAAAGTAGCTTTGTACATCCTGGGCTCCCCTGGTTACTAACTGAACCAGGTGGCTGGGTGGTGGAAGAAGAGGCCATTCTGCTTCTGGAAAATTAAAGGGGGGGGGGGGGGGGGGGGGGGGGCATATATGAGGCAAGGGCAAGATTCAGACTTCATTGGAAACTGATCCTGAGATTCACTGTCCAATTTTGCAAAGTATTCAGCACTTGGACTTCAGTCAAGTGTGTGCTTTACTTTAGATGAGTAAATGATACTAATCAATACAGTATCAGGTGGGAATCAAAGGCTTTAATTACCATTCAGTCATAGGAATTTTACTTGTTTCACCTCTCTTTTAAACTTTCCTGTCTATTGTTTTGTACATATTTTTAAGCTGTGTCTGTTCAAAATAATTTCTATTGTTTTTATCTATTCTCACTCTGTAGGAATAATACAAGTATCTATGGAAATGTGTTCCCAGGCTTTTTGATTGCGTTTCGGCTTCTCCTAGATGTGCACAGATTGGCTGTTTCAAGTTCCATGTCTGTTCTACTATGTTTGTCAGCAAGGAGATATTAAATCCTTGGGAGGGTTAAGAGTGTTTTTGAAGGATTTGATGAGCTTCCAGTTCTTGATGCTCATCACATCGTTGTTCTGGAACCAGATGTGGGGTACCACATGTCCTTGCTTTAGGAGCTAAGCAAGTTAGGTGCTGTGTCTTTGGACCGTAAATACAAACTCCAGTTACCCACTATGAAGCTGCCATCCCTGGGTCATCATCCTCAAAGTCCTGGCAATGGGAACAGCTTGCATCAACCTCTCAAAGCATGAAATCAGAACTGGATTTTCTGCACCTTTCTACTTGCTTCTGTTCCCTCTGTATCCTCGCAAAGCAACAATTTGTGTTATTCTTCTACGAGGGTTTTTTGACAGTTTAAGGTCAAAAAGAGACTTTTGAGCATTGAACATAGCAAGGTTATGCGACAGCCTCAGTCCCATGCAGAAACTCTCCTTGCAATGTGGGCACTGAGCACCTGAAGCTGACTTGGATACATCTTGTATTTCTTTTTTGTCCCAGACTCATTTATGATTTCTTGTTCTGTGTGCACTGACCTGTTCAGATTGGCTTTACCTTCTATCCATGTCTCGCTGTCCTCGTTATGTGTCTTTTATTTTGTTTTCGTCACCCGAAGTCTATGAAAAAAAAAAAAAAAAAAAAGCTGTTTTCCTGTAGCTCTAGCATATTATTTGGATTGGCCAAGTCAAACGTTAACAAGTCCTTATGTTCTCATAAATGGTTTGCCTCATAAATGCGTAAAATGGTTTTCAGCAAAGTACAAATACTTTGATAACCAGTGAAAGATTCAGATTATAGTGGATAATTTGAGAATGCACACTGCAAATACGCAAACTCATTTTTTATAATGCGATAAAAAATTATTTTTGCACAGAGTCATTCTTCTCCAAAGGACTGGCTTCCTGGATTTGATTTTCAATGAAGGACTGTGCCTCCAGTGAATATCTATAACTGATTTTTTGAGACAAAGACTAATATAACCTTTCCCTTTCTATTTTCAGGCTTTATATGCTTTATCCCTTTGTTTTCTGCCACTGTTGTATTATGGCAAGATGGTTTTTGAGTACCGTCTTTTTCTTTTTTTCTCTCTGAAGGGTAATTTCAGTTGAGTTGCACCCTACTGAGAGTAATTTGGTGGGAAACCAGTTGGCAGTATTCTGTTAAGTTTTCATTTGCCTCTCTCTAAAAGTCTAAAAATATTCCTCCTACAGGAAATGTTTTTCATTCTGTTATGTCTTTTGCTTCCCGTAGGAGGTATTACTTTTAATTTATTGAATAAACCTTTCTGAATTTTATTCCCATAAGACTTTAGGCACAATAGAGCCTTTGGGTAAGCTGTCCAAGAGATCTCACCATCTTCTGTTTTTAGAAGATAGGCTATCGTTTCTTTATACAGTGATATCAAGCTCTGGGAAAAGCTAACACTTATGTGAAATGGGAGATTTTGATGCTAAAGAATGCAGTAACTTCTCAAATTTTATTGTGTTGATCATGCATATCGTGTTTGTCCTTTCTTAAATCATAAAGTAATGCCAGTTTTCTTTTCCGTTCCCTTGATTTTAAGAGGTTTCATAACAATATTTTGATTTCAATCTCATTACCATGATTCCTTTTCTAAGTGTATGTGTATATGGGAAGGCTAGATCCTCGTAACATCCTGCTTGGAAGTCAACTTTGTTTAGCTGTTAATTTAATGTGGATGACAGGGCAGAGACTGTTATTTAAAAGGGGCGGAGAGGGGGAAAGGACTGGGACAGATTACATTTTCATGGTCCAAAATTAGACCCTATCTTCTCTACCCTAAATGAGAACAATATGCTTGAGTTTTCTTGTGGCTATTTCATAACATTCCTGCTGACAAACTCTGGTGTGCCTTTTGCTCGTTGCTTCACTACTGTTTCCCAAGCATGTGTTCGTGTGTCTGCATCTCCTGACAGCTCTTGCGGCAGTACATATGGGGGCATGGCTCTTACTATAAGCAAAGTGGGCTGCGCCAGACAGTGGGTACCAAACCATAGCCATCTGGGAGAATGAGGGCGGCCAAATTACATAAATAAACACAATTAGGAGTTTGCTTTTCTCAGGAATAGTGTTCCTTACTTCTGCATTCATTGAGTGAATAGGGTGTAATTAGCAGTCAACCTGCGTGGAGAGTTGTAAAGCAACTTTAAATAAAATAATTAGCAAGATTTATGTTTATACATGCATATATTTGAAAATTATGTGGTTCACTGTATAAAATGTAGGCTTCTTCCTCCTTTTTTCCACTTGCAGTCTCAGGCCTCAGATAAAGACTTTTGTTTTATAATCCTCTCCTCGACAGAGGCAGAATGGATGTGAGAGATGAGCATATTTTTGTCTTTGTTGGTGTGAACTATGTAACAGAGCTTCCCCCTTGTATTTTAGCCCAAGTGCAGCTGAACTGCAAGATCTAACATGGGTCAGATGAAGACCATCCAGGTAAGTTAGTGAGCACAAGGAAAAAGAAATGAAAAAAATCCCCACCAATCCACCTTCTCAAGTGCAAGCGTTTTGCAGAGATGTCTCTAGCAGGACTTCATCAGGGATTTGGTGTGATCTTGACTGGTGGGAAAGTTTCTGTACTGACTGCCAGGCACCTTTGCTGCCATCTCATTTAACCAAGCTTGCCTGCATATACCAGCATTGGGACGCCTAGGGCTCACCAGGTGTGTGACTTCTGGACAGTGTGTCACCTGGACAGACCTGCTCTGAAGTGGAGCTCCATCCATTTTTGTGGGTTATTTCACTTTGGATTTAAAAATACTGAAATTTTGGCAAGTGTGCTCATGACAGGCCATATGATGTGCTGCCTAAAACATTTCAGTTGAATGCATTTAGTAAAATTCTGGTACAGCAGCACCCCTGTCAACTTAACTAGCTTTCCTTTTTATCATCTTCCTGAATGTAAAAATAATCCGGGAGAGAAACATCAGAAGAACGAAAAAAACTGAAGAGCTCTGTGAGGAGGAAAGGAAATCTCCTGCTGAGTTTTGGACTGGCGATTCCACCAGACACAAAGGGAAGTAGGTGTGGCAGCAGGACGATCCGTGCCTTGCCTATATTGTCCTGCACAGCAACAGCTGAACCTGATCCTGAGCTAACAACTTAGGAGCTTAATGGCACACTTATGTAACTGGGATCAGTCAAAGCTAAACTGGAGTAGGCAGATGGGGCCACACAGCCCAGAAAAAGCTAGTACCAAATTGGCTTGCTGAACTAAATGCTTCCATGGTGCTATTTAAAAGGAGCACAGGACAGTTTGCTGCTGTTTACGATGCAGCGGTGGGCTTTTTTGAGCTTCTGGAGCATGTTGGTCTACATCTGATCTCCTCTGTCTCCTCTCCTTGTCCTTGGGAAACGATTTTGGCAACCCTGCATTGAGCTGGCAGAGGTTTTGTGAAGCAGGTGTGCCTTCTGACATCGGGTATGAAATTGGGCTGACAGAAGGAACTCATCCAGACTAAAACATAGCCTCAATGGCTCGGAGTCGTGACATTTTCCCGTCTCCATGAGTACTTTTTTCCTTCAATGGACAAGAAAGCGAGAAGAGAAAAATGGGGACTGTGGATTACAGCCACGTGGCTGAAATAGAAGGAAATAAGGATGTCGACAAGAATGAAACAGCATAGGAAACAAACAGCTAAGTAAAACAACATTAAGACTGGCAAACGGGGTTGCCACCGAAGTGCCACTACAGCAGGGAAGAGCAGAGCTCCGGCTCCCACCTGTCTGCACCTCCCTGCATGAAGTTCTGGCCTGAGGCTACCCTATTCCACATTTTGCTGTGCTGAGGTGTCCCCAGGGCACAAGTATACCTGCTGGGTGGCCTGGACATCAGGGAGCTCCTGCCCACTGGAGGGATGAGAGGTGGGTGTTTGGCCCTGTGGTGCTCGGTCCTGGCTGGCTGCCACCTTGTGTTGCACTCTGTATGGTTCTCACCATTGTCTGTAGGGGCAAGATGTTTGGGACCTCCCAAGTCACTTTGGAAGATGGACCTCAAGCTCCTAGATTGTTTAGATAGCTTTTGAAATCTTATTCTAGGTCTTTTATGTCCTTACTTTTTTGCTATATTAGTCAGAACTAACTTCCTTCCTTCCTTCCTTCCTTCCTTCCTTCCTTCCTTCCTTCCTTCCTTCCTTCCTTCCTGAAAATGTTGTTACTGATGAGGTCTTCCACACAACCAAATACCATTTTTTATCAGTAAAGGGGTCTTGTGCCTTGCCCATATGTCTTTTGAGCTGTTTCTGATTTTGCTAGTGCTTTCAACTTGTCTCTGAAATATTATTCATGTTTTCTTTGTGCTGGCTTTGTGGTGGTTACTGTGTGTTTTAGCACAACTTGCAACATTGTTTTTGCTTTCTACTATCATTTGTTATTTTCAGCTTGTGACAGAGGATCTCCTTGAGTTTTAGAAATGGCTTGAGATGGTACCAATGCATTATTAAGGTCCAAATGTATGTGCTTTGTTTCTTTAGTCCAGTAGCATCCTGCTTATACATTCTGACAGTAAATGGAAATTCTGATTGCCATAGATCTGGTTTAGTTGACGAGATTAAAAAGAGAAGATCTGCCGTTCTTCTGTAAGTTGTTCTGTTCTGGGATAGCTCATGTAGAGGATGCGCTCTGTGAGTTGTGCGGTATTTTTCAAATTGCGCTTCCTCCCCAGCAGTCTTTTGAAAACAAAGCTCCCTGGTGTTTAGGTACTGGATTTGAAGGCTTTGTTGTTGGAGCTCTCTGGCAAACTGGCTGGAAGCTGGATATTGTTTTGCTTTCTATGGAGGAAATCCTTCCTGTACCCCCAAGACTGTAGAAGGATGCAGCGGCAGCAGAGCCAGCAAGGTGCCATTAGAGAAGCGGTCAGAGATAAGGGCGGTGATGCTCCATGATAGACATTGCCAGCACCCCACAAGTGTGGAAGAGTAGTGTAGAAGACTGGTAGCAGGGAGCTGCTTGGTGTGTTCCTTGGGGCCAGCGATAAAGGGCCAGGGGAGCAAGGGAAGAGGGCTCCTTCCAGGGCTGAGGCTAGGGATGATGGTGCAGCAGAGGCAACTGCTCAGCTGCAAAGGACACAGAACAAGCAGCATGCAGGGAGAGTAATGGGACCTCCCGTCAAGTCCAAAGGTTAATATTTTGAGAAGCCCTGCTGGGAAGGGCAGGACAGATTTGGGAAGGAAGGACTGGGAAGGCTGAAAGAGATCCAGTGACCATTGAGCACAGATGGAGATGTAAACGAGAGAGCTGCTGTGTTGATCCACTCCGTTTGGGCTCAGAGTACCATGTAGGTTGTGGGATAAGTGCCTTGCTGCAGCTCATCTTATTAGCAGCCTTTATTTTGTGCAGTGGTGAAGTGCTCTAATTTGCTTTACAAACCTTAACGAAGCCTGAAATTGAACCTCTGAGGAGGGAATTTGTGAATTGCATCTTTACATTATGGTACCTTCGGTGAGGGGTGGTTGCCCAGGAGAGCAGGACTGCATGTAGCTAATGGGAGGAAGGGGAAGAGTTTAGAAACATGATAAAGAAAATGGAAACCAAGATGCTCTGGGATGGTTAGTGTTATGAACTGCAGGGGAATTAGCTAATTTTTGTGACAAGATGTTTTGCCTGTAAAATATACATGTAATACTTCTGTTTTTCTTTCTTTGTAGACTAACAAACAAGGTTTGATATGTTATTCTTTGCATGGAAAACGTTCTTTATTTCTGGATCATTTTCTTTCATGAGGATTGCCACATGGAAAAAATGCCAGTTTAACCTTTTCACAACCATCAAAATAAATCCAAGTTACTAAAAAGTAACCAAGTCCAAGTTTCTAAAAAGCTGCATGTTGGTTACACAAAATTTCAATGTACAATGCCCAGGAAAAGAAAAAACACATACAATTTTACCTTTTCTTACAAAGGTAAAGTATTATTGAGAGGTACATCTCTCAGAAGCAAGTCACCATTTTATTGTCCATCTCTTCCTTCGTTCTGCCAGGAAACATCTCCTGGCTACGAGATGTGGTTTCCTGAAAACCAGACTCTCCAAAGCAGGGTGGGTAAAATCCACAGTGGGCAAAGCTGAGACTCCTCAGACATGTGTTTGAATTCTCAGCGCGGTGAGTCAGTGGAACATTGCTTTGTACTCCAGCACAACCACATCTGTGACCGCACTGAACAGGCACTGATGGCACTAGGTGTCCTCACCAAACTCACCCAGGTGCTGTTCACCGAAGAAGGCAGCCTGCAAGCAGTTGTG
This sequence comes from Aythya fuligula, assembly GCF_009819795.1. NCBI lineage: Eukaryota > Metazoa > Chordata > Aves > Anseriformes > Anatidae > Aythya > Aythya fuligula. The sequence continues at coordinate 129,964,141 of NC_045559.1, forward strand.
AGATCAAATAGTTGGAGGTCGGTTGCCTCCAGAGAGAACTGGAGGGCTGTGCCTTTACTTCAGGGTGGGGAATTGGTGATTTATGTATTCTTTGCTCAACTGGCACAACATCAATGTGTAGAAAAGGATTTAACATACCGAATTTAGAAGAAATGAATAAATATTCTTTTATTTCTTTTCCCATGTTTTGTATTAGGATAACTCTGGAAATATTCTGTGTCTGGTTTTGCTTTTGTTCTTCCCAGCTTTTTAGGAAATATTTGAACTAAAAGAATTGAGTCAGTGTTCAATACCATTGAGAGAGAACTGAATTTTCCCAGCTTGGAAAAGGATCAGCTGCAGATTTTACTGCAGGGACTAAGAAAGCTTTTGTCTGTTTCTTCTTCCTCCCCTGGTGTTATGGGTCGGGGATGCCTCTGCCTCTGTAAGCATATGTTTTATTTACAGTATGTGTAGTTTACATGCTTCTTGGAGCATCTTTTGTCTTCCTCCCAAAGAGCAGTGGTTGGCAGGCGACAGCTCGGTCATTGGGATCTGTATCAGGTTGCTGCATCAGCAAGGGGCAAGGCTCAAAAAATCAAAGCTGCAGATGAGCCTGTGGATTTGACAGCTAATCCAGGCAGGAGCATGGGAAGTGTCTGTGGTGAAGACTAGGTCTCTGTGCCACATGGCCCTGCTGAGTAGGGCAGTGGGGTTGGCGTGATTTGGTGAGTGCTGCTGGGTGTTTCCCTGATGGGGAGAGAGGATGTGGCATTAGTTATTTCTGGCAACTGCACAGCCCACAGAAATTATATTTAGCTGTTAGATAACTGGTTTAAACTGGGATTATGCCCAAATTAGAGAAGAGAAGGTAAAGCTGAGTGATTAGAGTATCTGTTTTTTCTTCCCTGACTGTAGTGGGTTTAGGGACAGAAATGGGCATCTGACAGCATGAAAAGCCTTACAGAATCTGGGGAGGGCATGGAATTTGTGTGGGCATCCCTGTACTGCTGCTGGCCTCGCATCACAGATGTGATTTTAACATTACCGTAGTGTTGTGGCACCCTATTTAAGGGCCAGAACACATGCAAATTGTTGTATAAACACAAAATACTTTTTTTTTCTTCTTCTTTCCAGGAATTCTGAAGAAGAAATAACAGAAAGACACAGTCATACCAGGAACTATATACAGACTTTGTTGTGATATTTAGTGCCCTCAGAAAACTAATGTTTTGCCCTTACTGAGTTGTAGAGAGTCTTAAGCCATGGGGATAGTAGGTTAGTGATACAGATCTTTAGGGGGTATTTATTCAAAATATGAGGGGAGGAATGACGTTCCCAGGGCACAGAACCAGGTAGGGGAGACTTGACATGGTGGAATGAATTACTGAGGTTGATAAGGAGGATGAGACTAGTTAGGGAGGGGATATGTTTAATGTTTGATGTAATAACTGGCTGAGATTCAGTGGAAAGTTATGTAGAAAAAGGTGACATTGCCAAAGCCAAGCAGTCTTTGCAGATCATTCTGGATGGATGTAAGTACAGCAGTGTTGTGTTGGAAAGGTGAGGAACGACAGTGCCACAGCCCTTGAGAGGATAGAATCTGAATATGATTTCTAGCTGGGTTTTGTATTTAAAAGACAGTAGGTTGGTGATTTGAATACCTTGAATATCTTCAAGTATCTTTCTTTTTCTAGCTCTTTGCTAGGGGCAGGGGACAGGAGGACTACTGCATATGCTGGCCTGTGTTGTCTTCCAGCCTCCCTATCCTCCAGAGGTGTGGATTTTCCCTTGTCCCCGAGGGTATGTCTAGAGTCCCAGCACACTGTGGTGTGAAGACCTCTTGTCCGAGCAGTGAAGTTGATGGGGCACAGAGCAGGCTGCTGCAAAGCACCTGCTTACATCCCAAAGTAGGGCAGCCACAGTCCCGTAGTAACTGAGCTAAGAAACCTGATGACACAAAGTAATGCCATGAGGAGAGGGTGCCTGGCACTGGGGAGCTGTCTGAATACTAAATGGAAAGTAAATCAATTTAAGCATCAGTCTCCTTTTGTCTCTGCAGTATTGATTGTTTCACTAGCACTTGCTAAACCTCACTGGGGTGATGGATCATGCTTACACAGTACCAGGAGTCTGACACCCTTTACAAGTGAGATTACCTGGGGATGAAGCATGAGGACATTGAGTACAGAAGTTGCAACTCTAGGCAGCAACACCATTTTTATTTTTATTTATTTTTATTTTTATTTTTATTTTTATTTTTTTTTTTAAGAGCAGCAAAAGGATAGTCATGATGATCACTGCCAATAGGCTCAGTAATTCCTTTTGTATGAAAGCTATTCGTCTTATTCCAGGCACTTTTTGCAGTTTTCTTTGCACGTTAAATGTCTTAATGGAGAGCTGGCATCTTGCTGTGAATTATTAACAATTACCTAACAGGTGTTTACATATGTTTGCCTTGAAACGTAGCTCTGTAATGCCATCTGAAAACACTGTGTTTTTGGGCCTGTGATTTAACAAACGTGCAGGTCAGGTGGGACAAGGTGGCTCCCACTTATTTACGCATGGCAGCCACGCTGAGCCTCCTCCAGTGTTGCCAAACAGACACGCCTGAGTTTCTTCCCTGTTTGTTACTTAACTAATTTACCAGCAAGGCTGAGATACCTGCGGTAACTGTAAAACCTCTCCCCTAAATGGTTTCTTTGTAATTCCTCTGCCAGAAGAGCTCAGCAGCCTTCAGCCGGGTGCCTGAGAGCATCACGGCCTGCAGCCCCGCTCATGCCTGAGCCTGGAGCAGGACGGCGGCAGCCTGGTAACACGGATCACGGCATGGCTGTCATTGTCTTCAGCCCCTGTCAAGGAGAGGGGCACCCAAAATATGGCGCTTTCTTTTGGATGGGTATCCTTGTGTACTCAGCTTGGTACCTTTCTGGAGACAGACTGTATAATTGTTAATAATTTCTGACAAGCGAGTTGCTAGTTATTACAGCCAAGGTTGCGTTATGCAGCTCTTGATCTTGATCCTGCTGCCCTCCGTAACTGCATCGTCCTTCCCCTTCCAAGGACTCCTTCTGTGAGAATTTGCTTTGATGGAAGGCAGGCTTATTTCAGTCATATATGTTCTTTTGCAGCAGCCATCTTTTAGTACTGGGAGAAAGAGAGTAAAAAGCAAAACACAACAAAAGCAGTAGAAGCTGAAGATCCATTCTCCATTTAAGAAGCTGAATACCTCACTTGGAAATGCAAGTACAGAGTGGTGACTTTAATTACAGGTGACTTTATCACACAAGAAGATTAATTAGATTGTACCTTTTGCCCTGGAAAATGGTTGTTTCTGTGTCTTGATTTGATGAGTGTGTGAGAAGCTGAGAGTGGGATAGCCAACCTCTCACTCAGGGTCCTATACTGTAGCCCTGCTGCGGCACCGATGGCTTTTGCAGCAGTCCTTGCCCTGGTAGTTAGCCATTACCAAGAGGGGTCTAATGATTTACCTTTACCTGAACAAACACCTCATAAAGAATCAAGTGGCAGATGCAGTCACTTCTACTGTGACAGCTGGAAATTTGTGGCACTGGAGGGGAGCACATCTCTCCGCACAGCAGTTGCAGCTAGTGGGGCAGCTCTGAGCTCCCAGATGTGTTGGTCACCCAATGATCTCTTGAGGTCCCTTCCAACCCCTGCAATTCTGACATGGGACTGCTTTGCAGTGCTGGTGGCACTGCCAGGGCAGCTGCGTGCTCGTGGCCATGCAGGGACTTCTGTGGCCCCTTCTCTCAGATGTGCATGATCCCATACACAGGAACAATGCCGTACCTCACTGAGTATTTAACCTGTAAGGTTTTAGATCTTTCCTTCATCTGAAATGGCAGTAAATCAAGGTGAATCTTAGAATTGTCCAAACCATGTATTTCATCTCAATTGATGACTCTCTTTACTTGAAAAAATAATTTCAGTTTTCACAGAATACAGTTGGCTCTCCTTAAAGGGCATGTATATCAACTTTCTGTTGGTTTTTGATCCTGAGAGGAAGGCTCCAAATCTGCTCATAGACATAGTGGAAAAGAACTATTCAAGTGAAGAATTAATTAATATTTATGCTGCTTCTATCTTACTAGAATGTGCCAGACTTTAAAGTGCCATGCCATGATTTATTTTGCAAGAATGCAAGACACTATTGTGTAGGAGAAATATTTCTAGCCCCTAAAAACAGAGACATTTGTAGCAAGTTCTGCTATTTAAAAATCCACAGCCAATGACTAGACCACCTAACATGAAGCTTTGTCAAGCAGAATGCTGATATTGATGTATTGGTATTGATGGTTTCTTTATCAAAGATGGTTTTATTTAAAATGTGTCCTAACATCTTATGGAATCAATTAGATATTACTTTGCAAATGGTATGGTGTTTCAACAGATGTGTAAACACCATGCTCTTCCTACCAGGAAAAGGTCACAGATATGTCAGTCTTAAAACTCAGGCTGGTCATGAAGAAAATACTGTCTTTTACACTGAAATAATAGAGGGTACCCTGGTTCTTATTTTGGGAATGACGCAATATAATTTTTCATCAGCGGCAATCACAACACATGGTTCATTTCTAATATACATGTTTACTTTAATAACATGAAAACTAATATTCAATCAAAAAAACTTATAGTGCAGTGCTGTCAGTCAGGACTTTGCTGTGGTCTCCATTTGACAATATTTATTTCTGTCTCTGATTGGGATTTGTTTTTTTCGGTCAATTTGCCTTCCCGTAGTAGGGAGGACGGTATTTATTAGATCTTACTATGTCTAATCTAACACGAACACCTGCTGGGAAGCTATAATACAATGTCAACTGTGGCAGTGAGATAGGGGCCCCATTTGTTTTTGCTTGACACTGTTTCATATTAACTGTATTTCTTTAAAAATCTTTTTGGAAATTTTTGTTTGGTGTGAATATTTTTCTGAGCTTCCCCGTCAGTCATTGCTATGTTTTACTTCCACATACAAGGCATTGTGTAACTCCAGTATGTCCCTGTACAATTCTCTTGATAATCTTATGTGTAAGACACTTTGCTTCCTTCCAGACTTCCTATGGGCACAGTCTTAATTATGACACTTCTATCACTTCATTGTTCTTCTTTGTTCTTTAGATGACTCAACACTGAGCGGCTTAACCAGATCATCCCAGAACTACTCATTCATATTATGAGAGGAATAAAGATAATTCATTTAGAAAGTGTGTTGATTCTGCAACATAAATGTTCTGAATGAGAGAGAAGTGCAAAGCATGTATGATTATTATATATCTATTATGCTGTTTGCATCCACCAAATTAACAGATGAATGCAGCTATAATGTAGCATTCAGGACTAATCATTTTAAATCATTTTTATATGGGGTTTGGAATTTCTTTGCTTAGATGCCCACACCTTGGAAGCTGACAGGTGTTGTCATTCATGTTAGAAGTAGCATTCAACAGGATATGAATTATTTTGTCTTTATGTGTAATGGTAGTATTACATTCTGTCATCCTCTGCTTCTGAAAGGCTAAAAACCAGATAAAATTGTTTTTAAAAGCATCTGTGCTATGTGTAGCTGAATGACAGAATGAATCAGTGACCTGAGAATCCATAGTGTAGCACAAATGCACATGAATTTATCTCTAAGTTTGGTGCATTTATTTGGAAGCTATATAATCAGATCTATGTGGATGCATGGTTTGAAGCGTCCCTTGAATTGAAGGACATCACTCATTTTGATGTTTTGCTATAAATATAATTTCATTTACATTTGATGCTGACATCAGAAACAAACGTGCAGCTAAAAAGATAAGATTTAAAAGAACTACCCCAATGCAACATTGTGATTTTTTTTGCATATGCATATGTTCCCATATAGTTTCGTGCATGAATAATTTGTGTACGTTCCAAATGAAGGACAAAATGTTTCCCACATTTGACTTTGGCAGGCAGAATGGTACGTGTGAAAGTGGAACAAAAATAAAGATTCATTATTGGCCTCACATCTGAGGAAGCTCTAGAGCATAATATTTTCCTCCAAAGTTGTCTTTAAACTTGTGTTTAGTAAATTAGCTTCAGATCTTCCCATCCAGCACTGTTCTAGCATATGAAAAAGAGCTTTCGCCACCATTTGCTCTTCTCCAAATACTGACCAGCAAACTGCAACGTGTCCATGGTGCGTCTTGACATAATTTATGGACAGGGCTATGCTGCGGAGCTAATCCTGCAGAAATGTTCATATATTTAGAGTTAGAAAAAATCAACACGTAGAGCATCATGCTAGAAAAATTCTGGTTGACTGTGTAATGACTGCTTCCCACTTGAGTTTAGAGTCAAAGTTATACAAGCAACTTTATCATCAAAAATTTGGAGTTTTGAGTATTTATGTTTGTGGGTTTTTTTTTTTTTTTTTTTTTTTTAAGGTGGCCTGTCATATGGGATTGTGGTTATAAACTGCCAAAATGCTAAGGCCAAAAGAGAAGGCTTCTGTTTTTTTCTGCTTTTTTTTTGTTTTAGTTGGTCCATCCACATACTAAAATTCTGGGAATGCTCAGAATATAAGTTACTTCAGTATAGTTCTATACATGTGTTGAAATGTGGGGTTGTTGTAGTTGATTTTTTTTTCTGTTGTTTTGTTTGGCTTTGTCAATGACAAGTTGCAAATGGAATAATGGAAATTCTGTCCCCTTCAGCAGAACCTGCGCAAACATGGGCCCTCACAAGGCCATTAGTTTTAATCTAAAAAAATGTTCAGTCTACATTTAATGTCTTCTGTGTATCTCATTTCCATGGTGTTCGGATTATTGGCGTCAACTCCAGTGAGATAATTCAAAATGCCTTGTGCTTCCCTAGCTAATTACAACAGTAGGTGAGGTGTATTTGGCTCTTCCCCATCCACAGTTTTCCTGGGGTCCCCAGATGGATTTTAGAGCCTTGTCTATCTTTGTGAAAATGCTTTCACCCATGACTCTAAAGAATGGTTTTTGCATCTTTGGTGTAATATAACTCTGGGTTGAAAATAGCTCTCTGGAGTGATGAATGGACCACCAGAAAAAAACACTAGCTGACAGATTTGAGGCCTCTCAGCAAAAATTTTCTTGTCTGTAATGAGTATGTAAACATCCAAACTTTGCTTCATCGTGTTGCTAAAATACACATGGCTGCGGGCACGTGCTGTGAGTATTCAGACAAGCAAAATTCCCTTTAGCCATGGAAAAGAGAAGAAAAGAGGTCACCGGGAAAATTGCCAAGCCTATATAATTTATCTGGAAAATACAAAGGTGTGAATAGCAGCCAACATTTCAGTGAGAGTAAATTACAGTAAAACAGAGAGAACTAAGGCATTCTGTTGTGGTTTGTGCTTGGATGCTTTCGGCATTCGAAAGTTTGTTGTTTATTTGGGGGAAATTCTCTAGGTGCTGTGGATGTCCTACGTTGTCTGTAGCTTCTTGTGTGAGTCTTCAATTATATTTTTCTTAGTAGCCCTTTAAATCTGTGTTTGGGTCTTCAGTTCAGACTTGTTAAGTAAAGTGATTTTAATCCCTGATTTTAAACCTGTACTTAATTAGTAAGCAAGGCACTTGATTGTTTTGGTTATTATTTCATTGTTAGGGAGATCAATTTGTATTGATTGATAGCTATTTCATGTGTTGAGTGTCAATGGCAGTATAATCTTTAATTTGATGCTTCTTTTACGATTCAGACTGACAAACTGCATACACACTCTCTGCTAGAGATGGTGAGTGATGTGTTTGTTTAGCATGTGGTCATATTTTACTTGTGGTGATGTCTTTTTGGAATTCAGTTCAAGATGCAGAATTCTCATCAGTGTTATAAAGTTGCTTAAACAACACCGCATTACATGTATGAGAAGCACCGAAAAGTGAGTGAAACCATGTTTTGCTCTTAAAACGAAGGGAATTATCAGACAATCAATTAGCGCAGTATGTGCATTAAAATTAATTTGGATCAGGAGTTTGCCTTTGGAAACAACTCTGTTGGTGGTCTGCACTTGCTGAGCTTCACTTCACATCCTGGAGCAGTCTTGGAGCACGTGAACTGAATTTATTTCAGATGAAATTGAACGGCAAAATGTGCTGCTGCGTGTTCAGCCTGCATTAGGTATGCTGGAGGTTTTAAAAGGCAAGCTGTGTTTTGCATCTACAGCTAAGGGAATGATTAACTTGTTAGAAATCCTGAACACTGTCTTTAGGTAGGACTGTGTAGGTGTCTGATTGGACTGTCGTTACCACTTTTGGTTTGTAGAGCTATGAGGTATCAGCCTCTTCTGCCAAGTTTTTATGGATTTGGAGGAAAAAGGGTCTTTCTTCCAGTCAGTTCCTCAGCCTTTAAATGAACTGGTTCTTGCTCTGGGCCAAACTGAAAAAAATATTCTTTATTATCAGCAAAATAGCTTGTAGTCAAGCAAGCCACTTTGGTGGTTTATCACTGTGATACATCCTACAGGTCCTTAAGCAGTTAATTCTCCTGTTTAGTGGTTCAACTTTCTTGTAAACTTAATCAGCAGATGTCTAGTGGTTAATTTTAATTCCAGTTCTTTTAATACAGTGTGAAACCTTACATTGTAATAAATAAGATTTTTCACATTTGGATAGATCTGTTTAGAAATAAAATAAGTAGAAGTTGTAGTTATCTGTATTGTCAGTCACGCCAACATATTTAAGAACGCTTGCATGCATATCTGGCCCTCTATTTCTGTTTCTCATCTTCAGCTATCAACAGTATGTTTCTGGAAAGAGTAAGTATGGCTGTTACTTTGCTAACATCCTTTTGCTATAAAGATGTAATGCAGAAGACGTACAGAAATCATGCAGCTTTGTGTTTCCTTGCCCAACCTGGTGGCTGGCCTTGGGCTGGGGAGTGCATGGCTCACTGCTGTGTCCCCAAAATAAAGCAAAGGAACTGTGCAGCTGGGAAGCTGGGAAGCCTTAGCTGCTCCTGAAGCATTGCCTGTGGCTCACTGCCTGTTCTCAGTGTGTTTCTGAAATTGGTATTGCGGGCTAGCTGGGACTGGAGGGGAAAGGGGGGCTCTGCCTTGGGTTTGTGGCTTAATCCTGTGCACCTTAGAGTGTAAGACCCAGGTTAGAGCTAGCCAAGAAGGCAGCACGGACACAACTTCTAAGTATCCTGTGCAATTGCACTCTGCATGTGCAGGACGATGCACGTCAATGGACGTGATGTTCCTGTGCTCACCTAGCAAGAGGTCCTGAAAATGAAGGAAAAATTTTCCTTGTTGCTTTTGCACTGTCTATGGCCAAGGTAAGCACTGATACTGAAAAATAAAAAAGTTTTTTTTTTTCTTTTTTCTTTTTTAAAGTAGAATCTTAGCACAGTTTGTGCTTTGAGCTATTAAGGAAAGAGTACTCATTTTAGTATTTCATCTTTTAGATAATGATTGTACTTGAACAATGTGTTAAGCATCTCAGCCCTTCTGAGCAGGCAGCATTGTAAACTCTTGGTTATTTTGTAATGTAGCGTGGTCCCCAGTTTGGCTACAGCAGCACAATTTCACAGTATGTGCCTGCAGTTTTATATCCATTTTCGACAAAGTTTTTCTTTGGCATATTACGTGCTGTCATTTGATACTACAATTTTATATTCTTCCCTTCCCCTTCTTCTCCTGCTGTGGTTGTGATATCTGTCAAAGTTGTACTGCTGCTTGCAGTTACCTGCCTTTTTCACAACTCTTCTTCAGCATGGTGTATAAAACGTACAACTTCCAGACTCTTGCATTTTGCCTGCAGTACATTAATCTCTACATTCCCTTCCCAGGGAGGTCGTGGAGGATCAGACCTCAGAGGTCTCATGGAATTTTCTTTAACAGAGTCCAAGGTCGTGAGGCTGAATGCATTGTTTGAATATTCATCCAGCAGGACCTTTGGATATGCAGCAACTGAACTCAGCGGAGCACTGCTGCTTACAGCAGTCATGATCGGTCTTTGTTTATTTAACCCAGGCTGTACTTTAAAGAGGTTTTGGTTACAGGCATATTTTGAGTCCTATACAGATGGCAGCAGCACTGACCTCCTTATATTATCTCTGAGTATCTTTATTGCTGCTGAGCAAAAAGGGAGGCTCTATTCTTTTCACATAGTTGTATAATTAATGAGTTATTCTAATGGCTTTCAGATCTTATTATTTGGAGAAATTTTGTGTGAAGTTACACAAGGTCAGCATTTGAAAAAAAAGTGAGACTACATTTTATAGTTTAGGGAATAAGATGCATTCTTTACCAGTTCTGGTAGAATTTCAGTTTAGATAAAAGCGTCTCTAGTTCTTTGGATTTCACAGAGTTCTCTCCCAGATGTGCAGGGCTAAAAACTGCTTTCCAGATTCTTCTGTTAGACAACTCAAGGACCTGCCAGCACATGAACTTTGCCAAGCTTCAAACAAGTGATTCTGATAATGCTGCGGACAGTTTCCCCATGGCTATTTTGATCCTTGTGACAGAAAGGAAAATGGTAAAAATCATGTGTTTCCACTTAATTGCTTCTGAGAAGATGTGAACAGTTATAAAAGCTAGTTCTCCAGTATTCACAGCAAAGGAGGAAAAAGAAGCAATAAAAAAATGGGGTGGAGTATTCGAGGCACAGGGTTAGGAAAGCTTCATCCTAAGACCCTGAATGGATTCTGGTGTGGAAGTTGGGGTCCATCTAATAGGAGGTAGGAAAGTGAAGCTTCGATATCTCCACAGAGATTTATTAAAGATGTCTTCCTACCTTTCATACACATTAAAACGTTGTTTCTTGAAAAACTTGACATACGTGGAAGAAATCTGCCAGATCTTCAGTGTTTGGCACTGCAGTCTCTCAGGGGCTTTTGAGTAGCAGATGCTCAGAGCGGGCTTGGTGCATGTCTGTTGGTCTGTGGGTGCAGGGTCTTTGGGTGTAAAGCTGGGATGCTTTGGGATGTCAGACAAATAAGTAGGGTGTGGTGGCTCACTTGAGGTCATGTTGTCCTTCAGCTTGCCTGGCTGGAGCAGCTGCCATCCCAGCATCTCATGGGCTGGTGTGGCATTGCTCCAGCGGCCAGCAGACCTGTATTTTGTTACGTCTCCATTGGCCAGTTTATTTTTTAGTATTGCCCTCTTAACAGGACTCCTTCTGCCTGAAAGGTATAGGATTATTCCCAGAGCAGCCCAGCCAGCAGCGCAGAGCAGGCGTTAATCTCCAGTGAAGGGGAGATGACAGGCTGCCAGGGGCAGAGCAGGGGTAACAGCCTCTGCAGCCGGCACAGCTGGCGCTGCAGAATGACAAGTGGCCAAGTGCTTCGGCATCAGAAAGGCATTTAATGCCCACTGTGCTCTTATTTCATGTTGTCGTCTTAAGGGATGAAACTCATGGTAATGCTGCTCAGCCTCGCAATATCCGTAAATTCTGCACGGAATGCAAAAGCAATTCGCAGTGTTTAGTTTCACTGTGTAGCAATAGTTGGAATATAACTGAAGGCTCCGCTGCAGCCATTTGAGGAACTCTGACTGGTTATGGTAAAAAACACTGAGAAATGCAGCACTTGACTGTCACTAAGAGGTAACGCAGGTGACTTGAGAAGTTCCACACCAGTCAGACTTTGTGCCATGTAGTTTGTCATTCTGCCTCCAGCTGTGGCTAATGCTAAACGCTGCAGAAGAAGATGAAAAAATCATAAAGGGAGCATGTGCGTCTGTGTGAGTACAATTAAAGAAGAAATTAGCATGCAGTAACTTCAAGGAGAACTCTCCAGCAAGCAGAAAATCACAGTTCTGCCCATGTGCTTTGTCCCAAGGCACATATGTGTTGCCTTACAGGGCGTAGTTTGTCTCCTTCAGAGTGTGCAGCATAAATGATGCAACCACGATTCTAGATACTCAGCTAGCTGTGACACACGGCCCTGAGAAATGCTCATTATTCTTTGGCTTCGCTGTTCTTTTTACTTTTTATTTATTCAAACAGATTACATTCCCATTTGGATGGGATTAGCTGTGGTTAGAAAGCATTGCTGCGGTTTGTCCTGTGAAAATGAGTGGAGTATTAAGCTGCGAGATGTCTGTTTCATGACCTGAAACATTGGATAGAGCATGCAAGAGAGTCAGCATTTGTATCTAACTAGATTTCCTGTCCTATAAAGACATGAGGCACGTTTGGGGACTTCTCATGAACTTACTGCTCCTTTTCTCTGGGGAAAACACAGAATTTAGGGGTTTATTCAAAGCTTTTCTAGGAAACAGATGTGTTTATTTCTCCCTTGCTATTGAGCTTCTGATTAGCATTAATGAATGTATCCAAAACAGGCTAAAACAGTAGTGCCCAGCATTTTGCTGTGGCCTGCCTGCGCTCTGTGTCCCCGTTGCGCTCCCATCCTGTGCCCAAGGAAACACACGCACGGTTGTTTTTTCAGAAGCCAGCAGAGTGACTCGGACTTCAAACTGCTCAACTTTGCATTTTTCAGGATTTAAAATCACCAAATAAGTGCAGTAGAAGTGATTTGCATTTAATGCTTATTTGTGCCATTTAGGATGGCGAATCAGAAATTCCTCAGAGCGATCAGATTATGCACTTGGGGCTCCAAGTTCATTTTCCAAAATGTGAAACGGGGCATGTAAGCCACTGTCAATAGTTATGTTGCTGCTATGAACATGAAGTATTTTTCCTAATTTCATTTAACAGCTTTATTTTGGATACAAGTAATTCTGTTAGTGTTGGAAACCCATGCACAGAAACACGGCTCTGATGTTTAAGAATTGTGACTTTAATCGACTAGCCCTGGCTCTGTGAAAGCAGAGGGCAATGTAAACAAGAAAACACAAACCATAAATGGTGAAAAGCTAACTTCTGAATTTTTACCTCCTGAGCTACACTACCGAAATTTTGTACTGGGAACCAACCTCAGCGTGAATACACACACATTTATTTTAGTAGAAAACGCATTTCTTTCCCTCCGTGGCAGATAGCTGTTAAAACGTTGTGTAGCCGCTTTATGCTATGTATGCATTTCTTAGCACATATTAAATTGTTCCCTGGCTCAAACTGACGTGAAATAAAAATCTGCCTATATTCAGATGGAGAGAGTTAAGGAGTAGAGCAGAAACCAAACTAACCCCTGAGACAAGCTTCTTCTGGCTCATTCACCCCCTGGCAATTACCGTTCCACCTCCCGGCGTGTGACCTGTGCCCACCTCTGGCCTCTTCCTTGCCAAGGAGGAGCAGCTCTACTGCAGGTGGCACCTGGGAGCAGCATACTGAATTATATATATATATATATATTCTTTTTTATATGTAACTAGCACAGAATTCAGCAGCAGGCACATGGAAGTGCTGGTCTGGTGTCTGTGCTTTGTATTTCTCTGCACCCCTGCCTTCCTGTCAGTGGCAGAATATCCTTCGCTACCTTCAGGATCTTGCTTGTGACTGAGACTGCTCCCATTAGCTCTGTCCCTCTGGTCACGTAGTTACTGCTCTACTAATGAAAGCCACTTTGCACGGTCCTCCAGGCCTGACATAAGGGAGAGATGCTGGCTTCAGTGAACTTTGTGTCAAACCCTTTCTCAGGAGCTGGATGCACACCAAAGAACCCATTCCCACAAGAAAGGAGCGTGATCTCAGCATTCTCTGTCTTCTGAGAGGGCTCTTGCTCCCATGGTATAGTTTATTTCATCCATGAATCAGTGGTAAACACAGAATGAAAGCTTACTACTTTTTCAAGCTGGACCTACAGAGGAGAATTTGTTCTTTTTGCTATTTTGAGGCTTTCTATTTTTGTACTGCAAGCAAAAGAGCTACCTAAGTATTTAACAAGAACCTCTGATAGCTAAGCATGGTTGACTGTCAGGACTTAGGGACTGGAGATTGTTTCCTCGTCTTGATTTTTCCAAGACTTTTCCCACCCCTTTTGAGCCAGTAATAAATTGTCCCTGATTTGTCTTGCCTATAATGTGCCTTCATTTTATTCCACAGCTGAAGCGATTCTCCTGAGAGAACAGGAAACAGTTTTCTCAAACTTGTGTTTGTAGCATTCTGTTGATAAGGATGGACTTCTGAACTCTTCCTGGTTATCTATATATAGATGTTCTAACAACTGGAATTAGATAAAACTTGTCCGTGTTTTATCCATCTGTTACTCCTTGACAACATTCAGATACAACATGACCAAGGTGGTAAAACTGATTTTTATGAGAATTCAGCACTGAAAGAAGACTTTGTTCACTTTGAGATGCTAAAATAGGGGACTTTAAGCAATTTAGATGTGCAAAATGGGTAGCTTTTTGGATTGCAAACTGCTACATAAAGGCATTTGAAGCCTCCTATACTGATCAGGATTCCTCAGCTGGATCCAGGAATATCATGCAGAGCTGCAGAAAGCCCTGTATGGTTGCTTACTATCTGGCAACACAGTCTTCAGCAGGGCTCTTTGATCCATTCCAAGAACACTTCACATTTTAAGCTACACTCACGTCTTTTGAAATACACTCTGAAGATATGTTAACGTTTTGAGAGAGTCAGCAGGGTTCCGAGGTGCAGAATATAATAGCCAGGTAGAGCTGAGGCTGCCGCCTGATAGGCACACACACAATACTATGTATATATTGTATATAAGAGCATTGCTGGCCACACTGATCAATGCAGACCGAGGACACACAGCACTCCCACAAAGATGACCTTACACCCCGTGGCAGATTGCTGGGAGGCTTTCGTGAAGTCTTTGAGCTGTTCAGTGGGAAACAAAGAGAGCGGCCAGTTCACCCTGGAAAGATGGATTCGGTACCCTGGAAAGAAGGAGGCCTTGGTGTGTGTCATATTACTCTGAGTCAGCTTTATCACTGGGAAGATTTAATGATAAAAGCATGTTTCCTAAAAACACAGATTTACAGGAATGGAATGAAGTCGCTAAAAAAGTTAAAATCACAAAAACATATCACTAAGGGCACACTTAGAGCAAATTCTTCTTTCCTGCTCCAGCATTTCAGGTAGCTTTTAAGGCAAATTAGTTCTTTTACAGCCTGTTCTGTAAAGTTGTTAGGCAGAAATGATGAATTACAGGGGTCTGGCTGCTGGGTGGTTACTGGAGTTTGGTGGCTTTGGGTGTTCCCCTCCATTGCTGGCTCAGGAGGGAACCTGCCTCTCTCCTGCTGCCCCTGTCCCTGTTCCCCATGGTGGGCCATGGGCAGCCCATAGTGGTGCTGGGCCAAAGTCACGCCGTGGCCCGATGAGCTTCTCCACATACCACTGCTTTTAAACACCCTGCACCCTCAGGCACTAAGCTACTTTTGTCAGGTGTTGGTGCTCTTAGCATGACATGCAACTTTTATGCAAGTTTTATGTAATGAAAAATAAGAATAGATTATTTTTCCCTGTGCTCGTTGTACTTGAGAACTTGTGCAGAGAAACTAACACAGATACATAAAAACAAACAAAAAAAAAAGGAACAGAGCACCTGGATGCTGTGATCTTTTACTACTTAATAAGCTTAGGGGAACATCTAGGACCCTGCCAGAGTCTGGTTTCTTACTGAGTTTGTTTAATTTTGCTGCACTGGAAGTGGTCTCTTATGGAATTAAAATATTTGAGAGGGAAAGCTTCAAGAAAGAGCATTAAGCTTATTAGAAATTTGGAGTTTATGATCTATTTTTAGAACGTGGAAGTATTCAACACTTGGTTCAAATTAAAGCACAAGCCCGTAGGCTGAATCTGTGACTTAAAATGGAGGAAAGGATAAAAGGTAGAGTAGCTTTCAGATGCTAAATGCTCTTTTTGCAATTAGGGGGAAATTAGGAAAGCCTTCTGTCCAAAATGAGCTGAAATTAGTTGGCCCAAGGTGTCCTTTTCAGTTCATTGCACCCGTTGGTTATGCTGTACGATGAAACAGCTCTGAGCCAGAACTGGGGGGATAAAGTCACCAGAAAGGCGTGCTGGTTCATGCTGAGTAAGGTTGTCCTGAGCTGGGAGCTGTTGAGCCATGTGAATGAAAAATATCAACATTTAGCCTAAAACAGTGAACTAGTCTTGAAATTAGAAGAGTTTTCATTGCATAATGACCATAGTGCTTGCTGATACGCAAAATCCCAACCATCTGTTGCACCAGCATGAACTGTAGTTCTCATATTTGACCCACCTAAATACTTCCTGCAAACAAAATGTGTGAGACCAGGATTGGTTGCTTGATTCATGGTAGCTGCCAATGCACACGATCTTGCTCCATGGAAGTAAAACAATTCAGGTGGCTTATTGCACCTGGTGGCTCCTGGTATAGGTCAGTGTTAGCTGAAAACAATGTACTGGCACCAGAAGAGTCACTGCTGGAGAAAGGAGAATCAGTCTCATGGCTTGAGTGCTTGTTTGGCTGGCTTATTCTCCTTTTCTCCTTTTTTTTTTTTTTTTTTTTTTTTTTGTCTTTATCTTTGAGAACCATTTTATATGGATCTCAGCTGAACTGTCAAAAGCTCTCATATCCTTGGAGAGACTGTCAGCTCTATTCAGTTTTGTTTTTTTACAATGCAAGATTTCCCAGCGACTTGTGCATTGATATCATTTCTTGAAAACCCTGTAAGGATTTATTTATTTTCTACCACAGAAAACACTGGATTGAAATGAAGAAGCTTTTTTTAAAGGACAGGTATTGATTTTGTTCCTATCGATAGATGGGCTTTTTTGAGTTGGGAATCGATAGTTACATAAGGACCTTTTGAAAGTTTCTGGGATGTTACACCAGCTGCAGAGCAATTAACCATTTCAAGCAGCAGTACTTGCTTAATCTGCTTTGGTGGCATCTAGAGAGGCATATGGATGTTCTCCTGGGCAACGATGAGGCTCCACGGATCTTTCAAATCTGGTGGGACTCCAAAAACGAGTAAAAATTCTGTTTTGTAAATTAAGATCAGAAACTATTATTAGCTTTTGTTTGTAGCTCAAGCATGATGTCATATTTGGCAGAGCACTCCAGTAAAACTCCCAGCTCAGGGCTCAGATCTGTTCTTTCTCAACTGGGTGTCTTCGATGTCTGCTCTTGAGGCTGCCTGTCCCTCCTAACGAGGGATGGCTCTTGCGATACCGGCTTTTTAAGGGCTGGCTCAGTGTTATCGCCCTCATGGGAAGAGGGATGGGAGGCCTTTCTTGGAGCTGGTCATGACCGCCTGATTTCCAGCCACCTTATCTGTACATAAAGCTGAATTAAACAGCTTTAACTTTTTATGCTGGCATAAAGTCCTCTAAGGCCATTCCAGCTAGACAGTCATGGGCTTTGTGGGAGAGGCACACAGCACTTGCTCCGGCATTTTTTGACTTTTATTCCCATCCTTCTATTTATACTTCTAAATAACCATAATAATTTAGGGTTAAAAAGGAATTGAGGAAGTATAATATCCCAACAAAAACATATGTTTGGAACCGTAAAGCACTGCAGGAAACGATGTTCTTCCAAGTTTCACAAAGTTACAGTACGTTAACTGCTCTTTATTTAAAGTCCTTTCCAGTCTTGGCTTTTTGTGCAATTAGGGCAGGAGTTGCTGAATTTTGGAGTAACTGCATCGAGTAAAAACAACTATAATTGTGGAGGAATAATTTGATCTTTAATAAATCTTCTTTTCAGGTATTCGAAGTTTTCCTGAATATTTATTCGAATAAAGTTTGAAAGCTTTCTCCTGCATATTGTGATTACCTACATATAATTTACTATTGCTACAATCAAATATAAATAAAATCTATTCATTGGAAATACAAGTATAAGGAAAGGGGAATATCATATTTCATACAGTTAGGAAAGCATCCTTTCAAACCAGAGACATCAATTCCTGAGGGCAATCGTACAAGTTTAAAAAATTATTTCCCTTGTTTCTGAGTACATTGGCCAAATATGCATAAATATTTATCAAGAATACCATAAGATTTGCAGCTAAAGGTAAAATGCATATTCCTGTCAGGTGACTTTTTTTTTTTTTTTTTAAACGTTCTGTTCGCTTGCTGAAACATCTTCCTTATCCTTTGTAGAAAAATCTTCTTCCCAATATGGAGTTTTATTCCCTTTCAAGGTTGAAAACGATGCAGTAGCCTGAGGGGCAGAACAGCCAATATACAATACTGTAATAATGGCAGATTTAAAGCCTGGTAACTTGAAAATTGGTAGGACTGTAAAAGAAAGGCACATAGTACTAGAATGCAAGCATTTCCCCATTCCCAAGGGAATGTACGATGTGTTTATAGATGATATATCTCGAGAGATGGCATATCACACCATTATTGTATAATGCAGTGCAGAAGAAATATTAAAGAGGTAGATACTGAACACATAAATAGAAGGTAAATATTACAGAAAGGTAATTTATACTTACAAGAGTCTAATCTCTACTGTGAAGATAGATTTCATGAACAAAGATGGGTAGATTAAAGGCAAATGAACAGCAAATGCAGCCTGATAAATTGTCCCCTTACCTTCATTATAGGAGTGAAGGGCCAGGTTATTGTCAATACAAAGGAAATATGGCAGATATTGTTCTCTCACACCTGAGACGGCTCCTGCAACACCAAGCCAGACATCCCTCACACATGGTCTGCGGTATTTCCATTTTGAGGAGCACTGTGCCGAGAACATGGACCAAAGCTTTGGGGCAGCAGAGGTTAAGTGTGGACTTCTTGCTAGTGCCCGCTACAGATCAGGTATTCTCCTCACTGGAGATCTGCCGACAGGTTGATCCAAAACTTCCCTGCAGAGTGTGTCTTACAGAAAACACAGAACAGCCTAGTTTTGTGGAAGGTTATTACTGATACTCACTTAAGATAAACAACATCATTCCTTTGTGCTTTTGCAACTCGTAAGTAATGACATGATGTTGGACTGCTCTGTTTTAAGCATTTAGACCATAATGGCAGTGCATTTTTGTGTAAGCAATATTTTGTATGAATTTGTCATAACTCTAGCAGGTGTCTTAAAGTCAGTAACACTTCCAAAACATTTTTGCCCTTGTTAGGAATCATTACTGTATTGTAATGTGCCATAAATAGTGGAAGTGAAGCAAATGTTTGTCTCCTGAGTGCTTGTAAAATTATTGCCTAGAATATTCAATTTTTTTCTGGGAAATCATCCTTATGTGACCGATCTCTTTTGTTATGTTTTATACTTTTTTGTATAAAACATGGAGCGGAGCACATGGTTAACTCTTTCTGTCACATCTAATCTGATATTAAAATGACCAGTTTTCAGGGTTGTGCAGAAAAGAACTGCACACAAAGTTATTCCATTCCCATTTTCAGCATCCAAAACTTGAGCTTGGATGGTAAGCATCTTGCAATGTTGCAAGGAAAGGGATCAAAACAAAGTGACACCAAGACAGCTAACAAATGTCACCACCTCACGTACACAAATATCTTTTGTAAATAAATAGGCTGTTTTAAAGAGTACACTGGTTGTTACTTTTAAAAAAGTTTTCCAATGAAAACTTTTATAGCTACATGCTAGGAGAGGTGAAGTATGTTCTCTGTAAAATTGTAATCATGCTAACATGGTGTTTTAGAGATGTCATTCCAAATACAACAGCTGTTTTTTGTGTAGATGGTCTTGGTTTCTAAATAATGTGGATGCTTACAGCAGAGGAATGAAACTTGAAAACTGTAATATAAATATTTTTAATCTCAGAAGCTTGCTGTCCTGCTAATATGCATACATATGTGTGTGTGTTTTTTTATATATGTGTATATATATATATGAATTTCTGAATGTGCTCTTAAGTGCTACAGGCTGATGTTACCTGAGACTTCGTAGGAGTGAGACAGAGGAGCTGACAGCTTTCTGAGCATGTTCAGTGCTCTGCTCCATATCTTCCCAGATGAGAAGGCACCAGGATTAAGTTTGCTCTGCCTGTTGCAGAGGGCTTAAAACCTAAACAGGCAGCGAAGGGAAAAAGTGAAAGCACTGAAGTACACTAGTATAATGGTTCATGTAACTTTCTGCAGTAATTAATCTGTCCTCCAGGGATCCATCACTTTTCTGAATATTAAATAAACCCTGACATTTACAGTTATGTTAAGAGACTGTTTGTCTTATGACCCCGAAATAATTTTTTGTGGTTCTCTGACAAAATAGGCAATAAGGGAATCAAGAAATTATGTTCTAGATCTTTGCTTTCTGTGTAATCACATTGCTCTTCATAATATCTGGAAGCAGCTTTGTGTGTTACTGACAAATGCTTAGTTCAAACTAATTGTGAACATAAGTAGACTTTAGAGAATATTACCAGCTTTCAAAACTTCCTCCATGCCCCAGCTTTAACACCCACACAAGGTGTTCAGTGAAATTTGCTGTCTGAGCAAAATGTGCAGGTGTAGCTTAGGGACATGGCTTGATGGTGGGCTTGGCAGTGCTAGGTTAAAGGTTAGACTAGATGATCTCAGAGGTCTTTTCTAACCTAAGTGATTATGTAATTCTGTAATTATTGCATCATGTAGAAAGCACATTTGACTTCTTAAAATCCAGAGTGGATTTAACTGAACTTGAGATTTCTTTGGTTACTTGAATGGTGGAGGAAGCCTTTAGTGGTTATTGCATTATGGATGCCAGGGAACAATGTTGGTATTTACATTAGATGAGAACAGATAATTTGATGAAATCCAAATCCCATTGCCACCCAACTCTCACCATGTTTGCTAAATCTTAGCACTTACCCAAGTGTTATAATTCTGCTGCTCTGCATCCTTCAGCATTGAAATTGGGATGGCAGGAAATCCAGCACTGTTATTTTCGTTCATTGCACAGATTTTATATTTCAGAAATAAATATAGTTATTTTTACAAAAGGGCAACAATGCATGTGAACATAACATAGAAAAATCACAGTGGAGACATCCAATCCTTATACATTAAATAATCTGCTTTACAAATTAAAAGAGTCACGCCAATTCCCATCCTATCTGGGACATTTGCAAAGAGACTTTTGAATACTAAAGTCTGTTTTGACAGACTGGCAACAGTCAGCAGTATACATACATATGTACTTTTACTTTTTTTCAAATGTAGATGCATGAACAAAATTTCCTTGCATGTTCTTCAGATTCACTTCTGGATTATTCCAAAATAAAGTAATTGACCTTACGATGACAGCAGAACGTGATGATCCCAGCTGACCTTCTGTGAGGTCAACTGTATCAACCCCAACATCTTATAGCTAAAATAAAACAATCTGTGATTTATTTATTTTTTTAACTACAAAATGATGTACTTTAAAAGCAAATGAGCAATTACACTAATTTTTATTAGATATGTGGGCTCTAGGTCTCAGATATATAACCTGTTTGAAAATTTGTTCCCTTTTATTCCCTTGGCTTCCTATATTTCATCCTGAATAAAAAACGTTATTATGGACTGGATGAAACCTTACCAAATGTTTGATTATACCAGTCTTCTCTTATTCAGAGAAAATGTGAGAAGGGCATTATCAGGCTGAAAGCCTGAGAGCCTCAACTCCCCCAAATCCTGTCCTTTGGCTCGTGTGGAGGTTTAGCTTTGAGGCAGAGGAGGTGTCCCCTGTAATCTGAAAACTATTCCTGGGACAGGAAGGTGGTACGTTGATAAAACTGGTGGTCAAGAGAAGAGCATTAGGAAATCAGCACAAAATCAGAACAAGTACTGGGAACAAAATCTGTGGAGAAAAAGCATGGCAGAGGGGGTGCAGATTGTTGGCAGGATAGGGCTGGGAAACTGTTACCAAAGAAACTATCTTTTCTTTGATTGTACTGTGCAGCAGGGAAAAGGACGTTGCATGCTTTTTGTAAGAGAGTTGGGTTTTATCAGAGAAATACGTGACTCCATTGTGTTTTCTTTTTCTGACAGAAGTAATTTGCAGAAGCAGAATTTTGGCTCTGTGGGTCAGAAATGAATAAATGCTTATATGCATGCCTGTGAGCACACGTTTAATTTACGTTTGTGACAAGACAAATTAACTAAACAGAATAAGTAGTGAAGGTCAAAATCTAATAAGTTTATCTGTTTCAGCATAACATACTTCATGTCAGTGCTAAAATGGTAAAGCACAGCTAGGCATCTAAGCCAATACACATAAAAATGTAATGAATACATTTTGTACTGATTGGCCAAGTTCATCTTGCTCAAACTCCCTTGACTCCTAAAATAACTATTGACCTAGTTCTCAAACTGTACAGGATCAGGTAATATCTTAATTCTGATTTCTTTTGTTCAAGCTTCAGAGCTCTATCACTTGTAGCTGGCAAATACGCACTGGCAGGGAGCAGTGCCATAGCGAAATACTGCAGACCGAGGAAAATCACCTGCTTGTCCTGGGATTAGTTCCATCTCTGTCTGCCGGAAACGTCAGGCTGGTCTTTCAGCCTCACAATTGGATGCAGATGTTTCCGAAGTGAGAGCAATTTACCTATAGGACATAGGGATGAGGCAGCAAGAAGTGACACTTGTATTTTGCATATGACTTCTTGTAGCAGAACATAGGGCTGTTTAATTTATTTTATTTTATTTTTTGCTTTTCTCTAAAGGCAGACCCAAAATCTGGTAAATATTAGAAGAAGATTGCTCATGTACTGGAAGAGATTCAGGACAGCTGTTTATTTTTGGCCGATTCAATTTTTAAATAAATACTCCTAACAAAATAATAGAAAAATATATGTAGCATATTGTACCTTTGTTTGGCATTTATGGTACAGTGCTCTATGTTCTCATTAAAGTTATCACCCTAATTTTTATATAGCAGTTGGGCATCTGGTCAAAACAATGTGCACTCACCAATAGCTAGGGCTGTGCCAGGAATGCTCAAGCAGTGTGTTTATTACATTGGCTTTCCTTATTGCCCTTGCTTCACTGCATTTTTTTATTTTATTATTTTTTTGTTGTTGTTGCTGGGCATCAGTTTTGTTAGCAATGAGTCCAGTATTTGAGTGCAGTTACTGGATTACTTCTTTCCCTCTTATTCCCCCCCAAGTCCTTTCTGTGCAGTCTTCTGATATTTGTATTGAAATGGGACTGCAGTAATTTTTCCAGTGTGGATCTACTGAAATGGGAAATAGAGCAGATCGGTGCTTTTCCATTTTTAGTCTTCACATCCTGTTGGATCAAAGGTGAGAGAACAAAAGCACCAGCAGATCAGCTCATAATAAAGATGGCCCTCACAACAGAAAGCTCCCTGCAGATCAGAGGTAGCGGTGTTTAACCTGTTGCCATCTCTAAATCTCTGCCCTGTTTCATCAGACTGCTACCAATAGCCAATCTGTTCTGTCCTTTGTGCTAGATGCTTTTTATTCCCTCTGCTTACAACCATTTCCTACCCTTCATGGGTATAAGGGGGTTTATGGGCCCTGCCCTGTCACCTTGCCTCCCCTTTGAACCTGAATCTATGGATGAAATCTGGACCTTCTTGTAGACCTCATTCCTTGCATATTTGTTTAATTCCATGCTGAATCGACTGTCTTCCTGCTCCGGGATTTGCTTAATGTTACTACATTTTCTTTCCATTATTTAAAGTTGCAAAAAAACTATTTCCTGTTTCCTGGTAATTCCTTAATTTAGTACTTTTTAATGTATCTGTCCATGTTTCTTTCCTGTGTATATAATATCAAATAGAGAAGAAAATCCAGGATGGTATAAAGAAGAGCTTTATCAGCATTAGCTTGGGGATAGCTCTGTTATTTCTGGGCAAAGGCCACAAATGAGTTATTTAAGACATGATGAAGGAAGGGGAGACTATTGTTGGATACTTCTCTATCATGCATAACCCACATAAATCACTGCGTAAAAGTGGAGGAATACTTTAAAGAATTTTGAAGTCTTGTGTGGCTAGAATGGATCTAAAATAATGATGATGGTTTATTAGAAAACTTGATGGATAGAACAAGTTTTTCAGAGCAGTTTAGGCATGGTGAATTCTTAACAATGCAAGGCAAGACCTGATGGATGCTTGACTAGATGAAATTGTTGGCTGACTCCTTTAAGCACCACATCTCCATCTCTGGTGCCATTTGTCTGTCATGAAGCCAGATCTCTCAGGCCTGAGGTGGGACGTGCCCTCAGATCAGGGTTTTCTGGCCCTTTTCTCACCTGTCTTCTCGTTTCCCACCTTAGTCTCAGCACCTTTAATGCATCCTGATGAGGCACACTGTCATTGCATCTATAGCAGCAGTGTTTACGTTGCTGAGGAGACGCAAGAGGAATGAAAAAACTTACGTATTTTTGGCAGAGCAACATTTCTAAGCCAGGGATGATTTATAACTTCCTTTATGTGGGTCCAGTTTGGTCAAGAAACCAAATAAGTGCATTTGAAGCAAGCAGGCAAGCCCCACAAAGTACAGGTGAGCAAAAATCACACATGATTTTTGTCACCTCTGACTGGAACTCTTCATATCGGTCAACCTGGATGACCAGCGTGCCTTGTCCCTTTGCTCCAGGGTCCCCAGCAGCTGTGAACACCCCAAACACATTGTGTCTGCCTGGAAGGCCACTCTTTCCCAAGATTAGATTATTTATCTTGGTTGAAGTTAAGCTTGGAAAACTTGTCCATCAGCATAAAGGACCTTTCAGTCCCATGGGGATGCCAGCAGTTAGACTTAATTTTGTGATGACCTCGTTCATAAGGGAGCAGTTGCTCACAGTTTGTCTTCCTGCTTTTCACAGCACTGAGTCTGGTTTGTCTGGTGCCTCCAACCATAAAATCTTTATTCCGTGAGGTGGAGGAAAATAACATCTTCCTGTGAGACACTTATTTAAAGTATGTAGCTCATCTGAAGCTCCCTGGTGATCTGGAATGTTGAAAGAAAATCTGATGGAGAGATTAATTTTGTTTTTTTGGGATGGGATATATTTGACCATAATTGTGACCTGATCCTTAAAAAGAGAAAAAGCTGGGCACAGAGAGGAAAACAATTTTGACTTTTAATGTTTAATTTTACACTGCTGATAGTGGGTGTTGGTAATATCTGGCACTTTAGATCTTGATCTCTTAGTTGTAGACCTAGGTCTCTTAGTTCTTGGGGTCATACCAGGTACTTCTGTGCAAACACACTTCAGTAGCTGTCAAAGATGCTCGTAGATTTCTAGGCATTGTAGAAAAAGAAATTAAAAAAAATAAAAAATCCTGAAATGGAGCTTGATCTACCTTTGCCTCCTTTTCTTTGGTTTGCCCAGGGGAGCAGTCTCAGGGCCCACAGGCTGGATTCATTTTAGGGGAAGCTCTCTGAGAAGACACACTTCAGAAGCACTTGTGGCAACTGGGGAAGAACTGGGGACCTGGTGCTGGGCCAGGCTACCCCTTTGGCCTGTTATGGTTGTGTGAAGGATACCAAGATCTTATATGAAGAATGAGCGCACCTCTGTCCTGGAGACTGGCTTCACTGATATTAAGGAAGGTTTGGGAATGGGATCCCCTGGCCAAGCTGTGCTCTGACTATCTGTCCTTGAAATATTCCCTCTGTAACCTTTTCATCTCAGAGGGCTTCTTCTGCCTCCTGGTGATGCTCTGTCTTAATTTGATTTACATAACATAATGTGAATAATGACATAGGTAATTGCAGCCATCTGCTTGTAAACCCTAACAGTTTTTTCTACCACACCTCGCAACAGCAGCTGAAATCTGGCTACCCGAAACCTGTCCAACAGCAGGCACCTAGCTCAGATCCTCTGAAAAACTCTCTAGCAGCCCCCACCTCTCCCCACCAGCTCCACATCTGCTACTTATGCTCCTGCCTTCTGGTGATCTGCTCACATCAGTCTGAACTAGCCTGGGGTGGATGGAGCCTATACACCACATGTTTTCTGGGGCACAACTTCATCCAAAATGCCCTAATGGCAATCCTTGGGGACAGTATTTAATGGGAGCACTTCTAGTTGCCTGCCATTTCTTGATGCAGGACAGCCATTCAGTTTTAGCCACCTTTTTGGTGCAATGCCCAAAACACCAGCCGTGGGGCTGAAGGATGGTGTTGGCAGCAGTGAGTGTGGAGGAGGATGGGTGCAGGTGCTCAGGATATTCTGGGGAGCCCTGATTGCTCCGGTAATCACAGAAGCAGTGGACATTTTAAAAGAGCATGCTGGGCAGAAATAGAGGAAGACTTAAGAGAGGATTTTAGCTGCATGCTTCTAACTTAGACAGTCATTCTTTCTCCTCCAGGTATCCTAACAAATTACCTTCAGTGGCCCTGCCTACATGAGCAGTGAGGTTTCTGCAGGTTCTGGTCCTATTTTCTCCAGGCCATATGCTCTGCTACACCAGTACATCGAACCTGTTTTTTCATACATATATATGTTTTTAATTTCCAGATGAGTGTCAAAGATTAGCAGCTAATATGTGTATGTCTGTGAAGAAGGAATGATGCCAGCTGGGTGGTGAGCTGCCACTTCACTTCTCTCTCTCTCTCACTTCTTCTCTCTCCCATCACTTTTCTCCTTTACGTTCAGGATTTGGCTGTCATCCCTGGAGCCAGCTGATGTCAGACTGTGGAAGATCTTCTTCTGATGCCAGCGGCAGCATCTGGATGCCCGGCACAACTCTTTGAACTGTTGTCTTGATTTCTAATGTGGTCAGCATGTGGCTGGAATTTTTTATCTTCCCTGGATGCCTTTTCTCTTTGGCTCACCTTGAATTATTTGGAATTTATTTTTCCATCCCATGGGGGAAACAAGACTCTTTGCAGTTGCTTCTCAGTACTTGTATGGAGGCTATTTGCAGCTCGAATAGGGAGAATTCCTTTCTGCCTTTGTATGTGGATATATTTCTTGGAGGAGACTGCACTCTAAAGCTTGCTGTCACCCTGAAGTTGCTGCACACTTGCTGAGCATATGCTGGGACTATGAGTGCAAATGGAAGAGTGTTTGCAGAGCTGGTTGCAAACTTCTTTACAGTATATTTTCTACCAAAAATTACTTAATATATTAAGCTTCAGCAGGGATCTTTCTTGGGTGTAAGGTAGAACTCCTGCCTGCAAGCATAGATATGAAAGCAAAAAAAGCAAAAAAATGAATAGCTAGTAATGCACCTCTCCCTGCCTTCACCTGGGTGTGAGGGAGACAGGTAAAGGTTCCTTCTCTGCCCATTTTAGTGCTGTGACAACCTGTCTGCAGGGCTGGGGTGTCTCCCATTGCAGCCTTTTACTCAGCCAGCTGAAGAACTGAAGCTGAGGCCAGGGCTTCCCTGGAATCAAGGGGTGAGTCTGGGAGAATAGGAGGAAGTTTCTGTCCCCAGAATGTTAGAAAGAACTGCACTTTGTCACGTTGTGGGGCAAAACTAGGTATCAATGATACATTTCCTTTTACATGGTCTTGACTGTGGTCCAGGCCATACCTAACTGCTCATCCTCTTTCCAGACTTGCTTACTCTTTTGCAGTGTGTGGGTCCTAGACGTCTGGGGTGCAGGTTTCATCATCCTAGAAATATGCCTCGACTGTCCCTTGCTGTGTCCAGACGATTCTTCTTCACCTGGCAGTAGTTTCCTCAGGCTGCCAGCACACCCCACAGCATGAGAAGCCAGAGGATTCCTACCAAATTAGGAGTTGGGGTTGCTGAGTAGGTCAGCAAAGATACTATGGAAATGTAAAAGACAGCTTTCAGATCCACCAGCTGCTCCGAGGAAGCCTGAAGTAGTTTCGGGAGCAGCAGCTATTTTCAGGGATGCAATAAAAGTGAGCACATATTTTGGTGTTGGCCAGGGCTTCCTTTACTTAGGGCTTGGTAATCATCACTTTTGGCCTCATGGGATAACTTTGAGAGGAGAAACTGCATTTCATTGTGCTTATAAAGTGGTCCCCAAGAGCATCACCAGGAGAGTCCTCCTTGGGAGAGCACAAGGCAACGTGTGGGCACTTGTGGGTCAGCCCCTGCCCAGGTCGCCTGCTGCCCTGCTGTGCTGGCTGCCAGGGAGGAAGAGAGGTGTCTCAGCCTCCTTGAATTCCTGCTTCTTTATGGACGTGGCCAAAAGAGCCATGTGGAGCCATTCTTGCCCAGAATAGCCTTTTGCAGAGGATGGCTTTGCTGGCCTGCCACCCTGAGCTGATCATGGCAGAAGAAGGAAAGGAAAAGTGGAGTTGCCCTGCCTGCCCATGGCTGTGCTCCTGGCCGCTGGGGGGAAGAAGTGGGAGACAGCTGGGCCTTTCCATCTGATTGTGGGGTACAGGGCAAAATAAAGCAGAAGTCTTGTTGGGCAGGTATTTGTTACAGCTCTGATCTCTTTAACACAACAGGCTTTATTTGTCTTTTTAACCAAAAAGTTTAAGATGCCATTAGTGCTAATAGTAGGTCAGCAGTGCAATCCTTAGGACTTTCTGTGTTTTTTCCTACCTGCACCAGCTTGATATTTCCCCTGCTTGGCAGATAAATAAACTCAAATAATACGGGAAGATGTGACTACAGTTACACATGGTGCTTGGCAAGGACTTTTTGTCCTGTACGTTAGCCACATATTTATCCCTCTGCTATTTATACCATCAGTTTTTCATTTCCTCTCTTTTTTTCTTTATTCCAATTTCCCTTCTTTTTTCTTCATTATCTTTGTCTTTGCCCAGCCTTGTTTCTCCTTGTAGCTCAGTGGCTCCTGTCGTTCACTTTATCTCTCTCCCTTAGTGTCCATGAGAGAGGAGAGCATGCACATGCCACCCATGCAAACATCTCCCAAACACACATGCGCATCGAGAGCTGTGCCCACTTGTGCACATGCCCAAGTATGTCCCTGGTTGGTTTTACACTTGTAATTTAACCTTAGCTAACTAGCTTTTGTTAAACCCACAGTTGTCAAACAGGCCATAGGCAAGAACCACAAACCATATGTTTCTTCTGCGTTACCACATGCAGTGACCAGCTGAGCTGTCCTGAGGGCATCGTAAAAATAATATGCATATGTCCCTGGTGAAGCTGTGACAAGGTATGACATTTACTAGAAGGTGGTCTTTGGATTTGTAGTTTCAGCTGAACATACTGCATAAAAATCTGCGTATCTGTTCTACACAATTCAAATATCATTATAAAAGGCTTTTTTTTTTTTTTTTTTTAGCAGGGGAAGTGTAGTTTGTGAGGAATTTGTACTACATAGCTCGTAACTTAAAGTCAGGGTATCCTAAACATTTAGCTGTGTTCTAATTCGAGCTCCATCCTAGAAAATACACACTTAGACAGAGAAGGGGGATTTAGACTACTGGATTTTATCCAGAGTTCAGTCCAATGACACTCTAAACGCGGGCAGAAAGTAGTATTTTCAATCCTTTTCCTCTCTTTTTAGCAGGCTCAGAAAATACAGCAGGTTCTCCCTTATTTCTGTGGACAACTAGCTTTGCACAACACTGAAGCGGCTGTGCTGAAGATGCATAGCCAATGTAAAAAACCCTTAATTTATAAACTGTTGACATTGGAGAATGTCCTTCTCCAAAACTGTGTTGCTATTTTTAGCTTTGTTAGCGTTGGTATATAGAGTATGACAAAAGAGGACTGAATGTTAGCAACAATCTCAGGCTGCTGCAATCAGTGGTAACTCCTACCTGAAACATCCTTAAAAACACACTATTCGGGGATTTAGTAACACATTAATAGAGGTGTGTTAAGGAACAGTATGCCCCACTGTGATTTTTCCCGAGAAGGGGGATCAGACTGGAACAAACAACAGACTGAGCTGTTCTAACCTTATCATGTGTGATTTAGCAAGTGTAGTCAGGATGAGTTGCAGGAAACACAGTATGTTGAACATCGTTGTAGCTTTGTGCAGGGCTAGACCACCTGCAGCACGCTTTTCTCTTTTTAAGCAGGTTGCCATTACAGGATTTTTTTTTTCTCCTACTAAATTCAAAGGCCATCACTGTAATCGGGAACACTCTTAACACCAAGCCTATTTATCGGAGTCGATAGAAGCAGCCTGTTTTCTGCTCAAAATATGCTATAGACTGCTGCAATTTGATTTGCTTTGCAGAGTGGAATGTTGGACTAAAAGAAAACAGCTTTACCTTCACAAGACACTCCATCCCCATTTGAGATGCTGCCAAGGGGGCTGCTGTTTGCTGATAAAATCTGGTCCTGATGGTCAGATCCAAGTGCTGTGGCCACAGGCAACAAAGTACTCATCCACTGCTGACCCGTCTGCTCTTTCAGATTTTGCAGGTTAGCTTGGTGCCAACAAGTTCTTTTGTGAGTCAGATATTGCTCTGGCCTTCTTCAGCCTGCATAAAAATGTAAGGATTTGGCTCACTTAAGAAAAATGTAACTGTGTGTCTGTTCCTAAGGTGGATAAAATTTCTAATGCTGGCTTATCTAGCAGTGCGCAGGTTGGTGTCATGGAGCATGGAGCTACAACCAAAGGCTCTTCCTGGGTATATTTGATAGTCCTTTTCATGACGGGATCATACTGCAAAGTAGATTTTCATTGGTGAATTTTAAGGTATATCTGTTAGTGCCTGTAGTGTTCGCACTTGTGCTTTAAGCTGGCAGGCAGCTAAGCACCACACAGCCATTCACTTACTCAGTGGGATGGGGGAGAGAATCAAAAAAAAGGTGAAATTCATGGCTTGAGATAAAGGCAATTTAATAGGACAGAAAAGAAAGGGAAATTATGGAATACACAAGTGATACAGAGCTGCTCACCACCAGCTGACTGATGCCCAGCCAGTCTCTGAGCAGAGGTCCCCCAGCAGCCAGCTCCCCCCAGTTTTACATGTATTGTTCTACACATGCCACATGGCATGGGACACCCATTTGGCCAGCCTGGGACAGCTGTCCTGGTTCTGTCCCCTCCCCAGCCTCCTCGCTGGTAGGGCAGCACGAGAAGCTGAAAAGTCCTTGGCTCTGTGAAAGCACTGCTCTGCAACAACTAAAACATCAGTGTGTTATCAGCATTATTTTTCTCCTAAATCAAAAACATAGCACCATACCAGCCTCTATCAAGAAAATTAACTCTATCTCAGCCGAAACAGGGATAACACTTCTCTGAGCTACTGAACATGCAGGCTTAGGCAGGCAGCACTGCATCTCTGAGACTTCAGCCATAAGAGCCAGCATCTTTGCCTCTGCTTGGCCTGGGAAGTGTTGACTTTTCATGCCACGTGAGCTGACTGCATGCTGCGCTTCTGTGTGTGACAGATACTATCAGCTACCATAAACTGAATTTAAGTGTCTAACAGAAAATACTGATGACCTTAGTGTATCGTCTCACTTTATTGCAAGTGAGAAATGGAAAAGTAATATGTTTCCTTCATAATAATTTAGGCATACTTTTTGTACCACCGTGTTACTACTTGCTCATGAATAAGATGAGAACACTAGCAGTTTTTAAAATACTTGTCTTGCTTTATCACTTTAGCCCAAATTAGAGAACTGACCAATATTGTATTTTAAACTCCAACATTTTAGCTTTCACTAGTGCTGTGTAATTGAGCTATCTGCCAGTCTACCTCATTTTATTTCCTTCATACTTTTGCCAGTGTTTCTACAGAAGCAGCACAAAAAATTCCTTTTCCCTGCTGTGATAAAGATTTATCATCTCATGATGATTTAGTTTTTCTTTCTGTTTCCACTGTCATGGTAAAGCAATGATTGATGAAAATCGAGTCCTTCTCTACCAGTGAAAAATGTTTTAGTTGACAAAAAGAATCAGTCCTGAAAAAGAAGACAGCTCTGCCTTAACATCTGTTTCTTTGAGGGAAGGAATAATTTCATTTGGGATGGAAAATATGTATTTATGGATATGAAATTGTTCTTTTGTGGTGCTTTGGTGCATTTCCTACATTCCAGCGCTGGATTTTATGTTAGTAAAAGCAGTTTAATGCCATAAAAGATCTGCTTTTGCTGGTTGGTGGATGATGTATTTCATACCCTCAAGAGTTTCTCCCTAGTATATTGCCACACGAATCCTTTTGTTAATTGTCTAAAATGGATGGAGAGAATATTGCTTTAAGCATTACATTCAAGGAGATAAGCTCTGGAAGGGTGAAATGGTCAGATAATGTTTGTCTGGGCTGTGGGAAGTTCTGACAAGCAATTTCAGAGACTTTTGTTGGAGTTATTGAATTGTAACAGCCACAAACCAATCTTCTCAAGAGTAGAGATGTCCAGGAAACTAGCTGAGGACTAATTTGGAGAGGAGAAGACTGTTTGTGGTTGGACCACCGTGGACACTTGAGAGCACTGGTAATTGCACATGGCAAGTTTGGTGGACATAATCTTCACAGAATTTACTGGCAGCATTGCCATGGGCCTAAGCATGTGTTTCTGCCCAAGGGTTTGCTCCCTCTGTGAGATAGGTGTTGGTCAGAACAGGCTGGATAATGAAACAGGGGCATAAAATCAGACACTGCCACCTGTTTGCCTGGTGAGCTACCAGCTTACACCTAGTGTCCTGTTGGGAGCAGGACAACTGGACAAAACCTGGAGTGTTTTGTCATGAGTGATGGTTCTGAGGACTGATCTCTTTTGGGTGGCGTTTTGCAATCCATAAGAAAAAAACAGCCTCAGATTAATATGGCAGATGAATGTATTTTCAGGCCCTATGCGGTAGCTGGGCCTGGCTTTGTTGAGGAATCATGGCCACGGCTGGTATACGTGTTGGGCCTGTGAGGGCTGCGGAGCAGAGGAGCCATGTTGGCAGCTCCAGTGATGGGCTTTAAGACCTTCAGGTGAAGCATGTAACCCTTCCAGGAGCTGTCCATTATCTGTGGGAGGATGAAATGCATGTGTTTATTTAGAAGACCTGGCTGCTCAATTTTTAATGCATTGACCTTTTTTCTACTTTCTGCTTTTACCATTCATCTAATAATAGTTTTCTGGGTGGTAAAGCCTGTCAAAGTAACTCTCAAGCTGTGAGAATTACCAATAATGTGGCAGCCAGGGAGGGATTTATGGTATTCTTATTGAAATTATTGTAGCTGAAATGCAGCAAACTCTGGACATAAGCAGATGAACAGAAAAGGAAAATTTATTACATTTGGCTGCATTTGTTGTTGTAGTGAGTGGGTGTGAGAGAAATATTTTCATGATTAGGCTCAGATTTGGGGCACAGCATTAGATCAGATGGTTAGTAATAATGTCTATCTTGTTGCTTACAAGACTACAATTGACTACAATTAATAACTTGTTCCAGAGCACAAAACCCCATTGTTTCCACTTCCATTTTGTTTGAAGACCTCGCTTCACCGCAATCATGTCACTTGTGGCAGACCTTCAAGAAGGAGCTGGGACCATGTTTCCATGCTCTCTGGGTCTCCTCTGTGGAAACCTTCTGAAGTATTTAGGCCCTTTGGATGGTGAAAGTTGACATGAAGGCATTATGTTACAGGAAGGAAAACGTGGCTCTGTTTTGCTTTGGTGTGATACTCCGGGATTCACCAAGAATCCCATCTATTTTCAGGTGGAGGTTGTGACACTTCTTGTATGCAAAAGGAGAAAATCCTCTGCTAAGCAAAGTGAGAAAATCCTCCCTGAGGGAAAAACCCTGAGGGAAGCTCTAATGATGTAGTAGGCTCTAGTAGACTTTTTTTTTTTTTCTTTTTTTTGCTCTGCATTTTTTTTTCACAGAGATTAGTGAAACAAAAATACATTTATAAGAAGATAACTGTGGGATTTTGTAGCATTCTCCTGTAAAGCTCAGGAAGATGGTAATACTATGCAGCACACATATATCATCCACTGCTGAAATGACTGAAAAAAATCTCGGTATTACTGGAATGATAGAAACTTAATGCCCTGACTCTATCAAGTGAAGCTATGTGGAGAAAGACTATTCAAGAGATTATGGGAATTCATCAAGCACAAACAGCTGTGACGTCTGTCTTAGATTTTGAGATTAATGGAATTTTTGTAATACAGAACATTTTAATTGCTTAATTTAAATGCCGGTGTGTTTCTATCAGCAAGTTGACTTTTTGCACTGGTGTCACAGTGTTGGAAAACACTGCATCATATATGGAAGTAGAAGCTCCCCATGCACTTCCTCTATAAAATGCCCTTGAAGGACTAGAACATTTCAGTTGTTTATCACATAAAACAGCAGTATGACAGGCTGGCTAAATACAGTAAAACAAGAGAAGAAAAATGTGGGTCCATAGCTTTCATTTTTCGGAATTACATAACTGCTTCATAAAACTAATCTCTTTAAAGACAGAGGATCAAATTCTCATCTCTCAATTTAGCTGGAGTCACCCCAGCAAATTTGGAATGCCTCAGTCCCTCAAACCCTTCATCTTTGCGTAAGCCTACATAGCATGAGCCACCTGCTCTCATGGAAGCTGTTGGGCTGTGGGGATAGGAATGGTGAACAGGACTGCCTCCTCCAGAAGAGCCTCACTGAAACTCCCTGAAAGGAAGAAGTGCTGAGTGGCTGTCGCACACTGTGAGCCCAGCTGGTGGGTGAAGCAGGCAGAAAGACCACAAAAACTGCCAGAGTAGCAAAAACAATTGGGATCAAAGTGAATCAACTTACCTGTCTTGTTAGATCCACTTTTCTTTTTAATTTTATTGTTTTTATCCATTCCCTCATTTAATTGGATATATATTATAAATTATACATTGCAACATATATGTGTCCCAGCAGTGAACCTCATAAAATATTTATATCAAGCTGAACAGAGTAACTATTGCAGATTGCATCAATTTTGACTAAACTACATGGCAAAATATTTGATAAGGAAATCGTATGTGTTGATAAGCAGCATCAGCAACAAACAAAACCAAGAAGTGAATAGATAATGTGAACCACAGACATCAGAAAGGAAGATCTCTCCTCCAGCAGAACCACTGTACCTGCTTTGTCCTTGACCTCTTTCCACAGGGATGACCAGCACTTGTCTTGCAAGCAAGATGCACAGGCACTGAGGAAACTGGGCACCCAGTACAAAACCCACCAAAAATCACCTCCATCTGCAAGCAGCCTTGATTGTGCTTGCAGAGTGCAGGATCAAGGTGCTTGTGCTCATCATCCCTTTAAAACCCTTTTCTGAATAACATTTGTGTGGTGCTGGAGCAGGAGGGAGGTGGCACCTGGCACAGCTGGACCAGGTGCTGTGAGGTGCTTGGCTCTAGTTCATGAGATGTGACACATCAGAAAAGCTCTGGGCATGACTTCAGTCTGGTGCCAGTTAGACACATTGGCCAATTGACTTGCCTAATCTCAGTCTGACTGCCATCTAGCTTGCCTGATAGTTTGCTCTGTGATGTGCTTGTAAATTACTCTCAACTAATCAGCTAATTCCATCCTAAACGTGACCCTTTTCCTTGGATAGAGAGACCCTGATAAGCTTGTATAAGAAGTTTATTTTACTGGAGTGGTATTGATCTGCCTCATCCTCCTTAGGTGACATCCTTGAAACATACTTTTCTTTCAAAGGAAGGAAGCAAGCAGTGTTATTTTAAATTTTGCCCAAGCTCATCATGCTTTTTATGAGCATGTGGGTCATCTGCACTGTAATTACTTTATTCCAGTAATATTCCTTTTGTTATGTGCAGATGAATTTTTATAATGGAATTGATTTTCACATAGCTTTTAGTAATGCTCTTTTATGAAATTTCTACCTGCATTGAAGTCAAATTATGTAAATCTTATTACAGTATTCCTATAAATGACTTATTAACTGAAGAAAATTTACAATGGAAAAATATTTTACTATTGGAACTTTTCTCAGCAGGAAGTTTTCAATAATATTTTTCTTGCCCCACAAAATAGCAG
Source organism: Aythya fuligula (assembly GCF_009819795.1). Classification (NCBI taxonomy): domain Eukaryota; kingdom Metazoa; phylum Chordata; class Aves; order Anseriformes; family Anatidae; genus Aythya; species Aythya fuligula. The sequence goes on from NC_045559.1 coordinate 129,999,752, forward strand.
CACTGAACACTGATTCTTGAGGCTTTTTTCTGTTTGTGCTAATGCTGAAAATATATTTAAGGTCATGGAAGCCATTATCACTGGCTGTTTTAAAACATATCAAAAAATGAACCAGATTTTCTAATTTCAGATAGATTTTTCTCTTCATTTGGCTACCCCAGTGTTGATTTTGCATCTTCTGTTACTACTAAAGAAAAAATACAAACTTCTGCTGCCACTCTTGATAAAAATAGCTGCTTTTGAGATATGAAAAAAAAATCTTTGCTTCATTTCACTGATGTGTATTACAGCTGTTTGCTTTGTAACTTGCCCTTGATTCAGTACAGTAACTTCAATGTGATTATTAATTAGATAGTAAGACTTGACTAAAAAAGTGTCCTTGAAATAGAGCTTATAGTAAACAACATATTTTTCCATTCCTTATCTATGTAATAACAATGCCTTGAAAAAACACCAGTGGTTTTCTAGGCTTGTTACAGCATTTCAGCTTTCATCTATTTTGCAAATCAAGACAAAGTGGGTTTTAATGTAGGCTCAGCAGTGTGCTCTTTGTGGGCTACCGCTGGGGAAAAAACATAGCCAGCTCCATCCAGTGTGGAGCCACCCTTGCTCTGCACATTTGGGGTGCTTTAGGGTTTACTGGAACACATGCTGATTGCAGTGCAATCTTCTATAGGGGGAGTAAATTAATCAGTAAAGAGAAGATGCAACACTGAAGTCAAGGCTGAATCAAATGTACAGGGATTACACTGCTAACCTGCATAACTTATGTGGTTAATATACCATCAGCCAGACCTGTGGAGCTTTTTGAAAGTCTTGGTAATGTTGCTGCATTGTCATCCTTTCACCTGATATTTGATTGCAACTTTGAGATTGCAGTTCAGTTGCAGCTGGAGAATCCAACAAACTGGATTTTGTCTGTTGCTTCTGTTCTTCAGGCCATGATTCAGCAATTGCCCTACTCCCCAGGCCACTGGTATATGAAGTAGTTTCTCCAAATACATATTTTAACTTCTTTCCCACTTCCGAATGACTGTACCAGGGGAAATAGCAATTGTTGTTACTGACCTCCCTTTAGTAGTTAAAAATTCTTTCCAGTTTACTCTTGATTTTTTTTTTTTTTTAAAAGTACTTTTTCAGTGGAAATTAAAATGTATCTCTTACATTTCTGTTCTTAAATTACTGATAATACGTATCTTAATTAGTTTCTTAACATAATTTTAATTCTAGTTTTACATAGCATTTAGCTATAAAACTTACTGTGTCATCTACCAGAAATAGTTCAGGTTTAGGCAATTCAAACATATTAATAGCTTTTATTGTGTCATGGAAAAAGGAGAAGAAAGCAACAAATATGAATGTGCCTGAGTCACTCTGACTGTATTTTCTATCCTATGGAATATCCTTTTAATTGAAAAGGAAAAAAAAAAAATTAAAAATCCCAGCCCCTGTGAAGCAACTCTTTTTCTTTCAAGCTTCCTGTCTAGACTTCTAGTCAGAAAAAACCTCCAGGAACTGCTTCTTCTGCCGCTGTCTCCAGCACAGGAGCCCTCTTGCTGGGGCCGCATGGGATGTGTGGTCTGTCCAGTGCATCCAGGAGCCTGTCCTTTCTGTACTTAAGGACTCCTTGGAGACATCACTGCTTTAAAGCACAAGTCCACAGGATCCCAGGGGAAAAGAGATGGTTTCCTATCTCTGAAGATGACACTATAGCGTTTACGTGGCTGAAGAAGAAAAGTAGGAGGCTGCAGTTGGTCTTATTGAAGGCGCTGAAATGGTATGTGGGTTCCTCATAGCCTCTGTGTAAGGATCCCCAAAGGGCCTTACGTTATGCTGGTGGGTGGTTTTGGTTTTGGTAGCCAGCTCTCTTGCAGCACCACTCAGCCTCACTTCATAGCAGCTCGTGCCCCACGCGGGCTGGGCTGGTGCCTGCTCCAGCAGATGGCTGGGTCTGGCGCAAGGGAATGCAGAGCTGGCAAGAGGCATGCTGTGCCGCTAGCTAGGGAGAGCTGTGTGAACTTCGTGGCGTGGTGAGCAGGATGTATGCTAGAAGGGCTGTTATCTTGCAAGTGAAGGAAGACCCGGGAAAGCCAAAAGGCTTGGAGCAGGGGTTGCAGCTCCTGCCAGTGCTTCCAGATTGTTTAGCTCTCCCGTATCTGATGATCACTGTTTAAACAGTGAGGGTCAGGGCAGAGTACTGGCAAAACCCGTAAATAACATGTATCCTCACCTTTGAAAGAACTCATCCATTCATTTTACATTTTAATTTCCTTTGTACGTGTACTTCAGGAAATACCAAAAATTACTACTGTCATTCTCTGCTGCATGGAGATTGTTCCCGGGACCACCATCTAACCCTGGGAGTCCTTGCTTGTTTGAGCTCCTCTACTGATCTGTAGCCTCAGACCTAACTGGAAACATGACCCTGGTCCCTCTGCAGCTCCTGAGGGAGGCTGTGGCATTTGGCATTGTCAGGGAGGTGCAGATGCTCCCCCAGCTCTCTTCTGGGCAGCCTGAGGTACGCTTGAGAGCAACTTTGGATTTGCAGGCAACATTAGTGCATAGGGAGGCTGAGGTTTTCATTTCTGATTTTGTGGAACTCAGCCAACTTGTGTGGATGTTGCTGGGTTGTTCTGACACCGTGGCAGAGCAAGAAAGCACAAGAAAGTTGATTTCATTTTTCCCATGCCCAAGCGCTGGGAACAAAATATCCAAAGTTTGCAGTAGTCGGAATAGGGCAGGCTTTTATACATTTCAGATGTGCGACTCAGACACCATGTCAGGCGACAACGTGCAGCGTGGTTTCATCCAGATGTAAGACTATTGGGTCTGGAGGGGAGCAGGCAGGGCTCCTGCTTCTCAGGCCAGCCAGTTTCTTGCATCCCCAAACAGATTTTAGGGTGTATTAGCCTGTGTTGTAATAGTTTGGTATTTCATTAATTCTTTGCAGACACAGCATGAAGGAACACTATGCTTGTATGGTACTCAGGCAGGATGTGGCAGGAGGTGCGGTGTTTATGGAGGCCATACCCGTGCCGGAGCCCTAGGAAGAAGCCGTAACAAATCAGACAATGGGCAGATGTTTAAAGAAGTTAATTTGTAAGTTGAGATCTGAGACAGCTCAGGGAGGCCAAACAGGTAGGAAATAATTAGGCGTTCCTGAGCCCCTTGGGATAACCACAGAACAGAAGACAGGAGAGAAAGAGAGCTAAAAAAAAAAAAAAAGAGAGAGATAAAAAAAAAAAAAAAGGTTATTGGAGTGCTATGAGGAAATGAAAAAGCCCAACGGGGAGAAAGTGAGCTCGTGTCCAAATGTGTGTATGCAATGATTTTTTCCTTCATGTGTTTTGCTCCAGATCATTTATTTGTGCACCATGTTCTTGTCCTTAATAGCCTATCATACTTTTGGAAGGGGATGAAGGGGGAATTGGTCAGCAACAGCTGACAGTTGTTTTTAAACTCTAGTTGAGCTCACATGTGACAGGGCACACTGGAAATTAGAGGCTGTTGAGAAGGGGAGGATTATAACTGTGTCCTGGTGTAGAGCATTAATGCTGAGCCAGATGACTATGAAGTTTGCAGATTTGGTGGTTATGGTATTAAAGTATTCCAGGCTTGAATTTCCTATCAAGACCAACTGTAGATGAAAATTCTTCCAGATGTCTTGTAAAATGCGAATTTGTTACTTTTCATAATAATGCTGTTGTAGTGAGATCACAGAAAATCATGTCAAAGCTAGAGATTCAGGAAAAAATGGCTTTCAAGCAGACTTCTAACTGAGAGAAACTGCATGCTCTTGTCGCTCTTGTGTGTGGCTCCCATTGTAGCAGTATCTTGCATAAGTCTTGCACAAACTTGTTTCATTTTGTTCTAAAGCATTTATTTTCCCCCAAGTTCCTTTTGGCTATTTTCACATCGGGCTTTGCTTCTGACTGGAGGCTGCTACAGCCCAAGTCCTGTTGCAACAGCGTTTGCCATGGAGATGTATTTCTAGGAATCTGGAGGCCTCCTGACTCCAGAAGGCTGCAGGATACAGAAAAGGCAAAATGTTTAGTCCTGCTTAATACAGTTGTGTGTCGGGAATGTCTGTATTTGGCCCAACATCCTATGCCATGCTATGTTGCCTTTCTTTACATTTCTGAAGAAGGAAGCACTGGGTTTGTCCACTGGTTCCTGGGAGCTGGCCAAATCAGGAGGCAGTGTTACAGGTGGGATGGAGGCAAAGGGAGAAGCCTTCCTTGGTAAGGCCGGGTAATCCATACAGTTCATTTTCTGAAAATACGTGTCCCAAAGAGAAGGGCAACAGAAAGAAGGCTGAGAAGTGTTTATAGGAAAAGGGCTAAATTGGAGAGTCTCGCTTTTTTGAAAGCTGAAGGATATTGAGGTTGCAAGCTCGCACATGATCCCAGGGAGGACTTAAGATGTTGTTTTTCCTACTTGTGAGGTCTTGAATGGTCATTATGAAGAGGAAATATAAAATTCTTCAGTTTAAAAAAAAAAGAAAAAAAAGTAATTCTGGGTCTTCCTGGGAAGTTGATCTAATTATTTTAGTGGGTCCTAATTGGAAGCACTGGAAGTGCTGCAGAGAAGGACATAAGAGCTCACACAGCTGCCTAAAGCCTGAACTGTATGTATTATTTCAGACTGAAGTGGAATGAGGTCCAGCAATTTCCAGAGTTGTCTTCACTTCCTGAGTGAGACAGGGGCTTGGAACAGTGCCCTGATTTAGCTTGGGGTGGGAAACCTTGTCTGTCTACATGGTGGACGTGGTGGTTTCCTCTTGTCCTCCAGCATGTTCATTGGGTACTGATTGTGCAGATGGAAATATGGGCAGTGTGCTTGTAGCTGCACCGTGCTGTGTTTTTTGTTTTGTTATATTTTTACTTTGTATTTTTACTTTTTATTTTTATTTTCATTTTTATTTTTTTTTTTCATCAGGAATGTGATGGGCACCAGCAGAGGTCTGGACGAGGGAAGCCAGGCTGGTCCCAGCTTGCTGCACCAGAGCATGGTGTGTGGCTGCCCCAAGGAAACTGGTGCCCCGTGCTGCTGGGATGTGTGTGTGTGCTGCCAGGAAGTATGTGATGCAGGGATGCGTATACACTGCTGTCAGCATGTCCCAGCAGGGCTGGACCCGGCCACTGTAGGGGCAGGTCCCAGAGGGGCATCCTGCACAGTTGGGGATGAGTATTGTGGAGCTACTGACATGTAGTCTTGCTGCCTGTCTGTGGTGCTTCCTCCTTCCCATCCCTTGTACGTAAAACGCAGCCACAGCTGCTGAACGGTGCCCCAGTAGGCTTCATCTCCGACTTTGTGCTTTTCAGATGCGTAATTACATTTTTCAAATGGTGGTGGGATGTTTGCTGTTTCCTCCACTGTGCAGCCCAGCTTTTCTCTCCACTGTTGTTGAAGGTGTGGGTTTTGGGCCAGGCAGCACAGTTCGTAATTTCCCATCTCCTGTGGCTTTTCTTTAACTTCAGGCATTTTATCTTGTAGGACATTGAGGTCGGCATTACTATTATTAGAACATTTTCCAAACTCTCATTTAATTGTCTGTCAAAATTCGACAAATAAAGGATATATAATGAGTCAATGTGGCCATCTCAAGAGCCTTGGCAATTGGGCAGCAGCTCAGTATAATCAGACAGGAATTCAAGAAAATGCTACCCATCTTCATAGATGTATTTCCAGATAATGTTTCAAAAAAAGTGTTTTTTCCCTCGTGTATTTCTTTATTTTTTATTTGTTTAATTTTTGTTTTGTTTTGTTTTAGTTTCAGGTCCAGGAGTTTTCTGAGTTGAAATCTGCTCAAAATCCATAAAAATACTTGCAAACACATGTAATGAACTTGTCTCTGCTTTCAGTCTTCCATTTTGTTTATATTTCGTAATTATTTGTGGTCCAGCTGTTACTGTCCTGTATAAATAAGAAACCAGTGAAATATTATGGAGTTTCTCATCAGATACCCTCCAGAATGTGTTTGGTTATTCTTGCCCGTGCCATCTGGTTTTAAGAAGAAGGGCTTGGATTAATCAACTGTAACAACTGGTTTAGCAATATTATATTTTCTAAATAGATTGGTATGATAAGTATGATTATATTTGGCATTGAAAGCTGGTAGATCTTATTCCTGTGTACATAGTAAATTTTTTTTTTCAAGGGGGAGCAATATTTTTCCTCTGAAGAATGTCACTGTCACTGGATAAATGGACAGCAGAGGTAAACTGTGTTTCAGCAAGCCTTATAAAAATCACAGACTCCCTGTCAAGGGGATTCCTTGCAATTCCTGAAAGAGTTTCTAAAGCAGACATAATTTAAGTCCTATACCATAAAATTAGACTACAAATTATCACATAATTGTTTCCATATCTTTAAAGATTTTAGTTGGACATTGCCCTTTCCCAGTATTTCATGTTTTATTATTGCTTCCCCTTAGCTTTCAAAGATGATGTTAATTTATTTACACTCTTCCTAAACTCAGCTTGAAGCATATCAGACCCATATGTAAGCTAATAATTCTAAATATGGGCCTTGTAGATCTGAATGCCTGTTTCTCTTTTTACATTCTCATGTGAGCCCACACTGAGAATTTTGCGTGATATTAAAGAAAATAAGTAGTTCACTAAGAAGTAGCTCATTTGTGATAGAGAATTTGGTTGAACATGAAATAAAAATGATGTATGCCTTCAATGAATAATTCCAGCTGGAAAAACAATGAGACATATTATTGAAAAGTTAAAGCATTTAACACCTTAGAAATTTATTTTATTTTATTTTATTTTATTTTTGTGCTGCAAAATAACACTCAACACTGAATATAAACATGCTTTCATGAAAAAAAAAAAAAAAAAAAAGTAGCAATCTAACCTCCTAGAGGACAGAATAGGATCTATGAATTGATGAATTATTTGTTTTAATTTACAGTAACACTGATGCTGGGCATTCATTTCAGGGAGAAAACCCTGTTTCCATACAACAAAATTGCATTCTCTACACCTTTTTGGTTTTCACATTGATTTAGAAAAATCAGTTTATGGCATGGTACAACAGTATATGTTGACTCTCAGTGCCACAGGGTAACAGAATCGTATTATTCTTACCACTGTAAGTAAATCATATGTATGTGAACACAAGCTGGTTTCATGTGCTGAATACTTAGGCTTTTCTATTGTTCCATGCAACAGAGTCTGTTTCTCCTATGAGTTAGGACACAACCCCCCAGAGGCTTGTTTGCATCCAAAGAGACATAAAGAGACACTTCTGCTTCTTGTGGGCACGTCTGTAAGACCTGATAGTGATGGAATACACATTTTTTTTATACATCCACTATACATTCTAGGTATTTACACTGCTGTTCCTGCTTGTGATTTCCAGGGACTGTAGAGGCTTGTGAGGTTGTTTTGATTTGTAAACACAATTGAAAGTTTGAATATAATATTACATCAGATATTGAGATTATTATGGAAACAAGTGTGTTTAAATTTGGAGAAATACATGTATGCTAAGAGAGATTACAATCTGACAGAATTTTATAGTATAATACTCATTATTATGGTTAGTTCTGGTGCCATTTCAGATGTGAAGTACACCATAAATATATTGTCAGCTGGGACTGTTTTTGGGTTTGAGGTCCTGTTCGAATCTAGTCAGGGTGTGGTAGTTTTACTGTACACGTAAGATGGAAAGCATATGTGTTCAGACTGCAGTGATCTGCAAAAAATGACTCCTTGCAATCAGAACGGCTTCACGTATGCACTGTTTTGCAGGATAACCTCCACGTACTGAAATATGGAAGTGCTGGGAAAAATGTGTTTACACAGAACAGAAATAGAAAAGTCATGTATTCATAGCTTCTGCTGGAAAAAGAAAACAAACCATTTTTATACTGGTGAAAGGACTAACTCATATGGTTCACATTTTGGAGGGAAAGGAACCAGATAACAAACAGTAATTCCTGTTTTAAATCTCATTGCATTCAAAGTGCACCCGGGTTAATTTTCAGTGAACTTTAACACACAGTGTCAGCATGATTTTTTTTTTTTAAGGAAGAGAAAACGTGGCCCTCATCTTACCACAGCAAATCACCATACTATATATGCATAAGCCCTCCTCCCACATACATAGATAGATATACATACTTAACCTCACAAAATATTGGAAATCCCATCAAATTTAATGCTGCTGACTGCTGAGGTAGCCTAGAAATAGAATTTTTCTGATATTTCATTATTTGAGAAACAGTATTTGATTATTCAAAATTTGCCTGCAGACTCCTACTAAAAGTGAACATGGGAACATAAGAGAGAATAAGCAACTGCTTCTCACTTACTATTTCCTCCTTTGAGTGCTTTATTTTGCAATGTTAACTTCCCCTAATTTTTTTTATTTTTTTTTTTTAAGGCAGAAATAAAACCATGTTTTAAAACAAATTATTTAATCCACATGGAAAGATTTAACTTAAATCCAAGTGATAAAATTCAGAGCCTCTGTACTATGTTTTAATGCTTTGGTATTTCCGACAAACTGTGAAGAAATGAAACTCCTGCCTTTTCATGTTGCACATTATTAAAAGCTTTCGCATGTTATAATTGCTCAGTCAGTATTTTGAAAACAGCAAATCACACGCAGTACAAAGAGGAAGGTTTTCACCTTTTTCCTTTTCTCTTTCTTGCTAGGGCTTTTCAAAGATAGAACAGCCAAAATCAGCTTGCAAGAGGGGTCATATTTATCTTCAGATCAGCCATTTCTGAGACACGACCAACTGTTCCCCCTCTCCAGACTCAAAGGCAGCCATGCTGGGGCAAACTGAAGCAGCCATTTCTTGGCCTAAGGTTTCCTTTTGCTCATGACAACTCGCCTCTGGGTGATGGGGGTTTCTTGGTGACGTTTCTGTCTCAGCCACAGCACGGTTGGTCTGCTTGTGTCCCTGCCAGCCCCTGCCCAGGGCACCACGGCTCTTGGATGGAAGAAGTGGCAATTGATGGTGCTCAGCTGGTCGCTTCTCTGGGCGTTGTTGCACTAAGCTGTTGGTGAGATCACTTTTTCTGTGCATAAATCACAGAATCACAGAATCATCTAGGTTGGAAGAGACCTCCAAGATCACCGAGTCCAACCTCTAACCTCTAACACTAACCTCTAACACTAACCTCTAACACTATCAACCTCTAACACTACCAAGTCCTCCACTAAACTGTATCCCTAAGCTCTACATCTAAATGTCTTTTAAAGACCTCCAGGGATGGTGACTCCACTACTATCCTGGGCAGCCCATTCCAATGCCTAACAACCCTTTCAGTAAAGAATTTCTTTCTAATATCCAACCTAAATATCGCATATCCTGGTGCAATTTTAGCCCATTCCCCCTCGTCCTATCACCAGGCACGTGGGAGACCAATCCCCACCATACAAGGGAAACCAGCTAAAAAATAAAAATGCAAGTTGTGTTTCTCCATAGGAGCCTGCATGCAGGAAAAAAAAAAAAAAAAGAAAAAAGGAGCTTTTCAAAGTTATTCATTCCCTCCTTTTCCCTAGGCTCCTGCATGTATGAATTTGCATGTTAATTTTCTACTTTGTCACTGATTATACTCTATTTTTTGTTCCTACTTGTCTTTTTAATGTCAGTTCTTGCCCTTAAGCATGACTGACAGATGATAATTCATTTTCAAAGAGAAGTTCTCTTTGCTGTCCAGAAAGGAAGTCTGGTGGACATGCAGTGCGGGAGGTTTCATGGGTGAATAGTTGTGATGATCCTCACATCTCTGGCAATCTTTAGAGCAAATTGAATGTTTCTTGAAGATGGTGCTATTTTTGTTTAGTGTCAGGGATCTGCCAGTTAACACCATGCTCTGTTTAGTAACTCAGAGCCTGTTGTCTTTCCCTCTCTCTACAAAAGCAACTTCCCTTCTGTCTCTTTCCACCATTACTACTGTCTCTGTGATGGAAACGAACTTCAGAGAGCCTGCGAACGCTAAATAGATGAACATGTATACCACCCAGAGAGAAAACACAGAGCAAGCAGCCTGTTTCTTCTGTCCTGATGGCGTCTGGAGGTGGAGGAGAAAGGCTAGCAGCACCAACAGCTCCACACACCACCTCTGCGCCTCTCGCCAGGGAAGCAGCCTCTTCCACCTCTGCAGGTGTTCATTCAGCCACTAATGACACCTCAGTGTGTTTATGGGGCTGGAACAGGCTGGAACAGGAATTAATGTATGGGTACAGGAACAGGAGATGTTAATGAGGCTGCAGGCTTGCTGCCTGAGTGTAAAACATGACCCACGGGTCTCTGCCGGGCCTCCGGCCCACGCTTAGCACCAGCAGGCCCTAACACATGCCCAAGGCGGTGTTTTGTGTGTTGTGACCTGCTCTAGGGAAAAAGTGAAAACATCTCGACTCCAGCACCTTCTGCAGTAAAATGTTTAAACCTCTGAAGACATTCTTCACATCAGTCAAGACATGAAGTCATTCTTCAAGTCATTCAGCCACTATTTCCTGGGTAGAGAAGCGTGCCTGCCTGGTGTCGCACATTGACTCCCATTATCAGCTGCGTGGCACTGAAGTCAGTGGCATGTCAGAAGATGACGCTTTTCTGCTACATCTTTGTGGGATTCAGGCTGTCTCTGGACCACTGAGCTGCGTGTAGGCCAGCTTCCTCACCCAGAGACATGTGCGCCACACATGTCCTCATGGTTGGCAAGGCAGGCCCATGTGGCAGAAAGTGCTGCAGTGTTACCAGCCCAGATTAGTATTGTTCTTCTGTAAAAACCGACTGCCTTGACATTAGGGGCTGTAGTTGAGTACAGATGCCTGCACTGTGTTACACTCCGTCTCCAGATGTGCTGTGTTGTAATGACACTCTAAATGGCAATATTTTACATTGGAATAAGGTTGCAGAAAGATGTTTTTTAAAGGGTGTTTCAAGTTCTGAAGGCAGTGCTCCCATAGGACGAATTTTAAGTAATTCTTACAGTAGCATATATCAAGTTTAAAATAGAAATCAGTGGGGCTCCTTATGCTGTCATGAGATCTGGAGCCTGCTTTTCAGTCTCCCATGTGCACAGCTGGCCCGCCAACCTCGGAGCTGCCAAGGGAGTGAGAGCTGCTGGGGAAACAGGCTGGGTTCTTCTGGGTGTGGGTTTGTCTCTGTCTGTGTCTGCGTCTGTGTGTCTGTGTGTGGTTTAAGCACCCTGACCATTATTTCAATCTTGCAGCTCTTCTTGGACAGTTTTATTTATTAAAAAAAAAATTGTTTGTTGTTTTCGTATCTACATATGGGTTAGCAAAATGCAGTTGAAAGCACAGCTAAGAATAAACAGTGCCATTGCTTTGTTGTGCTGTTCCTCTTTTCGCTCTGTTTCTCTGGCAGTATTCAAAGACTGCAACACTCCAGGTATCCCGCATTGTAGTTTCTTCCCCGCTAAGCGAAAGAGTTAAGTTTAGGGCTAGGTTATGTTTGTGGGCTGTGCAAAGTACCTGCAATGCCCTTGTGAAATTGGCCAACAGGGTTAATGTTGCCTGCATACCACAGTGACGGATGTGCCAGAATAACCTGGCCAGACACACTTGTGTGCCAGGGGCACCTGCCCTTGCAGTTAGACTTCATGAAGATGGGCAACTTGTTTTATGGTGCATTTATTCAGTTGCTTTTTCATCATCAATGACTGCTTTAGTTTCCTCTTTGAAGTTTTATAACGTCCTGTGAAGGAGGCAAGTTAGGGAAATATGGCTTGATCCAGGGGAAAGATGTTGAACAGATGATTGACATTACTGAACCATGGCATTGCCCATGTCTACCGCTTCCTGCTTTCTTGTGCTCGAGCAGTGACAAATTCAGACAGACACCATCCAGTCCTCTGTGGTATTTCAGTGTTGCTGTGATCCTGCTGCATCCATTCCCTGAGTGGTTTTTCAAAACTGCTTCAAGCTCATGTTTCTATAGGTGTGTCCCAGCACTCTGTTCACTTTTCTGCTGTTGTGCATACTGAACGGTGACCTTCACACTGTCATGCATCATTTTCATTGCACTAAGTGCACCAAAGCGAAGCCATTTACTTTCGCATTCAGGTTTTCCCAAATGTGCTGTTTATGAGAAAAATAAACAGCTCCACAACTGAGAAAAAAAGATAATAATTTTCATCCACATTGAACAACACAATGCTATTTGTTATTTAAATACAACTTTTGACTACTGTCTTAACACAACATAATAGCAAACATCTGAGGAAATAGTACATTGATCAGAAAGTATTCAGGCAGTACATCAGTCAGTCTGCCAGTCTGTATTTATAGTTTCTAGGTTTGGCTAATAAAGACTTATTATTGCTTTAGCATTTACACTGAAATTATTGCTTTGTCACATTAATGTATTCCATACTGCTTTCATGGTATATATTAGCCATATTTAAATCTGTATATAGCTTATTTTTGCTTAGTTTTGTTCTCTGTGTGCAAACTTTCTCTTTTCCAAGCCGGACAAAACCAGGGGCTCCACATGCCTTGGCGGATTCTGTGAGAATTCTCTCCTTATCGCTCTGCAAGAGAAAGCTTTGGGACTTTAATTTATTCATAAATATTTCAAAGGTCTTTGCTCTCCTCATTATCATTTTTGGTTTACACAGATAAAATGTCGATGGTTAAACATTTTGTTTCTGCAAGAACACGGCTCATTTGAAAACCCTCTGGAGAGGGTTTAGCTTCCCATCGGCGTGGAAATGGCTGCCAGCTCCTGGCAGCCCCCAGGGCCATGGGGCGCTACCTTGGCCAGGGATGTGGCTACAAGTAAAAGCCCCCAAATGGGTGATCAGAGTGAAGAAGGAAAAAATATTTGGGTTCTTGGATTGTCTTCCCTCCTCAGCATCATCCTCCATCCCAGCTGCTGATGGGGTAGGTGAGCAGAGTGTCCTGCAGGTCCTGGCCCCATGGCCTGCCTGGCATGAGTACAGTGAGGGACAGATTAGTGGGTCGAATGGATATGTGCTGGCCTCACTTTGTGGTTTTCCCTCCCTAGACACTGCTCTGTAGGCTTCTGCTGGGACTTCACAGAATTTGTGGAGCACTTCCTCTGTAGCACCTCTCTTCTGTCAGATTTGGCTGATGATAGCCAGATGCTGTCAGGCAGGAAGAAGCGAGGTAGCCTTGTTTCCTTAGAAAGTGGGCCTAAAAAGGGAAAAAAAATGTCTTGAGCCCCCTTTTCCCAGTCTTTTGCATGAAACTTTCCTTACTTAGAGCTGTAAATACCTCAGGGCCAAGAGCTCTCCATGTGTGAAAAGCTGAGAAGCATCTGGGGTTGCTGTCACATCAGTGGTGCTAGCAACACTGGCAACAGCTATGCGAATAGTAGGCCAGGTTGATTTTCTGTAGGATGGTTTTAAAGACAAACTGATAGCTAGTAGTGTTGGAGTTTAGAAGTTTTTGTGACATTGATGGATTAAAACATTTAAAATAGCCATTCCAGCTGGTTAAATGGAGTTTTTTTTTTAAGCCAGCAGGAAAGACCTAGCAGCAAACACTGGCCAACACAATCTGTGCCAGTACTGCACAAGTTTCGTAGCAAGTTTTACTATAGAATAACACTCATGCTTTCCTTTTTTAAACCTTTAAATATTGTTCACTTTCAAGCATGCCAGTGTGCTTGAAAGTGAACAATTTTGATGAAAATCTATATAGAAAGATTTTTTTTTCCAATTGCTTTTCAATTCTTGGCGCAGCCTGTGAAGGAAGTGAAACCAATCATGTTTGTTTGATTTGGGGAGGGAGCAGAGGTGGAAGAGAAAGCTTGGGTCATAAGTAGTATGTTTTGCCATGTAAATCATTCAGGATTTTGTTGCTTGAAAATGAAGCATTCCTGATGTTATTCTAAACAGAGTATTTTAAACACACCCTGTGGTAGGCACAAATGGATGTATTTATGTGCATCTATCAAACATATGTATTATGTGACCTCGCATCAGGAGAAGACTTTGTTGCTTCTTTGTGCTGAAGGAAAGATTTTTTGGAACCGCAACCTAAAAATTGTCAAGTGCTAAAGATCTGAATGCAATTCTGTGGTTTTGTTCACAGAACTTATTTTTAGATTGGCCTGTCTTTGCCTCACTGAAGAAATAAATCACAAATCATTTATGAACAGCAGATAATGAACTGCAAAACTTCAGGCTGCATGCCCTTATCACAGGCTGGTGGACTTCTCCTGGAAGCGTTATGAGCTGATTTCCACTGATGAGAGAAGTTGGCTTCAATTGCAAATGCATTGGACTCAACTTCACTCACAGACTCTCCCTTTTTTTTTTTTTTTTTTTTTTTTTCCTTTGCCTTTTCAAGTATTTCTTCTTTATTATGTTTTCATTTTTGGGGGTAGGCGAAGAGGCTCGGGTACCTCTCCATTCCTATAGAGTTGGACCTGGAGCTGTGTAAAGCAGATGTCACTGGTACTGGCAGCATCAGCCTTGTGCAAGTTGGGGGGTTGTGCTGAGGTCCAGAGAGACGATGTGGAGATGGGACCTCCTCTGCTGGAAGAAGGCCTTTCCACATGAGGGGCTACACTGTCTCCTCTCATCCACCTTCATTGCCACCTGTTGTAAAGTTACAAGGACTCTGCTTAATTTCCTGTTATTGTTTTTTTGTTTGTTTCTTTTTCCCCAAATTACTAAAAATATGTTTTGGAGTATTTAGGTTCGTCAGCAGTGCACTTACTGAGGGAGGTGCCCCAAACACACCCTGTCTGGTGTCCCCAGCCAGGTGTCCCTGCTAGCGGCACAAGGCATGAGGGACGTGAGGGGCTCTGCCTTTCCTCGGGTGCACAGAAGGTTATTCCCTGTTTCTAGCAGCTGGGAGCTTATCAGAAACTAGATACAACAGTTGCCTCAGTTTGTCCGTGTCTCTTTCTGGATCCTGTTTTCAAACTGGGAGGAGTCATTAAACCATCAGTTTAACCTCAAAATTAAGTTATACAATGAAAAAAAACAACAAACCACCATTTCCCCCCATCTCCCCATCTTCCTCCCCCTCCACTGATTATCCTCATTAAGGGATGTCACTTTATTGTGACTGTACTGTAAATCAAGTAACATCCAGGACAATCACAGAATGGATCCAGTTAATAAGCAGGCATTTGCCATTGCTAGGCTGGCTTTTGCATGCTTTGTAAATTTTACCGAATATATTCAGCAACTCCAATTGTTTCTGCTAAGTACCATTGGCAGTCCTTGTACGTGTAGCTGCGCTTTTTAAAAAATATTTTAGCATTCTAGCTCACACTGGCAGCAGTACAATTTGGTAGTATTGAATGTGAGACTGTGATGTTTGTCAGCATTTCAAGAAATTCATCAAAAATTCCTGTGGGGTCAAGTCCTCCAAAATATGACAATGAATCCTGGGTGATAATTAACAAATATATTTATTTTCAGGCTTACTGAGAAGCTTAATTTCAAATTTATTTTTTTATTTTTTTATTTTTTTTAATTTTTTAAAGTCTTTGAAGTATTTTTGCACCTTTGCAAAGAACATTTTTGAAACTAAAGCGTGGTGAAATGGAAAAGCTCACCATTTTATTTGGAAAAATCTGCAGCCCATCAGCTTTGTTGAAACTGCTTGTGTATTGACACAAGTATTTGAGTGGTACAACAACAGAGGAGCAAAGCATTTTGATGTCCTGACTACATTTGTGTGCACATCACATGCACCAGAAGGTCTTGATGGAGTAGTTGGCCCTTGGTGTCCCTGAGCCTGGCTACACCAGTGGAAAGGTCCAGTCCTGGGGGCCCCCTGGTGTGCAGCTGCTGCCTCAGGGGTGCTGAGGGGTGGAGAAGGCCCCAGGCAACAGGGGGGGCCACAAGGACGCCCCCACAAGGATGGGATTGCATGGAGAGTGACACTGCTGCTACGTGTGACTTGGACGAGTGGCATGGGTCCTCCCAAACAAGCCCAGTTGAGAATTAAAGATAGCCTTGGCATCCTTGGCACCAGGTGAATCTGTTGGATGCCAAGAAGGTTTCCTGGGGAGAAACGTCCTGACCCAGGGTGAGTATTTTGGCAAATGCTGTGAACATGGTATGACCAGGGTGAGGACTAAAGTCCAGCAAAGCGAGCAAGAGCCAAGGCTGCTTGCTGATGCTCTCTGGAAATGGCAGCATGGCAACTGCTCAGTTTCCTGTACAGCTGTCCATTTCACTTATTGGATTTTTTTTTTTTTTTTAATTCCTCAGATTGCTTCCTTTGCTGTCTTAATCACGCTGAAAAAGGTCATTTTGAATGTTGTTTTAAAAAGAATTTAATCTGACACAGGCCAGGACTGAGTAAATAAAATTTCTTTTTGAAAATGGCTGCTAATGCTGTTTCCTGTTGGCTTCATTTTATCCCCTATTACTTACCATTAGAAAACACAGCATACGATGCATTTCCTAGAGAATCCAACTAACGTGTTTGCTTTGTTATTCATCATTATATGCAAATCTCTTTATTGTTTTACTCCGCATGCTTGCTTTCTTTGAAAGCTACCACTGGCACTGCATCACTCTGACACCCTCCTGTAGCTCATACTTACTTACACAGGCTTGTGCCAGTAGGTGCCATGCAGAGATGGCACTTCGAGGAGATGACCTGCAGGTCAGCTGGGGGGTTATGTTAAACCTGGGTATCCATAAATCTTAGCTTAGAGTTTAATTGTTAACAGCAGCACCGGCGCCCAGTTAATGGGCTCAGCAGCACACCGGCAGAGCAAGCTGCAGTGAATTTTGCCTTCCAGATAGACCAGGAGCAGCAGCAGCAGTACTTGCCCCTTGGAGGAAGCCTATCCATTAGGATGCCAGGACTTCCCTTCCCTTTTATTTATTTATTTATTTATTTATTTATTTATTTATTTATTTAGCAGCTTCAAAATTCAAAGATGATTATAGGTAAACTTTAATTCATAAGGTATTTCCCTACCAGCTGCTGTTTGCTGAAAGGGTGCAGGCTTAAACCTGCCATGGGTGGCTTTTTGTTCCGACTCCGTGTTGTTGCCATTTGTTCTTAAAATGTCCTTTCCAGTTTGCTAGAGAAAAATGCATATTCAACTACTGGGAACTCAAATTCATTTCATGGGTGAACCTGGCATCAAGAGGGACAATTGGGGTGCATAGGTCATTTGAGATGACCCAGGCTGTCCCACTTGTTGCCAGTCCCACCAGGACAGGTATAGCACGCGTGTCATTCTGTTAGCTCCCTGGTAAACCTCAGATATCCTAAAGTGCATTTAACATATGACTAGATGGTTATGCTTAGAACCCTGTTTTCCTCCCAGAGTCTATGCACATTCCCTGATGAGCTGAGTGCTTCGGTGCCTCTTTTTTCCCTCTGAGATCACCCAGTTACTAGGGAGGAAGAAGACAGATGTAATAGGCTTATTCTAGAAAACTTAGGTTATTGATTGCAAAATCAGAAGCATACTCACTACACAAGTAAATAGAATTCAGTTCTGGGTGTTATTTGACTGTGAAGATAATCTGCAATTGCTAGAGGACTGCACCACTTCATCCCAGAGACCTTTGTGAAACTACCACATCTCTGTTCTTTTGGTAAAGATGCCAGCTCCTTCCCAGAGATACTTTACTTAACTCTGGATCAGGATGAAAGCAGCTTCTCATCACATGTCTTTTCCTGCCTACTCGTGGATTCATGGTCCCTGTTGCTTGGAGCTGGTTCCAGAGCCACAAGACAATATAGGTAACACCACCTGTCTTTGCTCTCTTGAAGCAGTATCTGTCCTTAGGAAGTGCTCTGAATTCATATTTCCATTGCATTCTTTATTATATTCTTTCAAGCTGGAGGATATATTGCAAGTCACAGGATCTTCATGATGGCAAAATTTTATGTATTTTTTTTATCATGAGGATAATTTGTAGTGCATACTATGTATCAGGCGTCTATTTAAAAGAACATTTCAGACCTGTGACATTTATTAAAGGCTCTCTATATTCCCTCACTTGTCCCTGTGAGCTTTCATCAGTTTGGGAATGCTGGATATCATAAAGGATCTCACAAAGCAATTGAAGAAACTTGGTTGTATGTAAATAGCCTCTTCCTTTGCACATTTTTAATGTTGTGTCTGACTTGCTGCGTAGTGAGTGCCATGGGCAAGGACAACTGCTTGGGCTTCAGTCTACAGTGAAGATGGCAGACTTCTCTTAGTCTTAAGAACACTTAGGAAAAACTGCCATATCTGTGACATTCCCTGATTCAAGATTGTCCGCTTTAGGTTATACCTTCAGTATAAGTAATACGTAGGTCTGAGGCCCTGCTTTCTGTGAAAAAAGCTTTGCATTGCCTGTATTAAAGTTAAAAATACCTATTGATACCTACTGATAGCTATTGATATTCCACTATATTGATAAGACACTGCAGGGGAGATTCTCCTGATAAACAGAGATGTGGGTTGATGTGCAGAAAGCACACTTACATGGGCTTCAGGGGGAGTGGTGCACCCCAGATCAGGCCCAGCAGGTGGGGGACAGTCCTGTGGGGCGGATGAGGAGGTTGGTGTGGATGGGCTGAGTCACAGGTCTCCTGCCTGGCCCCCTGCACCATCCTCCCGCTGGACACAGAGTGATTTTAGCTGCAAAGCACTGTTTTTGTCTGGTAAGGGGAGCGCTTGCAAGGAAGGTGGATCAAAGGACCTTAGTAGCTCCAGATGAATTGCCACACACCTCGTTAATCAGCTAATAAAATGCAATGAATATCCTGCACTTGGAAAGCCAACTGAGAGGCCTCGCAGTTCTTTATGCCGTGAATTTCCCACTTCGTCCTCATTTAACCTTGATGTGCAGTGTTTTTTATTTTTTTTTGTTATATTATTTACGGAAACAAATCTTACTGTAATCCTTTCTTCTTCAGCAGTTGGTAGCATCCTCAGAAATAACAATCAAGTGCAAATCAAAAAACAGAGACACGTATATTTTTGGAGTTTATTTTACAAACCTGTTTGTAATGGCCAAAGAAAAAACACAATTAATAAGGAAGCAGGGAGTGGAAGCAGCGTTCTTTTATCTGAATATTTGTTTTGGCAGTGATCTGGAGTTCTCTGAAACACTGGCTTAATTGTCTCTTGAGTTTGCCAACTGTAATTTTCTCTCCTATTATTAGAAATAAGGGCATTTTTTGGTTCACTTGAAGAGATTTATTTTCGTAGCAAATGCATTATGTGGATACTGTTAATGTAAAAATCCAACATGTTTCTGTTAACATCCTGCATATAAATATATTTTATGGATCCAAGCCCTGAGATTTAACTCCTAAGGAACATTAATGCATCCTGAGCCAGACCATTTGTGAGGGGCTGTTTCCTGCCAAGAGATCCCCTCTGCGGACCCATACATAGCCCTGCAAGCATCTAGGGTTTTAAAGGGAGGGAAGTGTATTCAAACCCTTCTGAGCCTTCAGAGCATGAAAACTTCCCTCTGGTGGAGGAAGAGTTATGTCTCGTACATGGGTAACCTGTGTATCAAACCATAAGCTCCTGACTGGAAGTGTGTGACTGCTTGGTCTTAATTTCTCAGCAGCCCTGGGCACTTTATAGTTATGTATTAGACTCTTAAAAGCAAAATCTGAAAGCAAGAAAGGGAACCATTTTTAAATTTTTTTATTTTATTTTATTTTATTTTATTATTTTTTTTTTTTTTACATTTGATACGGAACCGATTGAGTTTCTCTTCTTGTTTTCTCTTGGGTAGCTGTCACAGAACTTTTTCCATAATGGAATATTCAGACTACTGCAGATATTAAGAGTATAACCAATTAAGACTAAAACACCATCTATTGCCTGAGTTGTGATAAAATTATGAATGCTGGCAAGATGATTTCCTTTGCAGAAAGATTATCTGGGAGTAATATCTCTGATGATGATTGTCAGCGTGATGTGAATGAGTGCAGAAGGTGAAATAAGAAATCCAGAGCGTCTGCCAGAGAGGACAGCTCTGCTGTGTAACTTTGAATCTTGGGAAGCTGAAGGAGTCGTTTGAACAGACAGACTTAGCAAAGTATTTTTGCTAGTGCATAAATATTCACAAATATTTCATGACAAATACTTCATGAACAAATGAAGTAACGTCCACGGGTGCTTTACCCAGACTTTCCCGAGATTCTTCAAAAAAGAAGACTTCCCCTGGACCTCAGGACACGTTCTGCTTTTGACTGACATGCTTCAGTGTCTGAGGGCTATTTCTTACAATTGTTCCATGTCATCAGAAAAGAAAACATTCAATTTTATAATGGGGGAGAGAATGCAGTCATTAAAACCACCTTTCAACTTACACTGTTTGTTTTTCTGGCAGTTACCTATGACCATTTTGCTTTAACAATTTCAGCATGTTCCCCTTTCTTGTTCCTTCCATCTTTTCCTGTATTGTTTCTTGCTTAGAAGCAAGATTTAAGCTCTCAGTGTTGTTGTTGTTATTTTTTCCACATTGAGGCATTTGCCAGACTGAACTTAGAGTAGCTGGTATCTTTTGCAAGACTAGCAATCTCCCTAAAAATAGACTATGAATCAAATTAGCATTTAGCAGCTTTTGTCATTATCTGGTTGGTGTAAGTTTCAAACAGCTCTTTGTAATGAGATTTCTGTATTTATAGTCATCTTGCTAACTGAAAATGTTCCTAGGGACTTTGTAATTTTATGCTTTGTAACATTACACTCTCTTTCTTAATAGCGAAGGACAAATTTTGTTAAGCTGCAGTTAAATTTTGTAGTATGTATCAGTAAAACAGTGGCGGAAGAGAAATAAATTACGTGACCATTATAGCTTTTAAATGTAGCATTTACTGCCCAGAAAAGCAATTAAAACTTAATGAAACTATGAGTTTGGGAGTATTGCAATGGATAGGTTGGATGTGAGTTGCATTATTGTATTGCTACTGCTTAGTAGTTTACTGTGTTTGAGTAAACCAGCTGTCTGTAACACTCTGTGCACATGTTCCTCGCCTATGGCAAATGCAAAGTAATTCAATTTAGTTTAGATTGCAGTGAAAGTACAATAACTCAAGTCATATTACTTTGCATTTATCTAGGTCTAAAAATATGTATGAAGAGGTTACCACAGCTGGCACACAGTGGCTTGTTAACTCTTGTTAAACAATAAACCATGAGCCTGAGCCCTTAATTCTGCCTCAGAAGGGAATCCCTAAAAAATTATCTAAAACTTTAAATATCATAAAATCCCTGGTCATTTTATTTCATCTTAGCAGGGAGTACAATAATACCTTCCATATAACCTGAAAGTAGTTTTTGTGGACTTTAACATTCTTTGTGGATCCGCATAAACCATCAAAAATGTACTTTCAGTTTATGCAGTGCTTTGAATCCAGCCATTGCAAATTTTCATTAAGAACAGAACCTGGAAATAGGTTCCCCAAAAAAAAAAAAAAATAGGTTGCCAAAAAAAAAAAATAGGTTGCCAAAAAAAAAAAAAGTGGTTTCTGTCATCCTGAAACTATTTGGAAATTTGGGATGATTTCCTGACTAGGTTTGGATGGAAAAAGCTTTCAGGCTAAAGTGGTAATTGTTATGCTTTGACCAATTACCTTGTCATTAGGGTGCTCACAGATGATAATGGAGGATGGGCTTAAGGCCAAGAGGACTTGAAGCCCCATCAATCATCTCTTGAGAGAGTAATGCAATCTGCAAAATAAAGGATTTGGGGGGCTATCTCACTCCTTATCTCTCCTTTTGATTATATCCCATTAAAATAATGAAATAAAATACTTAAATATTCGCTGAGCCAGAGAAATAAAGGGCGAGAGTGCCAGCGTGCTAGTGCTTAGGGCACTTGCCTGGGATCCAGACCTGGTTCAGATGGTTCTTTGTGGTGTAGAGCAGCTGGCAGTTTGTGACAGCATAGCACCTTATACTGCCACGGCTGCTGCTCTGTTCCCTGGGCTTTCTGAAAACAAGTCCAGGGCACAGCCATTTCAGTGCAAATGCAACATTTAGTTCTTCTTGCAGTAAAACTATGGGTTGCTTTCCTTTTTAGCTTCAGTGAGAAAAGTTTGAAGATTTTATTAATCTATTTTTAGTTATTTATTTATCTAGTTATATTATTTATCTATTTTTTTTTCAGTGTAACTTTCATTTTCCTCCTGATAAATCACTAAGGTAAAAAAAAAGTAAGCAGTTATTCACAAATAAGCAATTCAGATCCGTTATGACACTCAAATAGGTATCCTCAGATGGGATTTATTCTGTGCAGTTTTGACTCAAGTGAGGCTGTTTTGTTCATCTGAACTGTGTGGCGAGCTTTCCAACTCTCACGTGCCACCCTTTGCTGCTCAGCCTGGCTAAAGAGGCTTTTTACACTGCGTAGCAAACCTGGCATTGTGATAAGCTTTTGAGATGTAATTATGAAATCAATTTTAAAGAGTTGTGTTAATACAGCTGAAATTTTAATGGCAAAATGGATACAGTCTTATCTGTCCATTTAATACCTCTGATAAGATTATAGCGGGTGCTGCAAACTGACTCTGCTCTGTCTGTCTACTGACTGAACCCACTGCTGTGATCACATTTTCATAGAATCATAGAATCATTAGGGTTGGAAAAGACCTCCAAGATCATCTGGTCCAACCACTAATATCACACACTAAACCATGTCCCTAAGCACCAGGTCCAACCTTTCCTTGAACACCCCCAGGGACAGTGACTTCGCCACTTCCCTGGGCAACCCATTCCAATGCCTGACTGCTCTTTCTGAGAAAAAATGCCTCCTAATTTCCAACCTGAAAACCCACAACCATTTTGCATGTAATTGGAGAGATCTCTGGTAGATATTGATTTTTTAACTTCTCTGAAAAACAAAACAAAACAAACATAATAAGCTCATTTGCTAGAAGCTGGAAAACTTTATACTAGAGGCAGGGAGCAAATTTTCTGTGAGGATGTACAAATTTTTGTATCCCATGAAAGTATGTGGTGGGATTCCTGTAACTTGATGTGTTTAAAGTAAGGTTGGCTTTCTAGCTGCCATATATTTGAATTCTTTTTTTTTTTTTTTTTTTTTTTTTTTTTTTTTTTTTTTAGCACTTCCTTTCTCTTCCTTTCTTTTAATTGCTATGAAAAGTTAAAATACATAATTTCAAGGGAAATGATGTTTTAACCATGTTTTATTTTGATTAAATTAAACCAGTTTAATACAATCATGTCATACTAATTTTTAAGTTTTTACTTAATTACTGTATAATTGTGGAGCATTATTATTTATCAGAAAATCTCTTTCTAGTGGAGAAGCTTTCCAATGGAAATATGTTATCCGCTCATGAAAACCCATAGCCCAGAAATAGGGTAGATGAATGTTGTGAAACTATTAGAATTCAAAACCTCTGATTTTTTTTTTCAAATAATTTATTTTTGTAGAACTAAGTTTGCAAAGTTCGAGTTCCAGAAGGATACAATGATTTTCATTGTTCACTGTTGGTATATGGCATTATAAGAATGCATGACGTTTTAAAGAGAACAACAGCTTCCTTTTAAAACTAGCATTTAGTTCAGGAGTAACACTGCCCAGTGAAAGATCACAAGAACAGTAGCAAGGCGCATACTAATACTGGCTTGAATTTATAGACTGTATATTCTGTCCTCCTTCCTAGTAAAGGCAGGGGGGACTGAGAAGAGGTATCAGTTGTGCTGTAATTCTTGTAGACTCTGAGAGTACAACCCACCACAGACATTTTGTTTAAAAAAAAAGAATATCCCACTAAGGTCAGGGGATATTTGAGCAACCTGTAGCAGCTCATGCCCATGCCTGTCACTAGCATGAAGCGTGGCTCTCTGGCAGAGACATGTCCACATGTAGGACAGAGGCTTGTGTTTAAAAGCACACGTGAGCGTCCTGTGGTGGTGAAGCCCTTAGGAGAAAGGAGGCAAGGGAAAGGCTTTTCAGCTTCATTTTTTTTTGTGTCATACAGTATATATGTTTCTGTGTTGTGCTGTTTCCCAGTCCCAGGTTTTGCTTTTATTTTTGTCTGTGCTAGCAAAGGGGGAGATGTTAGAGCCATTCCGGGAGCAGTGCTTCAGCTGGGGGAGCATCACAGCCTGGGGAAACAACGGAGAAATCTGTTCATGTCTGTCAAAAACAAAAACACCTTGGGAAATAATGAAGTGCATATTTTAAAGCATCATTCAGGTTAAACATCACCTTTTTCCCAGCCTGCGTGGTATCTGAACCATCTTTAGTTTTGTCCTTTCTTGGAGAAAAAAATGTGACGCTGCCTCTTACCATGTGTTATATGGGGGAGAATGAGTTTTGTGTGGTGGCAGGGAAGCAGTCACCTTGTCCAGCCATGCTCCGAGATGCCCCCTCCAGGGAAAAGGAGGCATCAGGGACCCTTGCAGTTACCGAGAACCTTCTGATGAATGCTGCAGGGCACTTTCTGATGAATGCTGCAGGGCACTGGGAAAAGTTAGCAAGAAAATGGTGGTATTTTTCAGGAAAAATGAGACTTCTGTGAGCTTTTCCATTTACCAAACCTATGCTTCAGGGCTGATGCAACTCATCTTTTGGAGGCTTTGTTCTGTTGTTTTTTTCCGTGTGGTGTGAAAATAGCTAATCCAGCTCTGGTGATCACAACGTAGTTCCATTATGGACGCCAGGTGTCTAGCTTTCCAGCAACCCGAGCTGCAAAAGTTCATGGTGTTTTTTTTGTTGTTGTTGCTGGTTTTTGTTTATTTGTTTGTTTTGTTTTGATTTGTTGTTTGTTTGTTTGCTTTCTCTCTATTTGCAGACCAGCATAGCAAAGACAGTAGGGCAAAAGTAGGGAAAGTAGGAAAGAGCCCTGCGTGGTCAGTTTGGGGAGGGCAATTTTGGCAGGGCTGCAGAATCAGGGGAAGGTTGCAGAGCACCAAGGTGCGGTGTGGTCTGTACCTCATTGGTGAGGGGGTTACAAGTATCTAAATTCTGCAGATAGGGCAAGTAGCTCAATTTGTAGTATTATGCCCGGAAAAATCACCTTAGAGTGCGTCAGCTAATGTGTCCAGTGCAATCCCAGAGAGCAAGGACATGATGAGCTTAGTGGGATGAAAAGAAGAGCCACAGCTCAGCTGCAAACTAGAGACAACTTTGGTGGGCTGGGATTCAGTTTGGTCTTGGGGAAGGTCTCTCCCTCCCATTTTTTTTTTTATAACTTGCATGTTTTGGAGTTTGGCTTTTGTAAATGCCACCACGAAAGCCCAACTCTACAAGCCTATGTGTTACTAAAAGAGGTACCAGCCTTCAGTATGTCAGAAGGTTTCTGTGACAGAGGGAGAACAGAAGGAGGATCTCCCAGCCAGCACTGGGACCCGAAAAAAAACCCACAGGCTACACCTTTGACAGGAGTTGCTGTGGCAGAGCTGTCCTTTCACCCTCTACATCGACTTTCCAGCTGGAAATGATGCTGACCACAAAACACATCTGGGCATGGCAAAAGTTGGACTTCCCTCTGCAAGCAAACAAGCAGCATCGCTGTGCAGAAGGCTCTGCATCTGCTGCTGTTCCAGATGTTGACACAGCTCTCGGGGCCGGCAGCGAGGTGTGCGGGTGAGGCCATCCCGTGCTGAGCGAGCCCTTTGAACACAGGTTCCTCTGCAGCAGAGCACACTCCGAGGTGCCTTTCCTGCACAGCCAGGGCTGGTATCAATTAAATGATTTTGCTGAGCGTTTAAAGCAGTTAAAAATAAACGAGCTGTAAAAATAATAAATGCAATTACAAAAGGACACAATTACAAAGACCTTCCCTCACCTTGTTCCTTTCCTGTTCAAGGACTAGTGGGTTATCTGTTTTGATGGGATGGAAGTAAAGTAAGGACAAGGAACAAATGAAATGAGTTTCTCCTGAGTTCAAGACTTGAAGAAACCTAAACATCTTAGACCATCCTCTTTTCCAGTGTCTTTCTTTGCAGAAAAACACCAGAACTATTTAAAAAGGTGCTGTCAACAACAAGGAGCAGAGCAAGGGAAATTTCTTGTGACATATTTTTCATCAGAAAATGTTTCTGCTTTTTCAAAATGTCTGCAGAGTTGAAGATCTTTTTTCATTTTTTTAGGAAGTTACTTCTTACTGGCCTTGCAAGTGGTTTTGTCTCTATTTCAGTTTTGCTTTGTTTCATTACCCTTCTGTCCCAAATTTCTTGGTAAATTTAGGGCTTTTGCATTTTCCTCTCTGTATGTATGTGTGTGTGTGAATATGCATGTGTGTGTATGTGTATATGTATTTCAGCTAGATATTATGTTTTGTCAACTCTTAAATTAAGTTTGTAGTGTCTTTGTGCTCATAGAAATATGGGACTAAGCATTGCTGTTTTAAATGGGGCATTATACAATTTTGCTCACTCTAATTCAATTACTGAAATCCTCTCTGGAACTAAGCCAGCTGTGGAGCACATGTACCAAGAACCTCAGGTAAATGTGTGTACATGACAGTCTTACCATCGGTTTTGAAGGAAAAAGCTAGGAATACGAATAAATACTTGCCTACCTGATCAGAGCCATTCGCTAAAAGTAAATGACAGCTCTGGATTTCTTGAGACTTCTAACTGCTTAGGCCATCATTTTTATCCTGAGAATTAAAAGCTAAAATTATGCAAAGCTTCTCACTTGCAGCTTTTAAACAGCAGAGCTGTTTAAAGATCAGTGTGATACAGTGCCTCTCTTCAGATTCACTGCCCAGAGCTGCCCGTGTTGCTGCCCCAGGAAGCAGATGCTGGTTCAACCCGTGCCTGCTGTGTCTGCAGCATCGAGTCCATGGCCACCAGCTCGTCTCAGGCCTGGGCACCGTGTGGAGTGGAGCAGTACTAGGAAGGATCCAGCGGGTCCAGAGGAGGGCCATGAAAATGGCCAGAGGGCTGGAACGCCCCTCCTGTGGAGACAGGCTCAGGGAGTTGGGGCTGCTCAGCCTGGAGAAGAGAAGGCTCTGGGGAGACCTCATTGCAGCCATGTACACAAAGGGGGCTTGTAAGGAAGATGGAGAAGGACTTAGATCAGATCTTAGGAGTAAATTCTTTACTGTGAGGGTGGTGAGGCACTGGCACAGACTGCCCGGAGAAGCTGTGGATGCCCCATCCCTGGAGGTGTTCAAGGCCAGGCTGGGTGGGGCTTTGGGCAGCCTGGTCTGGTGGGAGGTGTCCCTGCCCATGGCACAGGGTTGGAACTGAATGGTCTTGAAGGTCCCGTCCAACCCAAACCATTCTGTGATTCTGTGAGACCTCAGACAGGAAAATTGTTAGCGGACTGTCAGTATCAGTCTTACAAATGGTAATGTTTATGATTTTAGTGCAGTATAGTGGCAATAAATGCTGCAAAGTTAAATAAAACTAATCCTTCCAAGTGTTAGATTTGCATTGGGAGAACTCTAGACTTAGCACCCTTCTTCATATTTTGATACAGATTTTTTTATTTTTTTTTCTCTTGGGTTCAGAAGAATTATGTTATACTGAGCATGACAGAAGAAAAGCCTGGGCAGGCTCTCTGAAGAGTGCCAGAGGAAACTTCACAACGCTGCAGAGACTGCTAAAACAGGTTGAATTACAGTTGCAAGCAGTTCCAGTCCATGGGTAGTGTGTGAATTTTGTCTTGAGCAATAAGCTCAAGTCTCCTGTAGAGGAAGGAATGCGATGCTTTCAGGTGGACCTCTAATGTGAAGTCTGACCTCACTGTGATAAACCCACAAGGATCCTGCTTCAGGGAGGTACTTACTTCAGTAGACTTTCATAACTTGCTGCAACACAATAATGAGGAAACATTTTCTTTGACTTGAACATCAGCATAGAGGATTGTAGGGAGGTTACCTCACCTTGATCAATACCTAGAGTATTTCTGTATATCGAGATATATGACTTTAATGCATATTACACTGTTATAAGGTTGTTAAGACACTTGCCAAATGTTGAATGCATTAGGAAAAGGGTCTTGTATCTTGTATTATGCTGTAATAATACTTGTTAAGAATGGAAAAATATGTTCTTGCTAACACACTTGTAGATTAGTCATGGCAATTTGCTACAAAAAAATAAAAAAATTTAAAAAAAAATTGCTTTTTTTTTTGCATAATGATGCAGAATCCTGCACTGATTCTTGTTAAAAAGGCACCCTACAGCTTCACCGTCTTATGCCTTATGAACTTTCCTCCATTTGTAGTTACAGCAGTGTCACCTGTATAGGATAATAGAAAATAATCTTGCTTTGCATCGTTTCATACATTAAATAGCAGAAGTTACTGAGAAGGTTCAGAATTTGGCTAGCAATGACATTAAAATTCAGCCTTTTTACTTCCCACATGCTCTTGATAACCAAGGTGAGTCACGGGTCTCAGTTTTATTACATCCCATTTATGGATCCCATCAACACTAATGTTGAACATGAGGATAAACTTGATGTGTCATCTTATTAGTGCTTATAAATTTTAAATGACTATCATCAACTTGCTGAAGCACACAATAAAATAATTCTCATGTGCATAACTTTTTAATAACAGGAAGAAGGAAGGATGAGCTTGAGTTTAGCTGTTATGTATTGCTGAATGCTTTGCTTTAGCTGCTTGCAGTTGCAGAGGCCCTTTGTTTAATTCTATAGTAGCCGTGAAAACTTCTGAGTGCTGCATCTTTATTTATTTATTTGTTTGTTTGTTTATTTATTTATTTCCCCAAAGGACAGAGGGGTCCTGTTTTAGCAGCATATAACATATTCCTTTAGGATTCTGTGCTCATAAAGATGCTGAACAATCTTAGATCAGTATCTCTCTTTAAAGATTACAAATTTGTATTAAAGACTTTTTGTATTAAAAATAAATAAATAATGGAAATATTCCACTGCAGTTAAAGATAACTGAAATCAGTGAAAGTCTTGAGATGGAAAAAAAATTGAGTGTCCAGATAAGCTTTTCTGGCTAAGATGCATTAAGAGCAAACCAGATAAATTGAAGTTTTCACCACCCAGATGCAGAAAGGACCAGAGCACATTTATTATTGGTAAAGGAAGCATAGCACATTAATAATAGTCATTTCTGGTCCTGTAAGAGCAACTGAAGTCAAGAAAGCTTTCACGGAAGTGATAGATATTTAGAATCTATGAAATAAGCTTTTTTCATTATAGGGTTCATGTGCCAGATCATCACACTGATCTGATCTTTGTCTTATAGAGCAGGGACTGTCTTCTCCCTTAACACTTGTTAAATACTGTTCAGGATTCATTTTAATTATTTTATTATTAATTTATTTATTTTTGGTAGGGGGGCAGGAACAGATATCTTTGACATCAAAGCTTCTGCTGTTTGTTGCTGCCAACCTGCAGAGGTCACCTTCCACTGAGGACAGGTTGGCAATAGTTCTCCCCTTAATTCTGAAGCTCTTTGAGAAGTCCTGAAAATCTAAGTGCAGACCTTTTCAGTCAGCTTGAAGCCAAATAATCACTCGCCTGACAGGACAAATTCCAGGAGAGGGAGGCTAGAAAGTGAAGGTTAGTGACAACTGCTCAGTGATACTTGTAGCAACCTCTTTTGCAGTGCAGATGTAGAACTGGATAGAGAACAGGAAAATACTCTGTGGAAGCATTTGCACATTAAAAAAAAATTAAAAAAAATTAAAATAAAAATCACACTTTTAGACTTTTAAGCCAAATGAACCTTGTGATTTGAGTATTTTTGACCAACTCATGCAGATATGGAGAAATCTGCTGTCAACAATAGCCTGTGTTTATACCTTGCATCCTCAGGATTTCATCCAGCATCTGTGCTCAACTCTCTTTCCGTTAACAGGCTCAATTTTTTGTTCCCAAGAGAGTTTATTATCACTGTGTCTCCAGAATTGAATAGTGATTTTTTTTTATTTTTTTTAAGAGCTGGTTAATCTTAGGTATCACTATAAAGCTACTTCACCAGTTAAAATTACCCACTAATACTTGGTGTTTGAGCATATTGCTGAAGCAGGGCAGTCAAAGTCAAAGCTGCATGCTGCGTCAGAGGCGACATACATATTAATGTTGGATGCAGCCTCTCCTTATTCTTGCCTGCGCTGGCATAGTGGAGGTGAAAAGAAGGGCAGCAGAGAGGTCTGCTTATAAGGACTTGGAGCGTGTCTTCAGCTTAAGATTTCTCTGCCAGCAGCTTGCCTGAAGGATCTTCCCAGGTAGGTGGCACTGAGGATGGTGCTGGATGGGGTCAGCACCTGTTGGTGTGGCCTTGCCTTTGTCAGTCTCTTCAGGGGGAATTCCTCATGCACTTGTGCTTCCCCAGGAATAGCTTAATGGAACGGGGAAATATCTGTCTGCCTTCCTAGTGGTGGCAGCCTTTTGGGCACAGATGTATGGAAATGCAGTTCTCCGTGCTCTGATTCTGCAGTGAGCCAAGCTTGTTGGCTGTGATCAGTGCGTCTCTGCCTGGCTGGGACTCTCAGCTTTGCAGTGACATGCAGGAGGTTCTTGCTGATGTGTTTATTGGATTCTGGTTGCAGTCTATTTCTGAAAACCAAAATCTTTATATTGTCTCTTGCATTTTATATGTTGTGGTTCAACTCCATTTCACTGATACTCGTTAACTTCAATATCTTTACATCACATGCTCTTAAATCACCTCTCCTGCCTCTGGTCCCTTCACTTTTCAGACACGTAGTATTAGAAATCCCTAAAATATCATCAAAATATTTTAGGGGGTTCTTTTATGTTAACAGAGTTTGGGTCAACTGCAGTAATAAGTAACCGTCTGATTAAAGTGAATTCATCTTTCCCTGCATATTCATATTCTCTTCATAAGAATGACCTTTCTAAATTCTCTATATAAAATGCACAGCTTGAAGTTAAGAACTGGCAAGAACTTTGGCCTCAGACATTATGGGAAAATGCTGATCCTCCCAGGGAGATGCTGATGTTACATTTTATTCTTCTGCTTCCCTTTTTTTCCTGTCATGTGAGAAATCCTGTTTGTACTGAACTTAAAATCCCTTTCAGCTTCCAACAGAAACTTAATGATGTTGATTTGTTTGGCTTCTCAGGCCGTTTTTAGGAAAACAAAATATTTGGACCCAGGTAACAGATAAGCAGTAACCCTCTGTTTTTAAAACACCGCATATTCAGGATGGGGTAATGGGGCAATTCTAAGACCTTTGGCAGGACAGAGGTGATAAGAGCTTTTTTTAAATGGCATGTGCTAATATTTTCCCATAGCTACTTGTAACAGTAAGGACAATCGAGCCTTGTGCTTGTCTTAAATTTCGAATTGTTTTCATTGCTGTCCAGCGGGAGGGAGATGCATCGCAGTTTTCTGGATTGTATCAGGGTAGGTACTGGCGTTTTCACAGCTGAACTGAGCTGCCCTGGAGTGAGTTGTAGTAGAGTAAGAAAGAAGTCAGGCTGCAGAGCTTGTCTCCTTGCCAGTTTTTGTGTTTACTTTTCATTATGATTAAATGCCTGCAAAAATAAGTTGGTGATTGAATCCAGTCCTTAATGTGAAGGGACAAAATGGAACTGGGAGTAGGAAATGTCACGCCTGAATCCCTTAGCCATTAAATATCAAAGCTTTTGGTGGTGTCCCCTGCTGAACCCTTTCTCCTCACTGGAGGCCTGTGTCTTTGAGATAAGGTTTTAGGGAGTAACCCGCTTGGAGGGTCAGAGCAAAATCTTTGGTTTCCATGGAAGAAGGCAAAGTGTTCTGCCACATGGGAGGGGACAGTCAATGTTTGGGCTCTTGTTGGGAATGAAGTGCTAATTTTAGCAGTGTCAGACCAAAACAGGACCGCTCTTCTGTCATGGGTTGGAGATGGCTACCGTGGTGGTGTGTCTGCTTCTCCGGTCCCAGCAGAATGTACTGGCTTCATTGCAGGACCTGTCATCCAAATATCACAGAATCACAGAATTGTAGGGGTTGGAAGGGACCTCGAAAGATCATCGGGTCAGACCCCCCTGCCAAAGCAGGTTCCTTAGAGCAGGCTGCCCAGGTAGGCGTCCAGACAGGCCTGAAATATCTCCAGAGAACGAGACTCCACAATCTCCCGGGGCAGCCTGTTTCAGTGCTCTGTCACTCTCACTGTGAAGAAATTATTTTGCGTGTTGGTGTGGAACTTCCTGTGCTTTATCTTGTGGCCATTACCCCTTGTCCTGTCCCCACAAACCACTGAAAAGAGGTTGGCCAAATCCCTCTGTCTCCCACACCTCAGGTATTTATACACATTGATGAGATCCCCTCTCAGTCTTCTTTTCTTCAGGCTGAAGAGACCCAGATCTCTCAGCCTTTCTTCGTAAGGAAGATGCTCCAGGTCCCGTATCATCTTTGTGGCCCTCCGCTGGACTCTTTCCAGGAAATCCCTGCCTTTTTTTGTACCGGGGAGCCCAGAACTGGACACAGTACTCCAGGTGAGGCCTGACCAGGGCAGAGTAGAGGGGGAGGATCACCTCCCTTGACCTGCTGGCCACATTCCTTTTAATGCACGCCAGGATCCCATTGGCCCTCTTGGCCATGAGGGCACACTGCTGGCTCATGCTGGCTCATGGTCAACCTGTTGTCCACCAGGACTCCAGGTCCTTCTCCTCAGAGCTCCTCTCTGGCAGGTCATCCCTCAGCCTGTACTGATACATGCGGTTGTTCCTTCCCAGGTGCAGGACTCTACACTTGCTCTTGTTAAACCTCATTTGGTTTCTTCCTGCCCATCTCTCCAGCCGGTCCAGGTCTCACTGAATGGCAGCACAGCCTTCTGGCGTGTCAGCCACTTTTCCCAGCTTTATGTCTTCAGCATACTTGCTGAGGGCAGACGCTATTCCCTCATCAAGGTCATCGATGAAGATGTTGAACAAGACTGGACCCAGCACCGACCCCTGGGGAACACCGCTAGTCACAGGTCTCCAGCAGGACTCTGCGCCACCGATCACCACCCTCTGAGCTTGGCCAGTCTGCCAGTTCTCAACCCACCTTACTGTCCACTCCTCTATCCCACACTTTCTCAGCTTTGCTATCAGGATGTCATGGGAGACATTATCGAAAGCCTTGCTAAAGTCAAGGTAGATGGCATCCACTGCTCTCCCCTCATCTACCCACCTGGTGATGCCATCATAGAAGGCAATGACATTGGTCGAGCACAACTTCCCCTTGGTGAATCCATGCTGACTACAAATATGCCCCTCTGAAAACAGCTCATCCCTGGGGCTCGATCTGTATCATGCTCTGTTGCTACCCTTCTTGTCTCAAGCCCTTTCCCTATTCCTTGTGGTAGGCAAGGGTAGGTTCATCTAGTCTAACTCCAAATGTTTCAATGTCTATGTCTATGTGGGAATTATCCACCCTGATGCCTCTTTGCTGTCAGCCCAATGGAGAGAACAAGAATTTCATCTACCTGTTAAAGGATGAAACAAGTAGTACCCTGGAAATACCATTTTTGCCATAAAACACATCTACATCACCAGCTCAGGCTTCCTAAGGTCAGTCCTACCCATGTGTTATTCCCATGAGCCAACCTCTTAAAAATGGCACTAAATCCAAATGAATGGTTTGGGCTTGGCTTTTTCGTTTGGATATGTGTTTCAGTAATACTTTGTGTAAATAACACATATCTCCCATTTGATAATTCCTAGTACTAGATTTTCTGAAGTGGATGGATGTGATAAAGGCCCACTGCCTAAAATATGCCAGGAAGCCCCCGTACTTTCTGTAATTCCTAGGAAAGGGCTTATGGTTTCCATTTCAGGGACTGTCTTTAGCTGCCTTGTAGTCTAGGAAAAGATCACACTTTGCCTTCAAGTAGGCAAGTATTATGGTTCTGCTTTAGTCTTTAATTCAGAAATCTATTGTGCCTTTTTGTTGCCCTAACTGAGGATGTACTTCTAAGTAAATTAGAAGCTCTGTATAGATGCTATCAGTGACACTGATATTAAAGACCTAATTACAGATCTGTGAGATCTGTTTTGGCTGTCACTTGTTCAGCAGCCCACATCCCATCATCACCTGTTACAGTGTCTGTGCTTTTGGCCACAACATGGGTTGTGCTGCCAATCTGTTTTTCCCATGAAGGAATTTAATCCGTAGTCCCAGATCTTTATAAAGGGAGATGAGTTGTGGTGCTATCCTCTGGTTTTGTCTGGGGCTATATCCCCAGAAGCATCAGGACACCTGGCAGGAAAGGAGTTAATGCATTAGAAAGGCATCGCTGCAGACTGCTGGTGGTTTGGGGGGTGGGGGTAGGGGGTGTTTGTTTTTTTCCTTTAATCTTTGGTATTGCACAAAACTCTTTCCTTGATTTAGAAACTTTAAGCTAGTCCCCTGGCTTTGGGATAATAAAACAAACTCTTCCTGTAGAGTGGCAAAAATAAATAAAGCATGTCCCTTGCTTTTGGAATATGTGCAGAACAGTCACTTTTCTTCAAGAAAATATCAACACATCTAGTCCACAGTCTGGCCAGGATTAATACTAATAATCCATTTCACCTCTGGCAGGGTTGTGCTGTGGTCTTTGTATTTAGGCCTGGTGCTTTAAAACTTCTCCACGCTGCTCCAGAGAGACACTGGTCCTTTTTTTCTGGTGACTGTTGTGGTGATACTTATCTGGTGATA
This sequence comes from Aythya fuligula, assembly GCF_009819795.1. Lineage (NCBI taxonomy): Eukaryota > Metazoa > Chordata > Aves > Anseriformes > Anatidae > Aythya > Aythya fuligula. The sequence goes on from NC_045559.1 coordinate 130,034,267, forward strand.
CTTGTCTGGTTTTCTCAGGGATCCCACTCTGAGGGTCCTTTTCCCAGGTAGAGCCCAGTAGGAAGCTGGTGCAAAGGCAAGGCACCAACGTCTTTTCCTCTTTTCAGGAAAAAAAGATAGGACCCTGAATCTATCTTGGTGTTTGGCAGTGGTGCTTCAGCTCCACTAGAAACAACATTCAATGAGCACAGAATGATGGGGAAGCACGAACACTACAACAACACCATTATCTTTGAGGAACCTTTGAGGAGCTTTCTCTGTAACAAATTTTCTTAAAACAAACAAAAACCAAACCCCAACCAACCAACCAGAAAAAAAGGGGGTATCAGGTCCCTGTCCTTGCATTTTTAGGAAGCAAAAAATTGTGTGGCTTAAGAGCAGCTCTTTCATCATTTTATAACTTAGAAGTTCGGTCACTTAGTAGAAGAACTTCTGCATTATTAAACAGATATTGATGTTAATGATGGCAGGATGCTGGCAAGAAAATTACCAAACGTTAAACTCGTGGGCTAAATGTGATTAAATCTCCTTGATCCATGGAGGAAGTCTAGTTTAGATTGCTGCTAAGTACTTTTACTCATTAGTATGGAAGTAGATCTTTCGTGTGTATGTGTGGGTGTTTTTGTTAAATTGAGACACAGAAAGGATAAGAGAGGGACACAGCTGGATTTTTTCCAGCCTTAGACTCACCCTTTTCTTTTTGCAGACATTATGGATGAGACTTGAAAGCACACATTTATCATATAATCAGAGTGGAAAATAATTCAAGACCTCTTGCTATCACCCCTTTTCTTTACCATGTTAATTTCCAGAATCTATTCTCAAGAATATCTGATGCTAATATTAACTCTGAGTTCTGATGACAAACAAGTCAGCGCTAAAATTGTACTCTTTGTTGCAGATTTCTGGTACCCCTTATGTTTACAGGTGAGCTATCATGACAGTCTCTAAGTTTCTGAAACCAAGGAAAACTTTTTCTCGCACAGAATTTATCACATTTTAAAATCTCACAGCTTCCACTGCCGTCAAGAAGAGAGAGAGGAAGCTTGAATGTAAACACTGATTTGCTCATGGAAAATATAAAAGCATGTGAGGTCATTTGGGAGAAGAATTATCTCCAAAATGATCTCATACTAGAAGGACCCGTTTATTAAGTTCAAGCTTGGTTTCATGCTGGAAACATTGCATAAGAAACAGATGCACTTTTTTAGCAGATTATCTATCATAGTTTCCATAGTGCGTATGATTCCAGTGGGAACTGTGAGCCAAACATCAAAGGATAAATTGCTTAAGAGTTTATTGCCCCCATAAATCTTCTTTGAATATGAGATGTGTATACCAAAGAACCATTAGCTGTTGTGGTGATGAGTAGTTTCTCCCTGGTGTGAGGGTCCCAGAATTTTATTTGGGGCATGGACTGTGCCTGTAAGGGTTGGCCTCCAAGTGGTCTGTTTCTTCCAAAAAGGTCCCCTCTTCGGTTAGTTGATGTGACATCTCTCACCCCATTCTTGTAAGAATCAAATGCCATGCTTAGAGGCAATGTGGTGCACTGCATCTTTAAGCATTTAATCTCTTTAACCTTACCACAAGCTGGCTTTTTGTGTTATTTTCAAAATACCTATGGAGTTTGCATAGGAATAGGAAGTCTTCAAAGGAGTGCTCTCTTCAGCAAACGCTGGACAGGGTAGCTCCTGGCTAAAACAGCATCATTTGGATTTATTGCAGTCATTCTGCCCAGAGAGGGGGAAGCCACAATGGTCCATCGTATTTGATGGAAAGTATCTTGTCTGCAACCTAATCTGAAACCTTGAGGTCTTGTTTTGCATGCTGACAAGACCAGGGTTTTGCTAGATGAGGGGACCATTGTTTCTCTCAGATCAGTACATCCTGTCCTATGAAGACAGTCTGATTCCTATGAAGACAGGCTGAGGGAGTTGGGGTTGTTCAGCCTTGACAAGAGAAGGCTCCAGGGAGACCTTACAGTGGCCTGCCAGTACCTAAAAGGGGTCTGCAGGAAAGCTGGGGAGGGTCTCTGTCAGGGAGTGCAGTGATAGGACAAGGGGTAATGGCTTTAAAATAAAAGAGGCTAGATTTAGATTAGATATAAGGAAGATATTCTTTACTGTGAGGGTGGTGAGGCACTGGCACAGGTTGCCCAGAGAAGCTGTGGATGCCCTATCTCTGGAGGTGTTCAAGGCCGGAACAGATGGGGCTTTGGGCAACCTGGTCTGGTGGGAGGTGTCCCTGCCCATGGCAGGGAGGTTAGACCTAGATGGTCTTGAAGGTCCCCTCCAACTGAAACCATTCCATAATTGTATGTTTCTGTGATTCTAACAAAGGATTTTGTAAGTAATTTCATCTGTGGCGTCCATAGCAAATGTATCTGTAGGGGACTTACTGTTCAGAGAACAAGGTGCAGCACCATATCTACTACTCAGTGGAGGCAGGCAGGAACATAAAATACCTCTAATATGTTCTTAAGACTTCAGTTTCTGGTGCTGATCAATGAAACATTTTAATTGGCTTGTCTGAACAGCATAAACGTATTTCTGAGTATTTGCAACCTCCAAGAGCAACTCTGTAGTAAAACACAAATGTGATGGGAGATTGAATCAGGTCGTTACATCAGCACTGCTGAGTGCTTTGTTTCAAATAGCTGTTGAGGTTGTTCCCAGGTAAAGTATGGTTTCCTGCATTCCTGCTGCAGTCTCACGTGGCTTCAGAAGGTAACTGAGGAGGGAAGGTGGCTTCAACTATATAGGCTAAGCTAAGAGGTCCATTAGCCCAAGAAACTCAAGCAGAATCTGATTTTGGCCATCTTACTTGTTAGTTAAAGGTTGTATTTGAGGTGAGATCATAAGACCTTCCTCTATGCAATGGTCTTCCATCGATGTGTCCACATTTGGGATGACTGTGAAAGCAGAAAATATTTAACGAAATGAGTGAGGGAGAAGGTGAACTGCAGTAAGAAAAGGGAGTCAATGAATATACTGCTAGTCAGAGCAAGATATTTATATATGCTCTTGCTGTTCAGAACAGAGGTACTAAATTTTAGATATCTAAGAAGAAAACTTCCAATGTTACAGGTCAAAAGACATGATAAGGAAGTTTGCTATATATAGATAACATTAGCAGGTAACATTGAGCAGTTCTACCTTAATTTAGAAAAGTGCAAAGAGGAAAATCTTGCTTTGAAAGAACTGCAAAATGCATCTTTATAAATGATGACCAGAACTGGTGTTTGAGTAGGAAATGAACATTTTCTTGAAACAGAGATACTTTATAAGATAAAAGCTTCATAAAAAGGGCATTTTGTGCTGAAGAATTGCAGATCTCTGGGGTACTTCTCCATGTTTTGTTATCTGTTTCACAAAATGACAAGCTGATGGGGTTGAAAAGTCAAGACTGTTTATATAGATAGAGTCCTTGAAAATCATCACAGGTGGGTAATTTCTAAAAATAGCATTGCAAGGCACTGAAATGCTACATCACTTCAACAAAAAGAGGCTTGAAAAAGGAAAGATGATTCTTAAAGTCATTGCAGACTCATCCTTTATAATGCCTGAATCTTTGAGAGATGTACTTCATTTTTAAGTAATAATATCCTAAAATGATTGTTATTTACAAAGGATCCTGCTGGTGATGGACAGACTATGAGTGCTCTCACTGTCTTCATTCTCTGGGTCAGACCTTTGTAAATCCAGAGTCTCCAGCCGCTGTAATTTTTCTTAGCACATGATATGACCTAATGCTTGTTTTCTGCCCCCCAGACAGTTGGCTCCTATGTGAGCTGTCAGAGAAAATCGTTTTGGAGTCTGAAGCAATTTGCTTTTCATACAGCTGTGTTTCAAAGCCGTCCTCCTGTTGGGACCCTTTGGGTAGGACACTGGCTTTGGTATGTGTATAGGGGGACATACTTTTTGGAGAGATTGTAGCCTGAGCAGCACAGAAGATCAGATTGATTTGGCCATTGGCACAGGGTGTCCCTCCAGCACACCCAGTGGATTTACGCACTGACTCACGTTGCTGTTCCCTGCTGGTGTGCTGGCTGTGGGCTGCCGTAGGTGCAGGATGTGGGAGCTGGGAGCTTTTCCTGCTGCTGGAGAATGCCACAGAAATGCTTCTTCTGCCTTCGCTCGAGATTCGGCTTCTCCACGTGATTTTTTCTCACTTAGAAAATGAGGACATCATTAGCCAGAAAGGTGAGAGAGGTCAGCTGCCATCCTGAATGAATACTGCTGCTTTATGCTTTCTATCAGAGATGTTCAGAAGTTACTTGTGGGGCAAAAGATGTTCTGAGGGTAAAAGAGCCAATATTAATACTAATTTCTCCTTTGCTTTTGGAATTCTGGTGGTGGGGCACAGTCTTATTTTCTGGACTGTGTCCGAGCAGGGTAAGAGGGCAGAAAGCTGATTACATGGGTCTTGAAGGAAAAATGTTTGTATGTGTTTTGGTGGAGGAACTGGCACTATTTCAAACTGAGGAGAAATGCTGTAGTCAAATAATGAACTTTTTGAGGGTTGAGGGGGTTAGAAGCAAGCAGTGAGTTTTCTACAAAGAACAGGAAAAGGAAGAACAAAATGACCTTTAAAGAAATTTGTAAAACTCAGAGAAAACAAACAATATAAAAAAAAAAAAAAAGTCCAGCTTAGTAAAACAAGTGAATGCATTTGCTCTGCAGTGGTGGCAGACCACAGAATCAAAATGATCAAATGAAAAATGTTTTTCAGCTTTCAGTGATGTCCATTGAGGGAAAGAGAACTAATGGAAATGAGGCTTGGAAGAGGAAAATAGCACAACAACAGGAGGGCAGCTCAACTGAGTGACTCAGAGGGTGTTTCTCTGATTATTACCTTGTTCTTTTATAGTACATGGAGCTGTAGATCTGGCAAAAAGGATTTTTAATGAAATTCAAGACAGTCAAATTAGTGAATATCCCTAAAACAACACAAGGCAGGAAATGTAGCACCCAAATTTGATAACAGTTAGAACAATATGGTCTAGGCAATATGGATTCATCAGCTGAGTTTCTGTATGATCGAAAGACTTTGAACTTGTACTGAAGGAAAGACGAATTAAAAACATAGAAGGAGATGGAAAATAATCTAATGCTTTTATTTGAAAAGAGCTAATTTTCTACAAAGGGGAAAATGAATAGATTTAGTCTTTATTTCCATATTGCCTTGAAAATCCTAGGAACTGTAGGAGGTTGTTATGCTGTATCTCCATAACCACAGTAGGCTGCATGTCTGTGTGTACAGGCATTAATGGGAATTATATGCTGGGCAAGAGGTCAATCTTATATACTAAGCCAGGCATCTGTCATGGTCCAAAATTAATTAACATTTTTTATTAATGACTTGGAAAGTGGAGTAGAGACTAAGTTTATTCACTGTGCAGCCATTGCCAAAATGAGATAGGAATAGCTTTGTAAACATTGAAGGATGGGATTAAAATTAATTTGTTTTGAACAGATAGGTCTGAAATAAGATATAAGTCAAGTGCAAAATACTGTATTTGGTTATCAGCTAATCCCCATGATAGGGGTAGGTTGTTATACAGCAGTTCTGCAGAGGAAGATGGAGTGATTATTTTTTCACTCGGATTTAATCCTTGATTCAGTGTTTCGTGTGTTATATGGGAAGCAAACACCATACCAGTGTGTATAAACAGGGGTGCTGCATACGAGACTTGCAAAGTAGTCGCCTGCTCTACTTAGCTCTGTGGAGTCTTTAGGAAAAGCACTGTGTCCGTTTTTGGGCAATTCAGGAAAACATCAACAATGATCAACCAGAAGTTCACAGACTGCAATGTATAAAAAAAAATGTCTGAAAGAACTGGGATTGTTTAATTTACAGAAAAGAAGATGCAGGAGAGATGCTCCAAATTTGTTAAGTATGTCCACAAGCAAAGAGTTAATATAATACTCTGTGTTCACAGCAAAGACTGAAAAAAAAAAAAAAAAAAAAAAAAAAAAGAGTGAAAAGGAGACAGGTTACACATCAGGATTTCTTTGACAATAAAGATAATGAAGCAGTGAAGTAGATTGCCTAGTCTGTATTTACCTTCCAGGGACAGCAATCTCTCAGCTTTGTTAAGTAGCCATCCCTGGAAGAGCACAGCTGTCGCTGATCCTGGCTGTCAGGATTTTCTGCCTGTGCCTTGTGTGATTTGTAAGCTCTGCTACAGCTGGGCACAAGGGCTCACACACTGGATAAGGAATGAGTGGAGAAAGTGGCTGTGAGTTGTTCTGGAAGGAGGAATAGCATGGAGATGGAGAATTGCTGGAGAGTCTGGTAGTGATGTATTTTGCTACTAAGTGGGATACATCTCCTGTATATTCTAACTGACCCAAAAAGATGTGATGGAATTTGCTATAAACTGTCGGGAGAAAGAATCAAAAAAATGTATGGAGTCCTCTGTTGCCTGTCTACTTTACATACAAGATGCTCAGAAAATACAGTGATTAATAGCAATGCAAATTCTCTGGTGTGTACACAGCCCATGTATCTGGAGACGCAAGGGGACTGCAGGATTATTTGCAAATCCCTCATGTGAGGAAAAAGGCAACTCTGACTGGACTGAGTGCTTCTTAAATCCAGCCTTTCTTGGAGATGACAAGAAGTATGCTTCTTGGACAAAACCGCGCAGTTGCAACTGCAGATGAATTACTTCAACAAGACGTTTTCTTTCCTGCTAGCTAATTCGTACATCATGTGGCCCATGGAGCTGAAAATTGCTCATTCTGTACACTCATTAAAATAACGAGCAACATCTTTGCAAGCGTGGTGGGTAGAGTTGTTCGCTTCGGTGTGATGAGGAGCTTGCTCTGGCAGCCGTGGTGCAGCGCAGCCTGGCCGTGGGGTCTAGCCCATGCTGATGGGAGGAAGACGTGGGGAGGAAAAACCTTGGCATTGACTGTTAGGCATAGGGACCAGTCCTTCAGCTGGCATTGCTTCTTTGTTGTGGTTGTCTGACGTGGTAAGAAGCAGGAAGATGTATGTTGGCCAAACAAACACCTAAATATGTGGACAGAAATGAACCTATGCACTTAGAAAGTACCTTCATATGGTCTGATGGAAAACCCAGTTAAGTTACAGAGGCTCATTTGGCATACATAGCTGACATTTACCCTTTTCCACCTGTTCTCTTTTTCCAGGTCTCTAAAATAAGCTTTTTTAAATGGACTGCAAAAAGTGTGTATGTCCAGAACAATTCGATTTTCCTTCCTTCATTTCTCTCTTTCTCTTTTTGCTTTAGTCTGTATTACTTGATAATGCTGCGTTAAGATAGGACCGGATGAATGGTTAAATCAGCAAAGCCAAGAAATGGTAGCTTTAGGTGGGAGGGGGTGAATGAACTACTGCAAATATAGTAGAAGGGTAAACTGGATTTGGCAATAATAGAGAAATTTCTGTATCCTTATGATCACTTTTGAATAACCATTAGTCACATTACGAAAATAACTTTGTCCTGGTGGCATAAGGAAAAACTGTAACTCGCTGGTATTGAAAGAAACTTCATTATTAAAGAAATTTCATTCCTCCTATTTCAGCCTCCTCTTAGAGGACAAAGACCACAACTTATAGAAAGTAGTCCACAGTAGAATAGAAAAAATATCCCTAAGTCTTGTGCAAATGACAAAAATAAGTTTGATGTGGCTGCTAAATGGCAATGAAAGGAGAAGAAATGATTTTACTCTTGCTTCTGTGGCGAGGCTTTAAATACAAGTGTGGGGGAAAGACAAATTTGTGTCCTTGATCAAGTTCTTCCCTGAAATGTATGCGCTTGTAGAGAGAATACCAGAGTGCAGGAAGCCGTGGGTAGACAGCTTCGTACCATGAACTCATTCTGCAGAGAAAACTCTCTTTTTCTAAATGTTTACATTCATTCAGCAGTGTAGAAATCCACTGTGCATTGTGTCTTGAGCTAACATGTGCACATGCATACGGCAGCATGTGGGCAGCCCTGCACTTCATGCATGCGGATGGGGGGCCGGGCAGGAATGTGCGGCTACACATCATTGTGTGGGAGCCAGCTTGGGCACACTCAGGCCTGTCGGTCTCAGCTAGAAACTCTTTCAAATGTTTTTTTTCTGGAGTAAATGCACAAGAAACAAGGTACTATGCAACATAAGAAGCACTAGCCAAAGGAAGGAAGGAGGGATGGAGATTTTACTCTCATTACTTGAAGAGGGCACTACTGAAGACATGGTATGGTTGCTACCCCAAGGATATTTTATTTTGGGCAGGGAGGGAAATAGGGAAGTTTGGGCTTTGTTTTTGTTTTCTAGAAAGCTCAGTCTGGGCAGACTCCTCGGTGCAAATATACTCGTGGTTGTGAAGACAATTAAGCCCAGTGTAAGACCTGAAGCAAAAAGCAAAAATAACACAATGGAACTTTGCAATAAAATACTTGTGATATGACCGAAGTGCAAGTTTCTTTCCTATCATAAGTGTGTGCGAGGTCTTCAAGGATGAAAGCCTGATGTGAGTTAGGTCTACTATGTGCACATGAAGACATGTTTAAGGGATTAACGTTTCTGGGTGAAAGGAGTGGAGAAAGACAGAGTGATGGCATTGAGAAAGATGGGATAACAAAAGAAACAGAAAGGGGTCATGACCTAAGCATTATGATCAAACGGAGTTAATCAGAACTCATGTCAGTGAGTTATCTAACCCTCTACCTGTGAATATTTATATATATGTTAATGCATGATTCTAGATTCACTTTATTTCTTATCTCCCACTTTTTAACATTCTAAAGGGTGAAAAAAGAGAGACTGTTGAATATCACTTCTGTTCCCTGCACATTTCCTAGTGGTGATGAGTTGCTGTCTGAACTGTGACAGCAAGTATTTCTCACCATCTGTGTGGGCATACCAACTACATCCTTTCAGTCAACTGAAATATAACTTGGGCTTGTGTCTTCTTTCCTCACTCCCTGCACTTTGGCTTTGCTGGAAGGAAATGGGGACATTCATGGTACATGGTACTTGGTACATGGATGGGAAAGGAAGTCGCAATTTGGTGGTGGGATTAGTGGGATGGTCTGCAGAGCCCAGGTGTCCTGTTAGTGTGCAGCAAAGACCAAGTAACTTCTCCCTCTCCTGCATCCTCTCTCTCTCTCTCTCTTTCATTTTTTTTTTATTTGTTTGTTTGTTTGTTTGTTTTCCTGGTGACACTTCATTTAGGTAGTAAGCATTTGTTTCACTTCATTGGGACTGCTTGGGGGTTTGAACACCCTAATATTTACTAGAGCTCAAATGTTCTTTCAGACCTAGAAGTTATTTTATACCTAATTTTATTCTGTATTTCCCTCTGCTTCAAAGATAGTGATCATGTGCTTTTAATACATTAATGTTTCTTTAATACTTACTCTTTGCAAAGATTCAGCATTGCCAAAATCAATAGTTTGAATTAAATTAAGCTGTAAATTAGTAATTTTACAACAGTCTTCATTCTGACACTATCAGAGGAGACGATTATCTAGCAAAAAAAGTGGCAGTTTTGCATGTCAGCAGACTTGTTTGGATTTTTGTGTCGGGAAACAAGTTTAATTCTATAGATTCTGATCGATAAAGTATGTGAGACGTTTACTTCAGTGACAATTTTCATGTAGACCAATGCTGCAGCTCTAGGTAGTAATGCCACCCAGTGGAGGAGTGGTGAATGTGAAGCTAACAACAACAACAAAAAAAAAAGTAAAGTAAAAACACTAATTTTTCTGAAGAAATTAAGATTTTACTAATTTTCCTTAATTAGTAATTGTCTTTCTGTTTTCTTATTTAAAAAAAACAGTATCTGAAATTTTATTGTTTTCTTCTCAAGTCATTTTGCTCTCTTGCTGTTAATAAACTAATAGCTGTATATTAATATCACATAAAAATTGTACAGACAATGCAGTTCATATCATGTATGAGATTCCATGATTTCAAACATAATTTTATCTTTGGATAGAGTAACAATTAATGCATCTCAATCTTTTATGAATCAGATGTTTGAAAAAAAAAATAAGAGCAATCAAAATGTTTTTTCTTATATTGAAATGTTCTTAATATACTTAATAATTCCTGATATGCAAAAGAGAAAATGAGTTGTGTTGAAAATTTAAAATTCAATTTTACTATTAATGATATATTTTTCCCAGGAGAAAAAGCTCAGTTCACAAGTTCCTATGTACTTAAACTCCAGAAAATAATGTTTTCTGGAGGAAAACTAGAAAAACGTGAGTTTTTTTTTTTTTTTTTTTCCTGGTGAGTTCTAAATGCACATTTTTGGGATCTTGAGATCTAATCAGTAGTGAATTTGTCCTGAAATCACTGATAAAATATAATTATGAATTTACAGTCAGATATGTTTCTTTAGGAACAGTCACATAGTGGACCACCCGCCCTGAAATTCTTGGGAAGCTCTTGGGTTAACATCGTTAACAAGGGAAGAATTTTGGCAAGTTGCATATTTCTTTGAATATATTTGTGCTGGTATTTCAGCCTACAGAGATGCGCATCACACTGCTTGTTACCTGCTAACTTGGTGTTACTTGAGCATTACTGGGATAGTACTGAGCATTATTTGGCATTGCAAAGGCTGCTCAGGCTGCTGGGGCATGGTGGGGTTTGCTGTGTGCTGGTTGCTGGAGGCAATGAAGGCACCTGAGAAGGAGCATGGGTGTGTGGAAGGAAGCACCTGGATTTAATAACTTCAGTTCATCCTTCACCATTTCCTCTGTCTGTAATGGTCTGGTTGGATTGTACCAGCTGGGTGGGAACTGAAGCAGAGCAATGACTGGTGCTCCAATTTCGATGTCGAAATGCTGCTTGTGCCCACTGTCAGGTCTCATGGTGAGAGTTTGTTAGATCTGCTCACGAGCTGCTGAAAAACAAGTTAATTTCTCAAGTAATTGATTGCTTGGCAGGTGGAAAGAGATCAAATTACTTGCACTTACGTTACTTGGCAATCTTACTGTTTCTGTTGTGTTGCGAGGGCGACAGCATCCATCATGGTTCACAACCACACTGCGGTTAGTCACAGGCTGGCCTGCATCAATGCTGCCCAGATTTTGGAAAACTAAATCCTCCCAGGCAAGCTGAAGCCTTTGCCACCCCAGCCAACTGATGCTGAAGGGCCACTACTTGATGCCTGTGCATATTGGACTTATTTGGAGCTATAGCTGCAGGCATGTGAAATACCACCTGACAGTGTATGAGTGTTTCGCCAAGTCCCTCTGCTACAGTTTGGATTTTCCCATCGCTGTTTTCCCCTGCCTCCAGTTTGATGTCTTCATCCCCACCCAAGGTCTGCAGTCCCTCCTGGCGTGGGTGGTGGGGAACAGTTTGGGGACATTGAGAGGCTGCCCCACCATGGGCAGCAGGAACAAGAATGGATAGAAGAAAGCCAGCATAGGCTTCAGTGGATCTCCTTGCTTTGTAGCTGCTGTTTCAGCTAGAAAACCTGTTTGTGACCAAAACCTCAGCCCAACGATTTTTTGGGGGGTCCGCTAATCAAAAGATTTTTCATCTTTTTTGAGCTCCTCGTGTTCCATTCCTTTTTAAAAAAAAAAAACAAAAAACAAAAAAAAAAAAAAAAAAAAACAAAAAAACAAAAAACAAAAAAAAAAAACAAAAAACAAACAAACAAACAAAAAAAAACACAGATAAATCATTATATGTTGTATTTTACATATAGGAATAGGGAGAGAAGTGATTGATTGGGAGTTAGAAAAGTACACTGTTTTCCTGAGCAGGTTGTCAGGCCTCCATACTGATTGCTTTTTGTGGTAGAAGAATGACTAATATATATATATTTTTGAAATGATTCATTTAAAAGAGCTCTGCTGGGTGATGTTCTTTATTTCCTGTGTGTTCGTACATGGCATTTCGTTGTGACTCTGAAAGGAACAGCAAGACATGATTAGAGCATGTACTGATGGAGATGTATTGATGTTAAACAAGCAAAAAGCTGAGGTCTGTGAGTCAGGAAGTGAGTCTTTTGCAGCCTGTTTGCTGCAAAACATGCAGCATCAGTTTTGAAACGTTTGTTTCATCAGTGTGGAAGCTGGATTCCTCAGAAAGTCAATGATATACGTATTAACCTTACCAGTCTCAGATTAATAGAGTATGTGTATGCAGCTACGTAAAATAAAAGGAAACGTCATTCTTGTTTGTTTATGTACAAGTATATACAAGTTTATGCGTATTTAACCATAGCAGAGCTACCCTGGTTGCTGCACGGGACATCTGTGATGCAACGAGTGTCAGTGATTCACTGATACAGAACATGAGGACGCGTGTGATGACTCATTTCTTCCCTCCCGCTTTCTTATTCCACTAATCTGAAGAAAAGCTTAACAACTTGTACCAGAATTTAATGAACCATAAATACAAGCCCTAACAGTATGACAGTGAGATGTATTTGATTGTGGATTGTTTCCCGTAAAATTCCTTTAAGAGAAATAAGATTACATTTATTTTCCTCCAGATAAAGAAGAATGAACTAGACAAAACACTGGAGAATTGCTGCAGAGATGAAGAATTCAGCAGTGTCAATTTCTGATACCCAACTACAGCAAAGCTTGATAGTTTTGGGGAAAAAGATAAATGGAAAATGAAAAGAAAGCTGTGCTCTTCAAAACTTTGAAAAAAAAAAAAAGCCTTCTAAAATTTCTCCCATTTACAAACAGAAATTTTCACTTGACCACTTCTGACTTTTCCCACAAATCTGGAAATAAATAAAAAAATAAATTTGGAGAAAAAAAAAAAAAAAAAGTAAAAATATCGGATTTTTTCCTCTGAGAAGGAAAAAGCTGGGCACCTGCTGCGCTGGTTAATATGGTATCTGCTTTAGTAAAAGGTTTAGACGGACTAGTGCCTCTATAAAGGTTTAGATTTTTCTGTTGGATTTTTCCCTTCCCCTTTGGTGTCTCTGACTCAAAATGATTGATTTTTGCTTAGCTTGCCATTTGATGTCAGTTGTGATTCAGCTTTTCAGGAGGGAAGAACTGTATTTCAAAGACCACATGAGGGAGTTCTGTGCTGTGTATCTATCTGCAGGCAGATCTCTTGCTAATATGGGACACTTCAGCTTCATGGTTTTACCTTGTAGAAGGCAAACACTTTCTTCAGCAGTTCTCAACTTTTTCCAGACCGAAGGAGTCTCTCATTAGCTCAAGGCTGTTTTCAGTGGATACTATTTGGAATTTATTGCTTAATAATGGCAGATGCTGAGTTCTGGCACACAGGCATCCCACCCTGTGCCCCGTACACCCTTGAAGTGTGTGTGTTGTGGGAAGGCAAGTGAGGAGAAAGCAGGTGTGGTTGTTTTATTTACTTTCTGCTTTCCTCTTTTCCCACCTGTGTAAGTGCAAGTGTGGTTAGATCTTACCTGAAAAGAGCCATTATATCACACTAACTCTAGTTCATGTTACAGTGTCTTCTCTGTCAGAAGTGTTTGACAAACCCTGTTTATTTGGCATTTTAGATTTCTGTCAGTAATCTCAGAGTATCACCCTATCTGCTTTACAGGAGATGCTTTGCTTTAAGGCTTGCATATACAAATTCCTTGCAGGTGCATGGGTAGGCAGCTGCTGCACACTGCTAGGGATCCTCTGAAGGCCCGTACTATTCAAGCGTTAAAATGAGTTCTCTGGGGTGGATGCTGCCAGAGCTAGACTTTCAGCAATTCATCCACTACCTACTGTTCCCTTGAGGAACTGGAGCCTATTTTTTTTGGAGGAAATAATACCACACATTTAAAGAGCAATTTGAAGAGCCCTGCAGAGAGCATGGCAGTCACTTACCGGTCACTCCAGAGAGGAAAATTACATGTTTGAGAGGATGTTACAGGAGACTTGCAAGGAGCAACCCACTGTTTGGGGAGCAATGTCATCTCTCCCTGAAGTGTGATTCAACAGGCGTATTTCAGCTACTTTTCCTAGCTACAGATGGCTTAGCACTATGCTGGGTAGAGCAAAGTACATCTATAGTATGTCTTTAAGCCCCCTACTGCCAGCTTTTCCCATTTTCCCAAGTGGCATCTATGCCAAAGATGGAAATATTTTATATGTATATATATATAATTTCCCCTACAGTATCTCGTCTGTGCATTCACTCCTCTTTCATGAAACTCCAGAGGTCGTAATTCAAAGGCTGCAAGGAGTTGAAAACACTGACATGTTTAAGGCAGTACGATGTGTGGTGATCGTACAGAGCTCTGTCAGCTAGCCAACGCACTTTAGTTTGGTCAGTGAGAGTAATTGAAAAAGAGTTAAGGTGAAGAAAGCATGCTGTCTGACGAGAGAAGTAAATGATCAAGCAACCCCCTCAGCACTCCCTAAATAGCTTCAAATAGTTCCAGGAAACCTTTGTTTCATCCGAACGGAGAGATGTGAAATTAGACTTGAGAAGAATTAGCTTCTTGGAGCAGTCTCAGTGGAGCAAACGATAGAATGTGTTTTTGTATGGTGATAGGATTAAAACATACAAGGAACGCAGCTGCTGGGTCGCACCTCTCATTATAAGAGCACTACACTCCGGTGCCCTGTAAAACATGGTAAACACTCCACATTGGAATATCCATTGCAGTCAGCCAATGTGCAGATTGTTTCCACCATACGCAGCCCCAGAGGAGATAGTCTTCCATGCTGTGACTTGCATCTCTTCTTCCGAAGTTTAAAAATTTCCATTTTTTTATGGAGCGAATGCTTGTGTTTTGTGGAATTGGCAAGTGCGTTTTTAGCTATATGCCCAAACAACTTTTTATAGTTTTGGTCAATCTGCAAATGACAATATGCCAGCTTTCTCCATTTCTTACAGCTCACTTACCCTTTTCCATTTTTCTTTTTTTCTCCACCCCCACAAAATATTTCCTCTCTTACAAAGTGTTTCCTAGCCACAACCACCCTTGCCATTCAAGTGGCAATACTAACTTGGGGGTTGAACCAGATGATTTTTAATGTCCCTTCCAACCCAAACCATTCAGTGATGCTAATGTATCAATAACCTCTGTGCTTGACAAATTGCACATTTTCCTCCCAGAGCTAGCCTCTATAACTGCCCAAAATTTCTGGAGCCTTTTCAGTTTCTGCTCACACATATTGTCCAGGATTTTGTTTGTTAGATGTTGGGCAAATTGCTGCAGACACTTCCCCTCTAAGAAACAGAAAGGTGGGAAGCATGGCTCTGCCATCTATCTAACTGATGATCTTCCCAAACCACACAGATATACAACTTCTCTGGATTCAGTGACATCTTTCCATTAGCCAAGCTTTCAGCAGAAGGCACCATAACTTGGAAGGCTGAGTGTTAAGTTAGGCCTCTGGGTACAACAAGGATTTTAACCTTCTGCCAAGCTTTTCCACAAGATACAGCAGTTACTGCCTTGTAACAAGTCAAATACACCTGACAGTGCTGCTGATGAATTTATCAATACAACCTGAGGAGCTGCTGGCTGCAAGGATAAATCCCTTGCAGCTGGGGCTTGCATGGTACTTCTTGTGCTGAGTGGTGCTCCCAGCTTAGATTTCTGTCACAGATCATTGTTTTGAGTACCAGGACAACTTGTAGGAATATTGTCTTTGTCATCCTCCAGTGCTGCTGTTTCTGCTGCTTTTCACAGTTTTCCATCACTGTGCAATCCTGCTGGTCACTCTACTGAGTTAAGGGCCACCTTAGCCATGTTTTGCCACAGTCCTGGGTGGGTTCCTCCTTCTGGTTGTCACAAATCATATCACAGCAGTAGCAACATTCCCAAGAAATGCTGCATGTGTGTCCATATAGCTATGGAAATTTTTGAATGAATCTTATAATGATACCTGATAAGGATATAATGAATGTTGCTTTACAGTAATTTCTGTTTATTTCCGCCGTTTCCAGGAGGATGTCTTTGTCTTACATTGGGTAAGATATTGGGTTAAAAATACTGTTCTGATGCTACCTGGGAGGTGCGGGAATATTGGGCAGAAGAATTTATTGTGAATGAAAAAAGAATGCTGTTTTTGTTGTTGTTGTGTGAGTTCTTTTGGCATACACAATTCAATTCCTGCAGGATATTAGAAGGTCAGGAGTTTAAATAAGTTAAAAAAAAAAAAAAAAAAAAAAAAAAAGATTAGATTAAAACCAAAATGCTTTCAATGTAGTTTGTGAAAGTCCTTACACTTTGCATTGCTGGAACTGAGTGGGAAAGCCAGAGAAAGGAGAACATCATCATTCCCCATTGCTTATGTGATCTTGTTGAACGTGTAGTACTTAGGGAGAGGACCTGCGACACACCAGTTCTCAGAGAGGTCTGTTCATAGGATAACAAAGTTAATTTTTAATGCTGTGGTCCTCCTAAAGGTGTCTTTAGGTTTTCAGGTATTGGTGCATTTACGTGCCCTCCTCAACTCCACAGCTACTCCAAAAGAGTTTTAGCACAGAAAAAAATGTAGAGATTTCTGACACATTGGGGGATGAGTTGCTTTTCTACAGGGAAAATCTGGAAAATTGATTAAAAATGGAAACTACTTTTAAATTTCATTGTAAATGCGCAAATAGTCGTCCATGATTGCTCGCTTCTCATAGTACTGAGTCTATCAGTACTGTTGTTTCATACCTCTGTCCTTATGAGCACATTAGGCATCAACATGACATCAGTATCTTGGAAACACCCAGAGATGTGTATGTAGGTCTCGTGTTAGAAGTGAAAGGAAAATTGCTTTATACTTAAGCATTATGACAATCGTCTTTATTGTTTTGGGGAAATGTTAGCTAAAACTCATCCAGATGTTGTTAAGCACTTCCTTTCCTTGAGTTCTTTTAAGTTAGCTGATCATACTTTCTTTTATTCAGTTGGGCATGAAATATTATGAAAACACCATTTTCCTTTTCAGGAAAGTGAATAAAGAATGGGAAATAATTGGTTTTGTATGTAACCGTGACATTTGGTTTTCTCATGGTATGGTTAAGGGTTCTCAGAAGGAAATATAAGATATAAAGGAGCATAACAGGATGGCACAGACATGATGATTTCTTAGTTCTGGGGAGAGCAGTAAGCCTGAAATTTTTTTAGAAAAAATTGACCAAAAATGGATTTTTATACACTAATGACCAGTGACAGTTATAGTTTGAATTTGATTTACTGGGAGGCCTGCACCTAGAAATCCAATACTTGTATACTGCAGTATCAGATACACTTACAATCATACCACGGAGATTGGTTAACGGAATTTTCTTCCCAGCACTGAGTTGAAGGCAGGAATGGTCTTCAATAAATGTAAGAATAAGGCTCAATCCTATCAGTGACTTGCAACAGAAGCTCTAGAATGCTTTTGCTCATAAATATTGTATACTTTGTTGCATTGTGATGAGGGTTAGTTTTGGAAATACCTTATAATCTTTGGAGAAGTATTAATTTACATATATATATATAGTTATTGAATAATGATAAAAAAAAAAAAAGAGAGTAACTCCATTGTACAAAGCATGACAAAGTCTTCACGTGCAATTTTGGCCAACCATATGCAAGTACAATGACCTAGGGCTGGAGTAGGTCCAAGTAAACACTGCTAAAATCAGGGAGGAGGAAGATCAAAAGATTGTAGATTGCTTAGCCTCACAAAAGAAGGACATTGAGAAGGCGGTAGGATTATCCTTTCTTAGAAGAGACCAAATACTAGGGATGAAATGGGAGAGCACAGCTATTTAAGCTGAAGATTTAAAAGGCTATAATGTGTCACTGCATAACCTTAGGACAGAAATTAGGAGATGGTTTCCAGCCATGGAAGCAGCAAAACTCTGAAACTTTTCAGAATGAAAATAATGGGAGTAAATGCAGCAGGTTTAATAAGGGACTTGTCTGGCAAGAAAGCTTATGACTGTGACCACCAAATATTGCAGTAGTTGGCAATGCCCAGGACACAGTTCTGAGCTGCCTTCTAGTTCCTGTGCTGCAGGTTTTGCACCTACAGTCAAAGCCTGTTTTACTTTCAGGCATACTTTCTTTTTATTTCCATATGACAGCAGAAATAGCTACCCAGAAGAGCTACCAGCCACAAACATCATGCACCCAAAATATGTGCTTTAAGCTAGCTGAAAGGATTTCCAGATCTGTGATGTTACTTCAGAGGCTGGAACATCATCATAGCATGCTCAGTAGCAGCACCTCCAGGTGCAAGATCCTGCTTTTGAGTGTCTTGACCATGAAATGTGATTGTATAGAGGGCAGAGACAGCTGACTGTGTGGCAGGCTTAAGGACATGGCTTGCAAGATCCTTGAGCAGATGATTACTGAAGCATTGAACTCTGCTTTAGAATAGTGCTCTTCCAAAGTGACTATGTATGTGGTCAGCGTGCTTTCAGAGGCGTGAAGAAGGAGCAACTTACCTAAGGAAGGCGTTGAGTCTGGCTCACATCAACTTGGAGAAAAATGATGTGTAGAGTTACCTGGCAATGTCAAGAATGGTATAAAATCAACAAACGATTATTCTGTTGTCTTTTTTTTTTTTTTTTTTTTTTTTTTTTTTTTTTTTTTTTCCCACAGCTTCCTCTTCTTCATTTTTGACTCCGATTCTTGAAAAATACTTGTGTAGGAAGTTAATGGTTTTGGTAGAAAGGTAGTGCATTATTGTGACTGTGAAATACTGTTTTCAGACGATTAACTAACACTGAACAAAGAAACAAAAGAGGCAAGTGAACAACACATCAAATGTAGCCCTAGAGAGCGTCAGAGATTGTAAGAAGGCTCTCACAAACCAGTCTCCGTGGTACACCGTGTACATTTTCATGGCCTTGTTTATACAAAGAAGAATTGAGTAGGCAGCTTAGCTGTTCTCCTTCCTCTCTCTAGGCAGTCTTACATTAGAGGATTTTAATAATGCAATTACCATTGTAGCTGTTTAGCACACCTACAGATTACCTTGCATTCCCCCACCTCTTCCCTAACAGAGGAGGTGCAAAGCAGAGTGATGCTTCAGCAGATGAGGGACTGCTGTTCAAAGATTTTCCCTTCTTCCTGCTCCTCACAGCAAGAATAAGCCTGGCTCCATTTTAGGGGAGAGGAGCTGCTTGAAGGAGAGGAAGAGGAATGGCAAGGCTGTTTGCAGAATAGGCATGGTCTTGCAGGAGAGACAAAGGCAGTCCCAGGAAAGCAGTGGGAGTGGAAAGGCCTCCTCACCCTCACTGCTCCCACTGACTCCTCTTGATTGTGCTTTCCAACGGGCATTCAAGTGACCCCAGGGTGGACAGAGGGGGTAAGTGATGTAGCTGAACTTAGCCATCCTCCTTCTGTATGGCTTGATGGCACTTCTGCATATGTTAGGGGGAGAGTTGTGACAGGCCAGCGCACTGACTGGCACATTGTGTTTCACCACCTCTAGCTGAGGGTCAGCCTGAGAATGTGCCAGGTCTTCCCAGCAGCTCTGGGTTGCCCCATTCCTTCATCCACTGTCATGGTCCACCCAGCAAGAAACAGTAGGTACTGGTTAGACCCAAACTTGAATATGGATGACTTTTAAAATACCTATCTGTTTGGGAAAGGGGAGAAGGTTGTTACAGGACTGCTGAAAGTACAAATCAACAGCATGTCACACAGATGTGGCAGCATTTCAGTGTGGGATTGTCACCACAGGCTGGACAGCTATTGCAACTGCGGTCTTGTCAAGCTGGTGGGACCAAAGACAGATGTGAAGGTAAAGCCCTTCTTCCACAGAAATGAGGGAATATGTACCAAAGGCTGTGCCAGGAATGAGTAAAGATGCCTAATCCAAAAGCCTTCAAGTGTTTGTGAGAAGGGTCACGTGAATCTGAAAGCTGGTGGCACATATCCTGCCTATGGGAGTCACACTCGCTGAGACGTGTTTACATAGATGACAGTTGTTTGTCCAGATGGCACTCACAGAGCTTTGCTCACCATTTCCTTGTTACAGTGAAAGCACTGCACATGGATCACATTCAGGAAGTTGGCCCTCTTTATTTCTAAAGAGCCCAAATGTTTACGTTTTCTTTCTGGGTGAAAGAAAACCAGGTGAAATTGCATGAAAGACCATCTATCAAGAGGAATTAAATGAGATGACTCATCAGTCTCCTGCTGATGGAGAGGACAGCTCTGTGGTTAAGCACTGAGGCTGAGGCCAGCTCTGTGCTCCAGACTTGTGCCAACACAGCTGGGTCACAGCTGCGGTGTGAGGACGTGCACGCATCGATATGCATGGCTTTGCTGGGCAGAAGCACCTCCTGTGTAGGTAGTTCTTCTGGCAAAGCTGTGTGTAGTGTGCTACTTGTTTCTCTGGTGGTGGATGTTTCAGGTGCATAAAAACGAAGTGCTGCAGGAATTGGGGTGTCCCAGCCAGAGGCAGGTTTAACAGATTAACAGATCAACTTTCCTATGTAAGATGCTTGGAAGCCTCATGGCAGGGAGGTTTAGAAATCTGACTTGGTAGATTCCACATGTATTCATGAGTAAGTTGTAGCAGAGCAGTCAAGTGTATACGATAGCTTTCCCATTAGCTTGCTCTTACACACCCCTGAACCCCTGATACTCCATTGCTGCATAAGTGGGCTGCAGCACTCATGAACTCTGTCAATGCAAAATTACATTTGTTTTCAAGTGTCTGGAGTCATTAAAGAGTAGTCATAGGTGATTCTGTTTGCCCAGCTTGAAGAACCTTAACAAATATTTTGATTGGTTCATGTTTCCCAGACAAGGTGGTCTGCAGCAATTCACCCTGTTAAAAGTCCTTTCAGGTTTTCAATTTTCAACATCTGCTTTAGGCCAGCAATCTGAAGATAGAAAGCACTATAAAAATGCCAACACTTTTGATGTTGTTGACTACTGGACTGGATACACTAGGGTTTATATGCTGTGGCAGATGAAGCAGAATTATCATTTTATAGTGTTAAACCATGGCTCTTTTGAATGTGGTTATTCTGTATGTCTCCTTCTTCCTGCCTCCAACAAAAATATTGTAAAGTGTGGTTTGTGAGGGCAGGGAAGACTAAAATTGCTATGAATGTGTTTTCACACTGTTTGAAAGAGAATTGGCTTGAAGACTTAAGCCACAGAACAGTTGATTGCCAAATGCTGGTTAAAGTGCTGTAGGTTTAGTGTTAGGGGAATGCATCTTTGAAATACTTTTGTGAGGTAAAGGAGAATGCAAGATGATGGTAAAGACCACTGTGAATTCAAAACTGAACGAACTTAGGAAACCAAATTTTAAATCAAGAAATTATATGTAGTATTAAAGTTAAACACATGGCAGAGAAATGCTATGTGTTAATAATGTACTGAAAAATGTTTTGCCTGTGAATCGGAAAGGTATGGGACAAACCAAAATATAAATATAATATATTGGTTTAAAATAATGACCAACATAATAGTAGGTTTATATATATATATATATTTTTTTTTTTCCCCCTGATTTCAACTGTTTGGGCTTTTTTGTTTGTTTGTTTGTTTGTTTTTGGTATTACTTGTTTTCTAATTCCTTCTGGAATACATGTAAGAGTATTCCATTTTTCTGCTTGTACATTTAAGAAAATGCCTCTGAAATGCATTGGATGCACCCTACAAATTGTTGTAAAATGCCTAACACTTCTCACCATCAGTTCCTTACTTACTGCACCTCTTTCCTCAAATATTTCCTCTATTTCTTTTCTTGCTACTGTCTTCCCACAGTAACATGTAGTTTCCATCCCTGAGTCCTCTCTCTCCTGTCTCATGCTGCCTTGTTGTCGAGGGGTCTGCACAGCTCCCCATTTGGTTGCAGTGTGAAATGAAGGGTAAGACTTCCTCCAGAGATCTCTCTCCAGCTAAATTCACAGCATGTTGCTCATCATCTCCTCTAGCTTTAGGACAAGAAGGCTGTCGTATTTTGCTTCCACCAGCTGGGCAAGCAGAGATGTCACAAAAAATAAGCGTACAGATGGAAAACAGTCCAGTTTCAGCTGCGCTGTTTCCCAGTAGATCAACAGGGGTATTCTGACTAAGCTAAAATATTGCGTGGTCATGATTCTCTCATGAGATTTACCATCATGCGTAAAATTATAGGCCTTACATAAATACAGTGAATAATATCTTTTTTGAGCCTACCATAACGACAAAATAGTTGTGGCTAATAAGTACCAGGATGCTTAATAAATTATAGTAGAGCTTAAAAATAATATCCTTTGCATTCCAGTAACAATCTTAAGTACTGTTAGAAAAGATTGTGAATTATAAAACTTATTTATTTATTTATTTATTTATTTATTTATTTTTTGTTAATCTGATCTTTAATTCACTCAGGAAGCATCCTTTCTGCTTCAAAATCACTGGGAGTCCCATGCTTATTTTGCATCTTCTTGTGTCATAGCTACTGCATTTTGGCCAAGGAGGACCAGCTTCTGAGTTCATAATTATACCTCTTTATGCAGTAAGAGGTATGAGAAAGGGGGACTAGTGAATTAATGTGGGCAGTCTTAACACTTCTGGAAAAAAAAAAAAATAAATTCTTATTAGGTGACAGGCCATCCTGATGACATTATCTCTCACTACTCAAGCACTGGATGTTCTTCCATGTTTCATTGTTCCATAACCTTTTTGTGTGGAAGATTAGCATTAAATGGTTCCTAGTGGAGTTAATAAAACAAAGTGTGGAGCTGAAGAGCTTGGCTCCAATATGGTCTTTCCTAATCACAGAATCATCTAGGTTGGAAGAGGCCTCCAAGATCACCGGAACTAAGGGAACAAGTCCAGTAGTGAACTGTGAAGGATGCGCTGTTTAGAACAGTAATACTCTCTCCAGGACTGGGAACTCTAAACTGATTTTTTTTTTTGGATACTCATGAAGACAAACGTGTACATTACTGGAAAGGAGGCCTTTAAACATGATTTTTTTTTTCCAGTTTAGATAAACCACACATCACTGCCCAAAGACTGTATAACAATTTTCTGTTTTCACTGCTCTATTTCTTCTTAAGGCTTTTTTGTTGCAATTAGGAGTTTGCAATCTTTGCTTGCTTGTCTCCTTTCTCCTTGATCACAAGTACTTCCAAAGGAGTTGAAACATGCTAATTTAGGTCCTGGTCTTTCATGCATTTATGTACCCCTAAATTTAATGCATGTGGATAATTGCAGTGAGATCAATTTAAATTAGCTCTGTATTTAGAAGTCAACATATGCATGTATACATTTCTTGGAAAAATTGTTGGATAACATTTCTGAATACAATAGTTGTGCATGCCAAAAAGTTTTTTGTTTGTTTGTTTGAAATATACAATGGAAAATGACAGCTACAGTATAACCTCCAGTTGGAGTTCAGTGTGCTCCAATAGTTTTCTGGTTGTTGTTCTCAAGCAGACTTAATGATAGTTGAAAGCATATCAGTATGAAAATGGCACTGAATTGATAGCACTTATCATAGTCATTTTCTGGAAACAGTTTCTTCCAATTTCTTGCCAGAGATTAGGATCATATGAGGAAAGGAGAGTTATTACTCTGCTTGTCAAATTCACACAGAAATGCACTTGCCATGATGCAACAGTGAATTACTTTTAAGCTTGGCACAAGTGAATAAAACAAAGGCTCAGGGAAAGCAGCATTTTAAATGTGAGCATATGTGGGACCACAAAAATCTTTAACTGAGGACTGATCTTGGCTCACAGTGTTATTAAGTGTGTCAGATGGACAGTGCTCACCTCTGCCAGAAGGGCAGTCTCACTCTTTCCTCACTTGATCCTCCTTCCCTGACCTAGTTGCATTGTCTTCAGTATATACAACATAATAATATATATATTGATAAATATATATATATATATATCTAACCTGATTTATTCCTCTAGCATTTTCGAAAGCAGCAGGTGGAAGAAATAGACTTGACTAGAAAATTGTTATTTTGCCTGTGAGGAATTTCATTTGTCTCAGGCCATGACATGAAATTGTAGTATTCAAGCTTGTTCTACAGACAAGCTAGAGCGAGTAGCTGTCTCTGGATGAGGCACAAGTATTTCTCATAAGTGGGTGCTTCTGCTAATTGTTTTACTTACAGGGTTTATGCTATCTGATATAGTCTTAGTTTTAGGATGTTTGTAATGCAACTGCCATTTTCCCATCAGTCAATCTTGTCCGCATTAGACAAACATGAAACTTTGCGTCAGGTAGAATTGAGTGGCTAGATTTAACACCAGAAGCTGAATGTTAATAATTGTGTCTGCCATGCCCTACAGGATTTGGCATTTAGTAAGTCAACAGTGAACCTCACAGAAAACCATTTCCAAATGTACAAATAATAAAAAATCAAATGAAACTTATAAAAATGTCAGGGGCAGACATTCCCTCAGGTAAAAATATGGTGATATCAAAGTAATTGATGATGCAAAAAAGCAAAACATCTTCAAAGAGGTTCAGACCCTTTGCTTTTCACACATCATCGACCTTGGTGTCTCCAAGGGGTGTTTGTATCATGACTTTCAGATAACAATAACTTTTTAGTCCACTGCTATTAATATAACATGACACAGATGCTTTTAATTAATTTAGTTCTGAAGGGAGCCTGTAGACTGTGTTTGCACCACGATGATCAAAATGGTGTAGTGTCCCTGCTACCCTGCAGGTGAATGTTATGGTGCCATTACATTAACTGGCCTGATATTTTGAGCTTTTTTTTTTTTTTTTTTTTTTTTTTTTTTTTCCCCCTCCCCCCCCCCAGGTTAGTTTGCAGCAAGTAATTTCCTTTATTACACAGCACAGTCATATGATTTTTAGCATTGCATTGAGGTAGAGACTGGGAATGTAAAGACAGAAGTGTTGGAAAGGTGTGACCATCACATTAGGATACTTTAGTTATGCTAGAATGGTCTTAAATCAGGTAAACATCTTCATTACTATCTGGCATAGCTGTGGCTCTCAGTGGAGAACAGGCAAACCTGTGCACAGATGTATCCTTTCCTGTATTCCAGCAGACATGCCTGTGTAGGCAACATCTTGTGAGGGGATTGCATTTTGTACACTGATCTCATACTACTCTGGGAAGGCAAAGTGCTTGAGAATTACTGTCTCCAAGTATGCAGTTGGAGAGGTGAAACAACAGAGTGCTAAGAGCACTCAGTGATATGCTTCTGGTGACTGCTCTCCTAGCAGTGCATTCCTGGCATATAATTTCTGTTGCATGATTTGCCAAAGGACTTGCCAGTAGCATTTTAGTTGGCAGGACAGTTAGCAAAGGGTTAACAAAGCATCAAAGCTCGTGCTTTAAGCAGCCAAGAGAGGAACCTTTCTCCTGTGTTCCTCATATGCCCTCACTGTTTTCACTCCACTTCTAAGCACTGGAGTTGGCAGATGAACTTGGGGACTTAATAGCAATAGGGAAAGAACAGTGAAGTATGTTAGTTAGCTTAAATCACAGTGCTGCAAACAACATTATTATTATTCCCAGTATCATCTTGTGTTGAAGAATGACTGAGCCCTTGGTCACTGCTAGTTCTGTCTCCCTTTTTGCAGATGTCTGAGTTTTCTGTGATCTCTATTTCAGATTTGTATTTTGGCATGTGAGGCATTCCTGGACACCAGAGATCAGGCAGGAATACATCTGCAACAAGGATCGAGTAATGGTGTTGGAGATCACATGGCAGATGAGGGCAGGGAATGCTCACCCATATTCAAGGAAGGACTTCTCAAGGGCTTCACTAGCAACATGCATCCCTGTTTCAGCACAGCAGCATGGTCTCTGCACTGGGAGGAGTTGCCTAGTGCTATTTGCTTTCAGCCATATGCACCAAGCACTGGAGCTGACATGTGCCATAGTAGGATTACACTGTGTTGCTCATGCATGAAATACAGTCACAGGGGTGAGGGAGAAGGACATCAAAATGAAATGTAAATATTGTGTTCAGTGGTCCATATCCATCATTATGTGCCAGCATCAGCCAGTGGCAGGATTTCAAAGTCTGATGGCAGTAGTGGAGAAATATCTGGTTATTTGAGTGTGTTGAGGAGCCAATTCTAAAACAGCAGTAGAATGTAGCTCCCGTTCAGTTACCAGGAGGTGGTGCGACATGCTCTTTGGAGAATGGAGGCAATATGGTTGTTTATATTCTGGGGGTGGACTCTGAGCCTAGTAAAACAATGGATAAAAGTAAACAGAGTTCTGCGTGTTTGCCCTTGCTGCTGTAGAACAGGCACTGATGCCATCATTTCCTTGTAATTTTACAAGTTTCATTTCATATTAATTATTAATTTTGCCATAAATCTACCAAAACTATCACCAAAAACACTGTTGTTTCCCCCTTGAATCATCAGCTTTTAAACTTTTTCTCTTTAATAATCTGATACCTTTCTTCTTCAGTATATTCATCTATTCTGGACTGTACTTTTCAGGAAACATCTCATTCCAAATTCCTTTTTTTTTTTTTTTTTTGAACATTCTTGTTGCAAATGTGCTATGATATAAATGCAATTGCATGAGCAAATGCTTATTTTTTCATTGCTAAACTACTTCAGGATTTTGGTAGGTTGCTTTCTCAGCCAGATGCTTGCAAACTGATGAACCATTCTTTCTGGAGAATGGTTAGGATGTTGAGGCTCACCTTTTAGGACAACACCCACTCAAGTGAACAGTTGTTCCTGAGTGTTAATACTCAGCAGCAGGGGAAAAAGCAGGGTAAGGATGCCTTCAACAAGGCAGCAAGCACTTGCCTGGGAGGAGAAACCTAATTTCTAGTGCCAGGTTTGTTCCTGTGTCTTCTCAATGACTTTTTGGTACAAAATCTGGTGGCAGTCTGAGCCTCCTTGTCTCAATATTGCCTCTATACTGTATTCCCTTACATCATAGTTGTTTAGTCTCTCCATTTGTTGGATTTAGTTGCCTGTGGTACACACTCACTGTCATAACTTTGTTTTCCAAACCTCATGTTCTTACCAACCCTATGTTTTTGTTTAAGGAGAAAAAAAAAAAAAAAAAGAATCAGTCGTTTGCCCTTAAATTAAGGACTTTCCAGGAGCTCATTTAGCATAGAGAACATCAGTATTAATTACCACTGATCTCTTAGATAAGAGCATTTAGCCATTAGCTGGATAGGAGTTTACTTGTGTGGCTGTTGGCATCTTGCCTTACAACTTCTGTTTTCAAAGAGATAATATTTTTTATGCAGTGTTGGGAATTTCATATTTCCGATAAACTTGCAAAGATGGAGAAACTACGTTAGCAAGGCAGAGGTTCATAGCAAAGAATACATGACACAAATGACAGCACCATTGCTTAGTTTTATGTGGTGGTGCTTTAATGTCTCTGTGGTTGTCCTGGCACATTGCTAATAAGCAGTGAGCATTTATTGGTGTTTAGAAGTCAATCCCTTCCTTTCTCTGGTCTGCAGGTGGTTTCAGTCTTTTGCAGCATTTTGGATACTTGGAAACAAGCATGTCTATAGATTTAGACTGCCAGGAACCAAGCTTCAAAAGTCTAAAAATACAGATGTATCCAGAAGTTGAAATTCCTTTTTTTTTTTTTTTTTTTCTTCTAAACGAATAACCTCAGATGAAAATCTCAGCTATTTTGTAGGATTTCATCATCCACCAGTCTTTGAAAATAAATTGTCATAAAACCAGGATTTTATTAAACCTAATCAGGACTGAGGCATGTAGAAACAGAAAAGTAAATCTTGCATAAAATTGGAAGTTGATTATATTTATTTGACATTCTCATCAGTCTTGAGTTCTCTTTACATTTTTTAAATTAGTTAAGCTTGCTTTAATTTCACTTCATTGGTTTCTCTGTTACTGCTCGTTAGCTGGACTATGATGCAATAATATTTTTATTTCACTTTGTTTAAGCTTATCTTTCAACTGGAGTTCTTTTGCGCCTTACTGTTATGGACAAAGTGCTGAAATTTGAACTTTAAATACCATGAAGCACAAGTCTGAAAGTTACCAGTACATCTCCCTACCAGGATATTTTCCAGCTGAAATCATTCTTGGCGGAGCTGGATGGTCTAGAACATAAAAGATGCTATGTTGTATAAAACAAAACTGGTTTCTATACAGCAGCATCTTCTTCTTCTTCTTTTTTTTTTTTCTTCAGTTGTCCCCAGTGTAAATTAGAGAAACTTAATTGAGATCAGCTTTTACTTAGAAATCATTTACCATGGCAAATTATAATATGTAGATTATAAATATTTACACACATTTAGTATTTATTATGTTTATACCAAAATAAAGCCAATGAATTAATAGCAAAAATTAATTAATTGGTAGGGAAACCTAATGAAAGATAAATGAGGCAAGTTCAGGGACCAGCAGCTCAGCTTTTTTGGGAATATTTTGCGTTTTGTAGTCTGGGATGGAGTTAGTTGAAAGCAAAATAAAGGTGGTGACCTCCCCATTTGATTGACCCAGGTGATTTTCTCTTACTTTAGAGGAGCATGATTCATTTCAGAAGATAAACAGGTTTGCATATGAGCAGGATTTACAGTATTGAATATTATTTGGACATGGGTTTGGAAATACTTTAAAAGGAGCTTCCTGATTATGTGTCAAGAATGAACACTAAGTACATAAACATGACCTCCTCCACCTTCGCCCTTTTTTGTGATAACAATAAAGCTCTTTCAACAATGTGTGCTGAGAGATTATTGCACTTCTTAGGTATCTTGAGTCATTGAACCAAATATGTAGAATAAGTGATATGGCAAGACTACCTAATGTTGCTGACAGCATTCACCCTTTTGTCACAAGAAATCTTTAGAAGGAAGCATACACATTAAAAATGCTAGCATATCTTATTTAAAGGGACGTTGTATGAGAAGAACTCGCTATCAGCTGTGAACTGATTGCCTAGCATAGTTGTGTGCTTTTAAAGTTCTCTGAAGAAGCAGGAAATATTTTCATTCCTAATATAGATTTTTTCATTCTGAAGGTTCAAAGGTTTCAGTCTCCCAGAGCATTTTAATATTTTTGTTGCAGGATCTTAGACAACACAAGGCCATGTGCAAGGAAGTTCTGTCCCTGTATTGCAGCTCTTTCCCACAGGTAATGAATTACTGATGGCGCTCATTATCTCTGAACTGTTAGGAAACCAACTAGTGTATCTGGGTGAGATTATTCAGATTCACTAATGATAAATTCAAGGAATTCAGAAATTTTCTTCTTAAGTATAATCATGTTATTAACTATTATTTCAATCTCTGCAGTTTTTTCAGTTTTGTGAGGCATTGAGAAGCATGAAGTACCAAAAAAGCGGTAACAAACACCATGATATTTTTTTTCAGCAATCTTATTCTCTATGATTTACAACCCAAGTTTTTTAAGATTTATGCAAGTATCTAAGGATGCTTGCTTTCAACTGGTTTCACTGAAGACTCATGTTTTTCTTATTGCCACATACAAAATGAAAAATGCATTCCTCTGACAAAATAATAAAAAATAAATAAAAAACAATTATGTAGTACATACCTTTGTTAGAATTAGATGCAAGAGTTAAATGGATTTATAAGTAAAGCTCATCCGAGATATCTTTCCAGTCTTTCTCCTAAGGAAATAATAGCTACATTTATAAACATCCTAACCCAGATCCTTCAGTGGACATCCCTTTCTTCATTTCACTGGCAAAACTTTGGCCATTGCCCAGAGTAGGCACAGCAGATTTGGATGCTGCTGCTTAACCACTCCTTCTCCTGCCACACCATTTGAGCAGAGGCATATCCCATTTTGTTGTTATTATTACAGGGAGAAGGGACAAGAGGCAGAAGGACAAGACTGTTAGCTGGGGATAGGAGCACCCAAATGTGATCTGAGATCACAGGCTCTATCTGCACACACACATAAAATAGATACATGTCCTGTGTTTAAATATGGTTTTAAATTGGTTTTGTAGACAGCTCAACTGGATGAGGGGGTATTCTTATTTCAGGTAAACTTTAAACTTCTTTGCTTGCATTGGCACTGGTATTCAAGGTAAACTAGTTGAGAAAGGCAAACCACTTTTTGAAGAAAAACGAAGCAATAGTTTTCCATCTGTGTGAATTCTTTGTATCAGACATGTTAGCTCAAGCAGGAGCTGGTGCTAGCAGTGATGGGCTGAATAGGAGAGCACTACTTTTGGAGGCACTTCAGCATTAGCTTTAACTTGGAGTTACATCCTCAGCTGCTCAGCTTCAATTATTCACTGTCTTCTGAGGTAGGTAGATCAGCTTAAAATACAAGGTTTAGTATGTTGCAAAACATGTTCTGGCAAACCCTGCTCCCGCAGCATTTTAAGAAGTTACTGGTCCCTCCCTCCCACCCCACTCCACCTCCCAGCTGGAGATGGATGCTCTCACTGCAGCATGAGCAGAAGAAAGCTCAGTCAGTTGGGTAGAAACTTTCAAGTGTTGGCATAAAAATACCAATTTAAGCTCAGAAGCTAGCACTTCCAAATCGGTTTGGCACAAGTGTTCCTATAATGGAAATAACCACAGATGAGGTTAAAGCTATGCTCATACCACTTTCTGTGCTCAAACTGGGAGGAGGTGAGCATAGAGGGAAAAGGAAACCAAGTAGTTCCCACTGGAGGACAGATTGGTTAGTAGAGACTTTGTTATGGCTTCGGTTGGAAGATGACTTAATTAAATATTTGCTTGAACTTTTCCTTGAATAGGGTATTTTTTCTATATAGTTCTTTAATTGGCCTCAGTGTTTTATTAAATAGAGACTTGTTGTATAAAACAAGCTGGATTAGAAGAAAAAAATCTGAGATGAGTAAGGAATTGGCTAATGGGGATATGACAATAATTAGTGCTGAAAGAGGAAGTATTAGGTGGAGGGAAATTACTAGTGAAATTCCTCTTGGTCTTGGGACCAATTTAGTAAAGTACACATTTGGAATACGAGAAGAACCGTACTAATGAAATATGCTGATGACTCAAAGCTTAGAGTTGTAATCAACAAAAAGGGGGATTAAGATATTCCTTTCTTAAGGGGAAGGAAAGACCAGATTATTTTGTGAATCAGACAAATGGAAGTGGTGTGATAGGAGAAACAGGATGCCTCTCTAAGGAGGTGAGATTCAGTTTGGTTGTTTGGTTTAGAATAAAACAAAGCCTGGGATGATTTGATTGCTACCTGAGGATATATGTTTCCAAAAGCTTAAGACTGTTTCAGTTAAAGGATGGTATTAGCATATGAACAGATGACCTGAAGGAGTGCATGCTTAGACTTGAAATTAGAAAAAACAACAACAACAAAAAAAGACGCTAACCATGAGGAGAACAAAATTCTGCAACACCTCCTCAGTAAGAGAAGTTGGGACTCTTACCTAGCACTGCATGTGCACTTAGATAACTTACAGAAGGTTTTGTAGGATGTGGATGTTTATGACAGTTGGAGACTGGGCTCGAGATGCAGAATTCAACATTCTTTTTCCTGGCTAGGAAAATCTGGAAAAAATACCATTGACGTTATCATAAGTTCTGTTCATAAGCTACTCAAGCTGCTTGTTTCAGAGAGTGATCTTCCCTCTTACTTCTGGTAATTTCATTAGGTTGCTAACAAAGCTGACGTTCGTTTATCATTGGCTTTCAAAATCCACAGCCCACTGCTCTGAGCTGCGAAAGGTCACACCTCTCTCAGCTGTTGTCTCAGGTTGTTGGCAGTGCTAGATCAAACACCCTGCCACTGATACACGGTGAGTCACTGCTTTACAAGTGCTCTTTGCAGTTCAAAGAGCTAGGGATTTACCAAAGTTTCTATCAATAATCATGTACTTACGAGATAAAGATTCCCATTGCAGGAAG
The DNA here is from genome assembly GCF_009819795.1 of Aythya fuligula. Taxonomy (NCBI): domain Eukaryota; kingdom Metazoa; phylum Chordata; class Aves; order Anseriformes; family Anatidae; genus Aythya; species Aythya fuligula. The sequence continues at coordinate 130,065,979 of NC_045559.1, forward strand.
GTGGCTGAGCATTGTGAACTAACCGTGTGGCCACCTGGGCTCGGCAGGAGCAGGGTGACATTGTCCCACTTGAGACGTGCTGACCCCACTTCTGTAGGGGTCAGCACGTCTCATCAAAGAGAGGTCTTGGATGCAGCCAGGTGCTGCCGATTGCAATGACAGTAGAGAACAGGCAGTTAAAATGACGTGTGCATTAGGTCAAATTGCATTTAGATCAGGCAAACAATGTGTTTGTTCTGCATGATTCCTGAGGCTGCTCATCAGAGAAATTGCAAGTCCGTGGGTCTACCTGGGAGCACAATTGCTTCAGGAGGGGATAACAGAGTTTTGCTTATTTAGGAGAGGTTTCTATTAGTCTTCTGAATTGACCTTTACAATTTAATGGCAAAATCATGTGATCCCTTTAGCTGCAGATGTAACCATATTTCTGGGAACTCTGTTGAGTCGCTGGCTTCCTGTGTGGTCCTTACCTGACCATTCTGTGTGTGTGTCACTCCTGATGCCTAGCAAAAAATATCTACAAGGGTGAGGTTAGTGTTTTGTTTTCCCCCCAAGTCTTTCCAGTATTTTGAGTAGAAGCTCTGACAGTATTTTCATTGTAAAGATATTCCCCTTGACTTTCCCTTTTGACAATCATTTCCCCGCACCTCATGCAGGTAATTTCAAAAAGATTTTGCATGCTCTGATAACTGCACACTCTCACCTGTGCTGAGCAATGTCTCTGTGTGTGCATACTGTACTTGTATATGCCCACAGTAAGAGAGATTTTGGTCAGAGAAATCTTATATATTGGGATGTATTTCTGTTGTAATTCTTGATGGAGGTGAAGCCTGCTTTTCCCCCTACCCATCCAGTACAGTAGGTGAGCTATGAACAAGGCAGGCTGCTTGATATGCTGAGTGACAGCTATCCAGAAAGGTGTCTTGACAGCCTATTATTTCTCAAAAAAAGTCTATTCAGAGGAATATGTCACATTTTCAGCCTTTCACTCCATTTTAAAATGGAAAAAAAGATAGAAACACTGACTTTCCCACAAGATGGATGTTTACAGTTTATGCACGCCTCTAATTCCTGGGAGTTTTGTAAGAACTATAACATGAACGTTAAGTACTGTATTAGAAAAGTTCTGTTGACTGAAGAAAGTGAAACATTTTTAACACTTAAACAGCTCTGTTACCGACTGTCTATCCAGCTCTGTATCTGAATGCCTATCCATCCACCTGAATGATGTTGTTGAAATTACACACAGTGATGAGCTTAAATGACAATAAATAAAATGAAGTACCTTTCAAGTGGTTTAATTAAATGGACAATTATTTCTCTTTTTTGTAATTGATTTGGAACTCTAAATTAATGAATTTTCAAATTAAATTGCCTGCAGAAAGGAAGAACTATCATGTTGACAAATTTGATAATTTTTGTTAGAAGTCTATATTTAAGATAATTTCTTATGGGATGGCATTTAAACAAACAAACAAACAAAAAAACACCACACACACACACAAAAACCAAACAAAAAACATTGATTTTCAAGCTGTTTTGTTTCTTGTGTTACTGTGGCTACCTGCAGACCTGAGCAAGGCCTAATTCAGACATTCCTACTGATGCTCAAGATCGTTCTACTTCTAGTTTTCTGTAGGTGTGTACTGTTTCTTGCCTGGGAATTTTGTTAGAGTAACAGTTGTGGATTTTATTTATTCATTTATTTGTAATTCTTTAAAGTGTGTCACAGCCTGAACTGAACTGTCACATGATTGTGTAGCACCCTATTCAGTTAAATCTATTGCTTCCCTTGAGCCTTTGTGACTGCACCACAGTTGTGGGGAGATGAAGATAAACTCCATGTATACACTTTGTTCACTGACTCACTGACAGCTTCATATACTGGTGGCTTTACAAAGTTTTTAGATCTACTACTCCAGAACTTGCTGGGCAAGGCCACATAGGCCCAGTGGGTCATATGCTTACAGGAAATGCATCTGCTCTAAGCAGTGAGTATACACATAGATCTAGAAAATCCTGGATTGGGCAATAACTTTCTTTATGATTGTTTTGTGGTAGCAGTGGACTAATTTTGGGTAGGACTGTGTTTTGCAGTGAGATGTTCTTGGAAACTCTTAAAACATTCTCAGGAACTTCACCACGTGGTTGTTATATTGGATAAGTTGCATTATCAAGGTAAAACCAAAATGTTGTATCCAGTCTGTTACTAAAGCAGTCATCAGTCAGGTTTGGCATGCACTTCCAGGTGCATAATAATCATTACTGTTGCCCCTTCATCTGGGCTATTAAGGAACAGTGATCTTACTCATTCCCCCCTCTGATGTGTTAAGTAAATGAAACAGCAGCAAAGTGTACACAGAAGGGGAAATATAAGCTAAGATGACTTTAATTTCAGCATTTTAGCAGTCATCACTGACATCAGCACTGCTGTAGTGTTTTTTGTGTATGTGCACATGATGTAGCAATCCTAGTGATTAGTGGGTTATTAGCAATGAAGGATTTTGCTTCAAATGCTCCCATGAGCATAGGTGTGAATGTATCTCTGCTCAAAGCAAAGAAAGAAAGGCTCTGATGAGGCTGACTGAGCTTTGCCATGCAACCTTAACAGCTGTTTTATAGCTTGTAACTTCATTAAGTTGCTCTGAATTTCTCATTTTTTCCTCTGTAGCTTGTAAGCCCTTCTGATAATCGACAGTTTGTAATGCTCTCTTGGAATAACTGGAATCATCTGGCTGTAGAAATGGACTTACTTGCTGTGGGATAGGCAGAGAGACTCTGTTGCAACAGAACTGTGTAGGACCCAGTTCACCATGACCTTGGCGCTGCTCAGCAGTGCTCTGTGCTGCTGGTATATGAATGATTAATTAATGCTTATTTAAAAAAAAAAAAAAAAAAAAAGGCATGCATTGTAAGAAACAGCCCTGAAGTTGTTGTTACAGCTTCACAAAGCCACCAAGTATGAAGTTTATTCTGCATGCAGATAGGTGCCTGAAACATCACGGCAGCTGTCACTCTTCATTCCTGCTCTGACAGCTTTATGTTCAAGATCTGCGTGAAGGGGAGGAAGATTAAAGGAAGATTACAGGGAGTTTGGGGATCCATGACTGGCTTACTGTGAGGAGGAACACAGGATTAGACCAGATCTATCCAGCAGCACAGAGAGACCCTATGGTGCTGTCAGACCTCTTGGCAGGCAGGTGTGGGTTAATGCTTTGTACTGTACCCATATGGCCAGTGACAGATCTTGGCGCTAACCCTAAAGCATTAGATGGAATATTGCTTCCATTTTTTTAATTATAGTTTATGTTAACACTGCATACATGTGTTGTGTGCCCAGTCTTCTTTCTTATTTTATTGTTTGACTTAACAGGTTAGTATGGAAATGGGCTATAGAGTCTAGGTAATTAGGTACAGCATTTTTCTTTCCAATTCACACATTTAATTTTGTAATCCAATGCAGCTCAGAGAAAAAACAAACAAACAAACAAACAAAAAAAAACATATACAGTTATTGCAATTCTAACAATGACACCAAGATCCTATACAATACTTTACCCCTGAGCACCTCTGTATGAAATAATGTTGCAGCATTGAACCAACAATATAGCAAAATTCAATGAAACACCTTAGGGACCTTGCTTATTTCAAAATGAATCCAGTTTCACTTACTCTCCCTGTCACACTCACTAGCACCAAGGTTCAGGTAGTCCATCTAGCATTGAGGCATGAAGATGTGTGCATCCAGGTGGCCTGTCCAGGTCTCCTTGCTATGACACACAGGTCTCCTGAGTTCTTCATAGTCTGGTGACCACAGCTGGTTTTGGTAATTTCTTATATGTTATGGGACATAGGACATGGTTGCACTTCTCCAGATGCTGTTGCATGACTAGAGGGTCTGTGAAACATGACATGAAACTGATTCTTTTTCCTCAAAAAAAGGATTAGGTTCCCTTATGCACAGTGTGGCATCTGGAGAGCTTATTCATAGTGCACAAAACTAATCTGCATTTCTTTTAGCATATATAACAGCTACGCGCGTACCTTATACCTGGAGAACAACATCTGGATGATGCCCAATGAAACAAAGCCTAGCTAATGCAGTGGAGCTCTGTCAGAGGGGAAAGTAATTGTAGTGTAAAACAAAACTGTCATACCCACATACTCACAAGCACGAAAACCATGCCTGTTTTTTTTTTTTTGGCACTCAGTTACCAGTCCAAGTGATCTGGCGAGGATTACGAATGTTAAGGGATATAGGTAAATCCTCATCACCTGTCTTGGGTCCTCTACATTTGTGACCATCCTCTGCTTTTGGATATGTTGTTTGTAAGCTGACAGGTCTTGTGGGCTTCCCTCTCTCCATCCTACCCCACCTCCATGAGTCATCAGTAGCTCTGTGGAGGTACTCACTGTCTTTTGTCTCCACTGTGTGGGTGTCTTATATCTGCAGCTCTGGTCTGTCACCCCACTCAGTGGCCTCAAGGGCACTATTTGCTTGAAAGAGGGCAGCCAAAACCATGATAGAAGCTGCTTAAAGGGTAAAAGTTTGGTCATTTAATGGTTCTCTATTTGTAATTATGTATACATAATTTACATAATTTTTAGTAATACCTAGAAATACCAATTAAATATTCTTTGAAATGGTAGGACTAATAGTGCCTTAATGAGGTCCAGATATTATTTACCTTGTTTTATAGAAAAGGAAGCGAAATCATTATCCCTAATTAGGGGTAGGGCTCTGACAGGTTTCATACACATTTTTTATGAGAAGCAGCCTAACAGGACACCTGAAAATAGAGTGGGGGTTTCTTGCTCAAGAAATAGCATCACAAACATAATGGAAACATTTGTAATGTCTCTTACTTCAGTGGGATTAGGGAGTCAAGTATTGCTTGCATATTTTAGTCATGTTAACAGGCCAAAAATTGTAGACTAATGGGTAGAAATATCTCATGACTTTACATCAAAGGGGTTAAACGGAAAAAATATTTTTCTTAAGGTAAAAACAAAACTGGTAGTTAATTAAATGATTAGAAGAATTATTAAAAAATTCTTTTTTTTTTTTTTTTTTTTTTTTGTGTGTGTGTGTGAAACATATATAGTGAAAACATTTCTGATTCTTAGTCTCAAATTCACTACACCAAAGTGCATGTTGGTATTATAATAAAGCTTTTTTTCAATCAGGAAATAACACATTTGCAGTGCGCATCCATCCTGGGATGCAGCTCTGGAGAAACATGCTGGGTACTGTAACTTATACACAGGTCCCCAGGAAGCACAGAGGTAATTTCAAGTCATCCTTGACCATTTAACCTCCTTTCTCTGGTGGCAGCTTTGGGTCGTTCTGCAGTATTTATTATTTTCTCTTGGTCAAGTGGTTGATTTCTGTTTGTAGAAATACATTTTATGGTGCAACACGGAATTGCACTGAAAAAGCCTAGGCCAAAGTCACAGTGTGGTTTTAAAACTAAGCACTCTGAAGCTGGGCAGCTGATGATGTTACTGCCCACAGCCAAATCCAGAGAGTCCTCTTGAAATGCACTCGCAGCCTTATGCCTGGTTCCCCCGGTACCTGTTTTTACTGGACATTACAGATTTAGAAAATGTATTTTGAGTGTTGCCACAGCTGGTGGGATTGCACGAATATCTAAGTTCTAGAAACAGCCACATCTGTCCAGAAACAGAGCTTGCAGGTCAGGCCTCAGATCGTATCTTTCCAATTGTAGTTTGGAGCAGTGGTGTGCTGTGTGAGTGCTTTCAGTATTTTTTTCCTAAGCACTGAGTGCACAGTGTTTTTGAGACAATTATGACTGTGTTATCGCTATGGAAATGTCAGACTGATAGCTAACTGCAATGTTTAGAGAGTAAAGAGCTATTTCAATTTGCTAATGATAAAGCTATCACTTTCCCTGAAGAGAGAGAGTCGTGTCCTCTGTGAAAGCACAGGTGCTGGTTCCTCTGACCCCTTTCTCCTCAGCATCCCGATTTAGTCCTCTCCTGCCTCTGATCACAAGGACCCAGTTTCACACCACTTCATCCATTGCATCCTGTGAATAGCAGTTCACCTTTGGGGGCCAGGTCCCTCTGTGAGCCCACACAGTGATGTCAGGAACTCATTTGGACTTTCCACTGGGCATTAAGTTGCTGAGGCTGCTCCTGGGCTTGCTTTCAGCTGTGTTTATTAGCAGATACTTTTGGATTTCTTTTTAAAGAGCAACAAAATATGACACAATGGTCAACTGTAAACTTGTACAATATCCTTAACAAACTGTGGTTACGCTGTGATCTTTGGAGAAATTCACTGTAAATCCTCTCACTTTGTGCAAGGCCTTTTCTTTCTGTGCATGTGGATGTCACTGGGATAGACACAGCCTGTCCCCAGGTTACCTTCTGTGCACCCCTGCACCTGCTCCTCTAGGTCAGAGTCACTAGGCAGGGGGAACAGAACATTATTGGCAGGGTCTGAAATGTTTTAGTTAAATTCTCTCTGCTGGTTGTTGGCTGAATGTGGATCAAAGTCGTGTTTTGAAAAGATTGGAAAAATCTCTGCCCTCTGACTGTTCCTAGGGGGCGAAGTTAAATCTACTTAACCTCTGTGTAGGACTTTCTGTGGAAGATTCACTGATCTGACTGATTCACTGTGATCTGATTGATGTGCTTTACAGGTATAACTTTAGCTAATGTTAGCCTGTATTTATGAAGCAATTGAAAGTGGTATGTGTTTGTTGAAGTAACCAGCACAAATCTCCTCCCGAGGAATCAAGTGTACTGAGCAAAAGCTTCATATGACAGGCCAAGTATGTAGTCCGGATCCCAAGACTGTGCAGTATTAGAAATCCTCCTTTTCGTTTTGTTAGGTTTCCAATTTTTGTTTAGTCAGTGTGAATTTGGAAACCACTGCAGGAGAGCTAGTGGAACAAGAAGGCAATATGGTGAGCTGCTCAGCAAAAACCACTGCTCTGGAAACTTTTTTCCACTGCATCTCTAAGCACTGCTTGCTTTGGAAAGGTAGCTGTGTACAAATTATGTTTTCCTGCTTAGCAGTTCTGCTTTCTGTGTGTTGTGCTTACTCGTGGCAATTTTGCAATGATTACCTCTTGCCTGCTTTAAGCTCCAAAGCACGTCCTTGCTGCTGTTACATCTCTTTGTCCATGGACCCAGCAGAGCCACCGGGATGTGTGCTGCACTGTCAGGCATGCTCAGCAGAGCTCAGCTCTGAGTTTTAAGTGCAGAGATATTGGAGGATGCTCTCCTTTCAGGGAATATGCAGCCCCAGAAGATGGAGTGGCAGCAAAACATGGCTTGAGAAGAAAAAAGCCTATAGTTTCCAATCCCAGGTTTAATTTGGGAGCTGGCAGTTAACGAAAGCACCCATTAGCTTGGAAACTGAACAAATGTGCTATGATAATTAGTGAGAAACAAAGAATATGGGGCCCCTGGATACCATTTTAATTAAAATTATTTTTCAGAGGAGAACAGCACTTTAAAAGCATGCTATCTTGGCAGCCCGGAGAGGGGTATTAGCAGCAATATGAACTGGAAACTCTGACAGTCACCTTTGGAGAAAGAACAGCTCAAATTGGTGGGCACAGTCAGATATGCCCTTTCCAGACCCATTTGGAGCTGTAATGAAGTTACATCCCTGCTACTGGAAGCTACTGATTTCTCAGTTGAGTAATTGAATATGCAAGCACTTATACTTCACTGTGATAAAATGGGGTTGCTTAAATCGCCCCGCTGAGGGGGTGGTGATTTCCAACTGAGGTATGGTAGCTAGTAGCTGTGGCCAGTAGCTGTTAAACAGCTTTCACTTGATTGCTTATAATTGCCTAATTATAGTTTGAGTATATTAAAAAAATATACTTCTACTTAAACTAGCATTTACTCATGTTAGAGTTGGGTCTGCTGCTTTCTGAAATAAGCAACTTTTTTTTTTTTTTTAAATAACAAAGAATTGCTTGCCTTTTATTCTCGAACACTGCTGTTTCTATAAATTGCTATATTGAACATGAAGGAAGAGCAAAACCTACTAAAATGTAGAAAATACTGGTGATCAGAATCAAGATCCTAGGGCAGTTTCCCTTTCATTTATTTCATCAAAAAATTGGCAAGTGTATCAAAGAAACTATTTATCTTTGTTGTTTGTAATTCCAAGGGCCCCCTTGTCTACTCCTCCAGACTTTTTTCTTCATTTTTGCTGTCAGTCACCAGGGCTGTGGCTTTATGAGCCTCTGCCGGCTGCCTAGTCACTGGCGTTGTTTTGCTTCTCCTTTCTGGGGGCCCCTGACTCCTGAGCCTCCAGCTTTGAAGTGGCAGTGCTGGTAGGAAGCCTCAACTTAAACATCATCAGTTTTGTCCTGTCTTTGTCCACAGCCGCCCTGACAGCTCAGAGGCTTCGCTTCTTATTCACTATGTACTGACCTGCCCAAAGACACAGATGTTGGGATTATGCCAGCATTAGTAAAATTAATACATGCGTGTTTATCCAATGCAATTTGGTTATACTTTAAAAATAGCGACTGCTCTCCCAGTGTCCTCAAGACTGTTGATACTGTGGAAAGTGACAGATACGCCATGGATAGCTGCTAAGAATTAGACTGTCAGAAAGCCCCACGAATGTATAAAACCTGTCATTTGTGTACTTCATATCCATCACCTTTTGTTAGCCCAAGGCTTAGGTTATGCAGTGATACCTTTCCAAGAATATCCATACGTACATACTTACGTATATAAACCCATCCTTTTGACTCACAGTGTGCGCTGAGATGACAACAGCTATGAGGGTTTGGAAACCACAAAAGCCATAGCATTCAGCTCTTTCGTAATCACGAATTCAATACAAATACACAAATACCCAGGTCTGTTTAGGTCAGTATTTTACCTCTGTGATAAAAAGAGGAAGGTGGAGATTGCCCCGGTGCTGCATCTGCTGAATACAACATATACATTTCTATGCTGCATTCCACAATGCATATGCTTCAAGTAATGTTTGTCAAACAGGGTAGTAATCTAGGGAAAATTACCATTTTCTGAGGATTTAACAGATGTGACATTTGTTAATATGCAATGAGCAATGATGGCATAGCAAATACAGTTCAATGCAAAACTGAGTGAATCACTGTAACCACTAATGGGTTTCCTAGGAATCTCCTGCATGCCTGATAAGAACCTTTCTTTTATTAGTTTGAGACCATCAGAACGGTTTATGTGCCCTCTGGGGGTTATTAACATATGCCAAGAACGTTAAGATAATATCAGGAACACAGAATGAGAAATAATAAGTTAGGGATTGAAATGTACTGACCTCAGGGGAACTTGTGGACTGGTGATTGGATAGAGTGGTAAACCAAATATTACTGGGGATTTTCCTTCCAGCTAAGCCATAGGTGGCTTTATGGCCAAGATCCCCATTTAACATCCCTGTGCATGAGTATAAAATGAAAGTATTCGTGTTTGCCTATCTTCAACATGTGCCAAATCTCTGCTAGTGAAAGGCTCAGGGCTGTTACAAGGAAAGATATTGAAGATATGTAAGGCTTATAATATCTTAGACACAAATATCTCCACACACAAACACCAGGCATGGGGTTGACCCACTTTTCCGAAGGAAGCAGTGCTTGCTTTCTTTTCCACTTTTTTTTTTTTTTTTTAATCACATCCCTTCTTTCATTCAGAAAGATTTTTCCTTACCAGAAGAGAGCTTTTATAAAATGAGTGTTTATGAATGATTGTCTTAAATAATATTTATTCCATTCCACCAACCTCAAAGTAAAATGAGGATCTGAGGATCTGGCAGAAAAACCTGTGGTTATTTCTTCAGTCTATGTCATTCACTTGGACTACTGGATTTTTGCAGTAGGGAATAACCCTGACTGTGTGTACACCAGGTATCTTAGTTGAATTCTTCATGTGGTACTTTAGGATAGTAACCATGTGGAAGATGAAAACAAAGGGATTACAGGAGGAGAGGGGTTTGAGGGTTGATGTCATATCTATTCACATACATAAAACGAACATTACTGCTCATTTCTGGGGGCTATTTTTACAGATAAATCATGGGCTGTATGCAAGCAAATTGGGTAGTAATGTTTCTAACAACAACAAAAGAAGTGAGTGCAGATGTGGTGTACCTGCAGTGGATTGATACTCGTCAGCTTCCTTTAGACTATACCAGAAGAAAGCCATCTGTGAAGAGCAGTTAAGAAAACGGAGTAATTTGAATACATAGAAATAATAATAATAGCAATAATAACAATAATAAAGACTAATCTCTTTGCACTTGAAGATTTTTATTTATTCATTTATTTTTAACAAGGACAATGGAAACATTTAGTGAAAGAGCATAGTATTAGCATAATTGTAAGTGTAATGACTGGGATAGGTTAGTTACATGGTTGTTACTAAATTCATGTTTAAGAGCTTGTTTTATCAATTAGCTGTGAGAAAACAGTGAAGGGAAGGAAATCATGTCTGGACCTTCTTCTGAAGGTGGGTGTCTGGGTTTTCCTTCTATGCATGAAGCCCAAAGTTTGTATTCTTACAACTGTCATTTAAGAGAGAGAAAAAATAAAATAATCCATGGAGTTTTGGAAGCCACTACAAAACAACAACAACAACAACAACAAAAAAAGAATTTAAAATGTCCTTTTTCTGGTATGCTTGAGCACGGAAAATGTGGAAGTGAGACCCATTTTTGCTACCACATTGACATCAAAAGTAACCCAGTGTTTCAATAAGAGATCACAAGAGTAAGAAATTGTTGTTAGAGAGGCCAGACATAGTTCTTGAGCAGAACTTGGGATGCTTTCAAAATTCTCATTTGAAAGCTGAGTGTTGATTTACTCTTATGCTGTCCCAACAGAAAGCACAACAAACCTCCAAACGCACTAACCAGCTGAAAAATGAGAACATATATTTATTCTGTAGATATGCCTTCTTAATTCCCTCATTTGTTATTCCCTGACGTTATAACAGCAGTGCTATTTCTGACCTGAATTTTTGGGATATGCTGTTAAAGCTAGTATGACAGAGTTCAGCTAAGCATATATGAATGCCTAATAGAAGTGAAGAGCTAAATAATCTTTATTTAACTATCTGTCACCTCTACAAATCAGAATATTTATTTGCCAAGCTTTTTATTTCAGCAGGAATTCAAAGCTTTTAGAAAGGGGTATGTTGTTAGCCAAATAAAGTATGGGGTTAGCTAAGCCGAGATGCCTTCACAGCTGTTGTTTCCTCTCCTGGTCCCTAACAGTGTCCACCTGGTGCTGAAAACCAGAGCTTTTAGTTTCTGAGTTGTATTTTTGCTCCTCTCTACTCTACCCGGTCAGTTTAGAAATGTAATTTAATGTGATGAGTCACAAGCTCAGTTTTATCACATGAAGATCAGGCGAAAACAGCCATCAGTTGCGCCAAGGAATTTTGTCCCACTCATCTCTCCAGCTCCCTAGCTTGTTTCCCCCTTTCTGTCAGAGTAAATCAACTTACACAGGAGATCTGGAAGAAACCTTTGGGCATGACTGTAATTCATGTGTTCTCTTCAGAATAGGCCTGCTTGGTGCCAGTGGTTAAATAAATTTGCAGATGCTTGCTCTGGTGCTGCTGTTTAACAACACCTGAGTGGCAGCGGCTTGAGCAGCATTCCTGAGCTGGGAGCGAGGCCTTTCCAGAGGCTCTTCTGCTGTAAATCTCCTGCTGGGCAAGAAGCGTGGTCCTGCTCCCTGTCAAAGAGAGGGTCCCAAAGCTTTATTGCAGGTGGCCCTGCGGAGAGAAGGTTTTGGTATATACTATTGGGAGTCAGCGTGATGAAAATAGCAAAGTGGGGGCATTATGGAATGCCTGTGGGACTTGCAGACATCTTGTTTTCATTACACATTCCAGAAACACAAATTAATAACTGTTTTGGTTTAGTTTGGTTTGGTTTTGCATTGCTTAAGAGGCAAATGATACAACCTTTCTCCACAATTGTAAATCTTCAAGCGTAGCCTAGGTTGCACAAGCTAAATGGCCTTCTTAAGGTCTGTGTCCTTGACAATGTACTTGCAGTGCTATTGTTGATTTATGCTCTTGCGTTTGTCCTGTTTTACAAATGCAAATATTGCCTCAGGTATTTAAAAAACAGATCCCTGTTATGTGTAAAAAAAAAATAAAAATAAAAATAAAAAAAATAAATCTGAATACTCCCTTACCCCTTTAATTATACAGAATAAATCCTCTAAAATAGTTTCAGCTTGAACAGAGCAGCAAATAATAAATCAATCACGTACACAGTTGTATATCTAGCAAAGAATTTTTTAGTTGAGTAAATATATCCATAACATTTTTACAGATCATTGCCACAACAAACCTCTCACATGTACTCTGACTCTACTGTCTCCAGCTTCCCACAAATTTTAATACAACATTAAATAGTCTTGAGCTAAAGACCAGAATTCTGTGTATCTGGGAAATGACACTGAAAAAATTAATGGACACCAAAAAAGGGTTCACCAGAGCATGTGAGTCTGATTGCAAGTCCCTGGTTTCTGGAAGGTGTCTAGCATGGGACAGGTTCCTAAGCAGGAGCACACAGTAACATCGATCTCCCCTGGCACACCAAGTGGTTAGCGCAAACAAGTGCCGTATTGTCCGGATGCAATGATGGAGGAGGTATTCAAGCCACATAACAGACTGCCTGGATGCCTTTCAATTGCTGCAATTAAGATGAACAAGCCAAATCAACATAACATATTGTATGGAGATGGCTGTCGTGCCTCTCCGAAAATAAGATCTGTAGCTTTTAAGTATAAATTATTCTGTGCAATGTGAATTGTACATGCCAGGTCTTATTAAAAGGCACAGCCTGAAAGCACAGCAGCAGGAGAGAAATGAGAATGTCCTCATTCATCTTAGCTTTGAAGTCTAAACAACAATTTAAATATCTATTACTGATTTGTTGCAGAAACATAGGAACATCCAGCAAATTGTTTTGTTCTACTGTAGCTAGAAATGCTGATATTTGCCCCGTTGACTGATTGTTCCATGTGTGCATAAATCTATGTCAGGGGTATGTGTGAAAAATAATAACAAAGCCATAAAATAAATCTAGCGCAACACTGATCATGTTCTGTTTCACTTTTCATGAGTTTGCTACCTAAACATTTCACCTTTAAAGTTTGCTTAAAAAAAAAAAAGCCACATATATCATTTTTATGTAAAAAAATACATTCTCTAATTATCTTTAGCACCCCTGAGTTCTCCCTCCTCTTTATGTCACAGCTATCTGAACAAGGATGTAGGTGCTGTGTTTGTATCATCTAGGAAATGGAGAGCAGAGATGATGTTGCCCATGTTACCTGCAGATGCAGCTTGGGTATGGTGCTTTGGGATAAGGCTGGGCTGCCTTGACAGTGCAGGCTAGGATTTCTACACCATCTGCCATTGCATCATATAAATGTACCTGCTTGGATCTGCCCTGGTTTGTGTGCAAACACTGTGTTGTGCAGCAGCTCACGGGTGAGGGAGGTAGATGGAGAGGAATCCCTTGGCCTCCTACATAGTTTGATCCTTTGCTCCTTGTCTTCATTCCTCCTCTTCCATGTTGACACATACAGAAGTGAGGAAAAAAAAAAAAAGGCAAATGATGGAATGGAACAGGACAAGTTATCTATACTACTTCAGTTTCTCCCAGCTCCTGTGACTGGTGAACACAGGACTAGTGAGGTGAGGAGAAAGGGTGATGGGGAGGAGGCATTTTTCCCCACCCCTTCCTTTTTACTGCTCCATTTTTGCTTTTCATAGCGGGAAGGCAGCCCTGGAGGGAGATGCTTGTGGCATGCAAGGGGCTGCCAGGACACTTGACCAGCTCTCAGCCTGCCAGCTGAAAATATTTGCTGTGTTTAGTGCCTCGTCAGACATGGTGCTTTGGGCCCCTTTCAGCAGTGGTGGGGTGCAGGTGTGTGTGTAGAGGGCCTGCCACATTCTGGTGACACCTCTGGTGTCAGCATGCTGCAGGCATCCTCCCCAGTGCCAGGGATGGGATGCCTGCATCCCGCTAACAAAAGCTAGGGGCCCTTCAGGAATTCCTGTATAAAAAGCAGATACCTACAGCTGGTAGCTCATGAGTCTAAATTAACTCTGGCAAGATGCTATTGTTATGAGAGTCATTCTCCTGGAGGCAGACAGGGGTGGCTCTTCTAGAAAGAAGCCCAGCTTGAGCTGTGGTGCTGTGACCCGGTGCCAGCCCTGTCTGATAAACAGATCAGCTCCTGACAGGGGAATGGAAGAGGGAGCATGTTTTGAGTCACAGACTAGTTTTAACAAAATGCACCTTTTCTTCATACTCCTACTCTTTGTACTCTCTGTACCATGGTATTGTCATTATATGGAATGGGATTTTTGACCTATTAAATGATACGCTTGCCATTTCTGTACTCAACGGAAAGGAACAAATGAAGTGAATGTGACCACAGCTTCTGTGCAGCTGAGGCTGAATGTGATGTGGTTAGGAGGCTTTGGTATCTGTGCCCGGAAAGAACAAAATTTAGCAAAGCGTTTTGGGGTGTTAGTGCAAATCTGCAGTTACAGTACAGCATTCTTCAAGTCAGACTCTTGAAAAATCAATAGCAAGGTATGTACTCATTTTTTACAGAGAAGGTTACAATTTTCTTACAGCAACAAAATTAGCATTAAGAGCTGGCTTCATGCAGACATTTATATTCTAGCATGAGTCATGAACTTGAAAAGGAGTCTGCCTAGGTAATTAATTTTCTCTGCGTTATTGCAGATCTTGTTATTTGCTCGTGTATTTTCTTAAAGGATCCATTTGAAATTTAATCATAAGATTTTTGGATGATTTTAATTTTAGTGGTACTCTTATACACAGCTTCCAGTACAGGAGGTGGTGGAAATTCAGTTTTAAATTCATGAGTCTTAAGCTTTAAGTAATTGTCTATGATTTTGTGTCGTGCTGTCACACAGCCCATGTGTGTGGTCTTTTGCCAGTTGTTCCCTTCTTCAGCTGCCATCTTTGAAGTGGATCTAATTATATTCATTATGTAAATGTCCTCGGAGTTTAAAGTGTTTGCGAAGAATCTCAATTTATTGACGATGGAGATTCTCGGGGTAGTGATGTTAAGCATCTTGTGTCGCAAGGTACCTTTGAAATGCCCTTATGTTCATGTGGAGAAAGCTGAGTCATTTACCTCATTCTTCTCAGCCTGTGGCAGTGAGCAAACCAACTGATATTAGCACTAACTCTCATAGCAACCACGCACTTGCTTCAGACCGATTTCCCTCTAGAAATCTCAGCTAGGGACACTCCTTAAAGTGCTGGGAGATGGCCCAAGTCTAAGACAGCACTGCAGAGCCCTTTCCTTTCCACCCTCATTATTGCGTCTCTTGCGGATACTGACGTGTAAGTGAGATGAGGTTCGAGACATGGGCAGAATTAATTGGACCTCATAAGTGCCACCTCATCAGGCAGTCTCCTGATGTGTTGAAGGTCAGCTGCATGCTGCTGGCACACTGCTACATAAACAGGATCAGTGCACAAGGCAAATGCTAGTCTGCATCCCTGCAAATCTCTCTTTTTCACCTGTATTTTGATGCAGCCTAGATAGCCACCTAATTGTGCTGGCATCAAGCTTCTGAAAGCTTTCAGTGGCACTGCCTTACGACTACAGGTGCAAGACCTCATTCATAAATAGGTAGCAGATTCAGAAATATTCTCTGTGCTGCTGAACGCGTTGCTGATGTATTTAACATGTTGAACCTCAAGAGTACAATACTGAATTTTGGGGATATAAGAAACACAGCACGCTAGATTTATTGATTCTAGTGCAAATGGCAATGCCAGGGAATAAAAATAAAAAAACACCTGGAATAAAAATCCTTATATTAGCACATCCAACCTTACCAAAATATATGCTTTAGGTCCTAAGAGTTGCTGACAGGAGGATATTATCATTTAAAATATTTTTAATGCTTGGATGCATTTTTAATTACATATTTTGGATACAAAGCATTTCTCTTTGGGGGAAAAAAGGTTGTGGGTTTTGTTGTTAATGTTTTTTTAGCTTACTGATCTCTGGAGTAAGCAATTGGTTGGGATCTGTAGATAGATGCATTTTAAAATTGTGATTAATACAATTTACAAATGTTACTGTGAGAGTCAGTTTGGAACAGCCTGAATACTTAATGTCATAAGAAACCGTGATCAGTTGCATGAAAATGTAATGTTTTTCTCAACTTGGTGCCATCTAATCTTTTCCTTCAGGAAAAAAAAACAAAACAAAACAAAAAAAAAAAACAACACAGGTAGTTTTTGTATGATTCTCTGGCAGTAAGAAGAAATCAAACTAATCACACTTTTTGCTTTCTGTTGGATTTGGTCCTGCCAAGCCCCATGTCACACAAAGGAAAGAAAAACAAATTGTTTTGGGAGAGATTTCTGGAAAAGTCTAAGAGACAGAAGTGATGGATCTGCATCAAAAGTCAGCAGTACTTCTGCTTCTGTACGGGGCATGTGCTTCTCCCACCTGACCTTGGTTTGGGATAGTACTTAGAGAACACACCTCCTCTATTTCACTGTGTATTGTGGACATCAAAAGCACAGGAGTCCTCTAGCTCCCTGGCAAGCACGCCAAAAACAAATTTGCTTTCCAGTCATGTATGCTTCCGAAGGCATTGCTGCTGTAAAAAGGCTCCTGGGAGAGTGGTCTTGGTGTGTCAAGGAGCACCATCTTGTGAGTAATCTGCTCAGAAAAGGCCTGGAAAAAAACTATCCCAGCCAATATATGGCTCAGATAGCAAAGTATGCAGGAAAATAAACTCTATAATCTGTTTCTACTACTGATTGATAGCTGCTCAGTATGTATCTTGATTTTGACCTGTTCATTGGGTTTACCATGTTCCATTCTTGAAACCCCATTTTTTCAGCATCTTCTTTCTTCATCTGAAAAGTAATAGGTATGAAAAGAGAAGTTCCTTACTTTCATGGTTGTCTAGTTTTTGAACAAATGCAGACCTGAGAAACCATTCAGTGAATCTTCCTGAGTAAAAGGTGCAGTTCCCAAGTTATGCCTGGCCTCACCTGAGTTTTCTGTTGAGCCTCCTCACAGGCATAACATAAGACTATGAGCTCTGTCCTCTCCATGCTATCTTAAATACTGGATAAACATGTAGGAAACCAGCAGAACAGTTAATGTTCCCAGCACTGTGTTGCCAGAAGGTTGACTTCGATAAAGTCCACCTCTGTTCTTCCACCAGTACTCCTGTGAGGAAAATGTTTTGTGGTCTCTATGTGCAAAGGCTAAATGCTGAACTGGAGGATCTGCTTGCAATCGCAAATCCTCGTTCATCTCAGAAATGAAACTGGCAGCATTGTGTGTTTCTTTTCTTTTCCTTTAAGGGTGGAGCCTCTTTTTCCAAAGCCAAGGATGAAAACAGGCATGTGCTGAATGCTGAGAAAAAATCCCGCTGTTTAAAACAATGCTTAAACGTTCTTTCAGGACAGAAGAAATGAACTGTACTTTGTTAAAACATCTTAAATCTGGTGGGAGTATAGTCTCAGATTCCTGGCAAACGTGTTTCTCTCCCAAGCTATCATTTTTAGAGGCTCACCCTTTTTCTGAAATACTTTCTAGGATAGACACTAATTCCTCTTCTGACTTCTATTTATCTGTCTCACTTATTTGTTTTTATTTCTTTTGCTCTGGAGGAAGGGAGTGTCCATTGATTGCTTTTTCAGTAAACTATAAGTTTATGGTGTTTGTGCAGCACCTGGCAGAGAGAGATCTTAGTTCACTTCTAGGACTCTCTGATATTGCTAACGTACTGCTAACGAAATCACGCTAGTCTGGGAGTGTTGCCAGCGCAGTAAGTTCAGGGTGGCTGCTGGCCATGCATTTTCAGGTCTCTCAGACATCCAGGCAACTTGGCTTTTTTAATTTTAAAACCCTTCTCTGTCAAAAGGCGGGAGGAGGAGGTGTGGAGAGGGAAGAGCGATGATCCCATCCCATGTGAGGACTGGGATGAGGTGGGAGTGGGCTGTAGGGAAGCACCACGTATGGATGCTGTTTTCTGGGGGAACCAGCATCTGTACGGACATCTCCCACCACATTTGTGCTCACAGTCCCTTTTACCTCAAACAAAATTGATGTTCAGGAAGCTGTACCTTTGTATACAGCCACTGCTATGTCAGCTTCCTTGGTAAATTGGTTTGGGATGGCTTGAATATGAAAAATGTGGAGAGAATTCCTTTTATTATATTGTATTTTAGGGCAAGCCAGAGTGATTTCCAAATGTAGTCAGGCAGTTTTTAAACTTACCAGTTTAAAAAAAAAAAAGTCATTTTCAGCTTTGAGGGGAAAATTGCGTTACCCTGTCTCCTTTCTATTTATTATATGTACGTACATATGGAAATGGTTGGCTTCTGTGATAAAAAGGTTTTGTTTGTTCAGCACACTTTGGTGTCTAACCAACACCTTTTATTTTAACAACTGAGTCACTCTAAGAAGTGCAACGAAGTTTTAGTCATTTTTGATCAGCTATACAAATTACAGTCTCAGTTATTCACACTGTAGAAAGACAAGCTGTTGTCCTACCTCCCAAATGTGTCTAGAACCATTCATGGCATCTGTTTGGCACGAAGAAGTTTTGTCTGAGGAGCAGTTTTGAAATATCTGAGCCTTTTGCATCTGAGCATTTTTTTTTCTCTGGTAGCAGCAGTTTATACCACAGCTCCAAAGCATATCCATCCTTCTCAGTGAGTACTAGCTAGAGAATAAAGAGTAAATATTTCAGTTTAATACTGGTTTGCTGAGTGACATTTGATGCACTGATGAATGGAGAGGACAGAAATAAAATGTAGTGAATGATGTGGCCAAGGTTTGGTTAACTCTGAGTTAGATCTTGGGTTGTTTGGTCTCATTTCTCAACTCTGCACTTCTCTTCTTTGCAAACTATATTAAAATACTTTCACCTTTCTGTGCTTGCTTTCTCCTCAGAAGGCTGCGTGAAGAACTCTGCATGATGCCAAAAGCAATATTAGTTTTTGGAATCAGCTGTCAGGATGTGCTGAAAGTTGTGTAATCAGCACCTTACCTCTCAGAAAGACTGGGTGCTTTCCTCTTGTACATCTCACAGATGTGCAGGGCCTGGGAAAGTTGTTTTTTTCAGAAACTCAAGAGACCTGACTAGAAAATTATATGGTCTGGAAATATATCAAAAGTTTCTCCACCCTGGGTTCAAAGCTAGGCCCATCTTGACATTGTGTAAACTCACCAGAGGCTTTCTCCAGGCTACAACAATATTTTGGGGAAGAAAAAAATGAGTGGAATGAAACTTTAAAAAATCACAACTAGAAGAATAGAATAGAAAATGCTAATTAAGCTTGTGATTCCTGTTAAAACATAAGACAAAAGCAGTAATAGTACAGCGATAAGCACAGAAAAAGGCATGTGTGCACACAGGGGAGTTAGATGTTGAGAATACTCTGTAGTCCAAAGGAGAGCTGTGATTCATAATTGGGGTTCCTATGGAATTCGACTTGATGTGTTTAATCCTTAGCTTCAAAACCACGTTCCTTCCACGTGCATTCAGAAAACCTCTTGCTGTGAGGTAGTCATGTTTTCACCTGCACTTGGTGAATCGAAACATCAGTGATTGACCATGATGTCCTGCCCGAAATTGTCTGGTGGTGCAATTTCAATTTACTTTGAAATATGGGGCAGAAACTGTGGTGGTCCAGAAGTTGCTTCAGATCTTGTTCAGCTTTCCTTGCTGAAGGTGCTGCACCCTGCATCTATCAGCAAGTGGACGGAGGATGTCAGTGCCCATTTCATCACATTGATGCCTGTGAACTGGAGCTCTGATGCTTGGAGATGTGGTTACTTCTCAGATGGTTTAAATAATATTTGGTTTTAGATAGTTTAGATATTTATGAAGCATCCTGAAGTTCACATAAGACAAGTCATTCAGGACTATGCATATGTAAGCAACTTGTCTCTCCTTTTGAGCAGCTGCCTAAGCAAGTTTTGTCATTAAACGTTGTATTTTTTGGACAGCAGCTCCACAGCACAAGGGTTTGGCAGCAGCACTGGATTAACAAGTTCCTGCCCCTGGCACTGCCCACAGCTGCAGAATCAGGGCATTTAGGGTGGTATACTTGTGGTGTAGAAATGGGATTGCTTTGCCCTACCTTGGGCATCCTTAACCCTGGTATTGCCACTAGCCCACCAGCCCTACCAATTGCCGAAGACATTTTACAGGGTGAGAAAGGTAACAGTCTAATTCCTAAGCTGCCAAACATTGACTTGCGAAGAGCTTTTTGTTCAGTGAAGAAGCCTCTTCCCATTGTGTGGTCATGCAGAAAACACTGGTGGGGTGAGGGTGGTCATCCACTCTCCTGTGTGAATAGCCTGGGGCTTGGTGGGACAAGCAAGGAATGAGTGCTGGTGTTTAGGGACACCCAGCTGCAACCATTCCCTGCTCCAGCCCTGGAGCACAGATCATGCCAATGTTTGCACAGTGTTTTCATGAGGAAAAGCAGTGTATTGCTTGTTATTCATAATAACAAACTCCTGAGTCTCCAGATAAGCAAAACACTTTAAAATAAGCTAGACCTGAAGATTTGGACTTGAGCATCCTGAGGGGAAAAGCAGAGCTATTCAGATGATGTGATAAGAGGAAATACCAGCATGTATTTCTGCTGAGATCTCTTCTTCATAAACAGCTAAGCAAACAACCCAGGGAGCTGCTGGCCAGTTAGTCTCACTTCAATATCTGCCATAAAAAAAAAGCAAATAAAGAGATTATTCTGTAAATGTTCAAATGATAACAGGTTGATATACTGTGGGGAACGTTGATTTTCAGAAGACAGAGCAAGCTTTGTGAAGCTTTTGTATTGCTGAAACAATCTTAATAAGGTAGATGATATGAAATTCAGGGCTGATATCAAATTGAAAGTGAGTTTGGGAATTAATGAAGCCATTTATGCACGTACCTTTCTTATCAAAGGTAAATCTGTATTTTGCTTTCATGAATAATCTGGAATTTTAAATGAGATGATTATTGCAATTTGTGGAAGGTTGTAGCTTTGGAGCACTGAACCGGCCAAGGGACATGGAGAGTTCTAGCAAAGTGTACAATTTCCAAGAGGAAATACAATGTCATAAAGTTATGGCAGTGATACAGAGGAAAAAAATCCTAAGCCAAACTATTATCAGTCAAAACCCAGAGAAAAAAATGCTTATATAGTAACAGTAGGGATCAGGATCTGGGCGTTAATAGATAACAAGTTAAACACACCACAGTGTAATTTGCTGAAATTCAAAGACTGGGCAAGGTTCCTAATGTTTCTGCTACTTTTGATCCAGGATTACCTCAAGTTCTTCCCTATTGGGGCTTAGTTTTGTATTCTCCTCTGTCTTTTACATAAAGCTTGCAGAATCATAAATCAGAGTTTAAAGATAGTGTATGTTAAAGTAATTTCATGTTTTTGTTTAAAGCTGTATGCAGTAGGGGATTTTGTGTGTGTATGTGTGTGCCTTAGACATAAGTTTGGATTCTTACAGGTCACGGCGATGGTTCTGCATTTATTCTTTGTATTCCTTTAAAGTCCTCAGAGTGATGATTTCTTGCTGAACAACATAGGCAAGACCAAGAATACTCTATGGAAAAATAATAATAATTAAAAAAAAAAAAAAAAAAGAACAAATCCAAAGATTGTTCATTGGACAAAGGACATAGATAGCCCAAAAAGTTATGAAAATGACATTTAGGCTTAAGGCCAGTTTTAATGAGAGGGTAGGTAGAGATGGAAATACACAGTGTAGAGGAGGGCCAGGAATACTTTGAAAATACTTTAAAAGATAACATTGGTACTTCTGGTATATTGGTAGTAACAGGGAGGAAAAAAAAAAAAAAAAAAAAAAGAATTACTTCAAGTGACCAATGACCAAAGAAATAAGCCAAAAAAAAAGGGTAAATCAAACTATGTTTTAGGGAAAATATGTAAGACCGGGCAGAAAAAAGGAAGGATTTACATCACTCCTGGAGTTTGTTGTGCTCAAAAATGAGCTTAGCACTCAGGGTGGGTCTGGTGAAACTGGCTGCTATGGAAAAATTGGGCTTTATTACAACACAGCATTGTCCCAGTATATAGTTGCCTTCCTCAAAAAACAAACAAACAACAAATATCTATCTATCTATATCTATATCTATATCTATATCTATATCTATATCTATTTATATATTTAAATATATATATTATATATTTAAATATATATATTTATATATATATTTATATCTATATATATAATATATATATATTATTTATATATATATATTTATATCTATCTATATATATAGATATATATAATATATATATTTAAATATATAGATATAGATATAGATATCTCCTGACAAATACATATTATATATAAATATAAATATCATAATATAAATAATAATTATTACATATTATAAATATATATTCCCTATATAATAATATAATATAATATAAACAATTAATAATATATAATATATTATAAATATATATGCTTATATATAAATATATATTATATATAGAATATATATATGTAATATATATATATTTGTCAGGAGTTTTCATTATATTAAGAAAATTACTAAATGCTGAGAGTTTCTACTGATAATTGACATTAGGGGCAGAAAGAAATGCAAAATTTTGGGTGAAAGTGAAGAATTTTCCAAGCAGCTCCATGCCTTGTTTCACTCAGGTGAGTGAAATGTGCCTGTGTGTGAGTGAGGAGCATGGCTGAGGTGGAGATCACAGCAGTGCCATCAGCCCACAGATCCAACACACAGGCAGGCAGGATTCACCTGCCCTGCCATGGCTGCCTTGAGTGGTTAGGACTGAGCAGAGGTGTCTGAGTGATTCAGGTTTCAGCCAGTCATTCTGTAAAGTTGCTTTTTCACCCTCTGAGCGTTCATCATCCTCATGGCAGGGACA
Organism: Aythya fuligula; assembly: GCF_009819795.1. Classification (NCBI taxonomy): domain Eukaryota; kingdom Metazoa; phylum Chordata; class Aves; order Anseriformes; family Anatidae; genus Aythya; species Aythya fuligula. Next base: position 130,088,954 of record NC_045559.1, read on the forward strand.
AAGAGCAAAGCTAAAGCCTGCCCAGCCATGGCAGCAGGAGGGAACAGAACAACTAGCCCTCCTCCTTGCTTTTCCTCCAAAAAGTGCCTTTCTTCCTTCCAGCTCCAACGTGCCTAAAGCTCTCCTAAATCACTCCCAGCAGAAAAGGGAAACTTCTGCCTTTTTCTGTCTTTCCCTTCACCTCACTGCTGTGGGCTCTTGGGAAGGGTGGAGGAAAAATGTGTCAGTGGAAAATATGGGATAAAGCTGCGATGTGCACTGCATGGCTTTTCTGAATCTGTAGCATTTAGGCAGAGCAAAAATAGCTTTAAAGAGGAACAGGCCGACTAGTTCAGGCCCAGGCCTTCAGCAGACTGAGTGACTGCATGACTTACAAGCTCTGCAATGCGATGGGTTAAGGAAATGCCCTTTTGCTTCTGGAGGCTTCAAGTCCAAATGCAGCTTAAAGTGAAACAAGTCTGAATAATCAAGATGTGGTGCTTCATTCTAAAATCACCAAACCATTAGGCTTCCTTCCAGGTCCATGCTCACAAAAGGCATCGGGGGGCCTGCTCCTGGAGGGCGAGCAATGGTTCCCCCGAGAACTTGGCCTGGGCAGGCGAGGGAGCAGAGCAGGTGGTGACAGTGCCGGTATGCGGGGACTGCCAGCAGTCTCCCCAGAGGGACTGGATGAGGGTTTTGCTTTGTTTTAGCCTTTCGAAGCAGTGAGCTTTTCTTGAGAGAGCCTATCTGTCTCTTGGCTAAATATAGGGCTGCCTTTCTCCTTCCCTCTTGATACATGCACTGTGTCGGCTGCGGGTGCCAAATCTGTGGCAGGGCCTGTGCCTTGTTTTCCTCCTGACCCTGTCACAGTGTCACCGTGCATGGTGCTCCCTGGAGGGAAGGTGTCCTGGGGAGGCCAGGGTCGGGGCTTTGCAGGGACTTGGGGCACCTGGTGATGCTTTGGGAGGGTGGAGGTGTCAAGTGGTGCTTCACCATGCCTTGCCTCTCCTTGTCATGGGTAAATTTGAACAAAACTTCGAGGAGCCATCTTGCAGGGGTTCTTCTCTCAGCGGTTTTCTGCCCACTAGGGACCATGTTTCCTGTTCATGCATTGAACATGTCTTTCTGAGATAGGTCCATGCTAATCACCTGGCCCCAAGTTCAGGAAGCATCCCTCTTCAAAAGGACTCTTGAGCACCTCGTTTAAGTTGCAGATGTATTATTTACAATGTTCTAGTTCCTAGAGCTAAATTCAGGTTAATCCTCTGTTAAATTGGGGCTCTGGTGAACAGCAGTACCGAGACCTGCGATTACATCCCTTCTGTCTCAGTGGCACCTAAAAGCCTCCTCTGCAAAGAAACTGTATCTGTCAAAATCTGAGTCTTCACACAAAAGTTTAAGCTAGTAGATTGGGTGGAGTTTAAATCAAATAATTAAAAACATTGTCTCTTAAATATTTATTTCTATTTATTTTTGAGTAAAAAATGACATCTCTACTTATTTCATTTTTTCTCTTTGGCCCAAAAGCAGATGTCTTATCAGTCAACGTATTTTTCCTTCTCTGTACTTCTGTTTGAAAGCATTCTGCTTCATAGATGTCTTTTTTCCTCCCCTTTTCAATCTTCATTTTGTGAGCAAATGTTTCTAGAGGAGTTCAGAATCTGTAGACGTTTGCTAGTGATGATAATGCTAATGATAGCACTGTGTTTTCCTTCCTTCGAGGGTCTCACTGGTTATAGATAAGGTGGCAAACTCCTGGGAGATAACATGTATAGCGAATATAAGCAGTCACATACTGGATGAGATCAAGAGGATCCCCAACACTGTAATGCTGTTTTCTGTGCTAGGCAGGAACAGTCATTAAAGAAACAGTAGAAGAATTAAGTGTGAGATCCACGTTATGTTTTCCTATTCCTGCTGGTTAGTGATTTAAAGTCTTCTTGAACTTGACAATAGCTGAAGCAATTTTGTTTGATAGCCAGTGATGTCTGGGAACTTGTCTGTTTGTTTTTTTGAACCTATTTTCACTCCTGGCTGTCACAGCTGTGACAGGGAATTCCACAGTGGAGTTATTTGCTGCACAGAAAAGCACTTGCTAGTGCTGATAGGAGCTGTCCTCTTGTGCAAAGGAAAAACAACAACTTATATAGCCTCTTTTAGGAGTCACAAGGTCTGAATGTACAGGGTTTTAGGAGGATGAATTGAGTTGCACAAGGCATTTAATTTATTCAGTTTAATTGTAGGCAGCTTTTGAGAGGCATCCCGCAATCAACAATTCCTCCCACTTCCCCTGCATCAGGTATAACTGCTGAGTGACCTCAGGGTGAGTAGATCTGAAAGAAAATTGATTCAACTTTTAATTTTCTACTATTTTGATAATTGATTCACTATTAATTTTCCTTCCAATTATCAGCTTTACCACACAGTCACTGAAACAGGAGCATGTGGATGGACATGAGGGCAGCAGAGGGATGCAGAACCACTCCTTTTGGTGGCATCTCACCGCTGGATGTGTTAAGCATACCGTGAGTCTGCACAGGTTCTCAGCAGCAGCAGTATTTGAGAAGTGTAGAGCAGCAGGGCAGTGTATGGCATGTGCTGTTTGTCCAACTTATCGCATAGTTACAATAGGTTTTCAGGGCTTTCTCATTAAGTGAGAAACTTGTTTGTTTTCTGTAATCCACTAAGATAAATTCAATCCTGGGTGACATGGGGACAATAGCCACCTGACTTTGAATAGAACATAGTTTATCAACTGCACTGAGAACAAGAGGCTTGTCTCTATTGTGCTTGTGTAGGAGGAGCCTCGTAAATGTAGTTATCCAATGTGTTTCCCTGACCTCACTTGGAAAAATATCCCACCAACTATGCTACAAATGGTAGCTACATTTTTCCTCCCCTCTATCATTGCTCTCCAGATCTTAAATCTAGATTTTCCATTACAACATGAGGCTTCAATGCACTGCTGTTTTATATAATGCACGGTGCTTATCCGCATATTGGCAGCGTCTTTATGTTCCAGTGCCGTAGGAAAGAAGTAAAAATTCACTTGCAGACAAAGTGACAGCTTCTGTCAAGTTTACTTAGGTATTTGGATTTAACTTCTGAATTTAAATTAAAAGAAAACTGTTTCAGTCTATTTCCTTTCCTTTGTAGATATATCATATTATTTAATTAAAACACTACCAATTTTGCCATCATGATAATGCTCATTTAGTAATATTAAAAACTAAAAGTGACAGTTAAAACACAAAAAGATCTTGAGTCAGCTAAAAAAGCCCCAAAGCTCAGACCTTACAGAACCTTAAAAGCAGCTTCTAATAGAGGTTTCTCTTATATATAGTCACAAAATTTGCTCTGATTTTTTAAAATGGAGGGGAACGGCTGAGTCTCTCTTTCCCCACTTAAAAAGGCTGCAAAGCTTAGTTAAGAAAATAAATAGAAAAGACTTTGAGTAATGTGTGTGCTCCTAAGGAATGCTACGGTCCAGCTGCAGTCGAGGCTGAGGACATCAGTGGCTCTAGCTGTTTGTTTGCTGTACACACAGAGTCCTCTCCTCCCTTCTGCTGAGAGTCCCCCTGTATTTGTTTTGGTTGGATTCCCACGGAAGATTGTAAGGTGGAGGTCTGCGTGTCTTGACAGCTCTCAAGCAGCCGAACTGCTATGTTCTTGTGGCATGTTGTGATGCCCACCATCAAGTGGACACCATGTTTTCTGCCCTGGTACCTCCTGCAGCATTTGGTATGCTACAGCAACAGGGGATTACACCCTTCACAATACAGAGTGAAACACTTTGCTCTTTGGATGGTATTTAAGAGGTGAACCCAGAAGAATTGATAAACAGTGGGAAAGGGAAGGCAAAATGGAAACTTTTCTTGCATGAAGTTCTGCCAAAGCTTTCCAACAAGTTGAAATAATGTTTCTGAGAGATGGCTTCTCCATCCAAGACCCTTAGCTGGACCTGAGATCATCCTAGAGGCAGCAGATAGGTAGAACTTGGAGAACTCGGAGGTCTGTAGCCTTCTCTGCCCTTGGTTCAGGAGTAGTTTTCCACCAAAGAGCAGGACGAATCTTAGAGTTACCATTCCCAGGGGTTACCTCTGGATTCACCACACTGCCATAATGCTTTGTAAACAATCACAGAAAGAAAAAAAAATCAAATTGACTTAGGTTTAGACAGAGATTGAAGTATGTACAGAGCTTCAAGAGGGCAAACAGTTTTTGGATTACAAATATACTCAAAGTTATGTGAGTACTTAGCTGCCACCTTGAATCACAGCCATTGTCAGCAGCCTATGATTAAATACTCTGTGAGTATGAGAGAGGTTTCTATTGCACTTTGGAGGTTTTACAATTATTTTGAACTAAAGTAAGACAATATACCAAGCACATTCATTCACAATTTGGTAGGATACTACACCAGTCTAGGATCATCTCTTTTGTCACAATAATCCATATGGTAGACAGACATATACAGGCATCATCTTCTGGATCCCTCTAGGCTGATGGAACGGGTCATAGCAACCATCTGTTGATGACTGCATCATTGTGCTGGTAGGTCTCAGACGTACCAACAGAGCAGGGTGTGTGAATGCTGGCTGCTTATGTTTCAAGCAAGACATCAAACAAATCTGCAACTAAAGCCAACTTCCCCAGTGTAAACCATTCAAACTGGCCAAGATGCTTTTGTTTAAAATGAAATAAGGGGCAGCGCAAACATTTTTTTTTCAATGGACCCATGGGATCCATAACTTCTGTTAGGACAGTGATGATTCACCCACGATCACAAGCGAACTGCTTGTGCTGGTACAGCTGGATCCAGCAGAGGAGCCTGTCATGGGCAGATAGTTTTCAGCTATGACTTTGTTGATTCATGTCCGTTGTTGGAGTGCTCATCTGTAGAACAACACTGAGGCCTGGGCACCAACAGCAGCAGCAAAATACTGCTGCCTGCCTCCTCACAAGTACCAGCAAAAAGTGAAAACCTACCTTTCCATCTCAGAAAACCTTCCTGGGTCTCTCCTCACAAACATTGCTGTGTTTGTCTTTGGAGTCTTGTGGGCTTGTAGCCAATCTCTTCAGTCCTCATGGGGCAGTTCAAGTGCCATTGTTTCATGGTACGGCTGGCAGTGAAGTTGTGCTATCACAACTGGTTGGCATCCTTGGCTGTGAGCAGAGCTAAACCAGCAGGGATTGCTCAGGTGGTGGTCAGCTGGGTCCCCCCACTGTCTGCAGTGTAGGGGTGTCTCACAGAGAAGCAGCGGGAGCTCCTGGCATTGCCACTTCATCTCCAAGGCATGCCACCTCAGGTTTCATGGCTCTTGGTCACATGAAGGTGTTCATTTCCAGTTAATGTTCAAGAAAACTGATCATCCCTACTGTATTGCCATATCCATTTCTTCTTCCTTATTTGCCTGTGCTATGTTTTTTTCACACTCTCTGTCATAGGAAGATTTCTTTCCCATTTATGGGTTCACATCTTTGTTGTAATATACAGCAAATTTAGTAACAAATCTTTACCTGTAGTAGGTATACTGTATCATCATTAAATGGAAAAAATTGCTTTGCAAATTTCGTCTTAGACACCAATGCTATCTAAGGTGGAGAGGTGGAGGGAAAATGGAGAGATGATATAGATGAAAATGAGGTAGTGTCATTTTCCCATCTTGCTACCAGGCATGTATGTACCTAAAGGGGAAGGTACAGATCCTTTGATTTCTGGCTTTCATAAGTACATAAGTCTAAGTTTTATGGGTAAATTTTTGTACGACATTTCATTGAAATGTCATCAGTAAATGGAAATCTTAAATGAAGAAGCATTCAGTGGGCTATTGAGTTTACAATGGACATCTTTACAATGGACATCCTGAATATTTTGGAACCCTGTTATTACAGCTACAGTGATAATTCTTATAAAGCTATTGTAGATGGTCATAGCAATTTTGAATGGAAAAAGAAATAAAATGTATCCAATCAATCCCTTTAATTGCATCCACACCAGGACTTCAGCTACAGGAGTGAAAACTCATGTTTCTAAGAGGACTTTGCAATACAGGTCCAACCTTATGTGAGTCTTAGATTAAAGCAGGTATGTAGGAAAGGGAAGGCATGAGGGCTACTGGTGGGGAAGAAGGGGAATGAAATACCTGAACCCTGTGTTTCCTTTCCTCCAGCTGTGCCATCCAGCTGTTTCTAGCTCAGAGAACAGAGAGTATTTGAAGCAGAGCATGGTAAAAGAAATGTAAGAGTTAAAGCGGCAGGGGCAGTGTAGGTCTGTGGAAGGAAAAATGCTTCCCAAAATGGATCAAAAACAACAAATACAAAATGTACTGAATGAACTTTTGTCTTTACTTAAGATTAGCTTAATTTTTTCTAGAAGAGAAAAAAACACTTTCTCTAACAACGCGAACCCTGTGTGTATTTACCTGGGGCTTATAGAAATAGCTCATATGACAAGTCTGGCTCCATAAACTCCACCTAAGAAGCCTGGATCAGCAAAATTCAATCTGGAAGCTGTCTATAAATGTATGAAACCTGTCTGAGGTTTCCAAGTTAACTAGTAAAGTTATCTTTTGTTTGTAAAAAGATATAACATTTTTATAAATTAATACTGAAAACCGTGGAAATCAATTTTCAGTTTTAGCTGAAATCAGTTTGGTGCTTTAGCTAACTTCTGTTTTAATTTTGCTGATAAAGAAACACTAGCTCGAGACTGATCACATAAAGAGAGGTCTATTTGGTAATAAGTTTAATTACTTTTTGGAGATATTTTTGTCTCTTTTTGCTCACTGGAGACTTTCAGCAGTTTCATGCTTTGAATAAGTCCTAAGGAAGAAGTTAAAGCCAGCAGTCAGCTGCTCTAAGGCTGATCAAATAGTGCTTTTCTGCATGTTTTACTAAGAGATGAACAAGTGATCCCATTTACAGAGCATACTACATGTTGACAGAGCACATTACTTCATTTTGCCGTATTGGCAATTTGAGATCTTAACAAAACAATGCTGAGGTTGCTCTCATTCTGCATTGCTATCCTTGGAATGCCTCTTGGATTTTCATTAACTCTGTCACTGCAAGATACCACAGATGGAGGCAGACTTTATGGGGGGAGTAATAAACATCAGAGACCAGAGAGTTGTAAACAGCTTAAATTCTCTGTCCTACGTGGATGAATTCCTTTTTCTTAGGACTCTGTGGCGTTTTCAACTTCTGTAGCTACTTGGTCTAGCTGGAGGTGAAGGGGTGGGTACTCACAAGAGTTCTGATACCTCCCAGCTGCCGTGTGGGTTGAAGTGGTCTTAAACTCCTGCAGCCAGCATCAATACAAAGAGTAAGTCTCAAGATTCAGCCTGACACTTGGCTCATGGCTTTCTGGCTCTGCTCAGGGACACAAATCACATGCAGAGCCACTTACACGATTTCTGTTCCCTTGAACTTTTCTATCAAGGCAGAAGGGAGACAAGGGGAAAAAAGAGCACAGCTCTGATTCACTGCTGCATTACTCCAGCTTTCCCCTGTGTCAGCTTCGTCTTCATCAGTATTACAATAGATTCAAGATAAAGTAAAGCTGCAGTGGATCAGCAGGAAGCCTTCCAAGGCTTTCCAAGAGGGAGTTCCACCAGGACAGTTAAAGCAGACCAAGTCACTGGAGAAGAATTTAACTACAAAGGAGCTAGGCGTCCTGGCTGCCCAATGACAGCAGGCTCGTGTGGGATTCCTTAGGAATAGCTGTGGTGCTTTCAATTCATAGTTTACCTTTTTCCAAAACAATTGCTTGAGAACAGGCCAGCTCTTTTATACAACCCAGCGTTTCCCAAGCTATTTCGCCCAGGGGAGTCTTCCCCTCCCAGATTAGCAGAAAGTGTCATTGCTCAGTGCTGCGGCTATGCTACCTGCAGACCCAGGAGCCTGCAGGCTGTGTCCTGTTTTCACCTTCCTCCCATCCCTGCAAAGGGAAAAACCCCAGTTTGGGATATACAAGAATAACTACATCCAAGCCAGGAGGGATTCAGTGTTCTTACAGCAGTAAAGGATCACGCAGTTTAAAACAGTACGGCTCTGGAAGTAAAGAAACTGTGCTTAGATGATGGTGTATTTCTTATATGAATCATGCTTTCGTGTTTCTGTTCGCTTTTAAAAATCACTTTCTCAACAGTGTGTGCGCTCAGGGTTCTAGTTTCCAGGTAACAGTGAGAATCAGACACCCAAGTCCTTGGTGATTTAGCCTTTCACTGAATACAAATGGGAGGCAGTTGTTAGCACTAAGGTACTGTAACACCTCAGTTTGCATAGCTTTTGGCCTGAGTTTTAATTCCTGGGAATGCCATGCCATAGTGTTCACGTCTGATGCAATGGCCATCACAACTGATGCAGGAGAGAGTAGAACTGCAATAAATGCACCTTCTGCAGCGTATTTACTGCTCTGTGTTTTCAGCAATGTGCACTGCACAGTACTGGATTGGTACATGAGTTCTCTAGGGTAGGGAATTAATCCCTTTTCCCTGGCCATGTAAGAGGGGCCTTCTTGCAAGCATCTCTTCCCCAAGCTCCAACCCACATGCATTTTGGTTTGCATTTTGGGAACACATGGCCATTGAAACAAGCTACCCAGTCGCTGAAGAAAAGGTATTTAAGGTAGTCATTCTTTACCTTGGGTAGCTCAGAGACCTGTTGTAGGGGTCTGCACATGCACATACCTATAGTGGTAGCTTGTAGAAGGCACGTGTAGTCTGCCAATGTAGTTGTGTCTAGAATTTTATTCAAGGGATCAAACGTGGGGTCTGCTTTAGAATGACACGCCTCTAGCTCTTTTAACTCTCCTGTCTATATAGACTAAGCCTTTAGTGACTGTAAGGGGACCAAGGCAACTAATTCATGCATAGACACCTATATATAGGTATCTGAATCTGAAGGTGAATCCCAGCTGGGACCCTTATACATTTGTTTTGTTTTGTTTGCTTGTTTGTGTTTTGTTTGTTTGCTTGTTCTTTTTTTTTTTTTTCTTTTTTTTTTTTGTTTTGTTTTTCTTACCTGCTTTACAGGGTTTTTACAGTGAGGGTAAGAGCCACCCAAAGTGTTTAAGATTCTGTGTTTTCCCATCTGTCCTTGGAGTGCTGAAGTCAGTTCCCTCACGTTCTCTCTCACTTGTCATGGCAGGTCAGGGGAATGCCTGAATCATTAGGTGATTGAAGCTTCTTACCAGAAGGTAAATCTGCTTTGATGCTTCTGCAGCTGCAAGGTAAAAACAAGGATGGACTTATAGCCAGGAAGAACGATGCTCAATTAAAACTACTTGCTGATTGAAGTCCTAAGAAATCAATATATTGAAATTGCAACCATACCTGTTCTTCAGAGCAAAACTAGACAGTGAATGTGATTGCTAGAGCACATGATAAAATTATTCATTGTTGATGTGGTGGACAACCATATATACGAGTGCAAAAGACTTCACGAGGAGCTCACAGTGTGAGGCTATTGCATGTGATTCCATTTCATAAATACAAAAGAGCAGATGTTTCAAAAGCCATTAATTGCAATAATGGATAGAAATTTGCTGCAGTGGAAAGAGACTATTTGCTGGCCTTCAGATATTTCATTTGTAACTCCTTGAATCCACTTCTCATGAATCCGAGAAAACTGACCCTGTGTTACAAGCAGGCTGAGCAGTGTCTCTGGGTTTACGACTGTGAGAAAATCCTTCTGGGCTGTCCCACAGCAGAAGGCCTGGGGCTGACTCGGGGTGCATATCTTTGGATAAGTCTGTCCGGTGATCTAGACCAAGACCCAGTGATCCCCAAAATCGCATTTTCCCATTCCTAATGCAGGCTGCCTGGTATTACTCCGCTCCAGGCTCCCGGACTGTAGGTCAGGCTGTGGGACAGGCTGCCTGCCAGGGCTTGGCATGGCCAGAGATGGCCCTGCCGTGCTGTGTGCCAGTGCCAAGACCTCAGGGCTTCACCGGGCTGTGGCATGTCCTAATTCCTCAGTGGTTCCCAGGCTGGCTCGCTGGCTTCCCAGGCTCCCTGCCCTGGCACTGGGATGTCCTGGGGTGCGTCCCGGGGGCTGTCACTCCAGAGTGGTTTGTGTGGCAGCTCCCTAAGGGCTCAGAGAAAAGCGGGGGGTTTCTCAGGCTCAGTGAGAACAGCTGCAGTGGTAGTACCCAAGCAGAGTACTTCGCGATTTGTCATTTTCTGGCTCAAAAAAAGCGTAAGAATTTACGCAGTTCACAAGAAATTTTAAGATGTTGGCTTTAGTCTCAATCAGATGAAAGTCAGATTTTGAAAAGCAACGTTCCTTATCAGCTGGAAAATTAGCTCCTTCAGCCAGCTCCTGTGAATGCTATGAATAATACCCTGCCTATGATTTACAGCTGAAATCCAGAACTCAAAGACGCCAAGTCCATCTGCTTACATGATCCCCAAATTATTGACTATTGCAAAAACTTGACATTTGTAACCACTTCACATATAGCCTGAAACCTATTAAACAATGACTTCATTTGAAGAGGTTTGTTAACATTATGAATGTTATTGTTGTTGGTCACAAGAGGTTTGGTCTTATTTCAATCTTGAAATAATTACTTTTACACAGTAAAAGTGATTTATGAATTATGACATTAAAACAAACCGTACAGTAGTTGCGTTACTTCTTGGGAAAGTTTGTTCTCTAATTATTACTCTGCACGCCAAATGGATTTTACCAATACTGTAATGTCCACAAAATAATACTGAGTAAACTTTAGGTGTGTGAAAGAACCGTTCCCCTTCCCAAACTCCTGTTAAATATCCATATGGCAAATTTAGCTAGAAGCCCATGCTTCTGTCATTTGCTGATAAGCATTTCTATTTCTAGTCAGAGAGCTAATCATGTATCTGAAGCCGATTTGTTTCAAGTTAGTGTTTTCTATTTTTCTTGTGTAGCTGCAATTTCTGCAAAAGTCGTATGTAATGGAACAAAATTGTGCTTTTCTCCCTCTGCAGTTCTCAAAACACATTTTAGGTAGAAGGGTAATTGAGAGTGAGTGCTCAGCCCAGTGGTGCAGTTTATGGTGAATGTGAGTCGCAAGGAGATAAACAAGGAAGGAAACACATGGAGATCTGCCCACTTTCAGCAAGCAGAGAAATCTCCCAGCTTGCTGTTTTACCAGATGTGTATCATCTACAGAGGTGAGACTTTACTGAGATTTTTGGTTTGTATGTTTAAGGTCTGTAAGCCGTTTTGAAGTTCTAAACCGGGGAGTCACATTTGCTTCCATTTAGCATTTTGTCCTGCCATCCCTCCCCCCTTTATTTTTTTCACCATATTCCTGTCTGCCTTTTTAGCTTGTTCCATAATCAGGGAAAACCAAGAAATAAAAAAATATTAGGTCTGAAACTCTGTCATTAATCTTCACATGAAGCAGTGAGTGGTCCCATTTATTTAAATTGCAGCCTTTGAGGGAAGAAAAAAAGATGATGGAGGGATAACTGTTAGTTTCTTCTGCAGCTTTAAAAACTGAATGAATTACAGCAACCTGCTGAGAGTAAATTCTAATCTTTGTTGAAAAACTATTTTATGCTATGTGATAGGGTCATAGATTTGATTTACAAGTTGCTAGTTTGGAGTTTTAATTTAAAGATGTTATCATGAATTTTCACTGACGCTAGAGGTGGAGAACAATGTGCAAACATAAGGAATGTAATTTATCCTTCTTCTGAGATGTGAATCTTAGATTAAATCTCTCTGCCAAACTGCTGGTAACTGATGGTGCAGTGATGTGCAGTATCACATACGAAATATCCTTCTGTGACTTAGAAATTAAAGAGTAGAGTGAATTATTAGATGAAAAAATTATGAATGTAGCAACTAGAATGAAATGCCTGAGTGAAATTCTGGTGGCAGTGCCATCAGTGCTAACTGATAGTGTCCTGGATAGCACACTTCTGTCAGGGAAAGGATTTTGCTTGGGATTTCTTGGTGAGTTGTCCATCTCTTATGCTGAACGCTTACCAGAAAATTTGTTTCTGATCCTGCGGCAAGTTATTTTGAGTGTCACCCTCCCCGGGGGCTGTTCTGTGCATTGCTGCTGCTGCTTCCCAGAAGGTGCCATCGGGCGACTGTAGCAGCTTCAAGAACAGAGTGTGGGGAAGCATGGAGGGAGGGCAGGGTCTTCCTAAAACACTTAGTGTTGCCATTCCTAAAAAAAATGCTGCTCCTGCCCCTCTGCACAGCACAGCCTGCAGGTTTGAATTAGCAATCTGGAGCCTGGTTTCCTCTCTCGGGCTTTACAGACTCGGAGAGTGCAGGAGCATGATGTGGGTGTGCACAGGGTACAGTTCCTCTCTGCTTGTACCACCTGGTGCAAGCACAAGCTGAGGGTTTGTGTTTGGGGAACACAAGCTGCTTTGTATCGACTCCCTAGGAATAAAGCTCCAGCTTCCTCTCTGCTGGTACGAGCAACACTTGGACAACTGTAGGACTTAGGAACTCTAACGGTGTCATGCTCTTCTAGGGCATTAGATCTCATATAACAGGGTTTCAGACATCTAGAAAATTACAGTGATTGAGTTCTTTTTAAATAGGATTTCCTTTGTCTAAGAAGATACATGTCACCGCTGTGAAAAAGCATCTAGAGTGAGATGGTACTTCATTCTTCCCAGACATTAAGTACTGTTTCCCCTGGCTCTGTTACAAACTGGTGAGAAACTATCAACATATTTTGATAGGTAGCAAATAAGTACTTTTTCAAAACAACAAAAAAAGTTAGTTCTGAACAATGGATTTCTGCAGTGTATTGTCTCTAAATTTTGATTCCTTAGTCTCTAGTTTTTGTTAATGGATGATTATGCATTTGATTTACTTGTCTGTCATCCTTCCTCTCTCTTCTTTTTGGGAAATAGACTTAGACTGTAACTGACCGAAAGAATATTTGGCCAGAATAAGGGAAGTGCTAATTCCCTAAGGAAGAAGTGTGCTGCCAGTATCACTCTTGGCGCTTGCTCAGCAGCCACAGAGGCAAGTCTTTTCCAGATTTGGAGCTAGTTCTGTGTGGAAACTGCATTCACATGCTATTAGAAAGGTCAAACAGAACAAGACCTTTATGCATGTTTGAAGCTTTCTCACCTGAAGAAGTGGACTGTTTTTTCACCAGGTAAGTGCTGTCACCCCTGCTTTCTGGAATAAAAACAATCAAGGTGGTGAGACTGTTAAGACCTTTTCTGAAAGCCCCAAGCGAGATTTAAGGGCTGACCCCATCCCTTGCGTGGGCTTCCTCTCACTGGATGCCTGAAGGGCAAACATCTGCACTACTTGTCATGGGCTCCCAGCCGAGTGCAGCAGGCGCTTCTAGGGAGCAATTTATCAGATCAGTTTTCGATGCCTGCTTGGAATGATGTAAACTGTCCATCAGATGTCTCTGCTTCTTCCCATGGAGTAGGAAAGACTTGGGTGATAACTTGAGGTGCACACTGTAGATGTTTAAATACAGGTGAGACGAATCCATTTCTGCCGTAAGGACTAAGCTGGCTTCCTTCCTGTAACAGGGTGGATTTGGAAACTTTTCCGTACCTCATCTGATGTGACATCAGACAGCTTGAGTCATTAGTTCCAGGAGTCCTTTTGGAGAAGTCACTTCTTCTCAGTTTCATTCTTGTGTGCTGTCTGACACTGTACAGCTGGTTTATTTTGTTTTAGAGCAAGTAGAGTGGAGAAAGCACTTGGTCTGCAGAGCAATACTGAAAAAACAAAAATTGGCATCATCAGTGATCAGCACACCAATATTCAATTACCTACTCATTTACCAGATGGAAGCAACTAAATTGTATTTGAAACACTGTACATGTATATTCGTCTTTTTCTGTTGTCAACAATAAGTGATAAATAGGAAAGAAAGAGTGAAGTTTTTACTGTAATCTAGGTGTAAAGCATACACTATAGGTTCTTAAAGCAGTGTAAGAAACATCCACAGTGTAGTCATGGAAAACTAATGGGGAAAGAAAAAAAAAACAGTAGCACAGTATCACAGTATTTCATACAATAGAAAAAGATTTAAAATTATTTACTATTTTTTTTCTGGCTTATATATTTTTTTCTTGATTGAGTATCCTTGGAGTGAGTGTACAGGAATATGTTTTATAAAGACCTATTAAGAGAAGCTGAACTGGAAAGTTTACACTTTCCAAAGTGAGTTGCATGCATTCATTGGGTACCCATTATCAGAGGAGGAAGGCAGTTTGGAAGGAACACCGGGGATGGACTATATACCAGTGTGAAAAAGGAAGGAATGTGAAAAGGGAAAAGTTAGCTCAAACTGCTGTGAAAGATCAGCGTGTTAATCCTAGTAACTAAATGGCTTAAAATGGGGACAGATGATAGCAAGCTGCCGAGTAGCACAGCACAGCTTGTTACTCCTCATTGCAGATCAGGGCTGCGCTCTAAATCCTGTGAAATTTGAAGTCAGGTAGACTCCTTGGCCATGATAAATACAATATAAGCTAACTTGATACTCACCACCACATCTTGCTTTGAAAATACAGGAAGATTTTGTTTTAAGGTCTGGCCTTTGAAAACACCTTCTGCAATTAGCTTTAAAATTTGTTACTAGCTGCAGAAGAATGTTGAACTGCGCTTTTACATTTCTGATACCTGCAATATACCAAATCCTATATGATACTCTGAATGGAAATACTTAAGAAATCATTTTCTCCCTGTTTTTTTGTATTGTGGTAACAGAAAGCCTACATCTCGTAAACTCGCACCTTTCTGGGTTGACAGCCCTCTGTGGAACTGCTAAGTTCTGTCCCACAACTCTTTGCTTGTCATTGTATGAAGTTCTACTTATTTCTTCTGTTTGCATACTTGTTATTTTCAGTCCTAGCTACGCTGCTGTAAAAGCCTGTCAGAGTTGAAAATGCACTTCCATGCACACTCCTCTTCTGCTCCCAGTATCCTGCTCCCAATGAGACAAGCTCGTGCTTTCCTTTGTGCCAGCTCTGGCTCTCATCTCCTCCCTCGGCGAGCTGATTCAGCCTGCTGCACGGGAGGAACGTGCAGTTTGCAGCATTAGTTTGCAACGAGCCCTGAAGCTGAGGGAGGGGAGGCAGTGGCAGGACACAGCCGGGTGTGGGGGGATGGAGAGGGTCACGGAGCCAGGCTCTCCTTCCTGGTGACAGTAAATTGCCTGGGCAGACGAGTTCAGCCTGCAAAACCTCTCCTCTAGTTGGCCTCTTCTGGGACAGTCTTAATTTTCCTGCTGTTAGTTTTTTTACCTTTTCCTAAACTGCACTGTTTCTTCTAAATTCTGCATCTCTGCCTTTGCTAGTATTTTATTTTATTTTATTTTATTTTATTTTATTTTATTTTATTTTATTTTATTTTATTTTATTTTATTTTATTTATTTTATTTTATTTTATTTTATTTTATTTTATTTTATTTTATTTTATTTTATTTTTATTTTTATTTTTTTTCTTCTATACCTGCTAGTCGTGGATTTCTGGTCTCTTCTCCATATGCTATTATTATTATTATTATTTTTTTTTTTTCACTTTGGGGTGTTTATTGAAATATATCCCCCGTGTTTTAATCCTAACATTTTCTGATGTTTAGCATTTCCTTTTGTGTTGACCATTGTCGGGAGGTATGGCTAAAAAGGTGGTGATGCTATAGAGCTTGAGGGTAGAAAAACTATTTGCCTCTCCCTAACCTTGTTCGTCTGCTTTCTGCTGCTTCCTGTGGATAAATGCCATGGCTGCAGAGCAGAGCGAAAAGAACACTAGGAGTCAGAGCATAGGGCGTGTGTCAGGATGAAACCATCTCCCCGAAATAAATAAAAAGCAGAACTTCAGAAGGGGAAAGCAAACTCTCAGCTCTTTTTTTTTTTTTTTCTTTTTCTTTTTTTTTTTTTTTTTTGCCTGCCTGCTTGGAGATCCTGTTGATTTGAAATGTTCGATATGTGACATTTATTTCTGTTGGGTACTGCTTTCTGATGCATTCCCTGCAATTGTTCAAATACCTACCCAGCCTCATTTTCCTGGAAGGGCAGTAGCACAGCTTGAGAGTCAAAAATGGATTTTATGGGTAAACGCAGATACTCTGTGCTTTGCCTGAGTCAAAGTTAGCTGAGAATTACCTCCCTAACTATGGGAACCCTTAAGGATGTTTTCCTCTGCAATAGGAATTAAAATCCATAGAAGATCCATAACTGGAAGTACATAATCAGTAGAGCACAGAAACGTTGGCTCAGCTGATATGTGTTTTGTCCAGTGTGTATTCTGAGCTGTTTTGCTAAAATATTTACTCACAAACTTTTTTGTTTGTTTGTTTTTGTTTTCCTCAAGAATGATATTACTTTTGTTTATAGGTACTGCAATGCACTGGTAATGTTTGCCTAGATGATAAGTCAAACCCAGTAAAGCTCGTTAATTTCACATACATCATTTCTTTAGGGAAGAACTCACGGTAACTGGGGGAGTTACTGGTAAAACAAATTTCTGCAAAGTGTTAGAAAAACCGGTTCAAAAGATGGAAGAGGCCTCAGGAAAGTATCTAGCCCATCTCTTAGGATGGGTCTTCCTGCTTTGGTCACTTCTGAGTGAGTTTTTTAACGCTGCCATTGCTGGAGATGCCACAGCCTCCCGAGGCGAGCAGGGCAGAACACGATTTGTACCGTGTACAGGACTGGGTTCCCCTTCCCCAGTCGGTGCAAACACACGCGTGTAAACGGACGAACGCACCACGAAACAGGGCTCCGCTTTTCAAGGCAGGGTGGTGAGCCAGCCCTCCCCAGCCACACCTCACAGCATACATCTAGAGGGAGGGCGGGCAGCCCACACCACACCACCCCACAGACACCACCAGCCGGCAGCGTTATCCCCAGCCCTCGGGGTGAGCCCGGCCGCCCGCCGGGACGCTTTGGGGCGGGTGGCGGCGGGGCAGCCCCGCAGGTGCGGCCGGGCGGGGCGGCGGGAGGGCCGAAAGCACCGCTCCTCCTCCTCCTCCTCTTCCTCCTCCTCCTCAACCTCCTCCTCCTCCGAGGGGCTGCCGGCTCCCGCGGCGGGGCGGAGCGGGGCGGGCGCTGCCGGAGCCCCGAGGGGAGCGGAGCGGAGCCCCGAGGACAGAGCAGCCCCCCCCGGGTCGTCCCCATCGCCCCCCGGCCCCATGGGGGACTCGGTGTTCGGCGAGAAGCCGGCGCTGCGCTACGCGGTGAGTGCCGGGCAGGGGGGATTTGGGGAGGATTGGGGGGTTTGTAGGGGGGCTGGAGGCTGCTGGCCCCTGCGCGGAGCGGAGCTTCTCGCCCCCCTGGTGTGGGGGATCCGGGGGGGTCCGGGGTGCGAGCAGCCGGTGCTGTTATTTCCTTCGCTGGGGCTTGTGCTGCTGAGAAGCCACTTCCTTTCTGCTGGCCTTATTAGGAGCATTTTCTCGGTTGCTCGGGCAGAGGGGGGAGGAAAAAAAAAAAAAAAGGCAAAAAGAAAGCTGCCTGCAAACACCCGTCTGCCTCCTCTGCCCGCCTCGTGAATACCCGGCGGCGGCGGCGGGCAAAGGCGTGCGGGCTGTGCGGCCACCCCGCTGCTCGCCCCGGGGCGTGTGGCGAGTGCCTGGGGGGGCCGGGGAGCCCCCAGCAGCCCCCCGTCGGGTCCCGGCTCCTCCGGGTCGCCACGAGCACTGCGCTCCCCCGGTGCCCTAAACGGGGCTCTCCCCTTGACTCTGTCGTCCCTTAAACCTCGTGTCTGCAGCCCAGTCCTAGCGGGTTGTGGGTTTTCTGCCTTTTTTTTTCGTTTTTGTAACGTCTTGCTTTTGGGATGCCGGCACACCCGCACATCGCTCAGCCCCCCGGGTAGCGCTGCAGCTCCCAGAGGTGGCGGTGGGCTGTCCAAGGCGGTCATCTGCAGGCAAATAACTTTTGCATCCCGTGTGAGTAGCGGCAGTGATTTTGCTGGGAAACTCCTTATCCAATTAATAGGAATCTTCTTGTAGGAGCGTAACGGCCCCGTTTGTATTTAGGCACGTGGTAAACCCGTAACAGCCCCGTCATATGCTAGCTCTGAAACTTTTATTGTTTCCTGTGGATGCGCTTGTCCCTCTACCGTCATCTGCTAGCTGCAAATGCATCGTTGCTGCTGGCCGTTGGGTATCAGTCCCTTTTCTTGCCAGCAGTCATGCAAAGCAAGAAGCAGGATGGCTAGCTGCCTCGGGTGACTGTCACCAGCATTGCAAAAAGCACTGCTGTACAGCAATCCAAGAACATTTCCTATTACAGCAGGAAAATGCTCCTAAGAACCCTTTGAATATTTTAAACTACTACTATTTTACAATCAAGTATGTTTACTTTTTAAAAATATGCTAATATTTTAATAATAACATGATTCATAGCACTTAAGAGGACAGCGAATTTTGCAGGCGATGTTACTGCTTTGTTTAGAGAGCACGGACCTAGATGCTATGCATAATCCACACACGTGTTTGGTGTTGTCTGTGAGCAGCCTAATTGAAATCAACTGCCTGTTGACCTGAAGATAAGCTAAGAATTTAGAGCTTTGTTGGATTGAGGCCTTTGTAATTGCTGCTTAACTGTAACTTACTGCCGTTCTTGTTAACTTTGGGTAATTACACGGTCTAGCTGCAAATCACGTTCTTGGATTGTTTTGATAACTGTGAAATAAAAATTATGCAGTGTTATAGTATTTAATAGCAATTAATTTATTGACAGAACAAATTATAGTGATTAATGTGGAGGGCTGTTCTTCTGCTTTTTAGGACTGATAATTAAAATTTCATGATTTCCATAAAGGT
Source organism: Aythya fuligula (assembly GCF_009819795.1). Classification (NCBI taxonomy): domain Eukaryota; kingdom Metazoa; phylum Chordata; class Aves; order Anseriformes; family Anatidae; genus Aythya; species Aythya fuligula. Next base: position 130,107,699 of record NC_045559.1, read on the forward strand.
ATGTAAAGAAGCATCTGCCTTAGTATTTCAGTTCTATGTAGTATTTTTATGAATGCTTGTAGAAAGTTTAAATAATATCTCACTCTTGCTGTATGTTGCCTACATAAGCCATACTTGATAGTTTTTAGGCCCGGATTCGTTCTACCTCCTGATTAATCATCCACTGTTCTCTGCTGAATTCAGTCTGATTTTTTTTATCGGAATTGTGATATCTGATTGATATTAAGATCTCCAAATGTTCTGGGAACATTTTTCAACTGACTTCATGAAGCGGAGAGTGATGGCCACCTTCCTGACACGAGATGCCTTCCTATTAGTTTCTAAATTCATATTTTTTTTCTTTAGTCTTAGAAGCGGCTACAGGGAAAACTGCTTTGCATATTTTGGCTAAAACATCAGAAAGCAATATTATACTTAGAGAGATCCGCTGGTAATTCAAAATGTAGTTTTTCACACAAGTGACTAAAAATAGCACTGGGGTTGCACAAGAAACCTCTTGGTGGGCCGAAGCAGGAAGCTTCAAGAATGGTCTAGTTTGGATATAGCTACCTGAATCTTGATATAGCATCTTTTAATCATGTTTTGTCTTCCAGTATTTACCAGAAGGGATTTCCCTCAAGGGAGGGGATGTTTGCCCTGGCAGGGGAACTCTGTCCATCTTTCGCCAGAGAAGAAAGGGGAGAGGAGCAGGGCTTTGGAGTGGCTGCTGTGTCCCACAGGGTATGGCAGGGCTTCATCTGGAGTCGAGGCAAGGCTCGACCTTGGAGAGGGAGACCAGGACTTCTGCCAGCTCGAGCTCTGCCACTTGCTGGAGAGAGGGGACATCTGGGTCCCTGAAGGGCATGAGTATGAGGTGGCTTAAGGTCACCTCCATGGATGTCATCCCATAGAGTGCTTTGGGAAGAGAAGAATTTTTCCCTGCCTTTGGTAGTATTCAGGGTATTGGCTTGTCTCATTGTGTGCAGTTGTCCCTTTGCTGGTAAGCTGGGCAGATATCCTGCTTGTTTTTACCACCTGAAATCTCTCAGTCTGGATGGAAGGATGCAGAAAACAGAAGAAACAAGTTTGCAATGGCAACTATGACAGCGGTGAAACACAGAATGCTTTCTGGAGCATAGAGGAGAGTAAAAAGAAGGTAATAGACGTGTTCCTCCCATAGTCTAGTTGTAGTGATGGTGGTAGTTATTTATAACAAAATTAGTTTACAAAATAATTCTAAGTTCAATACTGAGATTGACAGTGATGCTTTGAAACCATGAGCTAGAACTGGAGAGCTCCCTTTGTGAGGAGGACCCGAGTGCTGACATCCTCCTGTGGATTTGGTTGCTTTTTGCAAAAATCTGCTTTAAAAGAGTTGCTTGCCTTTCTGATTTCAAGACACGTTGCCTGATGACTTGAGCTTTCAGCCACTCCGATTTTAACACCAATTATGTGCCACAAGCAAACCACATTTATTACAGCGGTGACAGTAAATCCTTCAAGAAGTTAATCTTGCAGGACTAATTACATCAACTTCTTTATTTTTCTTTAAAGCAACATACTCAGCTGCCCCAAGGCTGAATGAAACTTGCCAGGATCACTTGTCTGGCCTGATCCTGGCCTGTCCTTTTGCTTGGGTCCTTGGGGATCTGGCTTGAGACTGCACAAGTTGTCCTCATGGTTGCAGACTGTTCCCAGCTGTTTTCTTTCTTTGGAGCATCCCGGATTCTCTCCCACCACTGGCGTTACGAGAAGAAGCTGGGTGGCCCTTCCAGAAAAGGGCTGCTGTGAGCGGGATCCCATCACCAAAGCCATTTGCCTGATTCCCTCTGTTCCCCACAGGTCCCCCAAGGGAAGCTGTGCAAGAACAAGCAGGCCAGGAGGCCAACAGTGCCTGTGCAGGCCAACTGCTCCGTACTCATGTGGTTGGTCTTGGTGAGGCTGTGGGACTCGGCCTGTGCTCGACATCAAAGTAGGACCCATCAAACTTGAAATGAGTCTGGTGGGCAAGAACCCACCAGAAGCTAAATGTCTCTGCTTCGTAGGAGGCAGCTGCATTATTTTCTAATACTCGAGTACTCAAAGGCAGTGGTAACTGGTTCAAAAAAAAAATAAAAATTAAATTGCTCTGTAGGTGTTTTTCAAATTAGGGAACTGTGAAGAATGCTTCCATCTTGACCAGATAAGCAAGTTAAAGAAGAGGCAGTTTGCAGGAGAGGAATGATTAAATGTTCAAATTTCTGGCATCCCACTCTCAGATTTAATTTGTCAGGGACTGACACTGACTATGTTTGTGTGGGGCTTTTTGCTGGAGGAATATTATTTGTGATCACTGTCGAGCCTAATCCTTTGCTCTTCAGTTGGGTGAAATTCTCATTGACAGTGATGATTCACGTAAAAGTGTAAGCATTTGTAAGTGCTTTATTGCTAATCTTTAAAGAACATATATAAACATAGGAAACGAGTGCTATTTGTCGCTCAGCAGAGAACACCAAGGCCAAGCTTTGACTGGGATTGATGGACTCTGAAGTACCTCCAGCCAGCTTCTATAAACCGTGCAAAGTGGAGAGAGTTAACACCAAGCAGTCGGGATGAGAGGAGAAGACACAGAACTTCCTAAAAGCCTGTGATGCACATAAGAGCTCTAAAAAGTAAACTTCAATTCAGGTTCTGATACAGTATATGTATTTTTACAGTTTTTGAACTCTTAATGTATTCCCAGGGCTCTCCGTGCATACTTGTATATAAATTGCCTTTCTGTTGTGTATGTGGGTGAACAGATGGGGACCAATGCAGGTTGCATTTGCCAAGCTGTTAGGCATTAGGTCAGATGCAGAGCTGTGCTGATGTGGCCCTGTTAGTCTGTCCCCACGTACAGGGGACAGAGGTGTCCTGAAGCACAGAGAAAGTGTCTGTCCCTAGTACTGCAGACAGTGAAGCTGCCCTTTCATTTGATTTCTCTGCCTGTTCTTATCGAGTATCATCCATCACTGCAGCACAGTTACAGATCTTGCAATAGCACTTACAAAGATGCTGTTTAATAGAAGTATGTGAGACTTGAGCTTTGGGGTTTTTATTCAGAGGCGCAGGGTCCTTTGGCTTTGATATGGCTGTGCACTTCCCTGGTGTAATTTACACCAATTACACCTCTCTCCAAGGGGATATAACCAACCAGTAGTAGTCCTTCAGAAAGCTGCATGAATGAGATTTCATCCTCATGACACCGAGGGAGTCTGTGAGAGCAGCAAGGTCACCTGTGGCCAAACCCAGCAACTTGTGCCATTGTGGAAGGAGGGACAGCCGTGCAGATGAAGTGCAAGAGGACGACTGAGAATTTCAGTCTCTGTCATGTCCTTTTTTGGTGATTTTGAACGGGGCACTTTTACATGGTAAGGCTTCTCTTCCTAAAAGAGCTGGTGTGTGGAAACTCGTGCTTATCTTTAGGAGACACTCAGATGTGAAGGTGGTCTGATACAGAACTACCCTTAAAGTAAAAACTTTAGACTCTGAGGGGTCGATATTTCCCTCCCAGACTGGTGTTTTGTATTTCAGTTCTTTTTCCCAGAACCTTTAGGAAATTTACACATGGCTTTTTACATTTCTTTCAGCCCAAAGAGTGAAACTGTATAAATGGAAGATGACTGAGGTCACACTTTTTTTTTTTTAATAGTTGGTTTTCCTTTTATTTATCTTCTTTTGTCCATCAGTTACTTCTTATACCCTATTGTCTTTGTATAGCACTGTGAAGAAGGAGGGGACTTGCTAATAATGTTCATCTCCAGTGACATAAAAATAGTAAAGTATTTGTGACAGCCACAGCTCTTCATAACATCATTTATTTAGAATGTAAATTTCAAAAAATATGTATAACCTAAGAAACAACCTGTTTCATGGAGTCTTTTGGACACCTTTGAGCTTCTTTTCCTCATGTTCCAGTTACTTCTGTTCCTCACTGAATTGTCGAGCTGTGAGGGTACTGGCCTCTGCTCTCATTCTAAGGTGATGATGACTGCTTCTGCAGTAGTAATGCAGCTGAACTCACACTGGCTTGGAAAAGAGATATTCAGAGTTTGAATTTCATACTATTACTGCCTGTCTATGATATTTGAGAATGCAAAAAGCCATTTCACTCCATGAAGTGAAATGTCTTTTTCTTGTCTCGGGAATAAAGGAGGTGTGCATGCATTGTATTACTCACAAAAAGAACCTGAAAACCTTTCTGCAGCAAGCCCTAGCTGATGAGGCTACGTGGTTCACATTTACTTTCTCTAAGGGGGTGTCAAATCTGAATGCTCCCTTGGGAGATGCCTGGGTCTTGTCGGGAATGGCTGACTCAAAAAGAAAAATAAGTCATGTTTTTCTTTCTAATGATTACTATCTGAGACGTTATCGACAGTGCGCAGTTGAAAGGATTTCCTGAATATATCCCCTACTAAATCAAAAAGTGTTAGGAACTGCTAATGAGAAATCGAGTATTACAATGGTATTTAAATAGACTGCAGTACAGTGTTCAGTTGCTGAAGGCAACATAAGTAAAGTTTGGGTCTGTCCAGGTGATAGTGACCTCAGGTATATGGGGAGAGCAAGTGCTAATTATAACTACCAGCACAATGGTCTGCTTTTATTTCGTAGTTGACTGCTTTACATTTTTGAAGCAGTTGAACGAATCTTTGAAAGTGATGCTGTAATCTGTTTGGTATTTCATCAGTTAGTTACTTTTAAATAACATTCTATTTTTTTTTGCATATTGATTTTCCTGAATCTGATTATCAATCATCTTTGCTGTGCTGCCATGAAGGTAGATGATCGTGTGATTTTATGACAGTATTGTAGAGTGGATTTCCCCTGGATTATAGCCAGTCTTTAGTGTCTGTTTACTGTATGTGAACAGTGTTTTATTTTTCTTATATTTTTTAAAAAATATTTTTTATATCAAGTATCCTGCAGGGCTGAGAATGCCAATAGGCACAGATCTGTAGCATCCAAACTTTGGCCTGAGTGTCTGTATCTCCTGAAACTTACAGTTAATTTTTTTCTTGGTGCTGATAAGTGTATAATATTTGCAAAGATTTACATATTTAGAAAGATTTGTGTTGTCTAGGTTGTCAGATTTGATTTAGAGGCATAAATTAGGTGGCATTTAATGTTGATTATTTTCTCCCTTTACCCAACAGTTTGTAAGAGCTCCTGTTACACTCATCTGTACATGACTTGGCATACAGATGCAGTATCATTGCAGGCTGAAATTCTTCTCATTTGAGTCGATTATGGTATTTTTTCCAGTCTGATCCTATTAATAAAAATCCTGAGCCTTGCAAAGCACTTTGGTGTTTTAACACAAGCTGTGGAAAAGCATCTGAGGATGATTGCTTGATAGACGGATATTAAGCCTGCTTAAAAACTTGAAAATATCTTTAAGCAGTCCGGTTGGGGTCTTGAATGAACAGGGTACATAGTGCTGTCTGTGAGAACGAAGACAAAGCGAACTCCAGCTTGTGCAGGAGGGAAACCGTGGGTACTAGCAGCCCAGTCCTTGCCTTGCTGAAATGTGTCATGGGTCCTGAACCAGATGTTGGTCCTGAACCAGAAGCCACACCCGCTGCTTCCCTTGGCAAATTGTCTTGCATTCCAGTGACCCTCTGGGTAAAACATCCTTTTATTGGTCCTCTGCCCTTAGATGTTTCCTTTTTTCCTCTGCACTAAGCTGTTCATATCATTTCAGTCTGTCGTTTATATTTGCATACCATGATTATGTATCACTTTAATGTCAGCTGCACATACTGTGTTTTGGAAATAGTCCCCATCCCTGGGAAATATATATATATATTAATGTTTTAGCGCAGAGCATGTTACTGAGGAACTTGTGGCAGAATGCAGGAGATGTTGATCTGCGAGCAGAGATCTCTCTGAGCGATTGGGAACCCCACGATGAGCTGGCCACTTCCTCTCCCAGACGCCTGTTGGAGTGCTTGCCTTGGGTGTGCTTTCAGCCTCGTGTGTGTGCCCTGTTCCAGCATCTGAGCACACGTGGATGAATGGGTGCAAACAGGTGGTTGACTCGGTTTCTTACTGTGGGATGGAGGTCTCCTGGGGTGCAGCAGCTGGATTCCATACTTCCTTCCACTAGGAGCTCAGGAAGAAGAGATACTCTTCCTAGCTGGGCCCCCAACACTCAGTGTGGAGCTGCGTGGATGCTGCCTGCCAGGGTAACTGCTGGAGGGGCAGCAGAGGCTGCAGCACAGCCCCATGTGATGGCTGGGAATCGCCCCACTCGCTGCCAGGGATCACAGAATCACAGAGTTGTCTAGGCTGGAAGAGACCTCAAGATCATCGAGTCCAACCTCTGACCTAACACTAACAAGTCCTCCACTAAGCCACATCACTAAGTTCAACATCTAAATGTCTTTTGAAGACCTCCAGGGATGGTGACTCCACCACTTCCCTGGGCAGCCCATTCCAATGCTTCACAACCCACTCAGTAAAGAAGTTCTTCCTAATATCCAACCTAAAACACCCCTGGTGCAACCAAGTATAGAAGCCTGAGCTACCCAGGAGCAAACAGCAACAGATTTCACCTGCTGCCATGCAGGGTCATGTGGCCCCATGAGTCATTATAAATGTGTATGCAGTTTTTCTGCATGTCCTTGTCCTGAAGTGTATTCAAGAGGTCTGATTTTAAATACACATAAATCTGAAATTCAGGCTGCAAGCACAGGAAAACAGACTGAGATGCAAAGCTGACAACTTGATTGCCACCTTTTCTACCTTCTTGCAGAATGTATCTGTGTTTTAGTCATCGTTTTCCACACGTGATCACACAGTCCGTGTGAAGCAGTATCAAATTCTGTGTTTATGGGGAATTTAAGATGATAAAAATGTTGCAATGAGGAGAGTTAATCTCCATCAGAATCACAGAAGAGAAAAAGGCTAAAGAAAAGCAAACTATGCAGTCCTCTGTAACTGCATATTAGCTTGTCAAATGCTTTTGTTACTGAATTTACCAAGAAGAGTGTGAGTTGGTTACGTTTACTTTCAGAAAAGGTGCTGTTATCCTTTCTGATTGCTGATCAGATGGCAATTACTTTCTGGCTGATTATTTTCTTGGGGGAAATTTTCCCTGTTGTGAGTTTACTAAGGGCAAATAATCATCCAAGTAAAGGTGGTTCATGGCATCGGAAGTGGTCCTTGCAATATTCTAATTATCTGATGGCTCTGTGATCTTTTGAAAGCCTTCCTTGATAGAGGAAATTTGGGAATCTCCATTTATTGAGTCTTTTTGCACAAACCTGGAGACTGGTGCTTGTGATGAACAGAACCATATACTGCGCTTCTGGAGAGGACTATAGTAGCTATCTAGTAGCTATAGGACTATATAGTAGCTGGAGGGTATTTAAATCCTTCAGTGCTGGGATGGTACTTCTGATTATAAATTAAAGATGTCACAGTGTACCTGATAGACTGTAAATGAGACTGAGCTGGTGTCAAGACTGCAGCCCTTCCTGCATGGGGTTGAACTTGGGCCATTCCCATACTGCGTCACACCATTTTGCATCAGTTTTCATTTATGCGTTGCCATTAGGCCTTCAAATGATCTAATTATGTATTTGTATTGGTGCAGGCTTTCTCAAGTCCAGGTGTGCAGGACCCATCTTTGTTACTTTAAATATGGCACAGCGGTGTTCAAACATGTTCTTCTGTAAAGTGATGGCATAAAATGGCACTTGGTATTCTCAATTTTATTTTCAGTGGCTCCTAGGTCTGCACAGCTGGATTTCAAAAGAGGCCTTTTCCAGTATCTGGTCCTGTAAATTTAGCCAGCCAAAGCCCGAGGCTGTGTTCCTTTTGCCAGTACAAAATACCCGGTAATTGTAACTGCAGAGAAATTCTTGCATATGTTGTTGCAACTCCTTTTTCTCTCTGCAGGGCTGAAAAAGGTAAAGGGCAATATTTCTCTTCATAGAGTAAATAGAGAGTAATTGAAATAAACACAGAGAGAACATCTGATGAGTAGCAAGCATTTTTTTTGTTTTCTGTCCCTATGCGTAACCCCAAAGTGTTTGACAAGAAATAATACTGCCAGGAAGCCCTTGCAGTTTATCTCTGTCTGTAAATATGGTACCTTTTACCTTAATTCATATGTAACATTAAGCAGAGTTTACATATATCTTTCTTTTGGCCTATTTTGTGCCAGTTGTTTAAATCATTGTAGAATTCATGCCTGAAAAAGGAATTCCATCTGCAGAAACATTGTTGAATTCCTTTCCTTTAGTAACATCTTTCTGAGGATGGCTTTTTGTTTATAGCTTTTTTTTTTTTTTTTAAAGGTCTCTTCAGTTCTCTCTAGCAAGAAAATGAGAAAATGAACCATTGTGAAATATAGATCTGTTGTAGGCCATCCACAGCCATTTCATAAAAACTGTGCGGAACACATCATCAGCCCAACCGATCCTATGTTATTTCTGATGAAGTATTTTACTTTTCATCAGTTTTCTAGTCTGCACTACATCTTCATTAAAATAAATACAGCACAATAATTATTTACTTTGTGAGGTTTTGAAAATTATAGCATGCATTTTGCCAAAAGAACTTTTTTTTTTTTGCTGGTGTTATTTTGCAAGTTGGGGCTCTGTTTTGAACCCTTCAAATTCACTGATGATGGATGGCTTCAGCTGCAAAGATGTAGAAGAGTGATTCCCTCTCCCTGCCTTTTCCTTTTTTCCCTTGCCTTGTATGGATTGGCATTGCATGGTGTTGATCACTCTCATGTGAGTGAGATGTTTGGTGTTTGATCTGCCACTGTTCTTTTCCTCAGGGCACCAGGCTGGTCTGTGTCAAGTTTTCCTGTTACAAGGATTAATGTGTTGTTTACAGTTTATATTATAAATGCTCTGATTGAAATTTTCTCAAATGCTGTAAGTTTGCTCATAGTACACTGGAGTAAAACACGCTTCATCTTTAGTGGGAGCAGATTTAAGTCATTGCTTCTGAAAATCCAGGCATTCACGTGGCTGTTTAACAAGGGCGAGAATGGTTTCAGTATTTTTAGGATTACTCATGTGGTCTTTGTTTAAAGTAGGTTTTCATTCATTTCCTCTTTCCATTTCCATTTATATGTGTTCTCTCTAATGTTGCATCATTCTCTCCTGTGTGCCCCTGTGTGCACCCCCAGCTCCAGTACAAGAAGTCGGATGTGGTATATCTTCCACGCAGACATCTGAATCATCTGCTAGAAGTTATTGGGTTAACTTGTACTGCTGTACTGCTGAGGTTTGTTTTAGATTTTGTGCAGTCAGGTCAATTTTGAATCTTTTTTTTTTTTTTTTTTTTTTTTTTTTGTGAGGGTGATGGGAGGCAACGTTTTTGCAAGCATCTCAGCCAGTAACTTATGTCTTGATGAAAACTCAAATTGTAAAGTTATTAGTCTTTTTTTCCTACCTTAGAGTGCCTTTTACACTGTTATGTCCCATATAATTATTACAACTGAAAAATGTGTTTTTATCAAATGCCTTTTATCTATATGTTTTAGAATAATTCAGTAATCCTCTTAGGATGCATTTTTTTGATCATGTTTCCCTTCTTGATTGTATTTAAACAGTATGTCCTATAAGTTTCCTTTAAAATCATTGACAATCTATATTGCAAAACTGGAGTTATTTTTGTATGAACTGATACCTTGGTGTATTATATACTACAGAGAACAGCATTAAAGTGTGTTGTGTTACTTGTTTTAAAAAGCAAATCAATACTTTCAGGTAGTCAGCGCGCAGGTGGAGTTGAACACTAGAGCAAACTGTTGATCTGAAACATACCCTGTCATTTTAGAGCTATTTTGGTTAACTAAAAATCAGAAACAATGTGTCCTGCTTAACCAAGCAGATAAGTTTCTCAGAGTAACCTTTATGCTGCCCCTCCTCCTTTTTTTTTTTTTTTTTTTTTTTTTTTTCCAAGCACATCATTTCCATGGTTTTTAATAAAAACCAAACTTATGATCTGTTGAAGCAGAACTTGTACTTAGCTTTCTTTGTAGTGCTTAATGTGTTTTGGTACATTCAGAGGTAACAGCATTGGAAGTGTGTATGTCCTTGGTTCTAGCAAGTCATCTTGTTTTGGTGACTCATCTTGCTGTTTTCTGTCGTGAAACTTTCTTTTTCAGCTAGTGGTAATACTATTCACATTTCTGTTAAATGAGTAGGATTGATGGTGATCTATTAAGCACGCAAAAGCAAGGGACAGAAGAGGAGGTCACATTTATTCTGGGATAAGTACCTGCAGTTAATGGAATTATGAGGAATTAATGTCTTGCTATTCGTACTCGCTTTCTGATTCCACCTGAACTCGCCTCTAGCTATCTTTGTGGATCCATTTTAAAGTACGTGTGAGTGCAACTTAAGCAGGGTGACCAGAGGAAGGCAACAACAAATACTGTGACTCATCACAGTATGTTTTTGGGTATTTAGACAAATGTTGAACTGCAAAGAGCGATTTCTCAACTGGGCTCCAAATAAGCAGATAAGAAACAGCCATTTTTGATCGTGTTGATCAGACAAAGTTAATTTTATGCAAGCTTTCTCTTTACGTCCTCAGAGTGTCTCTGGTTGAAGCAAAAGTAGGAAAACAAATGTCTGTTTTTGCCTGTCACCCTGTTACAGTTATGCAAGCTGCTGCAGGACCACCAGCTAATGCCTTAGAGCTCATTGTAGAGAAATTGTGCTGAGACAAAAAAAAAAAAAAAAAAAAAAGGCTGAAGGAGATCCATTCCACTTATAAGTAGTTGGTGAATCCAGAGTCCTTTCAACAGACGTCTCAACTAATGACCAGGGGCTTTGTTTTCATTAGTCCTGGAGGCTGCTAGCTCCCAGCTTCAGCTGCAGCTTTGTTCCCTCAATGTAACTGAAGAGCAGCGCTCAGAGATTGAGTTAGAAATTCACATAAATCTTCCTGGCCTATAAACAAGCCTGCTGACGCAGCCACGTGAGTGAAGGCCAAGCCAGAAGGCAGACCTACCTTCCCACTGCCTTAGCCAGGAGCTGTGCTTGGAAGAAGAAATTGATTTAGGAAAAGAGAATCTCATAATCACAAGTGTCTCTGTCTTATGTCTTTTGTGTGTGTGTGTGTGTGTGTGTATATATACACATATATATTACAACGTATTGGTTACATATTTGTGTGCATTTTAGTACTGTGTTTGCATATGCTGTTCTGTTATTTCTCCATTGGTAGTGTTTCACTTGAGGTTGTCAACAAGATGACCAGGCACCCCATTCTTGTTGGTCTTTAAATGTCAGCGGCATAGCCACCACTTAGGACAGAGGGGGGATCAATCACGTGTTTTTCTCTTGAGAATGTAACAGAAAGCTTGTCTCTTTTGCTAGAAGATACTTAAGTTAACTTGCTGAAATCGCATTTGGCTATCTGTTTGGAAACTTTCTCTTTATGAGTGGGGATTTCTTGTGTTTTGTAAACATGAGAGCTCCTTGCTGCATTCTAATGCAAGGTTGGATTCCCTGACATAGTGGTGACTTCTGTCTGTGGCAGAATTTTCAGTGTTAACTGGCAGCTCACCTGCGAGTCTTGGCCAATTCCATCCCTAAAATACTGTTCCTTAAAACACTTCTCTTTTCAGTGGTAACTTTTGTCTTTCAATAAAAATGATGAAAATTTGGACTTTTGATAGCAGGATAAGTAGTTGCATGAGTTCTGTGAATGAAAAATATACCTTTGTGGATTAAAAAAAATCAAAAGTTAAGATATAAGTATAAATAAAGCAAGTAACTTATGGTAATAGCATTGACGCACTTTTGCTCACAGCTATGCTTGCAGAAGGATGCCCCTTTTACAGCATGTAGGCTGGATCTGATGCATGAAAATGATTTATCCAGAAGGTTTCAGGTCCTGTAATTATTTTGACAGCCTGTTTTCTAGTGTCTTCTTCTAATGCTTTTGTGCCTCTTCCCTGTTACAAGACCAAAACTCTGCGGGCCACTTGATGTTGTGATGGGGAGAGCCAGCCACGATTCTACAGGCTGCTTCTTAGGCCCCATGTTTTTATATGTATTGGGAGTGTTTGGTGGTTTCTGGCTCACAAACAGTTCTCATTGGGTTATACCCTCATAAATGTATGTAAGTTACTTCTTAAATGACCACAGAAACATGTACTTCCAATCTTAATAACTTGAGCATCAAGGGTAACAGTACAGGAGTAGGGAAGAGAATAGCTTTTTCTTGCGTTTCTTTTAACGTTTGCATGTCACCCATTGCTTCGGTGCACATCTTCCTCCTGTTTGCAGCAGACTTGCATTCTTTTTAGTGCTCGCACTTTGCTCTATTTCCTGGAGACTTAGGCTGTTTAGCACTGCGGAGGGACCAGAGGAAATGATCTCTTGGCTGAGTCTATTAATTATTGCTCCCCTGAGAATCTGGTTCGTCCTCAGAAAGGATGGCAATAGCAAACAGTAAAAGGGCTCTGGAAGCAAGTGAGTGCAATTATTACTCATGTTTGGCAAGTTAGAGGCCTGATCCTTTTCCCAAAGGTTTCAAAGAAGCCTATTCATTCTGTTTTGATGTAATAGTGTCTTATATAAAGAGCATTGGTCTTTGAGGCTGAAATTCTTCGTATTTACTCAAAGCCTGAAAGTGATTTCTATGGAAGGAAAATATTTGGAAAGTTTAGCAAAATTACATTTGACCAATATCTAGGAATGTGAGACTGGGGGGAGGGGACTCCTGGGCCATGGATTTCTGCCCCTTACTGATGCAAAGAGCAGTGCATAATCCCTTAAATAAACATGTTGAGCTCTGCCTCAGAAGTAGCTTGTCTTCAATGTACTCCTTCCAGAACTCCATGACTGATAGTTATCTTTTCTATCAGCCTGAATATATTCTTGGGGCAACATGATCTTTTAGCTTAAGCTACACTTTTGCTGCCCTGATGTTTAACTCAAGTTTTCCCGCATCAATTTGTTTTGGCTGAGGACATGAAGCTTGCTCTTTGCCATGATGGACATCTTTATTCTGTGCCTCTGCCTCCTTCCTGTGGCTTTATTCAGGTGTGGGCTTCACGTGCCGTGGAAACAAATGACTGCCTGGGAGAGCAGGGTGGCGGGAGCTTGTATCGTGGCCTGAAGTCAATGAAGAGATGTCCTCAGTCCCACTCTCTCCCTGACCTAGCTATAAATGGAGCCTAAGCCTAGCAGGAAAAACGAAAGGAAAAGGGCGAAGTGTTGATCAGAGAGAATGATGGGTGCTGCAGAGGAGACCCTGCTGCTGTTATGTCTGCAGGGAGCTGCAGCCTGAGCACCCTCCTGCCCCGCAGCACCTCCCTGCCCCTGCACCAGTCCCACTGGCAGGGGCCAGAGGCTGTGAAACTCCTGGCGTGAGCAGCTTGTATACAGGAAATAACGCAAACTTCAGTCCTCTCCCTAATTCATGTGCTTCACTGGTGCTATGCCTTCTGTTTTGTCACACTTGATAAAAGGAAAAAAATTAGGATTAAAGAGGCACAGAACAGTACATTCTATTTAAAGAAAATCTGTTGCAAACTGAGTTAATTCAAAAATTGCATACATTATCCATTTGTATTGGCTTTATTGCTCTCTTACATGGCTGCAGTTGAGACTTTAAATCATTATCTTTGTGCTATGCCATTGCCCTTCGTGCTGTGTGCACTCACTGGGGATATGTTGCATTTTCTGTGGGAAATGGAATTTATACTTGTAAAATTTTAAGGATGCTGTTACGTTAAGTAAAAGGTTGTTTTGCTGGTGGTTTTCACATTTCATGAATCTGAATGGGGAAGAAGAGGAACAGATCTTTGTATGCCTCATTGTTGAAAGTGTAAGTGTTCCGGCTCTCTCCTACATCTTTTTCCCCAAGGCTTTAAAGTTTTAGGAGCACTTAGCAAAATGTTCAAAGGAAATGAATGGCAATATGGTTTTAAGTAGAGCATAAGGCATTTTGAAATAGTGACTCATGCGAAGTGTTAATAAATATAACTGTACTGAGATTCCTTACAACTGCGTTTGTTACACTACAAAGGTAAGAGGTGCTTCTGAAATGCCAAAGAAAGATTAAGACTTCAGACTTTGTCCATCTGTATGTATCTGTCTTCAGTAGATAAGAATCATCTGTTTGATTATTATAATTATCTGACAATCTTGTCAGGGAGATTCACAAACTGAAGAAGTCTGTGAAAGGCTTGGTGAAGTTGCTGAAGTTTTCAAGTTTTCTGTCATTAGGGAGTATTCTAAAAATGGATTCTGAATGAGTTCTGCATGACCTAAAACAACAATTTTCACTGTGCTTCCCAACTTGTTCACAAGGTAACCAAATGGCATGGAGGTGGTGAGATTACGCCACTTCCCAGGGGCCTGGAAGTAGATCATGTGGAGAAAAGACCCGTGTACTCTCTAGTGTTCTACATTATAATTCCAGGACAGGTTTAATTTTTAGGTAGTCCTGTGTGGTGCCAATTGGTTTGATGATCCTTGTTGGGTCCCTTCCAACTCATGATATTCTGTGATAGTAAGGTATCAGGTGCAGTGGGATGGCGTTGAAGTCCTAATGCCAAGTTCAGACTTGGCATTAGAACATAGAACTAGGGAAGGAAATACTACTGGGAGATGCATGTTGATGGGAAACTTTTATTTCTTGGAGAAGATACTATTAATAATGGTAGATATTTCTGGATGTAATAGTCTACATATTTCTTCTCCTAATAGTTATTGAATGGAAAGATTACTCTGTTTCAGGCTTAGCTTTTGTATGTAGGAGTGACCTTGTAGAAGAGCTGTCTGTAAAAACAGTTCTGGAATAAATGTTCACCATTTAATTCATTTCAAATTGAAGAGTGAACAAAACTCTTAGCAGAAGTTAAGGGAATAATTAATTAAATTAGCTAAGCTAAAGAGGTAAGGGAGTGAAACATGGGGGAGAGTTTAATAAATAAATAAAGCAAAGTCCCCAAACTGTCTGAACCATACAGAAAATGTCTTATTGGAGATGTAAATGTAGGATTAACCCTTTAAGAATAAAGGGTAAGTAGAGATGCTGCAAAACAAGTTCTGGCTTGAAGGTTAAAGGCTTCTGTAACAGTTATCAAAAGTCGGGCTGAGTTCTTTACAGAGGAAACTGATACAAATAAAAGAGGCTCCTCATATTTAAAAATAAAATAAAGTAAGCAAAGACTGAAATGAAGTCACAGTGCTATGAAGGTGTAGACATGTTTTCTACCTCCACTCTCAATACAAGTAGTTACGTTGGAGGTGCTATATTAAAACCAAGATCACTTGTATAAGTTAGTGCCTGGAAAAATAGAATCTCTGATTTATAATAAAACTTAAGTGTATGATCTTCCTTGATCTTGAGAACTATGATATCCATCCCTACATCACCATAGAATACCATGAAGTCAGAAGTTCTGTGTATGAATTCTTTCCCTTGAGTATATTGATTATTCTTGTAAAATATATTATTTATTTCTGAAAATATTGTTTGGCTGTGTCATTATACATCATCTCAAAATACAGTAAGGGGCTGACACACAACTTAAAATCTAATCTCAATGCTGTTTGATAGATCAGTCGCTGTTTGCTGTTTGATATGCTCACATATGACTGAAGAATACCAAATACAATTCTTAGTGTTGAGAAGAAGCAAAGTGTGTCTCAGGCATCTGTAGATCGTTCTGACATCAGTTGTGTGAAAGGCTTTTGAAGAAGAAAGTTGTTATTAAAGAAAATGAATAATGAAGAATGGAAGACGAGAGAAAAATGAAGCATGATTTTACCATGGCCATGTAGTACCAGAATGGTTGATGGTTGTATTTAATGGTTGTTGCATTTCTCAGAAGTGTGTGTATTTTGTTCTTTTCTCAACACAGGCCTTGGAGGATAAATCAGGTGTCAGATTTTCAGTAGAGGAAAGGAAATGTTTATACCATTGCTTAGGGCACTGCTACAGTGTCATGGGGGATCTGAGAACGTTTCTAAAGCCCCATGTTCAGAAAGATAAATTCATGTCTGGAGGAACTGTAAGAAAACATTTACAGAAATAGGGGTACTATGATCTTGAGGACTGGAAAGGAATAACTTCGTTTAGCCTAGCAAAAGGAAAGATGAGGAGGGTGTGATTATTGCCAGTGAGCACATCAAGGAAGTAAACAGAAAAGAAAGAAAAAGAAAGAACTCTTTTTTTTTTTTTTTTTTTTTCAGTCAAAGCAAGCAATGGCAATGAATGAATCATAAACTAGGCATAGATACGTTCAGGGTAGAAGTTAGGAGGCTTCTGCTCTGGAAGCAGGCTAGCCTTCTGGATAGCCTCTCTGTCAGACTGTGCTCCTTGTCCTGTTCTGCATGAGTCGTTCTCATGTTCTCTCATCACAAGTGTTGTCTGTAATAAAAAAAAAAAAAAAAAATATGTATTCCAGCCAAAATTGGTGGGGTTCACAAAAAGCATTGGTTTTCACAGAATAATTTTAGATTTAAAAGACTTGCACTGTGGTTTCTGCATGTAAGGACTATTAGCATTGTGTATATCTATCTGTTCAAAGGCTCCTATT
The DNA here is from genome assembly GCF_009819795.1 of Aythya fuligula. Lineage (NCBI taxonomy): Eukaryota > Metazoa > Chordata > Aves > Anseriformes > Anatidae > Aythya > Aythya fuligula. Next base: position 130,124,233 of record NC_045559.1, read on the forward strand.
TCTCTCTGAGTAAATAGAAAAAAAAAAATAGAGCCTCATGTATCCATGGAGACAAAATGTGCTGGAGGACATAAAAACTGGAGAAAAAAATATATTTTAATCTCTGTATTTTTCTATTGAGTAGAATGTATTTACAATGTGTGCAGATCACTTTGAGACGTAAAATCCTATGTAGCAATTGGTCTCCTGGGCTTTAAAGTATATCAATGTTATGAGGGCAGGAAATGTGGAACTTAAGCAAACAAAGTTTTGTAGTTAAGTGCATTAAATAAAATGAATGAGCTTTAGTGTCACTGGGACAAAAAATAGCTTGTAGTTTTAGTGTAATCACTAGTCCAATTCTATTTTCCCCACATTTTTTTTTTTCCCCCATGCACCATTTATAAAGCACTTTTAAAAAAAATATAAGTTTCTGCGGAGTGGAAGAAATGTCCCCCCAGTCATCCCTTCCCCTCTAGTGAGGAGTGGGATGGGATTTTGTCCCCATGTGTATGAGTGCAGAACGTAGTTTGATTCTCATACAGGGACAGAGAAGAGCCCTGGGAAGTGCTAGCAACCCAGTCCAGCAAATCTGAGTGTTTTTTTTTTTTTTTTTTTTTTTTTAAAGGCAGAAGCTATGCAGCCTTAAAAGGACTTGTTTAAATTTTTGTGTGTGTGTGCTGAATATGTCAAGTTTGTAAGGAGCTAGTGATTCTTGCATCCTTTTAAAGTGAAAATTATAGAATACTTCACATAATGCTTCTCACCAAAATGCGGATTCTCTCACTTGCTGCAAGCAATATCATAAAACTGAATTTAGTGAGAAAGAGCATGTGGACTGTTTTCATAATTTGGCACTTAAAAATGGATTGGGAGATCAGGAACTGCTGGCTTCTAACAACCTTGACATAGTGCATTCAGAAGGAACCCCCTCACCCTGCAAACCCAAACAAGTCCTTTTAAGGCTATATATGAGAAGCATAGCTCATAGCTAAGGATATAGGTGCTGTATAAGTCATTAAATAAGTGAATTAAATGATAGGTGAAGCACTGGAGTGAAAAAGAAACCAGAAATGGCAGCAGAAGTGCAATGCTCCATGGAAATTAGCCAGAGTTTTGATGAATTTCACAGCTTCTTTGCCTTAAAATTGGTTCAAAATGTTGGGGAGTATGTCGTGTAATCCTATTGTACAGCCATAGGCGAGCCAGGCTGTCAGAGAAGGATCTGAAGAGGGTTTTAAAAACACTCAATTATTGGCTTCCAAATCATGCCTCACTTCCCTTCCAGCAGGCACTGTGCTTGGCTGGCTGGCACTGGGGCCAGCACTAGTCCTGATCCATGGATGGTATAAAATGTGTGTTGGGTTGATGGACAAGAGTTGTGTGGCTTTGTGAACTGATACAACAGTCTTGTTTTCTTTTTTTTTTTTTTTTTTTTCCTATTCTAAACTTTATTAATTTAGGCTTTATTGTGGTTTTACTGCAGTATCACTTAAATTAGCAAAACATTAGTATCTCTTAATGCATCTTCTCATCTGTGAAACTCCTCTGGAATGGCCTTGGCTTAGCTGAGGCTGCTTTGCAGCAGAGGTATCAGTCTGTGAGCTGTGATCTGGCTATGAGTGAATGTAATGCAGTAAATTCTATCCTGATAAAATTTTTGGCATTGCTCCTGTTACATGTGGAACTTTTAAAACATACTTGGTTTCTGTGTGGCTCGGAGTGTATGTCTGTCTGCAAAGCTCTGATCCTAATCCCTTTAACACAAATGGGAGTTGTTTCTTCTCTCACTGGCATCAGCTGAAGAAGTCTTCAGATTTTTTTACCCTCTCTCCAGACATTGCTGGGCTGTCAGATGCTTCAGCACCACTTAAGCATTCTCAGGTGTCTCTCATTTGACCTCTGGGAATGGCTTTATTGCTAGACTTTGAATGCTGTCTGACTGTGCATTGACTTCATTTGTAACCATCATGACACAGAGGGTAGGACAACCTTAGCTATTTTATAGGACTCCACAGTGTCTTATTAGTAACAGTTATTAACATGACACCACTGTGCAGACAGTACAGGCTGCAACTAAATCCAGCTTTGGATAAATGCTTTCCAAACTTGAGTTCATCTTCTTTACCTCTGTTACAAAGGCTGTTTGAAGACACAGATTCATGCCATCTTCTCATGTTGTCCTCTCTTTGACAATGAATAAGCCTCCTTTAACTCAACAGGTGATGCTGTTCTGGCATGAGTGAAAGTATCATACGACATGAAGTTGAGTAGACAGTTCATAATTTCAGCAAATTTAAAAGCCTTTCTGCAGAATAATGTAGTCAGGAGACCTTGAGTTGTAATTAAAACTTTCATACAAATGTATCCTGGTAAGAAGGCAAGGCCAGAGACTTGATTATGGCAGTGCTGTTCCCAGTTGAGTTTTGGGGTTAGGTAGATGCCAATATTTGTGGGTTTCAAATGGGGTTGCCCCTCAACTGCAAAGGAAAATTGCCACTCTACTCTGGAGGAATTTTGAGGCAGTGAGATTAGCATAAGCTACTCATAGAAAGCAATGGTCTTGGTTATCTTTATTGTTTTGTGATTTCAGAAAATGTCAGTTTTTATTTTGAGAACTGCTTTCTTTGATTTGCAGTAAAAGACCAGAACTGATTCCTTGGATTCCTTCCCTAGCCACAGTTTCAGGCAACTTCACATTCAGATGTGAATTAAAATTCTTTTGAGTCAGCCCCAACATTGGCATAAAATAGTAAAATAAAACCTAAATTTGATGGACTTATTTTAAATTGAAATTAGCTTATTAATTTCGTGGATAGTTTGCTAATGAGTTACTCAGGCAAATGTTTTTATTACATTCCTTTTTCTTTTTTTTTTTTTTGGTACCCTAAAGGAGATCTCTTGCTTTTGGCAGTGGTTTTCATTGGCCACATTTAGATGAAGTATGAGCTTGCAGCCAGCACACTTTAAGTTGCATAACGAAAAAGTGTGTGCTATCAGTTTGCATTATAAATAAATTTGTTTCCATAATAACTTTGAATATTCTATTGGGTATACTTTTTATCTTGATAGGTACTTTTTATTTCAACAATGTTCTAATTAGCATGCTAATACCCTCTAAAATCCAAGAATGGTGGTACAGGCTTAGGGAAAATAGCATGATATACTAATTTGTGTTCTAAATGATATTTTGCCACTTAGATTTTTTCTCAGCAGGATGGTAAGCTACTGTAGATAAAAGTTGCTGTTTATCTGACAGCAGAAGTTTTATGGTTTTAAAATAGTTTTTCCTTCCTCTGGAAAGGGTGGAGAATGAAAGTAATAACTTACTCAAGTCTACTGATAAGCTTCAATGAATGGCACTATCATCTTAATAACCACATTTCTTTATGTGCATTCCTGCCAGTTTTAAATGTACTGTCTAATATGACTTATACCAGAAAAACATTGGGAGATAACTCTTTTTTTAAAATTTATTTATTTTATTTATTTTTTTAAGGCACCTCTGGAGATTGCATAGTCCAGTCTCCTGTTCAGAGCAGGGTAAGATGCAGCAGGTTGCTGAGTGCTGTTTCTGGTTGGGTTTTGGATATCTCCAGTGGTGGAAACTCCGTAGTCCTTCTGGGCAACCTGTTCCAGTGTTTGATAACCCTCAGTTAAAAATAAATAAATAAATCTTTAAGTGAAATTTCAGGTGTTTCAGTCTGTGCCCATTGCCTCTTGTCTTGTCACTGGACACCAGTGAGAAGAGTTTGGTTCTATCTGTACTTCCCTGCACCAGATATTTCTGCATGTTGATAATATCCACTGAGCCTTCTCTTCCCCCAGTCTCTCAGCCTGTCCTTGTATGAGATACTTCAGTCCCTTAATCATCTTCATGGCCCTTTGCCAGACTAGTTCTGGTCTCTCTTGTATAGGGGAGCCCATAACTGGCCCCATCACAACAGATGTGTCTCACCCAGGCTGAGTAGAGGGGAAGGACTTTTGTGTGAAGGTCCTAAGGACAGCATAGGCAATCTGCATAACCTATTAATTTATGTACCATTTGGCATCTGTGGCTGGCTTGTAGGCCTCGTGTTGATTGACTGATGTAACTGCAGTGATCTGCTAGAAAGTATAGGGGGCTTCATTCCCAGGGTTGAAGTTGGTACAGTGGACTGAGTTTGTGCACGTGATGTGGATAAGAATAAGCCTTGTCCTGAACTGAGCTGTCGTTATCCTGGCCGGATTCACACCTTACCAGATAGCAAAAAGTGAGCTGGTATCCAAACTGTTTAAACACAGATAATGAGTCTCACTATAAAAATTCAATGTATGGGTTTATAGGTGCAAGTGTGTTCTCTTGAAAGTGTGGATCTTTCACCCGTAATAAGGAAACAGAAAAAAATAATTATAAAATCTTGCTTGTAAAACAACAAAACTGAGTAAGATTTGGGAGCAGACTCAATAGCTGTATCTACTCCTAGCTCCCTTTTTAAATTGTGCTAGATTTCAGCCCAACACACTGTGTTTCATGTTATGAAATAAAGGAAACTGAAAAACTTTATGCATGTTTCAAGGCCAAAGAATCCTGTATGCAGACGTAAATGACATCTTGTGAAATCTTTATCAAACCGGATTAATGTTCTGAAACAAAAGCAAGGAAATCAAAGGTTGTTTCCAACATTTTCTTTGCAAGTTTCCATCACAAAACTATCACGAGACTATCAAAATAATACTCCTGTTATTTCAGTCAGTGCTTTTCTTCTTCTCAAAGGAAAACTTATATTATCCATATAATGCTAATATATTAAATAATGAATTGGTTTAATAAGTGGATGCTAAAAGTACTGAAGCCTTGAAACTCAAGCTTGAAGTGAAAGTAAGATGTCAAGAAAAATTCAATCATTTTTTTTTCAGTCGCACAACCTTTTATCAATTATGAAAACAGCTAATATTACTACACTATTTGGAGCCTAAGTAAGTAAATACACAAGTCCTGTGTATTTTTTTTTCCCTTCTAATTTGCTTCCAGCAGATACTTTTATCTCATAGCAGCACTTAAACAGCGTTTAAAAGATTTATTCATTTTTAGGCTTATAACGGTACTGTAGTCCTGAAAAATGCATGTTGTCCTGAGTTTGGTCAATGCAAAGACCCAAACAATTTCTTGTTCTGCTTCAAATGTTCAACAGAATAGTGAGGAGTTAAACTTGACTCTTGCTATTTGTCAATAGGTGGACAAACACAGTAGCAACTGGATAAGGAATTGAAAAAAGAAATTCCTGAGTTTATGCACTTAAAAGTTATTAAATATTTATAATTCTGGAAACTAACAGATTTAACTCCACATGCTTTTTGGACCAAAATGAGATTTGTAAAGTGTTTATATTGGTAGTAAGACCACAAGGAAAACTGGTAGTGTCTTCTAACCACAGACTACTGTGATGAGTTATGTGTCCCTCAAGTAGCTGGGATAAAAACCAATTGGACCAACCACTGCCATTCAGTGAAAGGGAAGAAGGAGCAGAGTGTTGAGCTTTTCAGCAGAAAGGGGGAAAGAGTCTTTTTTCTTCCTTTTTTTTCCCCCTCTCATCTTGGATGATGATCCTCTCTGTTTTTTAGGCTGAGGTGCTTTATCATCTCTTTGTAGCCCTGTTCTGGGCTGTGAATGTATGCCTTTGGAAATGCACAAGAGAAAGGAATGTGTCAGTGCTGCATATGCTGATGTAGAAATGATTAATGATTTAGGGGACTCTGTTTCCCAACAGTGGCAGTGTCTCCTTAGGCTGAACAGTATTAGGCTTATGTAACGTTCACGAAGTTGTTGGACTGAACTCCTAGCACTCATTAGTCCTCTACAGAGGAGTCTGTATGAGAACTGGACTAAGCTAAGTACCTGTGTTTGAAGCCTGGTCATATATAGATACATGAAATGAGATAAGGACATTTTGGAAGAGAATAATTTCATTCTTGTTCCCCTTTTAAAATTTCTGTTCCTACTGTAAGGTTTTCCCTATTGCTGTCCAGTGTGTGAGGGAGGGTTGTTTTTGATGAGCAGGCTTCACATTTCTTGTTACTTTTAAAATATTAGGCCCTTGGATACCTCACTTTACTCCTCTTTTACAGTCTTCTGGCCCCTTACCTCTTCTGGAGTTCAGGACAGCTCTTGACATCTCTGGCTCCTTGCAAGATCCCTTGGAAGAGCACAGAGATGTTCTTCATAGTTAAGCCTCAGTAGCTTAAATATTTACTTAGCATTTGTCTGCGTTTGTTTCTGTCACTTAGTGCTCACCGAATGTGCAGAATACCTTTCAGGAAGTTGTCTTCACTCATAGGATGGAGAACTCTGCTCATGTGGTTCTCTCTACACATTAACCTGATCTCTTATTTAATCTTAAGAGCTAGTACTTAATGATGATCTTTCCACTTGGGAAAGAAAGAGTTTCTAGTCAGCTATCAGTAGTTAGCCTTGTCGCATTGTTAATGTTTGGGGAGGCTTTAGTATTTTGCTATATAATTAAATGTTCACTACTAAATGCAAGTATCCTGCCGTATATGCAGAAGTTCACTGAGGCTGATTTGTTGCAGTACTGCTGCCCTTTTTGAATTTGCAATGAGGAGGATCCATGGCCTGTCCCTTGTGGCACTGCTGCCTGGAGCCAGTGGCTGTGTTCTAGAGCCCACCTTTTCACCAGAAGAATGAAATTGATATTAATGGTGACCTATCAACTCCACAATTGTCTCCCTACAGAAGACTTTATAACTCTCTTTTCCCAGCTGTTCCCTCAGTGTCTCAGTCAAGGTGACCAAGGCTGATTTGCCACAGGCACAAAAGCCTCTTTACTCTGGCAAAGTATGTGATTATTTTTACGTTGGATGTATTTATAACTAACAGGACTGGACTCAATGTATCAGTATGTGAAAGAAAGGCTATTCTAATATATGTCAATTAAATCATCTAGATGGCAGGAGCTGCTACTTTTTTTTTTTTTTTTTTTTTTTTTAAATCAAGATGCTTGTTTAAGAATTGCTTCTTCCCTGGTAATGTTGAGAATTATGTGATAAATGCACAAATACATGCCACTCTACTTGCATATTGCTTGCCCATGATAAGGATTGCAGGAGTAATTTCTTGATGATAAATTTTTGAGGCTGGACCCAGCACAGTAGGAGCCCATTGTGAGTGTACTATGGCAATATACATTTTTTGTTAGGGTAACAAACTGCAGGGTTGTTCTGAAAAGGAAGAATTTTTTCTGTTTTTGACGTATTTGTGACCCTGGGTACAGAGATTATCTTAAATGACGATAGAGACTATCACTATCTGTGATGTATTTTCTGTCAGGCAGTATTACAATATCTGCTTCTGACTCTCCATTGCTCACAATATTCTTAGAAGCTGCAAAACAACTTTACCTATCTCACACATCCATGGTTTCTATAGTAAAGTTGTTCGAGCCCACCCTTTGTCCACTTTACATGGGACTTTGAGAAGATACCACTGAGAACAGTCATGTCAGGAAAGAAAATGAGTTCAGATCTTAGAACAACTTATCTGAAGGATCGTTGCTGTACTGAGTTTTTATGTGTAATAAGAAATGTTTCTGTGCATATTGACCTGGCTGAGCACCATGGCAGTGTCCAGCAAGAATTTGCCTGGGGTGAGCTGCACGTGCCTGACCTGCCTGTGGGCCAGGAAGATTATTTTCCCTCAGTAGGAAGAGGAGGCTGTGTGACAGCTCAGTGTCTCACAAAAGAGAAACTCATGCAGGAAATGTGCATGGGCTCCCAAGATATGTAGGGCTGTTGATGTAATTGGTTTATGCTGAGAGAAAAACTTTTATTAGAGTGTAGTAGGACAGTAAACCACAATCAAAACAGTTACATTTGTACACAATGTTAAGAAGCTCATTTAATCCTCAGGCAAGTTTCAGAGGTCAGGTCCTTTCATCCCATTCCTTTGTGTTGGCAGAGGCCCAGCACCAAGAGTAAGCTCTGTCCTCGCTGTTTAATCCTCCTCCAGACAGCCTCCCAAACCAGAAGTTGTTCTGTATTAGCCTTATTATCTCCGTGGGCCTGGTGAATGCACACACAGGGAAGCTATGTGGATTGGGTTTAGTGCTGGAAATATGCATTGCTTAACCATCTTGCAGAGGAACTGTTGATGACCCATTCCACAGTCTCCTCCCACCTGGCCCGATGTGAAAGCTAGGGCATGCAGTCTGCTACACTTGGCAAGATGTGAGGGGAGATGTTTTAGAAGAGGCAGTCAGGGGCATCCTACAAAAGCAAGAGGCTAGAGGGCTGTTTTCCTGGTGTTCTGGATTTAAAGGAAAGATGAGACTTGGTAGGTGGAGAAAATGGCAGCTTGTGGTACATAAGGGCAAATGGGAAGTGGGGACTGAGCTGAGAGACAAGAGGGAGAAGGACTCAGTCTGAAAGCTGTTTCTCTTGCTAAAAAGAAATTCAGCCGACTTCCTTTGATACTGGTTGAGGAGAGCTGAGAGATGACCACAAGCTTATTTAGGCCAGCAGTGTCAGAAGTGCTTTGTAAATTGTTTGTCTTCTGCCTGACTTTAAAGATGTTCTCCATGCTTGTTGCTCAGCGACTTGAGAAATGAGAGAACAATTGTGAAAATTTGGCTACATATTAGTCATGGAGTTTTCATGGACAGAGAAGAAGAAAGCATTTACTTTAATAAAATTTGCATCTCTTCAGAAGAACTTTAATTACGATCATGCACCCAACTGCCCAGTTATGTTCCTTGTGAATGCGACATTCAAAATATTTACTTGAGCTGCTACCTCGGAATTTTCTCATGGACCTTCTGGACTATGGGGACTAGCAGCTGCTGTGGTATCTGAGGGCGAAGTCATCTCTCTGGCAGGTGGAGTGGTTGTGGGGAGTCTTCATGTTGTCCTGAACTTTGTGTTCCAAGGAGTTTATTTAACTCTTGTCAATTATTTATGATAGTCAAGCCAGCTGTTATTGTAATGTTAATGTTAAGTCACATTACTCTGTGTGTACAGCTGAAAAGATACCAAGAAGTGTGCAGATTGAAAAGGTAAAGATTTATTCAAAGAAAAGACACTACTTTAATTTCCCAGAATACACACAGAGGGATAGCGGTTTTTTTTTTTTTTTTTTTTTTTAACTGACATGCCGTATAACTTCTGAAGCCTTAAATTAAGGGAGAACCCCAGGAGAAAAGGGATTAAACTTTTAGTTGCTCTGAACTACTTACAGTGCATCTCTGTTACATTGTTTATAATGAGACAAAATTATTTAATTTTTAGTCTCCTTCATTTTTTTTAAAAAAGCTATCAGACAAAGATTGCACAAGGTTTAAAAAACAAAAAAAAAACAAACACAAGGCTCTTTGAGAGGTTTTGTGGACTCTGTCTCAGAAGATTTTGTTATGTAATATCATGGATATGTTCTCCTGCATTTTCCATTACATATAATGTAAAAATTGTGGTTATCACTTACCATATCATTCCTTTATGTTTCTCTGGCTATGTAAAGCAGCTAAGGGTGATAGAAAATTTGACTATGAAGATCCCTGGTATGTAAGTGACAGTGAGAAAAACTGCTTTTCCTGAAGAATTTACATTTTTGAAATGTGAGAAAGTTGCAGTGAAACAAACCCAAATGTTAGTTTGCTGCAAATCAGCTATTAAGTAGTTACCATCCATTAGAAATACTCTTCCTCCATGATATGTGAAAAATCAAGGGTGAACTGTTTCATATTCACTGTGGGGTTGCGGTGTGAACATAAGCTTCTCAGCTGCAGTCTTACCGCAGAGCTTACCCTGTGGCAATGCTGCACTAGCTGTCCTGTCTACACTTATTTCAAGCTAAGAAGAAATCAGACAACAATTAATGAATGCTATTTTGTAAGAAGAGTAGAATTGGGGAAAGCAATGTACTTGGGGGGTTAGTTGAGAGGTTAATGTATGTGATTTCAAAGTTGTTATTCTTTTCTGTTAATATATTGCTAGAATCTAGTATGAGTGTAGAGGAGGTGAGGAATAAAAAGGAATGCATGTCAGAGAGAATCAAGAAGACTAAGAGGAAGAAATGAGGAGAGTATAGAGCCCATCCATGCAGATTAGGTGGATGAGAAGAGAAGTTTTTCAAGGAATGGGACAAGATCAACGAGGAGCAGGTCAGATGATGCCCGAGAAGATCCCTGAATAAGCAGTGGAGCAAATGGGTCATGTTTTCATAGATGACCATGAGATTTTGTAGATCAAGGAGTCTATCTTGATTGAATGGAAAAAGTGCATAATGGTTCGTTATGGTGATAAAGGTTGTGGCTTATATTGTGCATCTTTATCTACTGTGGAAGTAGTTACATAAGCGGTTTTGGACTATCAGCAGTAAAGATTAAGATAAAATTCTGTGGGACTGAACTCAGTGTGTGTAGTACCACAGACTTCACTAGAGTATTTGTAGTCTTAAGTTTTCAGTATCTTGCTAACCAAACCTATAGAATGAAATATACCTAAAAACCTCTTTTAAAAAGCTTTGCTGTAATATCTGCAGCCTTATAAGGATTGCTTATGTGACATTTAAAATTAGAAACATTCTAGTTTATTGTTTAAAATATGGATCCAAAAAATAACAATTGTTAACTTTCTGTAAAGAATTATGACAAATCTTAATTTTCAATTGTCTGAACTCACCATACATGGGACTTCTTTAAGCTAAGGTGGACTCTCCCATCCCAAGGGTAATGTAACGTATAAGGAGAATTGGATATTCTTCCTTTTCTTTTACTGTCTGGCTTTTTGTAGCACACTACTTCACTTTTCAGTAGTTTGTTTCCTTTTTTCTAACTGAGTGAAGAATGTCTGGCATCAGTTTATTTTCTTCAGTTATTAAAGATCAACAGCCTTCTTTATTATTGTTTTGCTAGATGATGCATGCAAGTGACTTTGAGAGGTGATAAGGCTGGGATTCTCTAAATCATTAGAACAGCAGTCACTTCAAGCTAAACAAAGAGCTACCATTTCTGCCCTCCTGGGTGAAGGTTAGCTAAGTTTAAGAATCCTGTTGCTGGATATTTTCTTCCATTAATAGTGAAGCTGTCAGATGTTAGTGAAATGAGTACATATCTTTATGAATCCTTCCTCAAGTTCACATCAATGTGCAATATATTTATGAGTAGTGCTTATATTAGTACATATTCATATTAGCTTGTATGCAGAGTGAAAGAAAAAAATGCAGACAAAATGAATTGATGTGGATACCTATGTGGCCCTTTTATTTTATTTTATTTTTTTTTTTGTGGAGTTACTGAGCACCAGGTAATAGGAGGGAAATGAAGTTATTGGAGTTCATAACTTTGTTAGAAGAACATGAGAGAAACCTTCCTGGGCTGTATTCTCTCTTGAAATAGCTACAGTAGTCTTTTATATATTTTTTGTAATAGACATGTTTTACAAAGGCATTCATTTTTAAAATATTCTTGGAAACTCATCAGTCCAATTAAGATAGTTAATATATTATTCTTTCTCCTTACACTCTTTCATCCCGTTTTCTTGGTAATCTTTTGACAGGTTAAGATAAGCACTTAGCTAGTGTTTATTAAAAAAAAAAATAAAAAAAGTAAAACTTTTATTTTTTTTCATATAAGTGTCTGTATTTTCCAGACAAGTTGCTTTTTTTAAAGTTATTTTACTTGTTTTCTTTGAAAGCTTCTAATAGGTCATGGCTTGGAGACACTTTATCCTTGTCTGTGCCAAATTCAACAGCAATCAAAAAGAAAAAACGGAGACATGATTAAGGATTTTGTAAGCCACAGTGAGATACTGGAGATTGATGGGAAAATTTGTTAATAAATGAAATTCCATCTGTTTGTATCACTTACCGTTGTGGTAAGTGGAAAAACTTGTTTATTTGAAATTGCAAAGTATTGCATATTCTATGGTAGTGTTCTTTTAACTTATTTTTCCTCTACTTTTTTTTTTTTTTTTATATTGCAGCTTTTCAGCTGAACTGTGAAGTGGGGTGAGTGATGTAATATGCAAGATATGGAGAGAGAAGGAAAACACTTAAGAGAATATTTTATATCTTTGTACAACACTTCTGTTCCAGTTGAAAATAGTAAAACATTTAGTAAAGATAAGTTAATAGGGGGACTTGACTTTAAAAACTTGAAATATTTGCACTTAAGAATTTATCTTCCTTGGTTGCCAATACAATTATATTCAATAATTCCAGTCCTTTCTGAATACATTATGTTGTGAAAAAGCAATTAGTTGAAAGACCTAAACTGGTACAGAAAAGCTATTCAGCTTAAACTGGTAAGTGTCATCCACACATACAGTGAAAAAGCACATTTGAATTGTAAATGGTTCCCATGTGTATAAATAAAAAGAGGAAAAATTGCTCTTAATTCAAATTTCATGTCACATTAATAAAAAATAAAAAATCAGCTGAGTAACTGCATTGGGAAGTACTTTTAAGATGAATAAATTGCAATCTGTTGCTTACCATAAGTGTTCTGTTTTATTTAATTGTTTCATTTTGATTCCTTTTTATTTTAGTGAGTGGTTAAGGTTAGGTGGTGTTTTTTTTTTTTTTTTTTTTTTTTTTTTTTTTTTAAAAAAAAAAAAAAAAGAAACCTGCATTGTGGTTAAGGGTTTTTTAACTTGCTTTGTGGTTTTTATTACTGGCATTTTTGGATCTTCTGCTGTCCCTTATGAGTTTTATGAAGACGCTAAATGCTATGTCAGTGCTTAGTTGCTTGCCTTGAAACCTTCTGAAGTCTACTGTGGAATGAATCCATGACTGTGAATAAACCAGCCATCCTCAGATGTTTGTCATGGGTTTAGGATGCATCCCAGTGGTTTGGGCAGACTCCACCTGTTTCTGATGTCCCACTTGTCTCAGCAGCACTCACACTGTTTCTCCCACCCTTCTGGAGGTACAGCAGGTAAACTTCATGGGAGAAGGGCACTCAGGTTTCTCCTCATCCTTCTGGTCCAGAAGGTCAGGAGCTATCTGGTACTGTCATGGGGCAGGACTAGGAGCTCGTGGCTGTATAGGAGTTACAGCGGCAGCTGGGAGAGCAGGGTGGGATGTTGTGCATGACCGTGATGCTGAGGAGCACCTTGCCTCCTGGGCAAGCACCCTGAGCACATAGCGCTCTGCAGCCAGCCTCCTGCTTGCTTGCCCAAATTTCGCAATTTCCGCCTTGGCGCTTGTATCCTGATAAGGGCCACAGGCAGAGAGCTGGCATGATACGAGCGTCTTCTCAACGATTTTAGTCATTTAGCTCTGTGAAATAACGTGGGTTAGGACACTCACAGCTGATGGCTTTCACAATCATCAGCGTGCTGAGCAAGCAGCTGCTGAAACCAGCCAGCAAGCACCAGCAGCAGATGTAACTCCCCTGATTTCTTGTACTTCCCGGTGGGATGCCGTAGGTTCGCTTGCGAAAGTTGAGTACTTAAGAGTGAAACACCAGAACTGTCTGTCCTTTTTGAAAACCTGACACTTGAAAGTTATTTTTTCCCAGTTGCTGAATATGTTGGCTTTTACTGAAGTTAATGAGTATTGCATGCACTCAGGTTTCCTAAAAGAATTGCACTTTAATTTAAAAAGAAGCTGCTTGGCTTGGACACAAGCAGCTATCAAAGTTCACTTGCTGCAGGTGGCTTTCTGAGCTTGCTTTCTCCTCCAGCTTACCCAGGTATTTCCTACACTTCATTGTTGAATGGATTTTTTTTATGCTTGTCACCACATTAAGTATGCATATCTTAAGTGTATTAACATGTATTGCTATGGAAATACTAGTTTTTCTCTTAAATTGCTGCTGCTCATGGTTCTAAGATGCTTTTATGAAGGATTACTATAATAAATAAGTCATTAGGAAATTGTTTATGAACGCTCTGACTTATGCTAATTAAATATGTGAAGGTTAGTTTCCATTTTATTTGTAAATGGAAACTATTTTTCTTTGCCATTGGAGACTGAGCAGCTGAAGGAACTGCGAACAGACTCCTTGGGATGAAAGTAGTAAAAACAGTGCTGCTTGGGCTTTTCTCCATGGTTCCGTGTGGGAGACATGACGTCCTTCTCATCAGATAGTGGGAATGTTTTCTTCTGCCGGTCTGAGTCACTTGCAGGGAATGTCAAGATTAATGCACGAGATGGATTTTCTCACTGCTTTCCTTTCTATTGCAAAAATGGAAATTTGCTTGCCTTTGAACTCTTCTCTTGTTTCCAGCAAAACTTTAGGTACCCAGAGCATTTTGCCTCAGATTCAAACCCATTTGGTGCATTGCTTTCAGACTTGGCTTTTTTAGAACACAGCAATTAATCTCTCTCTGTTTGCTTTGGTGCATTTGGAGAACTGCTACAATATACAGGAAAACATTCTGTTCTCACAGAGCTGTGAATAGGTATGTTTAATTTGTCAGAGATCCATGGACATACGGTATCGATGTAATTCAGTTTTGTTCATCTTCAGAATAATATTAATTATCTGTAATATGTAACAACAGCTGTTCTGAAATGACATTTATATTTAATGCTGGATTATCTGTACAGATTACACCTACTTTCTTCTTTCCTAGTTAAACATTAAGGATTGTTGAAATAATTATTCATAACTATTAAAATTAAAGAAAGGGGGGGGAAAGGGAGGAAAAGGATGCCTTCTCAGGTTAGTCCTGGTAAGCACCAGTGTCTCCAGCTTGAATCTTTTCAAAGGCTCAGTGCTGGCAGCAGGCCAGTTTTTGATGCACTTGATTTCTCTGTGATCCCACTGAATTTGAGCTAAAAGACTGAAGACCCTTCCTGAAAGGAATAACTAGCTGTTGAGATACCTTTAGTAAAATCAGTAAGACAGAAATGAGTAACTGTTCCTATGGTCAATATGCCTTCTTTTATATCTTCTTAAGATAAGATTTAGCACACATCATTCAAAGCATAAGCAACGGGGGTACCGGGGGCTTTTCTTCTGTAGCCTGCAGGGAGCAGTCAGAGCATCCCTCCCATGCTGTGCCTGAAGGAGCAGAGTGCCAGGCATCTTTCTTTGCACATTGGTCCAGGCCCTAGCAGTGGCAGTTCTGTCCTGCTAAAACCATCCCTGCCGCTTACAAGGATACGAGGGAAGTGCTTGGATTTCCTCCTAACCTTACCATACCCACACTCTTTCTCTCAAAGAGGGAGAGAAAGTGGTGCTCAGGTGACAACGCTGACACTGGCCCAACCGTGTTTGCATTTGAATAATAGGAAATCCGTCCAGTAAAGCTAGTAGGAAGAAACAGATGTTACAAATAAGTACGCACAGAACTTGTGCATGTAGCAGGTAGCGCTGGTGTGCATCATGTGGCTGTGTGCCTGCTAATGCCTGCTGATTGCGTTCTCCTCGATTCTCATGTAGGTGGAGAAGCAATTATTCCAATCAAGGATATCAGGAATTAATAAAGATAATTTCCATTTTAGATTTGGTTATTTTCTCAGAGATGCTTATTTGCTGTGAACTCATGTAAAATTCTACTCCATTGCTGTCACTGAACTGTCACTGAAATTTCCACCGTTTTCTTTTTAAACTAAAGATAGAAGTTGGATCAGGGTTCCTGTAATGTTAAGGAACAGAGATGATTTTAGAGCAAATGTCCCATTCTGGGGATGATTTTTCATTTGTGATGAGCAGATCATGAGGGGAAAAAACAAGTAACATCAAAACTCTTGAAAGTATGTAATGTCATTGAATCAGTGAGAAGGTCTAATTAGTAATTGAAAAGATAATTAAAATTTGACATGCTTCTAAGTTTTGTGTGTTATGTTCTTTTTTTCAATAGTACCTTTTTTTTTTTTTTTTTTTTTTAATTATTCATTACTCTTTGTGCTCTCTTTGACTCCCCCCACCCCTTCTGCCTGCCTTCATCTGATCACTCATTTCAGCACGTCTCATTTTCTGATGCCTTGAGTTTTTGTTGTTGCCTGTTTCTTTCTCTGGTCTCTTTGTTTACATTTTCTTCTTTTTCTTCATAGCCATTGTACTCTGACTTTGCTTTCCTACCCAATATCATATTGGGTACTCATTAGCTGCCTGTGAATTGTTCCTTTCAGGCTTCAGCACACACTTCTGCGGTTCTTCATGATCCTTCTTTTGCTTCTTTCATGTTTTACTAGAACCAAGACTGGTCATTATTCCTATTTATCAACATAATTTTCTGAGACTCTGCTATAGTTAAGCAGACACAAAGCCAAGCATATGTTTCAGTGTGCATAACAAGGACAAAAATGAATTATAAATGTGAAAGATAGAATCTTACTGAATTTGCCAACATTTCTCTTGTCTCTGAGTCAATTTGAGTTTTCTATTTAGATGACCTTGTTATTCCTGATTATTTGTATTTGTGTTTAGATCATCCCTTTCTGGTTTTGCTCATATTAATACGTTACCAATTTTATTTGTTCTCTGAGTGATGAGAAAGTCTTTTTAGCCTAAATGGGAGGGAAATTAGTCTCTGTAGGACTAATAGAAAAGATCTGAAGTAACATACAACTTCAGACAAGCCAACATATTAGATTAAGTTCAGGAGGAAACAGAGTGAACCACAAACTGCAAAGGGCTTCCTGAGCATTTGAGTCCTTCTTCAAAGGCATCTGTTTTATTTATAACGTGCATTACCTAAGTATGAGTCTAAGCAAACAAGGAAAAGGAATCAGAGTCACAGGAGTATAGAAACATACTTGCAATCTAGCATGAAAACCTTCACACAGATTTCAACCCATGTCATAAAAGTTGCTGTAAGACATTTGGAGAAGACAAAGGAAAAAGCCCTGAGTTTTGAATTGTGCACTCGGTCAGTGAGTGGGCTCCACAAGAGGTTGGTGATGGACTTCTACTCCTGCCTCTGCAAGTGGTTCCCTTTTGACCTTTGGGACTAAATTGTAATAGGGAGGGAGGCATCAAACTGCAAAGCCATAACAGCCTTTTCAAATACTTGGCATTTTCTGGAGGGCAATATGTAGCCTTGACTATGTGCCTAACCTCAGAGTGCAATGGAAAGGAAGAAGCAGGGGCCTGCCAGCATGCCAGCCAGAGCCACTTGAGACCCAGAAAACTCAGGTTCACCATTCTCCAGTGCGACCTGGCAGGCTCTTCAAACTCCAGTTTCTTGGAAAAGCTACAAGACACTAGATTAAAAAACACTCTGAGACAGGAGACCTCCTCATCTGTCTTATACCTACACAAACACACCCCAAATGTATTCCTACATCAGTTGTGGCCATCAGGCTCTTCTATAAAGGAGAGGCCTATTTCCATGTTCCTGAATTACAGCATACATACCTCTCTATCCTGTAAGCATACGGCCTTTTGGAAACCCTGTGTAGGCTTAAGTGGCCTGAATATAAAAGCCTATAATCAGCCCCTTTTAGGCATTTAACCAAAACTCTTTGCCTTTGCCTTCCCATGTGCAAATTGGAGCAATTGCTGAGAGCTAGGGACTTCACAGGAACATGGCTAGATTCCCTCTGCTCTCCGTAGATTCAATATGCTACATATGTTGCCACAAACTAGTCATAGCTGGTTTGTCTTAACTAGTCACATCTCAAATGTTGCAATTCCCATTTGATTTCTAATATTTAGCACAGAAAAGAGCAGAGAAGTTCATTTTTAAAATAAAATCAAGCCTATTCATTCTTTATGCTCTCAAATTGAGCAAGAAGGTTTACCTTCTTCTGATTTTTCTTTTTACAGGATCTGCTTTAACAACCACACTGATATTTCTTCGTCTAAACTTTTTTCACACCATTAATGTGACTTTTTCGAGGTCTTGCATCCTTTTATTCATTGAATTATGGCAACATGGCATTAAGCCCATCAATAGCAATTACCCCTCTATTACCAGTCTTCCTTGTTTTTTACTATGCAAAATCTTTATCCAAAGAAAGTATACTTATTCTTCAGTGAAAACAGCAACTCTAGCACTTTCTATGGCGTGCTTAATTTTAAATATGTAAAACAAAAAACAAAAACTAATTACTGCAGAAAAAGTCAAGTGACCAAAAATCAGAATGTGTTTGTGGCTTTACTAAGTAGTGATTGCACCTGCAAAATAAATACCTTCAAGAACAATATGAGAAAATAGATAAGTGTGAAGGTAAAACAAATGACTATGGTATTGCACCTGCTAACTATCTACTGAAGTGTTGATGTGAGCTTCCTGTAGACAAGGTTGTCTTCCCGTGTATATACAACAGGGAGAGAAGCTTATGGGGTGCTGCTTCCTCTACTAGGGTGCTGTATCAACCACATCCTACTGAGTATCTTCCACTTGTTCACTTTTTTCATTTATTTTTGTTGTTGTTTGTTAGTTTTTTTCTTACCTATTTAATTTGTCTTACTGACTAGGGACCGTTTAAATGTGGCATCAAAGTCATTTTGGGGATTCAGCTTTCTGGATTATCATCTTGAATGATGTAAAGGCAGAGCCAAGTTTCTCAGCAGTGTGTATTGGTTTTGGGTACCTCAATTTTGGGATGACCAACTGAGGCCACTGTTTGTGGTTTGGTTTGGTTTTGAGGGATGGGACCTCATCAGCAACCCAGCTCAAAGAGCTTCACCAAGTGGATGTTTGTAAGACAATTTTGAGGCAGAATATTTATATGAAAATACATATTTCATGTCAGCTGCCACAGAGAGCAAGATTATTATTTTGCTCATTCGTGGAGTCTTACTTACTGTTAAGATTTGGGAAGAGGACCACCAGAAGCAGCTCACGCTGTGTCTCCAAAGCGGCAAGCTCTTTTGTTGAATGAGGAACTAGAGCAGTCTGATGTTTTGAAGTCACATAAGCATTTCCTTTAGAGACGTAGAAATGCATTAAGTATAGCAAACAGCAATTTTGTCCACGTCTCTGATACTAAAACACTTACACAGAAGGAAATTTGACTGTTCTGCTCTTATGTTTGCGAAACTGAAGTAGGATGCATTTAAGTGTTTTTACTATTTATAATGGTATTTTTTTCTGGGTTGTGTAAACTAATAGTAAGGAACTAAATTTACATCCACAGCCATTTTTCCGTGTTACACATTGCTGCATATTAAAGCTATTTGTCAGATGAGTGTTGATTTGAACAGGCTAAGTCTCTTACTCAGAGTAGCCCTGCTTATGCTAAAGCTGTGCCTTAACTTCAGGAAACATGCTATAATTAAATGTCAATAGAAATCATTAACTCAGCAGTAGCTCAAGTGCTGTATTGCAGTGAGACCTTGGTTTCTTCTATGCTGAGATTTGAGCTAGTTCAAGCAATGCTAAACTTATCCTGAATTTACAAGAATGTGACAGATCATAATCTAATTGTTGTGCATTGGAATACTACCTTGAAAAATAAGAATATTGTTCACTTGTTTATAATTATGCTGTTTTTATAGCTAATAGAATATGCTTCATGTGTAGTTCTGAGTGTAGTCCTGTGAGAGCTAGAAGGTTAATATCAGGTGAAGTTAAAAACATCAGCAAAAACAGCAGAAAGGCAAAAGTATGTGTCCAGTTTATGAAGAATGTACAACATTATTGCATGCATAGTACAAATGGGAAAAATCCCTGTTTTGTAGATTCAATAGGGTGTGTATATTCCCCAAATTACTTTTTTTTTCTCTTAGTAAGAAAACAAATCCTCTCATTCTCAAGCTACATTTCAAGAGACAATAGTAAAATCATTTTATTTTTCCCTTTTTCTTTAATCCTCTTATCCTCAACATTTAACTGTAGGAATAATCTTGAATCTAAACAGTACCCTTTAAAGTTTTGTACTTGGATTTAGTATTATTGAATTACAAAAAATAATGCATGGTATTCCCAGTCAGTAACAAACAGAAGCTGCCGTATTTCAAGCTGCAGTGTAACTTGTTTGCTGAAGATTCTGTTACGCATCTGCTTGGTTAGTCAATAAGGATATTTATTCTAATGCATAAAACAGGTGGTAAGTGAAGTAAGCATCTTATATAGAAAATCTTTGCATTGTTATTTATTTCAGAGTAACGGGAGCTGCATGTTACTCACTGTTTGTTCTTCTGAAAGATTCAGAACCACTCTCTAAGAGTTCAATACTAGAAACAATAAATTCATATTCATCAGCTCCATTGTGCAAAATTGTACAGATATGGCAGTTAAAATAATATGATAGTGCTGAGCAATTTGCTTCTAATTTGCTTAACTGAGAACGGGATTCAGTCTTCATGTTCTGAGTGCCTTTCAATCTGGTGTATATATGATTAATGTTGGTGAGTCACTTTTGATGGGAATTTTCTCTTTCCTAACACGACGAGATAGGGAGATTTTTCTGCCCCTCCCACCACCAGTTTAAAAGCACTGTGAAAGACAGAAGGAGGTAATTCTTCAGTTTTTCAGGGTTGAACCCTGTTAGAGGAAGTGAGGAGATAACCAATTCATTGGCAATTGCTGCGTGAATACCTGCAAACCAACTAGGACAGCTGAGACTGGGATAGAAGTGTAAGTAATTTATTATTCACTTGGGAAACCAACCATTCTCACTGCTTATTTAAAATCTGAATTTAGCGGGGAAGACTAGTTCAGAAGAGGAAGAAGATTCGGGAAGGAAATAATCTTGAGTGTGCAGGAAGGCAAGTGATTCCTGTATGGATATGTTGTTAGAATTAGTGGAGTTCTGGAGACCTGTTTATCCTTGTAAGAAGCTAGATGGGGGGAGTGTAATGCTTTATGTACATAGGTTAGCTCAAAAACTTGCTATAACTGAGTCTGAAGTAATGCACCCATGTCTATGTAACTTTGCCAGTAATTTAGAAAATGTTTTTCCTAATGCAGAATGAAACATACATATACAGAGAATATAACAGGTAGTTTGATTATAATCAGAGATTATAAGATTTATCTTCCTTAAAATCCATCCAATGGAGCAGAATGGCTTAGAAAATATTTCTTTGGTGTTATGAAAGTATCATCTAAAACTGACCAAAAGTATTCAGGAAGTCCAAAGGGCTTCAGTTCACGTGTATCTGGAGGCCAGGTATTCTGGGCACATAAACGTGCGGTAAATTCTCAGTGGTGTTTTACAGTGTTTAAACAGGCTGCTGAGCTAGTAACCACTGATTTGACAAGGCTATAAGCACCTTGCTGGCTTCTGTTTTAGAAAGCCGTGCTATACCTCTGTGTGCAGCTTTAGACTCACCTAAAATCTAAAAAGTCTGCCCCACATCACTTCTGACACTGAGTGTGGACCTCCTGAGTTAATAACTGGGTGCTTTGCATTTTTGAGTTTCTGGGTTCATATCACCTGCAGCTTGAAGAATAGGATAGGGCAAGAGAAGTTGAGGCTATCCTCTGGTAACGTAGGCAACAGTATCAGATGACTTTTTTTCATTACTGTGGTGATATTCACTATGAATAACATTTCAGGCTATTCAGTGACATCTAGTTGTGTATCTTCTGTCTAATACCTTTTTGACTGGATGGTATTTCAAAACTGACTCAGCAGAAAGCATATGAGCGAACATTGGGTATCATGACACTACTGGTAATGGTGCTTCTGCTTTGGCTTTATGTTACTGTTAGAGATGTATGAGTGATTCATTGTATTATGGAGAAAAAGGACATTCAATTTGTATTACTGCCAGGTTGGGGAAAAAAAAAAAATAAAGAAAAAAAGGTGTTATCTAAAGTACAGAGTGCCAGCACTTGAAAAGGTGACTTCCATGGAAAGAATAAAAATTTGGGGATGGTTCTGTAATTTATTAATAAGAGATTTACTTCATCCCTCCTGCCTCTGCTCTTCACAGCTCTTTAGAGCTCTGTTTGTTTTTCAGAAGTACAACAGCATGTTCACTGTGGCTGAAAAAGTATGTTTCCTGCCTGGGTTAGAGCAGAAAAAGAATGAAAGCCTTGGTACTGTACAGCTACTGTGCTGATTTGAACACCAAGGGAGAAAAATATTTAGGTCAAAAGATTTTATAACCTACTTGTTAGTTGTAATGTTTGTTTTCAATAGTCTCTGTCGTCATTTTTTTTTTATTTCCTGAAGACATTTATAGCTTCACAGGTTACTTAGCCTTGTTGGTTTTCAGAATACATTTCTTACTGAAAGTCCCATACTGCAGGCAGAAGATGTCCAGGTCAGATTCCTGGCTGCCACTGAATGCACACTAAATACTAAGCACACATGCTGGTCAGTGCTTGCATTTATCCATTGAGCAAGCAGAAACCGCCAGCAACCCTGCAAAGAATTGCAAAACGTTCTGTAAGGCTGCCATTGCCAAATTCATACAGTACAAACAGCATGGCTCTTTGAATAGCTTTTTGAAAGGCAAGACCAGAGAAAAGGTTAGGAGTGGGTAAAGAAAAACAGAGCTGTGTATGTGTGGGCAAGGAACAGAGAGGGTTTTTCTCCAGTGCTCTGGTTTGCCTCTTCCCCTCTTCTGCATTGTCCTTTCCCCATTTCCCATGGCTGTCCCTGTTGCACAGGGTTCAAAGTGCCCCTTCTGCTGCTTGCTTTGGCATGCTGCAGATCAGTGCATGGATCAGGAGGGATCAGCTGGCAATGCCACCAGGGACTGGCCATTGGTGGACTAGATTTGCACCATGGGCTACCTACGGTATTTGAATCTATAAATCTCATTGTGTGGGCTGCTGAGGCCATCCAGCTGCTCCCTAATGGCTTCTTAAGCTCGAGACCCTCACTGTGCCTGCTTGCATTTGTTCTAGCAGGCATGTGGAAAAATACACTGCTTTTTCATGACGTACTCTGAGTGTAACACCTACAAATGACAGTGACAGCTACTTTCTGAATACCCTGAGTGGAACATAATGTTTTTGTTATTCTTCTGAAAAGTAATCGGAAAAATGACTTAGTACATTGCCTCCTCCGAATTCCCATTTTTCTGTAGAGTGGTTTGAGGCTGTGCATGGATGCCTTTGTTTTTATAGTTTACCTTTTCAAATCGTTATATCATCTGAAAACACAAATGAAATTTCTCTGCTTTTTTTTTTTTTTTATATTGTTCTAACAACTAGATGATGAGAGAAATTACCAAAAGGAGGCTGAATAGCAGATCCTGTTAGACCCAACTCTGTTTTCATGAGGGCTGTTATTTCCCATGTGATGCTGAATAGGCATGAAGAGCTTTTTTAGCATTCACCATCTTTGTTGAGTTCCAATTTGTTGAATGGGCAGCTCTCCTACTGGTATTTCAAAATACTTTGTGAATTTGTGCCTGACGGAGTGATGTGGCTCTAGCATAGATCCCAGTGGGAAGAGAAGAAGAAAGGAATCTATAAATTACCACTAAGTTGTAGTCACTTCTGTCAGATTTCTTAAAGCCAGACATTACTTTATGTGATCTTGTGAAGATACAAGTGGCTTCAGCTGATGGCGTGTAGGAGGCTTACTGAGGGGCTCAGAAATACCCAGGGAACTGAAGAAAGGCAGCCACAGCTGTGGTAAACAATGGCTGCTTTAAGATGCTTGCATGAAACTAACTACAAATCAAGGCAACCAGATAGGTGAAACAGAGTTTTTCAGCCTGGAGAAGAGAAGGCTCCAGGGAGACCTTTCAGTACCTAAAGGGGCCTACAGGAAAGCTGAGGAGGGACTCTGTCAGGGAGTGTAGGACAAGGGGGAATGGCTTTAAACTAGAAGAGGGTTGGTTTAGATTAGATATTAGGAAGAAATCCTTTACTCAGAGGGTGGTGAGGCACCAGCACCAGGTGCCCAGAGAAGCTGTGGATACCCTATCCCTGGAGGTGTTCAAGGCCAGGTTGGATCGGAATTGGACAACCTGGTCTGATAGGAGGTGTCCCTGCCTAGGGCAAAGGGGTTGAAAGTCTTTAAGGCTTTAAGGACTTTAAGGCCCCTTCCAACCCAAACCATTCTATGACTTTATGAGAAAATAGTGACATTTTGGGTTTTGGTATGTCTATGCTGTCCGTAGAGTTCCACTTATGAATCTTTGAAAATAGATTATGCTTTATAGTAAATGGTCAGTGTACAACAATTAAAGATAACTAAGTGATGCCATCTGCTGTCTCATAATCTTATTTAATACTACTTTTCATGACAGAATTGTTACCGCAAGAAGAAATGGAAACAGCCTAGGCTGATTAAAATGCCAGAACTGTGACAGTATCTGATCTGTATCAAAGTTATACAGTATAAACATTGGTTGTGATTAAATACAGTGGGCTATAGCATGTCATAAGGAAACACAGTGCTAGGGTCAATCCAAAATAACTCCTCAGTGACCCTATTATCTAAAGTTTTTTGTTAGGCTTCCTTTTTTGTTTGTTTGTTCTATTATTTTTTTTTTTTTTGGTCTTTTTGGAATCTTGAGAGGAAGATTAAGAATCCTGTGGAACAGACGGTGGGTTGGAAGAACATGGCACACCATCCCATTAAAGTGTGTGTTTAGCCAAAATTTATTTGTTACGTAGTGAAATTCTTCACATTACAACTGTATTTAGTACAACTTGTTATCCACAATGACTTTACTTTTAGGTGCTTTATGGAAAGAGTTAACCTGACCATGGACCTCAAAGAAGCTGAGAACCACATTTGTGTAAGACGTATTATTCAAAGAGAGTTCACCCGTCATCTCAAAAAGGTAGAACAGATCATAACATTTAACTGTTGAATTTATACAGTGAAGTAAATTCTAAATTAAGTTGACTAAACTAAAACGCTCAGCTTTGAAGCAGTAGTTTATTTAGAGAATGTCAAATGCTTTCTTGTGTATATATGGATTATTAGGTTGGTTGGGTTTTTAATAGCAAAAGTTTTAGATTTATTTTCTTCAGATGCAGCTACACCAAATTGCAGTTCACAGGTTGCTCCTTGATGAAACAGTGAAATGCTGTAGATGATCTGAAGGTCCTGCAGTCAGCAGTGCTTAGTAGGTACAAATTGGTGCAGAATTGAAGAGGCAGATTTTGTGTTTCATGTTTAACTCTTTCTCTCTCTGTTCTTCGTTTCTGTTTATAATGGTCTGCAATGAACTGAATTACTGTGATCTGTATTTCTGGTTGTATGTTAAGAGAGAGACCATCGGTGTTTTCTTATGCTTTTATATGGTTTAATTTTCATGGTGAAACTCATCTGGTCTGTAAATACCTATTTGCTGATGTAGTACATTAGAAGTCTCCCATTTGAACATTACCATAACAGAAGCCTTGTAGCCTCTTGCTCCCTCAGTACTTGGGAGACTATCCTCAAGGTGCACAAATGGCCAAACAAGCACAGAGTGAATTCCATAACTAACGATTCCTAAGGAAAGTCTTACCCAACCTCCTTGCAAATCAACAGCTCTGCAGATGAGTGTAGCACAGTCCACGCTGACAAGAGAGGGGAAGCTGTGGACATGTTGACATCCTCATAGCTTGCCATACCTCTTTGTTTTAAATTTCTGTAAGGTTTCTTCCTCTGCAGACAGATTTTCTAATCTGGGGCATGAGACATATTGAGGAATACTGAGATAGATTAAAAATATATTTATACATAAATTCAGTGGTTCTTTTGATCTTTGTTTTCTAAACATTCACATATTTACAAACTTGCTCTGCACAGCTCTAAACTTTATTTAAAGTTTTCTGCCTTACTTTAAAAGCCAAAATGAAATGCAAAATTCACATTTCCATATAATAATGGGTTGTTCTAGAAAACACAGGAGCTTGAAAAAAGTCTGAGTTCACTTGAAAATGGTGAAGTGTCCATCAACCAGAAGATGTGAGAGTATAAAATGGGGGTACATTTACTTATATGCAAATCTGCTGTTATTAATTTAGCCCTGAGTAGGTAGGAACTGTTACAGAACAAGTTAGGCCTTGAGGTTATCTCCAAACAAGTGGGGGGGGGAGGGGGAAATAGGGGTAATATAATCTGTGAGTTTGTATTATATTTCCAGGACAAATGCTACTCTGTTGTAATTAGAGCATCGATAAAAACGTGAGGAATTCTTGTGCCTTTGGCCAGAGAAAACCTTACCTGAAAGCAGCAGTGGATTTAAAGCTCTTGTTGGAGGATGTAGAAGGAGATTTTATTCCTCGTGAAAACTCAAGTTGCTCTTGAGATGGTGTTTTAAAGAAGTTGGAAAAATGTTCCAGTGTTCAAATTAGCACGTCCTTCTCAGAGAATGGTGACTGGCTGTTAGCAAAATTTTTCTGGAAATATCTAGGCTTTTAGAGAACATGTCTTCTTACACTTCAGGCTGGCTGTGTATGAAATTGAATAATTTTGTATCTGCAGGGTAACGCCTTATGAGGTTGGGCAGACTCTTAGTGATTTTGTAAGGTGATGGAGAAAGTGGAGTGTGGATTGAAGATGTGACTGATAGGAAGAAATGACCAAGAGGTGGTGAAGATAGAACGAAAGAATAAAAGGAAAACCAGGCTGTCAAAATTGGCTTCTTTTCAGTCTGTCTAGCATGATTTTTTTTTATGCTACGTTAATCTTGCCGATACCTGAGTGCTTCATAAATTCAAAGTGTAACCACAAAGGATTTCTCTTGCTCTCCCCAGTGCATTTTTTACCTCTATGACTCTTGTTCTTTTCCAACCGAGTGCGATTTCTAGGGAAGCCAAATCATGCATTTTGAAAGTGAGCAGTGCTTCAGGGAACTCTCAGATCATCTGACGAAAACAACACAAAGACATAAGTGAATTAGTGAGAGACCTAGTAATGCAAGGAACAACGCGTATGATGAGTATTCATCTTCATCACAGCTATTACTGTTAGAGGAACAGAAGTGGCTCTGTGCCTCATTTGCTTTTTTGTTTAAATGCTAAAAGGATGGTTGCTGAAGTGCCAAAGGCTTCTGATTCTGTGTTTAAACTCAAAATCATAAGAAGTTCCTCTTAGATTTTGAAGTGCTGTTCTGTACCCCGCATCGTGCAAGGATCCTTGTTGGCATTGCTACATCTCGTGTCTGTCTGAATTTACAGTGCCAACTCCTACATTTTAACATTGCAATATAACTAACACCTACCAGGAAGACAATTAATTGAATTGTACATACAAATATGCAAATAATATTGCAAGTAATGCTTTTTTTTAATCATTAAGTGGTAATGCTCCTAGTGGAATTTTGATCTCTGAAACAAAAAAGATCATCTCTTATGGCCCTGTGTGCTAGGTGCCAAAATTCATTTTATCTGGTAATTAGCAACACAAGGGCAGTAGTAGTATTGGGGTTGCTTAAAATACATACTTGGATAAAAATGAAACTGGTCAAGACCACAGGGAAGGTCGCTGGGTCAAAAAAAGTTTTTCTCTTTTCATAGTCATAAGCTATGTCCTTGGTTAGTATGATACAAGGATGTTTGATTCTACACACAGTATTTCTCTGCAACCTGAGATGTGGATGCTAAATTCAAGGAACCTTTTTAAGGGAAGTTCAGTGCTTGTGGGATGGGTTGCAAATCTGGGGTAGGAATTGATTGTCTAGATTTTCTAGGGTCTTTTCAGCATTGCCCTGTTTTACTACCTCAGCTTATTTTTGGGGTTCTATGAGTCACTTCTCAAAAATTTTTGTATTGGATTTTCTTATATGACTTAAGTAAATATGGTGGTGTCATAGATCAGATCAAAATTAGGATTCAATCTATACCTGAGATGATTCACAATTTAAAAACTCAAGTTCTGTATGTAGCTTGTTGTCAGTTTAGAAAATAATGCTGAGTTACTTCCACTCACTAGGCCAGGCACATAGAAGTATTAGGCCAACATGAGCCTACTTCTGCTTGTTTGTTTGTTTATTTATTTATTTGTTTATTTATTTATTTATTTATTTATTTTTAAGTGTAGGTCTTGCATTAAGATAACTTCTGCTTGTTGGAGCAGAACTCAGGCAGCTGATTTTTTTATTTTTTTATTTTTTTTTAAATAAAGGTGGATATTCTTCTGAAGAACAAGAACACTTTTTCCAGTTCAAAACTTTTTGCTTTTCCTTTTGCTTCTTTCTGGAATTTCATCACATATGATAAAAGCACTAGCTTCTTTGAATTAAGCAAATATATTTGTAGCTGTAGGAACTCTACTTTCTCGTTCTCTTAAAGTGGGTGTAGCAAAAAGAGGAAGATTTGCCAAGTGCACTGTTCTTTTTTCCTGTCCTTCCAGAAGTGTGCAAACTATATCAACAGTTTAGCGTGGGTACTTCCATGGGAGGAAAAATCAGTTGGCCGCAGCATTTTCTTAATGTTCAATGCCTTATAGAAACCATTAACAGTAGCTCTTTGGGGAGTATTAATTACAAGAAACTGGCTATTGATAAAACTTCACAGAATACCCCTTGATTCATGTGCATTTTAAGGTATTTATTAATGTCTTTGTCACTGCTGTTATTGCTACATTTCCAAGCATTTAGTTGTAGTTCGTATAGTCAGATCTTGATGCTATCCCACTCTTATTTCCTATTTGTAATGCCTTTCAGTTTACAGACTTGAATGCATGCTGTTGGAAATCCAGGCTGGAGGTTGATGCTGGCTGTGGTGGTGCACACTGGGGAAGAATTTAGAGCTGATTTATACTATAAACTTAAAAACAAAAAAAAACCAACAACAACAACAAAAAAAGCTGAAAAATTGCTTTGTTAAATTTAGACTCATTTCTCTATGGCTAGTTACAGTGGTGTTTTCACGCATAATCTATTTTTTGTTTCCTTACAATGTCTTTTGTTCATTATTTTTCAACTTGTCAAATTTACAACACGCTGGAAGACTGACAGAGAGGCAAATAAAAAGCATGCTGGCTATGACAGGAGAAGCAACAGATAGATCCAGCGTGACAGTGGTTCAGCAGTTTTGCCTTGCGTATCTGCCTTCATATCTACAGTAACATAACTTAAAACTTTGAGAGGAGAAGATAGTAAGAGCAGAAGAGAGTTAGTTTTTACAGACCTTAAGACTTTTGGTAGTGTTGAGCACGTGGTAATTTATAATTTAACACTATAAATTGGAAGTGGCTCTCACTATGATATGGTCTGATGGCAACAGCACCATGGTATAGTGTGTGTACAGACTGTCTGCATGTTCTGCTTGAAGCACCACAGTGTCTGTAAAGTCCCAGGCTATTGCCTGATAAATCTTCCCAGAGCGTCGCAGTTACGTCAGGTTTGTGAAGGCTCGCTGATGGAATGGAGTTCAGGATTGTTGCTGACCCAAGGGTCTTACAGGAAGTTTTGAGTCCCCAAATGTGGCAATAGAACCTGCAAGACTCTTTAAACTTGGCCGCAGAGAAAAAGTGACCACATCCATTAAAACATGAGATAATGCATCTCCCACACACTGAAAAAACAAAAAAGCAAAACCAGACTATGTAAAAGCATTATCTAGCTAGGATGTCTAAAAACAGCGCTGTATGTGTTTCTATTTTAAGATTATTTAACATAAATTGATGTTATCTAACCCCACATGCCTCCGCTGAGGGAATGTTGTTCTGAGCGCACAGAACATGCATGCTGATTTGAAAGGATAAACACTTCTTTGCCTTTTTCTCTGAAAAGTGAATGCAAGGAAGAGAGAACATGATTTCCCTTGTTGCCTTTTACCTCTTTCCTGGATCAAGCATGTGTCATAAGGAAACAAGCAAAAATGTTTTTTTATAAGAACAAACTGGATTGTGGGGAAGAGGGTGATCTAAAGCCCTGAAGACATCTCAGCTTCTGAAACCTTTTGCCACTTTGCATCACAAATTCTTAGTGCTCAGGATTTGGGCTCTGTGAAATCCACCTGGAAACCTGATAATGTTCTTTCTCAGTTAAGCCTTGTACTGTGATGGCCGCCTTTGGGGGCTGCCTGGGAATGAGTCTCCTTGCTGGAGTCCAGGAGGCTGAGGCTGGATGAAGAATACAGTCAACCCTGGTTTTGGTAAATGCCATGATTCCTACTTTTCAAGTTACCCTGGCACCTGGTTAGGGCAGAGAGGCTACTCTGGGACAAATAGACAATTCTTCTAAGAAGAATCTTCTTCTGGTTACTGGTCATCAGTTAACATTTGTAAGTTTGTTCACATGCTGAGCCTACAGAAATGTTGTATTAAGCACATTTAGGGAGCTGTTGTAAGAGCACATCTCCTTGAGCTCTTTGTGTTTCTAAAACTGACTGGCATGTAGTTTAATCAGTCCAGAAAGCTCACTACTGTAGTAAATTTTCACCTGATGTATTGTATCAAGGTAAAGTCCCTCCTTCTCCCCTTCCTCTCCCCCAACTGCCCTTCCCCCGATTTAGCTTTAAAAAAAGCTTATACATGGACACGGCGACACAATACAAACGTACATTTGGGTCACTAAAAGTTCACATTTTCCAATAACAGTAGTAAGCTGGTTGATTATTTCTCATTCAGTTACAGCTTTCCAGGAAGTGCTGTCTTCCTGACCTCCTAGGTGAGGCCCTTCGTGGTCTATAACAGACGTGTGGTGGGGCAGGCAGCTGGGTGCCCGCCAGCTCCAAGACCTCACCAGAAGGATGAGCTGCTTCCCCTCTTGGTTACACACCCTCCTGGCTGGTCCTTCTTCCTCCTGTTGTCTCTGCAATCTTGTTACGGCTTCTCTTCCTTCCAAAGATGTATTTCCCTTTTGGTGACTTTGTTTCCCTTTTCTGGGTGAGAAGAAAGAAGAAGGGGAAAAACGAAAAAAAGAAAAAAAAAAAAAAAAAGTGTGCGTGTAGGTTTAGGAGTGTTCCTGATTTATGTGTGTATGTATGTGTTCATCCCTTCAGCATTGTGAAAGGTGAGTTATGAAATGCAATAGCTATTTAGACAATCTGGTACAGTAAAAGAGAGAACCCTTCTCACAAATTTTACCCTTTGATAACCAGAGAGCATCAAAGCTTTTTATTAAATGGGCCTGCTTATCTAAGCTAAGTGAGGTTGGAAGTCACTGAAGATTGTCACTTTCTGGGTACTGACTTTGTGCTAGCATGAAAAACCAAACTAAAATGACAGTAATCATCCAATTTTGAGTGGGATTGGAAAGCAATGGTAGGTGATATTGGCTGGGCATATGAGTAAAACACTTTTCTTTTTTTCCCTGCAAGCTTTGCTTGTCATGCTGACCGCTCCAGCCTCACTCTTTTCCCGTACCTTCCCATCTGCTCAGCTGTCTCCAGCTGTTGTTTCCTTTCTTGTACTTAAGTGTGCTCATACTCTATGGGGTGTTTACAGACAGGCCAGACTCCGTTGCAGGCGCTCTGCTGGTATCTATGCCTGAGAGAATTGGTCATGTTTAGACAGGAAATTTAGCTCAACTATATTGCTAGGCTAATGTGACACTGAACCTGCCTGCTTCATGCCTTGTGGGATTAGTGTGCTGTGCATGGGAACTTGTGTGTCTCCATCCAGATGTGAAAAATGCTTTAAAATCTTATTCCTTACAGCAGAAACTGTTTTTATTGTTATTACTATTATTGCTAAGTGTTTGTACGACCCACTTGTAATGACCCTTATCCATGACAGTAATGCAAATGGTGACTATAACTTTAATAACAATTGAAACATGAAAGAGCAGTAGATGCCAAGAACAGCTAAGACTCCGGAGGGAAACAGGGAATGACAAGAAAAATATTATTCCTTTAAACATTCACAGATGTATTTTGTACAGCATGATATATATAAATGCATGTAGGTACATATGTGTATACATACACAACCATAGTTTCACAAAGAAACAAGTTTTTGTAATGATCATATTAACTGTGAGTTAATCCAATGTCAATTTGGGGAGACTTGATTACAGACAAGCAACTAAAATAATAACAGCTTTGCTTAAGTTTTTAAAATAATATTATTTATGGAAAAATGCTTGTTGCTCATTTCTCACAAGCAGCTGTTTTTCTGGTGCTCTGGTGCTTATCTGCATGTGTGTGTGTTGGCGAGATAGAACAATATACATGTATCTGACTAGTAAGATTTCATTGAATGTTATTTACAATATATTCCTTCTGACGTTTATTTTTAAGAAAAGTCAGGGCTTATTATGTATCAGCATTTCACAGTGAATTTAAGACTGCTTTTATTATTAAGGGCATTTAATGAAGTCATGTCCTCTCTGAACTCCGCAAGATTCCTTCCCAGCATCAAGCTTAGTGTGTGTTGTGTTTGTGAGTGCATAAATGAGTAGGAGTCCACAGTGACATCATAGCCTGATACTAATTAGTGTTACCTTTGTCTTTTCAGATGCTTTTAGGGGGTTTTCTGCTGTATGAACAGTAGGTTTCCATGACAGTTACAAAATGCAGGCAGTTCTTTATGGGTAAATACCTAGAGATGGGGGGAGGGTGGGGGGAGGGAGCACCACCATTTTGCTCATGGGATGGGAATATGTTTAGCTGTAGGACAGGACAGATGCTGAGACAACCTTGTATTTTGTGTCCCAGTGCTCAGGTGTGCTCTCATACACTGACTTGGCCAGATGTGCACTTCTGACTTGATGGGGACAGCTGGCATTTTGCAGCATAGCAGGTGGACTTCATCTGCATCATTGGGAAGGGACTATGAAGCCTTCAGTAAATAGAGTGGCAGAAAAAAAAAAAAGGCAAATAATCTAGACAAATAGTTAGGCAGGCCAGATTCAAGCTGTTGTAGCTTGAGCCTCTCTGTTCATAAATGTGGTGTTGCAAACATGGGCAGATCCATAAATAGATGTCATGGTATAACTGAAGCTGTAGTCAGCCCTCTTTCTCCCCACAGTACAAAACTAAATTTAACTGGGGAAATTCTCTGTTGATTAAGACTGGTATTTTGGGAACTGATGCTATACTTGCATTATGGCCATAGCTCCGAGTTGGATTCCTTGCTCCAAAGAGAAGGAAATGACTTATATCACTGTTACTGTTCTTGAGTTCTTAAAAAAATATCCAAGATCTTGGAATCTCATGCAAGTTTCTTTCATCATGTTGGATAAAAATGGGATTATAAAGATAAATAGGAAATAAAGGTTATTTTAATACTGGGAGTTACAGTACACAATATTGATACACATTCCTAGTTCTTAACAGCATTTGATATCTGCAGCGGAATGTCTGTCAATTTTCATATACATTCTACTCTGCTTGCAACAATAGAAATGCTTTCTTTGGATTAAAGTTATCTTTGTTACTTTAACTATTATCAGTCTAGTGAAGTTTTTTTTTGTTCATATGTTGTTAATGAACTACCTCTGAAGGAGATGAAGTAGGAGCTGTTTGTGCAATTGCAATGCATCACCTTTAAGAAGCAGCAGTTCTTCATAAAAATTGAGAGAATGCAAATCCGAAGAACAAAATAAAGAAAAAAAATATTTCTTTCTCAAGAAGTTGACTTTCCTTGCTGTTTTGGTAGGATCGTAGGTAGTCACGTACTAAGCTTTCTTTTAATTTCCTTCCTTTACCTGAAGCTGTTTACTCCTCTACTCTTCTTTAGGACTGAACAATGTTGCAAAATGTTGTTGGTTAGAAATTAAAAAAAGAAAAAAAAAAGCCTAAGGGCTTGTGTGATACCACATGCATGACTCATTATGCTTTTTCTGGGGACAAGGAACTTCTATATCCTGGTACTAATTCAGAAGTAGCCACCCTACAAGTGTTAGACTGTTGTTTTTTCTCCTCCTATCAGGCCATATGCACTCATGCTTCCTGTCTAAGGAAACGGGTATAAACTTTCTCTCCCCCTTAATCCCTGAATTCTTTTTGTTTTTGTTTTCTTTTGGTTTAGGTGTTTTTGTTTGTTTGTCTGTGTTTTTGTTGTAGTTGTTGCTGTTGTTTTTTTCACATGGAAAAGGAGCTGAGTTCCTAGTAATCAGTTGCAGGAGAAGCATATATGGGGAAAAGGAAGATTATCTGGTTTGTAGTTAAAGCAGAACTCAGAATAAAATGTTGTCAGATACCTGTGTGTTCAAAAAAACAGGTTAACTTTATGATTTATGGGCAAACAGGTAATGTCTCACAAATTAAAAATCCAAAGTTATAAAAAACATTAAAGAAGTATTTTAGTAGCTCTCTCTGTAACTAGGTTAGTTCCTCTTCCATGTTTTGTAATTTCTGTCTTTAAAATGTCACCTTATATATGTGTGTGGTAAAACTTTGCTTTAACACATGTCCCTTTGCAAAAAATTTTATTAAAATACTGTAATATTTGATGAAACAGAACTACTTGTTTCAAAATAGTGATATTGTATGACAAAACACAAAAATTCTGACTGAATAAGTGATACAAAGGTGAGATGACCTTACAAGAGGAAATATTAATGGCGCAGCAAAAACTACACAACTATACAACTCAATTCAGTGCAATACAAGTGAGTTGGGGAGGGAGGGACTCTTTGTCAGGGAGTGTAGTGATAGTAGAAGGCGTAATGGTTTTGAACTAAACTAAGGTAGATTTAGACTGGATATTAGGATGAAGTTCTTCACTGTAAGGGTGGTGAGGCACTGGCACAGGTTGCCCAGAGAAGCTGTGGATGTCCCGTCCCTGGAGGTGTTGAAGGCCAGGCTGGATGGGGCTTTGGGCAGCCTGGTTTAGTGGAAGGTGTCCCTGTCCATGGCAGGGGGTTGGAACAGGGTGATCTTTTAAGGCCCCTTCCAACCCAAAATGTTCCATGATTTTATGATAAAATCCTCCTGGAGCTGCAGGAGAACTGAATCTTGAGCATATGTGCAAGCAGCCCCTGAGCAGCACTCTGCTGACAGTTTTTTCTCCCAAACACGTGCAAGCTGAGTCAAAGACAAGTCAAGGTGGAAATTGAATATGAAAGCAGAAGGGATCCAGGTGGTACCAGCCCATATATCATCATTGCGAATCCTGCTGGAGCAGCTTAATAGCTGCCTACAGTTCTGTGTGACCTACGCCTCATGGCTGCCATAGAGAAACACCATAGTGCACAGTGTGGTGCTGCCATTTCTCCTTTAATGTAGATGAACGAGATGACTCGAATCAGTTGAAGGACACAGCATGGATGTTAAATAATGGATAGCTCAACTATGATTTGCCACCTGTAAAGCAGTGATGAATTTCGTGGGTCAATACTTTCTTAATGCAGTCTGCCAACATTGTGAAAACATGCCTACATATGGTGTCACGGGTGTTTTTCATGTTTAGGATGGAGATCCTCAGCGAGATACTCAGCTGATCTCAACTGGCAAATTGACGCAATGGAATTGCTTAGCTTTGCTTTGCTGTTAAGCATGGTGCATGTTAAGAAGGTTGTGATCTGCTACATCTTTTCTGGCTGCAAGTCCCACAGTGCGAGTTTGGGAGCCTTTGGGCAACTTTTAGCAGCTCTTACCTATAACTCTGGAGGTTGTTTTTTTTAGTCCTAAGTCTGACAGTCAGTATTTTAATGTGGCTATGGACTACTGTGTATTTCTTCATTCTGTGCAGATCTGTAGATGCTATGTGGTAGTAAAAAGCAAATTGTATCCCACACTTCCTTTGGGAGCATTCATTAGCATAGCAGCCTGATTCCTTTTCATGTAAGTACATGGATCTGGGTCAATTATGGGGTACCATAGAAATAAGGGATGTGATGAAAGAGAGCCAGTGCCTGTAGAAACATGAATGGAAGACCAGACACAGGGAAACAAATCAGATTTGAGAAGTCTGCTCAGCCACAAGATGCAGAAGAGAGAGACCAGAAGAAGAAATAGGATATGGGAATAGGCCAACAATCTGCAAAAGCCAGCAAAAAAAGTGGCAGCTGGTTTGCAATTTCTGACAGAAAGATCAGCCACCAAATACCTGCTTTTGGATATTGCTCTTGAGGGCAGAACTGGGAATGAATTATGACCTCCCTCAGGGCTCTTAACCTAACTGTAGCAAATAATCATTTTTAACTTGTGGAACAGGTGAATTTGAACACTTGCAGTTCAAACTGGTGGTGGTGTGCCCCTGGTCCAAAGAGTCAAGTGACCTTGTTTGTGCTGTGTAGCTGGACCACTAAGCAGCTGTTTCCACTGTAAACACTTGAATAAAACTGGTTTGAGGGTATGCTTGTGCATATCACTCCATTATTAACTTTGTATGAACACACACGCTAAACCTCCTCCATGGGTGCCTAAATGCTTTCTGCTAGTGGAGGCAGAACAAACACATTGTACATGTATTTTCTCTGTTCGTTTTTGCACTGCCAGAGGGACAGGGTGGTTGGCAGAAAGGCGTGAAGGTGGTACCCCCAGCACAGAGTGAATGACCTGCAGGGAGAAGTGGCTGGGTAGCTGGGACCCTTCCAGCAGAACCAGCAGCAACTTTGTGAGCAACCATTAACCCTCCAACCTACAACATACTTCATGGTAAAATTAAGATGATAAAACTACTGTGATAGGAAGAGACAAGCACATCTAAGTCTGATTCTTTTAAAGGAGTTGAGTTTGTACATATTCTTGAATACAATCTGTGCAGTATTATGTTGCTCCCTTTCCTAGACGGCAATTAAAAATAATCATCCCATTAGTTAAGGGAACAGATTTGTTTGATTTGTGTTTCTGGTTTTAGAAGTATTAGCCAGCAAAATGGTTTTAAGAGTCAATTTCTGGTTAGAAACAGAATGGAGCTGCCAGGGATAGATGGAGGGCAGGAAAGACCTCTCTTTTACTGTGCAAACATCCCACATTGGCTAGTGGCCTTGAGCATGTAAGAGCTGCCAAGGGTCTTTGATTATCATTAATACTGGCAAGCTGCATGAAGGGAGGAATATATTTTCACTTTCTCATGACATATTCTTCAATAGTGTGTGCCTTGTTCTGTTTATGACAGAGTTTTCTCAAGGGCTCTTTTTGTGCCAGTGATTTCCCATCTTTTGTTGGTTTGTAGCCTACTCAAATGTGTCCAGTGGAGAAGAATCTCAGCCTGCTGACAGGCTTGTTCTTCCTCACTGCAGTCCTGGGATCCCCCAGGGGTAGCTGAGCAGTAGTGGTTGTGGAGAGCAGTTGTTACTTTTGGTGTTGCAGGAAAAAAAAAAAGTTTTTAAAAAAGAAATGTAAGTGAATGAAGGTGTCAGAAAAGATTATGTTGAGTTCAACTCATAAACCTGCAGGCATCCAGCTTGGGTTTACCAGGGTGCAGTGGGAGCAGGGTGCCAAACACAGGGAGGTTCACAGCTCAAAGTACAGCTATACGCAATGCTGCATGGGTTTACCAGATGGGGTAAACACAGCAGTGTAGAGTCATGTTGGGATTTCAGGTAATTCTCTCCACCTGAAGCTTACATTGGCATGATAGCCCCATGAAAGATGTGTCAGCTTGTCAGAGAGCAGCTTTCTTTTTAAGCAATGTGGAAGCACCAGACATGGTGTCCTTCAAGCAGGCAAGAGCTGTGTTACACATGTGTTTTAGAGCAGTTCTGTGTCTTGGAGGAAGAGGAGCATGGTTTGACAGTTGCTAGAGCAACTAATGCTTTTTTAATGGACAGCAAGGATAAGCGATGGTATAAAGACCACGTAACTGGTGCACCTTCCCCTGTCTCCTGCCAATTTTCCAGTATATTAAAACAGTAATAATTTATGCGTTCAGCTGAAAAATGGCTCTTCGTTTGCCTAGCTCAGCCACATTTGTGAGACTGTGTGATCTTTATGGAGACAGCAAAGAAGAAACTATTTACACACCAGACAGCAAGGATTCAAGCCTCTCTGACAAGTATACTTTGCAACGGAAAAACGCATTCCTTGCTCTGCCTCCAGAAATGCTCTTGGGTGTGGAAGTTGCTGGGCCAAGCCTCATTTATCTCTTAGGTTGATGTCTTCTGTTTGTCTCCTTTCCCTTCTCCCACTAGTATTTTATTTATTTATTTATTTATTTATTTTTTTTACAAATTTACCAAACTGTTTTTGCTTACTGTGGAATTACTGTTTGTGTTGTAAGGCGGGTGTATGGCGATGAAGCCTAGTGCAGGACAGGCGTTGTGCTTGCCCATGGCAGTGCTGCAGAGCCAGCTGCCTGGAAGTCGGCATGGAGATGTCCTCACATAACTGGTCTCAAGAAAGATAACTCAACTCTCATAGTATCTGAGACCCAGCCGGCTGTGGACTTCAGTGAGGAACGATACCAGAGCAGAAAGGACATATCACATCCCACTGTATACAGACTTGCTTTAAGGTATAGGGAGGTAGATTAACTGGAGTTTTCAGCCACCTTAAGGCTACATATACCTTAAGGCTACGTATATGAATTTAGTGGTGGTTTCTGTTATTAGTGAAATCTGTAGGCATTTTACAGCTGAATTCCAGGGGAAGACGGTTTGGCTAATACTGGGTACTTTTTGAAATCTCCCTGAAGTTTTAGAATGCAAAGGTTTGAGTCTATGGGACTTTGCCTTCTCTGGAGTTCTCTGTAAAATCAGCATTAATTGCTTCAAGGTTGAGCTAAGGTTACTGATTTTGATTAAAGATTAAGTATTAAACCATTAAGCATGTTTATAAAATGAAACATAAACAATTGCAGAAATCTTAAATACAAGGTTACACAATTTTCACACCACTCTTAAAGCTCTGTTTTCACAAATCAAACATTCTTACCTAGCTCTTTAAAAGTAAGTTTTATGTTGCAGCTCCTGGTTTTGTAGGTTTGAATCTTGCCTTTCATTTTGCAGTTCAAAAAAAAAAAAAAAATTACCTTAGACACAATGCATGACAATTTTAAACTGTGCACTTACTAAAAATTATGACTGAAATAAGATCAGGTTTTCCAGTGAATGACACTGAGGTATTTAACTGGAATAAGTTCACTGCTCTTGAGTAGAGAAGCAGAGCATGAAGCGTACACTTTTTTTCCTTTTTGCACAGATGAGAAAGTAATAAATGTTTGCAACAATTTTCTGCTGTTTAAAACTCAGTAGATGACTACTTCCTACCTTCTTGCCATTTAGCAAGCCATTTTCTGGGCTCATGTGATTTCTGAAGAGGAAGAAGTGAAAACCTTTCTCAGATACCCTAAGCAGAGAGAATGGAAATATTTGTAGGAAAGGGAATATTGGCAGAAAGCCATCTCTTTAGATTCTTGTGTGTTAGTGACCAGTATTTATTCCAAAAGAAATTTACAACATTTGGCATGTGCAACATGAACCTCTTCTTCCCCCATAGCTTCATGCCCATTTTTCCTTTCTTTCCACAGCCCTCTCCTCCTGCATCCTTTCCCAGTTGCTAACTTATCTCATCTTTCTTTCTATAACTCAAACACATGCCCAGTGACACAACCCCACCTCCAAAAATCTTATGCTTGCTCCTCCAGGCTGTCTGTGTGTCACCCTCCTGAAAGATGCTCCTTTACATCTCACCTCTTTTCCTCAGTAATACAGACCTGCTGTCGTCTCTGTTACGTTACAAAATAAAAATAATTTAAAAAAATGATGCACTCTTGATTCTGTGTGTTACTGCAACTGCTGCCCACCT
This sequence comes from Aythya fuligula, assembly GCF_009819795.1. NCBI lineage: Eukaryota > Metazoa > Chordata > Aves > Anseriformes > Anatidae > Aythya > Aythya fuligula. The sequence goes on from NC_045559.1 coordinate 130,163,545, forward strand.
CCCTTTTTATTTTCATGTTGAATTTATTGATTCAGCTACCCGGTGTTATTTTTCTTCAGTTCTGTCTGGACTTCTTCCAGGCTGGCTGTCATCCCTGCCACTGCATCTTAAATGCTCTAAACCAGCGTCCCATGACTGCCAAATAGCATTGCGGTATTAGAGGGACACCAGGAGAACTTCTTGTTCTTGATCAGTGTGCATTGTTTCTGTTCTTTAAATCACATAAAATGGAAATATTTCAGTGCCACTGAATTCTTTGTTTGTAGATGAAAGGAAGATACTTGATTTCCTAGGAAACAGATATGGGTACTTGTGACACGAAGAACTCTCTATATGTCAATAAACGTGGCATATAAAATATATTGCAGTTGTTGAGATAATGCAATGGTCAGGGAGTAATTACATACCCAGTATGCAAACCTCAGATGCCTTTGAAGGTATGGTATCTCTTATAGTTACCTATGTTTCGTGTAAGCCTCCTGCTTACTACTGCAGATTGTGCTCTGCCGTGGGAAAGCAAGCAGGGATATAGGTGATTTTTTTTTTTTTTTTTTTTTTTTTTTCAAAACTGGATGCACTGTTGCTCTTTGATACAATTCTTGGGCTTCTGATTCTTGGGCATTCACTTTTGATACGTTAACACTGAAGGAGGCTGTAGCCATGCAGTACACATTTGTAAATGACCTGAACAGCTGAACTTTTTGAGATTTACTGAGTTATTGGAATGTTATAGTGTCTTGCCTAGCCAGCAACTTTTGACTTTTCTTTAGGTAGATATGACGAAGTTTCTCACCTGAAGAAATATTGGTATCATTTGAAAGCAAGAGGGAGATGCTTGTAGCTCATCATACTCATCAGTCACCACTGGCATCAGTAAGAAATGTAGGAAGGTTGACACAAAACTGTATGTGAGGATATGCAGGTTGATCTTATCCAGCTTAACTTAGTGATCTAAGCTAAAGCTAATTAAAAGTATTTTGGCCATGGATATTTCATATGCATTTTGTCTTAGGAAACATGAAGGAAAAGTATTATTCTCCTTTTTTTTTTTTTTTTTTTTCCTGATCAAATAAGACAGGAAGTTATTTGCAGTTGTCTTGGACATGAATTCATACTAAATGGCTAGAAATTGAAAATACTTCATAGTAGCTAAGTAACCCTAAACCAAAGATTTTTCTGTTTTCATGCTAATACAATTACAGTCCAAAGGAGTTGAAATGTAGCTCAGTTTGTGAATAGTATTTTGTCAAAATCAGCACTCCTGTCTTCAATATTTTTAAAGATAGAAAACTGTCCTTTTGGAAATATAACGGCAGGTGATGGGCCCTATTTTCTGGAGATCTGGTTCTTCAATGAAAACTGGTGTAACAATAGAAGGTTTCATATGCAAAATTCTCCGTACACAGGGTGGTTATATTAAAAAAAAAAAAAAAAAAAAAAAAAAAAGAAAAGAGAGAGAGAAGAGAGAAGAAAAAAAAGAAAAGGAGAAAGAAGAAAAAGAAAAAGCCCTTATTTATCTGGGTCTTTTACCTAGGGAGTGAGCTTATCTCGAGGCAAGGCTGCAGCAAGGAGGACATGCCTTCCTTGAGGGCATTCCCTGCAGCTTCCCTGCTGCTTGGGGCTGCTGCCGGAGATGTCTGGGCAGTGCCTGGTACATGGGAATTTCGTGTGGGATGCAGGAGCACAGAGCTGTATCACCTCTGTATCGCCCCTGGAGGAAGCTCTTATGTAGCGTGTGAAGCCTGGCAAGTCAATGAGCAAGCTGTAGTCTGACGTAAGGGTGCAGTCACGGAGTGAGCTGCAGATAAGGGGTGACTGAGATACGTTGACTTTTGTTATCAAGTAATTGATGCTCTGTGAGAAGGAGTTGTTTCTGAATTTGTTGAATCAGCTGTGGTCATGGCCTGAGAGTGAATCGTTGGAAAGCTCCAGCCCTGTTTGGACCAGCTGAAGTAATGCTTGTTATCCAGGACCTAGTCCAGTATAGGGAGAGCTGTGGAGTGTTATCTCTGTTGCCTAATGTCTGCCTGTGATAACTATTGGTGATGTGAGACATCCAAAAAAAGAAGTCGTGGTAGTCTTCTAAGAAAGGCACTCAGCTCTTTAAAGTAACAAGCTCTCTTTGATATGTGATACCCCTGAGCGTGAAATGCAAGTCCAACCTTGCAATTCAAAGGTCTGCCAAATTTCTTAACCCAAATACATTTGGAGAGCATTCAGTGAGGCCCAGCCTTCTTTTCACAGGCTTTATATGATCTATATTGCCAGGAATACTGAGAGTCCCATGTGATATCCCAAGGGGGTGTATTTAATGTAACGACAGTACTTGCATAGGGGCTATTACTTCTTTACAGTAGTGCCTGTTTACATTTACAGGTCTGACACGTTTTTCATCCTGATTTGTGTTTGTTCTGCTTCTCACGTGTCACAGATAAGCAGTGGGTTTCCTCGCTCACTGCTGCAGCAGGGGCCGGACAGCGGCTGTCTAGTGTGTGCACATGAAGGCAGCGAAGAAACCTTCTGCACTTCTCAGAAAATGTGCAGCCAAGTTAGTGCCCTGTTTACCCACCCCTATGTTTGTGTGTATGTAAAATCTCTGTTGGAAAAATCATGTGTTTACCCTCATTCCCTGGAAATTAATCTACTAACAAAACCAGATAGACCACAGTAGGAAGGAGAGGAGCATCAACAACTGTGCTTTTAGAGCTCATAGATAAAAACAAACCCACCTTCTGCCACCTCCTAATGCAAGTTAGAGAAAAGTAACAGCATTTTTTTTCACCCAGTCCTGTAAGTGTTTGCCAAGGAGCATCTATATTAGCAAAACTAAATTGTGATGCTTTTTCATGATATTCATTTTTCAAAAAATAATTATTATTACTGTATCACTACTGTGGACTTGTGATTGATGCAGGTGATAATTTCCTCCAAGGTAAAAATCAGACAGTAAGAGAGCACAGGAGCTCTTAACTTCTGGGGGTTTCTGGACTGCCAGAGCGTTATTGTTTGCTGCCTGTCTGCAGAATGACAGGAGGCTAAAGAAAAGCTTTTGCCTCTTGCAGTGAGGTTTGTCCTCGCAGAGGTGTGGGCCAAAGCTGAATCGAGGCTGCCCTGTTTCTGAAGCTGAGCAGTTGGGTTGTTGAAAGCACAAATTCCCTCAACAAAAAGCTGTCATCCTTGTCTGGGGGAAGGGGTCTGGGAGATACAAAGTTTTCTGTGCCTGGGATGTACAACACAGAGCACCTCCACATGGAAATAAAAGCAGTTTTGTAACGTTGTACCAAAATGCCTGCATCTGTGTATTTGTTGTATTTTCGAACGATAATAGTATGTGCTTCGTGGTGATGCCAAACCCAGCTAATTTCTTTGGCTTATTTTTAAGCCAAATTAAATTGTACCATTTGTTGATGGTTAAACTCTGCTAATATGTATATATGAGATCAATTTATTGCAGAATCTGGAGTGTTTTTCTGGTTGTTAAGTTTCCAGCAGCTTTCACCTACTAAGATTTTACAGCTAGATAAGAACCATGTGCCAGTCACTTTGCCATTACATTTCAGCTGTCTGTTGAGACCACATCTCAGAAACAGCCAGCCAAGCTGCAGCTGGAAATGAGATGAATGTGGAAATCCATGCTGTAGAAAGTCAAACTGAAAAACAGAAGTTCGAAACACGGAATCATTGAAGCTGGAAAGTACCTCCAAGATTATCAAGTCTAACTACCAACCTAACCTACCAAGTCTCATCGCTGCACCATGTCCCTCAGTGCCATGTCCATGCATCTCCTAAATACCTCTAGGAATGGGGACTCCACCACTGCCCTGTACAGCCCATTCCAGCAGTCGACCAGTGTGGTCAGGTGTGGAGGCAGGCTGAGCTGTGATTATGAAGAAAATCTTGATTTTGTATGGACGTTGGCAATCTAGAGGCACATCAACAAGGTCCTAGAACACAAGAGTATGAGAATGTTGCTTCAGGGACCCCATGGCAAGTCTTTGTGCCCCATGGTCTTACTGGCTTAAGAATTCAGTCACTTGTGGATTGTCCATCTCATGCTGTAGCTGTGCTCACAGGGATGTACTAACAGAAGTTGTTTACCCATAGAGATGCAGTGCTATAATGCCTGTATCTGTTATCTTTTAGTATTAGCTAGGTTATCAGATTTGCAAACTGATTGACAGGTTGACTGTAGTGGTAGCAGGGGTAATAGGTTTTCTTGAATGATACCCTGAACATGCAGAATCGTGGATGGCTTCGTAGGGCATACTCAGGTGTGTTGGTCTTGACTGTTCCTTTGGGTGCTTTCAACAGACTCTAGTACAAAACAAATATTAAGTCCCATCATCACGGAGTTGCCCTACACCTGTTTTGTGTCCCAGAGTTTACTTTTTGAGTTCAGTATGCAAGAGATTTCCCTTGAAATGTCAGTCACCTCAGGTTTTGTCCTGCGTAAGTTGTGAAGTGTTCTCCTTTTTTTGCCTGGACCGAGAAGCACAGAGGTTCTGGGCCCCTTCCAAACTTTTTGAAGTGGCTTTTTCCACTGTCAGGCAGGGTCTGGCTCAGAGTCAACTGCAGTTTCCTGGTTCTCACCCTTCCCTTTCAGGCAGACAGATGACCTGCCTTAAGGGATCAACCTTTCTTGGAAGGTGAAATTAAGCACGTCAATTAAAGGCTGACCGTAAACATCAGCTGCCTACGTACCTATGAATTTATTAATCCCATGTTAGTACTCCCTGGCGTAGTGTTTATTGATCAGTTAATTAGTATTTGCACAGTGCTTTGAAGAGGACAGTGATGTGTACATTTCTGTTATCATTATAGATTAGTATATTACACCAAGCCAGAAACATTGCAGAGATAATTTATCTGTATTCTATTGAGAGAGGTGTATGTTTATTAAGAGAGCTCAATGAGGCATTGAATGCATCTATTATGGTTCAGAAGGGGAAAAAATTGATAACCATGTGGGAGTTTTAGTAGACACATTTTTCCCTGATCTTAGGAGGATTGAAGATATTAATTTACTTGTCTCCCTCTATACGTGGGTTGTAATATCAGCTAACTTTTCCTTCTCCTCTTCTCAAAAAGACTCATCTCTCATGTTGCTTCGTGAGTGTTTGAGTGCCACAGATTTTATCTTACCTGAGTATTCATGAAACAGGATGAAGGAAGACAGCCTTTAAGTAGTTGGATCCATCCTGGCCTGTTCAGAAAATAAATTGGTATCTTATCTGCAAAATATAATCAAGGGGAGCTTGGCACGTACTACTTAAGCATTCATTGGAGCTGGAGGAGCAAATTAGCTCTTTTTTTCTGGACTTTGCTTTTTTATGTTTCCAGTCTTTTCTGCCCATTTCATTTAGTTGTCTTTATCATTTTTGTTCTCTTGGTGTCATGCATAACTTGCATATGTCTGAGATCATATTTTGCATAATTAGATGTGAGAAAAATGTGAACTGCTAATAACAGCATGTTTTTTCATTGTGGTATGTACATATCCATTAACTTAAAGAGAAACTGACTTGGGCCTACTATAACACTTGTTACACAGACATGAAATTAAAAGACTATTTTATTGAAATTAATTAATTTCAAGTGAAATTAATTAATTTCAAGTGAAAACAGAAGTCTGTGTGTAGAAATCTTCATGGTCCTGGCCTTAACAGTGGTTCTAATCAGAGGGATGTTGCCTTCTGTGGACCATCACTGTTTTCTGGGCTTCCCACAAAGGTGGAGAAGGTTTGTGAGGGGAGCCTGTACGACTGGAGGAACCAGAAGGGTAATGAACCTTGCAGTCAAGGTCTATTAATAGATGTTTCCAAAGGAGTGAGTCCAACTTGGGTCCTAGTGTTTGCTGTAGCTCCGGGCTGCCCCCCTTTTCTCAGCTCCAGGGGAGTGATTCATTCCTTAAAGGCCTTCATAATTCTTCTTCTCCTTTCATTAATCAAGGACCTAATCAGTTCACAGGGATCTAAGTGGATTTTAGGCCATAGATTTTTAGTTTCTTTGAAATTTTTCACTTTTTAACACACAGATTCATTTAAGTAAATGTCACAATACTTCAATCAGGAGATCATCTTCTGATTCCTGCAGTTAACGTTACTTATGGACAACTAGTATCTGGTAGGATCCCTTCATTCGCATTCAGTGAAGAGACGAAGGCTCCCAGGGTGGCTGCATTCCACAAACAGCTCTGATTTGCTGGGAATCTGTGCGGGGCCAAACAAAATTCTTGAATCGGTTATTTTTTCAGAGGATGTTGTTTTGCATTGCTTTGATGGGAGAATAGAAGTGATGGAAAAAATACCTGAGCCGCTTCATGCTGTTCTTTTTTGACATATTATGATATTTGAAATAGACCGATTTGGTTGATTTTAGCTGTCAGGAAGAGAAATTTCCCATGGATGCTTTAGACTTGAGAATACTTGTACTTTACTTTGCTGGAATTTTTAGGCAACAATAATAAATAGTCTTTGCATGTGAACTTGTATCAAGAGAAACAGAGATATTAATCCCTTAGGGGAAATCATAACTGTTTTGCTTTCTAGATGAATTTCATTTAATTTCATACGGTCTCACAATGATCTTCATCGTCTTTTTATAAGCTTTCCTTCTCTGTTTTATTGTTTGCTTTGCATCAGTGTCCCTTTGTTTTCTCTAAAGTTTCATCTGGCTGTTTCTCTTGTCTCCAGTGGGATGTGTAGTACTTTTCGTTCTGCTCAATCTTCTTTGATTCTGTATCTGATGAAACTCCCCCATTTTCTTTCAGGTTCCTGGATGTATGATGCCCTCCACAATCTGCTGGAGGTTTCCCCTGATTCTACTTAGCTCATTCTCTCCCCTCTGCTTTCTTTCCCAGTCTGCCCCTTTCAGTCTCTTACAGGATTTTTTTTTTCCAGTTAAGTCTCCCGAAAAAGCCAATTGGCTGTGGCTAGAGAAAATAAGGTCTTTTCAGGCACTGCTTATCTCTGCCGTGATTTCCAGCAGTGTCCTGTGCCAAATACACTGTGTATTTATAGAGGTTACCTTTTTCTCCAGCGGTAAGTTGGTAGCCCTGGGATGAAGAAGAAGCTCAGCAAGATGCAGGTGATTCCCTTAATATTCTCTAGTTTTCTGCTCCATACAAATATATTATGTCTGTATGCTCTATGAGTGGCCGTATGGGAAAGGTAGTGGTGAGGCAATAGGACTCAAATCCAGGTATGTCATTTTATGTCTGAGAAAACAATGCAAAGCTAGGAGGTAAGCTTTCTTGATGGTAAGTTGACCTTGTATTTTGTTTTTCCTTTGTGACAAGTAGCATCAGAATAGCAGGCTACATTTTTATAAAAGTGGACTATATGTGAAGGAAAAAGACTGTTTGCACTCCTTGTTTTGTAAATCGCTACTTCACATCTTTTGTCAGGGTAATGATACAAATAGGGAATTCTGAAATCATAAATAGCAGTTATAAATCATTCCAAGGTGGTGACATATGGGCATCTGTCCAATAGCTGATTTGCTCTTACAAAATCTCCACCTTAGGGGATAGGTTTTTGGAAATGTTACTAGGGTCGCGCATTATTTGTGCTTGAATGGTTAATGTGCCTGCGTACTTTTTGGTTGGCTATAGCTCTGAATTTCCATTTGTGGACTTAAAGATCATCTCCTAGTGAGGCGAGCGGATGTAGAGATCACTTAACATGTTGATATGCCTTCAGTTTGATTTGCCTTTTTTATGTTTCAGTTTGCCCTGCAGGTTCACTGGCCTACATGCAGAGGACTGTTGCCTCCGTCTTTCTCCTACTCTCATTAAAAAGAACTAGTTTGATATCTTCCTTTTTTTGGTGCTGGTTCCTGATTCTCATTTCCCTAAAAGTCTCACTTCAGTTCTCAGATGCAAATGAGGGCAATTAGCCTGATCTGAATTTGCAAATCGTTAAGCCTTTTAGAACAAATTATGCTGAATGTTTTCCACTTGAATTCAGTGTACTTGCTTCCACTTGTGTTTTAAGGTTAGTAGCTTTTTGATCAGTATTCAAAGTTCTGTCTGTACAATACTGCATGTTGATCCCTTTCTTGTTGTCTTCTATTTTTTATTTTACTTTGTGTTTTTACTGCTCTGCTCAGTTTCCTGCACTTCATGGGACTCCCCATGAAGCCAGATTTCCCTTGGGGCAGTCTGGTGTACCCCCTCCCTGCAGAGGAGGCCTCCAGGGCTGCTCCACAAGGAACCCAGTGTTGTTCATCTTGCAGGACTTGAGCTGGCATCTCAGCATAGCATCGCGCTGGGCTACAGAGAGTCTCTCAATGGCTTTGGACAAGGCATAGAAGAAGCCCAAGTAATCTCTTGGGGAAAGGACTTAGGTTCCTCTGTTGCTGCAGCATTTTTGCTCGTGTGCACTGTGTCTTATGTTTTATATGTAGACATTCACTTCTGAAAGCTATTCTTTGAGTGCCCAGGGCAGACATAGGACCAGTTTAAGGGAGGTGAGTGGAGGTTTGAAGGCTTGTGTCTGTGTCATGTTATGTGGTGGGGTACTCTTGCATGGTGGAGTGGCGGAAGGAGATGATCAACATGGAGAGATGATACACATAATCTTCAGGGCTGCAAATAGCTCCTTTCCAGTTCTCGGTGTTTCCTGTCTGTGGGACGCGGAGACAGTTGTATGTAGCTTCAAGTGCATACTAAAGAGTTACCTAATAATCTGGCTCTACAAAAAGTCAAGTGTAGCAAATAAATTCCTTGAAAGTAACAGCATTTGATGTACAGTTATTTTGAAATGTTCAATACCATTTACTCTTTTCCATTGCAAGCATCTGTGAAGAAGGAAATTTTCAGTATGCAGAAGAAAACTCTGTTTGGGCAGCATAATGTAAAGTTTTGGCTTGGTTTTGATCAGGAAAGAAAATGATTGGCTCGTTTGGAGTCAACTGAATTTTATTTTTTCTTCTCTTTTTGGTTGATTATTGTTACTCTTAAACTACTTTGGCTTTTCAAACATAAAAAAGGGTAAAAGGGTTTGCTTTGGCCACGTGTTCTAAAAATCTATCTTTTGGTGAAAAGACAAATGGGTTAGATAGAGCTCCCACCTTCTGTTGGCATCGGGAGATGCTGCCTCGACTGCCAAGTTGATAAGAGCTAGCATTTATTAGGTCTTGCATCATGCTTAAGGTAGATGAGAACAGAAAAATTATGCCTTGGAGAGAAGTTTTGTCAGCAGCACAAGAGAAGAGCACCAGAGCCTGATCCCTAGGCCCAGAGCCAAGTGTCATTCATGGGCAGCTCACATTAATGCTAGCGGAAAGCACCTTCTACTGCAGGCTGGCTGTAGAGGCAGCTGGTTCAAGTGGACCCTTCTGGGATGGCTGTAAGAGGCTTGAAGTGTACAGCCTCTGTAGGTGACAGAGGATCATCCCTCCGGCAGCAGAGTCACGGGTAGCTGGTGCTGAGAGCGGTTTGGGTTTTTTCCAGTGGGGCAGTGCTCCCCACTCCAGGTTGAATTGCTTCTCTGCCAGCTCCCCAGCACATCAGGTCAGCAATGATGCTCACTATGTTGGTAGCAAGTAAGGTCTCTCCTACCTTTTGCGTTCAAATGGCTGTCAAGGATGTTAGTGCAGGCTGGGATCTGGCACTGTGTGTTTAATACAGGTAACTTACGGTATAAGCCTGTCAAATTTAATTTAATAATATTATAGCTAATAACTCCCCATGTGAGCTTGCCTCTTTACAGGAATACAAACGTTTCAGACTCCTTTGTGACATGGAGTGAGGAAAGCCAGTATTTTTTGACTCAGCTCTCAGTTGTCTCAGAAAAAATGGATCCTTTCTGGTCTCGTGAGTAACAGGAGGAACAAGATATAGACTTGTGCTCTCAGATCATTTGTAAAAACAGACCTAGAGACAGTCCATGGAGATTTAATTCTGCATGTTGTTTTTACTAGAAATGCATCACACTTTGTGGCAGTGTTTTATTCTAAATACAGTGTCTAAACTCGTGGTCTAAATTCATAGTGGGTGTTAGGTATTTTAGGTATTTTCTTTGCAGATTAAAGTTCTAAATTGTCTTTATAATTCGATACATCGTAACTTCTCAAGCCACGAAGTGACAATTTTTCAGGTTAATATGTTTATTCTGCTCAATCACTGTGCTGCTTTCGGTACAAGGTGTAAGACCTCAAGCTCATCTTTTAAATTCCAAGCTCAGCAAAACACATTGATTTTTTTTTTTACTTTTTTATTTTTTAGGTATTCTTCTTTTCTGCTAGTTACACACTTCTGTTTTTCCAGTTGGAGTACTCACTAAGAAGCGGGGTTAATGGAGACATGCGCCACTGACTACAGGAGAATGATTGATTTTTGAAAGCAAGTGAAAATGCCTAAAATACTTCTGCTTTTTTTCTGATTTCTTGGTCTTTTGAATCCTGAAAGAAAAGGAAAATAACAAAATTAAAACCAGCCTTAAAAAGAGCTCTTATATGGTGACTAGGGGTTGTGTTTTGTCTCTTTTCCACTGATGATAAGGAATGAGTTGTAAGATACAGGAAGAATGAGATTATACGTCTTTTTCCCAACTGAAAGCATTAATGAGCTTTAAAATAGGGGGGAAAGCAGCAAGCTAAAAATTTTGGAAGTTTCTTTTACTGTTAGAATAAGATATTATAATCTTCCTGCTTCTGAAACACATGCTAAGCACGTACTGTATTGCATGCTTGGTTCCTTTTAAACATAAAAGGACATGTTATTAATGCTATCTGTTGCAAAGGTCATGATGCTAGTATGTTTATATTTTCCTGGAGGATGCAGGGTCATGCAAAGTAGAGTCTTCCCTTTGTGCAGCATTGCACAGCTCATTGAGTAGATTTCTTCCTCTGAAATTCTTTTTAACTTCACAAAGCTGTGCCAGGACAGATTCAAGGCCGTATTGATATGATAGATCTACAGGAACAGATCTGATCTGACAGTCATCTGCCCGTTTTAATTACAATGCTACTTAAAATCTGACCTGCTGCTGCAGTCTGACAGAAGCTAAACTGATACTAGCGCATGTTAACCCACCAAGTGTGTGACTGCACAGAGAAATACCTTGATTTAACTGACAGGCTCTCTGGCTGTAACAACTTAAGAGGGAGGAAAACCAGAACTTTATTACTGTTTCCTCTAGCTTTGTCTTGTCTGACTGCTGTGGCTGCAGAGGCACATCTGGCATGGGCACCTGGGCAGGTGAGGACTCCCCTGTCACTGGGGCTGCATCGGTCAGGTTGGGGTTTGCAGGATGCTGAGGATGCTTGGGCAGGTTTGGTTGTTCACCTGCTTGAGGTTGTGCAGTTTGAACTGGCATTGGCAGGCTTGGTTGGTGCAGTACTGCTGGTAAAACTGGGCACAGCCTAGGAATTTGCATCAGCCGGTGCTGGAGTGCCACCAAGGGTGTGGGTTGGAGTGGTGGTGGGCTCTGCATTTGTAGATGTTGATAGTAACAGGGGTTGATATTGTAGCCAGCTCCCTTGTAATCATAACCACAGGATAGATACTAAGGAGGAGGAGAAAACCATCCCCTATATTGAATTCTCACTCATATTTAACATGTAGGTGCCATTGTCATGGCACCTAGGCACTCTAAGGCTGGCCCCTGCTATGCTGCCCAGGCTATGCAATAAAAGTCCGTGGACCAAAGTTGGTCTTCTTTGGTTTGGTTTGCATCTGTTCAAACTGTAAAAGAAGAATAGAATGGAAGGGCAAGGGAAGAAATATGTATAATACTTAATTATGTAGGACAATTATGGGAAAAATCTCTCTATACTGCAAGACAGTGACATATATGTCCACACAGAGTATTGCCCCATGGGTTTTCTTCCCTTGTGTTCCTTCCCTGCTAGCTATGGGGCATGCAAGGAAGAGTTCCTATGGCTTTCAGTCCCTATGAGGGTAGTTAAGTGTTTCACTTCTCAGGTGCTGTGACACAGCACTTGTAAACGCTTGGCATTTGGATGTTTTTGTAACAGACTGCAGGAGTTATATGCCTCTCTCTATATCTGTATATAGTCATAGGGAGGCAATATCTATGTCAGCCTGTCAGTGATGGAAATTTTGAGGAATGTGTGTAAGGAAGAAAGCAGAAAAAAAATTGAAATGTGATACCTGGGGTCTCCTCGGTCTCTGGTAACATTTCAAAGGTGTTGAATACCTTCCAAAGGGAAGAAAAGGAAAAAATGGTATTAACCAAGGTATGCTAGCTTAGCATATTTCCTTGTCCAAGAACAGATAGCAAAGCCAAGCATTGTGTTGATCAGGCTGTCACATTGCAAGTCAATCCTAATACCTGTTAAGGATATCATTTTCTAGAGAGGGTTTTCAATAACTTGATGTGGGTTATAAAAGCAGAGGGTCTACTGGGATGTCTTTAAGGTAAGCCAAGACTCTGGAAGCCCTGAAGTCTAGAGTTGCCTAAGTGGAGACACTGTCCCAAGGTCACAAATTCTGAGTCCTGAATCTTCCAAGTGAAATTAAATTTATTTTCAGACTGAGGCATTCTAATACATGTTTACCATATTTTTCCTCAACCCCAAATGTCCCACTGTAACACATTTTGAAGTTTTGCTGTGGACCTGATGTGACTGAAACAGAACATTAGAAGCATTGCAATTTCTTGAGAATTAAAACCTTTGTGTTTCCAGTTCTCTTCCAACCATTATGCTGCATTCTGCAAGGTTAAAACTTAAAGCCATCTGGCCTTAGAGGAATGGGAAATATTTTTGTACTAGCTAAAAAAAATAAAGCAGGAAAAATAGCTGATATCATACTTTCCAAAATCTGTGATTCTCTTTTCCTAAAGTAATGATCAAATTTTCTTTTACGCAGATATCATTTTCCAAATATTAAACACTTCTGAACTTTCTGGTTAAGTACAAGCAAAAAGCACACCATAAAACTGGGAAAGCTTTTTGTTTTCTGCTTGTTGCTTTCATTTAAAGAATACCGTGGGCTTTTACAGCTCTGGAGTTGCCTGAACACAAATGTATGAGCATCTCCAATCTTTAGGCAAATTCCTTGGACTTTAATTATAGCAAAACCAGTATTTACTGCATGAAAATCCGTGTTGTTCAAAACAACTTTCTAGATGGATAAAACAAGACTGGTACTTGAAGGTATGCCTTACAGCTGATCCAGGTTAATCTGGAGAACCTGCTGTGAAATGAATCCTCTCTGTCATCCTCAGATTTTACAATACTGGGAGCTGGCTGAAACTGATGCAACTCGGTAAGAAATCAGTTTCTTCCTGCTACCAGGTATGTTAAAGTGAATTAATATGTCAAGAAGATGAGAATATTTTACCTCAGCTGAAGTTGATAAAACCAAGGGATGTGTGGATGGTGCGTAGGAAAGGGCTGGTTAGAAAAGAAAATTGGAAGATACGTGTATTTTGTTTTCTTTGGTGTTATAAAGTAAAGTTACTCTGAAGTAGTGTAACACTTGGCCTGGGTGTTCCTGACAGTCTTTGAGTTTATGTAATGAGCATAGCAGTGACAGCTTTGTCTTGCTGTGTAAAGCCAATATGGGTAGGATTTTTGAAGCATGAGCTTTCACATCTACAAGTTAAACATATAAGGCAATTGTCTAGTACCTCCCTGTAGTCGGTAGAAGGAGATAGCACCTCTTTAGGTCAAAGCATTCCTCTCTGGGATTCTGGGGTGGCTGGAATGAGTTGCTAAATAGCTCAAGTTAGGCTGTACAAAACACAGTTTACATCTATGATTCAGCAAAATACTTGCACTCAATAGATAGCAAAAAATATTAAATTAAGCATATACTTAAATCTTTTGCTGACTGGCAGATTTGCCTTTTGCCTGAAGTCATTAGGAGCTTATTTCCACATGAAGCACTAGCAGTCAAAACAGTGCTGCTATCTCTGCCTCATTCCTACATAAAGATTAAATAATAAGATTGAAGGAGTTTGGAAAAGAAATCCAGCCCTTTGGCTGGGAGAGGCTGCCAGTTCCAGCACATGGCTCCATGGCACACCAAGTGGTATCTGAGGTCTCAAGAGAGTGAGTGTTCATCTATGAAACTAATCTTTTCCTTTGCTATTCATGAAAGCAGGATAATCTTCTGAAAGCAGTAATCACACAGAGCTGTCAAATCTTGTGGGCTAGCTCTGAGACTGAGACTCGTTCCTAACACAGGTCTGCACATCCATGATGCATTCCTGCAGCGCTGCACTGCTGTTTTGCTCCTGCTCCCTGATCTTGGCATCTGCTGACCTTATGGACTTGAACCACATGGAGCAGGGCTCCCATGTGCAGTGAGGTGCATGGTTTAGGTGGGTCCTCGTGCTGAAGGGGACCTTGTTGGAGGACAGCCCCACCACACTGTCTCATAGATCAGACAGGGGACCAGAGTAGTAAAATTAAACTTCATTGCAGCGTTCGATATACAGGCCAGCTGAGCCTTCGTTCCCTACTTTGTAATTTTCACTTTATAGTCCTGTGTATGTATGATTATGTTGATGCTCCATTGCAAAGTAAAAAGAGTGTTTGCTGTCAAGTTTAGCAAAATTAAGTACGGAATTGCCATTCCAGTTGCAATGTGACTGTAATACTTGCTGGCGTAGCAAATGGTGCACCCGGGAGGCAAGTAAGTGGTCTCTTAAATTACAGTATCTGAAGTAAGAGGGGAAAATACTGCTTTGGTTGCCATTATAGCAGAAAAGAGCAATGCTTATGTACTAGCATCTGGACTGGAATTAAAATATCTGTAGATGTCAAAGGCAAGTCTTCTGCAGTCTATTTGGAAAGTTAAGTCATTCATTAAATATTTGGTGGCAACAGCAAATTCCTTCGATAAAATTCTTTGATAAAAAAAGATAAAATTCCTTCAGATTTTGGAATTTATCTTGATACGTTACAAATCTTTGAATTCTTTTGTTTCCATTGTTTCTGCACCCTTTGAGGGCAATTTCCTTTAACTTTCTAGTCCTGTTCATGACTACAAAGAGCAAAAGGACTAAATGTCATTTAAAAGTAATTTAGCAAAACTCACCAGCAGCACAGCCTTAGTAGAATTTGAGAGGAATGTGGGAGCAGTAATAGTCTGAAAAAAAAAGTAGGTTTTAGCAACTGGAGAATCTGCAAAAACATTTGAGAGCTGAACATGATCCCTCCTTGCAGTGTTGAATTTTTGCTCCCATCTTTTTTTTTTTTTTTTTTTTTTTTTTTTTGGAAACCTCATAGGAGATTTTTCAAGAAAAAATTGATAAAAATATTTACTTAAGAACTGCCTTGAAGACCACTCCCTCTCTAGAGTTATCATAGTTATCATTTTCTTTTCTGCTTTTCCTGGCTGTTTTATCTACTTTAAAGTAATTTTTTTTCACAGAGAATAGAATCCTATGCCAAATTTATAATTCACATATCATTTATGATTACAGTGATGTGGTTCATTTGTCTTGCTAAAAGAATTATCTGGAGTGACCTTTGTAAAAAAGTGCCTGTCAGAGTTAAAGAGGTCATGCTTCCAAAGTGTTTCCATGAGCAGATTTGTACTGGGAGGGGTTGATGTTTCCACTGCAAGAACCTGTCCTATTCTCATTGCATTAAGAAATAAATAATTGATTTTCAATGAAAAGATTTCTCAGATTCCAAAATTAGTGTTGGAGGAGGATTAATATATATTTGCACACAGTTTTAAGCAATAACAGAACTGTCACCTTTGTCTTATCCAAAGAGTGAACACCCAGATGTCCACAGAGAGAGCTTCCTCACTCACCTCAGTAAAAAGGAGAGGAATGAGCAGATGAATTCCTTCATTTGGATTACATTCTGATTTATTATTATTATTATTATTAATTTCCCAGCACTTAATTATTTCTATTTCTATTTTCTGTTTAGTTATTTACTTAATGATTTCATGCCTTTAAAAATACAGCCCTGATTTACACTCCTGTCAGGTTCATAAGCTAGCGCTTTTTTCTCTTTTTGCTGTGGTACAACCAAACGAGGCAGCACCTCAGCAGCCAGGCCTGGGCTCAGGCTGTGTGTGCACTGCCCTTGGGGCATGGTCTGGGTGCAGAGAAACCCCCTCCCTACCAGGAGACCCAGCTGGGATGGGAGCCTTGGAGAGACCCTGCCGCTTCCTCAGCAGCACTGCCTGGGGGAACCAGGGGCCATGGTGTGTCCCCTGAAGTGTAGGAACAGCCACAGTGGTCATGTGTGGCAGGCACATGTTGCTTTCTGAATAATATTTGTAAAGTAGAAGCATCCCTCGCTTGGGTACATGAAGTCATGCTTGTTCTTCAGTCGGTACTGGCACCTGCTTTGGGGACAGTGGGGTCTGTCTCCACAGCACTTACAAAGCTTCCTAAAATCTTAGGAGAACGATACCATACACATGAGAACAGCAGGGGATATGCATTATTACAGTGGTGTTGGCTATCAGCCTGCTGGAGAAGATCATGTCATTTTATCCTACATCACTCTGTTCTTTGCCCAGGCCTGGTTGCCACCTTCCTATGGAGACTTTTTAAATACATAGGAGGTTAAAACAGGTACTAACTGTTTACATGGTGTTACAAATGTAATAGTTTTCTTTATTATTACTGTTTATTTAGTTAGTTTTGTTTGCTAATTCATAAACAGGGTGCACTGGGAACTTTGTGGGCTGTCCCCAAGCACACATAGGTTCAGAGAGTAACTCAGTGTGAGTCTCAAATGGCATTATAGGGGGAAGTTACAAGGTCTCCATCCTTATAATAGCTGTTTTTCTTACTGCTCAACCTGTAACAGTGGTGTGTTCTCATTCTATTAATATTATTTTGATAATGCACTATTCTAAACATATATTTTCCATTTAAGCTGCTGCTGCATTGCAGATAGGAATAGGAGTTCAAACACACACATGCGCCTGCTTCAGAATTTGATGTTGATATCCCCACTGGCAAAAAAAAAATAAAATCCTGAATAGGCAGACAGATTCTTCAGGGTCTACTGTATCTGTGTGCCACACTGATTTCTGTTGAGTTGTACAGATTCCAGGATTTATAAAACAGATCAAGATCCAACACAGTATAAACCCACACGATAGCTCAGATGAATGTTTCTTGGCTTGTGGAGTTTGAAAATCTATGGTGGCTGTCAGAAGAGCCAATAAATTCTCTGTTCTTGGCTTTAGGTTATAACAAAATGCTATTGGCCAGGTACATGTCTGTTTTCTGGAGTCTATCTTTTGTACAAAGGGTATGTATCAATACAGAAGATGTCTTCTATAAAGAAGAAAGGTCTGTGAGAGTGTCTGCAGTGTAGTTGAGAGTGAAGGAGCAGATCTGGCTGTTTACATGGGGACAAACACTAAGTGATTTAATAGCCTTATTGAATTCAAACTGGAATGAGCAAATGGGAGAGAGTTCAAATCCAGTGGTAAGGTCAGGAGGAAACAAACATTCCATGCTACTTTTTGCACTCAAAATGCGGGTCCTAATTTATGAAGCAAGATGCTTAAATAAAAACATGCAATAACATTCTGATTATTAATGTGTTTTCTTCAACAGCAGCATACTGCAAGCTGACCTTTCAAGCATCTTGTTATAATTTTTTATTCTGTTTCTGTATGTATTTCAAGCATATCCGCGCTGATTTTATGCCAACATAATGTAAGTCTAAGCAGCTGAAGGTACACAGATCAGTAGGCTATTGAAAGCTTTTTGTGCAGTTTGTGTTAGTAAGGGCAAAGAAGATATTTTTTTTTTTCTATTTTGAGGGTTGCAAAGGCAATCTGTTGTCTCAAACAGGTCTGTATGGCCAATCCTGGGCTGCATTATACAGCAGCATAGTTTCTATGACAGAAAACTACAAGGACAGCTGTGCCTTGGGGTCTCGGCCTGGCTGGTGGGCGCTGCTGGGATGGCCAAAAGCCATTCACCGCCCTCTGGTGACTGCCTGGGTGCAAAGGGAGCTGGTGGAGTTCGGTGGCACGGTCACCTTTAATGTCATACTGCAGCTGAAATATGGCGTCTGCTGTGACACAGAAGATGAATAAAAGTCCTTTTCCTCCTATTCCCTTCAATTTATTGTTATATTCTTTTGTGGTGCTAATAGGTGTTTAGTTCCTCATTTTCCTTTGTACAGCAGTTGTTCTCCATTTGTGTGATTCTTTTGGGGCTGAAGAGGGAGCAGTTACCACGAAGCTGTGGGACTAGAGAAAAACATTGAAGAGAAATAGGAAAATATATGACGCTTGTGAACGCAGTTAGAAACCTAAAGCTGATGACAGCTGAGGCAGACTGCGTTCCTGCACAGCTTTTCCCCTTGACGCACTCCTGAGTCCTGAGGATGGAGAGCATCAACAAGGGACGTGAAAAACACGAGGCTTGTTCAGAGGCAAGCTAAACTGAGTCATTTCCTTATTCCCGCAGAGTTACTGTGCCTCAGGTTCTCTAGTGAATATAAAACATGGGTACAGGGCTAAGTTAGCTGTTTTGGTCACAAAGATAGCACATAGTCATCTAGAGAGCTCTCTAGTATACACAGCCTGTACCTTAACCAACTCAAGCAGTCGAAACGATACTATGCACATGATTTATGCTAAGACCAAGGTGTGAACAGGCATTTTACACCTCCACTCGTGCACCTGGATTTTGTAGGCTGAGGGCCCTCTGTGTGAGGGAGGCCTTAGGAGCTGTAGCAGTGCCTTGGTTGAGAGCTGGGTGAAGTGGGGCAGCACACATGGGAAGAAACTGCTGTTCCTTTAAGGGAAGAGACATTCCACCGAACTAAAGGCTTTGGCTGGAAATACAACCTTTGTCGACTCTCCTCATCCAGCAGGCAGAGTTGTTTGTGTCTTTGCGATGCCAGCCCGTTAAAGGGGCAGCAGCAGCGCGGTGCGATGCTTCGCTTGTCACTGAGGGTGGCGAGGTTTCCCCTCTGTCCTTCCAGATCACCAAAAGCAGTGTGAATCTAAATCGGTCATGTGCGATGGCGTGGTTGAAGCAGTTAGCTAATCTGGAAAGTATCCCGCTTCTTTTCCTGGGTGAGGTAAATGGGTTGGGCCAGTGCCTCTTCCTAACGGGTCCCCTTCCTTCTGCCCCCTCCTGCCCTCTCTCCTATAGAGTTTTTTTTGTTAGGGTAGCCTGAAGTTTTAAAAAAAATTTAAAAAAAAAAAAAAAAAGACAAAAAACACTTTTTAAAAAGTCTGAAATGCTTCTTATCCTCTCACCCATGGTACAGTGAAAAAACAAGTAGGCACGTTTTGTAAAGACACCATTAGCAGGAGATGTGATGGATGGTTCTTACAGTTATTTATGGAGTTACCAGAAGATTTGAAAATAAATAAGACCCTGAGACATGTAGGCATGCTCTAATTTATCAACACTTGGCATCTTAGTCATTTACCCTAGAGTTTAGGGTTTAGGCACAGGAGTTTACTCTTCTTTTTGTTGTGCAACTGTTTGTATAAAACAGATAATCCAAGCAGAACCTGTTGATTCTCATTAGGAGCAATACTAGAAAACAATATGAAAAACCCTAAGGCTTTTTAGTTTGATAGCAGCTCTTTATTAGTTTGGAGTACTGCATGCTACACTTTGTGCTGACAGACATTTCAGATACAGAAATTACAGTTCTAATGTGCTTCAAAAGACTGCATATTGTTTTATTGTGTGCTTCTCTGCTCATTCATAAGAGAGTATATGGGAAGGAAAGAGTGAAATGAATTTCCAGAGAGAAGTGTTTCAGGATACTGGGCATTTTTCCACTGAACATCTCTGTGGAAATCTGGAAAAAGTGTTATTTCAGTTCTCTACAAGAAAATAATGCTCTAACTGTACTTCTCTTTCCCACCATCTATAAACTTGAGAAAATTCTTCTGTAATTATTAACCAGGAGAAAAAAATTGAGCTTGTTTTGGAAAGAGCAGCTTTAGGAGTTTATTTGCTTTTAAATAGAAGTTTAAATTGGAAGTGTGAACTGTGGATGGTATTTGTACTATTGTCCTCTGTTTTGCTTTCATATAGAAGACAGTTTTAATGTTTTGGAAAAGACTTGGAAGAGGACAATTTTAACTATATCATTGCAACCTATAATTCTTTACTTTTTGCCATTGCATTCTTCTCTGCACAGCCTGCTGTAGCCTGAATACCTTCTGTATGGATCGGACTGATGGACTTAAAAGATCTCTGTCTCTTTTCCTGTTTTGGGTTATGAATGTTTTTTGAGAGAGGCAGGAAAGTTTAAGCTACTAAGAAAATTAAGCTACTATTAATTTATATTGGTTTCTGATGCTTATTGATAGCTATATAACAACACCACATCATCAATGGAAGTTTAACACCACCGTTCACGATGACTATTTTATTGTTGCATCTGGCATTTTATACTCTGTACTGCTGAAAAAAAGAGCATGATCCTACTTTCAGTGAGGTTACTGCAAATCTGTCATTCGTTTTTGTGGGAGTTCATGCCCTCAGTAGGAGAACTCATTGGGACTATTTTCAGGGTGGATTTTTGTAGTGCTGGAAACTCCTCTTGTAGAGGTTGGCACCAAATTAGTTGAAAAACAGTAGTAGTGTAATTAAAAAATGAGACTGACTGTAGTTTATTTCATAATAGCACAGTGTGTGCCCAGTTCCTAGGGGAAAATACTCTTGCAGCAGTTGAAGAATGCGATCCGTGATCTCCTTCTTCCCAGGGACAGATTCGGTGGCTCCACCCTGTGCCCCATTGCTATAAATGGCAATTGGACTTAAGGGAATTAGAGCAGGCAATGAACTAAGCAAAGGCAGGTTCATCCACAGCTAACGTTGTCCTTGCTGGGCATGAAGTTCATAAAATGGGTGACCTTGAGCTGTTTTCTGTTGCTTCATTTGGGACACAGGGAGGGCTTGACACAGCGGAGGTGGTGGTGGCCTGGCTGGGCTGGAGCTGCTTGGTTCAGGGGACCAGAGGAGGGACTGCAGCTGAACAAACACTCCGCCTTGGGAAACGTGTTGGCAAGTTTGCTGCAAAACCTGGTATTTCATCAGGCAGCTGTGGAGGTGGCTGCTGATAAGTGTGTTCATCATCTCCCTGGTGCCTTTCTGGAAAAGGTTAGAGCTCAGAGAAAAGCTTTAGCTTTTTCAGCAGCCACAGAAAATGGTATTTAAGGGTGGAATTCATCTCATCTCATTCAATGTCTACAATTTAGTTGCACTGTAGACTTGTGCCTTTGAGCTAGCCTGGCCACCATACGGTCCCTGCCTGTATGTGAGGGAGCATGAGGGGAAAATACATTTCTGGGGTTTCATTCTTCTCTCTGCAAACCAAAGGGATTGCTCCCCCACAAGTTCCTGTTTCTCACCGCAGATTGGAACTAGTACTTACAGTGCCTCGCTTAGTGCCTGCAGTGCCTGCATTTTGAAGGGTGTCCCACTGTCGGTCTGATCTGCCCCTGAGCTGAACTGTCAGCATCTGAAACATCCATCATTACTGCACACTTCTGCAGCTGGTGGCTTTAGTTACTCTGCCAAATGGAAAGGGTAAAACTTCCTGAAGTCTACAGGATTCCTGAAGGAAAAGCTAATTCATTTCTGTAACAAATGATGCATAGGTAATATTAATAATAATGTTAACAGCAGTAATACATTGTTCATCAGTTCTGTGCTGTGTGAGAAGTCATAGTGGAAAAGCCTTAGCAGTTTGTTTAATTTTTATCCAGTGGAAGGTTTGAATGTAGGAGTGTAATGAAAATAACATTCTGTGGAGTAAAACATAAAAATACATTTAACTGATGCTTCATTATTTTCTCAATTTCCATCTGCAAGCATTATTGGGTGTTGGTATCCATCTTTACCAAAACATCTCTTGTATGTAATTAATTCAGCCAGGGTCAGGTATTTCACTCATTGTATTGACCCTGCGATATGCTGAACGCTTCTGTGTGACCCAGAGCTGTATGAGGAGGAAATGCTCCTAAGGCAAATTTCAGTTTGTGTTGCATGGATAACTGTAGGGACTCCAACAGAGGAGCGCAGACCCAGCAGGAGCAGCCGGGAGGTGTTACTCCAGGGGTCTGCAGGGCTCCTTGGCCAGAGGCAATGAGCAGACATGCTGTCTGTCCAGGCACTACTGCAGCACGTTGCTCCAGACAGTGGCAGCAGCAGGAGCATGCCTCTGCCCTGCCGCAGCCGCTCACCTCAGGCAAGGAGCTGATCGCTGTCTGTGTCACTCCAGTAGTTCCAGCATCACACTTCACAGGAAGAATCGCCCTGGGCCTGAGTAAAGCAGAATAATAAAAATGTCTTGAAAATCATAAAGGGAAATTAAAAATCATATTTGAGTTTCTTTTCTTAGACTTCCATATAACAGAATTTCACAGAGGACATCTGGAGACATGTCTGAAGGCTGGAGCTTTGTGTGTTTCTTGAATACTGAGATTGACCTGTCCTCACCTATCTTCTGGAGATAAAACTCCAGGAAAAGGAAAACACCAAATGTCACAAAGCTCACTTGTAAAAATTGGTGAAAAGTGGCATTGTTAGAGATGCCTTTAAAATCAGTGTCTTTTAGAAATGTACTGAGTTTTCAGCTTGGCCCCTTGAAAGTAGTTCTCATAGCTGAGCACATTCAGTTCAATTTCTTGAATGGGATGCAGCTGTTGAATTCTTCAGATCTGAATAAAGGCTTTAAGGGCTTTATTTATGTTGTGATTTTTTTTTTTCTGTTCTTCTCTGGTTCTGAACAAATAGCCACAAGTTAATGGAAACTGTCCTACTGCACAAAGCTTATAAAGTCGTCCAGCTTTGCCACACTGACTTTTCTGAAGAACTGCACTCTTATGTGAGAATTTGTGATTATATTGAAGCACATCAGTGCAAAAGAGAAGGGCAAATGACAGTATTCTCCCAGTGCAAACAGCTCTTGTAGCTGGTCCCCAGAGATTTAAAGAACAAAGAGTACATCTAAGGAAATCAACTAAAATTCATCCACAGTCCGTTAGGAGCACATTGCAATGATACTGAATTGCAGGAAGCTCAATAATCCTTCCTATTTCAAAGTTCAGGCTCATGACCTGATGAGTTTCCTGTGAATAAAGCTTGCTATTATTAATGAGATGTATGAAATAATCTCCTTTAGGTCATTAGCAGGCATAATGTGGATAAGAGCTCTTTAGATCTCATAAAGCTCAGAATGAATTTGTTCTGTAAACCTTTATATTAACAGAAATTTTTGACAATAGGCTGTAGATATTTTGATATTAGCATAGCTGGATAAAAGTTCAAAAGCAATATGCTGTGCTGTCCTGTGTATGTGGGATGGGAAACTCTTGTATTGCAATAATATGTGACCCATCAGCAAATCTAATTTTTCAAGCAATTGTTGATTTTACAAGGATATTGCAGTGAAAGCTCTTTAACTCCGTGTTTGCATGCCTTTTTTAGCAGGAGCTTCATGCTGTCTCTTAAAAACCATAATGGTGACTCCTTTTTTTTTTTTTTTTTTTCCTAACCACTCCCTGATATCTATAACAAAAAGCAAAACTTGGAAGAGGTTTGTGTGGATCTTTCAGTTGACTGATGTATATTTTAATTGCAGTATTAATAAGCTTGATAAGAGGAGCTGAACAGCTGCTGTGGCCACTCAATGCAGGCAGATTAAAATAATTGGGTGGGGGACGTCTGTTAGATTGCCATAAAAAATTTAAATAGGAGCAAAGAGCGTTTGGCAGTCACCAACAAAAGCTTATGGGGGAGAGATGAGAAGAGAGTGGGTAAGGAGAGATGTTGGAAAGCTCTCATGCTGTTCATTCATCTAAAAATAGCCTTGGTCTGTCTCTGAGTTTGTTTGTTTGTCTTTCATTTGGAGACTGCGGATGGAGACTTGTCCTTTCACATGCCTGAGGAGCAGGACCTTGGTTACAAGCTTCATTGATGCCCAGGGTCACAGTTTTCAGAAAAAGCACTTGGAGCCTTGTACATGTTCATGTGGTGTTGTGCACAGGCAGGTGCTGACAGCTCCTCCCCGGTGACTTTACGTGTTGTGAGAGCTGAGCAAGGCTCTTGCTGCCCCCTCTTCTCATCAAGTGCTCCTTCAAGATCCAGTGCATAATTTTCCAAAACATCGTTTGAATCCGTAACTCTGTGTGTGCGCTGCTTTCGCTGGTGGGAGATGTAAACATGCTCAAAGATGGGCGTTTTTGCCATTGTGATTCAACCACGATCAATGTATGGGCTGGAACTGCACCTCCACTTAACACCGCCGCACACAGCACATGGAGAGTAAAACCTTTATAAAGGGAAAAAGCACCGTGCAGCTTTTATAAAAGCAAAGTGGTGAAGTGGGTACATTTTTCAGGATATCCCAGTGACTCAGAGTATGTTTGACAGGTTTTAAAGTTCTCAAACAGAGGAAAAAAAAGAGTGTGCTCTTGTGCTCTTCACCTGTTCCTTAGAGATGACAGCAGCACTAGCACATCCAAGCAAAGCCTGTTTCAGGACTGGGAGCACTCCTTTTTCCAAATTTCTACCCATGTCCCCACAACTCCTCACAAGGCCTTCCTTTTCTAGAAACAGGGATTCTGCTGCTACAAATTCTGTCTTTTAATTTATCTCACAATATAGGTTTTTATTAGATCCTAATACAACTTGTCAGAGTACATGTGTTAGCTCTTTTGGAGGCATCAGTTTCTGCTAACAGCACTTAAAAGTATGAGATAAAAAGTGTGAGCTAAATATGTTTAATTGCTATTTACTTGCTTCCTGCGTTTTATCAGAAAATGCATCTCTGAGACACATGCGGACAGCCTCTATGTGGGGTGTCTTGTGGCTACTGGGGCAGACAGTGCAGGTATAATTACAAGTGTCTCTTCTGCATATGCAACTTGCTACCACTTCTGTATTTTCACAGGTCTTAGGAACACATCAAGCGTAAAGCTAAGTGAGGTGTTTGTACTTCTGTTACTTATTTTTGTTTTTGAATGAACTGTGTCACCAGAGCTTAACATCTATGTCTTTGCACGACTCTGGATGCCCAGTTTCTCTCTGGGGCTCCCCAGTCCAATTCAGAGGGATACAAGAAAGACTAAAGTAGCATGTTTTCAGTTACTTTTTTTTTTTTTTTTTTAAATACAAAGATGGAAAGTGCTTTTATTTAAAATACCACTACCACTTCCCCTGGAAGCAATCCTGCAGATTTTTAATGCCCCAGGTTCTTTCCAATGAGCCTTAAGGGATGTTCATCTCTGACAGCATGCCTCTGTCCCTCGAGGTAGAGGAAGGGGTCTGTCACGAGAGCCCCTGCTCAGGGTGGGAAAGGTAGCCAGGCATGCCAGGCCCTTGAATTACAGCTCCCATGAGGCACACCAGTGGGGTTTTGAGTGAAAACATCTTCTTTCTTAGCTGCAAACTTCTTTGAACTTTTTGACCAAGCCATACATTTTTCCACAGAAAGCATATTTTTTCATGACTGTTTTTTAAGACAGAACCCTGATTTTCCACTGAAAAAAAAAAAAAGATTTTTAGGTCAATTATATTTCTGAAGCTATTTTTAACAGTCCCTTGGGGCTTTTGTGGCCAGCTTTAGTCACTGTTGTAACAAGAGAGCAGCCAGAGGAATTCTCGGCTGCGTGCTAATTCGGTTCGCTTAATCTTGCACCCCTCTGGGGTGAGAGTCAGGTCCTTAGAATTTTGCATAATTAAGAAGCGAATTAAAAGTCACATAGTGCTTATCAGTGAATGATGAAGTTACAATATCAGAATCCATTGATCAGTTTCCCAATGAGAGTTTACCCCAGGCTCAGTTGTAAGTTTTAAAAGGAATATTTTTGAGTGCTCTGGGAAGAAATTAAGAAAGAGTAAATAACAGAATAACTTTATTTTTCTCCATTTTTTAGTGATAGGTTTTATTTTCTGTAGCCTCTCCATATACTGTGAACTTTTTCTATTAATAATGTAAGATTCTGTCCTGGGTAGTATTTTATTTTTTTTATATACAAAGCTGTGTATTACTGAAAAAAGTACTTTGAGATCGGAAAAAAGAAATCCCTAGATGTGCTGGCAGCTAACACAAACGTATTAACGATGTAAAACTAAGATAGTCTATGTGTAGCCAGTGTACCCCAAAGGACCCTTAGTATTTTGGTGAAGAGCACTGTTACTGACTGAATAGTCTGAAAAACCCTGATTTAAAGCAGAACTCAGCACGTACCGTTGTACTGCTCAGTTTCTGAGAAGGAAACCCTCACTGTCAACAACTAGTTCCAATAAATATTATTATATTTATTTATTTTTAATGATGGTAAAGGAACATAGCCTTGTCTGGAGCTCATAAATACAAAGGGGACAGGCTAAACTGGATTCTTGGCAGCCTCTCTATTTTGTCTTCCTGCAGGCCACTAGAAAAGGTTGGGGATTTTGATTGCTTGTTTCTAGAGCCTGGAAATGGCAGTTCATTCTTCACAGGGCTCAAGTGAGTGAGTTTCTGAATGAATATATCCCCACTTCCAAATATGCAAATAACAGAGTTTTGTTCATTAGAGGAAATTCAAAAAATAATAACACAGGAGTTATGTGGGCTGAAGAAACTTGTTTTTAAAGAAAGATGTCAAGTACCACAAACATACAGCTGATTAACAAAGATAGATGATTAGCAGGATGCTGATCTCTGGCTACAGCACTTTGAAGAGGAGAGATAAATTTAGCTTCAGCATTCCTCCTTGGTTTATGTTGGGATGTAAGCGCAGTCAATGACAGTACTTGTCTGAGAAGGTAATTCACTAGGACAGTTTTTCTTTGGAAATCTCGTTAACTGCCCTGTTTGGTGGTGACACCCTGGCTGTTTTTAGCACCACTCTGCCGTGGGTAGTCTAAAAAGACTGAAAACGAAGATGAGGAGCTACATGGTTT
Source organism: Aythya fuligula (assembly GCF_009819795.1). NCBI lineage: Eukaryota > Metazoa > Chordata > Aves > Anseriformes > Anatidae > Aythya > Aythya fuligula. Next base: position 130,190,388 of record NC_045559.1, read on the forward strand.
GAGGATGTGATGATGCCTAATGTAAGAGACACTAAAAACCCTGAGACCTGTCCATTGACTTCTGTGGGCTTTGGGTAGGGCTTTGAGATTAGAGATGTCTGGGGTTCACATATAGTGATACTGTGCAGGACTGGTGGCCACTATGTCCAGCCAGAGACCTGTAGCAAATGCTTTGGACCCCTGCGTGCTGCCTCTGGCAGGTCAGTGGCTGCTCAGCCCACCTAGATGTGGCGGTGATCAAAGAATCTGGGTAGATCTATGGGAAAAAAATTACACGGTGTCCCTTGCTGTCACCATGACTTGTAGCTGGTGGCTTCTCTTCAGTGAGTGGTCTGATGGAGTGCTAAGTGGCATCGGCTGAGAAACACAGTTGTCACTCTGCACAGTTATTTGTTGAAATGCCATGCAGCACAGAGCTGCAGTCGAAGTCATCGGTGATTCAGTGTTTGTTTTTCACAAAGCGCCTACGCTGCCTGCCCACGCACTATAGATGACAGCATTCTATATGGGGACTGCAAACGTGACAGACATTATTTACGAAGCAGTGCCTTTATCAAGTTTTGGCGTTTTGTTGTTTTTTCTTTCCTAGCAAATTGTGCAAAATAGCCTCTGTGTTGCTCGTGTTGAAGCCATGTTATAAATACAGCTGGTTTGCTTGTTTGAGCAGAAAGTTTTTAAAGGTGTTTAAAAAAGCTGCAAGCTAACCGTGTGAGAAGGTCAGGCAGAGCACACCAAATGCTGCTCGCTGGGCTCCAAGGAGCAGCAGCAGCTGCTTCCAGCATTCCTGCAGCTCTTCCTAATAGGGAAAGCTTGCGGAGTTACAGCCAGTTTTAAGTTTGCACAGCCATGTGGAAGAGGGATTTTTGAGGGGAGACATGCCCCTTCCTAACCACTCCTTGTGCTCGCTCCGAACAATTCCTCTGGAACAAGAAGCGGGGAGGTCGGTCGCAGCTTGTCTGCCTCTGTCGCACAGGCGCTGTGTGACACGGCTCTCGGCTGCGCTGGACTCCCAGCCTGCTTCCAGCCAGAGAAAGGAAAGAGCAGATTTTCCCCCTAAGATTCATGACAGTAGAAGGCTCTGGCAGCCGAAGGTATCCGGGGAGTCGTAGCTGCTCCAGCTGGGCTCTTTCTCATACACTCACTACACTTTTTCAGGACAACTGCATTGTTCTTACCTTCATCTTATTTTACAAAAAGTCGTGGTTGGATTCAAACTCGTAATTCAGATCTGGTTTGGTCAAGTGCTGAAGGACACTGAAGACTCAAGAGAACTTAGTTAATGGGTAAGGAAACTGAATAATCTTATACAGGGTGTGGTAGAGGTAAGTGGGAAGGAGAGGATGTGCTGAATGTGGTGGTGTTGATCATTTGTGTTTTAATTTTTTTGTGTGCTTTAACAAGGTTCAAAGGAAAGAGAACAGCTTGACTCTGGGGAAAAGACTGGCACCACCTACCACTTGCCAGGCTCTGGAGATCCAGCAACAAATGGAGAGCCCTCAGATACTGTTTATTTTGATACTAGTTTCCTTTCATGTTTCCATAGTTAAACTAAGAGGAAAGAAACTATGAAACGAGAAGTGGCATTGCATTTTTAAACCAAACTGCATAATTATGCTAATTTTGATTTGAGTGGCTTCGTCAGGTGGTGGCTTGCTTCGAAATCTGTGGTGCTATGTTTGTTGTGTTCTGTATTCCGCGTGTGTGAAGACCCTAAACCAGGCAGCTGTGAGCAAAATATCCTGGTCAGAAAGGCTTCCTGAAAGCTGATGGCAAGACAGTTACAGCTGCATAGGTTCAGTCTGGCAAACGAGTTTGTTTAAGCATCAGGTTTTGTGGACCTGGCTGTGGTGTTGCTGGATTTCTAAGTTTTGGTTAGCTGCACAGAACTGAGCAGAGAATAAGAGCTGTTCATCTTCTGGCTCAGCCCACGAGGAGCTTGTAACTCTAGCAATTGTTTCTGTTTTTCATAACAGTGGGAACTTTATGGGCTATTTTTCCCTCTCTCTGTCCAAAATAAATGTGCTGCTTAAAAACAAAGAAAGAAATCACAGACTCTCTGGCAGGCACACAGTTTGAACTTGGGGTACCTCAGGCTGGAGGGGCAGTTTACAAAATGCACCTTTCTCCTGAGAATTGATGTTGCAGCACAGTGACTCTATTTACATGGATCTGTTTTACATTTCTGGCTTTGGAATACCACATTTTTAATGAGCCTCCACATTAATAGACAGTGAAGAGAGCAACAACGTGCTCTTTAATGGTCTTTCCAGGTATATACACTGATCCATCAACCTGACTTATAGCTATATATATTCAGTCAGACCAGTTTGTATAGTTCCAGTTCAGCTGAGGTGGTTTCTTAAAGCATTTAAGATTCTAACTTGGCATTTAATTCAATGGCAGATCAGCAGATGCATATGTGAAAACATGGTATTTTTTTATATATTAAAAAAATGTGCTTCTCAAGAAGCTGAGGTAATGATCTTTGCTGTGCATTGCATGAAGAGAAATACATAGAAAACAAAAAGTAATTATATTGATTAAAATTGCTAGTGATTGCAGAGCCACCTCTTTGTACTTATAATAGTTTCCTAATTATTAGACTTTTTGAATTTTCTGCACCTTCTGAACTTTTCAGTGGAGAATTATGTGTGCAGGGTCTTTGAGAGAGCAATAAAAACGCTAAAACAGCTGCTGATGTGAGTAGGAATATGGTATCCCAGACCATAACAAACAAGCAAAAACAAAACCAAAAAACACCTCCTCCTCACAAACCACAGTCCCAGTGGATGGGTGTGGATTGCCAGAGCATTGCAGCTGGTTTACTGGTGCAGATTGGTGCCTGGGTGCCTGACATGTGTGTGTAGGACAGGGTAGTGTTTGCATATGTAAACGTAGTGGGAGAGATGAAATCAAAGTGAAAGTGTGGAGTGATTATGTAGCAAATGAAGCATAACCTACTAATCCCTAACAGCTAACAGTTTACTTTCTACATGTTCAAAATACTCATGTCCTTGCCTCCAAGTGGTTCTCTGCATGCTCTGTGTCACTAGCACCTGAAATGGTGTTGATGATACAAACTCATGACTTGAAGAAAACTGCCTTAAATAAGAAAAGAGCTTATATAACACCTTTATTTCAGCACAGGTTAGAAGCTGTAACTAATCACAGAACACAGTAACTAATCATGGCACAATAACCTGAGTAACAAACTATTTTTGAAGTGGAAATGGGTAGTTCACTTGGACCTGGAGACAAACTTCAGTGAAATAATATATTCTCTGTGAGCAGCAGGATGGGTGAGAGAGAGTGGTGATCATCGGACATGCCCACATTAGCTCTGAGAGTAGCCATTCATTCACCTGAAGAGCTTAGCCATTCGTTCACGTGAAGAGCTTTGCAAATCATTCTGGAGGGACCCAGCAGCCTCTGCCAGGGGTATGTACCATAGTGGGAGCAAATGCCGGAGCACTCCATAGCCTCCTGATGATGACACAGGCCAGGGATGGGGTGAAGCCTTGTTCCAACTCCTGCGCCAGCTGGATTAGAGCATGCTTGGTCCTGAGCTCTGTGTTGTACCTCAATAACCAAGAGCTCTCGCTCTCATGCTTCAAAATATAAATATTTGGAGATAGGTTGTATTTTGTTCCTATTGACTAAATCAACCCCCACCCCCCCAGGCAAATAGCATGACTTTCCAACTAAACCTGGTACATAGGTAAGCTGAGTGTCTTTTTTCCATGTGTTCAGCAAATCTCATTTTCCCTAGACCAAAAAATCCTTTCTTTAAGTAACGTCAGAGTTTATAGGAAAAAACAAAAACAAAACAAAACAAAAAAAAAACACCAAACAACTGATTTGGACCACTTGAAACAATACAAATAGGGTTTCATATTGAATTAAAGGCTTTACTACTGTTAGTCAAATCCCAGTCTTTGGAGTCCTGAAATTAATTATTTCATTTTACTTTATAATGAGATTCGAGCTGTACGCTCAAGTCAGATAATGCAATTTCTTTGTATCTTGAAAGCTCAAAATCCAGAAGGTAAACTGAATGCTAACATATATGTTTTTAAATCTTGTATGCAATACTCAGGTTGATATGATTTTTGAATGTTTGGAAATGACTGTGCATGCTCTCTCATGCGTGTTCGTTCTTCAAAATAGTAGGTCATTCACTTCTCTCTAAATTGTTAAAAATTTTTTATACCAGATATAATAGAAATAGATACCGTTCCTAGTCTGTTCAAAGCATTTGCTGCAGTCAAATTAATACGTATTACTGGATGCAGAAATTGTTAACTTCTTTGCTGTACTAGCAGAGATCCCATCAATTTTCCTTTATCCCTTTTTAAAACAAGCCAGAAAGCAGAAGGTGCTTTGTTCCTTGTTGTTTCACAGGGGCATTACCATAGTACTCTAGGATGAAAAAAGCTACAGATGGATTATACAAATATAAGCATAAATCCTAAGTTGTTTAAATGCATTTCTCATTTAGTTTAGGCCTTACATTTACATATGCTTAATGTCAACCTTGTTAGACTGAGGAGAAAGAGCAGTATTTCATATTCAAAATCTAGTTTGAGGTCTTCCTGTTTAATAAGAGCTTAACAGAGAACTGGGCAAGCATTGGAACAGGCTGCCCGGGGAAGCAGTGGAGTCCCGATCTCTGGAGGTATTTAAGAGACGTGGATGTGGCACCAAGGGACATGGTGTAGTGGTGGGACTAGCAAGTTCACTTTGATGGTTGGATTTGATGATCTTGAAGATTTTTTTCCAACCCGAGTGATTCTATGGGTGCTTCTATGAGTATGGTATGAATGGAAGTTCTGTAGTGCATCAATGTCTGTTGCATCAAGCAAAGATTGCCATCAGGACTGAGCCCACCTACTTAGGGATTTGGGACAGTGGAAAACATGGACAGAGCCTAGGGCTTGTTGCTCAGCTTCACAAGCACGGGAACACTGAGCAGGAACGTGTTTGTGTTGTAGCAGAAGCTGGAGCAGGGTCTATTTAAGGCAACTTTGCCACTAAAATAATAATAATGGAGCTATTGTACCTGATATTGGGTCAGCTGCCATTAGCTTACAGAGTTCACATTATTCCTGGTCAAGCAGGAAACTTTTTCTTATACTGGAAAAAAACATTGCACCAATCTCTCAAAATATAATGCATGAACTCATGAAAGGAATAAGCTTTATTCTCTTAATCAACCAAGGCTATCCCAAAGCTATCTCTTGTGCTGAGATTGCTGAAAACCCTGTGTTGTCGTTTTTTTTTTTTTCTTTTTTTTCTTTTTTTTTTTTTTTTTGGTAGCATAGATCATTACTTTGGTCTCAGTAGGTATAATTACTTCGGTGTAGCTTGTTACTGCACGCATGTGACAACTGTGCATGTATTCTCAACCAGCAACAAAATTCAGACTATTGCAATATGGCTTAATTCTTTTTCACTGACAAAAATACACAAAAATCTTTTCACTTGAAGTCCAGAAAAACTTCAGCTACGGTTGGACGTAGGCTTTTTAAGGTGTTCTGTCTTCATTTTGGCACCTCCACGAAAGTATTGAGCCTCTTTTGGCTTTAATTGTGATTCTTCTGGGTTAGTTCCTCCAAAAATATTGATACCATTGAAGTAAGGCATTCTGAAAATCTGATCTTTTTTTTTTGATGCATTTTAAAGTAGGTTAGTTTTCTGGATGTGTAAAAAGTTCAGTACAGAGTGGTATGTTAGGGATGAATGTTTTGCTAGGCAATACCTTTTTTACATCAGCAATACTTGTTAATGTCAGAAAAGGAATGAAATACATCTCCATTGTATGCAGTGTTTTTTCTTTTTTTTTTTTTTTTTTATAAGGGAATGCTTTTAACGATTCAAAACATGAAATAGTATCCTGAGGCATTTGGAAAACTTGGAGAGGTTGATCACAGAAGGACAGGAAATATTTTCTCCTTTATTTTAACAATTTTAATACTGCTGTGAAAAAACGCTCATTCTTCCGCTCCCTGTTTATCCTTAGACTAAAGTTAGAAGGGCTTTTCTTCCTCCCCCGATAAATGGAAATTGCCATTGTAGTATTCTGAAATGTGTTTCCTTACCTGGCCACAGGCTAATGCAGTCTTGCTAGATGAAGTATTTCTGCTGGGGGTGTGCACAGGGTCTGCCCTGTGGGGAACACCAGCCTGCCAGCACCCAAGGGGCTGGCTTGCTGTGTGGAGCACAGATCCCAAGTACCCAGATTTCCAGCTGACAATCTGCAGCCTTGGGAACAAGGCAGGATGCTGGTAGGAGTGAGAAAGTGTTTGTGTAGCAATAACATGATTATATTAACTGCCATTAAATAGCTTTGACACCTAAAGCGTTGCTTTGTGAGGTGTGATGCTTTGCCAAAACTAACAGCTGTACATACATTAACACGCATAAGTACAATAGAGCTTAAGATAAGCTAACTTTAATGCAAGACTCCGAATATCTTCACAAGATCATCAGACTGTACTTATTCTTTTTCTGGTGGAGGCATTGTATTAATTTTTCCACTGATGTCAAAGGGAACAGGATGTAACCCTAGATAATGATGCTAATGAAGTCAGACTTTCTTAATGAAGATTAATTGTTGGGGCCCCATGCTTTGTGCATCCGTGTTCAGATCCTTCTCCTGACTGCTTCAGCGTCATGCAGTAAGTCCTCTGCTCCTTTGTATTTAGTTATGGAGATGCCATTTTGGTGATCTGAAAGGCTTGTCTCCTTCTGTCATACCAGCAGTCCCTTGGAAGTAGCTGTTTTGACACCCGATGTGTTTGGAGAAGCCAGACTAGTCTAGGTTGCATTAGTTTGTAACAGGATCTGGAAACCAAATACCCTGTCTGCCGCTCCAGCTGTGCCGGTTTAGGAGAAGCATCTGGAGATAGGGGGGCAGAAAGAGTCAGGCCACAGCATGCACACACCATCCAGTTGTTTCCTAACTCTTGGTTAATCCAAGATAACTATTGAGGATGTCTTTAGTAAAGGACTAGACATTTGGTCCTTAATTGCATGTAATGATGGATATTTACTGGAGTTTATTCCCCGTTCTCTTTACGTCTTGTCCTGCCGGGAGCGCTGCCCTGGCTTCAGATGAAGGTGAACAGCTATGCAGCAATGAAAGGCAGTCATGTCCAAGTAGGGCTTGCTTCACACTGACAGCAAGCATGGGGAGGTGAGGAAGACAGGGATTATGTGTACACACATCCAGATAGTGCTGCGGGAATATGAATTGTCAAAATCTGAGGGGTTATGGCTGAGGAGGAGCCTGGAAGTAGCTTTAGAAAGAGTTGAAATAAATTACCAGTATAAGTGAAAGGTTTATGAAGTAGTAATTACACGCATTTTCATGAAGTTTAAAGAAGTAATTAAGCAAACAGAATTAAGACATTATAGTGCTATATTTGCCATTCTATTTGCAATATAACCTTTTCGTGTGGAAAAATGCTGAACTCTTTTTTGTTGGAGCCATATCTGGCTGCAAGCACGTGGCTAAGTGTTGCTAGGGTAGGAGAAAAACAAGTAGGTATAATTGGTTTTGATCTTAGTGGTTTCAAATGGATTTCAGCAAAAGACTAATGAAAAGCAGACGACTAATCTGATAATGGCATTTACCTAAATGAGTACAGACTAAAGTCATCAGCATTAACAATAATGCAGTAAGATAAAAATTGCTCTCTGCATCTTATGTTAAAATACTGTATTATTGAAAACTGCCATATGTGGGGTTCTTACTTCCCATAATTCACATGGCTCATGAAGGCTTAAAACTCCACAGTGAGCAACAGAGGTAATGCCCAGTGGATTTATATCCACATTGAGGATTCCTTACAGTATTTGTCAACCAGTGTTTGTATTGTACGAAGGATAGAAGAATGGGACTTTGCTAACAGACAACTGAAAGGCTGCGTGTTGGAGGCTCAGGGGAAAGAGGTCAAGTACACAAGAATAGCCTACACATGCTTAAGAGTAATTTAAGCGCATAGTGTTACTTAAGTCAGGATGTACCACTTGGGTTGTTTTTTTTTTTTTTCAGAGCCACTGGACACCCAACCCCTAAAGAAAACATTTGTTTGAAAGAATATCAGTAAAGCTGCAGTCTGTGTCTTGTTAAAATGTGCTTATGACGGTGGACAAGAAATATGGGAAAAGTGGACGCATTTTTCAAAGGCACAAGATGCAGTTAATCATTCATCTCCTCTGCTGAGTCATTTGCTCTGGTATTTTAGTTACTTACCCGATAAGTGAACTCCTCGGTTCAGTGGAGGAAAGATGCTGGATGTTAGTGGGAGGGCCAGAGAGAAGAATGCAATTGAAGCTGCAGACTTGTGAGGGAAAAGAAGTGACTGGTTGGCAGAAGAAACTGGAGAAGGCTTTTAGTCTGGTCAAGGTTTTGTAAAAGTCAATTATGAAAGCACCCTTGCAATTAGCAGTTTGTGTCCTATCAGGCTGATCACTTTATCCCAGAGCAATATTTCTGTTTATATTCTTTTCTGTTGTTTATTTTTTTTCTTGGTGATGAAAGGACCATTCACAGATCATGTTTTAACTAGTCCTACAGTCTAAATAGTAGAGAAAAATACTGTAGCTGTGTATGTATGTTTGAACACATATGCAGGGCACGGACTTCAAAAACAAGTCACCCTGACTTGATGCTCTAAAATCTTCTCTTAAGCTTCTGCAAGGAGATACGTCAAGCTATTAGTTGAAGGAGGCTGGTGAAATGTGCCTCCTCATATGAAGAGAGAAATGGAAAGTGTTCTCTGGGTTTGTCTTACCCTGTTCCTCCCATACAGCAGAGAAAAGCTTTAGGCAGATGGGATTCATGTAAATGCACTAGTTCCCCTTCTGAAAGGGATCTTGACTTTTCTGGACCTCTCCCAAGCCTGGTTGATTTTACAGTAATTTACAGGCTGCATGTAAAAGTTCCACAGTGCATTAGAAGGAAGAGGACGCTTTCAAGTTACCTTGTGTCCCACAAAGCCTAGGAATCTATGAATAGATTAAAACGTAAAATATTGTGTTTTGGCTCATAGAAGACTGATATTTATTTGCCAAATAAAACAGAGTTTTTCAAGGCAACATTTCTTGAGTGTCTTCTTTAGCAGATAAGGAGATTCTACTGGTCCTAACACATGATCTTCCAAAAATATTTCAGTTAATTACTTGTGTTCCATTAGCATAGTAAAAACCTATGTTAATGTGACCTAGCAGAGATTTTATCAAACACATCAAGTGTAAAAGAAGAATGCCTTCTGAAATGCACAGAAACTGGGCAGAGTGATTCCAAACAGCAATAAAGCTGTTTAACAATCTGTCGTGGCGTTCAAGGATGCAGAGTTTGCATCCGACCATTTTTAGCCAACGAGAGACGAGCTGGTGAGTGCTGGGGGATGTTCTGGAAACTTGAAGACTGCCAGAATAAAAATCGTGGTTGACCTCATAACCTTGTCAGGGGCTTTTTTCGTTTGCTGGGTTGTAAACACTTGACCAGGTTTTTTTTTAAATATATATATATATTAATTGCACCCATATTAAGGCAAAATTAGCCTGGGTAAGTTTCCTGAGACAGTGCTGAGTTGGCTGATCTGCTTGAATAAAGCAGCACAGCTCTGCAGAGAGGTTTATGGGGGTCCCAAACACAGAATCTTCATTCTGTGCTGTCCTGGAGCTAGCAAGCACTGTCATTCAGGGTTAAACTCCTGTGGCTAGGGTCTAACAACTGAGCTGCGGCATTGTGAACTGTGGCAGCTTTCTGCTTGCCATTACAAAGTGACCTCTGAGATGAGGCAGAGAATGCAGTTTCTTCCAGAGTTTGATTTGCCCATGGTAATTTTTATTTTTTAAAGAGCATTAGTTTGGGTGTCCATACAAAATCCCATTTAAAGAATATTTATGTAACTTGTGGTAGTTCCTAAAAGCCCCATCTACCCCCTTAGTTCTTGTGCTCTACAGGAAATAGGACATGCCCTAAATCATTTGCAGTCTTCGTAAGCTGTTACCTCATCATTTTCTAACGGGTATCGTTCATACCTCCAATTCCTATTTGAATATTAAAATATCCCAGTTATGTCTACCATAAAAATGTCTATCACTGATACTTTTGTTTATGAAAATGCTCGTCTCAGAGAAACAGATAAGATAAAAATCTTGCAAGCTCTACCCTAAAAACCTGTGATTCTCTCTTTGTACCAGCTTGACTGTAGAACATTCTGTACATGATATGTTCATGAGGATTGAATTGCATACTTCTGTAGTTGTAAAGTTTTCTTTCTCCTGCATTATCAGGATTGGAAAGGAATTAGTTTCTTAGCATACATTGTCTGGTGGTGAATTCTGTTCTTGATCACTTTTAACTATAAATGACAACAGCTTTTTAAAAAATGTAAACATTTACTTGCAGTTTTGCAAATTAGGCTTACATGAATCTTGCTGCTTTGGTTTCACTTGATTTAATCTAGTCAGCTTGGTTTGTGTTGTCTTGTAAACTTTTAGGTTGAGACTACTAAATCTAGCTTCTAAGGCCATAGAAAAGGAAGAAGTGAAGAAGCAAAAAATAAAGAAAAAATTCAAAGTAATCAATTCCTGTACTAGTGCAAAAGTTTGCATATGTGGTCCATGTAAATATTGATATCATTCAATGAGTGTACAGATATACAGTTGTTCAGATCAAAGAAACAGCTTCATTTGTTGCAATTACCAAGTGTCTTGAAAAAAATATTATGAAATAAAGCTCCTTGATGAACTCAGATATATTTCACACATCATAAGAAAATGTTTCCAATGTGTCATTCCTTTGATCTATATTCCTAGATGATGCTGCATATTTGTGAATGATGTCTCTCGTATATGTGAATACACACACATCATAGGTGCATATAAATAGGTACATACATGTTTACAGTATCATATGGAAAGGCTTGCACAAAGGTATTTCCATACATTAGGATGCATGGATGCAATGAGTTGTTACTAATCCTTCAGCCAATGTCTTTAAAAGTCAGGGGGCATCCTTTGACTCTAGATGTGTGTGTAGAATAGATTAATTATAAGTGATGATGAAAAATGAGCATGCAGTGAAGGTACAGATGTTGAAGTTTAAACTAAAAATAGGCATTTAAAATGAAAGTGAAGTTTGTTAATTGCGAGCCTGCTGTGCTGTGATGAAGGGCGGGCTGGTGGATTTGTCTTTACACCTCAGCTGATGCAAATCAGAGTTCTTTCACTATCTACACCTACATCAAGTTATGCCTACTGACAGGTTTGATGTTTATTTTTTTGTACAGTTAGAATGAAAAACAAAATATTTCTCTCCTTGCAGAAATGTGCAGTTTGATGATGCTTTGATGAATACTGAAATTCTTGCTTGAAGTTAATTGTCAGTCTTTAAGCTTCCCTATGTGCTTGCGCTTATGTTTGAATGGTGATTACTTCTCTCACCTGAGCTAAATACTAGCTAAGAGAATAGCTTTTTGTATATGTCATCACAGGTGGGAGATAAAACATCTAAAGCTTTTGATTTGATTTCCAAACATAATTGGTACCTTACAGAGATGTAGCATATCTCATGTTGTTTTATTGTATAAACTGTAACACATACATTATAATGGCTGTTCAAAAATGTGAAACACCTTATCCTTTAGTCAATCTTGATCTAAACACAGTCACATCATAAGGAGGGGAGTGGGATTAGTAGGCTGGGAGAGATAAGATGTGTGTTGTCCATGGACCTGTAAAGGTCTATATACCTGCATGCTCAGGGAGGAGAGTGAAGTGACGACCAAGTCACTTCATGCAGCAAAACCAAACTGGGAAAAGCAGACAAGATTTTTTGTTTTGTTTTGTTTTGTGCTCTCCTGCTTTGTGCTTTTGGTTACTGGAATCCTAGTGTTTCTGCAACAATGCTTGCTTAAATGTTTTCAGGCAGAATTGACTTTTTGTTTTGCATGTCTGTACTCCTTTTAAGGAATGCTGGTCTTAGAAAAACAAAGATATTTGAAAGGTTAGAGATGTCCAAGAAAATGGCCTTTTAGAAAAAGAGGACTTGTGTTTTTCCTCGCAGTAGAAGAGATGGTTGTGTTTATTAAACTGTGCATACCATATGATGCTTCATATTTTCCCATTTGATTTCCTGTAGGGTGATTTCACTTGGAACAGCATGTCAGGGCGCAGTGTTCGGCTGAAGTCAGTTCCCGTTCAAAGCCTCTCTGAGCTGGAGCGTGCTCGGCTGCAGGAAGTGGCTTTTTATCAGCTGCAGCAGGACTATGACCTGGGCTGTCAGATTGCTATCCCCAAAGGTAAGGGCTCGATAAACCTTTTCTATTTAGCTTGCTAAGCCTCTTCTTCGTAAGCCATTGACTTCATACCACAGTAATAAATGGGAGAAAACACTACATTGTTTATTCCACAGACATTGTCTTCTGTTTCGTTTCTGTTTAAACACAGTAACTGTGCAAAAATGACTGGTAATGTTGTTTGTCTGTTATGTCCAGCTCAGGCCACCTGGGGTGGGATCATCTGATCAAGGACAGATGCCTACAGAGAAGATAATCTAAATCAGACTTATTTGTTCTGGGATCCCTTGATACTCAGTTAAAAGAAAAAGGCTTTTTTGCACTTCCTCACATCCAAACGTAAGCATCTATGTAGGCCAGATAGGTCATGCCCTAGAAGTGATTTTTCAGTTCTGTATTGGCTCTGAAGGAAGCCAAGCATCACTAGTTAAGGCATCTTCATCAAATAAAGTGAATCCCAGTCAAGTTTTCCTCAAGACAGTGGTGATTATTTCCTAGGAAAAAAAAAAAAATCCAGTATATAACACTGAACACTTAAAGAACAGGAGATTACCTGAAAAGCAGAAGCTCAGATGTCAGAATCCTGATGCAGGATAACCACATATAGACCTATACGTAGGTTACTGTGGCAGAGATCTAAACCTCACTAGAAGTAATGGGAAAGTTTCCCTTGTTTGCTATGGGCTGTAGATCAAGCCTAGCTAAGACAGCTGGTCATCTGCAAATCTCTTTCCTGTTTTCACTATTTTGTTTGTTTGTTTCCACTTGTGTACTAATTTGTGGGATAGGAAGGGACCACTGAATTCTAACCTTCAGATAACCTGAGGTATTGCGGGCCGGCACGTACATAGTGATGCCAGAGGACCAGTTTTTGAAGGAATCAAAGTTAAGCAGAAAAATATTTTCTGATCATTTAAAATAATGGTGTGGAAAGGAACAAATGTGACATACATCAGCCTGGGTGTTCTTCAGCTTTTTAGGATCTGCAGAAAACTCCTTCCAAAAACAACATAGTCCAGCTTACCATATACAGGAGAGCATCAGCTTGTAGTGAGAAGGATACAATCAATTTCTTCAAGCCCTTCCACAACTCCCCAGTCCCTCAAAAATATTCCATCAATGTGAAAACAGTTTTACAGAACATTCAAATGAGGAACTGGACTACTAAAGGTACCGCAATATTTTTTGGTGGTCTAAACTGCCACTGGCAGTCTTGTGGTAGATGAATATATGTGTTGCGTTTCCATGGTCAGGTTTTGGTAGGAGAGAGGGGCTGTAGGGTGTCCTCTGTGAGCAGAGCCCAGCAGCTGCCCCATGTCAGACCAGAGCCACCTCTAGCTGGCTCCAAAAGGGACCCGCTGCTGGGACTCCTAGCTTTTCCTGCTGGGAGTGTCACAAAAGAGCAACCAACTGTGAAAGCAAGTATCTCAGCCTAGCCAACCTAGCCTTCCTTTGCACAACCCTTTGGAGTCACAGGCAACTTAGCACAGTGGCTTACAGATGAGGACCCACTGAATCTTTCAGTTTCAGATCACACACAAGAACAGTTTTCGTTTAGAGTAGAGTAGAATAGTTCAGCTGAAAGGGACTTTTAAAAATCACCTAGTCCAACTGCCTAACTAATCCATGGCTAAACAAAAGTTAAAGCACATTACTGAGTGCATTGTCCAAACGTCTCTTGAACACTGACAGGCAGGAGGCACCAAGCACCACACTAGGAAGCCTGTTCCAGTGTTTGACCACCCTCACAGTAATGAATATTTTTCCTAATATTTGATCTCAACCTCCCTGGTGCAGCTTTGTACCATGCCATCGGTTCCCAGGAGCAGAGGCCAATGCCTCTCTCTGTGCTTCCCCTTCTCAGGACATTGCAGACAGTGAGGTCCCCTCTTGGCCTCAGTTTCTCCAGAATGATGCCATGAGGGACGGTATCAAAGGCCTTACTAAAATTCAGAAAGATTCCCTTGGATTCCTTTCATCCACCGAACAGGCAACCTTATCAGAGGAGAGCAGATTACTAAGGCGTGACTTTCCCTTCATGAATCTATGTTGACTATGCCTTATAATAGCTTTGTTCTTTAACTGACTGACATATATGTGTTTTCATAACATGTATGTATGTGGGTGAATTTGTAATGTGTAGTTAATTTTAGATATACTGTGTCTGAAAAGTGTAATTTCAAGCATAAAAACTAAATAAGAATAATACAATAATGCTCTGGTGAAGCATCAGAAGATAATAATAAAAAGCACTTCACAAACTCAGGAACCTGGGTTCCAGTTTCGTCTTCCATTATTTCATGTACCTTTTGCTTCAGTTTAGATGAGAAATAAATTAGCTATTCAGTTTTGTCAGATTACATTTACTAGCAAGATTATTGAATGGCAGATTATTTCACATCTGTGTATTTACTGCGAATTAAAAAATTGTGGATTTTTCTTTGTTCTAAGGTATTCAGAGTGAGTGAATAGCAGAAGTAATTCACTTGTAAAATGTAGTACGACCTGTTGAAGGAAGTGAAGGCAGTAGCTAGAATTAGGGTACAACTAGTATTTACCTGTCCCTCCTGTTTAAAAATCTGGCACTAATTTTGGCATATCACAATATGTATAAATAATAATCATTCTGTCACTCCATCATCCTACATGTGTGCCTGCACTTTGGTAGGAGAATAAGAATCTACTGTATTCTTAAATTACTGCTCTTTAGTTTAGACCATTTGCAGAGACACTTCAGAAGTCCTCTTGATGTTCTCATCACTCCTGAATGGCATGGAATGCCAAAGTATGGTAAGAGGGTAGCAGTAATTGCTTAGTCGATTCGTTAACATCACAGGACTGTTTAAATGCAGAATTTCAAGTTTAAGCAGTGTAAAATTTGCTCAGGCACTCTGTACAATAACATAAAACTTGGTCATAACCATTTGTGCCCTAAGTTAAAAATAGACTGAAGTCTATTAAACATTTTCTGTATTAAAAAAAAAAAAAAAAAAGCACGCAAAAACAAAACTATCAACAGAAAAAAAGGTGATGTGTTTGGCCAACTTACAGGAAGAACTAATACTGTATGTTTGAGAGAGCTGCCTAGGACTGGAGAAATCCCTACATAGAAAGATGTGCTCTACAGTTCTTTTCTACTTAAGAGAATGTTACCTAAAAACATGCAGGAGCAGAGGTTAGTGGAATGGTCTATATATTAGAAAATGCAGAAAGCTGTTTTAAAAGTTGGGATTGTTTGAGGTTCTTTGACTGTTTTTCAGAAGTTGCAAATGAATGACGCTAAAACGTGCTTGTGCCTGCTGGGCATTTGCTTCCTGCAAGTATTTGAGTAATCACATTTACTGGCATAAGTATTGTGGAAAGTAAAAACCCATTGTTCTTGGGTAACAAGTGTTTGTGCCAAGCATGCTTGCATGGAGGTTAAGTCTGAGTACAGAAGCATCTGCCCTATCTTTTGCAGTCAAAATAACATCACAGTCATGTCACTATTGGTAGCTTCTTCGTAATGTTTCAGTTCACCCATGCTCAAAAGCCCCCTTTGTCACAGCAAGTGCAGTTAGCCTTTTAGGGCACATCTGACAGTTCCCACACTTGCAGAGGAATGCAGAGAATGTTATACCTGGTATGTAAGCCCTCTCCTCCACTTGTATTGCAGTCATTAGCCTTAATGAAACACACTACTGACATTTATTAGTTAAATATCCTGTGATCACAGAGAGGGACCACCTCCCACAGTAATTTTAACCAGCATGTCATTTAAAGTATGCTAAGGTTAGACTTCAATAGGCAATTAGAATTATTTTAAATTCATCAAGATTCATTATTTTTATATGTATGACAGAGGTACTTCAGGTTTTTTGTTTGTTTGTTTGTGTTTTTTTTTTTCTCTCTCTTGTTTTTCTGCCTTATCTTTCATTTTCTGTAATCAACAACTCTCTCAGTTCCCTGTCACTCCCCCATCTGCCACCAATAACTATACCAAGAATCATTTATACTTTCTCTAAGTGAACATAGTAAGTTGCAGGAGGCAGTCAGTTCCAAGCAGAGCTTTCCACAGTTTCTCTATCAATGCAGTTACTCTGTGGAAGATTTTAAATTTGTTGTCTGATGTTCTGAATGACAGAACAGTACCATTTTGGTGAAACTTCTTTGCAGTTGCTGTTTAGAACATACTATACTTATTTCAAGGAAGTCAAATCTCTTTATAATAGAAGAGACAACCTACCATGAAATTCACTTGGGTGTGTGCTTTATCTTTGACTTTCCAATTGTGTATGTCCTTTTATGTAAATAGTGAGAAAAACGAACCCTTTACAACACATCTACACACACGCGCACACACAAAAACAAAAACAAACAAACAAACAAACAAAAAACTTGGTTACCAAGTATGATTGAGTACATCGGACTGCAGACTGACCAAAGACTTGTAAACAATGGGTCATGCTAGATGGCAGGACATGGCAGTGAAAATCAGAGTCAAACTGTACTTTGCAAATATTTGTAAGTTTATAATTTTGTCTGTTTGCTCTTTTTTTCTTTGACCTACCAAATTGGACAGATTGAACTATCAGGCCTGGATTTCTCATATACAAATTTATCGTTTCTTCTTTGAAAACTCATGTTTTGGAAGGGAAGAAAAATGCAGGGACTTAGGTGCAGGATGAATGGATCTGTGGATCTGTGCATCTTTAGGGCCCAGGTCCCTATGTGGCCTGGAGTTACCATGTGCTGCAGAGCCAACCCTGATGTGACAGCAAGTTTTCTACTTCTGAGGCAATCAATACATCTCTTTGTAAAGAAATGGCCACAATCAATTCACAGTATGTCAACAATGTTCTGTATTTTGTGGATTTTCTTATTTGTCATTGCTTTGTCCTTTGCAACAGCACGTGCAGGAAGTGCTTTCTTCATAATATCAACAAAGAATAATGAAAAACAATTGGTGTTTTCACAAGAATACATCTCTGACAGTTCCAAAAGTTGCTCAGTTATATTTCTCACTGGTAATACTGTCAATATGGCCTATACGCACACAGGCAACATTGCTGCACAGTAAGCATCCTAGTATAATTAGGTAAATTGCATTATTCCTGTGATAACAGTCCAGCTGATTGCATTGTGCTGGGATGCAAAATGAGCATGCAATGTATGTGTGTGTGTGTACAGCAAAATAGAAAACTTGTGTGTTGTTGTTACACAAAGTGTAGTCTTCACAAACCCTGGAGAAGGACTGTGGGTAAAACAAGGCTGAAAGAGTTATAAGAACATAGAAGTTGTGTGTACTAGGAATTTCCCCTAGGGAGTTTCCATCCTTCTTCCTCATGCCTCTTCCATAGCTAAATACAGAGGGGCTTCTTGATAAAGGAGAAGCACCGATGCCTGAAGTTGAGTCCAGTAAAACAATTTATCAAGTGCTGTTGACTACTCAAATTGTATATGATACTGCATTTCTGTGAAAGCATAAAGAAAAATCTGGGGGGATTTCTGGACAACCACCAGAAAACAGCTGTATTCCTACTCATGCCTGTTTAATGCTGCTTTTATAAAGCAGAGGTGCCAGCAATAGTGCTTGAAAGAACAGCACTGCCTAAGGTCATGTTTAGAAGAAAACATTCCTCTTATTCTTGCCCAAGCTTGGCTGCTATGGCTCGGGAAGGAATCCCTTGGGAACAGGGGCTGAGACTTTGGTCCAGTGAGGAAGAAAGGAATCTTAATAAATGACAGGGAAGGAATAGATAAGTTTTTTTGTTTGTTTGTTTGTTTTTGTGTTGCTGTTGTTGTGTTTTTTTTTTTTTTTTTTTTCTTTTACACAGTATGTTTAAACCTATTAAGAGCCTTTATACTTGTATTATAAAAGCCTGATACATGTTACCTGCCGCTTGAGATAGTTTATTTTCCTCTTTGTGGATACATGATCATTTGTTATTGATTCATAAACTGTCTCTCTCTTTGGGAGCACAGGCTGCCTGCCTCAATCTTAACTGTAGCAGTAAGAAAAACATAGTGGACAGGTATTCGTTGGCATGTTTCTCTCACACAGTTATTGTGCAAAGGTTCAAGCATAGTAACCAAGAGTGCACAGACCAAACTACTCCCTTTTTCTCTCCCCACCTTTTTAATTGCAATGTAACAATTGTACTTCTGAGAGTTACTAGGCTAAATTATCAAGATGTTGTAAAGGCAACATGCCTTTAGTATCAGCCTGGATATTGTTTTAAAGCTGCAGGTAAATATTGCAGTTATATGTAATATTGCAGTTATACTTTTCTTTTCTTATAATTAATAATCATGAATCCTAGTATTACCCTGTGTTTCAGAGAGTACTACTATGTTATCAAACTTCATTTTTGTGGGAAGACTTAGCTCAAGAGTCCAGGCCCATACCCTCAAAACGACTTGGTAAAATATCTTTGCTCCATTATCATCTTCAGAATTCAAGATTGATGTGTCCAGGATTGAATTTTGATCTTATATCTTCACCCAGGATTGTTAATGGATCAGATGCAGTAGACTGCAATACATGCAGTAGGTTGGGCTGAGGCCAGAACATCCATCTCTGATGAATTATCTTGCTTTTGTTGGCTTGGGTCACAACCCTAATGTTAGGTTGATGCAGTGTTTTTGTTTTAACACACACCACACTCCAAGGTATATTTATGCCTTAGTACAAGTGCGGCATACGTTTATTTTGTACCTTCGGGTTTATTTTAATGTTTCCCAAATGTTTTGTAGTGAAAATCTGAAGGTGAGCCACAGAATTGTCTTCACTTTCCAGAAATGAAAATAAACACACTCTCCAGCTATTTTAGCAAGTGTACCAAACGTAATAAAAGAAATTAACTGCCTTTGCTAAGAAGACTGTTTACTGTATTGTTGCCACCTATGACAAGAATGTATATACACATAATTACTTACTGTTAACAGCAACTAAGTCATACACAGTAGTTTCAGTAATTACAGCAAGTGTTCCACTTTCTGAGGGAATTTCTTTTTAGACTTACTGGGACAGCTGGGGAGAGAGAAGGTAATCCTTAATTTTAGTGTTTAGCTAGAGTCTGCCAAATCTAGTTCTCAGTTCATTTAGTTAGCTATAATTATAATGAATATGATCTCATGTTGTGTTTAGAAACCTAAATACAGTCCCAATCATTTAATGGAAGGTTGTTGCTTATGCTGTTTTAACATGTGCACTTGAACATTTTTGTATGCAAGTTCTGTAGCCAATTTCACCAGGTGTGTGATGCTGCGCATCTGCTCATATGAAGTTAGTCTCTTGTAAGACTTCCTTTGGTAAGGTAAATTGGAAGTATATAATTACAGACTGAGTGTTGGGACAACTCCCTCTTTGAAATGGAACAAAACATACATAGCTGTGCTTTCTGAATTTTTATTGTTCATTGGTGCACTTTGTCCCCAATATGTTCCAGCTAAGGTCTGAATAAAAATGGGAATTCAGAATTATGTGTTCTTCGCTTCTTGTTTATTTTGGCAGGGAGTAGATTTTTGGATCTGTTTTTTGCTTACATTACTTGTCATTGTATTTCATTATCCATTTTTCCTTAACACTGAGAGTGACTATGATTTTTATCTGGACTTGCATTTTTGTAAGGGCTCCAAGCTGCTCATTGTTTTTAATCACTGACCATGTTACATACTTCGTAGACTGTTATACCAGGAGAAAGCATCTAAGTAAACTGTAGCCTACACTTCATGGAGCTTTAAGATTAGATGCTTTTGTCCTGGCATACAGTATACCTTTTAAGTAGAGATGGAGGCTTACTAGCACTTCTCTTAATGCTATCCACTGCCAATGCCTCTCATATAATACTGTCTCTAGCAGTGACACTATGAATGATTGAGTGAGTCCATGGAGCATTTGCAAGATTTTTTTTTCACTATAGCAGTGTTTGTGAAAATTATATTAACAACAACAAAGACTGTGAGCCAAACTCTGCTCTTTTACAGTACACTAGTAAATCTTGCATCTATTGTATCACCCTTGCTGTATCAGACCTGCTCAGAGCACTAGAAGTAAACTGTATATCTTGCTGATTAGATGGAAGTTTTTGGGAGTTTTTTTTTTTCTTTTTCCTTTTTATTCCCCACCCCCTCCAAAAATCCTGATTTTCCATGGAAATGTTATTTTTTCTGAGGACTTTTTCTTTCCTCCCAGGAAAATAAAAACAGTATCTCTCAGTCTGTAAAGAGAAAATAAAATTGACTTAATATTTTAAGCTGGGAGAAGTCCCAGCTGCAAGACAGAGGTGGTTGGAGCACTCAGCATTGTGGTCTGCTACACAGGAGTTTGTCAAAGTGAAGGTGACAGAAGCTTTTCCACGCAGGGAGATAAGCAAGCCAAAAAAAGTTTCTTTTTTCTTCTTCACAGGAGGAAATTTGCAGAAACTTCTTTTTTTATTTTTTTTTATTTTTTTTTCAGATTTTACTTTTAGCCACTATTGAGACAAGGAAAACTTTGAAATATATGAAACTTGCCAGAACAAAATTTTTCTGGTGGTAGAAAATGGGGAAGTAATAACATTTCTTGAAAACTTAAGAAAGTTTTTAGTCATCTGTGCCTCTTTTAAACTTTGTTGTTAGGCAGCTCTTTTATAAAAGTCTCTATGTAATGCTCAGCAAATTCATTTCCAAGATTTTCTTCTATCAAATGCTAGGATTAAAATGTTTATGTCAGGAACACTTTATTCAGCATATTTACCCTATCAGTTAGAAACGGGCCAATAATAATTTTAAAAGCAGATGTTTCAATGCTTAGCACAAGGAGAAAAAAAGTTTTTCTTTTTAATTACTAGTGTGCATTTTGTTAAATAAGTAGGAGTTTTGATCAAGAAATAGAATGCATTTTGATCAATGCTATAGGAATATGGAACAGAAGTACAAAATGTCAGGATTTTTGGTGAAATCAATGGCACTGTGAACACACAAATATAAATGTCTGCCACAAGAGAGTTAACATCTTTAGAAGAAAGAATTGTCTAACTTTTGAGAAACTACCCGTTGTGTATTGTTTTGTGAAGGTGGAGGAGGGGAAAGAGGACAGGGGTGGAAATCAAAGGCATGCTGAATTGACAGGGCAGAAGTGCTCCTGTCTTTTCATTGGGCATTGTGGTGAAGGGAAGAGGTCTTGCTGGAGCTCCAAAGACAGATAGGGAAATGTTATGATCAACATTTCCAAGTACAAATGTCATGAAGTAGTTATTGGAGACAGAATTGTGACCAGATGTTTTCATTATTACAGCAAAGTAACCCTAAGAGCTTGCGTTGTTTTTTTGATACTGACTTGTAAGGGTAGTGCTCTTATAAATCCAGTCAGAGACTGTTACATGCGTACGTTTGAATTATGTGAAGTCTCACTGAGTTTAGAAATTACTTCTGAGACATCAAATAATTCCTACCTAATGCAGTTGCTTTAATAGTACATTCAAAATAGCTATTGGCTATAAGTATGTACTCTAAGTACTCTTAAGTATAAATTCATTTATCATTTTGTCTGTATTATTATTCCACATGGAAATCTGAGTTTCTATTTTAAAATGATACCTATGAACATACTGAAAAAGTTGGCCTAAAGGAAACAGTTTTAGGAACTAGAATGCATATATAAAGACTCTAAAACACAATGTTTGGAAAATCAGGTGTATTTAATTCTTTGTTTCTTTCCTAAATCATTGCAAGAACAACTAGTGTAATGGAGGTATTATTGATTGTCTTCTGCCTTTAGTAATTGCTGTTGTCCTGGCCCTTTGTCTTTCAACACTTGACTACGCTGTCCTGTACTTCACAAATAATCCACATGAGGATATTGTGATTCTGGTGAAGCTTTATTAAGAATACTGACGTTGCAACCTATTGATTCTCAGGTTCTGCTTGACTTTGGCAGAGGTTTGCTTTACTATGTGTATTCTTCTGGTATAAATCTACTAAACATTTCAGTTGAATATCAGATTTATTTCTGTTATCATATGCATATTGCTCTTTTCAAAAGTGCATTAGGGAAGTATTTCTGATGAGGATTTCTTCTTGCCTTAGTTTCTAAAGTTTATTTAAATGCATGGTTTCAGTGGAATTGTGGTTGGTGCCAGAAGTCTAAGCTATGTCTCTACATACTGATTAGGAAAAATAAGATGAGTATTGATAGATTTATTTAATCGGAGCTGTGAAACAATGTATATATTTGCATTTTTTTCTTTTTCTTTTCCACTTTCCTTTTTTCTTTTATCAATGCTTACATTTTAGTTATGCTTTCAGCATTATGATGGTAATAAGAAATTACTGACTGTGTGGCTTTGTAGATTCTAAATTGTATAGATTTGTTAGGCTTTTATGCTCAAAAGGCTACCTGGAGATTTAATGGAGACCTAATCTCCTGCTGAAGGTTTTTAAGACGAGATTAGAAAAATGGCTGTGTGACTGACTATTTCTGTGCAGGAAGTCAACCAAAGTGGTCTCTGCAGATTTCATCATGCCTTTTATTCTTGTGGTTTACATTGTCAACACCTGTCACTGTTAAAAAACAAAAAACAAACAAACAAAAAACACTAAGCAAGATGATTAATACTACAGATACAGAGAGCAGGTAATGATTATAATAAAACATGGCTGGAAAGAAGATGCACTGGTAACTTTTCAAATAGGTAGCATCTCAAATATTGGGGCCCACCAACCTGTCTATTGAGAGACCTTCTGCACCTTGATTTCACTTAATTGCACTAAAGGCTACTCTCATTTCATTTCTTTATTTCTATGGGTATGCAAGCCAGCTTATCAATGCACACACACACAAAAAAAATTAATGCCTGCTAGTGTCAGTTTCATGTCTGTTTTGCTTCTAGCCCACCCGGTACTTTGGGGATGAAAGGTAATTCTCCTTCGTATCAAATCAAGATAATTTTGACTAGGAAAGGTGTGAAAGTACTTTTTTCCTCCCTTATATTATAAAATGACTTTTTATATGCCAAGAAACAGTCAATATTCTCCCACCTCCAGTGGATTGAAGAAAGTTTTAGAGCTTTTTTTTTTTTTTTTTTCTAGCTATCAGACAACAACATCAAGGCTCCTGTTTCTTTTTTTATTCCTTTCCTTTTTCCAGTACAGCTAAAATATTTTCTTTTCTGTCATTTGTTTTGATGTAGTAGTACAGTCAGTTTTAGACCCATTTTACCATCAGTTGTGAAAGCACTCCAAGTGACGGATGTCTTTCCCAAAGCTTTCAAACCTCTGCTCATCGTCGTGGTCTCTGAGTGCCTTCCATGTAAAGTGGGTGGCAGCAGCAAAGCCCCCAAGCTCTGCTCCTGCTCACCTATTAAACCTGCAGCTTCCTGCACAGTGGGACTACAGTGGCTTGGGCAGGACTGGAAACGTGCTTCTTCCCAGCTCTTCTTCTTGCACAGGCGACCTGTGGTGACAGCACTTTCAGGCTGTGGATTCTGCAGCCCAGACTGTGCTCCAGTGCCTGAGTTCCTTATCACACCTGTGCCAACACTCACTGTCAGTTAGCGAAGTCCCTCATAACTGAGAATCATGGAAGAACATATTTTAATCACATAGGGTTACTTGTAAACTATCATTTGATTAATAACACTCGGGTTCCTGTAGGGCTTCAACCTTCTTTTGAAATCAGTGACAATTCTAGCAGTTTCATGTTCCAGACAGTTTCTCTGGCAATTTATGGATGTTTTCTGTAAAGTCATATCATTCATATGCCACTAGAGCTTCTTGCTGTTACACGGTAAGGAAATTGTTTATAATGCAAGATTTAATCTTCAATCAGTTGCAACATTTAAACCTGCATGTTGACAAATTATAATTCCTCTTTGTTTCATTGTGATCAGTAATGCAGTAACCCAAAGGACTGCTATACATATAAATACAATATTGTATATATAAATCTATATCTGAGAAGGTACACTAACCACAGGCTACCAAAGAGTCTAGTGGATTGAGGAAGAAGAAAAGCATGCTTTTATCTGGTGATTTAAAGTTTCTTTGGTTAGCTGCAGGTTGTCAAGCACAAAGGAAGGCTAATCTAAAACAAAGTGAACTAAAGAGAGTAACCAATAAAACAGAAATAGTATGAGAAATGGGGAGGTAGTCCAGGAGTTATGAAGCCATGTAATATTTTGCATTGCTAAGGGAGTGTGTGTGTGTACTGCCAAGGACAGGTTACAGGGAGAAAGAGGGCAATGGGAAATACCTGGGGGCTCAACCCTTCCGTTTTCATAGCTTGTGATGTGCCAAAGCCTTTAGCTCCTCATCCTCTGGTTGAAATGTTTACCTTCCACCTGTGCTGCAGCTGGCAGCGCTCTGGAAGTTACTGTGTGGAGACAAGAGCATTTCAACAACATGTTAATCTAAGTAAGTATTTCAAGATGGACATTTATAGTGACAGGAATGGCTAAGTAAAACCAGCACCCTGCTCTTCAGTAGAGCAGCTCCAAGTATGCATCCAGAAGGAAATTTACTTTGCATAGTGCCTGAAGAAGTGATTGCAACCACAAACACAGTGCAATGAGGAAAGAATGAAACACAATCTATTCTTCCTTGTGCTCTGTCAACAGCATTTAGCAGTATTTTCTACTTGCAAACTCTATTACTTGCAGCACCGCAGAGGCAAGAGTTGAATGTAGCTTGACATTTGGTTCGCAGGCTGAGTGCAGGAAGCTGGCACTTGGGAAATGAATCATTCTTAGTGAGTGGAGTGGACAGAGAGGTCAGACTTGGTGCGTTGGGATGCCACTCGTCATGGTTTTCAAGGCAGAGTGGATTACACTTTTAAAAAGTACATTCTGTTATGATATAATTACATGCAAGGAAAAAAATACTAATACCAATTAAAGGAAAATGACCATGAATATAGATAGCTACTATGAAGAATTATTTTAGAACTATTACAATATCAGGATTTTCATCCATTTCTGTTCCCATAACTGAGCTATGGGTATGATGTTTATCTTTCACATAATTCTTCTCCTTATACTTTGTGAAAATGACCCTTAATTGTAGAACATGACTTTTCCCTAAATGGACAAGAAGCATAATTCTTATACACAATGGAAGTTGCCAATAATGGTTGGGGGGGGCACTGTGTGTTCTTCTCTCAGTAACCCCATAAACAACAGATTTCTTTTGTAAAAAACTCGGTGATTTAAATTAGCTTACAGTCTCTGTATGGATTTATGAATTATGTTTTTGATTAAACAAAAAATACTGTTCTTGCATGTAGATAATGTAAAAGAAACATTCATTCATATAGATAATCCATAAACTTTACAGGTTTTATTATTTATAAGCTTTATTTATCTGTAAGGTTTATAAGCCCATACATAAGAAAACAAAGTGTTGAAGAACTCTATTTCTGTTACAGGTTCACTTCAAGCTTATTGCTAGGACACTTTCCATAATTTAAAATCTAATACTATAATAGTGTCAGAAAAATGACTTGGAAAGCTGTAGTACTTCTTTCTACATATTATTTTGATTTAAAATAAATTAAAAAAAATAAAATTTCATTAGGACTTCACAATAAAATGGCTATTAAGTTCACAATATGGAAGTAGTGGCCAAGAGTTCCTGAATGTTAACTCCAGGTGTGCCACTACCTGTATCACCTTGAACAAATTCCCTATACCTAATATGTGATTCTTTTGCTCATGTGAGCAACATCTTATTACCTGATTTATTTTTTTATTTTTATTTTATTTGTATTATTTTATTACCTGACTCACATACACTGAAATTTTGACCTTGAAGTGGACCGTACAAAATCTTGAGAGTGTAACTGAAAATTAAAGGGTGTTAGTATTGACACTGTGCATGAATTTCAACCTTGCATCAAAAACTTTAAAAACTAATAATCTCAGAAGTCATGTTCCTCAATTCTTCAATTCTTGTCCAAAGTCAGTGTATCAGTGCAAATACTCCAGTGTTTTGTAGGCTTTGGTTCACTCATAGAGTCCTAAATAGATGACCTAATTTTTCAAATAGAAAAGTCTCTTTGGCATTAACTGAACCTGGAAGTGCTCGCTACTTTGCAAAAACAGGTCACATAGCAATTTAATATGCACTCAGGAGTTTCATTCCAGGCTTGTTTTTTTTTTTAAATATTCATCATGTTAGTCGTAATATATACATGCCAAGAGAGTGATGTATGCATTGCAGCGTAAAATGCAGTCAACATATAAATTAGTAAGTATTGAACAAACCAAGTTCATTTCTGAAACAACTGATCTGCAGAGCTGCCTGGGCAGATGTTTTCCAGAAAAGTCAGATATGGTTAAAAAATAGAGGAAAAAAAATATCTTCCTTCAGTTTGACATCTATCTTTTGACATGAAGACTTTTGAATTTTCTTGTCTTGCTAATATTCTTGAGTGGAATCTATTAGACAGCAATATATTGCTGATCTATAGAAAGAAGACATCAAGGGATAATAATGTACACAGAAGACTGGATAAAGTGACTGGATGAATGGCTTTTACCAATTTGTGGTTTAGACACTTTCAAACCACAAATGAGAATAGCAGGCCATCTTTAATAGCACTTTGGACTGATATGGTATTACTTTGCATGAATAGTTATTAATCAATTTGAAAACGTACAGTAGGTATTATGCGCGGGTAATAATGCTTTGCCTGTTTTCAGGAATGCTTTGGATATTAATTATATTCTCCAAACACAGTGCAGATAGTAACTGCTAAGTGTTATTATTATGAATTGTGTTTGTTTAAGATTTAAAACTGCTGGAGTTGCGCACGTCCCTCAGTACATTATGAATATTTCAGCAGTGCTTATGCCTGACAAAACCTAAATCAACAATCATTTCAAAACGTATTTGCTTTTACACAATATAGGTAGTAATTAATTACATCTTTTGCTGGGGGCAGAAGAAGAACTGGAACTGACCTCAGACCTCCTGGCAGACCCCCTAAGCTTTAGCTTTTTGCTGAGATTCCTATCAGTCTTACTCTCATATGCAACTCTTTTTCTCTTGGAAACCATATATGTTAATGGTTTCCACTGCCTTCGGTGGAAGCACATCCCTTTGTGTCTCCTCTATCATTCTGCTGCGTCATTCTCTGCTTCAGGAGTGCGCTCCTTCAGAGAGTAGACTCTTTTCAACATTTTCTGTCCTGTCCATCTCCAGAACTGTTTCCTGTTTCTTATATTTTTCTGGGCCAGATCACCGCTATGCAAAAATCAAAGAGTTGTCAAGACAAATGCACAAATATTCTCTTAACCTGTCAATTACTGATTAAGTACTTCACAGTTGTAGTTGAAGGAATCACCCATTAAGAACAAGGTTTTTTAAAAGCATAGTTCGTCCCTAGAAGTGATTAACCTGTTTTCCACATGAATATTAATATGTCATTTGTTCCCCTATTCTCTATTGAATAGCATTCGTTTTTTTTCTGGTATTTCTGTTATATTTGAGTATGCAGCACTAAAACATTCCAGAAGTTGCAGTTACATAACTGTAATAGAAAAACAATATATATTATATGCAGTTTCAACTTTTGTTCTCATTTTTACATCTAAGTAGACTTCAGTGGAATGTCAGAATATCAATAAATAGGTCTTTGGAGCGTAAAGGCTCTAAGACTCCAAAGAAATGTAAGCCATTTATCAAAAGGCTACTGCAAAGCAGTAATTTGAATTTATAAGATGAAAAATAATTTTAAAATAATAGTGTATATATATAAAGCCAGAACACAATGGCAGTATGCAACCCTATAAAAACAAGCAGTATTGTTACTTTTATGTAAACAGGCTACTGACTATTCATATTGCCAAGAGGTAAAAGAATTTTTGTAATAAACTCAGTATTATGAACTGGGAATGTTAGAAGGTGTGAAAAGACTGGGCATATTAATCAATCAAAGTATGACTTTGAGTTATGAACTTGTCATATGGATATGAAAAAGGAAAATCTAATCATAGACCATATCAGGCAATGAATTACCACTGTTATATTGCTGAAATCTCATCTGGAATACCATATCAACTTCAGTCAGCCTTATTTCAGAGAGATGAATTCTCACTGGAGTAGGTACAGAAAAAGGGGTATTAACATAACCAGCAAATGTGAATCTACCTCTATGTCAAGAGGCAGAAACTGTGTAACATAGTTAAGCAACTGCTAGGAGGTAATATGCTTGCTGTCCCCATATAAATGCAGAATACAAACATAGAAGGGGATTGGATCGAACAGAAGTTGCACAAGGCAAAAGTAAATTTTAATTTTAAAGAAAAGGATGTGAACTGGCTATGAAACAGTCAGAATTTGTCCATCTGTCTGTTGAATAATACTCTAGGCATGTCTTTCAATAGGAGTTGAAGGAAAACTATGAGGAAATTACTTGTATTTTCTTATGGGCAATTGTAAAAATGAGAGTTAATCCACAGAGATCCAATTCATTCCTTTGTTGTCTTTTCCCTAGTGCAAAAGACCACTTAAGACATTGGTTTACATAACCAGAAAAACATGTTGAGGCAGATTATTTGGCATCCTTCTTGCTGTAAAAGTGAAACACACATATTGCGTGTTTATTAATTAATTAATTAATTAATTATTTTTTTCTGTATTACAAAACCCAAAACCAGTAAAGCAAAAGTATGTATCCATTAATCTTTAGCTTTAACGGTGCCTATGTTAGTATTAGTATTAAATCCTATATTAGATCTTTTATACTGCTTTGGAGCTAAAAAAAATAATAAAAAATAAAAGGTACGAGTTAAAGCAGGTCTCTGTCTTAATCTCTTGTATTTGTTGAGATCTAACAAAATGCGTTTGTGTTGACTTTTCATTATAAAAGATGCTGAAGGAAATAATGATAGCCAACCTTTTGACATAATTCTTTCAAGAAGGGACCTGCCTATGCTGCTACTTAAAATCATCAGACCTTAATACCTTAGTGAAAACTTGTATGATATATACAGTGTCAGAGCAGTAATTTCACTTAGACTAATCCAGCTGAACCAATTTGAACATGCTGTACACAAACTGTAAGCTCCCTGTTTGAGTTCAGACCAGATGGGTCATGTGAGGGTAGACAGTTATCACCCAACTAGTCCAATTGGTATGCTGAATTTATCCTGGAGGTCGGTCATGCTTCCTCTCTGAGTACTACCTGTGACTCCACAACCTGGCTCTCCAAATTCTACCTCTAGCTCCACAGCCAAGTCACAGTCCTGTGCCTATGGATGAGGGCTGATCAGAACTTAGGGATTTATACTACCTGCTATCACATCTCAATTGTTAAGTCTTCAAAACTATCTTTCCTTTCTGCTACATGGGCTGCATGACCACGCATGCTGTGCCCAGCAGCATGGAGTGGGATACACTTGGTCTTCCAGTGCACTCGTTAGGGCTGAAAGGCTGTGACAGTTCCTAACCTAACCTTTGTGAAATACACCCCACATCCTTCCTGACTTCAAATGCCATGGCCATCTCATGTTCGTACAGCTTATGCAACAGTTTGTTCAGCATTCTTTCTTTTCACATATTTCCTATTTCTTCTCTTACAGATGGGCAAAAGAGGAAGAAATCATTAAGAAAGAAACTGGACTCGTTAGGGAAGGAGAAAAACAGAGACAAAGGTAAAATTTTATGAATATAAACAATATAAATAATAATATAAATATAATTCACTAATTGGGTCTTAGTTTTGCATATGAGATTTCTTTAGTCTTAAATTTATACTTTCTGGAATAGGAAAATGTTACCAAAAATACGTCATATCCCTTTGTATTTGTCATTAGTATAATCCAGATCTTGTGAACTGAAAGTTTCTTTCTTGGAAGAAAAGGAGTTAAAGGACTGAATATTTTCTTCCTTGTTCTTTCTCCCCATTTTCACCAGCCAGTGCAGGGTGCAGGAGTGCAGTTAGGATAATATGACCCAGTTGTTTACCTGCATATACACTCTACACTCTCCCTTGCAATTCACAAAGCATGTAAACCCAGCCCTGCCTAAGCCAGTCAGATGGGGTTCTTTTCTTCCTTCCTCTTTTTTTTTTTTTTTTTTTTTTTTTTTTTTTTTAAACCTTAGGAAAACAGCCATTGTTTAAAATGCTTCAACGGTACCGATCACTTGGGTCTTAATAGACTCAATGTGATATGGATTTACAGATACAGTTGGACTTTTTTGTTTGGACACTAAGCAGCTTTATGGGCTGGGTCCTAATCCACCAGACTTGACCTGTAGTTTGCAGCCATTTGAACTAAGTCTAGACACTGAGTATTGAAACCAATCTCTGAAATTGTAGTTTTCAGCATATAATTATGCATCTAATTTTATGTTCACTTCTAGAGAAATAGTTCTAGAAAAGTAGTAGTAAAACTTGTTTTTTGCACAACTGTACTAGTCGAGCACTTGTAAATAATGTTATTTTCTGCTATTATATTTCTGCTCTTTTTTTTTCTTTTTCTCTACCTGTATGGTGGCACTCAGTTACTTCTGAGATCTGCATTCTGTTTTTGTTCAGATAGTTTTTCTGGACATTTTGGACTTAGTAGTTGCCCACAGGAAAGATCAGCACTTTGTGCTTATTCATCCTTGTATATATTTATCTGTTTCCTGTTTTTCAGCATTGCTGTGGAAAAAAAAAAAAAAAGAAAGTTCTAGTTGACTTTAGCCAAGCATTTTTAAAAATCACTATGCTGATTCTTTTAACTTGTAATTCCTTTTTTCTTCATTTAGCTTCAGGCTGTTTCAAATTTTCCTCCCATCTTCCACTGCCTTATTCTCATTTTATAGGTTGAATTCCAAGATGTCTTTTGCTTTCTAAGATGTCCAAGCTCTCTCCATGTATAAAATATTACAGGAGCATCCCCTGAGGGCAAAATACTTCAGCACTACTTGAATGGCAGAATCTGTTTCTCTCTTTCCTTCAGGATTTCTGCATTGACAGTAGTGTTGAGTTGGTCAATAAGAGTGCAAAGGGCCAGGAAACCTGAAGGAATCAGGTTCCCAAGCAGATTCTGTCAACAGAGTGAAAAGAAAACAATGTTAACTTTGCTGTTGTTGTTGCTATCAGCAAACATTAAGCAAAGATAGCCAAGATAGCAGCATATAGCACCCCACTTCTCAGTGTTTCTGTCCATGATTGTTTCCAGTGTGCTTCCCTCTGCCCTACCAGGTTATTGAATATCATCTGTCTCACAGTTATTTGCTGAGCAGACAGTTAATCCATCACTGCAGAGAGGATAAGCCACCATGAAGGTGGACATTTGTGCCATGTAGGTAGTTAGCCTGGTGAAGGACAAAGGGGAGGCAGCAGCATCTGCATCTCCTGCCCTGCTATGTGTGTTGAGATATGCGTGTGCCTGCCAGGAGCTGGGCTTCACATGGAGGCAGCATTTAGGCAGAGTTGGAAGGCTTAGCATGATGGGCTGGGACGTGAGGCCCAGGAATTCAAAGGGACAGAGTTGTAGAGCTTTCAGGCTGACAAGCTGACCTTTGCAAGGAAAATGTAAGGCCTCGTGTCTTGGTACTACTCATCTTCACATCTTGGCAGAGCCACACCTGCTGCCCTAAGGAATGGTCCCTATGTTGCTGAATTTCGAGGCAGAGGTAACCTCTCTCCTTTCGTGAGCTGAAAGTATTAGCCTGATCTGTTCCACAGATTTTTATTTATTTATTTTTTTTAAACAAGCATTTCTACCGTTTATTTTATAAAGAGAATATCTTCCATTACTGGGCAACCGGTCCAAAACAAACACTCTGCAATGTGGCCATGGGTGTACGCACACAAAAGGCCAAGAACATGCACTTTTTCACCCTTGCATGTCCCTGGTCCTGTAAGGAATGTCTGCCTTCTGTTTCCTTTTTTTCTTGGTGACAGCGCACCATCCTTAGAGGCAAGCAGTGAGAACAGGAAGAAGGACACCAAAGTGGCATCAGGGAAGCTGATTTCCGGAACGCTTTTTATAGACGAGTGATGGCTGCCTTAATGCAAAGAGCAGTCCCCTCACTTGAGCATCACATATATAAGCACAGTTTGCATACATGAATAATTCCAAATATATTGAGTTCCCTATATCCCAGCCTCAGAGACCCCACATATCAGAATGAGTAGTAGCCAAGGGGTCCTGTAGTTAGGTCTTACCTGGAGTATGTGTCACGTGAAAATTCTTTTTTTGAATGAATAGACTTCTGAAAGTTAATCCTCACAATCATTGGCCTGTCACCCACTGTGTGATCCTGTGTTTGGCTTGCAGCCAAAGCTCGCTGAGATGAAGCCACAGAGGTGGAAAAAAGGCTGCAGTGCTGATCACCAGGGATGCACAATGAGGCCTTGCTTTAGGGAGCACGAGGAGTGAGCCTCACATACAATTTATTCTGTTTGCAATCAGCTTTGTGTCTTCAGGTATGGACAGTTCCTGAAAAAATGTAGGGAGGCTTTGTATACTTAGTTTTGCCTGATACTCCCTCTACGTTAGCACTGTCATACAGTGAACCACCCTGGGGTACAGACTTGTGGAGTTACTCTGTCTGTGGAGATGCAACATCCCTCTGCTTGGTGCCTGAGACTGTTCTTCCCCCATTCCACCCCAACAGATGGCTGTGCTTAAAAACATTACTGAAGGGATATGGTACTCATTTCTTCTAGGACTGTTCTGAGAATTAATCACCTATATTTTAGGATTTATTCCAATCTGTGGAGTTTTTACTCTCCTAGCATCACATTTTATTTAGACAGATCAGTTGATCTGCTAAAGTGAGAGTCTCAGCAAACTGTTATTCTTTTGAAGGCCAAGAAAGGCAAAAAGTAGAATTGAATGCACTTTAAATAAGATTGGTATCTTTATTTTGTCTTTTTTTTGACAGGTACATCTGTCAAAAATTAATTAAAAGGGGAAAAAAATCTAAAACAAGTGTTTTCATTTGTTTTTACAGTTCTGAGTGACTCACCAGAACAGGATATAGCAAAACTTGCTGGATGTAAACGAATGAAACAGGAGAGCAGCAGTCCACCCAGTTATTTAGGCAATGTTTTCAGCTGCTATCATTCAATGTCTTTGCTTTTCTCTGCCCTGCCTCCTTGTTATTTATGGCCATTGTGATTCTCCATCGTTTTGTCTACATGTGTCTCCAAACACTTGCTTTAGCTGCTGACAAACAGTACTCTGGCTGGAGGAGCAGTAGAATGTCAGTGCTGCTCAGAATACGAAATTCTCTGGATGCTCTGCATGCTGGTGGCCGGGTACTGTTCCCTTGCAAATTCACTGCTAATTTTGATGACAGCAGAAGTGGAGCGTTTCATCTGTCTGCTGCCAGCCATACATGGGTCAGCGTAAGCATGCCTCCTTGGAAAGTAAACACAAACATTCCTGAAGGAGATGCCTCTCAGAAAGGATTTCTCATAGAAGATGTTATCAGTAAGCCAGCTCCATATTTCTTTGGTTCCAGTAAACTCCACAGGTGAACTGAGAGACCTCCTTAGAAATAGCAATCACTTGTTGCATGATTTGTTGAGCAACCTTTTCCTAATGTTTCTGTGTGGAATGTAAATTCTTGACACATTCATCTGTGGGGCCTTGGCAGAGGTGCTACGTATGCTGTACTTGCTGAAAAAAAAAAAAAGCAAGGCTATGGGATATGTGGTTTCTGGAAAAGATGTTTGATTTTTCTTTAGTTATAGTTTGAAATTCTCAAACTTCTTTCATGTTTACTTCTCAACCATTCTCATTAAATTTAGACGTATTTCTTAATGTTTGCATTTTTTCTTCAGTAATTCAACCTATGATGATGTCAGCATGTCTTGGCATATTCTAAGGAGTGAACTGAATATATGGAGCTTCTTTTTTATTATAGTTTATTAGAAATGCGTGTGTTTTTTTTTCAAGCTTTTTAGTGCCCCACTGTGCTATTTTCAGAATGTGTGTTATGCTCTCAAGGCAAATGAAAGTTATGTTAAGTGACATTGTGTCATATTTTGCATTGAAGTCAACTAAATAGCTGAAGAACCTCTTATTTAAAGCAAAAACAATAAAAATCAAAAACCTCTCCACAGAAAAGTCAAAGTAACTGGGAAGGCCTTGTATCACTCCTTTAAGGTCAGTGAGCTTGGACTAGCTGGAGAAGGGAGTTCTGTCACAGAGCTGGTGCTGGGCACATGGTCTTATCTTCAGTCTTCTGTCAACATAGTATTATGTTGAGATGGAGGGACTTCTGCCTTGATTTAAAGAACCCTCCCCATTTAAATATCCCTTTTAAAAGGGATATTTTTTTTAGTATCTCAGCTGTCTCCCACTCTGTTTCTATCATTTAATTGTGATTAGTAGGAGTGTCTCTGTTGATCGAAGTCACAAGGTTTCATCAGCTCCAAAACAGCATTTAAGCTGTACTAAAGGAAAAAAATAAAGGCTAAGGAGACTACCAAAGTTGCTGTATTTTATACTGTTCACATTATTAGCATTAAAAACCTCATTACTGTCTAAAATGTAGACCTCACAGGTTCTTAATAGATTGTCATTGTTTTGGGGATGGAAGCCACAAGTTTCAACAGCAGAATCTTCAGATAAGCCTTTGAAGCTATACTTGGGCTGGATTGCACAAGGCCAAGTAAGCTAACTGCATGGGTCAACATCCTGGGTATCATCTTTTGATGA
This sequence comes from Aythya fuligula, assembly GCF_009819795.1. Taxonomy (NCBI): domain Eukaryota; kingdom Metazoa; phylum Chordata; class Aves; order Anseriformes; family Anatidae; genus Aythya; species Aythya fuligula. The sequence continues at coordinate 130,225,333 of NC_045559.1, forward strand.
GCAAAGAAAAGGATTTCTGGTCACTGAAACTCTTATTTGGTCTGGATGTGACTTTTTCTGTGAAATGTTCTTCTTTTAATTAGAAAATGCTGATTTACTACCACAGAAAGATTTAGGAATGTTGCGGTTTCGATCAAAATTTTGTAGAGAAACTTTCCTCAGCTGCAAGATGGACTTTCTTGTCCATCTTTCAGAGAAATGAAGCACTTCTCCAGAATAGCAAACTGTCTCTTGTGCCAGTAAACACTCAAAACAAAATAGATCAAAAGTCATGACATTATATGCTTCTGTTCAGCATCAACATGTGGGTCTGCATTTCCAAGATGATTGCCTGATCTGCCAGGTTGTTTCCATTTTTTACACACTGTTGTCTCCAAAATTTCTTTTTCAGCAGCCCACTCCCCTAATTGAAAAAGTGATCGACTTTCATTGGGGTTTCAGAGAGTAACTTACTTAGTAGCTTTCTGACCATAGCAATCACATAGTAATACAACAGACTAAAATTTGAGCCTCTGCTCTAAAGAGCATTTCTTCATACAAATGAAACACCTTCAACAGTAAAGATCCCCACCCTACAGCAGCAAATAGGCAGTTGTTACTTTTACCTGGATCTTGAGGCTAGAACCTCAAACCTACACATCTTACTTCTGAGTCACTGCCCCATCACACTCCCTCAGGGGTTTGCATGGTTTTGTACCACTGCAATTCCTCTTTTTTCTAACAAATCTGAAACTTCAAAAGGGCTGGCATTCACTCTAATGGACATGTCATTACCTGTCCAACAAGGAAGTTCTTGGAATTGAATACTTCTGAGGAGACTGGAGAGTGGGGAGTATAAAACATACTCCCCTCCACCATATACCACACACACACACAAAAGTTTTGCTGGGAACTTGAGGCTGTAGCTGGTCTGTGGTGGGTGCAGCCCATTCTCTTGATTTCAACAAATGAAAAAAAAGTTACTGATTTTGCCAATTTTGTAACGTAATTACCACTGCCAGCCAGCATCACTTCCATCTGTATTTAGTCTGAAAATCAGCCAGTTGGTTTTCATCCAGTTCCCCATCTCTGCCAGACATTGAGAAACTGGGAAAGTGGTTCATGTCCTCTGAGAAGGGTGCCTACAGCAAAGCTCTGTGTCCTTTCACGGCTCTACAGGCATGTTGAACAAGAGCAATTAAAAACCTGGCATTCCACACCTGAGGGTTTGTGAGGAGGAACAACACTTACCCTCAAAATAGCAGCCTTTACATAACAAAGTTGGGGAGTAGGGCTATCGTAATGAAATCCATTTAATGAAGCAGTGCTGAAATCTCATCCCCTGCTAATCTCATCCCAGTTGATCCCAGTATTGTAGGATCAGTGGCATCAGCGTGATGTTGGGTATCACTGGGCTGTGTACTGCTGTCCCATCCCAATTTGAAGTATAAATGACTCTGAGACAAAAACAGGTAAATAAGTCTTGTTTAGGATTTCATTTGGCTCAGTGGCCTTTGTCAGGAAATGTTGTAGAGGGACATGTATGGGGACTGCTAGCGTTAGGTCAGAGGTTGGACTCGATGATCTTGAGGTCTCTTCCAACCTAGAAATTCTGTGATTCTGTGACATTTGAAAGGGATACTGGAGGCATAATGAAGTACCTGGTTATACTGTCAGAAGGGGAGTAATGTTGCAGATGTGTGTTTCAGGTGAATTTTCAAAGTAAGCACATGGTCTTAAATGTTCACTGAGAAAATAATTCAAAATACTAAACATATATATATATATATATTATATATATATATAATCCTAATAATCTTGTCATTTTACAGTCATACTCCACAGGGTGTAGGGGGGATGGGCTTAACTCTGGACTCCTTGAACTAGCCATCTCTGCATTGCTTGATACTTATATGGTGATGTACTTTCTTGTCCTAAATTAAATGCAGACAGTTTTAGATGTCATTCTACTCACTGGTCACCTTCAGACTTGCTTGGTATGTGGAACTTCCTGATTTAGTTTTATCTGGTCACCAAAGTTAGTTCATGTCTTAACATTTCATGCTTCTAAAGAGCAGTAATGTTTCTCAGCAAAGCAGAACAGGCCCTTGTTTCTTTCATATGATGAGATAGTAGTACCCTCACTCAAGATTCAAAAAAATATACTCTTATTTCCAATGTCTTACGTCAATTTAATAATAATTTAAACATAGACAACATTTTAAAATGTCATCAAAGACACAATCACACTGAATTCTGGGAGGAACTTTGGCCTTTATTCATTCAGAAGGTTGTAACAGAAGAAAGGATGAATATGTAAGGATCTTTTGTTTGCTTTTTTTTTGTTTGTTACTTTTTAATATATAATATATATGAATATATATATATATAATATATATATTTATATATATGTAAAAGCTTTTAACCTCTAGTGCCTTGTTTATTCCTGATACTGGCAGCTCTGAATTTGGAACCTAGTAGAAGCTGCACCCATTTTCACCATGATGAATAGGCTCAGCAGCAATTCTTTTTCATTCCATTTGAATACAAACCAGTTCTGATTTGCAGTCTGGCCCAGTAGTTTTGATTCTGCTAATCTTTGGTAGGAAAAAATAAGAAACTTAATGGTGAGAATTTCAGTGTTAGATGTTGGCTGATTCACTGTGAAGCACTTTTCTGTTCTTTAAAACATTTGACCACTCTTAAATTTAAGACCTAAGTATATGCTGATTTTGTAAATTGCAGTTATATCGATGTATGTATATACTCTACAGTTATATTGATGTGAAGTGGGTGTATACTACTGCGAAAAGGGTATAGTTCTTGTATATAGTTAAAATGTTATCCTTGAAGGCTTAGTCTGAGTAGTGGATGCAATTACAAACGCCCTGTACAGGTAGGTGCATGCCTTCCTGACCTGTGATGAGACCCACACACGTGCCCATACTCCTTGACTCCAGTGCCCTGCAGCATTTGTGAGAAACAATCTGGTGAAAGGGTCATGAGAGCTGCGGCACGTTTAAGCCAGGCTCCCCAGTCTTAAGGTTTGGTTTCCAGAGCCCCCACTGGCCATCTGCACTATCTAGATATGGCCAAAGGTGCCTGACTTCCAGTTGCTTTCAGTGGAAGTTAAGATCTGAATTAGTTCTGTTCCCAATTGATTTTCCAAGATTCTGTGTGGTATATCATTTACGATCCAACTGGAAACAGGAGTCAGATACCATGAACTACAATTACCTGGCATTTGTCCACTATTATTTTATTGTTTGAATGTTGTTATTGTTGTGCAGTCCTGTACCTCCTTGGAATTATTATATATTTAAAGAGACTTCAGATTGTTTTTCTTTTTAACAGCTTAATACTGACTTCTTTCTGTACTAAATAAATATCAGATGTTCAGTAAATATTAACTTTTTTGTTGCAGAATTTATTCCCCAGGCTTTTGGAATGCCCTTGTCCCAAGTGATTGCTAATGACCGGGCCTACAAACTCAAGCAAGACTCTCAGAGAGAAGAGCAAAAAGATGTTTCAGATTTTGTGGCCTTTCTCTTACCGTTTGGAACAAAAAGGCAGAACAAAGAGCTTTCCAGCAGTAACTCATCTCTCAGCTCCACCTCAGAAACACCAAATGAATCCACTTCTCCTAACACACCAGAGCCAGCACCACGAGCAAGGAGGCGTGTAAGTACACCCATAACATCATCGTACGTGCCTGTTGCTCTGTGGAGGGTATAGGCAATGCAGAAAAAAAAAACACTTTTATTTGTGGATTGTGGAATATTTTTTGCATCATGTTGGAACCATGATCTTTTAAGTGGAGGCCAGCCTGATGAATACCAGAAAACCCTTACTGTAGTGATCTTTTTCTGGTGCTGATGGGAAAAGATCATACGAATGGTGCGAGTCTGTTGCAGATCTCAGTGATAGAGATTATTTAGAACTCCTCCTGCTCACTCCCTATATCTACCTCCTTATGTTTAGGTCTTTTAGATTTAATAAATTCCATCCATCTTCCACCTGATTTTTTCATCTTGAGAAGACTAAACCTGTGCAATTGATATTTATATAGATGCTTCTGTTAATTTAGCTCCATAAACTCAGAAATAAATTAACTATTAATCTCTGTAGTAATGTTAATAGAAGTCCTTATGGCCTAATTCAAATCCTGTCCTCAGTGGTAAATAAGTTATTGGAATACATTTGTACCAGGCCCTTAAAATAATTTTTGCATACATGCTAAGAAAATGCCTTTGGCAGCAGAACACAGTGCAGTGTTTTAGGTTGAATGTTAATCCTGCACGCAAGAAAGGTATCTGGTAGACCATTTGTTTGCAGGGTTCTGTTTCTTGCAAGTAAATTTTATGCTCTGAACTCGTAGAGATTTCCAGTTTTCCAATGCTGCAGCTAGTAGCAGTATTATAAATGTTTTGTTTTGTTTTCTTTTTTTTCCTTTTTTTTTTTTTTTTTTTTTTAGTGGAGTTGTCCATGGGATAGAGGCTCTAAAATTATTGCTTTTTTTATTTCATATTGTAGTGGAGATAAAAGTGCACAGTAAAATACTTTAGATAAAACCCCCTGTTAAGTAATCTGTGAAGGAATTCAGGATACGTGAACAGACACTGGAAAATAAAACATTTTCCTAAGATCCTAGCCTTCTTTTCCCAAGGAGAAAACCTGCTTCAGAGAAATGTGATATAGGGCTCTGCAAGATGCATTGTTAAGAGGGGTAGAAGGGTGGATCTGGAGTACTGGAGTAAATTGCAGATTAAGAGAAGGTTCAAGAGCCCTACAGCCTGCCTTCTTTCCCTCTAGCTGTCAGCTGAAGGTTATACTTGAAGTGTCAACAGTCTGTCTGCAAAGAGCTGAGGGCATGATATTTGAAGATGTTTGCATTATTATAAACATGTAGTGCACATCCATTGGCTTCTCCAGACCATATGAACAGGCAATTGTTCTCACACACACACAAGTGCAAAGTACACTTGAATATGTGTGTGAAGAGAAATCTGCCAACTTCTTTCAGCATTTGGCATAAGCACTGACAAAAAGTAGAAATTCACTGTATAAACCCATTGGCATCAAAACCTGTTTTCATCTGAAAGATGATTCGTGTTTCTAGATATGGTCATTTGTTGTTCTTTTCACAAAGTGTGATATGATCTCTAACTTGTATTTGACCAGCCAGCAAGCATTAGGAACCTGGATCCTTTGTTACCTAAAAGGAATAGAGGTCCATCAGAACCAAGTTACTAGAAGCTTTTTATGGAGCTTTGGTTTAATGCCAAGATTGCAGCTTTCAAGGTGTTGAACTTGACCCATTGGTCCATCCGTAGTCATGACACTGCAGTAGCACAAGGTTCACTTACAGAGAAGTAAGAGTATGCTAAGGTGGAGAGTAGGATGTGGAGGGAGCTACCATTTTCTCTCTGGAGTGTTCTCAGTTGCACTACTTTATCAATGCAAATGTTTATTTAAAAAAAAAAAAAAAAAAGTTGATTCATGCAATTGATGAAAACAGTTTCTCATACAAATGCTGCATGGAGTGCAGTCCTGCCCATAAAACCCATGCTAAACCCATTTTAAACTTAAATTGGAGATGTGGTTTGTAAATGTGCCATTCAGCTCCTTGTAATTGTGCCATTCACTTGCCCAGTTTATTCAGATTCTGAGCTCAGCATGGTGGAGCAGGCCTGCACTTGGTATGGCCAGGTAGTGTTGTACTTTGGCTACTGAACTCAAGGTCATTCTTCCTAAAGCCAGCTCAGTGTCGCAGTTAATCCACAATTTTGATAAAGTGCCCAAGGATAATGGAGAACTGACTGTATTTGCATCTATTTTAGGGATCTGAAATCCGACTTAAGTGACTCTGTGATAATAATGATTCATGAGGTAAGGATGTTTTGCAGGCAGGGAAGGACCAGCAAGTGCAAGGTATAAAGGTGGGCAACTGTCATACAGGAGCTGCCTGGGAACTGCAGTGGTGAGGATTGTGTTAGGATTTGCAGTGCCAGTCAACTGATTTTGATGTCTGAAACCCCAAATCTTTAAAAAGGAAAGAGGAAAATAGTTCAGCTTGAAATCCTACAGGAACGGATCACAGCCTGAGAATGTCCGTGGTTTTTGTTTGTTTGTTTTCTTTCTTTTGTTGTTTGTTTGTTTCTTTCTTTTTGACAGGAAATGTTAAGGGGAATCAAATAAATGTTTTTTTCTGAGAAACACTAGAAATCATGATTGAAGTTGCATTCCAAAGTGTCTAGTAATTGCTTAGAGATGTGGGTCACAAAAAATTATCTAAAAACTTCACTGTGTTTTTTCCTAAGTCTTCCATGAGTTATGAGAAACAGGACTAACCCTGATAAGTTAGATGTTATGAACTGAAATGTTTTAAATTCATTTGAAATCTCAGTGGATTTCATTTGAGTTGCCTACAAGATGGAAATTTTTATAAAGCTCAGTTTTCTACACTGATGGAAGACAATAGTTCTAGAGCTTGGTAATTCCCTAACAGGTCCCATTTAACAGACATAACGATCTTGCCTACAGTCTATGAAATGCCTGTCAGCAGCAGAAGAGCTTGCTTTGAAGAAATTAGAGTTCTCAGAAAAGTTTTGAATGGAAATTCTACACTTTTTCATTCTGTGTTAAAATAGCATGCTGGTTACCTGTTCAGCATTTTAGGTTATGGTATCTGTTGTGTTTGTTTTTTGTTTGTTTTTTTTTTTTTTTCCAGAAGGAAAGGAAATATTAAACAATATATATATTTTATTGAGAAATAAAAAATATCTTTTTAATTATTTTTATTATTATTCATAAGCCTAAAATACTTTTGCTTTGTAAGTTTAATAACAATTGATCAACTATGAGGGAAATGGTTGTTTTGAAATAACAGTAATGTTGTGGTTTGAAACAAAAATCTTCATTTTCGAATGTGAACATTGAAAAATGCCATAAACCTCATGCTGCTTTGTCCTTTACTGGCTGCTTGAGTCTTTGTGCTTCCCTGTAATCTAAAGATAACGTTCATAGCTTTCATTGGAATATTAATGATTTTAAGATGCATGAAGTAGAATTACTGAAAAAATATCATCTCTGTACCTCCTCTGGTGAGTCTTTGTCTGTCATAATGCATTTTTATTTCAATCTCTACAGCAAATCAATTGGTAGCCAACTACTAATAATTAGCCAACTATATGTGATGTTTGTGTAATTTTCACTGATACAATTGCCCAAAATATGGAACAAATAGGGAATCAGGTTTAAAAATATATATATACCTTCATGCACATAAACACCGTATGGCTGAATTGTATGTGCAAACCCTGACTCATCCTTGTCCTGGAGTATAGCCAGTCTTCTACAATAACAAAAAAGTGTGCCAAATGAATGTAAAGCATTTATTTTTTTTAGTGTCTAATTTGTATTTCTTGTGGTTTGGTAATAATAGCATTGTTACTGTCCTGATTTTTCCATCCATTACAGTGGTATTAGAACTTGACTATTTTATGAAAGCAGCATAACAAAGTGTATATTTATATTAGTTCATTTAAAATAGGGAGACATTTTTTTTTCTTTGTCAGATGAAGTAATGTGGCCTTTAGGTTTCTCCAGCCATATTGATTGTCCATGCATGTGTATTTTACAGGGTGCAATGTCTGTGGACTCTATTACTGATCTTGATGACAACCAGTCACGGTTGTTAGAAGCTCTCCAGCTCTCTTTGCCAGCAGAAGCCCAGAGCAAGAAAGAAAAAGCAAGAGATAAGAAACTAAGCCTGAACCCAATTTACAGGCAGGTTCCCCGGCTTGTAGATAGTTGCTGCCAGCACTTGGAAAAACATGGTAAGAATATCTCATTTTCCCATGAGTGGCAGATGTATTTTTACTATAGTATAAATAAACTTGTATTTTGAGAAACAAGTGTATACTTAAAATTGCAAGGACATCTTTGAAAGTCAGACACTTTCCCTCTTATTTTGCCTCTTGCTAAAGATCCTGTCTCACAAGTAATTACTTAGAAGACAATTTCCTCCCAAACAGAAGACCTGTGTTATAAGTTTGCAAACTGGCCTGTTCAGCATGAAGGAAAAAACTTTCTTGGAAGTCATTCATCCAGTAATGGAGTGCTCAGCTCTGCAAGAATGAATCTTTACACCCCACAGATTTACTCATACAGTGAGAATGAAAGCCTGAAATGTGCAATCCAGTCATTCTTACCAGCCAGTGGATCTGAAGATACAAAAGCTACATGAACAGTTTATGCTACAGTGCAAGACTTAGCTAGAAACAACATTTGAAAATAGAGGTTTAGAGAAATAAAATAATCCCACACTAAATTATATTAAGCTCCAAGAAGCATTTTCCTGTTCACTACAAGGCTTTCAGGCTGCCTACTCTGTCCCTGGCTTGAGTCCTACTGATCAGCCTCAGGCTCAGTCCTGCTCTCTCTGAAGGGAATTATAAAATTGTGCCAATATTCTTCTTGTGTCTTCATGATCATTCAGATGCAAACCTCCCACCAGCTTTCTGTAATGCAGAAACAATAGTTAATCAAGGTATATGTTCAACATCTTTCCCAATGTATCTTTGTCTTGTTAAGATTTTTCATGAGAATTGAAATAACTTGGCCACAGGAAGACAGACTTATCACATGACCAGATGATAAACAAACCATTAAGTACTGGTGACTGCAACACCAAATGATGCATTTGATGCCTAATGTGACCAGAAAGAAGTCATTTACTGACTCTGAATGAAAAGCTTTTGCAGATGAGGGACTGCAATTTAGACAACAATACTAAGCTTTTACAGTACATAATTGAAAACCATGTTGCTTACAAATATATAAAGGAAAATGATGAAAGCAAGTCATTGTTAGCCTTTTACAGAGAGGAAATATCATGGTTGACAAATACAGGGATCATTAAGTTTAAGATGAATGACTTTCATGCCTTTTAGTAAGGTTAGCTGAGTTCAGAGAACATTAAACTGTCTGACTCAGCAAAAAGAGACATCCAGCTGAGGTTCCTTTGGATACTGTGATTTAATGTCACTTAAACGTTAGTGATGAAGTGCTTAATCCTCTTAACCCACTGAAATAACGAAGATACTTTCCTATGCAACACTTTTTTACTAAAATGCTTGCTTTATATTAAAAGTTCCTTTTAAATAAAACTTAGGACGTTTCTTTGTGCATTTTCTAAGAGTACACTGTGGTACCCAATAACACAATAATCAGAGATAATTTGGAGCAAATACTGGTGTTCTTCAATTTTCAGTTTAATCCACATAAGTATCTGTGGATTACAGAAATATATGATTTTAAAAAATAAAAGATTAGTTTTCTTTAGCCATAAAGGCCCTTGGCCTAGTTCTTCTTCCCTGCTGTCCCTGGGATCAGGTCCCAGAGTCATAAAGGTTTGACTTCCTTCAGGCCCTTGAGTAAAACAAATGCTGCATGTTTGTGCAGGAACAAGCTTCCAGTTTTTGCTCAATATGAGTATCTCCATCTCAGATGATTCCCTGCCATGGGAACCATCACTCCCAGATGGTTCCAGGGTTTACTAAATTCGTTCTGTGTTGTTCTATCAATTCAACTTTCTGTTAACTGAAGACAGAAGAATATTTGAAGAGGGGTGCCATGTTAAGACTAAAAGCTAAAAGGCAGAATCCAACCTGATTTTTTTTCTGATGAGAATCTGCAACTCCACATACTGTGGAGCTACACATCTCCAGCAAGTAGTGTAGCCTCATGGCTGTTATGGGGGGGGGACGACAACATTTGCTTTACAAGGCTATTTTACATTTCCTGTATGTCAGTAAAGAAGATGAATATTTCTGAGTAGCCTTTGTTAGACCATACATTTTTCAAAGCTTTAGACGATCTCATCCTTTTTGAAAATGATGTCTAGCTCTATAAAATGATCCTATATACACAGCTGTTCGAGCCTCTAAGATTTCCACTTACACTCTAATTGCTAAAGACTGTGGCACCTCTAAGATGATTTTTAATCTCAAGTATTTCAGTTGCTGTTACTTGATGATATGTATCCATTCATCAACCACATATTATTTATTTGATATTCCAGTAGTATCTACAAGGATAGAAGAAGGTTTGAACTGATTTCTCTTGGAATAGCAGGCAACAACTTATTTACATCTCTTTGAAGGAAAACTTCGTTTTGGTAGGCACTATACAGCCAGCTGGTAAAACCAAACACCATCTGCTTCCCAAATCCAAAGACACAGTTCAGTGTTCAAGTATTTAGATATTTTATTGCCCGTTTCCTTCGATGGCAGTCCTGGAAGGGCCGGCTCTAAACACTGAGCCATGTCTTACTGTCAGCATTACCTCTGTCCCTCACACAATAGTAGTGGCACTAAGAAGATGGCATCAAGAGAAATGTCACAGAGATGCCATTTGCAAGCTTGGTAAACTACACTGTATCGCTACTTGTTCCAGGGATTTTGTCTCAGTGTGGTAAGTGTAACCTTGTAAAGAAATAAGTTGTGGGTTTTTTATCCTCTTTTTTTCTTACTCTTTTAAGAACACACATAACCCAGATTGCTTTGACTCAATGCAATTTTCAGCAGAAAATCATACAATAAAACAGTTGTCTGATGTGCTCTACTTGCAGGTCTCCAGACAGTAGGAATATTCAGAGTTGGAAGTTCAAAAAAGAGAGTAAGACAGGTGAGTAGATATGGATATTCTTTTCCCTCATCAGGTATGGTACAAATAACCTTACTGCTTTCCATTAGGTGATTTCTTCCCAGTCCTTCACCCAGTGAACTTCAGACTTCCTGTGTTAGTGACTTTATTATATTTCTTGATAGCTCATAACAGGCCATTTTTAGTCTTCTTTAACACTTGGTGAAATCCTTCTCAGGATCTCAACAGATAAACAATCACTGTATGTTTTGCTCCATTGAAGTAGCAAAGGGTTGGATATCCAAATAGCCTACCGTGATGAAATTTTCCAAAGGTTTCATTGTCAGGAAAAAGAAATCTTGGCTGCTTGTTCATCTCAGAAACAGCAGCAGCTCCCAAAGTAAACCAAAACTATAAATCTTTTTCAGAAAACTTACAGTATGAAGAAATATGAAAGTACAGAACAATCTCTTTGACCCTCAGATTGCTGTTCCCAAACATCACCTTTCTTTTACCCGTTCCACTTTAAGGTCAGAGCAGACCCATCCAATTCCTAGTCTCAGCCAAATGTTGAAAAAACAAAGATGGTGTACGGTTAGGTTCCATAGACAAAGTCAGAAGTGGGTGTTTCCTCAGCCTAGCTCTTGCATTGTTATTCCCAGAAGCTGGGAATACATGTTGAATTAGAACTGTGGACAATAGTGCTTAATGGTTGTATGATGCTTAGAGAGAAGACAAAAAGTTGTGGTAAAATACCCCTGCTAGGAACTTTAAGACCAAAAAGACAAAATAGAAAAGAGCAAAAGAAAGCTTGGCTGCATCTAATCCCAGGAATAATGGTTCTGTGATTCAAAAATATACGACATAATGATTGGATTTATTTGGAGAGTTATGATGAATAGATAAACTGTCTTGATTCTGGCTGGCAGAACAGTATAACCTGCTGATTAGTAGTTTACCCTCTACCAGTTAATACTGCTGTGTGGATGATATACCACGAAGCTGAAAACACTCATGGTCTGCAGACACAGTTGTTTCAAAAATATTGAAAAGTAAGCTGCCTCTAATATGCCTTACAAGTTTTGATGTCAAAACATTTATTATTCAGGGATGAGTACAATTGCATCACACCTCTGGGAGAAAGCAGGGAGCTTATATCATTTGCTTGTAACCTAAGCCTTACTTCAAACATAACTAACCTTCACCAGTTTTTCTTTTACTCTGTTTTCAAAAGCTAAGGAAACCAAGAGATTTGGGTATTTATGTATTCTATTACAGAGACTAATTTATTGAATTAGATGAACTAATTTATTTTATTAAACAACATGGATGCATCAGCTTGGCCCTTGCAGCTACAATAATAAATGCTGTCAACATGAACACATGGGAAAGTCTGGATTCAGTTAAAATTCCATTCATTTTCTGAACCATGGAAAGCCAAACCCAATACTCAGATTTTGGTGTGCTTTCGCAGCTGTTCATTAGTTTTTCTTGTACAGAAAGCAGGCATAGTTTTGTTTCCCTTCCTCCTCCAGTTAGAAAATGTCCTATTTCAACTGTAGTCTGTTGCCATAAATACATAAATAAATGAGTGCATGTGCCAGCAGATTTTTTTATTGGTGAGCAGGAAGGGAAAATCTAGAACGTGTCTATTACAAACCACCTTAGAGCTTTTTCACATTTAGTGGAGTGTAGGACCGAGGCTCCTGAGCTGGTGCTGAATCAAAGTCTGGTATACCCGGGTGCCAGGTATTAGTTTGTGCCCAGAAACCATACAGTTACATGGGCAGAGCATAACTGCTGAGCTTAGGGAGGGCAGGCCTCTACACTAGTCTGGGTGCCTGGAGGACAGCTCTGCTGGTGAAGCTGCCAGACCCCAAGGCTGAAGAGCGGCATGGCTGGAGCTGTGCTTTCCTGTCCCACTCCCAGCAGGGATGTCCCCAGTTCTCACGTGTCCAGTGGATACAGTAGCTCACTGGGTGTACTTTCCAAAAGTCTGCAAATATTCACTGTGAAGGAAGTCTGAGAGACCTACGGTTGACATGGAAACGTACTGCTTTTTAACCATTGTGATACCTGGGCCTGAAACGTGGCTGTGTTCCACCAATGATTATTTGATATTGTGCTAATTAGGAAAATCCATTTAGGCCTCTAAAGATAATGGATCAGAAGTGCTCTATATTCAAGGCTATACTAGCAATTCGTGATTCAGACAGCTATTTGGGAAGTTCAAATTCTTGGTGCAGTGCTGATTGATTTCCTCAGTTGCCTTGGGGCAGTATCTGTGGGGATAATCTTCTGGATAGAAGTAATTTGTGGTGCTCCACAGTGATGTTCCATGTTTGCCATCAGTCTGAAGAGCAGACATGATCTGAGAATTAAATCCCCAAGTCAGTACTGGAAAATATTTGGCTACAAAACAGTGGGCAAAAACATAATGATGAATAAAGAAAAAATTCTGGTCTTCATACTGTTATTATTCATATTAATAAAGACTAATTTAATAACAATAATAACCTTAATAAATTAGAAAGGAGGCTCTATTTTTTATAGAATGCCTTTCATGCTCATTATGATGGCACAAATTATGTAGAAATACGGGGATTTTCTACCTTCTCTACCTATTCTACATACACACACAACATAGATTTGCCTGTAATCAAGATTTTCCTCAGATTATCACACATAGTTTGCTTGTGATGTACCTTCTTTCTTCCTTTTTGAAGTGCATTTAATAATCCTGGTAAGGCAAGCTGATACCTCAAATTTCCTTGTGTTTAGTAAGATTTATAATTATTCCCTGAAAGAATATATTATGACACCTCATAGTATTAGCAAAGATATGAAGTATTCCCAGGAAATAGTTTTAAAAGATCTTGACTCTTCAAAAAGAACAAAAGAGTAAAGGATGGAGCTCTCAATCTGAAGAAAGTATTCTGCTATGGGTGGTGGGAAGTCTCTTCAGAAAGTCAGGCATCTATATTTTCGAAAGGCATATTGGATGTGGGAGAGGGATTTCTTCTGCCTCTGGGAAGTTTGATGCCTTTGACTTACACACAGTTTTGTCTGGGGACTGTAGCTAGAAAAAAAAAAAAAAAAAGCAATACCTCATAAAGGTATTAGCGTGGTGTTTGTTATCTCCCTAATAATGATCACTTAGAAGTGAATTATATATTCAGCCTTACCAAAAAACATTTCTGCAATCTGGAAAATGAAAATGGTCACATCTTAAAAGATCTTCTATGCTGGAATATGCTAGTTAAGTGACTAAGATTTTGTGTCATTATTTTTTTCAGTTACGTGAAGAGTTTGACCGAGGCATAGATGTCGTGCTGGACGAAGAGCACAGCATTCATGATGTTGCTGCTTTATTAAAGGAATTTCTGCGTGATATGCCTGACCCGCTTCTCACTAGAGAACTTTATACACCTTTCATCAACACACTCTGTGAGCTCTGAAGCATCTTGATTTACTGATTTTTGATAAGCTTGTTTGAATTCTATAATCTCTACTAACTGTATTTTGTTTTCTGTGCATTTAATACTCTAACCTTGATTTACTTCAAATATTTATATATATATTTATATTTATAATTTTCTGGTGACTTTCCTTGGTTTTCATGCTGTATTAATCCAGAGAACTAGAACACAGATTTCACATATATCTATTAATACCTATTTTTACGTTGGTATATATGATAGAATTAATGTTCCTGGTATCTCAGCACTGTGAATGCTCTTAGCTTTTGTTGCTATTCACTGATCAAAATTATGGTCTGGCTTCAAAAGCCTAGCTTCAAAAGTTCAAGTTTCATGGTAGTTAATGGCTCTCAGAACATTGTCACAAATGTATTGGCTTATGCTAAAACCTGGGTCCAGTCTCTCAAAGAGTTGGGAAAATGTAAAGTTTGACCATTCAGGCTTGAACTGCTGCTTGGTATGTTCTTCAGCTTCTTTCTAGCCCTCATGTCTGAGATCCTGACTTTATCTCACCTTTGTCTCTGGCTACCATTGCATTTTAGGTGGTTGAAGTGTAGAATGTCCTTAACATTTCTATCTGCTTTTCCAGTTTCCCAGACTCTGTAAGATGTGAAATTGTGAAAAAAAAAGAAAAAAAAATTATAATGGCCAAAGCATAAACTTTACTGGAACGCTTCCAAAGGGTGCCCTGTAAACCCATAACTATACCAAAATGAATGTAATAAGTAGAAAATTACACATAATTTTTGTGTTGAGTGGCAGTGATGGAGTACGCAGCATGGATTTTGCTCTCATAGGCTGGGAGAAGAGCCTATGAACCTATAAGCAAAATGTTGACCAACCAAAGCAAAAATCCCATAAGAATATTGTTATGCTTTTGGTATTTCCTTGAAGTGTTTTCTCTTTTTCTTCTGATGTTACAAGGAAAATTATCATTAAACAAAGCTATTCTTATGCCTTTCTTTGGGCTGGGAACAGTATATTTGTTCTGATTTTAGGTTAGTTGGAGTACTTTTCTTAGAATGTATTTTTTCCCCTCTTAGTATTAGAGCCAGATGAACAGCTAAGCACCTTACAGCTTCTCATTTATCTCCTACCTCCCTGTAACTGCGATACCCTACACCGACTGCTGCAGTTCCTCTCCACAGTGGCTGGCCACGCAGAAGACACCACAGACAAAGATGGCCAAGAGGTAAGTTCCAAACACTCATGTCCTTTGACTTTGCTTAATTACGGGTCTCAAAAGAGATCTTTAAGGCTGTGAAATAACCATGTGACGTACCCCTGAAAGATGAGGGAGATTTTTTATTCTTGTCCACACATTTGACATTTAGTTTTTTACTACATTCTTAGGGCTGCATGAGTTTAATTTTTATATGACTTAATCAGTAGGGCATCTAGCACTTTCTCTGGGAGATGCACAACATTATAGGCCTTGTTGTTAAGAATATTTAATGTTGTCCATCCTTTTTCCACCTTTGTTTTTTCCTGTTACATTCTATGGAAAAAATACTGCCCTCTTCTCCATAGAAAAGTGTCAGGCATTCAAGAGTGTGCTTTTTCATTCTTTTTTCATTCTCTGCTTTTTGCTTTCTTATATGACCTTTGAACATAGTTAAATTCTTTTTCCTCTTAGTTTCCTTGTGTGAATTGTGTAGTGAAGAATAAAAAAATGAAGGACGGGTGCACTTCTAACTGTTAGACCTAATCACCAGTTGGAGTCAAGGTCCATCGTTGCCTGTTCTCATAATGGCCTCCCTACTGTTGCATTCTGGAACAAATTCAGTAGAGAGACTGTACTGCACCCAACCCCAGTGACAAGAATACCCATAGCTGCATTGCTTAGGTGTACTTCTGAGCGTTGACGTGTGCATCTAAGACAGTCACACTACAGAAGATCTGAAAATCCAGGTTTCCCATTTTCTCCCGGGAAAATGTTTGAACTAGTGGACTGCTCTGCAAAAGGCAGCAACTCTGTTTTTTTTGATTGAGAAGGATGCAGTCAGACACTTCTTGGCAAAATTGTCCCAGTTTTTCTGTGGGAGGGACTTCCTTGTCCTGTGATCTGTAGCAGAGAGGTTCTGAGGTTACTTCTGAGATGCTGCTGAAACACCTGGAGAAGAGTCTTCCAAATGGAAAACTGCTGACTTTTTTGGACTCTTTTTGGACTTGGTTGCTATTCAAGGATAGGCACTCTGAGTTTTGCTGAATTTCTGCCTGAAGCCCTAACTTCAAATGTGCTACATGTGACTTCAGGACCTTTTTCAGTTTAAATCCCTTTCAAATGCTGTTATTTTTGTCTTCAGCAATAAGCTGATAAACAACTAAACCACTATAATGAAAGGCATTGGAAAAGAGCAGCCTGTAACAGTTTTACTGTACTTAAAAACATAGTGCATATAAGCTGGCTAAGGTCTTGGTCCCTTTGGTCCAGCAAAGAGTTCTCTCTCAGTTGAGGAACGTACCTGAGAGGATCTTATTGCAGGACTGATGCTGCTTAAGAGAGTGGGCTTGGCAAAACAGTTGTAGTGAAGGAATTTTCATTCCCCTTAAGAGTACATCAGCTCTGCTACAGGTATTGCAAGGCAAATTTATGAAAGTCACCTTGGCAGTATTGTAAGCATCAAGAATATTACATGCAATTGGATATCTTTTATAGACAATAGAGTATTTTATTCATAATTACTTAAGCTATTCATTAATAGTTAAGTGAATAAAGACATACAGGGCAAAAGATTGTATTTTGCTATCAGTGGAAAGAAGACGTGTGAGCTTTGGCACACAGGCTCTTCTCCATGATGTCTTTCGAAAGCCCTTCTCTCATGAAGATGAAGACAGATGATGAACTTTATTAAAATGACTCATCCAGCTTATTTCAGTTGATATGTTTACATCACTTTTTAAGGGATGTCCCGAGACTGCCCTTTAGAGAAGACTCACTGTTTGTACAGACAGCCTGCACATGCTGATCCAGGCAGAGCCAGAGGCTACCCCTGGCTCTCTCAAGACACCATGTGCCCACGCATCCTTGGTGGATCACTACTCTGATCACCCAAAAAACAGCTGGGTGCATGGTGGTGTGCAATAGGGGGTGTTTAAGCACAGTCATGCTGGAAAAATTACTAACATGTTTGTTATGACTGTCCACCATGCACCTACTTGGTGCAGATGTCTTTGCAAGATTAAGTAGTGATAAAAGGAAAAGGTTTTATTTTATTTTTTATTTATTTTTAACTATCAGCTCTGTGCTAAAGCTGAGCTTTAGTTGTTTCGTTTTGCTTAAAAAAAAAAAAGGTATAGTGAGTAGACAGTTGTAAATTCAACTGGAATGTTCAGTAGATGCCATATTATAAAAAAATAAAAATATTGCTTTGAAAGGATTAATTTTGTCCCACTCATTTCTTGAAATGCTATTTTCTGCCTCTTTTTGTGCCTCATTCTGACCTTTTTAAAATTAATTTGTTCAGATATAGCTGAAAAAAAATAACTCATATGATATTGTTTGTTCTTTGAAAAAAGCCTCATGATTTACTGGTTCAGCTATCAAAATTCACTCGCAGTCTTATATAGTCAAACTGCTGGCATCATCTTCTGCATTCCCAGAATGGCAACCAAGTGGAGATACAGAGAGAAAGCACATGACCCCTGTCTTTTGCTCTGTTATATGAATAGAATGGGAAAAAAGTAGTCTACTCGCAAATCTGCCATGAAAATATTGATTTAATAACCTCTATGACATGTTTTTCATATAGTTGCTGTCTACTGTAGTACTTGTTCCTAGCTTTCTACTTCCTCCAAAACCAGGTTACTCTTGCTTCTTTAGACACAGAGTTGTAGATGCAGAAGAAAGTAAAAAACAAAACCAGAAAAAAGTAAATATTCAGTGTGTTCTCAGAAACAAGCAAAAAATCAGGAAAATAGTAATAAAAATAATGAGCATGTTTCTCAAGTACCCAAACTGTTTAACTTTTTAAACTTGGAAAAGTTGGCTTTTCTTCACTGTATCTGTTTCATATCATGATTGCCAGTTGAAAAAACTAACAATTCGTAGTATTGGGTCTTAAGAGACAGTAACAAGGTAAGAAAGTGAAGCAGGAGGCAGTATCTCCAAGTTCAGATGAAGTACACCACTGCTGACCTGCCAGGGAATTAAAGCAGGCAGCACTTTCACCTTCTTCTCCAGTCCATTTGAAAATTTGTCAGGAAAATCCACAGTGCTTGTTGTGGAGATGTCCAAACAAAGTGTTTCCACATTTCTGAAAATGGTTAAATTTTTGACTAGTACTTGCTTTTGGTTTTGATGAATGAACCATCTGTCAAATGTTTTGTCTGCATGTATTTGTGTATATACATAAATCTCTGGATACATTAGATCCTGGGAGACCCCACCTCCTTTCTATTCTGTTTTCTAGATTACTGGGAACAAAATGACATCACTTAACCTGGCTACGATCTTTGGCCCTAACCTGTTGCACAAGCAGAAATCTACAGACAAAGAATTCACAGTTCAGAGTTCAGCTCGAGCTGAAGAGAGTACTGCTATCATAGCTGTTGTACAAAAGATGATTGAAAACTACGAAGCCCTTTTTATGGTAGGTGGATGTTTCCTTCTGTGACTTCTAGGCATTTTTAAGTTAAATGAGGAAATACCTGGTTGGCATTAAAATAGACAAGGATTAAATAAACTGTGGAAATAACATTCAATTAAGCTCGACTAGTATTAGTAAACAAAATAGTCTTCCATCAAGGCAAATGCTTTGCAGAAAGCAATAATACTGAAAATTTGTACTTATACCTTTCCAGGAACTGTTTCTATGTCAGTGAGAATATTATCTTACTTAATTATCTTCCTCTGTATGTAAATGAAATGATGGAATTGTTTATTCAATCGTATGCTAAATAATACATTATTATTGCTCATTAGTTTTCAAGACAAGACTGAAAATGACCTTTCATCTCACAGGTTTAGAAGTCAGGGAGCTAATTTTTCTGCAGGGATAAGAGATCCTTGGTTAATTTAAGGAACAACTTCCCTTACCAAAGATTTTCTTGTTGGTCACATGGAGAGGAAGGACAAAGCTTTTTTATTTGTCAGTGGGATAAGAGGAGTAATGCATAAATGTGTGCTGTTCTTGAGTACTTCTCTGTTCACTTGCTGAAGCAAGGAGGTTCTTCATAGAAGGGATGGTGACCTTGGACTTCAACATGTTTTGGCCAAATAATTCCTACATACTGTTGCCTACTGAAGATTCAGCTTAGTTAAATTACACTGGTAAAGCCTAGCAGCGACCTGGTCAGTTCATTCTCTGACCTTATCTTTTTTTCTGTCTATGAAATCATAGTTCAGTTTTGCGTGATTTGTGCCTGAGGCAGAGCCCTAGTTCAGGATATCGGAAGCCAGTCAGACCTAGTGGTGGGCACCACCCTGTCTTCACTTTAGTAGACATAAATATCTTAACAAAAAAAGATTACTTGGAAAGTTGAAAACAGTTTTGTTTGTTGTGTCTTGAAACTAAGCAGCACTGTATATACTGAGGAGATTTGTTTCCAGCACAGGAGGAGGAATACTCTGGAAGACTTCCTTTAGTGTTTCAGCAAAGCTGGGTGCTAGATACAGCATTGGTGGGAGATGATGGACAAGACTGGATTGTGGGAATGTGGGAGTGGTGGACACATGGTACTGTAAGGAGAAGGTGTCTACCAGATTTCAACAGGGATGAAAGCATGACAAAGCAATGACGAGCACCGTCTATTGATCTTATCCTGAGATTAATTTCTTTGTGGTTTTCTCATCTTTTCTTTAACACTGTATTGCCTTTCATTACATCCTTTGCTTTATTTTTATTCTTGTTCTAGTTAGGTGCTCTCTCTCTCTCTTCCTCTGTCTCCTCTTTCCACCACTTCAACCCCCTACCCAGTTTGGGGAAACTTTAGGTGCTAGTTTTACTTCCACAGCACAAAAAGAAAGTGACAGAACTGCACTCTTGTGAGCAGTTCTGCTGGCCCAGAGCGTGGATGGCACTAACAAGGTTAAAATAATATTTGAATAAGAATACTTGCAATACTAGAAACATACATGTACTTACTGTTATTTCTCTTTAAGAACACTTCACAGCACAGTGACATCTCAGCACATCGTACTTCAAGCTCATGTCCAGACTTTCAGTGTGGAAAGAGTGGGGTCTAGGATAAGACTAACCTACATATGGTCTCCTTTCATTTTGACAAATTTATTCCCTTACCTCATCAATGCTTGCATTTTTCGCTGAAGATTAAACGCAATGATGGAAAAAAAAGAGAAGTTCTCTTTCGTTTTCTAGAGCAGTTTTTCAGATTGTGGAGAGAGATTAAAACCAGATTTAAAAATAAAAGGCTATCTGCATGTGAGAGAGAGGCAAACCTGTCTCAGATGCTCTCCTGAAAGCTGAAATACACTGATGTGAAATTACAGAAGTGCCTAACAGATGAGCATCTCTGAGTGCTTTTACTCTTCCCATTACCATAGTTTAACAAACAACCTGGCAAGTTCTGCCTGTTTTCTGGACTAATGTCTAGACTTCCATGTGATATTTGATTTGTAGGATTGTGTCAAATTGCTCATGGTTGCATTTTTATAAAACTTCTATGAGAGTTTGCTGTCAACTTTTCATGTTAGCATGAAAAAATTGGGCAGCACAGGGAGACTTTTTGCATTCTGAAGATTAAGCCCAGAGCATCCTTTGGTAATTGATGCATGGAAAGGAAAAAGACCTGTACATTACATTGTACTGGGACTCCAATCATTTGAAATCAGGCAGCAAGCAGTTCATCTTCCAAACCCACAGGAGTGGAGCCAAACCAGGAGTGTTGTTTATACCTGACATTTGTGCTACTTAAAAAGAGAAACATCTGGACTTGAGGATCCAGCTACAGCCATAACATATAGCATATTGATGCCAAGGTGGTTTTGTGCTTTTTTTTTTTTTTTTTTTCTTCTTTCTGTTGTATATGGGGAAGTTATAAAACTCCAGTTGACTTCAGCATTAAAACTGAAGCACCATTTGTGAAAGAAAACATAGGAATACAGCACATGCTATGTAGTTCATATCAGAATGACTCTGACTTTCAGTGAAATGCTCTGTTTTTCAGAACAACTTGGGATTATCAAGGTCTGTTTTTATTCCTAAAGCAATTACCATTAACATCACTAATATGCAAACGTGAATTCAGCATAAAAGATGCTGACCTTGCTGTTAAGTCCGTGATGTTAAGGTCCTTAATATCCAATTCCTATCAATTTCAGTGAGTCTCAGGGATGCATAAGTCCATATTGTGGAACTGCTTTTTGCTAGTCTCTGAACAATGCCCAGAAATTGGATTCAGGGAGACTGAACACGACCACACTTTGCCTTATTGGCTTTAGCTGGGCATGAAGGATGAATTTATGCATTTAGCAGCTCAGTCATGCATTTATATCATCCAGTACCCAAATCCATCTCTGCTGCAAAGAAAAGTGTCTAACATAGTGTCTGAAATTTATTGTTTTTATTGTTAGAGGCTACTATGGCCTCCCCACTGAGGAGGCAGTCATATAGCCTCTCTGTGCCAACTCAGTAGACAGGGATGGCATGGCACAAAGCAAAGACTACAAAGGTTCCTTCACCCTTCTGTGCCTCAGTAGCTGTGATACCCAACCTTAGAATCTCAGAATATCTCTGATTGTACAGGACATCTGAGAGCGCCCAAGCCCACTGATCAGTCCAGGTATGTGATCAGCAGGTGCAAAAACTGTTATTTCAGCAGAGCCTTGTTTTCCCATGTGTACTTACCCTTGTCCATGAATTTCAGGTTCTCATCCATCTACTCAGACATAATTGCCAGTTAAGCAGTTATTTCAATAAAAATTATTTCAGCTCTGTAACATCTTCTGAAGATACCTATTTAGTAATTCTCTACAAATTTAAATTAACACTTACATGCATATCATTTCTACACTTGCAAGTCAGTTAACCAAATAGATTTAAGTTGCTTCACAGGAGGAAACCCAAAACCAAACAACTAGCAAAGGAGACCATCGGTACAAATCCAGTTAAAGGATCATAGATTGGTGTGCCCCCATTCACACAGATAAAAGTCCTATAACTTGATTAAGTGTTAAGTTTGGGTTTTGTACATTCTTTCAGTGTGTTGGAACTTTTTTCAGTTTTATTTTTATGAAATGAAAGACTGCTTGTAAGTCATGGAAAATATATTTCTATTTTTTCTGACAAAGTCAGTAAATTATTACATGTATAGCAACTTGATACTAAGGTGAATAGTAACTTTGCCCCCAGATCTTATCTGGAGTGAAATCTACTGTATGGAAATGCTATCTGAACAGACAAGTCACAGGGCACCAGGTTTCCAAAAATGTGTTCCTATAAAAAGAACATAATGTATTTAAAGACCATAATACCAATGGCCATCAGTAAGAAATTTCTCTATCTTAGAGGTCAAACATATCTTTTTTTTAAAGAAATAGTCATAGTCACACAAATTTTTCATAGATGTTTTGGATCAATTTGACGTAAAGGATGCATATCTTCATTTATTTTCAAATTATTATTTTTTTTAAAGTAATTTGCCTTCTTTGTAATGTAATTCCCTAAATACCTCCCAAACCAAGGCATTCCCCCGGGGAATCTATTACTAATTCTATTCCTATTTTCCAGTAAATGTCGGGGAGAATAAATGGCCCATGCGGTGTGACCTGAAGGTCAAAAGATAAAGGCTCTGACAAATTGCATCCAGAAGCAGATTGCACAAGTGATGACCCCTTGCTGAGATTGTCTTACCTCCAGTTCCATCCGTCATGAGTGAACCTGAGCTGTTCGCTCAGGTTTCTCAGATGGTTTCATCCATTTGAGTGTTGTGATGGGTGAGCTAAATGTTCGACTGTGATGTGGACAAATTCTCTCAAAGATTGATTGCATTATAAAATGCAACTGGAAGTACAAAGTTTACTTGGGAAGATTTTGGAGTGCCACCTCCCCAGGAGATGTTATATCCTTCAACAGCTGAAGGTTTCAAATGTTTTGAAGGTTTGTCTTCATATAAAGTGCACTAGAGGGAGTTTGCAAATAAGAAAGCCAAACTCCAGAGGAAGATGGCACAGCTTCTGGCTGAGTGTTGCTATTATCCAAAGTCCAGAGTGGCTGGAGATCCAACAGGACCTACTTGTTAACCTGAGTAGTGAACAGATAAACTTTGTAATTTAAGCAATTTTACATCAGACAGGTAGATTCATTATAACTATCCATACTGTATTTCCCAAGTACAGAATAGCTATGATAGTTTCTACGTATAACTGTAGTAGTATGGTATAAGAGGGATAGACGCTCTCATTTTCCTGTGACATAAGTACCACTAAAGATCTATCAGTGGAATGAAAATGCATGAACTGCTCAAGTTCCAATAGGCCCTAAGCAGATTTTAAATGTGTCTCGATCCCAGGATTTGGCCATACAGATATCTGAACATTACATGTTTTTAAGACTTAATTTAGAAAAATGTTGACCTTAAGCAGCTGTCTCTGAAATAAAACAATGGAAGAACTTCAGAGACAGAGCAGTCACCGTGAAATTTCCATATTACAGGGGCATAGATAAGCCAAATACCATGGAATATATGAAGAAACATTCTCCTTCCTCTGTAATTACATCTCATGTTGTTTCTAGAACAAGAGAAGTATAGTTGCTTGGAATTTAAATGTATGAATATCCCTAGATTTTTGAATGGAGTTAGAAGATAAGGACCTTGAATTGGGGTTTTTGAGATTACAATACATAAGTAATTGCACTCTTGTTATCAGATGTAATACCCAACTGGGTACTAGTAGGATTTTCAACAGTAATCAGCATTTGACTTCGTACAAAGCGATCTTCAGTCCTACTGCATCTGTTACATGAAACTTCTCATTTAAGTGGAAGTGTCTGAATATTTATTTTAATATACTCTCTGTAAATGTAACTGTACTTGATCTTTTAGTTTCAGCATAGTACAAAAATTAATGTATTTAAAAGTTATTAATCTCCAATTAAGTATTTTTGTTGTCTTCATAGGTTTCCCCTGACCTACAAAATGAAGTTCTTATTAGCCTATTAGAGACTGACCCAGATGTTGTGGACTATTTGTTGAGGAGGAAAGCTTCCCAGTCATCGTGAGTAATCTGTTTTTTCATCATCCCTGTTTCTGCTGGGAATTTCTATCTCCCACTGGAAGCATTCAAAAGGTTGTAGTTTTCCACAGCTTTTATGCACTGTCTACAGTGGAGTAGAAATATCTTCCCCATTAAACAGACTCTGCCAAAGAAATTATGACTCTTGTACAATGTTTTCTAAAGACAAACCTTGTTTCGCGATTCAAAGCAAAGATTGCATTTTTAACTATTAACTGACACTATTAACTGACAGGATGTATACTAGTAATCAGCTGGTTCATGTCTTGGGTTTGTTGTAGTCTTCAGTAACAGGAGGCTTGTATTACGGTATCCTTGAAACACACCCTAGAGTGCCTTAACATGGTCACGGCTAGCCGTTTGGCCAGTTTGTTGTTCTTTTCCTATTGTATACACTTGTGACCTAGGTAGAGCATTGGTAAACAAGTCAACTGCTGCAGCAGTGGATGTATGGAAACTCTTTGAGTATGATTTAATTGTATGCTTTGTGAAACATGAAGAGAAAAAAATCATACCAGTCACTATGATTATGTTGCAGTTATGTTACATAACATCTTCTAACTTTGTGTATGGTTTATGTATGCCTACACCCGTGTGCCTTAATGCTGTGACTTTGTACATTTGGATTAACAGGACTCCTGGCTTTCTCAAGGGACACACATTCATTGCCTTTATTCTAGTGAATCCCAATATGCCAGACCCTAAAATTACAAAATTTGACCAGCTTGTTTTAAGTAACTTTTAAGAGGTTTCCTAGACTCTAAGCTCTCTGGGACAGATTGAGCTTTGTCTTCCTGTGTGTGTGTGTGTGGAAAGTGCCTAGTGCATTCAGAATATAGTTAAAATTGAATTTGTACAGTCAGCTATGATTTTTTTTTTCTCTCCCTCTGAACATTGTACTGTTGGAGGTAATAGTGTGCTTAGCTTTGAAGGAGAATGTATTGAAAGAAATAGTACAATTAATACATGAGGGAAAAAGGCTTCTTTATAACATGCAGAATATATTGTGTTGTGAAGGATGTTAGTTTAGCCACATGAATACATAACATGCAGTAGCAAATTATCACATATCATCTGATCTGTGATAATTGTCTGTGTGTGTTTCCTTAGTGTACTACAGTTAAGAAATAATTTCAGTTAGTTTGTCTGACTGACATCAACTAACCATGTATATATTTGATTCACAAGAAATGCCAGATAATTAGTTATTAATTGTCTTTTACACTTGTTTCACACTTGCCATGGTCTAAGGCAACAGTTAGGAGAGGCACTGAAAATCATGTCACATATGGTAATAATATGGTACTCTCTAGAGACTTTTCTTTAAGCTCTTAGTTTGAAATGATCATATTTGTGACACAAGCCTATAAAAAAATTAATGATGGATTTCACTGTCTGTAATAGAAAGACATAAAATTGTATCTCACGTGGATTCACAAGCTAATTGAGCATAAATTTACATCACAAATCATTGTGGATAAAACAGGTTATTGTTAGATCCAGTTTCCTTTAAGTTAATTGACCTTTCCATTAGCTTCCTTACTTTTCAGTCAATATGCACACCTACAGGAGAAAATAGATCTTTTGTGCAAAGCTGGTCACAACTGACAAAAGGGTTTTGTAAGAAAAGGTTACTAAACCAAATAGGAGCATTATGGCTACACTAGTACCAATTTATTGTGTTTTCAGTAATTGGCAGATGAGGCATGAGATAGGAAAAGCTTGCTATCTCTCATTTGTCTTCTACTCTGGTATCATGTAAGCTATTTATTCTTAATGTTAATGAAATATGTTTTCACTGTGATTGCAACTTCTTGGTTAAGATATTCCAGGCTATTAGAGTGAATGTTGCTTAGTGTTATCGCTTGAAGTGTGATGCTCTTAAGAGATTAATCTTTTTCAGGATGTAATATCAGTTTTGAGGATACATATTTGCTAGTTATTTTTCCTGTAAGAAGTGTGAGAAAGCAGAAAACAAGGAGATATTTGTCTTGATTTCATAACAATGAGCTTCCAAAATATGTCCGTACAACTCCTGAAATTTCCTTGACTATATACTCAAGAGCACATTCCAAATTTGGACCCATGGAACAGAAAACTTTAGATATTCTTGAGAGAATCTTCATCATAAAAGCTGGTTGGCTGCATAACACAGTGTGTGGAATCAATTTCAAGACTTTAATGTTATATTTCTTGCACTGAAGGTCCTGCTTCTGCAAATGCCCTTGCATCTCTGCTTTTGATGTTACTGCAAATGCTTTCTTGGTTCTAATCTAATAGAAAACAATCTCTTTTCCTCCTCAAAGGAGGACAAATCAGTTGTTCCTCATATTTCAGTTCTCTTAAGAGTTGAGCATCATGAACTGATGTGTCAGGGAGTTTATGGAAGTTGGTCGTGGTAAAGCACTAATTACCAGTGGCTGCAATTATGAAGTCTGCTTTTGTGGATGACTTTCCCAACGTTTTTGTATGTTGGCTTGATGACAATGGAATTTGAAGTTTCCAGCTGTAAGATGAAGCATCTTTAAACTAACACAAAAATAAAATGTTTCTTATGACTATTTATTGCTTATCATGGTTAATAGATAGAATAAATGTGTTTTAGAGTTATTTTAGGTACAGAGTGATACAGAGTAGTTTTAGAGTAAATGTGTTTTAAATTTGTGCAATTTTCGAGTGCTTTTTATAGCAACGATAGGTTTGGGTTGCTCACCCAAACTTGTGGCACCCAAGATGAGGCCATACAGTAGTTTTTAATTTTCATATTATTATTTTTTTTTAAATTTCCATACTAGTTTCTATAATAGTTTTTAATTTTCCAGTATGTTTAAACACAGAGGCTTCCTGAATCATTGAGTACTCTATCCTGTTACAGTAGCAACCACATCATAATCCTGCAATAATCTGTTTTGTTGGTGGCACTTCCAATATATATGGAAATGGCTACTTCATGCTGCCAAGCCATCAAACTGTGTATGATTTGCCTCTTATAAGAAATAATTGTTTTTCTTCTCAGAAACTTTAAGTTGTAGCAGAAAAGTATTTCTGCCAAAACTAAAATGGGATTTCTGGTTTTGATGGCCTTGATGCCAATGGAAAAGTAGGAATGTCCTCAGTAGAAGTAATTATTGTTATTAACATTTTTGCAAGTCACCCATGCTTGTAGACTCTGGTGGATGACAAATTCAGAAGGATGCCAGTTAAAAACTCCTTAACAGCATAGTCAATTTTTGTTTTGGAATCTGAAATAGTAGTTTTGAACCAGTGCTGTGTAAGTTCTTTCTGCAGCTTTCAAACCTTTTAGTCAGATGCATGCACCTAACCACTTATTAAATCTTTTCCATAATGTAGTTCAAAACCTGTAGAAAATATTTCACTTGCCTTCCCATTTCTCACCTTTAGTAACACACAATTTTCTATTATTCTTAATGGGACTCATAATCTGCCCTTATTCATAGGCTGCATATAGGTATGTATCCTAAGCAGTATTTACATTTGCCTCTATATTTATTTTTTCCCCAACATATAGGTAGACAGTCTCACAATTATCTAGGAGAAGACTAATTAATATCTCTTTGATAATTAACTGAAACTGTAAACAAATCAGATGCAAAATTTTTGTTTTAAGGAACATATGGAGATTTATGTTTTATTTGGAAAGCTGCAAGCCAAAGACTTTTGTTCCTAAATATCATCTTAAGGTTATGTATGTAAAGCAAATGTATGAGATCAATTTCCAGCTGTATAGTATTTAATCCATTTTGATGGTTTCTTAGAGTAAGATTAGCAGAGTCTACAGGAATTTTCTTTAAGACTTTTTTTCTAAAGAAATTTGAAAATTATATTAGATGTAAATAATTGCATGGGTTTACTAGCAGAAATAGTAAATGAGGTTAGAAACTTGAATGTTCGGACGTTTCCAAAAACTTGACAGTTTCCATTTAAGTAAATTTTTATCAGGAGCTCTGTCTTGAGACAAGCTAGACTATAAGAGATCATTCAAGGTAAGACATTTAATCAGTGTTTCACAAAGATCAAGTTTTTGTTCCCACATTCTTTCATTTGCATTTCTTTCCCCTCCTTCCTTGTGTTACCTTGCCATGGCTAAATGGTCCAATACCTCCTTTGCCCTGTGCAACATAGTTAGGTTCTGGTCCTGTAAAGATTTACATGAGATAAGCCTCACTGGTGCCAGTGTAAGTGTTAAGCAAATCTGTATGGTAATAGGATGAGGTTTAGATCACACTCAGTCTAGAAAGCTGGAAAGAAAGAATTTTGGTCACAGGAAATCTGCAGATACCAACAGTTTTCCCCTTTCCTCTCAGATCTTTCTGACTCTCTTAAAATTCCTTGAGACATTGCTTAAATGCATGTCATTTTACCTCACACTCACTGCTTAAGTGTTTTGTTGTTGTGTTGGTTTTGTTGGTTTTGGTTGTGTGGTTTTGTTTTGTTTTGTTTTGTTTTTTAAGAACTTAAGGAAAAGGGAAAAAGAAAGAAAGAAAGAAAGAAGTGTTTTAGTTTGTTATAACATTTTACAAATTTAAAATCCAGTTTAAATACTGTGGCTTCAGTTTGTGACTGTAGATTAATTCACCCTGTGCTCGTCTTCATCTGGGAAGCTGAGATGGGAAGTTAGATAACTGAGGCATGATTTACAATTAGTTTTAATGACTCTCCAACATTACCATGCCAGCCATGCTGTTCCCAGGGGACAGTGCCTGGGACAGTGCTGCTTAGCTAAATGGCAACTCTGGTTTTGTGAGTTGGCCCCAGTTACGGTTCAGGATCAGTTCAGTGGTGGTTTTCTTGCTGGGAGATAACTAGGAGACAACATTATTAATTCAATCCTAATGTTTTATGGTTCCTTTTACACTGAAGGGGAAAAAAAAATATATTGAAAAACAGAACAGAATAATCATGATGTTGAGTGTATATATTTTATGTTGTGGGACACAGCACTTGTAAGTCAATAAGGGGAAAAAAAAAAACACTGCTTCAAAGTGGTATTAAGTTTTGTCAGTATCTGTGTATTAATCTTTAGTCTGCTGTGGCTAGCCTGTCTTACCACTGTGTGTTTTCTTTATTTTCCTTCCTCAGTTTTACTTCATTTGTCTGGAAAGAGGGTTATTGTTCCATAACAAATAATGTGCTTTGGCTGCTCACTGAGTTCAAGCTGTCTTTGGATTTGACTCTGAGAAGGGCTGGCCGTTTTCAGTATACAAGAAAGACCCTCTGTATTAACACATGCAATCAGACCAGATATTAATGTGAGGTCACTGATAAAAAGTGTTTTGTTCAAGAGAACAGCAAGCATAAGATAAGCATCTAAGAAACAAAGATCAAGGTTCAGAGAAATGAAAAAAAAAAAAGGAATAATAAAAATATAAATTATGGGCATACAACAGGGGAAAAAAAAAAAAAAAGAAAAAAAAGTATGTTTGTTTACAGAGTATTTCTACATATGCTACATATGCTTTGGGAGGTTCCATAGCTTACAGATTGCCTCGTCTACATAATAAACAGTAACAGTTCAAGAAATCTCCCTCAGTGTCCCCAACACACTTTCAAAAAAGAGGGGTTTCTTTCTGAGCCTGGGATGTACGTTTTGGTGGGTGTTTCGTGTACTTTTTTCTTTTTTTCTTTTTTTGGTTGAAATTAAATGCAGTCTATGCTGAAATGGTGAAAGAAGTTCTAGAAGTTATTGCCAGAGCCAATTGTTTGCTGCCTCCATCAGAAATACGATAGATATATCTGGTAGTACTTTGTAGAATATTTACCTTCTGGTGCCTCTAGAGGAGGATCCTTCTCACAGTGTTAGAGATGAGCTAAGTATTTGATTTCAGTGGCTGTGTATTACTTTAGAATGGAAGAAGTGATTTTAGCATCCTGCTTATCATCAAACTAATCTTCCCCATCATGCCCTCAGATTTATTGTTGCAACAAGCAGAATTGTCAAGGTAACATAAGGAATTGATTCACTGTTTAATTTCCTGTGGTGAAGTGTATGATTGTGTGGTTTTCGTTGTTTTTTTCATGATAGCAACATCTTTTGATTTTTAGTGGCCTCTGCTGGCCACTTCATGGCAGAAGTTTTACTCATGGAAAATTCACCTCTATACTGCTTCTGAAGTGTTTTCATTTCAGCACCTGTGATCATACTTTTGCATTTAATTTTATCTGTATGATGTCAAACTGCACCTGTAGCTGTGAAAATAAAGCATTTTTCATTAACAGTAGTTTGTTTAACAATATTTCCCAGAAGTCCTGAGATGCTGCGGTCAGAAGGTTCCTACTCCACAGGAGAAAGACACTCTTCCACAGACTCCAACAAAGCTTCGAGCGGAGATGTCTCCCCGTATGACAACAACTCCCCAGTACTTTCTGAACGCTCACTGATGGCAACGCAAGAAGAAGTTGCCCGCAGTCCAGATAAGCTGTACAGGGTGCCTGAACAGTACACCCTGGTTGGTCATTTGCAGCCTAAGACAAAGGAGAATTCTTCTGCATCACAGGCTGGAAAAGGTATATCCTGCTCCTGTTCCACTTTCTAAGTGACCAACATAGGCTTCTGAAGTATCTGTAAAGCGTCTGCTCTATATTGTCAGCTATCAAGACTTCAGGTTATTGTAGTGTAACAATCTCACAAGAAATGATTTTTTTTAATTTTTTTTTCCTGTTGAGCTTTAAGTGTTTGCTCAGTCCTCCTCTTTAGCTTAGACAGCTGCTAGGGATGCTCCTAGTGTGGCATTTGTCAAAACTTGGAGCTTTTGTTTAGTAAAGCAGAACTCTGTATGTCCTGCTCTTCAGCCTTGTAAAGACTTTTTTTCTAGTGCTGCTTGGCAGGACTGTAATACCTACAAGCTTATGCTCTAGACTTTGGAAAAATCTGAGTTTAAGACATCATGCTGTAAATTTTCTCCAATTGAAAAGAACGACCTCAGCTCCATTGCATCGTAGAACATAGCTGAGCTGCACAGCTTTACATCTGTTACCAATAACACATCTAGCAATACTAGAGGAGGGATCCATAATTTCCATACATGTCTAGGGAGTGCACACCTGAATGATTTCTTCTGTAAAGAACTGTTGTTAAAGCTGATGGCTCACCTGCACTCTCAGATGATTTTCATTTTAAAATGTAAAACAATATTAATAACTACTTTCATGAAATACATGTGTAATAAGCCAAACTTTAAGGAATTTCAGTGCTTAGTGGTACAGATAACTGTTTGGTGGCATTTTAAAAAACATTTGGTTTCAGAAGCAGTGGTTAGGTCATTAAATTCCCTTTTGGAATTAATGGGATTTAGACTATTATCTCAATTGTATACTTTATAAATGCCACTGGGTATTATTTAGATGTATTCAGCATCTAAATCTCTGAATAGGCTTCAAAATGTGGTTAGGTTTCTAGTTAGTTATCAACAGGAAATCACATGAAACTTTATCGTATTAACCATCTTTTGGACTGTAATATGCATCACAAAGTTGACCATGATGAATTAGGAAATTTCTTTTCTGCCAGATGAAATCCAAAAATGGCACAAAATGGTTAGAATCCAGCACAAGTGACATGTGCATTTGATTAAATCTCTGTTATGTGACAGCACTTTCTTGTAAGACCCAAGATGCAGGTTGCTAGAGCATGCCTTACAGTGGCTGGTGGGGCTGTTTGAGGGAGCATTCTTTTCCTTAAAAAAGTACATGAACTAACTTTTCTTGACCAAACCTTCCTGTTTTGTACAAATTTCCCATTCACACAAATACAGACTGGGCAGAGAATGCACTGAGAACAGCCCTGAGGAGGAGGACTTGGGGCTGTTGTTTGATGAGAAACTAAACACGAACCAGCAATGCACTTTTGCAGCCCAGAAAGCCAACCATATCCTGGGCTACATCAAAAGAAGCATGGCCAGCAGGTCGAGGGAGGCGGTTCTCCCCCTCTACTCTACTCTTTTGAAACCCCATCTGAAGTGCTGCATTCAGCTCTGGGTCCCCCAACACAGGAAGGACATGGATATATTAGAATGAGTCCATAGGAGGTCCATGAGAATGATCAGAGGGCTGGGGCACCTCTCCTATGAAGACAGGCTGAGGGAATTGGGCTGTTCAGCCTGGAGAAGAGAAGGCTCCAGGGAGACCTTATAGCAGCCTTCCAGTACCTAAAGGTGGCTACAGGAAAGCTGAGGAGGAACTCTTTGTCACAGAGTGTACAGATAGGACAAGGAGTAATGGCTTAAAACTAAAAGAGGATAGTTTTAGATTAGATATTAAGAAAAAATTGTTTACTCAGAGAGTGGTGAGGCACCAGAACAGGTTAGTTGCCCGGAGAAGCTGTGGATGACCCATCCCTGGAGGTGTTCAAGGTCAGGTTGAATGAGGCCCTGGGCAACCTGATCTACTGGGAGGTGTCCCTGCTCATGGCAGGGGGGGTCAAATTAGGTGATCTTTAAGGTCCCTTCCAACCCAAACCATTCTGTGATTCTACAACTTCATTAAGGCAGAAGACAATGGAAATTTCACTCTCTCAGCAAGCTCAGATGTCCTATCCATAAGACAGTGCACTAAATTCATTACACGATCTGAGCCTGAAACAGCAAGTAATTGCAGACAATACATTTGTTCTGTTTGTGTTAGTAAGCCAGTTGCATATGTTATCAACTCTGATATTTTACATAAAATTTTATGTCAATTCAACTTAATATTCTATTTATGTGTTTTTAAATAATGGTTTTAAAAGTACTGATTCACCATCTTCTTCCTGCTCTTCTTCCTATTCAGATGTTTCAGAAGATCATTTTGATATCTGGGGCACCTGGCACTCAACACTGAAAAGTGGCTGCAAAGATACGGGAATTACAGGTCAGAAATTTCTCAGAAGTTTTAAACACAAAGCTAATAAAAGCATAAATGTTCCATGTTTTGAGAAATCACAGTGAAACAAATAGGAGAACTCATGTTGCTGAGAGTTAAATTTGTACATAAGCCACTTACCAGATCTTGGACTTTTAAAGGGTTGTTCAATAAAATACAGAGAAGCACAATGATTTTACAAATGTGAAAGTATTTCAAGCTGCTAGAAAATAATTTAAAGAGTCATCTTCAAATTACTTCAGAAAACAGTTTTATGTAGTTCTAAAACTCACTAGAAGCTGGACACCTGGTGGAGACTTGAAAGTAGCTGCAGTAGTGGCATAAGCACAGCCTGTGAGGCTGGAAGCTCTGGCTCTGCCTGGGAATAGCATGGTCTTGACAAGTTATTGACCCGTTCTGCCTTTTGTTTTTCCTGCAATCTGCACCCACCTCACAAAGAAACTGTAAGACTGAAACACTTTCTGCATCGAAAGATGCTGTGTGCTGTAAGGCTTTATGTTAGAGCAAAGTCCTTGAGTCACCCAGAAATGCAATAGACACAGTTTAGATCAGAAACATTAGAGGTTCACACAATAACAGAATGGCTGAGGTTGGAAGGAACCTCAGGAACTCATCTGATCCAAGCCCTGCCCAAGGAGGGCCAGACAGGCTGGGTTGCCCAGGCCTATGTCCAAGTGGCTTTTGAGTGTCTCTAGGGAAGGAGTCTCCACAGCCTCACGGGCAGCCTGTGCCAGTGCTCCATCACCCACACAGCACAGAAGTGCTGCCTGGTGCTCAGAGGGAGCCTCCTGTGCTCCAGTTTGTGCCCAGCACCTCTTGTCCTGGCACCGGGCACCACTGAAAAGAGCCTAGCTCTACCCTCCATCTGGTAGCCTGAAAAATGCAAGGCTGTTGCTCTATGTCCCCAGGTTCAAAGGTTCAGCCAGTGGGGGAGGGGGCTGATAAACTTTTAATTGTGTAGCCTAATGATAAAAGCCCCTATCATTCTTCTGTGGTATTACACAGGGAAAAAGCAGAAACTTGTAAAATGTCATGTAAAGGACTGTGCAGACTGACATTGTCTTTCTTACTCTGGACCCCAGGTTCTTATGGAAACATTTATGAAAGTAGCTTGCTGCGACCTGGACAGTGCTCTCTTTCCCAGGGGAACCTATCCATATATTCTCCTCGATGGCAAGGCAGCTCCTCCGAATTGGACAGCAGCAGACAAGTCATGCGAAGGAGTCAGACAACTGCTGCCATTCCCGAGTGTCAGCTCCATCCTGCAGTGTCTCGGGTGTGCAGTAACCCACATATTGAAGCCAGCGGTAGGAGCTTGGACCAGTCACGTTCAAAGTCGGAGCGGCACTTGACTTTAAGCAGTGTGGAGGACCTCACTGAGTATGACTTACACGCGGGTTGTTCTCAGAGCACGGCCAAGCCCTCCTACAGAAAAGAGAGGCCACCTCCCCCGTACCCTGGCCCAGCAAAAACAAGCTCTGTGTTGTCTCAGCGATCAGGCGTTTCTTCAACGTTGCACTCGTTGTGGAGACTTCAACGACAGGAAAAAAGTTCAGGGACCAGAGCAGCTGGAGGACCAGCAGCCAAAGCCCCTGAGCAGGCCATCTCCAGGCAGGAGCGATCGGCCCCGCACACTCAAGTGGGTAATATCTATTCGACGGCAGCTCACAATCAGAACAGTAAAAATGTTTCAGAGCCAGACTGGCACGATTGGCAAAGAGAGAGATGGCAAATTTGGGAGCTTTTATCAGCTGATAACCCTGATGCCCTCCCAGAAACCCTTGTATGATCAAACTCGACAGAACTGCCACTTATAACTCTGCCTCCCTCTCATAGGAAAACAACAGTCATGTTGGAAAACTGGGGGCTCGTGTGTTTTCTACCAACTAAGTTACATATAATTTTTTTAAACCTTGTTCACTTTAATTTCTTAACAGCACTGTCAAGCAATCCATTTACAAATACAGTATGTTCCTGTTTTTCAGCAAGCTTTTGAGAAAAAAAGATGAAAATTTTAGTCTAATAACTCTGTATGCATACACTGTGTATAAGATAAAACTGTTGCTTCAATGTGGCTAAAAATGTATTTATATATCTGCAGTTTTGATGATTGTATATTCTGTAATGGGTATTGTATGATAATCATATATTATGTTTTCATATACAGATGTCAATCAGTCATGACTGCTTTTTTTTAAATCACTGCACTTACATTACCGTGATATGCATTGGAATTCTATAGAAAGTGCACAAGCTGGTTTCTGTGCTTATATATAAAAAAAAATGTTAAGGGGGGGAAGTTGTCCTTCATTTCACTGCCTATTGAAAAACACTAAGAGAGGAACATGAAAAGCCATATATTTTATAAAGGTAATAGTGAGCGAGGGGGGGGGGGGGAATACCTTTTTATTTTTTATTTTTCTTATAAATATATTTTCAAACAAAATTAAAATTTGATACAAGTTAGATTGTAAAAATATTTTTTTTAGATTCTGGTAGGAAGCAGTTCAGAAGATCAAGAGCAAGGCCATGCATAAACCAACTAAAGATGTAGTGCAAAGGTCTGCCCTCCCATTCTAGAGGAAAAACAATGTTATGTATACAGGATATAATATATATATTTATAAATGTATCATTTTATGTATTGTTCTAAAACAATAAACTGGAATCCAAATTTTAGAAAACCAAACCCGATAAATTGAGGTGTGTAATGACTGAGAAAGAATATGGCTTTTCCTTTAAAATAGCAAAGCTTCAGCATTAAGTAAGTTAGACAAAGTGAAAAGAAAAATAAAGACAGAGATGCTAGCAAAAGGGAGTCACAGAATTTCGGAAATGAACATGCCATTTGGAGAAGTTCACAGCTGTGTTTCTATAAATATTGTGCCAAAGCCTGGGTCAATAGTACTTCAATAACTGTATGCTGCATTGTTAAATATTGATGTTTTATACGCCTTCTGGTGTTTTTAAATTGCAAAAACGTTTGTGGCCAGCAGGTGGCAATGTACTTCAGTATTGTAGAGAAAATTATGTTATCACTTGATAAGGGAAAGTATCATATCAAAAGAATTTTATAAAACATTTTATAAAATTTTAATGAAGTTGAAAACTTATTCAGTGATGTTGTGTTTAAGTTCTATCTTGTGCCATAATGATGGAATAAAAGGCTAAGCAAAACAATGAGCATATTTTTGCTCTCTTTTTTTTTTTTTTTTTTTTTTTTTTTTTTTTTTTTTAGTAAGGTTTATGTAAAAACTGATGTGTTTTTATCATGTTCCTGAGTATCTCTGTTAAAAACATCTAAGAGGCTTAGGGCCCTAAAGACCACTTTTAGATATGACTTAAATATACAAGATCCCAGGTTTTGCTTGTGTCTAAGGCTTAAAAGCCATCATAAAAGGAGCCTGCTTATCTCCAATTTGCCAAGTAAAGTAATAAGATAAAAGTACCAACCCAAGTAGAAAAGGACAGTATTTGGCCTTTGGCTGTTGAACACTGTCAGGTTGGCCAGCTCTTTTTATCAATATTGCATTTAGAATAAATTTCAATTCTGTCCCTTGATACTAGACTTGATACAAAAGATTCTTGCATGTAGCATGTTGCAGCAACCGTCAATTTATTATGAAAAGAAAAACAAACAAAGCCAAACTCACCTAAATTTAAAAGATACTGGAATATAAGAAAGGATTAAAAAAGAGCTCTCACAAGCAATCTTTATTTGATCTTGCTTCAGTATCATCCCAGGCTTGATGCAGATTTGCTATAGCAAAGTCTGTAGCAGTCCTAAAAAACAGGCATGATAGAAATCCTGCTGCAGAAGATGCTCTGTTCACTAGACAACTGTCTCCTCATTTTAAGTCCTTTTCTAAATATAGAAATATCTGTACATTTCTAACATTTTTAGTGAAAGATGTCTAACAACTACTTAGCCTGATAAAGAGATTCCTTTTCGCCAGTACCTCTCTCTGTATATATGTGTATATATGTGTATATTACCATGAATATGGTGTTTATGCAAAAATGGAAAAAAAAAAAAAAACACAAAAAAAAACACACTCAGAGGACAATGTGTCTGCACACATTTCAATATACAATTGCTTGGAAGAAAACATATAGAATAAATCCTGATGAATTAAAAATAACATTGTCCAGGACTGAATCATTTCTCTCTGCTATTTTCATTTGAACAGGACAGAGCAAAATTATCGTAAGCAAGATAGGTATTAAGTAGCTTTAAGTTGTACCTCTTAGATACATACATAAGATCTAAGACTTCACTGTTACAACAGTAAGTTTAGTCTGGTTTCCTAAATTTTGATAGCTTTGGGGGAAGTTTACACTTTGCTACAATATGCAAGGGGTAGAGCTGGGCTAGACCAAAAGCTTTTTTTGATTTAGCTAGAAATTTGGAAAACTATTAAACTTAGTAAAATACTTAGAGGAGGAAAAAATAAAAATAAAAAAAATTTTGAAAAGCATATCAAATTATCTGGCAGGTATGCATCTCTCTCCTTCGACTCCTGGTCTTCCAACCCCAAAAATGTCAAAGAACAAAACAAACAAAAACAGGTGTTTGAAACTTCTTGTGAAGGAAATGTTTACTATAACAGGAAGCAGCTGGAACTGCTGGAAGACAAATAGATAGACATGGAAAATAGTGGTCCTAGGTACCAAAGTTTGGAGCTTATGTGGACAGGGTAAGTCCCTCTCTGTTAGCAGGACCAAAGGCTGGGGGAGTGTTAGAGTCTGAAATAAGATTTTTATTGCCACCGTGTAGGACAGAGAGACTGGAGAGAACCTCAGTATAGTTTCTGTCAGAAGGCTGCCATGCTATGTAAACACACATCAACACTCTGAATGCAGAATAGTTGGTAATGAAGTCTATATTGCACAGTAAATCTAACCTTTGCAAAACACGGAGTTTCTTTAAAATCACTATTTTTTATTTGATAAAAAACAAGTCAAAGTAGAAAACCACTGACCAGTGATCAGAGGTTATTGGCCAGTTTTAGGACAAAGAACATCCATAGTCCAAGGTATAAATGTCTAATTCAGTGCTCCAATGATTTATCACCAAATATTTTAGCTATTTAGGGACTCACTTTAGACAAGTTTCTCTTTGATTCACTTGGAAGAAAGGGCTCATGGTCAGTGGTGCTGTGAGACAAAGTGAGACGCCCACATCATGGCAGAAGGAAGGCACGTGTTCGTCAGAGGACCTGCCACCTCCCCAGCTCAGCTCCCACCTGGGCCCCCCTACTGCTTCTGAACTCCCACCACAACCTGTTCATTCCCTGTTCATGGTATGTGCCTGGTGGTCATGTCCACCTCAGTGATGGTGTCTTCAGCTAGAGAAAGAAAGAAAAAGTGATGGGAGGGCAAAGCAATGAATGTTTGGGTAATCTGGGAGGATGAGCAGTTGTTTTGGGTGATGTGATATTAGCAAGGACACTCTGCTAAGGAGTTAGACATTTGTCATTCCAAGCTGAAATTGGTGACGTGATTGATTTTGATGTCTGTCTTGTACTTCAAAAGAGGTTTATGTAGCCCTGAATCATTACTTCTAGCTTTACATGTATGTCAGCCAACACGTCTGTGTGTACTATCCCATTTTAGAACCGTGCAACATTTTTCTTCCTCTGTTGTATATTTATAATATTCATCTTATGAAGAAAGTCCATAGCATGGAGATATCAAAGCCTTTTCTCAGACTGTTTCCCTCAGGAGCAGGATTCTTTCCATAGCAAACGTGTCATGGGTTTCTGCTTCAGCAGACAGCACACTAGAGAAGGTCTCCAGAAGCCACAAGGCCTCAGGGCAAACTCCTGCAGTTCAGCTCTTTCCCTTTGCTTTTTACTACACTACACTGGTTCATGCTTAGGACTTAAAAATCCCTCTTTACACAGCAGTCTGCATTACCGCCTCCCAGAGAAGTGAGACGTGGATGGTGTGAGCATGGGCTGCCAGCAGTGCAGGGGTTCCTCTTCTCTCTTCCATCGTGGATACAACAAAATGGGAGCAATCAATGAACCTCTAGATACAACCCAAATGTGGTGGGGATCCTCTGAACCTGGGGAAAAATGAAAAGAGCAGATTTAGAATAGTATTTTACTTTTGCTTCTGTCTTTGGAAATGCGATGTGACCAAGACCATATTCTGCTGTTGGTCAGAAAGTTGCACCTTCTCCTTCCCCATCCCTCCCCTCTCTTTACACCAGCTCTTGAAGTTGTGGGAGGAATCCCAGGGCTTGTTGCTCTGACTGAAAATTGCTCTGTACAATGTAGAGATTAAATTCAGGTAGCTCAGTGGCTTTCACAAGTGATAGGCATAAGGGAAGGGACAGACAGGTTCAGAGATGGTTAAGAAGGAGGATGGGACTGGCTGTCCCCTCTGGCAGCAGCCTTCAGTTAGCCATGTTTAAATTACTCATGAAACTGCAAAGCTTGCTGCTTAGATTTGTAGGCAAGAGCCTGACTAAGCACTTGAGAGAGGCTTTGTGTTATAAACTTACACAAACTCAACTGCTGTCTTGGGTGCTTGAAATCTCTCAATAGCTCTGCTGTCTACATCAGAAGACCAGTCTGCTAACATGGCACAGTTTAATACCACTTAAAACTCTTGTGCTATTGAAGTGACACAGTAAAATGGGCTAGAATGTATAGTTGTATGGTCTGTTTCCCCCACTTCCCCCCTGTTTTTGTTGTTTCACAGGAAACAGCTGAGGTCAAAAACTCCAATTCCAGCCTTTCTGAAGCACCATCTTATTCTGTGCTCGTGCTGGTATACTGGAGGGTCAGGAACTTCTTCCTCTTCTCAGAATTACACAGGACATAAGTCTCACCATGCTCTCTCTGTCTCTCTCTCTTATTTTTTTTTTCCTTTTTGTTTGAATTCATTTCCAAAAAAAAAAAAAAAAAAAAGAATAACTTCATTGTGCGATGCCATAACCTCAGAGATCTGCAAAGCAGTGGAAATGGTTCTTAGTTGCATTCAAGAGTATCTTGACATCAGTAAGCTCTTTCACATCACTGAGAAAAATGAACTACTGCTGTGCTACAGTTGCTTTAGGGGAAGCCATCTCAGCATCCAGACAGTGCTGTAGAGACCGCAGAGCTATTCAAGGCATGTAGACACCCAGAGTGCTCGGTCATAAAATGCGCTGTCTCTGAGAATAGCATTCATCTAATTTTTCTGAAGTTTAAAGCCTCTCCAGAGATGATCTGGACAAGTCCCTCATCGGTTCCCTTTTCATTCAGTGTAGAGAGACAGGTATTTCTGTGCCACGAGCCATACGGCTTCCTTGGATCTTTCTTTGAAGGATAATCCATTTTGAAGGGATGGTTGCTAGAAGAGCCCATTTCTTTCTATAGCCTACAAAGGAAGGCTAAATAAGTTGCTCAAATAGAGACCACTTTACAGTAGCCCTCCAGATCTGGCTGAATGAATCACACTCAAAGGGCCTGGTAAAACAGAAGCCAGATGATGATCCTGGCAGCAGTAATAAAGCCATTGCCTAACACCAGCAAGTAATTACAGACAGGGAAGGCAAGAGGCTTAGCACACCTTCACAGCTCCTGGGGGAAGTGAAGCCCACCTGGAGGCCTCGGTGATGTTGTGCTCTTCCCTGGGCTGCCGGGTGAAGCTGGGCTTGGGGGTGCTGGTGGAAGCCTTGCTCCTCTCATGGGCCTGGGGTATTGAAGCCAGGAGACAGGGACTTCATGCTTAGCTCTTCTGGATGCTGTACAAACCCCAGGGTTTGGGGTTTTTTTGAATGTGTGGAAGAGACGCTGCCAGGTCTGGAATTGCTTGTTTTGTTGTTTGTTTGTTTTAAAATGGGATCTGTTTATTCACTGGAAACTCAGTTTCCAGCTGATCTGAAAGTATTCATGTACTGGACCAGTTAATTAATTAGTTCAGCCAATGCAAAATGAATAGGGAATTCATGAAAGCATCTGGCCTGGGCATTTTAGAAGTACAGAAGTGAATTTGTGCTGAATCCCAAGCAGCACTGGGAAATGGTCAAACAAAATCTTCCTCGCAAAAGACAGATTTTAATCCTCTTACTCCTTCTGAGTAAGCAGATGTGTTAGCCACTGGACTTTTAGGGGCACAGAGGCAGAAAGGAAGAGCAGAGCTGTCATTATCCACTTATATCCAGGACTACATTTAGGAAGGAGAGGAAAAGCGTGTCAGAGCAGGCGAGAGTAGCATTGCCAGCCACATGGTTACCAGACTCTGGACCCTCTTCCGATGACTGTTTAAACTTCTACATAAAACTGAACAATATTAAACAATGTTTTTGTTAAACAAGTAGGACACCTCAGATCACCATTTCTTTCTGGTGGGTGTCTTCATTTTCCAACCTGTGTCCAACCTGTGGGGACTTCGCACTCGTGCCCAAGGAGGAGAAAAGGGCACTGGTGGACGTGCATATGGTCATGCACAACACTGGGCAAGGTACCAAGGCTGGCCTGGGGGAGTGTGGGGATGTCTGTGTTTAGAGATTATAAAACTGAAAATTTGGCCTACTTTGAGAAAGGACTACCTGAAAATCAAAAGCTTCCTTTAGAGTTTTAAAACTCCTAGATAATGAAAAAAGATGTCACCTGCACCCCAGTTACTATTTTCAAACTGACAGAGGTAAGTAGATAAGTCTCCATACAAAATTGGAGAAGGAAAGAAAGAAAAAGG
This sequence comes from Aythya fuligula, assembly GCF_009819795.1. Lineage (NCBI taxonomy): Eukaryota > Metazoa > Chordata > Aves > Anseriformes > Anatidae > Aythya > Aythya fuligula. The sequence continues at coordinate 130,267,201 of NC_045559.1, forward strand.
TTTGGACTGAAAAGCACTTTCTCATGCAGAAAATAATAAATGTGTGTGGTAGCCTGCCAAGTGGGGTTACTGAAGTAGAAACACACTGTTCACTTGAGGACAAGAATCATACAATCACTTTGGGGATACTGAGTGTTGAATATAGAAGAGGAATCTGGCTTTTCTCCTAAAAAAAAAAAAGGTTTAAAAGGGTGAGATGATGAAAAAACACTTTGTTACACCCACAGGCTATTTCTGTAGCTAAAGGTTACCAGATTTGCTCTTGACCAGGGTGGTATCTTCAATATATAGCTGTGGCCTGCGTTCTTATAGCAAGGAAAATTGGAGCCCTGAAGGAGCTCAGAGCTGCAAGGAGGTTCTTCTGAAATCTTCCCCAAAACCAAAATGTCCCCATATGATAGCACTAAGGTGCTCTGTGAAAAGATCAGTGTGTTTAAAAAAAAAAATAAAATAGGGAGTGCTCTGAAATAGCAGCTTCATCCCACTGGGAATTTTCTGTGGGTGAAAATTATTTTAGAAGAACCCGTTGTTGATCATTCTGTGAGCTGACAGTGGCAAATGAGTGGTGGGACCTGGGGAGATGGCAGACTCCCCTGTAAATGGAACAATGCCTCTAATAAAAAAAAATAAATAAAAAGGAAAAAAGATTGTTTACAATGGATAATGTGTGCTTTTTTCCCCATGACAGCTATTGACAGATCAGTTGCTGAACCTTCAGGCACTCCCACCCTTGAGAGACTAAGATTTGCAGTTAGAAACATTTATACAATGGAATAGAGGGTAATGTGGATGTGGGATCACCAGAAGGAATGATGGGGAGGCAGGATGGAGCAGTATGGGGCCATAGAAACAAGACTGGCAGGCCAGGTAGCACAGCCATACCCAGCCTCTCAGCACACCCAGACCAGGAAAACAAGGGAGACCCAAAAGAAGAGAAGGGGCTGAAGCCATGAATTGTTGGGGGTGGGATGAGCTGGAGAGAAAAATGTATAAGCAAATGAGCAGGGCTGCTAGTGACCTGGAAGTAGGTCAGGACAACACCTCGCTGTCCCTATCTGGTCTACGGGATCCAAGAGCAGCACATGGTCACCAGGCTATGGAGAAACCTGGAGACATGGCTAGGCCTGCTAGCCAGCATGTCTTGTCCTGTGTCACAGAAAGTAATTTTGTCTGATCCCTGGTGCTGGTGAGAAGGCAGTTACGAGAATATGTGTAAGCAAAGGCAGTTCTGGGTCAGAACAAAATCACTGCCTCGTCCCATATTGTCTGGTGTTGAGCTTTGCTACCACAGTGTTGCTACACAAGTTCTGGGACAGAGTAATACTGTCCTTTATTCTGCTTTTCTTCTAGCCTTAGGGTTCCTGTATTCTTCCTTGTGTAATAAACAAGACTCAAGAAGTGACCTTCAAAACATCCCGCCTTCTTCATAGTGTTTTACTGTTATCTAGCAATTTGAACACTACTCTTGGGAAATACCGGGCTTATATAAGCTCAGAGGGTCTATTATCTAGTTCTCCTTTTCCCCTGTGTTGGTGAAGGGGTCCAATAGCAACACAGCAGTTCCACACCAGATAACCATGGACTACCACAGTCCATTGTTACTACTAACCTCAGCCCTCTGCCTTTTATCCATCCAGCTGGGAAGGGGATGATCAGACTGGATCACGTAGTAGAGGACACCTGTGCTGACAGACTATATCTGCCCCAGGTATGATGAGGTTAGTTATGAGGCTGTGTTGCTGGTAATGCTTTTCCTCCAGCTGCAGTGTCTGGGTTAAATGCTGAACCTGTTGGGGTAGGTGTTTGCACCTGTGTGGGGCTTGGAGCTCAGGGCCAGCAGGAGTCCTGGCTAGGCACAATATGGGTGGTTGCGGGGAGGGGAGGTGGGCATTTCCTTCCTGCAGGCCTGGAAAGATAGGGTCACTTGAAAAGCTGGTCCTATTCCCCAAGGATAAGGAGGTGCTGCCCAGTGCTCAGAATCTATGCTGAAGAATCCTTACCCAGGGGCTGCTGGTAGTTTGTACATTGCTGGACACTATGTTCCCTAAGCTAATTTTGCTTTTGTTGTGCAGAAAAGCCAAACACCCAAGGGTCAGGAGGTGTGGGTAGGGCCCATGATGGTTTAAGGCACATAGAGAGCTGCAGGTGCACAGGGCCAACAACTTATGTGCTGGGAGTGAATAGGAAGCCTCAGGCTCTGGGGTTGTCTGTTTGGCTCTTTCAAACTCACCTCAGGCACCAAACAAGGGTTCTCCCTGACAGCCCAGCAACTTGCATGAGGAGTACCCTGCACACTAGGCAGCTTGGGTGGAAACACCAGCTTGGAGCCTCTAGGTCCCAAGCAATTTTGGCTTAAATAAAGCATGTTCCTAGCCTTGTTCTGCTTCACAAGTCTCGAAGAAGTGGATGGCAAAGTTTAAACCCAGGCTGGTACATGGATAATTATCAGGGAAGGAAGAACTGTGTCTTAAAATCACCAGGGGCATGTTATTAGGTGGAGGGAGAAGGTAGGGTATTGCAGCAGTCACTTAGCTGGTGGCTCTGGGCTCCACCTTTTGGAAGAGTCCCCTTGGGAAGGCAGCAGCATAGGCCCCTTCCAGTTGGTAGCAGAAGTTGTTACTTAACTGCTACCGCAGAAGTAATTTGAATGTGCCATGAAGACAAAGGAAAGGGGCTGAAATAAAATACAATAATTCCAGGGGGAAAAAAATAAATCTGTTAGTAAGAGAAGTTCCTTGTTCCTGCAGCTGCCATTGAGCCGACATCAGATCCTCACTGCAGGTAAGCAATGAGCAACTGAATTACTACCAAGACATGCTGCAACAGGGCAGTGCAGATATCATCTCCTTGTCACCTAAGCTCTGGCTAAGGTGCATGTTCTAGTTGCATTTGTTGTAGGCAGACTTGGTTTCATTTCATTTTTCTGTGCTCTTTCCCTCAGTCCCTGCAATCTTCTTACACTGTTGGACTACTAGATCTGCATTGTGTACAGGAGAGAGAGAGTAGGAGCCTGATTGTTCCTGTGAAGAGAGATGTTCTGCGGATTTTCAGTTTAATATTTATATTAGCCTCAGGCAATTTTCTACTCCATGTTTTAGGGGAGTGAGCAGGGAGAACATGTAGATGTTCTTCTCTCTGATAACAAGGGATTAGCTTAAGCACGCAGATAAGGAACATCAGGGATGCAGATGGCAATAGAAGAACAAAAGTAACCAGACAAGACCGTGAAGAGAGAAAGCCTCTCCTCTATCCCTTTTCATAGAAAAGATTTAAAAAAAAAAAAAAAAAAAAAAAAGGATAAAAATCTTCCATGACCTTTCTTCCTTCAAACAAGTGAGCAATACCCAGTGTCAAGTCTGATCAGTCCCAACAGAGTGGATTAGGACAGAGCTGAGTGCACTACAAGGCAAGGAAGGAAACTTGGGCACTGGAGACAATAAAACCACATTATTAATTTAGTGCAGCTTTGTGGTCAGAATTTTTTTGCCATGTTCTGCTGTACTGGAGCTCATTTCATTATTGTAAAATGTAGATAACTTCTCCCATGTTTTCTGAGGTATGTCACAACATACACAGTGAAACACTGGGCACAACTCAAAGCCAATAACAGCTAGATAAGATCAGAGTTTTCAGGACATGTTTTATATTTACAGCTTAGTAATGGGTTCCATCCTGTCCATCTCCTTCCCCCCCCCCCTTTTTTTTTTTTTTTTGAAATAGCTAGTGTTACTATAAACATGTCTAGGCACAGCAAGAAGTGCTTCTACAATTTCTCTTCTACATTTCTCTTCTTCTTTTTCTTTTTCTGCAACAGTTCATTTTGAAAATGGACAGGAAAGTCTACTGCGTATCCAGTGTATAGCTAGGCTTGGTCTTGTCATTTAAAGCCAAAAGCTGACTCATGCTGACCCTTGGGTTTGCATTCACGTCTGAACAAATCTTAACAGGTTTATTTGGCAGGAGGGAGAGAGGTGAAAAACTAGTACCAAAATCAGGATGCTTTTGCCACTTGGCAAATTTTTACTTCACGTCTTTGTAGACAGCCTGGTGGATTTGCTGCAAGCTCCTCAACAGCCATAGAGATGACTCCCCAGCAGCAACTCCTCATGACTGTAACTGCTACTGTGAGGAGCAGACCTGACTTCTGTCCTGGTGGCAGCTGTTGATACAGGCCTCATGCAGATCTGTGTGACTGCAGCAAAAGAAATGCTAGCCCTCCCTCAGAGCACTGGGACTCCATGCTACCTCCGTGTCCTCCATGTCCATTCCTTCACAGCTCTGATACCCCTCTGCAGTACACCCCCAGGTGCCTGCAAGTTTTGCAAAGGAGAGAGGCCTGTACAAGGAGCACCGAGCTCGTGGGGAGGCAGGTGGGCAGGTTATGAGCCCCTGGTGTTTCCCATCCTCAGTCTAGCTTCAGGCAAGATCTCAAGTGGCCACACAGCCAGCTCCCCCTGCCAACCCACAGACTTTGCTGTGTGACCAGCTCAGCCTTCTCCAATTTGGAGAAGCCATTGTGGAGCAGAGTTGAGATTATACTGTAAGGATTAGCATCGTATGACCAGAACTTCTTACACTTGTTTCCAATCACCCAGCAGGCGATGTTGTTTATTTGGCAGGAATAAGCAAACACACTAGCACGGCAACTGAAGCAGATCTTTCCACTTAGAAAGTTTCTGCTCACTGCACAATTGCGTTAATGTAAATCCTTTATAATTGGATCAACAAGAGCTGTGCTGAATGCCTTGATTCTTCCACTGAGCGACCAGGTTGCTGGGCTGAGTTCCTCATGGCCAGAACCCAAACCCTGCCAACCTTCTCCCTAGCCAAAATAGATGTTCAGTGAGGGGGGAGAAAGGGAAAAAGAGCTTTTCTTAAATATATCCATATGGGCCTCACCTTTCAGCATCTTTGTCTAGCTGCATATCTTTTTATTCAGTAAACTAAGACACAGGTCACATAGGTAGGCCAGATGAAAACTCCAATACCTGTTGCATGTCAGAGCTTGTGAAAGTTTTCTTTAAAGTATGAGAGTTTTGGGCTGTGTTCCCACAAAGGGATTAACCAGAGAAAAAGCCTCATCACCCATCTCTCTCAACAAGTCTGGGTGCTAAGCTTCTTTTTATGTTTTCTGAACATTATATGCTTGTAGATACACCTGGACTAAAATAAAAGTAGTTTTGTGTGGGGGGCCTTTTCTAAGGGAATTAAGCTCTGTTTCAGTTTTTTTGCTGGTTGTTGTCACATGTCTAAGAGCAATGCCACTCTGAAGTGAGCACTAAATTTTGGGTCTGCCTAAGTCACTTAGTCCTTTTAGAGACTCACGCTAACAGTAGGGCATTGCAAGCCAGATCAGAGTTGTATAATATTGACCTTTTTTTTTTGTTGTTGTTTTCATGAATGTAAAAAGCTGCTGTTTGAAGAAGTGAGGTTGGAGCTGTCAGAAGGAAATACATAAAGAGTATATAAAGTGTATATGCTGTGAGACCAAGACCTTTGTGTGCTCTTCAGACAGTGTCTGAACACTTGGTTGCTTTATAAGTATAACGTCCCAAGAAGTGCCTTCATAGCTCACATGTAAGGTAAACTGCGTTTTTCCTTTACTTTAAGCATCAGTTTCTGGAGATTTTAGGGGGCACATAAAAATAATACACATGTGAATAGAAAGCAAAGCTTTGCATGATCACAGGTGTGACTGGGATGTTTTCCCTGTATTGGAGGAGAATAAGCAGGGAAAGGCAGCACCAGAGCCCTCCTTTCACCTCATCTCTCATCCCAAGTACAATGTGAGTCCTATTCTAATGCCTGTTTGCAGAGGCAGGAACAATAGAAAACTGTTTCTCAGTATTTGCCTTAGTATTGAATGATAGATGCTCAAAGGAGTGAATGAGCTATGCACAGATAAAGTATTTTAGCAAGGGCTTCTTATGCCATAGAGTTTCAGGTAGCTCAGAACAGAAATTCACAAAATCCCACGTGAAAATTATTAACTGACATCACTATGCTAGCTAGCTGCTCTCTATATTTTTTAACCTGATTTGTCTCGCAAGGCAAACATTTGTAAACTGAATCTCCAGCTTTGGTAGCATCCCCATTTTGCTGCTGTTCCTAAACACAGCATGATCTCTCAGGCATCACCTGGGGTAGTCCAGTTGCACACAAGCAATTTGGTCTCTTATGGTCTGGGGAGGCTGCTCTGCCTGGAGCATTGGGATGAGGGAGGCTTCCACATAGTTCCCCAGATCTCTCCTTTAGGGAAGGCTCTGGATGGAAAGGAAGGCTTTGTTGCTGTTCTTCATCAGTGGCTCCTGAGACCTCCATTACTGTGGGAGGCAAGAGGGCAAAAGCACATCTGGGAGTGCACGTGGGAGAGCAGAAGGTTCAGCAGAGGCTTTGAACAAGTGATCCCATAAACTTCTGTCTTACCGAAGTAGGGTGCTGCCCCATTTTGTCATGTAAAACGTTAAGATGAATATTCCTAGGCAGCTCATTACTATGTCAGGAAGCTGCTGGATTTTAAAGAGGATGATGTGCTATGGCTTTCAATCGGGCTGTAATTTCACCCAGGTTTTGTATTGGCCAGCAAAACCACATCAAAAGGAGTGAAGCCTTGAAGGCTTTCAAGTGATCTGTTAGTACTGCTTAGAGAGAATCCAGCAGAATATGTGAATATTAATCACAGCTAGGTTTCAGTGGGGATAAAAGAAGGAAACAAGATTGCCTGTAAGCAGCTCAAATCCCAGCATTTTCAAGGGGAATTCCTAGGCAATGTTCAGTCTTCTGAGCCTAAGGAGGGTTGAACAGATCTAAAGGTTTCTTTGGTGATGGCCGAGGTATGGCTAAGCTAGGCACAGGCTCTGCTGTTTCAGCTGTGCCTTGGGTGCAAGCAGGAGTTGTAGGACTTCTACTTGTACATCATCAGTTGAGCACATGTGTAAGTCTCCTCAAAGAGTTGTTGTGGTCTGTCCACACACAACTGCCACAGGCCTCTGACAGCTAGGTGACCGTGATGGTTTTGTTGTGATGAGAAAGAGAGTCAAATGGACAAAAAGTATCACGTGACCTTGAGTGAGTGCTGGGAAGAAATGAGGGTAGGGAGTTACCTTGAGTTTTACAAAACATGGTGCCTGAAGCAGAGGACATAGCTTCAGACCTTAATTTTGTGAAGACCCATAAGGGTCTGTACCACTCATGGATGGTGCTTGAGATTCAATAAACCAAGCTTTGCCTCTCACAGACTGACCAGGAGTCAAGTGCTAAAATATTACAACTGGATGAGAGGCCAGTGTGTAACTGGGGGTGTAATGAACTGTCATGTATTACTGGGGATCAGCTGTACACACTAAGGACAGAGCGGAGAGAAGAAAGCACACTCACAGCACAGTTTGGTGTCAAGGGATCTACAGAGGTCATCTGTTTCAGGTCCCTGCTCAAAGCAAGGACAGCTAACAGTTAGAGCACCTTGCTCAGGGCTGCGTCCCATCAAGTTATGGAACAGAGATTTTAAAACCTCTAAGGGCACTCTGTTCCAGTGCTTGACCACTGTATTGATGGAAAAGTTGTTTCCTTGTATCTTGCCATGATTTCCTTTGAGACAGCTTGTGGGCGTTCTCATATCATTGCTGTTCGTCTCTGAGAAGAGTCCTGCTTTGAGGGAGCATCCAGATTCCTGGTGTGCCAGGGAATATACATGTAAGAGAATCCCAGCTGAACAGTCCCCCTCTACCTGCACTGTGTTGTGGCTGGGGAAATGCTGTCTCCTGAAGGGGTTTTGTTAGTGCATGGAAGGAACACTGCAGAAATGAAGGTAGGTGCAAAATCCAGAAATTGTACATCGTGAGCTAGCACTGCTTTATCAGGTCTTTGTAACTGTGTGCACAAAGCTGAACAGTCTTCTTTCTGCCTGCAGATGCCCAATATCAATCCTCATACTGAACAGACTATACATATATATATATATATATATATGTATATATATATATGTACACAATATTTGTCTCCACGGTTCTCTCAGGAGAACATGACTCCTGTTGTGCTCACCAAATATCATATGTGTGAAACACATCCTGCTTGGACCGAAGTGGCAAGCAGTTGCCTCCCTCCCTCCAAGCCCATCACGTCATAAAAAGGACATTTGCTGCAGCATTTACCTAGCATTTCCATCCATCTGTTCTTCTCACTTAAAAAAAAAAAAAAAAAAAAGGTTTCTGAATCATTTCTTGTTTTCTCTGTTCTGTATGTTCTGTATGTTTTTATTTTCCTGGTTTGTACTGTTGTATATTTCATGCTTTCCACACCTCTAAATTTTTTGGCTGTGAACTCCCCAGAAGCTTTCACGGTACTCAGAGTGGAGTCCTCTGGGGCCATCCTGTGCTCAGTGGTGTGAAATCAGGATGGTGAGATGGAAGGTAAGGGTTTTATTGAAGACAGGTGCTACAGTGTATGTATGTGTCAGTGCTGTGAAGGTCAGGAATGGAATATGAATATCCTTTCTGCTCGGGGACCAGTCAGGGGCTGCTGTGCCAGAGAGGGCAGTTTTCCCCCCATCCTTTAACTCCCTTCTGCCTCTTGCTCTCTAGAACTGCTCACCCTGAGCCCATTCTGAGAAATCCTACCCTGAGGGCCTATATGATCTTCCTTACACTCCAAGCCAAACTAGATTGACTTGGCAAGATCAGTAATGTTCTCAGTCCCAGGATATTAGTTGCAGGTTTATTTTCTGGAAATGTATCAAAAGTTCTTGTTAAAGATATTAGCTATGAATTGTTGCTCTTTATTAGGAGCAAGAAATATTTTATTTACTAGATGGGAAACCACTCTGACTCAAGAGATAAATGCTCTTTTGGAGTGCTGCTTTTGTATAGGCAAGCCTGGAGGGATGGGCTGGCAGATTCCTGTTAATCCCTTTGGAAGCAGGATAGCGGAGAGGGTTTATTTTCTTGAAGGAAAAATGCAGATTTGGCATCCTAAAGCTGTTTGTCTGAACTTGCTGGGTAGCATGAATTTTGCTGTTTTATGCTAGATGAATAAAAAGGAGTCAAACATTTCTGTGACTTACTCAATAGCCAGTCCAGCAAGAATGTGGAAGACCCAGTTCTGAAAACCACCTCTTCCAGACCAGGGTTTTCACATCTTCTGTCCTGTACCTCCACCCTGCTAAGGATAGGGCATGAACTATGAGCCTAAAGGATATGTACAGGTAGATCATCCTCAGAGTGACAGGGTTGTGTTATGTCATGCATTATTAATGTGCAAGTTTTCATTGGAAAAAAAGACATGCATAGAGAGCTGAGATGTGCTGGGAGTGGGAGATGTAATCCAATTCCTCCTCGAGACAACAGCTGAATGCTTTTCACAAAGCTCTGCAGTGTGAACAAGGAAAGTCGAGGGAACTGTGTCTGACCAACACTTGTAGCGTGACAAGCAAGGCATGTAGAAGGCAAATTATAAGAATGAAATGCCCTTACACAGTGAATGGCACCGAACCTAATTTTTCCATGCCTCAGGTAAATGTCCTCACGTCCTCACCATGCTAAAGGAAGAGGCTGTATTCAGGGAAGCACCAATACCGACTGAAATGTTTGGTTTAGGTCCTGCCAAATGTTTTGTTTGATTTGGAAATGATATGTGGGATTATTTCCAAGAAAACAAAAACAATTTTTTCAGGGATCTGTTCTTTATTTATTTAATCCTGCTCTTGAACTGAAAACATCCATTCTGGGACACACAAAGCTGCCTAAGAGAGAAGTACTCCTCAGATGCAAGATGGACAAAAGCAATGGCACAGGTCTTTAGGTTGCCCTGAAGTATCTTCAGGGAGACAGAGATGCTCTTTTTTCCCTGCATATGAAATCAGTTCTTGCAAGTAAAGAAAAAATATCTTCTATTTCTTTTCCTCATCTCCAATGTTTTGGACGATGCTGAAGTAGTGTTTGTTGCTATAGGCATAGCTGTCTATTCCAGTGAATTTTGAATTGGTTTCTTGTTAAATAATCTAACAGAATTCAAGAAAGCAGAAAAGCATGACTATAGGCGCAGGAAGAACCTGTATTCCCATTGCTCATTCTCATAGTCACTTGCTGCAAACAACAATTCAAAATATACATCGTTTACTTTGTATGCTTGGCTTATTCCACTTATTTTGATGTCTGAAGGTTTATAAATAATATGTAAGAATTTCAGAGGACAATGAAATGGTTTGCTTCTTTGGAGTGGAAACAACTGAACCCCCTCTAGGATTTTTGAATCAAGGCCACATGAAACACTAGGCTTCTATTTGCAGAGTTGGCCCCACAGATTTGTGCTGAAAACTGAAACTTTCTCCTGTGCATGGCTGTAACCTGTCTTTCTCCTGTAACATTAAAGTCGACCCCTCACAAACTTCTTCCTTAATAGCAGCAGAGCAATCATTAAGAAATCTATACTCACTAAAAATACACAAGGCAGTCTCCAACTATATTCAGTCCTTGCAGTGAACTCATCCGTCCTCAGGGATGGCATGCTCTGTGAACACTGTGAGTGCAGCTGAGGGCACTTGCACATATATGGAAGTGATATTAAAATTGCTAGTGGTCCTTGAAAATAGTTGCTTTGTATATTTCAACTTGAGCAGAAAAAAAAAATCCATCAAGAAGTGAAGTCAATTTGCAAGAGAACGGCTTTCAAATAGGATTAATGGGATTGTAGTTTAGAGTATGTATGCATGTAGGTAGGTAAAGACCGTCCTAGGTGGGAAGAGGTTGTCAAAGTGTCAGCTCTTTCACTTGAAGAGATTTTGTCTTATCCTGTAGCTGTTTCAGGTGGTTTAAGCACTAATGTCTTGGTTTTAAAGCCCTTGGAAAGAGGTGTGTGTGTGTTTCTGGAAGCCTTGCTAAACATCCTCTGTGACATCAAGTTTAAATGTCCAACCTCAGTCCTTGTCTGCACAAAACGAATGCTAAACATATTTAATATATATATATATTAATATATGTATATTAACATGTATATTTTAAAATATATTAAATATATTTCATATATTTTAAGATTGGGGAATTTTGCCTTGGTATTTTAGCCAGAACTTCTCCTTGCTTACCCCCACGAGCATAGTTCATGTGCAGCTCAAACCACTTTTCTCCAGAAGAGCTAAGTTTCAGGTGTTCTTTTGTGAAACCTTTCTGCACACATGTACACTCACCCACTGGGGGGAAAAAAAAAAAAAAAGAGATGCTCCTTTTCAACTTTAACAAAATAATCATTTTCAACTGTTTAACTATGTGGAAAAAAGAAAGCTAGAAGAGCTGGTTGCCCAGCTTGCCCAGGATCCTTGTGTCTGCACAAAGCAGTGGAGAAGGGCATCTGTCAGCCAGGAGTTTTAATCTCTATGTGTTTTTGGCTTGGGGAAACCTTTTTTCTTCTTTTTCCTAAGCTCATGCTGAAGGTATGGCTAGTTAGGCTGAACACTGTCTGGCTTTGTCTTATGAGACACCTGAGGCTTAAACAACTGTCTATTTTACAGTGCATCTCCCATGACATATATTGTTTTATGATCTGCTTACACTTCCTAGCAAATAAATACGTACATTACATAATTTATAGAATGAATTTAAAGAGATGAAGTGTTTTTTCTTAGAATACTGTCACAGTCAGGATTAGGTCCTTTCTCTCAATGGACTTAAAATCCTTTTAATTTACTATTATATTTTTTTTTCCTCTCATAGGCAGTTAGGTATATTCTGCAAGCATTTTGTTTTGCTAGGAGATAAATATAGGAATAATCCAATTTCCCTCTCTTCAGTAATTGACTGGATTTCTAAACTTCAGTGACTGGAAATGTCCTAGCAAATAAGGATTTGTTCAGTGAACTAGGAAAACACTGAACTTTGGGAATACATATGTTTAGTGAAGGATCTATTAATTTATCCTCATTCTTTCCTGCAATGTGGGTTTTGGCAGAATGGGCAGTATTTTGCTCAGCAAGTGCTTAGTGTAGTTCCTCAGGGTTGACCTCTCTGATACCCACAGTAGCTGTGAGTTACTGCTGCCTTTATGGCACATGCACAAAATGTGCTGTCTCTTCTCCCCCATCCTTCATCTGTGTGCCCATACCCCAGAGTCCCTGACTGCAGCCCCTGGCCTCTTGCTGCTCTCTGCCCCAGAGCTGCCTGTCCCCTGGGGCAGCTGGTGGCTAATTTGGAACCTTGTAGGGCTGGAACAGCACTTTGTGGACAGCTTGTTTAGAGGATATATGTGCAGTGTTCACTTCAGACTGTTAGGAGCTTGTGATTTTTAGGTCTCAAGTAGTCATAGAGGAGAGATGAAGTCCAGGGATGACCAGAGGAAACGCAGAGCTATTCCTATCCGCTGCTCAGTGCCATGGGGATGGGGCTCTGATTGCTCTTGGGTAACACTGCATTGCTGCCCTCTTATCTTACTCCCTTATCTGAGACTTTTCAGACTCATACAAGAAACACAAAGACCTTGGACACAGCTGACCTCATTTTCCAGTGCGCTCAGAACAAAGATGCCTGTCCTGAGGTGTGCTTGACCCCTGCAGAAAGCTCCCCTCTCTGAAGACTCTGAAGACTGGTGCCATACAGGGGTATAAGGTTAGGATAAAAAATAAAAAAAAAAAAAAAAAAAAAAAAAAAGGAAGCAAGGTCTACCAACCTGTGTGCTCTGCCCATGTGGAAACTGTTTGCAATAAAAGACAAACTCCATTATATACCTCTGAACTGATTTTAGGAGGTATTAAAGTCATAGAATCACTGAATTGTTTGGGTTGGAAAGGACCTTAAAGCCCACTGATTTTTCAACCCCTTTGCCACAGGCAGGGACACCTCCCACTGCATCAGGTGCTCAAAGCCTCAAAGCCCTGTCCAGCCTGGCCTTGAATGCTTCCAGAGTTAAGACTGGGTTTTCAAGTTAGGAGAAAAAAAAAAAAAAAAAAAAAAAAGGTAAAAAAAAAAAAAAAAAAAAAGGTAAAAAAAAAAAAAGTTGTGTAATGAAAATAATATTTAGATGAAAGAAACATGCTGAGAATCTATATCCATTGCATTTTTTTTCCCCCATGGGGAAACCTTTGCTCCAAGAATGAATTAAATTAAACAAAAATAAAAAATAAAGGCACAAAATGACTTCTCTGGGTAGTGGGGGACACTCACTGGTGTGTGTCCTCGTTTCTCATGGCTGTGATCAGAAATGCTGAGTTAGCGCTCCTAGATTTATCGCGTGCTATCTCCTAGCAGGGTAGAGGAATTTTTCAGATGTGCTTACTCTTTGTTTTGTTTTGTTTTAGTTTTTCCCTGCACGCCTCCCCCTGCGCCGCCCCCAGCTCCCGGCGCGGCGGACGCCAGGCGGCAGCCGCCGCTCACGGAGCGACCCCGGCCCAGGGGGAAGGGGAGGGAAGTTGAGGGCAGAAATTTTGGTCCCGGAGCGAGCTGGCTGCTTGCTCCAGCACTGTCGTGTCGGCTACGAGCGGCGGTGGCAGAGGTGGTTTGGCAGCGGGTGCATCAGGGCTGAATGGGATTTTTAGGCGGCTCGATAGGGGTTGAGCCCTTCGGGTGTCCGGGAGGGATGGAGGAACTTCTCCCTTGGGTGGGCATCCTGCCCCAGGGGCCGCGGCCCTGCCCCAGTGCCCTGCATGCCTTGCAGTGGTAACCTCACACTGGTGAACTGCTGAGTTTCCTGCTGAAGATGCACTCTGCTGCAGTCGTGTGCATCTAGCCCCCAAACAGAGACTTCCTACAAACCTTGTCGTGTTTTTTTTTTTTTTTTTTTTTTTTTTTTTTTTTTCGTTTATCAAGATGAGGGAATAGGACAAACCCCTGTGCTGGTTTGCATGGTGCACACAGCCATTGAATTTAGCATCTTTGCACCTGGTCCAACTACTGAAGAGTCTGACTTTTTCTAAACCTTAGTATTTAGGGGCAGAAATACTTGCAGAGAGCCTGTACTAAACAACGAAATGCACCCACACATGGCTTAGTTTGTGCCTGAGGTCTTTCTGTAGCAGTGGGCAGGAGCTTTTAGCAGACTGAGGGGACAACAAACATCAGTGCCTGTCAGGATTTTCAGAAGTGCCTCTGGTTCTCACAGAAATCAGTAGTGGAATTTCAGAGAGGTGTGATCCTATTTATTCCTGCTTTTCCCCTTGCTTTGACTGTTAATACTTCATGATTCAGAGAGTTTTGGATTAGTTCTTAGTTTTTTTTTTTGTTTTTTTTTTTTCGTTGTTGTTTTTTCTTTGTTTGTTTGTTTGTTTTGTTTTTGTTTTTGTTTCCCCCCCCTAAGCAGAGTGACTCTCCTTCATACTGTACGCTTGACTTGGAAAAGATTTCTGCCTTTTTCTTCCATCCACTGTTTGTTTGTTTCTTTAAGGACATACCCAGCATTATGTCAGTTGGGCTGCTGGCCAACAGCAACAAATACATAGGGAATAAACTACATTATTATATGTCACAGCAAGAATAGGAGTGTTGCTGTGATGCACAGCACTGAGGAAAACTTTTGGCTCTGTGCTGAGATAATTGAATGAACCCCGACATAATCCTATTAAGAAATTGATTATGAAAACCTGAACAGAAATTGGAAACAAGACTCTGTATGACATATCTCGTCCCATCCAGATTAAGGACCATCTGAATCCTACAACCAATTTAGAGAAAAGCAATTGCAAAGCCCTGCAGAAGATAACTGCATATTCTATTTGCAGTTTAAATTAAAGATGGAGACCTAGTCATGCAGACAGGCATAAGCGAATTCTTGATTTGAGTTATTCTGTTGAATTACTTTATCCAGAGGATTATATACATTATTTATTCTATGGATTTTTACACTAGTTTGGCTCTACTACAATAACAAAGACTTGACTGTTTAATTTTCATTGAAGTATCTATATTTCATTTGTTAAGCAAACACAGCATAGCTGCTGCTTTGTAACCCTGTGTGGTTTTATGTTTCTACATACACACAGAAAACTCCAGAAGCCAAACTTACCTTTGGCATCCCTGTGTGAGGGAACTTCAGTATTTTATTCACTAAATGCATGAGATCCATGAGGTCTGAGATCCATTTTATTTCTCTCCCTTTCTTTTATAGACCATTTTCAAGCGGTGGTTATGCTAAGTCCTTCCTCCCAGAAATATGTTCTTGGACAGTCAATCAAGCTGAACTTTTGGATGGCTTGAAATCATGATGCAAGTGGTCTGTGTGAGCTTAATTTACATATTGAGGCTTTAGGAGGAATAAAGTGGTACAAAAAATACTCAAATAAGGCTTCAAAAGGGGTGTGTAATTAAACATTTTTTATTTCTGTATTTTTTTCCTATGGTTAGCAAATTTTGTATGTAGCACCATTTATCCCCTGCTACGTCTTGGAGATTCTAAAATATATATTTTCATTTCGTCAAGGAGATTTGAGGCAGAATCTGTTTTGTTGTTCTCATTCACTAAAGCATTGAGCTAGGTCTCATCATGGACAGGTTTGTTCAGCAGAAAAAGCAGAAAATAAAGTTTTGGCTTCATTCATACTTCTGTATGGCAGGAGTCACACAGAGGCCTTTGCAGCTTTTGTTCATGTCTTAAGGGTTCACAGTTATCCAGCCTGAAGAAGTCAGGGAAGACTGAGTACACAGGACAAGGTCTGTGGAAGGGCTAAGGGGCTCCTGAGGTGCCAGGACAATCTCTCTGAAGAGTGAGACAGTTTGCTTGTGGTTATGCAGTTGGTTGGAGTAGGGCTCTGCTTGCCTTGCCCTTGCCCTTGTCTAGGTGGTGTTTGGTGGTAACTTGTGACTGAGTGGTTTATGTTTGGTGCAAGGCCTGTGGTTTGTATTTGGGCAAGGTTTATATTTGGGCAAGGTCTGGGGTACCGGCTTTCAGGGGACTCGTGTAAGAGGCAGTGGTGTGGTGCCCTGATGTGACAAATCCTAATATTCTGCAGGGAAAGTATTAGTGCAGTCTTTGTCTGACTGTTTCCTCTGTCCTGAGGGATGTTATTGCCCCTCGTGGCAAAGGACCATGTTATACTACTCAGAACCTCTACCAGGCACACATCTCCTTTCTCCAAACAGGACAAAAAAGCAAGAGACATCTTTTTTTAGTATCCTGACAGTAGTATTGCCAGCCTTTAAGTGAAACCAAAGTAAATTCCTGAGGCCAATTCTTTCAGAGAAGCACACATCTTCTACAACAAGCTCAACCTCAGAATTTAAGCAATGCTTAGAACAACGTGGAAGCCTTAAACAATCCAGCTAAGACATGATGCACTATATTTGCAACGGTAAAAAATGTCCACTTTTCTGAACTTTCATGTTTGACCAAAACTTTCAGAGCAAATCTTAGAAGGAGAAGTTTTTGGAATGGCACATTAGAACTGCTCATAATGCAAAATCATTTGCACGTAACTGTTGCTGAAGTGCTTTTATGACTGGATTTCTGTTATGCTTTTATTGCAGTGCAATAACAAATTCTTAAGATTTCTATAAAATGGAGTCAGTCTCCTCAGGCTTCAAGAAACCCTTTTGTTCTTTGAATAGACAAATTCAGCATTAGCTGAAGTCTTCAAAACACAGGTATTGTTTCTAGGATGTGTACACTGGTAACGATAGAGCAAATGTTATTAAAAGTACAGGCAATCTTTGTGTGGCAATCAAACCTCTGAAGTGCCAGTTTGTACTGCATAGACAGGTGAATGGGTTAGGTAAAATGAAAGCAGCCTCCGTTTTAAAACAAGGTAAAACATCAACCAGACAGTGTTAATGATTAAAAGTGATAAAAATGTGCACTTCATTTCTTCTTTGATGTTAAGGAAGCTTAAAATCTCAGGAGAGTCTGATTTTGTTAATTTTTTTAGGCCACATAATCTGAATGGTTTTTATTCCAGATGTGGATTACAGATTTCATAAACTCACCAAACATGTTAGGTTTTAGCTAGTCCTAAAAACTTGTGAACAGTTTGAGGTCACTTGTGAGCATGTTCCTCCCTTTTGACATTCGCTAGGCATAGTGCCAGAGAGGAAATGGACACTTGGTTACTTCTGTTAGGATAGAGAGTTCCTGGGAAGAAAAGGATGGCCCACCTGCACAAGCCAGAGAAGTCAGGGGCAAGGCTTTTGACCTGAAAGCTGTGCCCTGAGAGGCTTTTTAGGTTAACTGGTGTTCCTCATACCTACCAGTCTAAGAAAGCACCAGAAGTTTTAGCAAACTTCAGCATTCTTGACTTTCAGCATTCTGAGTTTTATTTATACTCTTAGCAAGATCAGAGGACGTTAACATAAAACATCTTTGGCCAAATACGGATAAAATTTTCTCTAGTCTCGATAGGAAAATATTGATTGTATTGAAATATGATGCAATTTTGAGCAAAAGTGGTTGCTATTTTAACGTGTAGACATGTGGACATTATCCCCACTCAGTAAACTTGAGCCACTTGATTTTCAGCTACCAATAAAAAGTGCAAGTCCAAGTAGTAGTATAACTAACAAAATTAGTGTGTGCAGGCTGTCACCTATGCGAGGTCTGTGCTTGTAGCCTTTCTGTTACAGCATACCAGCTGTTGGAAGGAGGAGTACTAAAGACAATAGCCACAGCTCTTGCCAAAAATACTTTTGATAGAATGTGATCTTTTTAGAGTGTTAAGTGGGCTTTGAAGCCTGTGGGTTGATTATATTTTAAGAGCATTTTGCTAGAAATAGAACTTGAGGAAAAAATACCTTTACTGAGCCACTCCCCTTAGAGTTGTGAGTGAATTCAGTTCTTTGACTTAATAAATGCTACTTTTACTCATTGTTTTTGGTAAAGCAGCCTGGAAGTGGAGAGAGAGAGAAGGAGGGATCATTGTTTGCTTCTGAGTCCTAGTGTCTGCTAAAAATTACTAATGTTTGTTTCACAATGGGGTGTGAATTACTTGGTTGCAGTCAACCATTGTTTGGAAATATATTTTGGAATGTCTCCTTTATGAAAGGTTTTTATTTGCTTAGGATTCATGATTCTGTATTTCTTTCAGCTGGTCACGTATTCTCTTGCTACAGTATTGCTCACTTTTATAGTAATGGGTTCAGCTCATAACCAAACAGTTATTTCAAACTACATCCTGAAGCATGGTGAAAATCTAACTCCTGAAAGCTGTATTAAAACAGGATCTCATACATTGTGCATTCAGCTAACAGTGGCCCTGGGATTTAACTTTTAATAGGAATCTTCCATTATTTCCTGGAAATAATTAAATAAAAGGTGGTCCTAAATTTTTGCAAGTGTGGTGAACATACTTTCAAACTTGATGATTAGGATTGAAATGTTTCAAATCTTTCTAATATGTTGGAAGATAGCAGTTGTTTTTTCCATTTTGTCTGACCATAGTTGAATAGCTATATAAAATGTATCTGAGTTCATTAGTGCTGCTTGATCTGGGAGACTAAAGCTTACTTTTGGGCTTGGAGGGAAAAATTGGGTTTTCTTTTAATACTGTTGATTAGGACTAGAAAGCTTCCAGATGGATCAGATTATTCCAAATATTACCCACTACCCCCACCACCAAATTTGTCAGAGGGAGGAATGTGTCTGTGGGAAGAATATGAAGGTGGTTAGATACAGAGGTGGTTAGACTAGTGCAAGCCTTTCTTACAGACTGCCAAGATTTGAACACCTAAATTCAAACTCAGGCTTCTGACTGACTTAGAGTGCTGGGCACCCAAAAGCTACTGCTAATGGGAATGTGCTTATGGTTTGATAAGCACTTCTGAAGACAAATTTTCCCCTTGGGATTAAATTAATTCTGGTATTCTGGGTAACTGTCACCAGGGATGAAAATCAAACCATTTGTTAACCATTTGACTACTTTTGATCAAAAGATCTGATGTTTCAGTTCTGTGCCAGCCTCTTTCTGGTTTGTGGGAACTGACCAACTTTATCTCCTGCTGTATCTACTTTACTTACATGCAAGTGAACTGGTCACCTCAGCAGAAAAATATGGGAGGTGGTGATGTGTGGCCTTTGTGTCATAGTTGCCGGCTTTCGTTGTATTCATTACATGGAAACTTACAGGAAAAGACCTCCTGAAGCCAGTCAAAACCTAGTCCAGTCCACTGCTAACCTCAACAGCCATATAATCTAAATCTGAGAAATCTGTCTTCACAGACTTGAGTTTTAGTCCCACTGTGCTTTGAAAGACTGCTCCATAACTTTGCTTTTTAGATGATTTGATACCTTCCTTCAAATAAATGTGAAAAACCTCAGTGAAAATTTACCTTGCAATTGTTTTACAGCTTCTGTAGCTTCTTACACGTGTGCAGAAGAGGCTACTTTTCTGATCTGACAGCTTTTTATGCCCTTCAGCTGCAGTGTTAGTATGTGCTCCATACAAGTGCAGCTGCAAGATGGCACCTGGATTTGCTTCTTTCTTTTCACTGTTTTTCAGCCAAATAGTTTCTGTGTTCTCCCTAAAAAAAAAAAAAAAAAAAAAAAAAAAAAAAAAAAAAAAAAGTTAAGGCTGAAGTGTGCCAGGAAGCTATTCCCATAGAAGAGGTTGGTGGTTTTTGTGTGTTTGTTTGTTTTTTCCCTTGGTGTTTCTTAATCACAAATTATTTGTCCTAAATTTATTTTTCATCTTGCTTTTCCCTATGTTTATCTGTTCTGCTTGTTTAGGATTTTGGGAGGTAAATGTACCCCTTCTTGTCTGCATTCTCTGTGAACGTTGTAGTACACAGAGTGCTCTGACAGGGGTCTGTGCTCCATCCCTTGCTTGTATCATGCTTTGCAGACTGGAAATCTTGCTCTCTTTTCTCCCACCTCTCCACACTCTCAGGCAGAGTAGACGAATCAGGAAATAAGCGGGATTGTTATATTCCTCTGACTAGTCTGTTATTTTAACCACACGGAGCGTTTCCTTTAGCAAATACCATCTTATTTTTGTTGCAAGTCATTCTGTTAATCATATCATATGAAATTCAGTGTAGAAGACAAATATAGGCAGTCCCGAAATCCTATATATTCCCCAGACACTTGGCTCATCTTTCAGGGCTCCTGCATGTTCAGCAGTAGCATGGCTCACTTTTCCTTCAGTTGCCTGCTTAAGGAAGTTGGCCTGAGATGCTCGTTTCCTGTCCAAAGCAATCCACCTTTAAACTATTTTGCATCTCCTGTATGGGATTTTGTCACTTTGCTTCATATTCTAGCTTCTGATGCATGTGGGATGTTCAGCGATCAAACAGTAGTTGCCTGTCATATGCACAATGTCAATAGTTTCCTGCCTTATGTGATGATAATTTCTAATAAAAAGAATTTTAACTGGTGGTCTCACAGTGTCACAGTAGCAATGGCTTCTCATTAGAGATTAGATTGAATTCAGAGTTTATAGTTACACTTCCAGTTTCTGTTTAAAGGAAACCCTTCAAAAACAACTTCTATTTTGTAAGAAAAAGACATTCTTGGTAATACTTTGTTTTCTGATTCTGGCACATTTTGCGCTGCATATAATTTAAGACTGTTTTCATATATGTAAGTTTTCCAGATCTCAGTTGAAAATGATATTTTAGAAGCGTGGGGAGAGCTGGCAGCATCAGATGCTACAAATCTTACATTGAGTTTTCCTCAATGGAGAGTGAGCCAAACATTGCTTTGCTGCCTGGTGATACTGCAGTTTTATACCAGTAACCACTGTGAAATAAATACAGTTACACTTATTCCCATGAGTTTCAGGGAGTGTATATTTGATAGGTTGTTTTCTGAAAGACACAATTCTGTTACTTTTTAAGTCAGTCAGGATTTCAGAAACACATCTTTTGTACCTGAATACACAGCATGGTTAACTAGTCTGTCAGTGAGTTACTTTCTACTAAACCAAGGTGCAGGCTTGATTAAAAAAATATTTTTCCCTGGTTGGACATTATCTATTCCAGTTTTTCCTGACAATGTAACATAAGTGGACTTTTTTTAATTTTTATTTATTTTTTTTTCTGAGTTCTTCCAGAACTGGTTTAAAATGAAATTAGAAGTTGACACCATGAGTGGTAAGAAAAGCAGAGCTAATCAGCACTATCCATACTGAGCTCCTATCTTGCTCAGTATTGCTATTTTTTTTTTTTTGCCAGGCTTTTGGGAGCCTCAGGGTGTATCAGATATAAGCCTAGTTTCTATTTCTCCCCTCCTCCCCTCCCCCCCCCCCCCTTTTTTTTTTTTTGCCTGTTTATCATCATTTAGCAAAGTAATTCTTACTAGCCACCTATAGCAATGGGGGATGGAACCAACAGCTGATTATGGTCCCATGATTTTACTGTGTTGGTACAGATTACAGAGTTCCTAAGGGTGTATTAATTAATTGGGATCATTTCCTAACAGTGTCCCTGAGGGCAAATGGAGCTTGCTGTGCTCTGAAACCACTCCCTTCCCAACCCCCTCACCACAGCTAATAGCTGGAAAGAAAGGGAATCGATCTGATGGGCACTGGAGCTATTTCCCATTAGGGGGCAAACTTAAACAGCAAGATATTGGAATTAACTGTGTGTTATTTGGACTCAAAGCTGTTAAACAGGAGAGAGAAACATCCAGTTGAGATTTCCTCATTTTTATATGGTTGGATCAGTTTGCAGAGCAAAGAATGGATGTGAGTGCCTAACAATGTGATCACTGGATATAAGCACTGGCAGGACTCAATGGATGATAATAAGATGTGCAGATGAGAGGGAAGTGCCCATCTCAATAAACAGCAACATTATGTCTTAGTTTTCCCTTTCTCTTTTTCATAAAAACAAAATTTAGGTGGATTCAGTTTGTAAATTTGGGCACCCACATTTAAATATATATGTATAGGTGTCCTGATATGAACTAAGTGTGATCATTAGAAATCAGAGGGTTGTTGAAGAGATCAGCTACAGCTTAACTTTAGATGAAGAGATCTGAGCACTGAAGCACTAAGCTCATGTGTAGGTGACTTGAGCTAAATCCTACCCTTTACATCTAATGTCTGCTTCACTGGGATTTTTCATTGAGGGCAGCTGTATTTACATTAGAATCGTAGAATGGTTTGGGTTGGAAAGGCCCTTAAAGACTATCTAATTCCAACCTCCCCACCATGGGCAGGGATGCCACCCACTAGATCAGGTTGCTCAAAGCCCCATCCAGCCTGGCCTTGAGCACTTCCAGGGATGGGGCATCCACAACTTCCCTGGGCAACCTGTTCCAGTGCCTCACCATCCTCATCATGAAGAATTTCTTCCCTATATCCAGTATAATTCTACTTTCTTTTAAAACCCTTACTCCTTGTCCTGTCACTACAACCCCCTGACAGAGTCTCTCCCCAGCTTTCCCGTAGGCCCCCTTTAGATACCGGAAGGATGCTATAAAGTCTCCATGGAGCCCTCTCTCCTCTAGGCTAAATAACCCCAATTCTCCCATCAGAAGTCAAAGAGAATCCCAACAATGTAGTGAGGGCTTGTAATAAATTCTTGCTGCATGCAGGTACTGTCCACCTTCCTTTTGCCTTCCTGGCAAAGGCAGATGGACTTCCCATGTTCCTCAGTGAACCTGGCTAGTGATGCAAACTGGTGGTGGTGGGAGGAGAGCAAAGGCTGTGTGTCAGCTGCTTGCAAAAGGAAAGAGGAAGGGTAGCTGACACCATCTCTCTAAAGAGCCTGACATCCACACACCTTTTTGAAGATAAGCCACTTCCTGTGTTTCTAATTACTCTTCTAATAACTGCTAGTAACTGCTTCTAATAACATTCTTTGTCCAGCAAGGTATTATCTTGAAAAAAAATCCTGTCATCTGCATATCTGACATTAATGAACATGCAAGTTTTGGCACAGTGCTGGTGTTGGCCAAGAGAGATGAATCGAATCAATATCTGTACCAGTGGAATGAAGCCAGTAACATTTACGTCAGATATTTTCTCCTTCTCTCCCTGTTGCATTCAGACCATGTTTCACCAGTGTACTGTACTTGGCACCTGAATAAACACTTGCAAATATTTATAATTCCCCACCTTCTCATAGGGAGTGTTCTGAGATCTTTCCCACAACTCTCCCATGTAAAACAGTTGAATCCCTCTTCTTTCTTAATATAAACATGGAGGTAATGCACCCCTTGTCACAACAGACATCTGTTATATGTACAGTAGTTATTCCATAGCTCACAGATTAATCATTGTGTTCCATCTCATTTTGCGTTGCAATCTGCAAATTACAATGGTTCCTTGAAGAGACAGAAAACAGGTTTGTTCTTTGTATTATTAATAAACTCTAAATCACTCCCATATTCGTAAGTGTTTTTATGTGATTTGTTCTATTCTCCAGATGACAAGTATTGGCTGCTAAAGACACTTTACTAAGATGAGCTTTGCTAATTACTATGAATGAGGCTTGAATTTAACAATAATTAACTGTTTCTGTAAAGGGCTCATCACAGCAAAACCTTCTGCACTTGTGTAAACTTATATTTAACATCCCATGACAAATGCATGCCTTTCAACAATTGGTTTGCAGCTCTTGACAAATGTTTCAATTACATTTTGTAAGTTATGAGTTCAGTCATTGAATCAAAAATAGCCTTGGTTTAGATTTACATTAAGACAAATTACTCTTGAAGTGCATTTCCAGTCCTCTGGGAATCAGCATGTTTTCTTTAAAATGAGGATCTTCCTCCCATTTTTCCTGAATTTATATACTTTTATATAACAAGAGAATTAAAAAAATCCATGAGGGCACTGCAATAATTCATATGTGAGGAAGTGATGGAGTACTGGAATTTGTTCCAAACCAGTGTCTCGCTCTCTGTGCTTTTTTTGGATTATGCTTAAATTTTCCATCACTGGAAATAATTGGTTACACTTGGGATCCATTCTTTAACTGCCCCCCTCTAAAGCCCTTTGATACGTGTTTGCGCTTGGGGTGTGTGAAGAATGTCGGATCAGCCTTTTGTGATCATCTCCATCAGCCATTTTATTCTTCAGGATGGAAATTAGGTGTACCCAATGTAATCCTAACTGGATTTATTTTAGGCAATATTTCATGATGGTGTATACCATCATGTGTATATCAGAATGAAAAGTTAATCTGGTCCCTTGGACTTCCTCTTTTCCCCAACACTACCAATATCAAATCTTGCAAACAGTGATACTCTTAGGAGACTCAGGTGAGGATAGCAGCAGCCTACAGTCTTCATAGCTGTTCTCTGTTGGTGCTCTGAAAAGTGAGCTGGCTCCTGCAGTTGCTTGGATAATACTACAAAGACTGCTTCTCTATTGCTGAACATACCGTACGATCTCCTACTATATGTTGGGATTTTAGTTTCCATATATACAAACAAGTGGTTCCTTCTGCAAATATTTGAAAACTTAGCTGAAAGATGTGGTGAACACTCCACCCTCTTTCTGGTATGTAGTGAAAAGATGTTTTAGGCTATTTTGTTGTTGAATAAATGCTAGGAGGACAATGCACCCATCTAAGAATAGAATTACAACTGCCCATGGAATCTAATATTATGGGTGAGTTCCTTGCTTGCTTTTCATAGTGTAGCTTTTCTAAAGTCTTAACTTCAGAACAAAACAGCTTAGCCTGGAAGGAGGAGTTCAAATATGATTTCCAGGAGATACCTCTAGAGTATTTCTTTAAATATATATATGTATGTTTATTTCTCTATATACATATATGTATTATATTTTTTTCTACTGGCTTTTGTCTGACACTTAATTTCCCTATGCATTTGGTTTGTGTTATGGGATGTGTTCAATCAATGTGTTCAAGCAATTGTTCTTGGAAATGTGTTGTGCAAATATATATCAATTTAATCTATTTGTGCTAATAAATGATTCTCTGTTATTTTCTTAGCCCTGTTGAGTTTATGCCATGTACATCCACTTTACTTTGCTCTTTCCAGTATTGTCTATGGTTTATCTTCATTAGACTCTTCATGAGTTTTGTCCTCATTCTTCATCCTTCATATGGCTTGAATTTTGTGCAGAGCTTGGGACATTGGGAACGAGCTTGGAATTCAGAAGAAGCAGGGTTGCTTTTCTTCTCCATTATTCTGAGCGTTCATGACTCCAGGCAAATCCTTCAGTGCCTCTGATTCCTTCTTCAGTTTTGTCTGGTTAGAATCTGAGGGCGAGCTCTTCAGGGACTCTGTGCTGACAGGGTGACTTGAAAAATCCATCTATGAGTGTCTAGGTGCCACCATGGTTCCCAAAAGGCATATGCCTCAGAAGAAATGTTTTCATTTGAAATACAATAGATTTTAGTGCGTTTTCATGACCTGCTAAGTTCCCCAAGTAACAAGCTTTATTGTGTAGCCACAATTTATTTTATTTTATTTATTTATTTATTATTATTTTTTGAGCTACACAAAGGGAGAGATGCATGCTTCTTCCTGGAATGATGTCCTGCACAGATTTTACTTCTACTCAGAAGTTTGTATGCTCCCTTCCCTTCAGGGCTGTCTCATTTATAGTCTCTGCTTTGTGTTTGTATATCTGAATCTTGCTTTATAGACTCAGGGACTCTGACTCCTTTGTTCTGATGGAGTAAACCACAGCCAGCACGTTCTGCCTTGGGGTCTGCAGAGGGTCAGGTTTGGGTCAGTCAGCACTGTCTTCAGTGGCTGGATCTTTAAAGACAAGCTCGTACTGCCCACTTCTTGAAACAACTCAGCAACTGGTAGTTAATCCTGTAGATTATACTCTCATTATCATTAGACTGTTTAACCCAACACTCTTAACCTTTCACGTTAGGCTGACTGAAACTAATGACTGGTCCCCAGCTGAGCTTAGCTGTGGTGTGATGAAAATGTGGGTAAAATTGGTTACTCCTGTTTGTGCTCTGAAATGATGCATCTCCTCATTAGGAAAAGGTCTTGGGTGCTGTTCTTGTTTGGGTGTCTAAGAAAGCTGCCTCAAATATAAAGTGGCTCGTAAACATGGACTGGTAGATGCATTCAGTTAAAATCTAATTCCAGGCTTGTGGTTTACTGTTGAAATGCTTTCTTCCATCTAGCAGCACCACTGAGCTCTCATCCAAAGTGAAGCTGAGCCAGCTGTCTGTCTTCCAGGTACTTATCTGCTGAATTGTTATGGGTTTCACTGCTTCTTTGTCAAGGGAACCCCAGTAGAAGCAAATGACTTGGGGGGAGCTTGACTTTCTGATATTCCCAGGCACAGCAATGAGACAAGTTCATGGAACAAAACTCCACCTAGGCCTATGAAACGTTAAGGTGCTGATGCAACCATTGGCTTAGAAAATCCCTAGATTGTACAGTGCCAGGAACTGGTAGAATATATTAGGGAAATATCTCTGTCTGCTTGCCCTGGTCTCTTACTCTTTTCCCAAATGTTCACCACTTTGAAACAGTTTACTGAACTAAATGGGTCTTCGGTGTGGTCTTGTAGAGTTGGACTTCTCTTCTTAACCTTTTATTGTATTTCTCATGCATTTGAAAACATTGTGTGGTCTCCACAGAAAGTTGGCAAGTGACCCGGATCACAAGCTTGACAAAATGTATGCATAGTATGACATTTAATATGAGTGTTTTACTAATCTCTAGTGGACAAAAGAAGTAATCCGGCCTGGGTGGAGGCAGTCAGCCAGCAGGGCTGAATAAGGAGAGTAGGAGAGAGGCTTTAAACACATAAATTGACCAGCCCCCTCAGAGTTCATATTTAGATCACACGTTCCTGGATGGCTTTGTACAAAGTGGGGATGGAGAAATTCTGCTGAACAATCAGAAAACTTGAGCTAGACAGATTGTCGAGGGCCACTTGAATCAGCAGGAAAATCTGACTCCAGAAAACAGGAGGCAGCTGGGGAGGTGGGGACAACTCTGAATTCAAGCTCCAAGGTTCTACAGCAAGGAGAATCAAGCAAGGAGTTCTCAGGAAGCAGACATGAAACAGCAAGCCAGGAAGATTTTAAAATACGACTGAGAACTTTCTTTGAGATATGATTTATTAATTTGTCTTTGTCTGTCTTTGTATCTGAAATCCTGTCTTTAAATCTAACAAAGTGGACAGTCCTGCTAAAAATGTCTATACATTTATCATTGAACCTGGGTTGAAATGAATGAAGGTGGTGCTGCAAAGATTAGGGCGCACTGATCCCATATAGGTGGTAGGTCAGAGTAAAGATATGTGCAGGTAATGTAAAGGGTTTGTTAAAAGAAATTCAGGAATTATAGTCTATTTCCACTATATCAGCAAAATATGGGCTTAGTTGTGAAAGATACTCCTCCTTCCTTCAAGAAGGGAAGTAGTGAAGGAACTCTAATACCATCCCAAATTAAGAGTTTTGCACTGAGGAGAGGAGGTATCATTATCATCTTGCATCTGACAGGAATTTCCATATATTCTGGATCATGCCGAGCCTTGAAATACAGCACAAGTTACAAAGATGGGGCAAATCACTTTGTTCTTGGCCAATCCTTATATGTGACAGGGGCAAAATTATGCTGTAAACCAAAGGCAAGCTAGAAAGATAAATATACTAAAATAAAGTTGTCTTGTCAGAGAAGAATAGAAAAGGAAAAGACAAGGACGGTAGAATTATTTAGCTAGTTACTGAGGTAAAAGCAAAACTAAGGTGAAGTTTCATCCTGCTCTTTGTCTCTGAGACAGAACTCAGTCCTGCCTCACTTCTGTCGTCTGAGGAGCTTTAGGCCACACAGACCAACCAGCTGTAGTTCATGGCTGTCAGAACAAGTCAAATCAATGGTTTATAAAACAAAACAAAAATTAGAGTTATTGTCCTATTCATTATAGCTTACTTGCTGCTCTTTCCGAAATTAAAAAAGAACATAGATATTAAGCTTAGTAACAATATTATCTGTTGAGTGTATAGTGTACGCACTATACTACACTATACTTAGTAATCGTACATAATAATATATTGTAGTAATAAAGGGAGCGTTTTCAAGAGTAACATATATTGGGTAGTCTAGATGAGTGCATGGACATTAATTGTTGAATAAGTTACCATTAGATGTGAACAGCAGTCAGTGGCAGATTCTGCCTGAGGCACTTGAGAATTTTCCTTAAGTGGTTGATATTACTGAATGCTTGACAGTTTCACTATATGATAGTCTTCATGAATTTCCTGCCTTTGAAAGTCTAAATGGGCCAATTCATTCTTGATAGAAATATTAATTTTGCATCTGCTTTTTTTCCCCATGAACTGAGATTTTTAATTAACACCAAATAAATAATCTTTACAAAGTGTTTTAAACAATAGACATGAAATCTGGTGAGTAGTTGGTTTGAACCTCAGTTGTCCATTTCCGTTTTGCATCACTGGGGACAATCCTATCTCTGTTTTATTGCATATCATCTCTTCTTCCATTCCCTCTTATACATACCTCTCTCCTCTCACTTGGACCATTACGATTCCAATCAAATAGCAGTCTATTAGGTCCCAGTTTTTCAAAGCATACAGTAATTTTCCATCAACATCAAAGCAAATTACTCTGATTTAATTTCACTTTAGAAAATGAAGATTTCCTTTTTTTTTTTTTAACACTGGAACTCATTCATCCTTGCTAGCTGTTGCTGCATATATCATTCCTTATTTACTTCTTTTTTTTTTTTTCTTTCTTTTTTTTTTTTTTTTTTTCTGGAGGGTAGTGAGTTTCAGACAGGCAATTGTATTTGTCATTTTAAAGGAATGTATTATGTCAGAGCAGCTCTTGCTGTTGTACTGTTCTAATGTAATTGGAATAAATTAATTTGGCCACACACGAGATAGTTTTACAAATTATCTTTGAAAAATTGGAAGGGCCATGACAGAGCAAACAAATAAATTTTTCATATTTTGTGGCATTTAGGTCTGGCTTTCATATAGCTTTCAAAACATATAGCTTCCAGAATATTCATCTCATAGCTTTAAGTTAATCTCTGTTTTTGCATGCTTCAGTTGAACTTCTTCAGGGCAAAATATTTCCCTTCATGCATTGCTAGACATCAACTTACAGTTGAATTTAAAATACCAGGAAATAATACTGGAAATTAATATTTGGCATCTTTTTCACAGAAAGAAAGAAGTTTGAAAAAAAAAAATAAATAAGAAACCCTATCTCCCTCCAGACTTGAGTTAAAAAGTGGATTTTGTAGAAATTTCTAAAATTTCATTCTGAGATTTCTAGTCTAATCTTAAAATAGGAGAGGATGGGGGCAAAAAATATGAAAAGGAATTGTCAAATCCTTCAGAAACCACTGACAATTAAAACAAAAAATCATTCATATAATTAGACATTTTCATCTCTTTTTTCTGCTTCTTACTCAAAACTGGCTTATTTTCATGCTTTCAAGACCTATTTAAATATGCTTCCTGTCTGGGTTTGGAGAGAAGAGATTTAAGAATGAAAAATGGTTGCTGATTTGATATTAGCCAGCAGCAGCAGCGTTAGCAGCACTTGTTAATCTCAATTTCATAGGCCATTATGTCTAATCGCTGATGTTACCCAGTTTGACTGAAAACCTAATTCAACTGTCCTCTTTCATTGTGTGATGCTAATTTGGTAGATTATTGATGTAAAATGTGAGCTCAAAGCACAGGTCTAGATGTAAATTGATAATTTCCAAATGGTATGGCGTTAAGATTTCCTAAGGAGCTAAGAGCAAGACACAGTGTGGGAACTTGGTCTTGCTCCGGCTACAGGTGGAGACTTACCTGGACCTGCAGTCTTCACTTGGGCCCATGTCCAGCAAGGATGGGAATGGAAGACCATGGATGTAACTTTAACCTACTTCTTCAAAAACTTAAGAAAAACTAAATTCATATGTGTCTCTTGGTTTGGCCTTCAGTGATTCTGGCAGATTTTTGTATAAAATTTAGTGTTATATTTCAGTTTTAACTTCCAGATCCTTTCAATAAAATTTATGTGCTAGCGTATTCGGTGTGGTTTGTTTGTACCTAGTTTTAATGAGTAACAGTGAAAGCTGGGGTGTGTGTGGAGAGGATTTGGTTAGTTTTTTCATCATATCTGATGTTGCACTACGAACATAAAACTATGAAGAGAGAATTCAAGCTTCCAGCATTTTTTGCAGTGTTATGACTGATTCTTTATTCTTAAAGGTAAATACAGTGTTGGCATTTTTTTCTATTTCATTTATCGGCCAAATTTTTCAACATAAGTAGAATTTCTACAGAGTTGAATTAATTAAGAAGAATAATAGTAAACTGTCTCTCAGCTTCATCATTTTATAATAAAATCTAAAAGTAACACATTCAGTGGTAATTAGTGAAAAACAATATTTATTTATTTTTTTTATAGACAGGAATAATATAATGCATGGTGAAAAATGAAATCACAGTTCACCTAGATTTTTTATTTTTGTATTTTTAACTAACTTGTCAGGATGTATGGAGGTCTCATCCATTCCCTCGTCTGTGCAGCAGCCAGTGTAGGGATTTTCCTGTCTGTCCCCAGGTGCACATAGACAGGCATGTAGCAGCTCAGGCTAAATATTAAAAGGGACATTTATGAGAAAGTTACAAAGTCCTTTGTAGATAATGGCTTTTTTTTTCTAATTTTCAACATACAACTAGAGTCTGGTTTTGTTTTTATTGATCTTGAAAATGAGTGCTCGTTACTGGATTGAAACGTGAAAAGCAAGAAACAGTGATGCCATTCCAAAAGTGTTTCTTACTGTTACCACTCCAAGAGTTTAAAAAAAAAAAAAGGGGGGGGGGGGGGGGGGGGAGGAGGAGGGGGAACCAGGAGCTGGAGGTGTTGGGATTTTGTGGTATAGCTGTTATGTGATTTGGGGTATATCTTTTAATCTCACTGCTCTACAGGAAAAGACTAGATAATCTGATCAAGCAGGGAACCAGAAGGGCATAGAGCAAACCTTCTCTGTCACTGCCTTTCCTTCTGTCACTCTCTCAAGGACATGAGGTTGTGGAACCATGTGCCAGCTTGCAAAGAAGGTGTACCAAAGAAGGTGCCTGGGTTTAGATGATCCTGGCCATGTCTTTTCTCCCATGATCCTGGGGGGCAGTCTTCTTGCCTAAGAACAAAAGTGCTGATATGGAGTATCCACCCCTGTGCTTTTTTTTGCCTTCATAGCAACTGTGTATCCATACATTTATGCCATAATTTAGTAAAAGGGAATTAATAACACGATTATCTATTTCCTCAGTCTTCCCAAAGGGTAGATACCCTCTGAAAAGGACTTGAAGATTTGTGGGTCGAATAAGACTCTGCTCATGCCTTGCTGTGCTGGACAGGGTTAGACAGCTGGCCCTGGTACCCAGTGCCAGGGCACTGGGACTGCTGAAGTTTATTATGGCAGCATTTGTGGGCATGCCTGTGTATTGTGACCATCCAAAGTCAGCTGCCTCTGCTCTTACAGTAGGAACAAATGAGTTATCCTGAGGGCAAGGACTTGGAGAGACCGATTTATTATATGACCAGATGGAGCTACTGTGATAATCTGGTATGAGCTTCCAGATAATTTAATAAGAATTGGCAGGAGCAGGATGTCAGTTCCTTGATGGCTTTTTGATGAGGGGAGAGAGTGTTGAGATGTTAATTAAGAGGGAATTAACCCTCGTTAGCTCTGGATATACATGCCTAACGATGTGTTTTTCTTTCTTTGTTCTAGACACAGACCATAGTGTCCTAGCAAATCCTGCTGGTGTTTAATTTGATAAATACTCCTGAACCTGAAAGCTGGAGGAGAAAAGCAGGTGCCTGGGTATCTGTGGTAGTTTTGCAGGCAGACTGCCTAGATTTGCTTACTGGAAAACTCAGTTCTGCTGCCTGATGCCTTGGTGGTAGTGGAATAACAGCTCAACACCACAGGGTGCTAAGGCGTTAGTGTTAGAAAGGCTGGTGTCTTCTATTTTGGGTTCTGGTAAAGCTGATAAATTTTAAATATGGAGCCACAGCAGAAGTGTCTGTGGCACATTAGGGTTTACTTTTTTTAAATAGATCTCCACAGCTGACACACAGGGCTAGCCTCTCTTAAATCTCTTTCTAGGTCTGGATCATACCCATGACATGTGTTCCTCCTTCAGCCAGGGACCAAATATAAGCAGAGGGTGTTGCAGTGATGAGTGCTCGGGCTGCAGGAAGTGCAGGCAGCAAAGGTCATCAAGGGCTTGGTGGAAAAGAGTGGATTCCTTCATAAGGAAGAGGAGCACTTTGAGAATTTGCTTCCTTTTAGTGAAGTTCTTTCTTCAGTGGTGTATGCGTGTCTGTGAGACTGTCATTTCTCTGTAGAGCACTTCTCTAGATGAACAGCTGAATATTTGCTTGCTCACTCAGCGCTAGCACTCTGAAAGCACGCTGGAAGTGCTAAGTGCTTTTCTTTTTAACCACTGAGCCAGTTTAAGCTAGTAAAACTCTTCAATATATTTTTGTTTGCTAAAAAGGTGGTCATATAAAATTACCAAAATTACAATAATTAGCAAATTGCAGAGAAAGGTCTTTAGGACTTATGACTCCAAAGTGTAAGCAATAGAACTGTAATTTATAGGCTGACACACCAGTCCAGCTCTAGGCAACTCCAGCAGTTGCTTTGCTTCTCACTAAAGTAAGTGCACAGCTATCAGACTAATTATAGCAGAAAGCTATGCAGAAAACTGAAGCCAGACAGTGAGACAGGATGCCTTCTGACAGAAGTAGATCTACAGCCCTTTACAGCCTTGAAATCCTTCTGCATTGTAATCCTCTGCCTCCCTAGACATGTTTGCGATGATTTTTATTTTGCACAGGTTCCTTTTGCTCTCTCTCTTTGGCCTCAAGTCCCCCAGAGGTATTAGTGTATTTCAAACAAAGAGTTACCAAAGGTGGTTGGGATGCAGCAGCTGCTGCTTTTGTTTTTGGCTCTTGGAAAATGAAAAGAAGTCCTGGAGACTCTACACCTTTGTTATTAGAGCACAGATTTCAGTTGCTGTCTAACTGTGTAAAGGCAAAAAAAAAAACAAGTATTAGTAATTTCATATTTTCTCCCTCCTTCCCTATTATAAATGGAAAGACTGGATCCCAGTTTGGAAATATTTGCTACTGTGTTAAAATATTAAGTAGTGCCATGGTTGTGTGGCAAACTATTTTATATTAATATATTACTCAGGCAACCCTGATATCTTCATGAAAATGTCACTTTTTGTGAAAGGTTACCAACTTCTGACTTTTCTTGCAGGTCTGTGACTTAATTTGCATGCATGTGCCTGTAAATAGAAGTCAGATGCTATTGCTTATTTTAACTATATACATAAATAAAACAGCCAACAGTTTTGTCTCAATACCCTTTTCACTTAATGAGGCTTAACTAAATTTGGGGGGAAATTGTTGTCTTATGGCAGTCACCACGTGGCAGGAAGTCTTGGTGGGCCCTGGTCTGAAGGCATCCTTAACTGCAACAGTGGCGTGAACAAGTCACTCCACTCTTCTTCAGTGCACATTGTACATAATCTGTGTTCAGAGACATTTCTTCTGAGAAAAGAAGCAAGCTGGACTTCAGCTTCCATATATATGGATGGACTGTGAACATTTGCTAGTATGTACTAGCATCTTGGCTTTTAGCCTAGTATCATACAAGCATCCTCACGTCAAGTTGCAAGCTAGGCTTGCTAAATGTTGGAGTCCTAATCTGAACTTCACTGCCTTCAGCTATGTCTTAATCATACTTGATTTGTGTGTTTTATTAGAGAAGACACTCTAGAAGATAAAACAGATTTGGCAGAAAAAGAGAAGAGGAAAAAAAAAAAAAAAGAGAGAGTGAGAGAGAGAGAAAAGCCCTAAGATTGTGCATTTGGAAACAGGTTCCTAATTCATCTTGACACATCTGTTGCTTGAGAAGAAAAAAGTCTCCTGGCTGCACTGAGGCCCTGCAGCTATATGTGTTGGGGGCCTGGCTGTATAATTTGTGGAGCACAATAATACTATAATTATAATGCTAATTGTATGCTACCACTTTTTTTTTTTTTTTTTTTTTTTTTTATAATAACAGAGTGAAGTGATTTATAACTTAACAGTTTTACAGGAGCTTAGACAGACTGTTAACTGAAAATGAGCACTTGCAATATAGGTCCTAATAACTGCTATTGTTAAGGACAAGTTATCAAGCTGCGTGAAAGCCTTGCTGGAAGGTGTAGCCTTGCAGAAATATTTCAGACTCAGAATCTCAACAGTATTAAAGCCTAATAAAAGCTTAATAAAGCCTTGCTTTTGCAGTCTTGCTTGTAGGTATATAAAAATAACAGGAGGGAGGCTGAAAGAAAGGTTGAAAGTAAGGGGAAACTAAGTCTAAGAAATACCCACAAAGAACTCCAAAAGACTGCAAATAACAGGAAGACTGAATTTCAAGGCAGGCAATGTATTTGTAATGAAAAGCAGAAGAACTGGATTTTGGGAGAGACTGAAGTACTTTCCAGCTCAGTAATGATGAAGAATTGGCAGTTTGGGTTAATCTAGAAACTAGAAATTGTATTGCAGAGCAATAGTTGTATCTAATTTTAATTGATGCTTTGGATTGTTACTTTTCCCAAGCTGAATTTTTGTCTGGGGAGCTATGGTTCCTTTCTCTGTCCCTGGTTGAAGTTTCTGTGGGTGCTTCCAGGGCTACGTTTGCTTCCCAAGGTTCCTTTGCCTTAGGTGAAGAGAAAGGAGTAGCTATGCTGAATCATTCAGGCAGCAAATGGTATAGGTAAAAGCCAGTATTTACAGGCTTTTATTTTTCCTTCCAAATGTTATGACATGCAAGGTCATTTTGCAGGAATAAAAGAGTAAGTGAAGAAAATAAATAAATAAATATATGACTTCTATGTGTAATTACGTAGAAAGTCTATGTGAAATGAAGCACAGATTGGACATTCCCCCCACTTCACCCCCAGTCGAATTTTCTATCTAAGCTCTAGGTGTGAAAAACAAAATGCATCCTAGATTCTTCCCTCTGTCCTGCAAGTGTATTTGTATTGTAATGGTTCATTCAGGATTTCAGCTTTTGGAGATGACTATTTAATACTTTTGGCTTAGATTTTTACTGCTTGTAAAGCTCAGTGTATAGGCTTACCATTTCAGAAATAACATGACCTAGGTTATGAGATCATTGCAAAAGCTTCTTCATTAAGCATCATACAACATTCATAGAATTATTTTATTTCAGGGGATTTTTTCCCTCATTTCTCCCTAAAGAAATTTTCAAGCCAGTTGGTTCTGATATGATATAAAATATGTACAATACTCATTTTGTACTCAAAGTTGCTTGACATAAAGATCAGTAGATTAGATTGCACATGCTTTTTGGGGAGAAACATTTTAGTTTGGAAACCATATTAAAGTGAATATATTTCAAAAAATAAATCATAGCATGTGTGTGATTAGATGTGTAATTTAAGTGTGCTGAAAAATATTATACCAGACAGATTATCTAACTTGATCTTCATGAGTCATTTTGGCATGTTCAGAATTTGCCTAATAGGCTGAAGACAATAGCTAAGAATAACTTGTTCAGCATGTCCAGACAAAATAATTATAAAAGAAAGAGAAGAAAAATTAGAGCAATGGAAATATTTCAGGTGAAGGGAAAGGAAAATGGAATATGAGAAGTGAGGTAGAACATGTGAATATAACAAGAAGTTATAGATCAGTTATTTATTATTTTTTATTGTTCTAATTAAAACTGTTCAGGTCTGCATTTGCTTCTCTCAAAATCTGTGGCAAGGTCTCTGTTTTCAGTAGTAGGATATGAACATACAGCTTCTAGCATACATTTGGCCTACATTATTTATTCTTTTTCACTATGATGAGGCTATTGGCTTTGTCTGGGCCAAATTGCATAGTCTATGCAATTAAGGAAATCAGGAAAAAAAATCAGGAAAATTGCATAGTCTATGATGAACATGTGCCACTACTATTACTAAGGAAACATGTAAAAATCTTTTGGTAGGATGGTAACAGATGTTTTTTGGTTAAGTGTGGAGGTTGGTTTTGTCATTTCACTCACTGGTGAAAATACTAAGGTAGGGGCAGCCTTTCAGAGCTCTTGTTAAATGCGCTACATTAATTCACAGTGTTTGCCTTAGTTCCTCATAATGTTATCCTGTTCATAATCAAAGCTTCCTTTAAAGCTTATCTCCTGCTGTGTTCTCTTGCAGTTTAACGTAGAGCTTCCTTTCATAATCTTCACTGTTTGCACTGTTTAATCTGAATTAATATTCGACTTTACTGTACACTGTTACATAGCCTTTACAGCTACAAATTGAAGTACACATCCAAGATGAAAGCCTGGGGAAAGGAAATAAAAAAACTAAGTATCTGGGTTGATGTTCCTTCTTCCTGAATATGCCTTTCTCCATCTGTGAAATAGATATCATACTACTTGCTTTGAATCTCTGGGTGATTTTTTTATGTGAAAAACTACCACTATTGGCTTTTACTCCATATTTTTGGTCATGGCTTTGCTTTTACTTTGAGGTTACAAGTTACTTTAGAGGTCTCTGGAGATCATTTTTGGTACACATCTTTTCAAGCATTTTAAGAAATTATTACAACGTTTTCTGAGATAAATAGGTACAGACAATTGATCAGCATTCAACATTTATTTGGTGCAATATAAAATGTTATTAGGGTATAGATGTGTAAAATACACATCTCATGCTACTAGAGCTATCTATTCCTGTTATGTCTTTTTGTTTCAGGAGTGAATGTGGGCTTTTGCTAGTCAAAAAGAGTTTTGTAAAGACAGACATAAATTGTAAACATTCTTATTTGTGTGTTTTGTTTGTTTGTTTTTAAACGCATACTGAAAATTCATTAATAGGTTCCAATCTTAGAATACATAGATTTGGTATGGGCATTCAAAAGAGACTTGATAGCATAAATAATATCTCCAAGATTATAAAAGCAGTAACAAGCTTTTTTACTGCCCAGCTACCCAAAGAGGAGAATTCTACAAAAAGACAGAAATACATTTATAAATATTAAATAGCACTGCTAGCCCATCTACAACACTGTTCCCCTTTAGTCTTCCCACAGATTCACACAGAATGTGGGCATGTATGGTCCTGCATAAGCACCATGCAACAAGACATAAGGATTTTTTTTTTGCAAAGACCACCTTTTACG
Source organism: Aythya fuligula (assembly GCF_009819795.1). Taxonomy (NCBI): domain Eukaryota; kingdom Metazoa; phylum Chordata; class Aves; order Anseriformes; family Anatidae; genus Aythya; species Aythya fuligula. Next base: position 130,304,224 of record NC_045559.1, read on the forward strand.
TAAGAAGGCTCATGGCAGCAACTCTTCCTCAGCGTGATTCAAGGACATAAAGATAGGCACCTGTTGTGAACAAATTAACAGTTGGACTTGATGATTTTAGAGTTCTTTTCCAATCTAAAAATTCTGCGATTATGTGATTCTACATGTTTTTCTTCTGTACCTGTACTTACAGTCAGCACAGGGATGCAGAACCAAAAGTTAGCTTTGAGGAATAATTCCCTTAATTTAGGCTGGATTGTGCTTCATCCATAATATCAGAGTCTTAAACTTGAAGAGTCTGGGTGAAAACTGACTGATCAGTTTAACCTCATTGTATCAGTGGCTAGCCTTTCTAGTGGATGAATCTTTCAAGCATGTATTAGGCATCTTCCAGATTTTACCTCACACCACCCTCAAAAAGAGATGGTTAATGATCCATAGATGACTGGTAGAAGTGTACCCTATTTTGTAATGTTTTATATTAAAAGTCTAAGGATAAGCTTGTGGGGAGACTGATGAAATTTGGTGAAAACTGCCAGGGTTTTATGGTCTCAGAGGCTCAGAAGCTTCATAGATCACATTGGTAAGTAGAGCAAGACTGGACTTTCTGTAGGCAGTACATTCAGTATTGTTTGTGCCTGTATGTGAGCAGCACTATGCATGTGTGTGGTGTGTGGTCCTGTCTTCCTATGTACATTATTTAGACTTTACTGAATCTACACATTTGTGGCAACTCAGGGATCCTTTGGAAAAAAATATATTAAAAGTAATTTTGCATCAGTATGCTGAAAATACATTTTCATTAGACTCAAAAACACTTCATGTGGATACCAACCTTGATAATGTCAATGTAGAGGACTAGAGTTTCTGAAATAACATCAATTTATTTTCAAAATATAACCCTTCTGTAGTGCACAGACCCTCTAAAATCTTCTCTCAGCTAACCTGTAGTTGTAAGACATGAGGGCCATGGAAATCTAACAACTCACCAGGATTAACTCCTGTCTTTTTCATTAGTCAAACTTGTAATACTGGTTAAAATGTACTTTTTGCACCTTAGTAATGTTAAATGGGAAAATATGGACACAAAACTGGACACCAAATAAATATAGTCCTTTGAACATGCTCTCTGCACCTTAACAAAATACATCACAGTGAGTTAATAATTGCTATTTTTATACTGTGTTATTTTATGGAAAGTATCTCTCACCAGCAGGAAAGTACAAGGACTTCTACGAATCACTAGGGTATAATGAAAGTTGCCAAAAACGTAAACTAATACAGATTTTCTTATGAACCATGAAAATATTATGTTTAAACTAAAACTGTAACCTTTAGCCTTTGTATGAGAACAGCAAAAATATGAACAGGGTTTAAAAAAAAAAGAAAATGTAGGTATATAGACATCTGAGGTCTCAGGACTTTTTTTTTTTTTTTTTTTTTTTTAGTTATTATTATTATTAAATAAATAGGGCCTGAGACCTCAGATGTCTCAAAAATACCAGCCAACTAAATTAACATCAGAAGATCAATGAATGATCTGTAAGTGGAAAAATTCTAGTCTGATTAGATCTGCACAAAGAATCTGAGCAGTGGAGACCCCTCTTTTTGCTTCTCAAGTGCCTTGGTGTGCATTTAATTGCACTGAGATACCTTTTCACCTCTATTAGGACATTTTTCTGAGATTTTTCCATTCTGCTCTTACTTCCTCCACTCAGGAAGTCAACAGACTGTAGCCAACATACCAGCAATGCTCTTAGGAGAACAGCGATCTACCCTGGATGCAGCATCCAGCAACACAATATCAGGATAAAAGAAGTATTCCTCTCAAAGAGACAAAAATAATAAGCTCTCAGGATGCTACTTGCTAGTGTTGAAAGGGGCAAAGTCATTTGAACTTTCTAGACTGAAAATCAAGTATGGAGGCATGCAGTCAAACCAGGAAACCTATGAAGAATGAAGATGATAAAAGCAGAGATGGATTTTTTCTGTGTTTTTTTTTTTTTTTTTTCTTGATATGCTTGATAAAATTCAGTTATAGAATCGAGCTGAAACTATTTACTGAACTAATCCATATTAATGATAAGTTTAGGGAACAACATGAGAGCCAAGATTAATTTTCTTTTTTTGAAGTTTAAACAAAAGTCACATTTTAAGGATTAGACACAAAATCCAGAACACTTTACTGAATGCCTTAAAAATTGAATGGTTTGACATTTCTATTTTCAAACTTGTTTCTGTTTCAGAGTAGAACTTTTTTTTTTTTTTCTTCCAAAAGGAAATGAAAGGGTTAAATAACCTGAAGAAAGAAAAGGATGAAATATATGTTCTGCCTGACCCCAATCATTCTTTAAGGTTTTGTTTCAATAACCCAACTAAAATATCCCTTGTTAACACGATTCTAAGTACAAGGTACCTTAACAACAATTCCCAGGAGATGTTGTAACACCTTTGTCAAATTCAGTTTAATGTCAAAGTGGCTGAGAACATGTTCATTCTATGAAAAAAAAAAAAAAAAAAAAGAGATATTTTAACATTTCCATCCTAATTTTGGAAGAAAACAAACGTTGAAATATTAGAATTTCCCCCAGGATGAAAATTCTAATATTTTGCTCAGCTCTAGTTTCCAATAACTTTTACACTTTAATTTTGTAATATTTAACTTAATGTTTCCCATGTGAGTATTATAGCACTAGTGGGTAAAACTGTAGTCACCTCACAGATCAGGCATGCAAAGGAAAACAGTTCATATATGTAAAGGGACAGATTTCTGCCTTCACAAGTACCTTCCTCTTGTTTCCCCTGCTGATGAGATGTCAGTTTATTACAGACTTGATGAATGGAGTTTCCTTTCTCAGGAAACAGTAGTCAGGCCTATGGAAGCATTTATGTAAAATACATTCCCTCCATGGAAGTTTCCGTATTATTCCTTCCCTTGACTATTTTGGACTGCAGTCAGGGACAACCCAAAGGGAAAGGGTGAAGTGGGAAACAACACTTAGCAGTCCTGGTCTTAAGAGTTGTGAAGCCACAATCAGCCCCAGCTTGCACCTCCACAGGGTGCACAGTGAGTTAGGGTCTGTGCAGTTAATCCCTACTTTGCTCAGAAAATCTGATATAACCTGCTTTCCATGCACAGGTAGGGCTACCTTACATACATGTGCACTGAAACTGGTTTCATTGCTTGCATCACATAAAATCTCTCTTTTGGGCCTGTGGCTTCTTCCTACCAGGTCAGGTCTCAGACAACCCAGGTCTACTGTTGCCTTTGGTACTCCACAACTTCAAACCAAAAAAACATCCAACCAACCATACAACCAACCAACGAACCGACCGCATAGAATTAAAATGTGAGTTAGAAACACTTCCCATTTACAGTTGGTGCAAGGTCATATGAGCTCTTCTATGGCATGGGCTTCTCTAGACCTCTAAATACTTCACATTAGCTAGATCTAAGTATCAGTTTTACAGATTGGAAAACTGAAGTATCAAGAGCTGCAGGTACCAAATCATCCAGTGCGTTCTACAGGAGAATCAAGCCTGGAGCCTGTGAAACCAGACTCCAGGTCTTACACTTCAATGTTTGACCATAGTCATCAGCAGGCATTTGACCAGATGTATTATCAGGTATTACGTTACAAAAAGAACTCATTTTAGCAAGTTGTTTTGAAGGTCTCACTAAGCAGAACCATACACATACAAATATATAGGTCTTTTAAAATTCAATGCCGTCTGGTCTCCCTCCTTGTGCTTTGGCCTTAGGAGGGTTTTCTAGTTACTGACCATACATGCGCAATCAATTGATGTGTTAAGTGAAGTGTTCTGGGGGCAGGGAGGAAGGGAAGGTTTTACACGATAGGAAAATGATTGTGATAAGTTATTACTCTCGGTAGTGCAGACAACAGAAAATTTATATAGCGAATCTATGAGTCAAACAACTCTGTGAGAAAATCCCATTAACTTCATAATCAGGTATCAGCATACATTTCCACACAGAATTGGTGTGACACTGTTATAAGACCTGCTTACACTTTAAATCAAGTGAATGAAACTAGTTTTCTTATTTTGACATGAAAATGTGCTTATCCGTGTGTTGAATAGAGTGGCGTACCTGATTCAGTCTCATGTGCAAGTTCAAATAGCAATGGATCTCACCTGAGGAAACTGGCACTACTGGAAAATGTGACGCAGAGCTACCCATATGGCTTGGGATAACTTCAGCAAGTGTATTAGCTGTTTCAGTGCTGCTGACCATGAGACTAATGAGGAGTTGGCTGCCACCATAGCACAGGGAGTGTAGAAGGTCAAAGGCAGCCATCAGGATCATTCAGGTAATGGCTGATGGAGAGGCAGCCATACAGGAGTCCTCAATAAAAAAGGGAAGTGCAAGAGATAGGATTCTATAGCTTTCAGAGCCTCCCTGAGGTGAAACAGTTCACCAAAAAACTGGGATCTGCTGTTCTAGGCTTCTAGCCATGTCTTTGTAGTACTTCTGGTTTTCTTTCTTTCATATAGGATTTTTATGCCTGTATCCTGTTGCTGCTGCTGAAACAGCTCTCCACTGCCACTTGGTTGTCTTTCCTGGTAGGTTCCTACACTGTCATTTATGAAAAATAGTTTGCATTGGTTCAGCTCGGACTTCAAGTTTCCATACTTCAATTTGCTTCCTTTGGGGCTTTCTGACAGAAAGCACAATGCTAGGTCAAAATTCTGCTATAGATCAGATGCAGTCAAGTTTATTAGAGGGTCATGCTGACAAACAGATATGCCAGTTTCTTGTTCTCCCTTTCTCATTAGAGCCAAAGGAAATGCCATATATCACAGACTGGGTTTCAGAATTACTACATCGTTTGTTCTGTCCTTCAGCTGGTCACTTGCCTCTTCATGAGTTCATATAGTTTAAGAGCTCTCTAACCTGGTATCCTTGCTGTGATTGCTACTATGCTGGTAAAAGAGGAGTGTAACACAGACACATTTTATTCACATTTTATACACAAAGTACAAAGTGAGGAGAAACACTTTATTACTATTTTTTCTTCCACCTGTCTGCGGAAAAAGGTGAACAATTAATTTCTTTCCACTCCTCACAGATATCTCCATTTCATGGCTTATGACTAAACTGGCATGAACTGTAATACAGCTTTTAGTCACTAGGATCTATTTTGGATATGTATTGGTACAAATCTTTCTTTTCTTAATTGGTCAGAATATCTGAATGTTATTGAAATACATTTTTGTTTTTATTGTTCTTTTTGACAAAATATACAACCTTTGCTGAAATTTATGAAAGCTGAGCACTTTATATGTTCATCTATTAGTGATCACATGGGAAAGAAGAAAAAAGTGAAGAGAAATATTTTGCAGTGATGTTCTTTGTCTGTTATTGTTCTTTTTGATTGCTTTATTTTCATGTGTGCTATTCCTGGCTTACTGTCTCAGTGACTCATGAGAAGAATCCTTCTCAGGATAATTTCCTGAAAAGTGGCCCCACATATTTATGATATGTTAAGTCTTACTGATCATCTCACTCCTGCTTATTCAAGCCAGCACCTACATGTTCTCAGATAATCTGTATATGCAAACATGCCATAATAAATTGTCAAAGGGAACAAGTAAAGGCAAAAAAAGTAGTTCATGGACTCTGGTACTCACTATTCAACTAATTTAATTGGTTTTCTCTGCACTTTGGGACTGCTTGTGTGCTTTGAACTAGCAAATTATTAGATTAAAATATGTAAACAATTTCTGCAAGTGGGATTGGGATTCAAAACTCCTCTCCATCAATGGTTAATCCACTTGCTTCTGTGCTGCAGAACCATGCTGAGCTCTTTTCTTTGGTGTCCCCTTGCCCGATACATGCCTTTTATCCTTGTCCGCATGAGGGATGGAAAGTGTTTGATCGGTCAGTCTGTCTCTCTCTCCCAGCTGAGGAATGTCTGGTTACAGCTGCTTGGCAAAATGTGAGATGTGTCTTAAAACAGCTCAAATGGAGAAAAGTTCTAACCATGTCCTGCAGTACAAAGGGATAGGCACCACTACTGCTGTCTTTATTACAATGATAACAATATTTTTAAGGAATAAATCTAGATTCTCATGCTCAAAGGCATGTTCTAGGGGAGCTCAATCCCTGTTGGAGGTTCAGACAATATATGAATGGTACTTAAGAAAGTCAGTGTGTCGGCTGTGTGAATATTGTTTCTGAGCATCAGTTTTTCCTCTTTACTTTTGTCTCTAAGTACCTAACTCAGCCTTGGCAGGTGTAGCCCAAGAGACAAAACTTGTAAGGTCTGAGATGGCCTTTGTAGAGATATGGACCTCAGCTTCTACTCAGGTCATTCCTGTACTTATAGGAACATCCTCTAGCATCATTCTTAGATTAAATACAGCTTAAAGTAGAGGTAATTAATTTTTTTCTTAAATCTTAAATGTACAGGTTCAGGTACATTTTGGATGAACTCATTACCTACTGGTTATAGAGAAAACTCTCAAAGGTAGGAGTTGAAACATATAACACAGTAGCATGTATATGAAAAAATATATCGTGCATGTTAATATGTGTAGTATATGATAATAATGATGAAATTAAAAAAAAAATCAACAGCAAACCTAGAAATATCTTAAATTTTTTATAACTGAAATGGAAAACTATGTTACTGTCAGTTAAATGCTCCTTAATTTTCAAATTATTTTTCTAGTGCATTATGACTCCTGGAAAATGTAGCCAAAGAGGCAGATCCAAGAAATTCAATTTTCTAATAATGTACTAAATATTGAGTTTTTTATCCATACAGCATTTGGTTCAGCAAACTACTCGTCAGGAAAGTACTCCCAGAATGTACACAGCCACTAAGGGCTCTAAACTGACATTGTTGGTGAAGCAGAGAAGGTTGTTTCCATGCCTTCAATTCACACATCTATTACATGTCTAAATATTTCAGGTTCACTTTATTTTATAGCAGAACTTTCCATCTGTCCTGTTAATACCTATTCAATTCTCACTATTTTAATTTTCACTTTCAAAGCTTTTTGTCTGCAAGTTCATTACCTTTCCACCATTTGTTGTCAGATTTCTGTTTTGTTTCTAGTATGCTTTACCGTAACTCATAATTCATCTATCAAATATGATTCTTGAAATGCCAAATCATTCCCAAGAGCTTCATGCAATTTCAAGTTGTTTGTTTGTTTGTTTATTTTTGTTCTTAATGCAGCTAGGTGGGCTTCTAGTGCAATTCTGTATGAAAATCAAAACATGTCACATTTTGCTTATGTCTTTTTTTTTTTTTTTTTTTTTTTTTTTAAGAAAAAGTAATTGGAAATAAAGGATTAAAAAAGGAAAATATTTTACTTAATAGCTACTTGATATCAGGCAGTTTAATGAGTGTCTTTTGTAAAATCTGAAAAATATCTTTTGATTCAGTTAAGATGCTACCATTGCACAATTCCCTTAAAGTGTTTTTTGTTTGTTTGTTTGTTTTGTTTTGTTTTGTTTTGTTTTGTTTTTTCCTCAAAGTTTTCTTGTAAAATCTGAATTCTCCATTTCCTTGCTCCATTCTTTGGGACATGTCACATAATCACAGTCAGCTCATGAAGCTGTCAGTAGAAGTCTCTTGATATTTCTTTTATGATGTCAAGATGATGGCAGAGGGAATGGTTGTGCAAGTTCAGCTGCTATAGGTAAAACAAATAAAGCTTTCTTTAAATGATATTTTGTTTGAAACAAACCAACCATAGGAAGGAAATTCTGAGTTAATGCCTCCAGAACCCAACCTAGTCCTGCTTTGCCCATTATGAAGAACTATTGCATCCCATTATTGAATAAGGCACTAGGAGCTGAAACTCCTGAATCTTTGGCTTGCCATAAACTTGTTAAAGGAGATGATTTTTCTGTGTTTTATTTTATTTTATTTTATTTTATTTTATTTTATTTTATTTTATTTTATTTTATTTTATTTTATTTTATTTTATTTTTTTTATTATTATTTTCTGATGTGTCAGCTGAGGTAAGGAAGCTGCATAAATGCAAATAGATACTGTATGTTTCTTAAGTGCTAGGTAGCAAACTGTATGATTAAAAATTAATACACAGACAGCTATGATAACACAGCTCAGTGATCTGAAGTGAACAAAATATTTTTTCCTTCCTGAGCCACAGAAGGCTGAATGAACATACTATATAATCTTGCCAAATTTATCTAACCTGTTCTTGAGAATTACAGTGATGGGGGTCTCTGAGCTTCCTTAGGCAATCTTTCACAAGTGCCTCATGTACCTACTATCTAACCTGAATCTTATTTGCTTCAATTTAAACCCCTTGTTCCATGCACGATAAACTTGCTTTCTGAAGATTTCAAGAAGCCTTTTACAAAAAACATACTTTCATTGTGTAGATTGATTAGAAATGTCAAACATTGCTTATGTTAACTATATATCCACTTTTGTTATTTTGAACAATCTTAAGTAAGACAATCTTTGTTGAATTTTTGTACTTGTTTCTTCTGTATAATTTGATAACAGAGGTTCCAGTTGATTTTTTGTTGTTGTTTGTGTGTGTGTGTGTGTTTTATTGTTATTGTTATTGTTATTGTTATTTTTTATTTTTATTTTTATTTTTTTCTTATTAGGCATAGTATTGCTAGGATGAAGATAAATGTTTGTACCAAAAGATTAGTGATCTATTTTGCTTGGAAGGTGATGTGTGATAATTGACCATTCAATAGAAAAATGCTTGTAATCACAAACCAAATTCCAAAATCCCTCTCGTTGCACTTGAACGCTTCATTTCAAACATTCAGCTTTACACACATCATGAAATATCTCAGTTTTGAAGAGAGAACCTAACTTACTGATATCATTCAAGCTCAGGAATTCAGTATTGATCCAGGCAATGAGTGTGCTGAATTGCTTTACAGTCATGAGCAGAAATTCCATCAGCTCCTTCTTTGCAGTAGGAATGATAATATTCATAATAAAAATATTCCTGTATTCAGAACTGTACTGCTCTTTTCTTAAAAAAAAAAAAAAAAAAAAAAAAAAAAAAAAAGAGAGAGAGAGAGAGAACCATTTCATTCTCTATTCTAAGGACTTAAGGACTGTAGTCCATGTTTTTTGCTCTCACTCTTTAGATTCCCAATGCAGATTGACAAAGGCTTTCTTTGAATTTTACTGAAGTGGGAGCTGGCTTGTTTACAGTTTAACTCTTCAGGAAGCACATGTAGGGGTAAAGCAAATAGGGCTGCATGGACTGACTTAGACAGGGGTTTCTCTAGACAGGCTTTTTCCTCGGAGATTAAAAAAAAAAAAAAAAAAAAGAAAAGAGAGAGAGAGAGAGATTGCAGGTCAATAGTAAACTTCCTTAAGGTGAGGCCCATGGTCTAATGACTCTTTTTGTTTTATGGGGCCCAGGATGTGTTTGGGAAGGGAAGCCTTTAAGACAGATGAGGTTTGGTGATATATTGTGTTTGGTGCTCCTATTGGGCAAAGGAATTCCTTGGTTCCTGCTTCCCACTATCCGCTTGGCTGCATTGGATGTCTGTGCTAGGAACTAATTAAAGGACCAGGTGTATTTAAACCCATTTGCAAATAGCTTTGTTGATGTTATGCTGCATCTTATAAGCTGGGTTCCCCCAATAGCACTTTTGGCCCAAGTGAGGGAGCTCCAGAGAGGTAGGTGGCTGGGAACTTGGTGAGCTTCTGGGAAAAGGAGTACTAAGACATGAAGCCACAGTGCTGTGTAACCTATTTGATTGCCTAAAGAGTCAGGATATCTAATGCATTTGTGGAGTAAAGACAGGCAACTGAAGGTACAAAGGCCTGTCTGGCAATAGAGGGAAGAGAGGGCTGTCCCTGTGTTGGAGTAAAGGGGAATATTTTGTTGGATGGGTGGGCTCCCAGACAGGGGAGAGAGACAGAGGTCTCTGTCACCACTATTCACAACTGCTGTTAAACTTCCTTTCATCTCCCTGAAAACCCATTGAGATTGCCCTGGCTCCCATCCCATACAGCCCTACTGATATTTCCCAGACACATTTGTTGATGCATGGGCTCGTGCATGGGCTTCCAGCAGCTCCAGGCCAGTCATTCCCGTGTCTGCCAGGTTCACATGCACGTAGCTTTGCTGAGCAAGTGGAAAATGAAGGAAAGTGTTCACACTTTATGTGAAGGAGCTGTGTATTTCAGTTTGGACTCATCTTGCAGCAGCTTGCTATCTTCATACAGGCCTTTGGAGACTGAGGTGGGCCAGAAGTGGAGCTGGGGGTGGAAACATCATTCTAGAGCCTGGGAGGTGGTGGTACTCCGTGTGCTTCCCTTAGTGGATAGGGGCACAGCAGTCCCTTTCCCACCTCCCCATGACCCCCTTAACCACATCTCCCAAGGCAAGATACCAGCATCCTAACTAACTGCTGTGCTCTGCCAAAAGGTGAAGATGCAGCTGTCAGGCTTGTGCCCTTGCAAATGCATATACTGAGTAAAAAGTGGTTGTGATGAATACAGCCTGCTTGTTATCAGTATCAAACTGCTGGTGTTTTAGATGTAAGATGTAAGATGGTGTTTTGGTGTAAGATGTACAGGAAAGGATACCCATGTATTTTGTATTGATTCTGTGACTTGTATCTCAGCCTGCATTGCACTCTTGCAGTTTTTTTAAGCCTGAGTGATTTGAGAGGGTTTCGTGTTTCAAGAAAATACGTGAGTGATCCATGGTCTGCTCGCTTGAGGCAGGTCCGTTCAGCATGAACAGCCTGAAACATCACAAAACATCAAGGCATGGAAACTACCAGCAGCAGAGCTATACAAACAGTTTGCTGGGGTGTAGCTAGCAGATAAAACAAACACTGGTAATGCATGGTAATGCATCTAGACACAGGCTGACCTGTCCAGAGCCTGCTCAAGTGCATCTGGAGAACACTGCATCATGAGGTGAAAGTATCCTTATAGCAGCAGGGAAGAAAGGTGATTTTGAAGAAAGAAGAGGGCTAATAACTGGTAGAACAATATCTTAAAGAAAATGCTGGGTAAGAATGGAGAAATAGTGAGAGAACTGGCAAACAAAGAAGACCTGAGAAGTTGGAAGCAGAAAGTACTGAGAACACAGGTTGACAAGGAGACTGAAATGAAGAAAAGAAGGGAAGTGTCATTCTTTAGATGTGTTAGCAGGTCACGCAGCTTAGACTACTTGAAGCAGAAAAGGAGATATAAATGATTCCTAAACTAACGTGCACATTACTCAGTATCCTGGATTACTGGAATAGTTTGTTGCCCAACTGCTGATGTCTCCTGGGCTCTCTTTGGCCTGTCAGCCCATATTTCTGCACATGCTGCTCATGAACAGGTGGCAGCCTTCATCCTCATACTCCACACAGACTGAAGTGGGTTAAAAGCTATTCCCTTCTTGTAACTTAGAATTTATTCACAGAGGGAACATGAAATGAAACAAGAAATCCAGAACAGACTGCTCTGCAGCTCACAAAACTCTCTTTCAAATGTAGCCGAACATGCAATTTAGATGAGCACTCACTTTCTTATTCCTTTTACCTGAGTGTTCTGTGACAGAGCAAAACAATGCAACATTTTAATTAGGATTGTTGCTTGCTCTCATGTTAGATTTTTGGACAAATGCTTTCAACTCATTCACTGTCATTTAGACAGATACTGCCTATACTAATAAAAAATTTTTACCAAAAGAGATGGTTACTATAAGCACACAGCATGCCTGGCCATCTCAAAAAAAAATTAAATAAAATAAAAAATAAAAAAATGGAATTAAAAATTAGACTAGATGGCCAAAAGATAAATAATGATTCCTGAATGCTGAGAAAGAAATCAAATCCATTAATAACCATGCTTCAGTCTTCTCCAAGTACAAAATGACACACTGTGAATGTATGTTTGTCTAATCTTCTGTAATAATAGTAATATTCAGTTCAGGCATTATCTCCTTTAAGCACATCAGGCTTTTTGTCCCTACTAGAGGGACTGTGTTGTTGTCACAGCACTGGTACAAACACCCAAGACTGAAGTGTATGAGAAAAGCTTGACTGATACCATTGGAGACATTGGTGAGTGCTGTCAATCATGGTTGCTGTTTTTATCTTATTGTATAACAGATACTCTTTGTTTTCAAAAATTCTGAATTATTTGGGTTAGAAATGTGTATTTAACTGTAAAGAGTTCTGGTAATTATTACTTGGGGTGAAGGTGCAAATACAGTATGTTCATTTTCTGTAAGCAGACTAATATGTACTTCTCAAAGTATACTTGATCTTGTGGAACTTTGTGAGTTGTTGTAAAGAGCTAGCTAAAACAGCTTTCTTGTTATGAAAGGACAAGGAAATTTATTTATTTTTTCCTTCGTCTTTGTTAGGAGCAAAATAAAGCAGTTCATGTAGTTCACTCAATTATTTTGCTAAAGTTTTACTCTTTTACCTTGCCTAATGATAATTTTTCTCATTTAAATCTAGAAGATGAGTAAGTGCTGTTGTTTTGGGTATGTGCAGGACTTATTTTTCTTTTTTTTTTTTCTTTTTTTTTTTTTTCTGGAAATGTTTGCAGCTTGGGACTTGTCAAGTGGGTTTGTGCAGAGCCTGAGGAAAAGGGCTGAGTGGGTAAAGAAAACATAGCTCAACATTTAGTGTTCTTCATGAGCAAATTAATCACAGTTACATTTAAATATGCAGTGACATTTGCAAAGATGCACAGTTCAGATGCATTGAATCTAATTCATTCTCAGCAGATTTGTTCTACATGAAATGTAAATATTAAAGCAGAATAAGACTTCTTTTTCTTTCCATTGCCACTCAAGATTCCTTGCTAAAGTCTTCCACAACATATGATGGGCCTGATCTTCCTATGTTTATGTGAAATTGATTATTATACCCTCTTAGTATAAAAGGAATTTAAAATGCATGTAAATAACTTATACCAATATTAAGGGATGTTATGATGCCAAAGCAGTGTAAAGAGGCCTCAATGTAAATGAAAATCAGACTCTGTATGTTTATGTGAATTACACATCTGCAAAATATCTATAATATAGAACATAGCAGTTGTTTAATTTTTACCTAATTAGAGAGGCTTGAAAACATCTGGTAGTTGACACCAATCCATTTTTTCCATTGTATCCTTTCTTGGTAAGTTGGGAATGGAATACAATATATCCCCTGAGATGCTCTTTAGTTTATGACAGGTGTGCATTTCCTAGCTGGCCATTGCATGACACTATTTGTTTCCCACAGATACAGCTGGAAATACATTTATTTGGCAGTGAGGAATTAAGAGGGAAAGAAAAACTGGTTTAGGAGGAAATTTACATCAGAGATTTAGATGTATAATGTTTGCATAGAAATCTCAATGTGGCATTTCATAGCTTTCACAGGCATTTGCTTTGTCAACCAAAATAACATAAATTTAATAAAGAAAGTTGGTGCATAATTTCCAACAGTAGTATAAAAAGTAAAAGGAAAATGTGTGCTGTCCTACTATAATAAGCCCCCTAGCATTCATAATAAATTTTATTTAAGCCGTGAGTGAGTAACTCCTGTTGTGATTTCTGCCGCTTGGCGTAAGGGGAGCAGCAAAGTTGGCCAACAGCTGGCCAAGGGTGGTTTGGGCTATGTGTGGGGTCCATGGGCAAGGAACAGGGAATTGAGCTTTCTCCTCCTTCCTCTTCCATCCTACACTTTCCATCCTAGGGGATGCGAGAGCCATGGGGACTCTGCAAGGGACCTTGGGAGAAGTTGAACATAACTCCGCATGCATACTCTTCTCTTCATTAAATGAAAAACAGCTCTTGCAGTGTTGCACACAGCAGGCTTTGCTGCCACAAGAGCACCAGTCTGGCACTTAGTCCAGACTAGTAAATGCAGCAGGGCCACACCAGTACCTGGCCCCGAGGCCAATATGTGTGGAGCAGCTCATAGCCACACTATTACACTCTTACCCTCCAAAGCAGAAATGCAGACCACCTATTAATGGTGGACCCATGTTAGCTTCTAAATTGTGCCTGGAAATAGTGTGGGAGTGTTCCCTGTGGTGTAGGTCAAATCTATACCAGAACTGCATGATATACACAGCCAAATTACAGCACCTGGCAGCATCTCCTTGTGCCATTTGTTGGTATAGGTGTACTCCAAATGTTCCTATTTCATTTGTTTTCCTTGACTTGGAGTTTCCCTAGAAAAACATGTAAGGACAAATACAAACCTGTGAAACTTCCAGTCTACACAATCCTCAACAAAAATTCATGTCATAAAAAAGGTGATTTCTTTAGTTCCAGATTTTTTTTTCTTGTACTACATTGTTGTTGGTTTTTTTTATTTGTTTGTTTTTGTTTTTGTTTTTGTTTTTGGTTGGTTTTGGTTGGTTTTGGTTGGTTTTGTTTTGTTTGTTGTTGTGTTTTTTGTCATTGTTGTTGTTTTCAAACAGGAAGCTTTTATAAAAGCTTCCACAAATCTTTTAGAATGCAAAATGTCATGTAGCTCCTCTCCATATAAGAAGTTGTAGGATGAGTGTGTGTTTTAATCCTGTCAGAGTGTCTCCATGATCACAGGTGGTAGAATCCTATTCTTGTGTAGCCTTGGCTTCCTCCTTGCCCTCAACCAAATGAAACTACTATGTTTAAGATTTTTCCCATCAGAAGAATGAAGTATTATGATTGTCTTTCTGTGTAGGATTTGGCATACATAAAGAATAAATAAATAAAATAAAAATCCATCAAAGTTTGGGGAGTTGGGGACATCTTTCTTTCCTTCTTTCCTTCTTTCCTTCTTTCCTTCTTTCCTTCTTTCTTTCCTTCTTTCTTTCTTTCTTTCTTTCTTTCTTTCTTTCTTTCTTTCTTTCTTTCTTTCTTTCTTTCTTTCTTTCTTTCTCTTTCTTTCTTTCTTTCTTTCTTTCTTTCTTTCTTTCTTTCTTTCTTTCTTTCTTTCTTTCTTTCTTTCTTTCTTTCTTTCTTTCTTTCTTTCTTTCTTTCTTTCTTTCTTTCTTTCTTTCTTTCCTATATGTCATATGGGAGAACCTTCACTCCTGGTGGAAAAAGGCCCAGGTCAAAAGCTGCTGGCTACAGAAAAGTGTGGTTGATATGGGTTATTTATAATTTATTTTATTTTTTTTCTAAACAGTTCATGTTTTCTCTCCCTTGAGTTTTTCTTCTTTAAATTTAAGCTTCTGTCATTGTTCCAAAGTTGCTTCTTATCCTGACAAAAAAAAAAAAAAAAAAAAAGAAGCAACCAATGCTTACTCTGATGACGTTGTCAGAATGGATTTATGGATTTGTTTACTAACCAGGATTTAGAATAGGATGAAACAATTTTGCCTCTGGGAATGGGTATGACTGATGTTGTTTTCTGAGAGCTGATTTTTGTGACAATTTTTAAAAATAGATTGGTAATACAAAATGATTTGTAACTAATGGAAATTGAGACTAAAATACAATGTTCTTATATAAGTTCTGAAAATGGCAGCCTGGCATTTCTAAAGTCGAGAGGTGAAAAGTAACAGCTCTGTGAAAAGCATTTTCTCTTTGCTTTTTGGTATGTTTTCACTTATATCCAGGGTGGTCCTGAGGATTTGTGGGCTCCAGGAGAATAGGAAAGATTTCTTGTCAAATACTCCTTTCCCTTACATTTCCTTCTCTCTTATTCTCTTTCTCTCTTTCTCTCTCTCTCTCCTCTCTTTCTCTCCTTCTCTTTCTCTCCTTTTCTCTCTCTTTCTTTCTTCCTTCCTTCCTTCCTTCCTCCCTCCCTTCCTTCCTCTTTCTTTCTCTTTCTTTCTTTCTTTCTTTCTTTCTTTCTTTCTTTCTTTCTTTCTTTCTTTCTTTCTTTCTTTCTTTCTTTCTTTCTTTCTTTCTTTCTTTCTTTCTTTCTTTCTTTCTTTCTTTCTTTCTTTTTTCTTCTGTTAATTTTTACATTGTCATTTTCTCTTGTTATGACCAGGTCTGAAGAGTAGCATCCTTCCACAGCTGCTCCTCTTCTCTTTGCCCCAGGAGAGGGGCACATCATGCACCATGGTGCCCCCTCCCTCTGGGGGCAGGGGCCTGGGGTAGGATGAGGCTTGTTTTCTCTCCAACCTGTTTCTTGCAACCCTTCTGATGGCTGTTTGTGTTTTTCTTTTCTTTTCTTTTCTTTTCTTTTCTTTTCTTTTCTTTTCTTTTCTTTTCTTTTCTTTTCTTTTCTTTTCTTTTCTTTTCTTTTCTTTTCTTTTCTTTTCTTTTCTTTTTATTTTATTTATTTTTTATAGCTGGCCTATTGGTTTTCAGGACTGCACTTACAACTTTAGTTTTAATGCCATTGCATTTTCAGGTCGCTAACTGAATCTTCTCCTAGCTGCTTTTCTCAATCACTGTAAACTAATATTCCCTGTATTTTACATTGAAAATTTCAGGCCTCGTTTCTTCCAAAATACACATATTAATGGTATTAAAAAACCCAGACCTTAAACCCTTTTCAGTGACTTCAGAAAATGAAGGTTTTTATCCATTGTGGGGGGAAAAAAATCTTACCACTTCCATTTAATAGTATCACAGCCAAAACCAATGATGTGAGAGAACACATTGGCACTGAAATCGCCCTTGCTGAGGAGAAGCACATTCCAGAGGAAATTGATTTTCATGTCACCAACTTACACATATTTTGAAAATTAGCTTCTGAGCCACAGGGTTCACAGCCAATTTATTTGTCTTTATTTCTTTGCTAAATGTGTTCAAATAGATTTTTAGTGAACTAACAAAGTTGCCTCTGAAACAGACTGAGGAAAGGCTTGTGGAAGGGATGTACAGTGCAGGGTGGCACGTATGTAGAGGTCCAGGCAGCCCTGTGAAATGCGTAAGAACTGCTGATGGCAGTGTATGACTGACGTCCAGCATAAAATTCCAGGCTTCATAAAGCTTAAAGCTAGAAGCTGATAATGGGGTCTGCTCTCTGTATTTCACAAGCTGCTACACTTCATCCCTTTATCCATGTTGAACACAGAGCTTCCTGTTTAACTTAAACATCTCTTCCAGAAAGGCATCCTGTTTTGATCTGAAATTAAGCAAGGTTTGCTTTGATAGCTTTTTTTTTTTTTTTTTTTTTTTTTTTTTTTTTTTTTTTTGAGGGGGTGATTGACAAAGTCCAAACAAACAATTACTTTTAATTTAACTTTATCTGGCATCAGCTTCTGACCACTGAGGATTATGTGGTCCAATTAATGAGCCTGTTATTTTTTCCCATTTAGTTGTCTGTGCTCAGGCAGTGTCACCTGTCAGTCTTCTCTTTGGTAAGCTAAGTCTTTAAGCCTGCTTCTTGGAGATGTTTTCTAGATGTTTTCTATACCTCAGACGTTTTCTATACCTCAGAGATTTCCTTTGTTTTCCTTTCACTGTTCTTTCAATAGCCTTGTAGAGATGCAAAAGTGTATCTCCTAGTAGTTATGTCAATTAAGAAAATCAGTTCTTTGGCAATAACATGTATTCAGTGAATAATCTCCATATACATTAATATAGGAGTATGAATCCACTCGGTTTAAAGTGAAATTTCCAGCTGGTAACAACTTGCCTCACACACATCAATACACATATGACTGGTACTGGTACTGCATGATTCCCTAACCATTTTAGTCTGCATCAGAAATATATATATATAGTTTTCCTGAAATTGCTACATGCTTTAAATTAAAAATTTCTGTTCATCCCCTACTGGGAAATGTTCTCTTTATGTTCTCATCAGCAATCATAAGGTGTTTAAAATTTTGCTGATTTTCTTTTTGTTTTAAAAAGAAAACAAAAAGTCTAAATTGGTTTTTGTTTGTGTTTTCTTTGATAACAGAAGGAGTGAGAGAAAAGGAAAAAAGCTTAGGAGAAGGTGCAGATAACTCTAACTGGTGCAATTGCTTCCTCTGGGGCTGGAAACTGGTGATAACAAGGGTGTCATTCCCATGCTGATGACCTTCTCTTGGCTCAGATGACTTCAGCCCTGTGGAATCTTCTGTACCTCTTGGCTGCCAAAGGGAAAATACACGCCTCACCATAGAGACCCCTTGCCTTGCCTTGTTTTTCTTAGACAGCACGGCTTCACTTATCATTAATGTTTCACTTAAGAAAGTGTGTATCCATGGGATATAAACTTGGCAATGGTTTTGATAATTACTGTTTGTACTGCGCACGGTCAGCACTTTCCCCTGTCATTCCCGGTCTCTTAATTGTGTCTGGAATTCTGCAAATTTGAAGAATTCAGGCTAGACCTGGCCTGGGTTTTTCAGGGCAGTTGCACTTTGACCCTTTTTGGGAGATGATTGAAGGGGACTGCTGGAGCTAATAGTTTTCTTTATCCTCTTAGCCCCCTCCTCCAAGTAAGCCCCCCAAAAACTATTCAGTGCAAGAGGTCTGCTTGCACAGCTGAGTTAGTGCTGGGACAGCATTCCAGTGACTCTATGAATGATGTAGTCATCCCAGTTATTAAATAAATCAGACTTTTTCTGAAAGAAATATTGCAGAAAGAGGTACAATTTGTTAAGTGGTGCACTTTTTCCATGAAGATGAAGAGAAGAGAGACTTTACTACCAGTTCACATCTGGTTCCTCAACCCCACTTGGAAGTTGCTCTTCAAGTTTGTTGGTGTGTTGTACTCTGTAAAAGCTAAATCTCTGTTTCTTTGTCTCTTGCAGGTGAAGTTCAGTCTTCTGGTGAGCTGCGTATCCAACTCTTGCAGGAACAGTTGTAAAAATTATTTGCTCAGTTTTAAGTTCTTTTCTGTGATTGAGGGCATGAACTATGCAAATTTTCATGACATTCATCCATGATGTGCTCAGTGACACTAGCCAGAGGACCACAGGGGCTGTGTGATATGTTTAGAAAGATATGTGCCTGGGAACAGGCAAAATTTGTTCAGGGTATTTGTGTCCCAACCTCCTGGGTCCATTACCTCCTGTGTTGTGTGATTCCTCAGATGGTAAGTTTAGTGTTGATGAAAAAAAATGAAGTTACTATCCCTATCATGTTTAGGAAGAGGTTTCTAGAAATGCACTTGATGTGCCAGAACACATTTCAATGTATTACATTATTTCTGTGTTGCCATTCATACTCTGTTTTAATGCCACTGAACTGAATTGCTGAGGGCTAATGTGTGAAATCACTGAGATTCTGTAGAGTTTGGAGAAACTCAGGAGATGCTCAATGCTCCTGATTGTCATATACATCTGAACAAGCTAGGTAGTTTGTGTTCCCTGTCTTTCACCTCAGGGATTCCAGTGTAAGAAATGTGTTTGCTTAATAAAATCATATGCTAATGTCACTGTAGTTTTCTGCTCTGAAAAGCCTATTGTAACTAAAATGGTTAAATTAGTGCAACCTTGCACTGTCCTCATTTGATATAGCAGTGATCTGAGTGGATTACCTGTAAATGCAGGGTAATCCTTGCCTCAAAGTGTGATAATATACTGGTAATAAACAGTATCATAAAACTGACATCGCTTAGCCAGTGTTTTGTCTTTAGATTTAAATGATGGTTTGTATATACTTCAAAGAGAGAATTCCTCCTATTAGAAAAGCTGGGTGAAAGCACCTGGAAAGTGAGCCTAAGGTAGCGGTTAAATAATTTTAAAAGACAGAGAGAAATAGGGTAGAAAAAATAAATGTGTGCAACTCCTCTGTCTTGTACATTTTGCAAGCAATAGCCAGAGGGATGCCTTTGACCTTAAAGTAAGGTTCACTCACAGCACCATAGATTTCTCTCTCCTGATAGTTAATACTGTTAATATTTATGTAGAGTGGTTTGCTTATCCCAAATGTTTGCTTCCTTTCTAAATAGATCATGGTGTTAAAGAACCAGTCTTTTAACATGTAATGTGATGGGGTGATGTTGTGGATACAATACAAATGCTTTTTTTTTTTTTTTTTCCCACAGCTGGAAAGGAAATATGTATTATATGTATTTTCAGTTTGACTCTAAACTACTTGCGTTACAGTAGCATTTGAAATCTCAGGCTGAAACGTCCTATTAGAATGAACCTTTTAACACCAAACATTATTTAAATATTTAATATGGTATTAGTCAAATTCTGGTAGCAAGCTGTTACAGGTGATGTACATAAAGAGCAAAATCATTTGCCCAAAGCCATAAAGTAACAAGATATTGGTAGAACTCAGACCTTTGGGTTTATTTTCTAGTCCCTTGCACCTAGACCCTGTTGCTGGTTGACTGATGTTATAAATATATGTCTCTATAGGAGAATTGTAATGATTTTTCTCCCTGATAGTCAGACTGTGGTAGCTGAAAGGGTGTTTTTTAGTTACTTGCAAACAAGTGCATAAAGTTTTAAAAATGCAAGCCGTAGAATACATCTCTGGAGTTTCATGTAGGTCAATTAAATACCTGAAAATACCAGCTTTGATACGGCTTATGGTTGTATAGCCTCGGGGTAAAGATCCAGGGACTCCATAGCTGGCTCTAATAGTGTTCCCTTTTAAGATATTGACTAGTTTATTTATAGTAACTTTGCTTTTTGTAACCAGGAAAATGTCACTGACAAATGAATGTTGTAATAAAAAAAAATGTTTTTAGAACTTTTAAAAAATATACTATTATACTCAGTGTTTAATGTTATGGCTAGTAAGCTGATTTCATATGGGGAGAATTTACTTTGCACAAACATTTCTAATGTGGGAATGAAAAATTTAGAATAAATGTCTTTGGATTTGCTTCTGATTTCAAAATACAGAGAGGAAAAATGTAATGAAAAGTAGTAATGAGAGCACAGAAGGAAGATGAAGGAAGGACAGAAGCATGAGAAAGACGGAAAAAACCCTTTTAGGGCAGAAATGCTCACACTTGCGTCAACTGGCCAATTCCATCCATTTATTTATAATCCATTTTGCTGGGGTTGTATAGTCTTTTCCTGGGCACAATATATGTCAGAAAAGAAATATATCATAGGTTATATGAAATAAATTTACAGACCATATCTGGTCAGTATTCCAGTTTTTCTATTCTTGACTTAGATTTAAAAAAAAAAAAAGTCTGTTAAGAATATCTATGTTTCTTATGAGAGAGAAAGTAAAATTGTCTTGTTCACTGTGTACCATCCATGTGGCAGGCACTCTTCACCTGTGCTTGGCCTTTATGCTGTGGTAGATAGCATGTGTTTCTCTCCCTGGAAAACTAATATTTGTATTGGATAGGACTCAGGACAGGGAACTGTACATGTAGACATTAATTATAGGAACCAGGCTCATAAGCTTTCCCTGTTAGAAAATTAGAAGCACAGGTTTCCATTTTTGTAAAGCTGCTACACACCTATTTTCTTATTGCAAGAGATTTGAACCAATTTTCCATGGATTAATAGATGCCAGTCTACATTTAATAACAATATAATAAGTCAGAACATTTCAGACTTTCTAAAATGTCCTCTAAAATGACTTTTTTTCTTTCTTTTTTTTTTTTTTTTTTTTTTTTTTACCACACAATTTCAGCAGTTGCTCCTTAAGGTCTCGGAAATGGAACAGAAACAACAATATCATTCTGGTGTATCGCTGCAAAGTTTACAGATGCATGTTGAACAAAAGCCTGAACATGGAGCCATGGCTGTATGAGGAAGCTTGGTCTGCTGCAGGATAGAGAAGATCAAATGTTGTGTTTGGCCACAGGGTGGGTTATCAGTGCAGTTATCAGTTATCAGACTTGTTCAAGCTTGTGAACTGTTGTTATATGTAAGTTTGTATGGGTGAATAAGGAATAAAAGGAAGCAAACACTTAGGATGAAGTTGGGTAAAATCCTAAGAGAAGAGCTGCTGGCAGCCCATAGTTTACTTTGGACATCCTAACTACTTGGAAAAGACAAGGAACTTTCATTTATTTTTTTAGTGTTTAGTAGAGAGGTGGTTATTTCAGGGATGCATTTCAGCCAGCCATGTTAACTGAAGTACTACAGCATCTTCTATAAATCATGGTGCTCTAGAAGAGTTGCTAAGTGAACTGAGAAAACTTTTTCATTACACTACTCAAGCTAAGCATGTCAGTTCTTGCTTTTATATTGTAAGTGGTATGTCACTGCAAACAAGGAAAGAAAAAATCGAGATGGAAAAAAGACCACTAAAGTGACTCCCTTCCTTCCTACACTGTCTGAATCAATTCTTGTCATACAGATGTGTAATTCATCTTCCTTTTCATCAAGTTCAAATTATAAAATGAAAGCCAAAGTACTAAGCTGAGGTGATTAGGTTCCAATTTGATGTTTTAATTTCCTATCTCAGGAAACTTTTTTTTTTCTTTTTTTTTTTTTCTTTCTTTTTTTTTTTTTTTTTCTTTTTTTCTCTTTTAACTTAAGGGGAATGCCATAAGAGAGTTGGCTCTATTACCTGTAACATCTGGCTCACTGCCCCTTCTTCCAAGAGGGATGTGGGGTGTTGCAGAGTCCCTGAAGCAACGCCAGCCTGCTGCCTTCCAGTCCCTGGGGAAGGAGGCTGTCAGCCTTGTGGCATCTGAAAAGCTGCTGCGGAGATGGAGACAGCTCTGAGCTTGGCCCCACTGAAATTTGGAGGGAAAGTGGAAACTGCTGATACCTGTCCGGAGAGAAGCACTATTTAAAAGAAGAAGAAGGAAAACCAGTAGAAGGGAGCCTTGTTTCTGAAGTTACTGATAAAGTGCTTGATATACAGTGATTTTCAGACAGTTTAGGCACAGGAAAAAAAAAATCATGAAATGTGGAATGATACAACAAATTAAGCGCACACGATATACTTTTAAGTAAATATCAAAGCCCTGGAGAACACTGTTTGCACACAATTTAAAATGAAGAGTTGGGCCGCTGCATCTGCAAGAGCTTGATTGAGCCCTGCTATGAAACCAGGTGGAGCTGGAATCAGGATTAGTAGCAGAAGGCTGTGTCTAGGCCAGACAGAAAGTTGGTGTTGATGTTGAGGTATGATACCTGCACTGCATACAGTTTGGAAGTTTTGCTTTGGACTAGCTAGCTGTGGTTTGGGTCTTTGGACTGAACATCCACTGGCATGTTGAGGGTACTTTCAGCTTCATTTCATCTGCAAGGCATCTAGCATGTGCGTTCTGAGACTGCTATTGCCAACCCAATGTGGAAAGTGGGGACAGAAACTGGCTGGATAGCCGGGCCCAAAGAGTCATGGTGAATGGAGCCAAGTCCAGTTGGAGGCCAGTCACTAGTGGCGTCCCCCAGGGCTCGGTGCTGGGGCCAGTCCTCTTTAATATCTTCATCGATGATCTGGACGAGGGCATCGAGTGCACCCTCAGTAAGTTCGCAGATGACACCAAGTTAGGTGCGTGTGTCGATCTGCTTGAGGGTAGGAAAGCTCTGCAGGAGGATCTGGATAGGCTGCACCGATGGGCTGAGGTCAACTGCATGAAGTTCAACAAGGCCAAGTGCCGGGTCCTGCACCTGGGGCGCAATAACCCCAAGCAGAGCTACAGACTGGGAGAGGAATGGTTGGAAAGCTGCCAGGCAGAGAAGGACCTGGGAGTGATGGTGGACAGTCGGCTGAATATGAGCCAGCAGTGTGCTCAGGTGGCCAAGAAGGCCAACGGCATCCTGGCTTGTATCAGGAACAGCGTGACCAGCAGGGCTAGGGAGGTGATCGTCCCCCTGTACTCAGCTCTGGTGAGGCCGCACCTCGAGTACTGTGTTCAGTTTTGGGCCCCTCGCTACAAGAAGGACATCGAGGTGCTTGAGCGGGTGCAGAGAAGGGCGACGAAGCTGGTGAGGGGCCTGGAGAACAAGTCCTACGAGGAGCGGCTGAGGGAGCTGGGCTTGTTCAGCCTGGAGAAGAGGAGGCTCAGGGGCGACCTTATCGCTCTTTATAGGTACCTCAAGGGAGGCTGTAGCGAGGTGGGGGTTGGCCTGTTCTCCCACGTGCCTGGTGACAGGACGAGGGGGAATGGGCTTAAGTTGAGCCAGGGGAGTTTTAGGCTAGATGTTAGGAAGAACTTCTTCACTGAAAGGGTTGTGAGGCACTGGAACAGGCTGCCCAGGGAAGTGGTGGAGTCACCATCCCTGGAAGTCTTCAAAAGACGTTTAGATGTAGAGCTTAGGGATATGGTTTAGTGGAGGGCTGTTAGCGTTAGGTTGGAGGTTGGACTCGATGACCTTGAGGTCTCTTCCAACCTAGAAATTCTGTGATTCTGTGTGTGATTCTGTGACACTGGGAGACTGGCATCACTCCACACAGACCACTGGGTATCTCAGGGAGTTAGGGTGGAAAGAGGCAATGCATGTGAAGTGCTAGTTCCAGGCTTCACACCCAAACAACCCAGGCAGAACATGTGGTGAGACAAAACACACCAAGGGGATGCCCTGCAGTTGGGAAAAGAAGCTGAGCCTGTGACAAAATTCTATCCGTTTGCAAGTTTGCTGGCAAAAGTTTTTCTCTTGCAAAGCTGTATTTTCTGCCTATTAGTAATTGGAGTGTCTGGAGAGCATTGCACAAAATGGAAGCTAATCTCAGTCCAATTGCAGAAGAATGGCAGAAACAGTGATATTACCACTAAGTAGCACCAGTCCATTCAATCTTGTTTTCGTCTCCTGTATTTTCACCTCTCTCACCTAAAGCAAAGAGAAGAATAAGTATATAAAGCCAATGGCTTTCACTGAAGTAAAGAAAAGAGAAACTAAAGGACACGCTTTTCAGTAGAATGGAGTGCCCAAACTCCAAAGCAAGAATTTAAGGAAATTTCTTGTGGAAAGGTGAGCTGTATTTAGTCTATTCTTGTGGAAAGGTGAGTGCAATAAATAGTGACACAGGTCAGCTACTAATGGTTTGCTACAATTAGTCCACTTTTAAAATTTAAATTTCTGCTAATGCTAAAAATATATTTTTTTAAAAGGCTAAAAAGAATGGTTCTTCATTCTTGTTAATATAGAAAAAGATGGTAATGCTCAATTTTCCCATAACCCTACCTAAGTAGTTGGCAGAAAGTTAAGTCGCAATTAGTCAAATTATTCTGAAAACTACTCCAAAGTCACACAGTTACACTTCCAAACTGTGCATGGGAAACACAGGCTGTTGTTGACTAACTTCTTTAAAAAAAAATAGAAAAATAAAAAAATATCAAGAATAGCTGCACTGCCTGAAAATTGATGATGGAAGCAATGGGGACTGTGAGTTATTTAGAAATACATGAGTGATTGACATATTCCCTCACCCACGTGTACACACAAGCTAGGTACACCTAGAGCTTGATATGATGTGGTATCTTGTGAGCTGCTGCTCCTGTGTGAAAATGATTTTGTAGATACCTGTGATAGAAGCTAATGCAATAATCAAGGTTGTTGCAGGAGTTGGGGTTCAGATTATGGTGCTATGGGCAACACTTTTCCCAAATCCTTGTTTTCATCTGTTTTGCCTAGCAAGCTCTGAGAGAAGACTGTTGTGCTAAAGTTGTTTCACAGTGTGTGGCTGCACAGAGCCTTACAATGGGCTCAGTACCAATGTCTTCATGAGCCCCCACAACTGGCAGCAGAGTAGTACATCTCCTCAGGACTGTAGGATGCCATGGAAAGGGGCTGGCCTCTGTGCCAGGAGCAAAACAGCTGTATTCACTATGGTGAAATAAGTATAGTGTTTTTAATTTTGGAACAAGCTTGGTTGATTCTGGAACAGGGGATTATGCACCATAACTCCTTGCTTTGTGCACAGACATCCTTCAGTGATCCTTTCAGGATAACTACCAAAACTCCATGCCTAATTCCTCCACTGAATCTGCACTTGAACTGAAGTAGCAGAGCTGAAGTCAAAGGCAGAGCTCTGTGGATCCAAGCTGAAATTCATGGCAAGTGCCAGGGCAGAAGTGAACTTAAAGCATCAGGATTTTACTAATTTAGCTGATGCTGTGGCAGACTTCTGTAAGTTTGCTGCTTAATGGGGAAAAAATGGAACACAAGGCCATGTGTGCCAGTTACAAAAGGTCATCGAGTTATATGCTATATTGGGTATCTGTCTCATCATTATCAGAGACCTGTGTGTTATCAGAGACCTGTATGGTGTGGTGTAGATGTACATAGACTTGAAGTATATTGCTGTGTTTGTAAATGAGGGGAGGTAGCCATGCCTGACATAAGACAATTGCTAACTGTGTGCTGCTGTGTGTGCTGAGCAAATAGTTGAGATTCCTTACGGGTTTTAGGAGACAGGAACATTCCCCTGTGTTTTTGTCAACAGCATGCTAACAAAAGGGAAAAAAGAGAAATAAGAGGTTTAAAACTGTTACATACAGGCTTGAAAGTGGCACCTGATGGAGCATTACAGATTTTCCTAGAAGCCTTTCATGGCTTTGTTCAAATTTCATACCAGCCATACTGAATTAGGCTAAAAGGAAATCAAATTTCAAAGGGAGCCATCTTTCAGTAGTATATCCTGAACATTCTTCTGAACTGAAAGAACTTTCTGCTTCTCTTTTTTGGTTTAGTGGGGTAAAAACTAATATTCTTGCAATTAGGTATCAACGTAGCTAGAAATCTTCCAGCAGAACTTTGCAGTGAAACAACTTGCTAAACCAAAGTGTCCAATTTTTATTTATTTATTTATTTTTACTAAAGCTCAGTAAGTTTGCCTTAGATTTCTAAGAAAACTTTGCCTAGATTTCTCTTACATTTATCCTGATACAGGGAATACACTCATCAGTATTTTGGACAGGTATCTTTGAGGTCTTCAACCATTTCTCTGTAAAAATAACTTTTTCAGTGATGTTGTCAGTGCTGTCTCTGACAAAGTCTTTTCTCTTGCTCTGTTATGTGAGCAGCTATAAATCTGATCCATAAAAATTCTTTTGGTCCAAATTAGGTACTGAATAATGGATATTAATGAATAAGGCATATATAGATGAGGGAGTAATTAAAAACACTTTCAGAGGCCTGTCAAAAAAAAATAAAAAGTCTTTTTCTCATGAATGTGTTACTCTGAAATTGACAGTAACTCTATAACTTGAGATCTAATAGGATTACAATGACAAAGAACATAAGTATAAACAAAGTAAAAGTGAAACAAGACTACCAACAGAAGCTTTGATTTCTAAATTTGTAGACATCATCTTATTTGACATGCATATGAAGTTGCTGCTCTTAAATGGTGATTTTATTGTTTTTTGTGCAGAACTATAATACTTTTTCCTCCTGCCTCTACAACAATTTCTTTTTTTTTTTTTTTTTTTTTTTTTTTCTCCTTTGCTGTTTCCAAGATTGAAAAGAAGTGTAGCAACATCCAAAATATTTCAGAATAATGAAACAATATTATGATTTGAAAGTTGAAACTCATGTGGCTGTGAATCCAGAAATCCTGGGGACTCAGAATTGCGGTTTGTGAAGTTGTCTTATATGCTGTATGGGGTTATTATGAGAGCAACTATTTTTCTTTAATATTATATTACACTGATTAAGAGATTCCTTCACTTAATATATTAAAGAAGGGGTAAAAGTAAATCAGCTTAACTTACCAACATTAGGGATGTACCTACAATGACACCAGTGGTTCTATTTTTATTTATTTTTTAGTTTCT
This sequence comes from Aythya fuligula, assembly GCF_009819795.1. Taxonomy (NCBI): domain Eukaryota; kingdom Metazoa; phylum Chordata; class Aves; order Anseriformes; family Anatidae; genus Aythya; species Aythya fuligula. The sequence continues at coordinate 130,331,685 of NC_045559.1, forward strand.
TTTTAATTGACTGTAATATTAACTTTGAAGAACTGTTCAAATTTATGGACAAATCTTTTTGACTTACTGTGGAGCCCAATTCTGAGAGACTGCTGTGATAAGCTGATATTGGGGAAACAAGCTTTTGACAGGCACTTCAGACATTACAAACTGAACAAGTTTTCTTCAATCAGTCTCCAACTAATCTCTTAAAGCTTCGTCTAGACTTTTCTGCTCGGGCACACAGTGCATGCCCTGGGGTTTGGGTCCATGCATGGCTACAGCTCTTGCTTGACCTGTGCACTTGAGTTTCCTTTCCGTGGAAATTGAGGAATGATGTTGTGTGTTCAGGTTTTGTCCTAATGTGGAATTGACAGAGCCATGAAGCCAAATGCAAAGCAGGGAAACATTCTCACATTCCATGATCAGATACTGCCTGAGACCTCACCTATCAGACTGAGTATTTAACCCATATATACACATTTCTTTGACATGAGCTCATTAATGTTCAGCAGTGGGTTATACTGCCTAGCCTTTCCGTTTGGTTTTGCACTGTTAGAAAACTTGGGATGGCAGTCACTTTAAATTACCCCAAATGCTATGTTTTTCATAGTTAAGCAACTAAGATAAGTGATTATGGCTTTTGAGATGCCAAGTTACTTACCTGAAATTAAATTAAAGCTGCTTTCTTAGCTGCTAAAACATGTGGGGTGTCTAACTCATGCATGCTTTCTTTATTATAAAATTTGAGGTAAATAAGCTAAATGAAGACAGGCAATAGATTTTTTTTATTTTTATTTTTATTTTATTTTTTTTTTCAAAGTCATGCAAGAGGCCAGAACCCCTGCATGTGTAGAAGACAGTATCATTACTGTTGTTGCAGACATTATAAGAGAACATGGTTTTTGGTAGCACTAACAGCTCTCAGCTCTGTTGCCTTTCCTGTCTTGCTGGGGATCAAAAGGTCAGCTGGGTTCTGTGAGCCTCTTAGACTAGGGTAGCAAAGCTGTGCTGTTTTTTTTTTTTTGTTTTGTTTTGGTTTTTTTTTGTCTACCAACCGTTACAGTTTACAAAACAGTGTGGTTTACAGAGTAATATCGTGCCAAGGATATAATAGTTGATATAATAGTTGAGACCCCTCCTTTTCTTGCTCCTCACTAGGTATCTTTCAGAAAATATATACTGATCTGCAAGACGTGTCTGTTTCCAATGGAGTACCTTGCCAAACAGTTTTAGTACTTCAATTAAACCAATAATAGAGGTGCTTCTTGTTCTCACTTACCAAACCAAGCTTAAGCTTAGCCTTGCTGGTCAATGGAAACATATTCTATGAAGAATCACCACCCAGCATCTGCCTAACCCACCTTATACTCAAACATGGGATGTACTTTTTCTGTTGCTATCTCCCCCTGAGCAACTCAATTAAATGTCTTATGTCTAATCCTGCTTAAGACCCAGAGAAGAAACTGTGTGGCAGCTGAGAGCCAGCAGGTGTTTTGGAAACATCTCTTGCTACTGCCACATGGGTGGAGCACCACACAAAAATGTGGTTATATCCATCATTTGAATGTTTGGTTGGCAGGGTGGAGAATCTCTGTTTCAGATGGCAGTTAGACTAGACGCACCTGGGGAATGAGGGACCTGTGTTCTGGAGTCCCACGTTTGCTGGGAGGGTACCCTACATACAGAACTTCCTTCCAATGTAAGCTGGCTCTGGGACTATGCAGAAAGTCACGTGGCCAGGCAGGGAAAGCCAGCATACCTCTGCAGGCAATTGGCCAGGGTGACCTGAGGTAGAACAGTCAGTCACAGAATCACACAGAATCACAGAATTGTCTAGGTTGGACGAGACGTCAAGATCATCGAGTCCAACCTCTGACCTAACACTAACAAGTCCTCCACTAGACCATATCGTTTAGTTCAACATCTAAACATCTTTTAAAGACCTCCAGGGATGGTGAGGACTATGCTATTGGTGGCAGAAAGGCTGTTGTGGTACTCTACTTATGTGGCTTGCCTGCTTCTGATATTCAGAAAGATCTTGGCCACTGTGCATGGCAGAGCCTGTAAGGATAAACTTTATGTCTTGGATAAGACTGGTACTACAGAAATACTGTTATATTCATTGCTTTTGCTTGGATGTCTCCTTACTCAAAATGGCCTATTTTTGGCTCATCCTCTGAGGCACCCAGTATCCTTGCTTGCAAGGAAGTCTTTGAGGCAAAGTGAGGTCCTAACTTTATACTTTTGTTTCCTTGCTAGAGATGAAATCAATAAAAGGTTAGGAGTCTGCAGCACCTAACTGGTAGGTGTGAAAGCCAGTTTTCTGGGTTATGTTCTCTCTTGAAGACACTCCATGGCATCTTGATAGTTGCTGGTTACAGCTGAACATGCCGGTGCCTTTGAACTCACTCAGTTTGAAACTCATTTTTTTAGCAGCCCGGGGTGTAGGGCAGGCCCAAATAAACTAATAAGACATATTTCAGTGATGGGGTGGCAAATACCACCTCCTAAAGCCACTCTTAACAAAGTTGCAGCAGAACTACTTCAAAAATACTTCAAACAATATCTTAAATGTAAATATTCCTTTTAAAAAATAAGTGCACCTTGGTTTCTTTTATTTCTGTTTCAAGTGATGGTTAGGTACACAGGATTAATTTGTTTGACTAGTTTTCCAGTTACAATGGTATAATCTAATCCAGGTAAAGATACACAATTGTTCAAAGCTTTTAGCATTTGCTTTTAATGTTAACTCTCCAGCTGTGGTTAGAAAAATAATTCTTTCAGAAATCTGATCTGCACTACTTCCTTTTGTAGTGCTTTTTGGCTTCTTTCAGCTCTGTTCCAAACCTGCAGTAATGGTGCTCCTCTTATTCATATTTGCTTTCACAAATCCTTGCTGAAGTATGCAAGAAGGAAAGAAAGCTCTCTGCTAAGTCAGCAGTGACTTAGATGGGGTAAAAATACGATTCTTCTATATTCTTTTGTGAAGTATTTTAATATAGCTCATGTTAAAGAAGACCATCAAACTTCTGAAACTGCAGTCATGTTGAAAACATAGTTCCCTTTCATTGCATATTATTAGGAATATCATACAGGAACAAAATAAATAAAACCTTTGAAGTGGCATGGTTGGTTTACTTTGTTTAACACCAGAAGATGATGCTTCTAGTATTTTCCTGGTTATCATTATGCAAAGGAAGTATTTTTCAATCAAAATCGATTTTATACTATCTCAAGGCAAACAACCAGTACCAATAACCTACTCTTGCACATTATTCCAAAACAAGTTTAAACATGATAGAAAAGTGCATTAAATGCATCACAGCTGTTATATGTAGTCTTGAGTTTTGATTTACTTCTGTTACAATAAAAATTGAGTTGTTTGTTGTTTTTTTTTTTTAACCTGATATTTCTTGCTTTTCATTCTAATGTATGGCATACAGTGAGATTCACATTTCTCTTAAATAATGGTTTTGCCACTATGAATCCTTATCACAGCTGTTGAACAGTGACTCTAGAGCAGATAATTTTGGCAAAGACAATATAAAATCTATGACAGCTTTATATTCAAATTGAATCCTTATTCTGGGGCTCCTAAAATAAAAGTACTTCCAAGTTTTCATCATGAAATACAGTACTTAAGAGATCTAAATTCTAGTTACATCCACAACTGATAAATGTCAGTGCAGCAGGGTTTAGGAAGACAAATCCTTAAAATGATGTCACTGTGTATTACTGCTACTTAAAATTAAAAAATAAAAAAGTTAAAATAAAAAAGATGCAACCTGCAAGGCTTGCTATTTCACTCCTTAAAAAAAAAAAAATAAAAAAAAAATCCAATGAATATCTAAATGAAGTCCAATGAAAGTTCAATGAATCCAAATAATATTCGTGAGCATAATGTAGGTCTAATTTTTGTTTAGTTTTCTTGTAAAGTGAGTTGTACTCTTTCTCCTATGAATTAAAGCAGAAATGTTCTCTTAATTTTCTAGAAAAAAAAAAAGGCTTGTCAGAAATTAATTACTACTAAATGTATATGCTTAGATATATATATATATTTTCTGAAATAATCTTCCTCATACACTTTCTCCATGCCTTCCTTTTTTTTTTTATACTTGCATGGAAGGCATGATATTGCAGCAGCTAATATCATGAGAAATTATTTTTCATTGGTTCTGAAGCCTTCTATTGTACAACAATCTGTACTTTGTGTGGAAGCCTGGAATTCCAGTACATACTCCAGAAGAAGAGAAAGATCACTTTAAACCCTGTATTTTACAATATATAAAATGTGCAGGTTCCATGCCCTTTTTTGCTTATTTCAGAAACTGAAGTAGCTTATTTTCTGTTCTAGGATATTTGCCAATCTCACACTTTAAATGACTGTGCATTTCTTATGTGTCCCAAGGCTAAGGACTGGATGCAAAATTAGGAAAGAAGCAATGGAGTTGCTTTCAATTTGAAAGAGCAGGATTTGGCACAAGATTTTAAGTCTTGTAGTACTTGTCGCTATTATGGTGAATATCTCACTTGTGTCTGAAATAATATCCCAGTTCAAACTATTGCTGTTATAGTATATGGAACTTTAAAGGGTGAGGGAGTTTGAGACAAGATGAAAATAGAAGTTAAGTCATGTGGGGAAGGTTATTCTGGCAAGTAGCTGAATAATATAACAAAAGAAAAAAAGTTCACGTAGAAACTTTTTTTTAATTAGAAAAGGGCTTTAAACATTGTTTTGTGAAAATATGTACCCGTAACCAAAAATAATGTCTTAGATAGTTGCTTTAAAAATTCAAATAGTTTCAAATGTTTTTTTTTGATTGTTTTTCCGCAAGCAGATAAGGTTTGATAAATCACGTTTTGACAAATATTATGAAAACATGAAAAAGATAACTGAAAATTTGTCTGTTTTGAACAAAGAAAAGAACTTTTTAGTTCATGATAATAGCTTTTCACTATTGACTAGATATTTTACTTAGGTCAGGCTTTGCATACAAACAGCAAAAGTTGGGTATAGATCTGACAGTTATAGATACAACTGCGAGGATTTTTCTGTTCAAAACATATAGGAAAAGGTGACAAAATATATAAATAAGTGCACTAAATTAGAAGTGAGTAATAAATCCACTAGTCCCACACTTTCTTATGCCATCGTAAGTATGAAGTAACCCAACAGAATTAAAAGAATCTATTAGTGACTCCTACTGCAGTAAAGATTTTTTCTCTGATTTTTGTTTTTATATTTTTTCCTGCTGCAAATCCTAAAATGTTTGGTCTGGGAGTTAATTTCCGTGCTGTCCATATATAACAAAAAAGACTTCCCATAATAACTATCCTTCTCTGCTATTTCTGGTTACAGGAGGGAAAGAAAGAACCCTATATACAATGCTGAGCTTAAAAATAAACTTTTCTTGTTTGCAAATAAGTGAAAGCACAATGGGATCCAGTGTTTCAATCTTGTATGTGTATTCATCGTGGATGCTTAATTATGAAGCATAGAACTAAAGCTGAACTGTGTACCCCTGGTTACAGGACCCAGGGGATGACTGGATGCACTGCTTGGTAACTTGTTCCTCAGGGGCCAATTAAAAGCATGCCAGGTAAAGTTAAATAAAAATATATGTATATAACTGCTGCTGATTTTACTTATTGCTGGAAACTGGCATCAAGAGAACCTCGGTAAACTGCCCTTTTTATTACCTTTTTACGAAACATTTTGCAATACATATAAATTCCAATTTATATCACCACTTATTATCATAAATACATTTGGTGGAAAAAAACAAACTTTAATACATAGTTCTTCCAGGATCCTTGTGAAGGAAGAAGAGACATGACCTTAGCTGAGAAACTGTCTCTGCACTCTCACAACCCCTACAAAAAAATATTCCACTTCTTTCTCTGCCGATGTTCATGTAGAGCACCATATGAAGGAATTTCAGATTTTGTTTATGTCAGTAATTTAATCTTAAAGTCATAAGAGCATGTTTATTTTTGCTCTGCTGGTGATGAATTTTTTCTGCTTTCAGATAAATCACAGTTAACAGAGTTGTTGAATAATTCATCAATATCATTTTGAACACTTTAGTATATCAGATCTCAGAAAATCTACCTAGAAAATGAACAGGAAAAGCATAAAGCACCCATAATGTATTGCAAATGTATATGCATGAAAAATACGTGCTTTGTCTCTTTTTTCATTTTTATCTACTGTTATTCTGGTGTGGTTGCTTATAATAGTAGTAGCTCCCAGTTTGCAATGGGGCAAATGGGAAAGGAAACAGGAATATGATTTGATATGCATGGATGAAATGGAAAACACAGGAGAAGATATACATATTGTGCTAATGTATTGGTTCATGTTTAAACATAAATGACTGTATCAAGAAGCAAACAACCATTAATAAACAGCTGCTAACCCTGTTGGAGATTTTATCATATGCACGAGTACTTTTTGCTAATGAGAATATGCTTCGTTTATCAAAGTAATGTTGGTTTCATAGAGTCATAATTCCAACTTTCTTGTGTTGTACTGGGAATAAAAAAAGAAGTAAGGAACAAATTAATTGCTATCAGTATACTTGAACAGATTTAAAAAAAAAAAAAAGTGAAGAACTCTACACTCGAATAAGACTGGAAAAGTTTTATCTCACAAACATGCTGTCTGTGGAGGGACTGCTCACAACTTTGTGGAAACAACAAATCTGCAGTTGGGGGAGGGGGACAAAAAGGACCAGGAATGCTGATTATCTGGAGATCTGATTATCTGATTATCTGGAGAGCCTTAATTTACACTTTAGAACAATAAATTTAGTGTGAAGTATTAGGAAGGCTACAGGGAAAATTAAGTATCTCCAGTGGGATGTACTTCCTATTTTGAACATAGATGTTTAATGTAAGTGAGATGAATTGCTGTCTGCAAGTTCCCATGTATCACTGGTGCGTAGGAGAGCTGCAGCTTCCACCAGAATCCCACATTACTGCAGCACACACATATATTTATTATTATTCATTAACACTAAGTCACTAACTGGGTTGCCATACAAAGCACACCCAACTAACAAAAAACGTGAAAGCAGTCACTAAAGTAATAAACAGATATCAAAATGAAATTAATATTAAATTAAATGACCTTCCAGCAGTCCATGTTTGCAACTATCAAGTGGTGTAGGTTGTAGCATATAAGACCCCCACTAATGGCTTTTTTTTCTTCAAGCAGACCATGGCAGCTCCATATCAATATTATTTCCTATTAAGTTCTTATAAATCTGATGCCCTGAGACATCTGGACACTCATGAAAATTCTTGAGCTTATAAACTAGGGAGGTCAGGCTGCAAAGTCATCCCCAGATACTGTGGCAAATTAGAAAACATCAAAGTAAGCAGTTTATTTTTAAAGGGTTGAGGTTTTTTACCTGTTAATCCAGTTTCTTAGCAGAATAGTATGCTGAAAATATAGAAAACAAATGGAGTTATAGAAGCAATTATAGATGCCTTTGTGTTTAGAGCAAAATTGAGAAATACATATGTGAAGACCTGCAATAATCTTATAGGAGTCAGTACTTGTAATTCCGTAATTTTTTATTATAGCCTGCGGCTGACATTTTGCTATATTTATTATGTTCATTCTTGACTTCTTGAAGTTAGTCAACTTTAAAGCTTTTAAAATGAGTGTTAAGTTTGGAAAGGGTCTTTACTACAAAACAGTCTTAAGGTCTTACAGAAACTTGTACTATCACGAACTAGTGAGAGTTGCTCTTTACAAAAATCAGACAAGCTTGGGCTAGAAATAAGGGACAATTATTTTCTCTATCAAATCAAAACAACTGTTGAGAATACCCATAAAACTGTATGTAATTGACAATCTTAAAGTACTTCTATCATGTGTAAAGGAACAACAGGTTTTTTTATGCAGGCTATAAATACAGAGTAAGGAAACCCCTGCTAGAAGTGGCTCATACTCAGAGCAGTGAAGAAAGAATGGGGAATGGGGCAGAGGAGCAGTCTGAGCATAACAGTATTTGATAAACATCATGGAGATTAGAGCATGTTATTTGTTTTATTGGCTATATTCACCTAAAGATTTTAATATTCTTGTAGCAATTCCAAAACTAAGATTTTGAGACCATTCACTACCTGCAAGGTTGTTGGCAACAGCCCACACAGAGAATCATATCAAATATTGACATTCATAGCAACTTTAACATTTCTAATCAAGGGTATAAAAATGCTAGGTAATCCAACAGAAATTATTTAGGCTGACAATTCAGAAATTTGGGGGTGTGCTAGAAGTAATATTTTGACTAGTAGCAGAGCTGCTGTTCTCCTGTTGCAATGGCTTCAAGCAGCATGTGTGTCCTTTGCCAAATGACATCATCTCACTGAAGTAAACATGACAACTCTACCCAGCTGCTGTGGTTCTTTGTGTCCTGATAAGGGATTAGCTGCAGAAAAGGGTAAATGAGTGCAGGTGGGAAAAGGGGCAGCGTCAGAGAATATGCAGCACTGGACTTAAGCGTTTCATCCTTGTACCTTGTATAAATCACTGCCCTTTCTGTTAGACTGCGATATAGCTGTATGTATCTGAAAATAATCAAACATAAATTAACACTTTGGTTCATATTGGTTGCCACATTAGTTAAAAAGCAATGTTACCTGGTATGTGAATTTCAAAAAGGAAAAAAAAAAAAAGCCTTAGTGTTGTATAGTATTGTAGAATATATTATGAGATAAAGAAAGGTTTAAATACAAAATCAAGAAAACAGAAATACATCCTCTTAGGAATGTTAACTTTCTGTCTGAGTTAAGTTAAACATCACTGTCTTGGAAAAAAAAATGTGGAATATTAGATCAGTTCTGCTAAGTCTTGTTGTATAGTTCCCTATTAGGTGTATAAAGCTAAATTCTCTCTGAAGCAGCTCATGCTGTCCTGTGAATTTAGAACAAAACTGGAATATTGAAGTAGGCTCTTTTTACCAAAGAGAAGACTACTTGCTTTAGGATAATAACTACATTTTACTATGTGAAATCATACATTTTACTAAATGAAATCATTTCTTCCAGTGGTTACAGTGATAAGAGAGGCAGCTGACATGAGATGTAACTTGGGAAACCCTGATTATGAAGATATATGTTTTTATCCTGAGAGTGGTTGGACACTGGAACAGGCTGCCCAGAGAGTCTGTGAAATCTCCATCCTTGTAGGATACTCAAAACTTTGAACAAAGCATTGACAAAGCTGGTCAAGTTGAACGTGCTTCACACAGTGGATTGGGGTGCATGTCCCGACAGAGCTCCCTTCCAACCTGAATTATTTTGTAATTCTGTGAGAATAAGGGTATTTTTCCCACAGGATTGGAATGCACAGAATTTAAAGCACATTTTTTGTTTGTTTTATTTATGAAGTCGGTGAGAAAAAAAAATAAAATTAAACATGCAAACAAAAACAGTCTGAACACATAGGATTTAAAACCCAGTCATGGCTATCTGGAAATTCTTACTGTAAGAAGTATCTGAGAAAATGCTACTCATTGCTGGTCTGTCAAAACAGATAAGATCTTGTGGAGTATATTATTAAAAACAAAATTAATCTAAAGACATGAGTTATATTTATCACTACATGAGCTTTCCTGATGAAGACAAATCATTAAGCATTGGGGTAAATCTGGTTTGATATTTTTTTGGAAAACAGGATGATTTTCTGGGATTACATGGTAATGTTGGATTACAAATGATCAATTTTGGCATAATTAACTTGCCTGCACATGGGAGTTCATGGGATGTCATGTCCCCATACTGTAATGTACCAGGAACCTAATGTACACAAATGCATCCATGCCCCTGTGAGGTTAACAAAAACATACAGGATATGTGGAACATCCTGGTTCTTTGGGATAGCATATCCCCCAAAAAGCTTGCATATCCTAGGGTATATCCCCATCACAGGTAACATATAATACTTGGGTGTAACTGAATCAAGCTCTTTTCAGTCTTAATTATGATCCTTGACAGGTAGTGCTGATCAGAAAAAGTACATTGTTGTAAATGTCCATTAGTAAACACAAAATAATGAATATAACACATCTTGGGATTTCAGGGGAAATTGCAGCCTGCCTTCCTGGCAAACAGGCATTGGGTAGAGAACAGCTGCTTTTGCATTATGTGACAGTGACCAACATGGCAAGTCCACAAAGTACACCCGGTTTGGAATCCTGATGGTTCATCTTCCAGTCCTGCTTAAAAGCCCTGAAAATCCGGGCTGTAGACAAGAGAGAGTTTTTGTGGCCCCCATCATAGACTTGTGACTGGGAACCTGGGTATGCTGAAATTGATTTCAGGAAGCTGAAATAGTCCCACTGGTACCATTTTACTGCCAGGAAGCTGCAAATTCTGGCATCTTCAGAGGCTGTTCAGGGAATTTAGATAATTTAGTCATTTTCAGATTTAACAAGAAAGCCAGTTTCACATTGCAGCAGTGCAGAATATTAACGTCTAGGTTGCTTCCGAAATGTCATGTTTCAGTGTTCATGACATGAAAATGTGTGTAAAATTCTGACTCAGGATAAACTTGATTTTTTGTTTTGTTTTGTTTTATTTTCTTTTGGGGTTGATTCAGATGGAAACAAAATTAGTATTTTCAAGGTGGAAACTATTTTCTGATCAGCTCTGTTTCTAGGTAATCTTCAATTTAATTTTATAAAATCATACTTTTTCCCAGTTCCTTTGGGATTGTCCTGAGACATGTGAATTACTTTGCCAGACTACAAAGATCTAATTTTATCTGAAAACAAAACAAAACAAAATAAACAACAACAACAACAACAACAAAAAACCTAAATGTGTATGTCTGAAGGAAGTGTAACAAATTGCTTAAGTCTTCTAGAGTTTCTCCTTTCAGAAGTATCACTGTCTTAAATTGTTTTGTTCCTGTGTTACTAAATGATTGCTTTCTTCAAATATCAAAACATCTAGTTCTGACTGTTGTTCTCAGCTCAGACTGATCTTTGCAGTTCAGTAAATGGATCTGGTTTCGTGTCTCATCTTGGAACAGGCAATGGAAAACAATCTCTCCCTAAACATGATTTCTACTGGGTAAGTCAAGTTTTCATCAGTCTCTGGCCTAGTACAAAATATATAAGACATACAATTTTAGATGCTCCTAGATGTTGGAAAAGTGTCAATTTTTGTGTGGTGGAACCAGTAATATTCAAAAGTGGTAGTGAGAGAAGGTGGAAACTTGTGTGAAGGAAGAAAACCTTTGGAAAAGCAGCAGACTGATGGCTACTCTTTGGGACAGTTAAGGACACTTAAGAGGATTAAAATAATCATAGAATCATAGAAAGGTTTAGGTTAGAAGGAACTTTAAAGACCATCTGGTTCCAACCCCCTGAAATGGGCAGCGACACCTCCCACCAGACCAGGTTGCCCAAAGCCCCATCCAGCCTGGCCTTGAGCACTTCCGGGGATGGGACATCCACAACTTCTCTGGGCAGCCTGTGCCAGTGCCTCACTACTGTCTGAGTGAAGAATTTCTTCCTAATATCTAATCTAAACCTACCCTCTTCTAGTTTAAAACCATCACCCCTTGCCCTGTCACCACAATCTCTGATAGAGTCCCTCTCCAGCTTACTTGTAGGCCCCCTTTAGGTAGTGGAAGGCTGCTCTAAGGTCTCCCCAGAGCTTTCTCTACTCCAGGCTGAACAACTCCAACACCCTCAGCCTGTCACCATAGGAGAGGTGCTTCAGCCCACTGATCATCTTCATGGCCCTCCTCTGGATAAGGCAAATCTTAAAAGTAGTAAGGAACTACCAAGTAAGTGCCTACTGAGTGCATGCTTTGGTTTCAAAGTTAAGCCCCAGGCTTAATTTGAAAGATCAGCACTACCCTTATGAATCCATATAATATCTTTTTAAACATTGTAGCTGCTGTTCAGGCTTGAACAACCTCAGCATTTTATGCTCCAGGAAGGAGCCTCCATAAAGGAAAAATTTGCAGGCTGCAGGTGGAGTCTTCCAGAGGGCCTTATGTGTGGCAGAAGATCCCAGCTCTGCAGCCAGTTTAGCCTGCTTCCATTATTCAGATAAACTGTATACCCTGTACTCTCCATTGTTGTTCTTTCTTCTTATTTCACTCAATCAGAGTATTTTATTTTCTTCTAATAAGAGTTATTGGCAAGCCACAACAGATTATCTGCCAAAGCCTTAGAATCTAGCCTTACTCCTATCCATGGTTTAAAGCTGTATTTCACTTCTTAAGGAAGAATTTATTGAACATCAACATATCACTTGGGTGTTATCTGGAATAAGTGTGGTTGACTTTTCTAATATAAAAGTGAACTAAGTGAAACACAGCAAAAGTGAATGTGAAAGTTAATTAATTAGCAGCATTGTCTCAATATGAAATGTAATCTTTAAAACCAGAACATACTAAACATATGTTTTCCCAAGATGATCTAAATTTGAGCTTCTTGCGGGATTCTAAGCTGTTGCAGAGTTGCTGCCTCTTACATAGTAACACCTGGCTCCAGAAGCTGAATTCTATTGAGCAATGCAAAACTCATTTTTAAGAATATATAACTGCTTTATGCTACCATCAATGTTTTTTACATTGTTGGTTTTGGTGCTATGGTTAGTGATGGACCAGAGACACAGGAACCACATGAAATTGAAGGTATTACTGATGTCACCTTTTAGATGAGCTTTACACTTAAAGAAACTGTTTGTCTTGAAGTCTCTGCTGAAGCCAACAAGCTGAAAAAGGGCTTCAAGCTGAACCAAATTACAGGTATGTTAAAGAAATAGGAGTGGTCTTTTTTTTTTTTTTTTTTTTTTTTTTCTGTTTCCTTTTCCCTTTTTTCCCAAAACAATCACGGAGCAATCACATCTCTCTGTTCTTGTTTCAAGCAAGCTGATGAATGCTGTTTGAAACAGCACAGTATTTCCAACATATGTAGTTGTGATCACGTAGGTCAGCTACTGAATTAACAAAAGGAAAAGATGCTGTCTGGAAGTCAACAGCATGGATTTCATTTTAGGTTATTTTTCCTGTTGCTCTGCAGCTTCCACATGGCACTGTTTGTGCATTGTTTCAAACTGTGATGCAAAGGCATGCTGTTTTGTTGGCCAGGTCTGAACTGGGATTAGCAAAGACTAACACAAGACTTGCAAGAAAATACCTAGAAATCTTTTGCAATAGTGTGGATTCTTTCCTTCATCAAAATTCAAACATACTGCCAGATGTTAATTTTCAAAATACAGGTTTATAGATCATATATTTCTGTTTCTGCTCATTAGTAGTCATTATTTAGAGCTCTGAAGTTTTGTTGTTGTTGTTGTTTTGTTTTGTTTTGTTTTGTTTTCTCATGTGGTAAAACCTGTGAAGATTTGGGTTCTGCTTGGTTTGTGGTAGCTTTTGTTGATGTAATATTGCTTGTCTTCCTGCAAAGAAATAACCTTCTTTTTTCCCTAAAAGCAACATCTGTAATTTTATGCACTTACAACAAATTGGGTAAATTTTGAATTGGGTTAATCAAATAGAAATTTAGTGAGAACTATTTATAGCAATGGACTTTTAAAATTCAGCTTGCTCATAGGCCCCTCTAAAATCACAGATAGTTTCAGCACCAGCCTGCTGTGGTGAGGTCTGTCAGCCAGCTCAGTGACCTTTATGAAATGCAACCTTATGACAGGCTTCTTTTCTCTTTTTGATCCCTAAGTGGTCCATTCAGAAGTTTCTACTATCTTCATTCCCATTTCTTCACATTGTTTTTCCCCTGCCTATGGTAGCTGAATGCAGATAGCATTCATTCATTGCACTACTGAAACTCGGTCTAAAAAAATATATATACATAAGCATCCAGTTTAAAATAGAAGTGCAGCTCTGCTTTATGCTAAGAAAGACAGGAAATTTGAAGCAGGAGCTGTCTTGTTTCTTGCTAGAGTACAGGTGTTGGTGTTACATGCCAAAAGCTTGTGTGTATGCATGCCTTCAGCTGTGGACATTCACAAGATGATGCTTTCAGGTTGGAAGAGTATCCATTAGAGACTTCAATATAGCATCAGTGATAGCACCAGAACCACACTTACAAAAAACAGCAAAAGGAAAATCACATTCACAGAAACACAATTACTTTTTAATCCAAAGTACATATATAGACTAAATGTTTTCAGATGAATGGCTGAGTTGGAATTCAGCTCACATCACCCAGATCTTGTGCTTTTCTTGCAATAATCCTTATGTAATTACACATTTGACATGTGAAAACTGCCAATGTGGTTTGACACTGCTTAACAATGTGTAATCTTTCATGCTACAATCTGTAATTTTCCTAGCTGTATGAGAGACTATATGCTGTCAGCTCTCTGCACTCAGGGCTCATTGGAACTGACAGGCTGCATATTTGTAAGCTTATTTTTGCTTACTCAACATGGAACTGTATATTGAATTCAGACTTTGATTACGTGAACTAGAAAGGCAATTTTTACAGTTAGAATACTGTTAATTCACTCTCACTGTTGTAAATCTTTGGAATGGATGGAGTGGGATTACTGTTGATACTGTTGTTATATGGAAGATAGCCTACTGGTCTCTGATTTTCAAAAGCAGATTACAGTCTCCAATTTTACATATTTACTCTTCAGATGATTTCCTTATAAGTGATGAAGAAATGTTTTATGTATTATTAAATAATGACAGCTTTGAACCAGAGACAACTTCAGAAGGTCTAACTCACAGTCTTAATCAAAGAATTATATGGGACCTTCCAAATTCAGAGTCCACTTTGCTATGATTTGTAAATAGTATTATGAATGAGATACTGAGAACAGACATTCAAGACAGGACTTCAGTTTTCTTTAATATTTTTCTCACATATGAAAATGTAATCATCTGACTAAAATAGCAACACAGTCTCTACAACAGTAGAAAGGGGAAATAAGTAAAATCATGCAACATAGTATGATGGATCCATTAAGGAAATTGTTTTCAAGTGCTTTCAGATGGCTCTTTTAGTTAGAAGACAAAAAAGTAGTGCCTTCAGTTAAAATGGATGCACTGCACATGTGGCAAGAATCATTTATTTAAAGACAATAGTATACCTTATTGCTTTCTTCCCATGTTGAGTCATTACAGCTCCCATCTTTCAGAATAAAATGTATTTTTCTGTTTTAATTTTCTGCAACTGTAAGTTCGTCTATAAATAGAAGAGATCATGTGTCATTCACAACTTTGTATGTGTTCTGAACACTCATAATAATTCAATGGATACCCTGAATGTATGTCTTTTAGGCTGCACACCCTAACTGCAGAACAATTTGTTATGATAATGGCTTCTAAAGGCTTTTGCAAAACATCTTCTTCTACTATTTTGTTGTTTTTCTTTTTGTTGTTTCTAATCCCAAGAGTATCGGTGAAATTCTCTTTTATATATTCATTTCGTATTTTTTTCCAGTATCTTGAATATTGCATGGGCAGTGAAACTGGTTTTTTTTTTTATTATTATTTTATTTTTTTTTTATGAAACTGTTTGTTTCATAAAACTGAGAAATAATTGTAAATAATCTGTGTCTATGTAGCAAGTAGGTGGTACAGATATTGTTTGATGTATATGTATAATTTTTGTATGAATTGAAATGTTCTCTGCTAATCCATTCAGGTTCAGAATTTATTTTCACATGAAAACTAAGCCTCTTTAGAGACATTAGTATATTATAATATAAATAAAGGCTAGTTGGAAAAGTGTCAAATCATTTGGAGAGTTTTCCTGGAAAAAAAAAAGTGAAAAAAGTTAAATTAAGAAAATTAAATTAGAAGTAAGTTCCACAAAGGTCCAAGAGTTGCCCATTTCTTAATATTTAAATTCACTTTCTTCCTTCTATTTAATTTCCTACTGCACACTTCATCTTGATTTCTCTTCTCATATTCCCTTGTTTTCAGAAGGTTGAAAGAAAAAGGGAAATAAGTGCTTCAGTTTCATAGAGCATTTAAACTATTCCTTTGGGAAGACATTTCAGGATGGGATCTGAGTTCTTGAATTTTTTTTCTATGCATTGTTTTTAGTTTACTACTTTGTGTTTTCTGTAAACTTTACATTTTATTTGAGCACTGAAATCTTCCTCTAATAGTATATTACTTATATTACTTTTTTTTTTTTTTCTTTCCATCAATTAATTTTATGAATGAGCTATTGCAATCTCATTCCAGATTTATTGAAATTAAGGGATTTTTTTTGGTTAATTCCTGGCTGGATGTAATGACTACAGTGTGAACGCCCTGATGACCAACTATTCACAAGAATAGTTGGTCATCAAACATTTCATTACGCTGAAGAAATATTAATGTAGAAATTAATACTGTGGCACAGATAAAGACACTTGGGTTGTGGTATTAGTTGTATCAGATATTTAAGCTTCCTCCCAAGACCTTCAAACTAGAGAAATGGTGCTTTAGAACAGACATCAAGTTAGACTACTAACTTGCTTTATTGCCATGTCCCCAGTAAGATGCCAACATCCTTCTTACAGTCCTGGCATCTCTGTATTTGAAAAGCAACAGTTCAATAAAAATAATTAGAGAGGTGGAAGATGATTGAGTGACACCTATACTATATGTACCTACATGCACACATCATTTCCTGTCTCTCTAAGCAGTGGAGAAAAATGTAATGCTCTAACAGTGTGTTGCTATGGCTGGTTGGTTCTTTGCCAAAGACAGATCTAGTTGCATGGATTTCAGACACACTGCCACTTTTAGGTTGGAAATGAAGCTCTAAAAATCAATAATTGGACTTCAATATTAAGTTGTATACAGTAATTTCATTGTGGTTTTATTAGATCAGTAAAATACCCGCTGTGGGACAGTATCACAAGGAACTAATTCATGTACCAAGCTTTAAGTCTAATATATACCTAAGAGTTTAGAGAAAGGGATTTGAGAGAGGTGAAGGAGCTATATAGAGGTTTTAGTGTTTGAAAGAGTTTTCTAATGAGAAAAGTGTAACAAGAAACTAAAGTCTAATAAAGCGGATATTGTAGGGTTTGAAGTTTCAGATTACCTTCATTTGCTTTGTAAATCACTAAGGAAACAAGCTCCTGGGATGCTTTCTCAGACATGCCCCTCATCAGCCTGCCCCTCTTTCCTCCCATCCATGCAGTACATACAGCACTAAACAATTAATTAAGTTGAGAATTCTTATGAATTCTTATTTCAACCACCATGTGATTAAAACATGTTATTGTGTTTGTTTTAAATGTTGTCATATGTCTGCCACCTTTATTCATGCTGAGTAGAGTCTGCCTGTAATTTTGAATTTTTGAACGAGTGGATCTTTATGGTGATTTCTCATCAGTAGTTCAGATGCTGTTCTCATTTTTGTTTGTGTGCAATCTACCAAGCGACTTTCCTCTCTAGCAATGGGATTTGGAATTATCCTGGTGTTTGATCATATACTGGATTTCTATCACTGTGCTTGGAAATCAGAGTTTGAGCCTCAATAAGGAAATGAAACTCTTAGCCAGACATTGTTCCCACAGACCACAGTTCTTTCAGAATAATAATCAAGTTGGTCAAAGATGTATGTTCTGTCAGTGGCATAGCTGGCTTGGCTGAAGTCCCTGATGTAGTCACAGCTATGCCAGCAACACAGTATTTTTTTTTACTGTGTGAGAGAAGGGGAAGATTTGTTTGTACTGCTACAAATTGGAACTTTGCCTTTTAGCATGTCAAAACGTGTATGTATATTGTGTCTGAAAGGAATATTTCTATAGTAATGAAGCTCTTCAAAATAAAAAGAAGCTTTAAAGAAGACATTGCTCCTAATCATTGCAACTTGAAATAGATAGTGCATCAGGGCTTTTATAGTGATAGCAATGATTACACCTGACATGAAACACAAAGTAGAAGGAAGCAGTGTGAATAACAGTGATTTCAGTTTACATCTATCAAACCTTAAAGAAATTTGATTTAAAAATCAGTGAATTATTTGAAAAGTGGCAAAAGGAACTGAAGAATATTCGTAATCACTTTCACGGTCCTGATGTAGTTCAGCACAAACACTGTTGTTTGTGCAAAGGATTGACTTAAAAATGACATAAGATTAATTACTAATTTTCCACTAAATCTCCTTTTTCTATTACTTTTTTTTTTTTTTCTTGTGTCCAAAAGGTGGGCACAAAAATTTTGGTGATAGTGAAGTGCAAATTTGTAGCATGACATTTGTGGCTATAGTGCAACAGGTGGGGAGCGTCTTTAACCTCAGAACAGAATGTGGGTATCAGTATTGCAAAAATACTGTTCTTTCATACTTCTTGTTCACTTTCTATGCAGTCACACATCTCAATGCTTCTGTATGTTTTGAACTTCCTATAATAATTGTACATACAGAAAACTAAATAATTGAAGTCAAATATGCAAATAGCTGTTGAAGCACTATCAGCACATTGCAGATACAGTCTTTGATATTTATAATTCATTTTCAATATCTTTCTCTTTGCTAGAAAAATCTGCAGGGCTTGCTTTTGTCTGTGCCAGATGCCTCTCAGATGAGAAGAGATAGTTGCCAAATTGCTCACCATGCAGTAGAAATGGCAACTGATAGTGATTACACCCAGCATATGGTCCAAAGGCAGACATCTGCTAACAAAGATTAGGGATACTGTGGCAGATTCTCACTTGTTATAATGAGCCAAATAATCCTGAACATAAATCCATTAGAACAAATGAGAGTAGCCATCAGAGAATTTTGCATCAAACCTGCTTCCTCCTGTCCTCCCCATATATTCCTATGCTTTGCCAGCTTGGACATGGAGAGGTATCATGGGAAATACCATGTATTTGCCAGAACTATTTTGTAAAACCATATAAATTAGTTAAAAAGTAGTGAGAATAGCATTTCAGAAAAAAGGCAAGTCTCACAGTTTTAATGGGACACGGAAAGAACATGAAGTGGGCACCTGGGGACTGTAAACAATATACTGGAAAGACAAATACAAACCTGTTATTTTTCATATCTGGACGTTACATATGTTCTTTGTCTCATTTCAGTTTGGTCATTGGAGAAGTAACACTTTTGTACATATTAGCAATGTCTTAGCAAATTCTTAAGAAAGAAGCAAAGCTCACTTGTAGTTACAGACTTGAGGGCTCAGGGCCACAAATTCTAGGTGGGAAGAGCTCAAATTTAAGCACCTAGTTGACAGATGACTATCTGAGTCTATTATGAGGTCCCTACTGCTTCAAGTTCATTGCACAGACTTATTAAAGGCTGGGAAACCTGACAGTGAAGATACAAGCATTGTGTCATGCAGTACTACAATGCTTCATGGGATGGTGATGGCAAAATATGGGAGCAGGAGTATGGAGCATCTTGAAATGGCATAAGGGAAGGGTGGGGGCTGGTCATCAAGGAGTGTATACTGACAGGTAACTAGGTCTGAGAGTAAATGTGAGGAAGGGGGAAGTAGCATTGAAAGCTGTATGTGCCCTTTGGGGCCAGCAAACTTTAAGCTAAGGGCAAGAGATGCAGGAGATGTGGAGGTAAGAAGTGCTGGGAAAGGGGGAAGGTCAAAAAAAATAAAATGCAGGGTGAAGGTGGTAGTAGTGATAAAGCAAAGTGGTGCTGATTGTATTGATTGCAACAAATGAAGGTCCTAACAGGATAAAATGGGGGCAAGGAATATGGCTAAGTATGCTGTTGGTAGATCTTGATGAACAGTGAAAATATTGCTGTAGGACCTTCACTCCAGTTTCTTCCTAATTGTGCACAGGGAAATTGATATCTTCTTTTGAGACCCTCAGCAAAATTAAGAAGAAACTGGAGTCAGAGATAAAATGAGAAGCCGTGGTATTATCTGTCCTTGAAAAAGGAAGAGTATCAAGAAACATTAGACTTTGTCAGAGTGCACACACACTGAGTCTCTATTTTCTAGGACTGGTGAAAGGATTATCTTATATCCTTTTTCAAGAAGAAGATTGCTTTTACACCAGATCATTTTGATGCTAAGATACTTCATGCTTTTTCCTTTATTTAAGAAGAGCAAATCAAATGGCTAAAGAAGTCTGTGCACCATGTGGAGGCATGAGGAATGGTATTACAACACTAAGTGTTTGTCAGAAAGTGTGTAATATGTATACAAACATGAGTTGTGCTACATATGCATACTAAATGTATATATCTATCTACATCTAGACATAGATAAAATACAGGTTGTGTGTGCCTCTATCTATAAATGAAATACATAGGGCCTTATTAGACTTCCTCCTGTTTCAAGGAGAATATTCTGAAGTGTCCAAGTGTCCCCAGCTGAACAGCAGAGTTCAGGTCCTCTAGCTTTATTTGAAAGGAGTCTCCATTACGCAACCTGTTTTTGCTGAGTCTCGGGGGTGTTATTTGATACATTTTCAATATAGTTTGTAAAGCATGATGGAAGCCTTCCAGTAAAGAGGTGTAAGATTAAATACAAGATTATTAACATTGTTCCTTTTGGCTATGTGGGTAGGACATGTATGTGCTTTCTAACTTCTGGGGCATTTGAAATTACCTATCTATAACGTTTGAACTAAAGTAATTTAAAATTATGCCTTCGCATAAGTGGGATAGGGGTAAATCCGTGAGTATTTATCAGTCTTCTACATACTTCTTTATGATCTTATAACCTGACAAGGAGGCTAAATACCATAAAATCTGTTCAAATTAAGATGTTTTAATTAGTGGACATTTAAATGAATTAGGAATCTATGAAAAGATGTTTCATAACCCATCTGCTATCCAACAAAAAATTACAGGTGCCTGAGAAAGGATTAAAGTCTTCATGGTTGACTTTTGCAAGACAGAGTTTTCCTTATAGCTGAAAAAATCAACGTGCAAGCTTGTTTAGATATTAACATTTCAGAGGTTGATATGTCACATTATTTCTTCTGATTAAGGATTATTATCCTGTCATCTGTTCTGGAGATAACATTTTGATATAGAATCATAGAATCATAGAATATCCTGAGTTGGAAGGATCATCAAGTCCAACTCCTGGCACCGCACAGGTCTACCCAAAAATTCAGACCATGTGACTAAGTGCACAGTCCAATCGCTCTTTAAATTGAGACTGGCTTGGTGCCGTGACTACGTCCCTGGGGAGCCTGTTCCAGTGTGCGATCATCCTCTCAGTGAAGAACCCCTTCCTGATGTCCAGCCTAAACTTCCCCTGCCTCATCTTAACACCATTCCTGTGGGTCCTATCACTGGTGTTTACAGAGAATAGGTCACCTGCCTCTCCACTTCCCCTTGCGAGGAAGCTGTAGACCACACTGAGGTCCCCCATCAGCCTCCTCTTCTCATGTAAATATTCTCATGTAAATTCCCATGTGAAGTGGTTGCACAACAGAATTCAGATTTCTGTAGAGTCAGAATCACCTATCCTAATTTCAGATTTTCAAGTGTCTCAGTGTATGCCACATTTGTAATTGTAAATTGTTCTCCTGAAATGTATCATGAGTCAATGTCTTAAATTAGGCCTTACTAGAAAAATGGATGAAGATAATTCTTTCCTCCCTTAGCCATGCAAATAAAGTTAAGAAGTACTGTTTTTCAGCCTTCTTTTTCTGTTTACTTTAAGCTGCTAATTAATTGCAGTGATCAGGATACAAAAGGATGTATTCTTTTGACTGTAATAAATGGAATTCCAACAAGGAAGGCTGAAGCTGTCCTAAAAATAAATTGTGCTGTGGTAACTTTCAGCCAGTGTACAGAGTTGTCAAGCTGATCAGAAAGGGATACTACAGACCTTCAGTCTTTTTGATTAATTCTACAGCTAACCTAGGGTATTTTTGGTATCATAACTATAAAAGGTAGAACAGAGGAGTTACATGGGTACAATATGTGCAATAAGTAGAAGGCTTTTAAAAGCCTTGTGATGAAGAATGTGTGACTTTCTGGTGTGAGCAAAAAGTCATAGCTTTATCTCTTCGGAAATTTTGCATCATTTAGATTGCCGAAGAATGTGGTCAAACGTGCCTGGTGACAGGACGAGGGGGAATGGGCTTAAGTTGAGCCAGGGGAGTTTTAGGTTAGATGTTAGGAAGAACTTCTTCACTGAAAGGGTTGTGAGGCACTGGAACAGGCTGCCCAGGTGTCGTGGTTCCGCTCGAGTGGGCAGCCGAGCTCCACCACAGCCGCTCTCTCACTCCCCCTCCTCAAAGAGGAATGGGGAGAAAATATGTGAAAAGGGCTCAAGGATTGAGATAAGGACGAGAAAATCACGCAATAATTATTGTAACGGGCAAAACAGACTCGGCATAAGGAGATAGTAAGATTTATTGCCTACAACTAACAAGCTAGAGAAGTGAGAAAACAAAGGAAAAAAAAAAACAAAAGCACCTTCCCCCCCCATCCACCCTCTTCCACCTCCTCCCCCCGAGCGGCGCAGGGGAACGGGGAATGGGGGTTATGGTCAGTCTACAGCACTTCTTCTCTGCCGCTCCTTCTCGGTCACTCTCATCCCCTGTGCTGTGGGGTCCCACCCACGGGATGCAGTCCTTGATGAACTGATCCGGCGTGGGCTTCCCACAGGCAGCAGCTCTTCCAGAACTGCTCCAGATATGGGTCCGTACCACGGGGTCCATCCCTCAGGAGAAAACTGCTCCAACCTGGCTCCCCTACGGGCAGCAGCTCCTGCCAGGTCACCTGCTCCTGCGTGGGCTCCTCTCCACGGGCTACAGGTCCGGCCCGGAATCTGCTCCGGCAGGGGTCTTCCACAGGCGGCAGCCTCCGTCGGTGCAGGGCCACCTGCTCCACCGTGGTCTCCTCCACGGGCTGCAGCATGGAACCCTGCTCCACCGTGGTACTCCATGGGCTGCAGGGGGACATCCTGCTTCACCATGGTCCTCACCACAGGTCGCAGGGGACTTCTGCTCCGGCGCCTGGAGCACCTCTCCCCCTCCTTCTACACTGACCTTGGTGCAAGGCTGTTCTCTCACTCCCTTGACTCTCCCGGCTGCTGTGTGGCGCAGCGTTTTTTCCCTGTCTTAAATATGCTCTCACAGAGGCGCAAAACAACATCGCTTATTGGCTCAACTCTGGAAAACAATGGGGCCCTTCCCAAACATGGGGCAGCTTCTAGACCTTTCTCACAGAAACCACCCCTATGGCTCCCTGCTACCAAAACCTTGCCACGTAAACCCACTACACCAGGGAAGTGGTGGAGTCACCATCCCTGGAAGTCTTCAAAAGACATTTAGATGTAGAGCTTAGGGATATGGTTTAGTGGGGACTGCTAGCGTTAGGTCAGAGGTTGGACTCGATGATCTTGAGGTCTCTTCCAACCTAGAAATTCTGTGATTCTGTGATTCTGTGAAATACTATCTATAGATGCTCCTTTAAAAACCAAACCAAACCAAACCAAAACAAAACAAAAAAACTCCACAAAGTTTGCAGAAGCTGGTGAACTACAAACTTGGAATAATTACTGTTGACATGTTCAAGGACACATCTTACTTTTCTCTGTTAATAAGGCTTGATTTGTACTACATTTTTGCTAATAATGACATGGTTCTACTGAAAACGTCAACAGTGGAAGGAATCCTCAGGACAGATTTAATTAGGAGACTGTTATGTTATGCTAATATTATGGATATCTATATTGAAGTATTCATGGTACAGAAGTCACAGAAGTGTTTTAATAAACTTGGATCTATTAAGACATCTATAAGAAGTCATATAACCACTTATTTCTAGCAAAAGTGTTTCACTTGGTTTACCCAAGTTTCTATTTTCCCTACAGTTTTCATTCATTAAGAGTATTTTTATTTATTTATTTATTTGTTTGTTTGTTTGTTTGTTTATTGTCATTCCATGACTTGCTTTTGTATAGTTAACACAAGCATGGCAAAAACTGAGTGAGATTTCTTGTTCAATTCAATCCTTTATAGTCTTCAGATTCTAACGTCAAGGGCATCTGGAAAGAAATGTAATATAGTCCAGTCTGCTGGACTTTCAAAATGCAGAGAGATGCTAATCTATCTGTAATGGAGAGCTTATGTTGAGTATTTGCTAATTATATTCTGCAGTCCCAAAACTATAGTTTAGTTCAAGAGGTTCTATAAGAAATTACTGATTATATTACATAAACTATAGGAAATCTTCAATTATAAATTTAGAAATACTACTTCTAATATTCTTGCGATGGATCACCTTTTGTATCATTTGCCAGCAGGCAGGTTTATTTACAGCTCAGAAGGAAGGTTGAATGAGGTACGTAAGGACATTGTTTAGTGGGTAATATCGGTGTTTGGGGGATGGTTGGACCAGATGATCTTTTCCAACCTCAATGATTCTATGATCCTATGACATATTTCACAATCTGAAAAGTACAAACTGCAGTCCTTATAATGGCTCTGCATATGCTGAAGTCATTGTATGTGCACTATTTCCTGAATGCATTATGGTTCCTTAAATTAGCACTCTCAAATGTGTATTGTTACTTGTGACATATTTTCAATATGCCTGATATTTACTATGGAAAATGTTAAAAGTTCAACAAACCTCCATTAATATTGCAGATGCAAGTACCATAGACCTCAACAGATAATAGGGGGCTTTGGCTGAACCAGAACGTGATTGGGACAGACACTTGAACTGTGCTTAAAGACTGTTTGCTGCACTGATCAATGTGATTTAATTTGCCAGTAGCTTTAGATCCTTCATCCTACCTCTGCTGCTCTGGCACAACTACTGAAGTGTGGAGCAACAGACTGAACAGACAGATCAGCTCCAGCCTCAAAACTTCGTTTTTCTTTCTGTCACTAAAGTGATGCTAAGATAACTAGGGACATTTGCAAGCCATGTAAAGCTGAAGTCCCACCTCCATTTTAAGTCTGAACAACTGAAGCACCAGGAGAATGAAGAGTAACATTTTCAATTCATGAGTCACATTGGCACTCTTGAAAAGTGGTGCTTGTCTGTGTTGGAGACAAATGACAGTAGCATATCTACAATAAAGTCCTAACTTGAACGAAGCTGACAGGAACTTTCCTGCCGGCTGAAGTGATTTCAGCAATTCAATTTGCAAGTCACTCTCATAAGGTGTATGGTGAGTGAGTGGCATAGGTCAAGTCATTTGCTAATTTCTAAATCCCTCTTCAAAACATACAGCCCATATTCAGTACAAATTCACAATTGGCATTTATCTTTAGGAGACACTCTGGAAGGTACACATAAGCTTGTGTTCCTGCCTGTAGCACCCTAACACTGAACTTCTCCAGATTCACTTCCAGAGGGTGGTGGCTGTAGAGCTTGGCTAAAAAATAAATGAATAATAATAATAAAAAAAATCCCTCTCCGTTTTCACAAATCTAATTGTTTCAGCTACTCATTCTCCTGGGAATTAGTGGCTCAAATATAGTCAGTCTTCCAATGGCCCAACCTGTAAATCCCTAGTTTTATGTTTTCTGCTCTTTTTGTAGAATACTTTCTCTCACCTCTAGAAGTGACAGGCACCTTTAGCTCTTTAACCCTTTGTTGCAACAAAGACCACAGTTGTATCTTGCTGTATCTGGCCAATCATTGCCTTCTCATCCAAGAAGGTAGTTTCCAGCTCCTGGTATGCAGGTAGACAGGAAGGAAGCTTTGGGCTGAATATCTGGAAGAAACACTGCAAGTAGAATGAGTGGGAGGAAGCAGGACCGTTTATTTCTACAACACTAATTCCATCCAACACATCAACTTAAAACATAACCA